>NC_091282.1:501108713-502569963 GCF_032444005.1 Ranitomeya imitator
AACAGCTGGCGTTGCTGAACCCCACTGACACATTGACTGGTGTTTTTCTCTGTGCAGATTGCATGTCCGGGCAAAAACTAGCGGTGTTAGAGCCCAGGGTCAGCAGGAGGAGGAGGAGAGGAGCAAAGTGTAGGCCGAAGCCTGCACTGGTGGCAGCTTTTGGTCGGTTGTGCCAGCGTGGCTTGTGCTGGACACGATGCCGGCTACACAGCGGGGGAACAGCTGGCGGTGCTGAACCCCACTAACACATTGGCTGGTGTTTTTCTCTGTGCAGCTAGCATGTCCGGGCAGAAACTGGCGTTGTTTGAGCCCAGGGTCAGCAGGAGGAGTAGAGGAGCAGAGTGTAGGCCGAAGCCTAGTTGAACCAATTTCAAAGGTTACCTTTAACCCCCCCCCTCAGGTGTTGCAAGGTACAAGAGCCACACCTTGAACAGCATTAATGATGCACAAGTCAAAGGTTGCTCTATTTAATTTTGCTCCTTGCACACGCTGAATTAAACACGTACACTATTTAGCCCATTATACTGTCAAACAGTTGTGGAGGCGTGACTTGTCTTTTTAACGAGACGCAGCACAGGTGTCAAAATTTGCACCTAGGTACTGGGCGCAGATTCCTGAGCGTTGTTATTTGCTGTACAGGAGTCTGCGCTCTTGTGTTATCCCTTGGCAATACCCTGTTAGTGCAGGCCGTCTCATGACCTCATTTCATGTTGGCCGGTGCGGTTAACGATGGCCATAAATCCCAGACCCACAGTGGCTTTTCCTAAAGTCACACTGCGGTGCTGGGATTCGTGGCCTTGTGCAGTAAATATGATCGCCGCTCACACATGTCCTTACACCTGCTTCAGACTGGGCGGCCTCAGCTGATCCCTTATCGCATGCCGCGGCCATGAGGCCGCACAGTCAGAAGAAGGCGGAAGGAGGGGAGTGAAAACAGGGGAACATATGCACTGCTCGTGCCCATCAATCACACCCTCGCAGTCAAAATATATGAGACAACGGGGGGCGTTGTGTCGGACAGGGGGGACGCACAGGCACAGCCAGCCAACCAATGATGTCAGGAGACGGGCAGCGCTAACAATGGGGGTGCTGCGTGTCATTAAAAAGGAAAGTCACACCTCAGGGACATTGTAATGGTCTGTAATGAGACACATTTTGTACTTGTTGAGTTCCACGTGTGCAAGGAGAAAAAGTCAGCCACCTTGTACAAATGCAGCAGTACTGCTGTACAAGGTGGCTGTTATACATAGAAACACCTGTGGGTGGGGGGCAGGCTCCCTTCAATTTCAGTTCATGTGCCTGCGTGGCGTTTGCAGGTCACGTTGCAAGCTACACAGCAGGGGAACAGCTGGCGTTGCTGAACCCCACTGACACATTGACTGGTGTTTTTCTCTGTGCAGATTGCATGTCCGGGCAAAAACTAGCGGTGTTAGAGCCCAGGGTCAGCAGGAGGAGGAGGAGAGGAGCAAAGTGTAGGCCGCAGCCTGCACTGGTGGCAGCTTTTGTTCTGTTGTGCCAGCGTGGCTTGTGCTGGACACGTTGCCGACTACACAGCAGGGGAACAGCTGGCGGTGCTGAACCCCACTAACACATTGGCTGGTGTTTTTCTCTGTGCAGCTAGCATTTCCGGGCAGAAACTGGCGTTGTTTGAGCCCAGGGTCAGCAGGAGGAGTAGAGGAGCAGAGTGTAGGCCGAAGCCTAGTTGAACCAATTTCAAAGGTTACCTTTAACCCCCCCCTCAGGTGTTGCAAGGTACAAGAGCCACACCTTGAACAGCATTAATGATGCACAAGTCAAAGGTTGCTCTATTTAATTTTGCTCCTTGCACACGCTGAATTAAACACGTACACTATTTAGCCCATTATACTGTCAAACAGTTGTGGAGGCGTGACTTGTCTTTTTAACGAGACGCAGCACAGGTGTCAAAATTTGCACCTAGGTACTGGGCGCAGATTCCTGAGCGTTGTTATTTGCTGTACAGGAGTCTGCGCTCTTGTGTTATCCCTTGGCAATACCCTGTTAGTGCAGGCCGTCTCATGACCTCATTTCATGTTGGCCGGTGCGGTTAACGATGGCCATAAATCCCAGACCCACAGTGGCTTTTCCTAAAGTCACACTGCGGTGCTGGGATTCGTGGCCTTGTGCAGTAAATATGATCGCCGCTCACACATGTCCTTACACCTGCTTCAGACTGGGCGGCCTCAGCTGATCCCTTATCGCATGCCGCGGCCATGAGGCCGCACAGTCAGAAGAAGGCGGAAGGAGGGGAGTGAAAACAGGGGAACATATGCACTGCTCGTGCCCATCAATCACACCCTCGCAGTCAAAATATATGAGACAACGGGGGGCGTTGTGTCGGGCAGGGGGGACGCACAGGCACAGCCAGCCAACCAATGATGTCAGGAGACGGGCAGCGCTAACAATGGGGGTGCTGCGTGTCATTACAAAGGAAAGTCACACCTCAGGGACATTGTAATGGTCTCTAATGAGACACATTTTGTACGTGTTGAGTTCCACGTGGGCAAGGAGAAAAAGTCAGCCACCTCGTACAAATGCAGCAGTACTGCTGTACAAGGTGGCTGATATACATAGAAACACCTGTGGGTGGGGGGCAGGCTCCCTTCAATTTCAGTTCATGTGCCTGCGTGGCGTTTGCAGGTCACGTTGCAAGCTACACAGCAGGGGAACAGCTGGCGTTGCTGAACCCCACTAACACATTGGCTGGTGTTTTTCTCTGTGCAGCTAGCATGTCCGGGCAGAAACTGGCGTTGTTTGAGCCCAGGGTCAGCAGGAGGAGGAGAGGAGCAAAGTGTAGGCCGAAGCCTGCACTGGTGGCAGCTTTTGGTCGGTTGTGCCAGCGTGGCTTGTGCTGGACACGTTGCCGACTACACAGCAGGGGAACAGCTGGCGGTGCTGAACCCCACTAACACATTGGCTGGTGTTTTTCTCTGTGCAGCTAGCATTTCCGGGCAAAAACTAGCGGTGTTTGAGCCCAGGGTCAGCAGGAGGAGTAGAGGAGCAGAGTGTAGGCCGAAGCCTAGTTGAACCAATTTCAAAGGTTACCTTTAACCCCCCCCTCAGGTGTTGCAAGGTACAAGAGCCACACCTTGTGCAGCATTAATGCTGCACAAGTAAAAGGTTGCTCTATTTGTTTTGCTCCTTGCACACGCTGACTAAAACACGTACACTATTTAGCCCATTATACTGTCAAACAGTTGTGGAGGCGTGACTTGTCTTTTTAACGAGACGGAGCACAGGTGTCAAAATTTGCACCTAGGTACTGGGCGCAGATTCCTGAGCGTTCTTATTTGCTGTACAGGAGTCTGCGCTATTGTGATCCCTTGGCCATGCGCTGTGAGCGCTTCCTGTCTTCTGACCTCATTTCATGTCGGCCGTTGCGGTTAGCGATGGACATGAATCCCAGACCCACAGTGTGTTTTTAAAAAATCACACTGCGGTGCTGGGATTCGTGCCCTGGTGCACTAAATATGTTTGCCGCTCACACATGTCCTTACACCTGCTTCAGACTGGGCGGCCTCATCTGATCCCTTATCGCCTGCCGCGGCCATGAGGACACCCAGTCTGAAGAAGGCGGAAGGAGATGAGTGAACACAGGCAAACATATGCACTGCACATGCCCATCAATCACACCCTCGCTGTCCAAAAAAATAAGACACCGAGGGCCGTTGTTTCGAGCAGGGGAGATGCACAGGCGCAGCCAGCTAACCAATGATGTCAAAAGACGGGCAGCGCTAACAAGGGTGGTGCTGCGTGTCATTACAAAGGAAAGTCACACCTCAGGGACATTGTAATGGTCTCTAATGAGACACATTTTGTACGTGTTGAGTTCCACGTGGGCAAGGAGAAACAGTCAGCCACCTCGTACAAATGCAGCAGTACTGCTGTACAAGGTGGCTGATATACATAGAAACACCTGTGGGTGGGGGGCAGGCTCCCTTCAATTTCAGTTCATGTGCCTGCGTGGCGTTTGCAGGTCACGTTGCAAGCTACACAGCAGGGGAACAGCTGGCGTTGCTGAACCCCACTAACACATTGGCTGGTGTTTTTCTCTGTGCAGCTAGCATGTCCGGGCAGAAACTGGCGTTGTTTGAGCCCAGGGTCAGCAGGAGGAGGAGAGGAGCAAAGTGTAGGCCGAAGCCTGCACTGGTGGCAGCTTTTGGTCGGTTGTGCCAGCGTGGCTTGTGCTGGACACGTTGCCGACTACACAGCAGGGGAACAGCTGGCGGTGCTGAACCCCACTAACACATTGGCTGGTGTTTTTCTCTGTGCAGCTAGCATTTCCGGGCAAAAACTAGCGGTGTTTGAGCCCAGGGTCAGCAGGAGGAGTAGAGGAGCAGAGTGTAGGCCGAAGCCTAGTTGAACCAATTTCAAAGGTTACCTTTAACCCCCCCCTCAGGTGTTGCAAGGTACAAGAGCCACACCTTGTGCAGCATTAATGCTGCACAAGTAAAAGGTTGCTCTATTTGTTTTGCTCCTTGCACACGCTGACTAAAACACGTACACTATTTAGCCCATTATACTGTCAAACAGTTGTGGAGGCGTGACTTGTCTTTTTAACGAGACGGAGCACAGGTGTCAAAATTTGCACCTAGGTACTGGGCGCAGATTCCTGAGCGTTCTTATTTGCTGTACAGGAGTCTGCGCTATTGTGATCCCTTGGCCATGCGCTGTGAGCGCTTCCTGTCTTCTGACCTCATTTCATGTCGGCCGTTGCGGTTAGCGATGGACATGAATCCCAGACCCACAGTGTGTTTTTAAAAAATCACACTGCGGTGCTGGGATTCGTGCCCTGGTGCACTAAATATGTTTGCCGCTCACACATGTCCTTACACCTGCTTCAGACTGGGCGGCCTCATCTGATCCCTTATCGCCTGCCGCGGCCATGAGGACACCCAGTCTGAAGAAGGCGGAAGGAGATGAGTGAACACAGGCAAACATATGCACTGCACATGCCCATCAATCACACCCTCGCTGTCCAAAAAAATAAGACACCGAGGGCCGTTGTTTCGAGCAGGGGAGATGCACAGGCGCAGCCAGCTAACCAATGATGTCAAAAGACGGGCAGCGCTAACAAGGGTGGTGCTGCGTGTCATTACAAAGGAAAGTCACACCTCAGGGACATTGTAATGGTCTCTAATGAGACACATTTTGTACGTGTTGAGTTCCACGTGGGCAAGGAGAAACAGTCAGCCACCTCGTACAAATGCAGCAGTACTGCTGTACAAGGTGGCTGATATACATAGAAACACCTGTGGGTGGGGGGCAGGCTCCCTTCAATTTCAGTTCATGTGCCTGCGTGGCGTTTGCAGGTCACGTTGCAAGCTACACAGCAGGGGAACAGCTGGCGTTGCTGAACCCCACTGACACATTGACTGGTGTTTTTCTCTGTGCAGATTGCATGTCCGGGCAAAAACTAGCGGTGTTAGAGCCCAGGGTCAGCAGGAGGAGGAGGAGAGGAGCAAAGTGTAGGCCGAAGCCTGCACTGGTGGCAGCTTTTGGTCGGTTGTGCCAGCGTGGCTTGTGCTGGACACGATGCCGGCTACACAGCGGGGGAACAGCAGGCGGTGCTGAACCCCACTAACACATTGGCTGGTGTTTTTCTCTGTGCAGCTAGCATGTCCGGGCAGAAACTGGCGTTGTTTGAGCCCAGGGTCAGCAGGAGGAGGAGAGGAGCAAAGTGTAGGCCGAAGCCTGCACTGGTGGCAGCTTTTGGTCGGTTGTGCCAGCGTGGCTTGTGCTGGACACGTTGCCGACTACACAGCAGGGGAACAGCTGGCGGTGCTGAACCCCACTAACACATTGGCTGGTGTTTTTCTCTGTGCAGCTAGCATTTCCGGGCAAAAACTAGCGGTGTTTGAGCCCAGGGTCAGCAGGAGGAGTAGAGAAGCAGAGTGTAGGCCGAAGCCTAGTTGAACCAATTTCAAAGGTTACCTTTAACCCCCCCCTCAGGTGTTGCAAGGTACAAGAGCCACACCTTGTGCAGCATTAATGCTGCACAAGTAAAAGGTTGCTCTATTTGTTTTGCTCCTTGCACACGCTGACTAAAACACGTACACTATTTAGCCCATTATACTGTCAAACAGTTGTGGAGGCGTGACTTGTCTTTTTAACGAGACGCAGCACAGGTGTAAAAATTTGCACCTAGGTACTGGGCGCAGATTCCTGAGCGTTGTTATTTGCTGTACAGGAGTCTGCGCTATTGTGATCCCTTGGCCATGCGCTGTGAGCGCTTCCTGTCTTCTGACCTCATTTCATGTCGGCCGTTGCGGTTAGCGATGGACATGAATCCCAGACCCACAGTGTGTTTTCAAAAAATCACACTGCGTGGCTGGGATTCGTGGCCTTGTGCAGTAAATAGGTTGGCCGCTTACACATGTCCTTACACCTGCTCCAGACTGGGCGGCCTCAGCTGATCCCTTATCGCCTACCACGGCCAGGAGGCCGCACAGTCTGAAGAAGGCGGAAGGAGATGAGTTAAGACAGGCGAACATATGCACTGCTCGTGCCCATAAACCACACCCTCGCTGACAAAATAAATATGACAACGAGGGGCGTTGTTTCTAGCAGGGCGGATGCACAGGCGCAGCCAGCTAACCATGATGACAAAAGACGGGAAACGCTACCAAGGGGGGTGCTGCGTATCATTACAAAGGAAAGTCACACCTCAGGGACAGTGGAATGGTCTCAATGAGACACATTTTGTACGTGTTGAGTTCCACGTGGGCAAGGAGAAAAAGTCAGCCACCTTGTACAAATGCAGCAGTACTGCTGTACTAGGTGGCTGTTATACATAGAAACACCTGGGGGGGTGGGGCCAGGTTCCCTTTTAATTTCAGTTCCTGTGCCTGCATGGCGTTTGCAGGTCACGTTGCCGGCTACACAGCAGGGGAACAGCTGGCGTTGCTGAACCCCACTAACACATTGGCTGGTGTTTTTCTCTGTGCAGCTAGCACTTCCGGGCAAAAACTAGCGGTGTTTGAGCCCAGGGTCAGCAGGAGGAGGAGAGGAGCAGAGTGTAGGCCGAAGCCTGCACTGGTGGCAGCTTTTGTTCTGTTGTGCCAGCGTGGCTTGTGCTGGACACGTTGCCGACTACACAGCAGGGGAACAGCTGGCGGTGCTGAACCCCACTGACACATCACCTAGTGTTTTTTTCTGTGTAGACAACACTTCCAGGTGGCAACTGACAGTGTTGAAACCCAGGGAATCAAAGAGGAGCAGAGTGTAGGCCGAAGCCTGCAGTGGAGCAAGTTGAAAGGGAACCTTTAACCCCCCCCCCCAGGCATTTGTTGCTGAAAGAGCCATCTTGTACAGCAGTAATACTGCACATGGAAAATGGTGGCTCCGAAAATTATGCTCCTTGCAAACGCTGAAGTACACACTCATATAATGTGTCCCCTCACACCGTCAAACCATCCCGGAAGTGGGACTTTCCTTTGTAATGTGACACAGCACAGCCGTCATTCCAACCCCCTTGGTGCCGGGCACCACCTCCTCAACGTTGTTTGGTTCTGTCACGGAGCCCGCACTGTAATGTTATCCCTTGGCCATGCACAGTTAGCGGTGCCCGTCTTCTGACATCATGTAGGTGTCAGGCTGGCAGTGCCTGTGCGTCCAAGCTGCCCGAGATCCAACCTTGCAGTGTCATCTAATGTAGTCCCACTGCGGGCCAGGGATCCATGGGCATGCGCAGTGCATATCATCGCCTCTCACTCACCTCCTTCCTGCTTCTTCAGACTGTGCGGCGTCACGGCCGTGGCATGCTATTAGGGATCAGCTGACGCCGCCTAGTCTGAAGAAGCGTGAAGAAGGGGAGTGAGAGGCTAGTATATGCACTGCGCATGGCCATGGATACCAGGCCCACTGTGGGATCACATTAGACGACACTGCGAGGTGTGATTTCGGGCAGCGTGGACGCACAGGCGCAGCCAGGACGACAACAAATGATGTCAGAGGACGGGCAGCGCAAACTGTGCATGGCCAAGGGATAACATAACAGCGCAGGGTCCATGACGGAATCAAACAACGCTAAGGAGGCAGCGCACGGTGCCAAGGGGGTAGCAATGACGGCTGTGCTGTGTCACATTACAAAGGAAAGTCCCACCTCCGGGACGGTTGGACGGTGTGAGGGGACACATTACATGAGTGTGTAGTTCAGCGTTTGCAAGGAGCATAATTTCAAGAGCGACCTTTCCCTTGTGCAGTATTAGTGCTGCACATGGTGGCTCTTTCAGTAACAAACGCCTAGGGGGGGGGGGGGACAGGTCCCCTTACATTTTAGTTGTGCCAGCGTGGCGGTCGCATGACACGTTGCCGGATACACAGCTGGGGATCAGCTGACGTTACTGAACCCCAATAACAGAGGAGCGACTGTTGACTGTGCACACAGCACTTCCAGGCACCAACTGGCGGTGTTAGAGCCCAGGGACAGCAGGAGGAGCAGATTGGAGGTATTGCCGCACACACAGCTGGGGATCAGCTGACGTTACTGAACCCCAATAACAGAGGAGCGACTGTTGACTGTGCACACAGCACTTCCAGGCACCAACTGGCGGTGTTAGAGCCCAGGGACAGCAGGAGGAGCAGAGGAACAGAGTGTAGGCCGAAGCCTGATTGGAGCAAGTTGAAAGGAAACCTTTAACCCCCCCCCCCAAGACGTTTGTAGCTGAAAGAGCCATGTTGTGCAGCACTAAGGATGCAAAAGGAAAAGGTTGCTCTTTTAATTATGCTCCTTGCAAACACCGAAGTAAACACTAAAAATGTGTCCCTTTATACCGTTAAACCGTTCCGGAGGTGCGAATTTCCTTCGTAATGGGACACAGCACAGCTGTCATTCCTATCCCCTTGATGCCGTGCGCTGCCTCCTCAGCGTTGTTTTAAGCTGCCACGGAGCCTGCGCTGTTCTGTTAGCCCTTGGCCATGCCCAATTAGCGCTGCCTGTCTTCTGACATAATTTGGTGTCAGGCTGTCAGTGCCTGTGCGTCCACGCTGCTCCAGATCCCACCTCGCAGTCTCATCTAACGTAATCCCACTGCGGGCCTTGGAACCATGGGCATGCACAGTGCATAACCTCGACTCTCACTCCCCTCCTTCCCTCTTCTTCAGACTGTGCGGTGTCACGGCCGTGGCATGCTAGGGATCAGCTGACGGCGCACAGTCTAAAGAAGGCGGAGGGAAATGAGCGAGAGCCCGAGGGGAAGATATGCACTGCGCATGCCCATGGATCCCAGGCCCGCAGTGTGACTCAATCAGAAGACACTGCGAGGCGGGATCTCGGGCAGCGCGGCCGCACAGGCGCAGCCAGCCTGACACCAAATTATGTCAGAAGACAGGCAGCGCAAATAGGGCATGCCCAAGGGATAACAGAACAGCGCAGGCTCCGTGACAGCTTAAAACAACGCTGAGGAGGCAGCGCATGGCACCAAGGGGGTAGGAATGACGGCTGTGCTGCGTCACATTACGAAGGAAAGTCCCAGCTCCGGGACGGTATAACGGTATCAGTGAACACATTTTATAAGTGTTAAGTTCTGCGTGTGCAAAGAGCTAAAAAAAAAGAGCTACCTTTTCCTTGTGCAGCATTACTGCTGCACAAGATGGCTCTTTCAGTAACAAACGACGGGGGGGGGGGGGGGGGACAGGTTCCCTTACATTTAGGTTGTTGTGCCAGCGTGGCGGTCGCAGGACACATTGCCGGCTACACAGCTGGGGATCAGCTGACGTTACTGAAACCCAATAACACTGGGTCGTATGTTTTTACTGTGCAGCCTGCACTTCTGAGCCGCAACTGGCGGTGTTGGAGCCCAGGAATAGCAGTTCAGGTGGTAGAAAGATGAACACAGCAGGAGACCTGGATGACACCCAATTACTTAATCAGGCAGAGGAGTGGCAAATTCCTGCGAGATCCAGGCCTGGTTCATTTTCAGGAAAGTAAGCCGGTCAACGTTATCGGAGGATAGTCGCATGCGACGGTCTGTTAGTACACCACCTGCGGCACTAAAGACACGTTCCGATAAGACACTAGCCGCAGGGCAAGCCAGCACCTCCAATGCATACTGGCTTAGCTCTGGCCATGTATCCAGCTTAGAGACCCAAAACTTGAACGGGGAAGAGCCGTCTGGGAGTACAGTAAGAGGGCAAGCCATGTAGTCTGTCACCATCTGACGGAACCGTTGCCTCCTGCTGACTGGAGCCGCCGGTGATGGTGTAGACATTTGGGGCGGGCACACAAAAGTGTGCCAGAGTTGTGCCATACTGGGCTTGCCTTGGGCAGAGGCACTGCTTCTGCTCCCTCTTTGGGCAGAGCCTCCCCCACTGCCTCGACGCACTGAGCTGCTTTGTAAAGCACTAGCAGCACTCCTCTCAGTTGGACAGGAGAAGATGATGGAATTCACCAGTGTGTCGTGGTACTCCCGCAATTTACGCTCCCGGGTCAACGCAGGGATGAGGTTTTGGACGTTGTCCCGGTAGCGAGGATCGAGGAGGGTGAACACCCAATAATCAGGCATGTTGAGAATGTGGTCGATGCGGCGGTCGTTTCTCAGGCACTGCAGCATGAAATCCACCATGTGCTGCAGAGTGCCAACCGGCCCAGAAACGCTGTCCCCTGCTTGAGACATGATCTCTGCCCGCTCGTCATCACCCCACCCTCGCTGTACACACTGACCACTGGACAATTGTGTCGCTCCCTCCTCTGGACGGAGCTCTTCCTCCTCCATTGACTCCTCCTCATCCTCCTCACAAATTGGCCCCTGCGTACCCCTTTGTGAGGAACCACGTGGCGCTGACTCTCCAGAAGCTGATGGAAAAGGTGACTCCTCATCCTCCACCTCTTCCACCACATCATCCCTTAACCCTTGCAAAGTTTGCTGAAGCAGGCAGATAAGGGGGACAGTCATGCTGACTAGTGCATCATCTGCACTTGCCATCCGCGTGGAATAATCAAAAGGACGCAAAACCTGGCAGACGTCCTTCATAGTGGCCCACTCTGTGGTTGTGAAGTCTGATCGGCGCTGACTGCGACTTCTTTGCGCCTGATGCAGCTGGTACTCCATAACTGCTTGCTGCTGCTCACACAACCGCTCCAACATATGTAACGTGGAATTCCACCGGGTAGGTAGGTCACATATGATGCGGTGTTCCGGAAGGCGGAATCGGCGCTGCAGAGCAGCAATGCGGGATCTGGCCAAGCTGGAACGCCGCAAGTGAGCACACTCTAGGCGGACCTTGTGCAGCAGGGCATCAAGATCCGGATAGTCCCTCAGAAAACTCTGCACAACCAAATTGAGCACATGTGCCAGACATGGGATGTGAGTGAGGTTGCCAAGGGCCAAAGCTGCCACCAGATTTCGGCCATTGTCACACACTACCATGCCTGGCTGGAGATTCGCTGGCAGTAACCACACATCGCTCTCCTGCTTTATGGCATTCCAGAGCTCCTGCGCTGTGTGGCTTCGATGCCCCAATGAAACTAGTTTCAAGACGGCCTGCTGACGTTTGGCCACGGCTGTGCTCATGTCGGTCATAGGTAAACGTTCACGGGTCCATGTGGGGGTGGACTGTGACGGATCCTGCAGAGAGGAATCAGAGGAACTGGTGTAAGAGGAGGAGTCGATGCGTACAGACTGGATTCCTGCAATCCTTGGAGTGGGCAGGACACGTCCTGCGCCACTCGCACGATCTGTACCTGGCTCAACAACATTAACCCAATGGGCAGTGAGGGAAACATATCGCCCCTGTCCATGCTGACTGGTCCACGCATCGGTGGTGAGGTGGACCTTGCTACTGACGGCGTTCAGTAGCGCATGTTTTATGTTTGCCTCAACATGCCTGTGCAGGGCAGGGACAGCCTGCCTGCTGAAGTAAAAGCGGCTGGGCACCTTGTACTGTGGGACTGCCAATGCCATCAAGTCACGGAAGCTGTCAGTCTCCACCAGCCTGAACGAGAGCATTTCCAGGGACAACAGTTTGGCAATGCCTGCATTCAGAGCCTGTGCTCGGGGGTGGTTGGCCGAGAATGCCCGCCTTTTCTCCCATGCCTGTACTACCGATGGCTGTAGAGTAGACTGGGAGTGTGAGGATGACTGGGAAGGTGGTGCTGTGGGTGGAATTACACAAGGTCTCTGGGAGGAAGCCAAACCAGCTGTGCGTGAGCTGGAGGAAGAGGCAACACGAGCTGAAGAGGTGGTAGCTGCCGCTGTTGGTTGGCCTACATCTTCAGTGTGTTTCTGTAACTCCACCGCGTGCCTGGTCCGCACATGTTTCCACATATTTGTGGTATTGAGGTTGCTGACATTTTTCCCTCTTTTTACTTTATGATGACACAGCTTGCATTTGACAAAACAAATGTCATCTGCAACTGTGTCAAAAAAGGACCAGGCACTGCAAGTCTTGGGAGCGCCCTTTTTGGCTTTGGAAAGAGACAGGCTCCTAACGGGTGCCAAAGTGGAGGCTACAGGCTCCGCAGTCTTCCCCCTCCCTCTCCCTCTTTGGCCCGTAAGAGGAAGCTCTTCCTCTGAGCTGCTCCCACCACCTTCCTGTTCCTCACGCCACGATGGGTCAAGGACCTCATCATCTCCACTACCCTCTGCCACCAACTGCTCCTCCTGGGTAGTCTCAGCAGCACAGTACGCACGAGAAAGCGGCACCTGAGTTTCATCATCAGATGCGTACTGCGCTGTGGTCACCGGAGGCACTGGCCCACCTGCCTCTTCAGAGTCAGAGAGATAAAGCTTTTGGGCATCACTGCACACTGCCTCTTCTTCCATTTCTCCAATGCTGCTTGGCTGGCCCCCTGTTTCCAAGCCAAGAGATTCAGAGAACAGAAGTAGAGACGGCTCCTGTCCTGGGCTCTCTGACTGCCTGGCCAATTTGGCAGGTGGTGAAGAGACAGATGGCTGCTCTCCAGTGCTCTGTGCCTGAGAGGATGTGGCACTAACTGAAGTCGATGCCGAGGCGTTAGCTGCCATCCACCCGACAACGGCTTCAATTTGGTCTTCACGCAGCAGCGGTGCACGGCGCTCTCCGACAAAGCTGCGCATGAAGGACTGTTCCCTGCTGAAACTGAGTGACGACGAGTCACCGGCGCCCGCAGCAGGCACAGAATCACCACGTCCTCTCCCTGCTCCTCTCCCTGCTCCGCGCCCACGCCCACGTGCCTTACTCCCTGCCCTCTTCATCTTGGTTGACAGATAAAGATAAGCAGAAAAGTACTAAGGCCTTAGTGTGCTTATTCCTGTAATGCTCCTCCTAACAGGTGTAAGAAACACTAATGTTGTAAATTGTGGACTAAACTTTATTATTTTTCAAATGTGGCCTACACAAGTGTAAGTTGTGTTTGGTGAACTTAACCTTTTTTTTGGTGCAGATCGGGCTACAGAGCTAGTTTAAATCACACGGAGACCGTGCAGACAGCCGTAAACGGCGCTGCAAGGCCAAGAAACCCTCCTCTAGGTTATCCTATATAGTGTTTTTCCACTATTTAGCTGGATACAAGTGGAAAGACACTAATAGGAATTTTTTTTTTCAAATTTTAAACTGGCTGCACTATTTGAAAAAAAGGAAATTTTTTTTCAAGGTATGAGGCAGTAACGCACCCTGAGCTGAATCCAACCGGCTATGGCTGCACACAGACTACAGGGCGAGCTGGGCTCACACGGAGACCGTGCAGACAGCCGTAAACGGCGCTGCAAGGCCAAAAAACCCTCCTCTAGGTTATCCTATATAGTGTTTTTCCACTATTTAGCTGGATACGAGTGGAAAGACACTAATAGGAATTTTTTTTTTCAAATTTTAAACAGGCTGCACTATTTGAAAAAAAGGAAAATTTTTCTCAAGGTATGAGCCAGTAACGAACCCTGAGCTGAATCCAACCGGCTATGGCTGCACACAGACTACAGGGCGAGCTGGGCTCACACGGAGACCGTGCAGACAGCCGTAAACGGCGCTGCAAGGCCAAAAAACCCTCCTCTAGGTTATCCTATATAGTGTTTTTCCACTATTTAGCTGGATACGAGTGGAAAGACACTAATAGGAATTTTTTTTTTCAAATTTTAAACAGGCTGCACTATTTGAAAAAAAGGAAAATTTTTCTCAAGGTATGAGCCAGTAACGAACCCTGAGCTGAATCCAACCGGCTATGGCTGCACACAGACTACAGGGCGAGCTGGGCTCACACGGAGACCGTGCAGACAGCCGTAAACGGCGCTGCAAGGCCAAAAAACCCTCCTCTAGGTTATCCTATATAGTGTTTTTCCACTATTTAGCTGGATACGAGTGGAAAGACACTAATAGGAATTTTTTTTTTCAAATTTTAAACAGGCTGCACTATTTGAAAAAAAGGAAAATTTTTCTCAAGGTATGAGCCAGTAACGAACCCTGAGCTGAATCCAACCGGCTATGGCTGCACACAGACTACAGGGCGAGCTGGGCTCACACGGAGACCGTGCAGACAGCCGTAAACGGCGCTGCAAGGCCCAAAAACCCCCCTCTAGGTTATCCTATGTAGTGTTTTTCCACAATAGAGCTGGAGACTGGTGGAAAAACACTAATAGGAAATTTGAGAAAAAATGTGCAGCAGGCTGCACTAAGAGCAAAAAAGAACAACTGTGTGAGGCAGTGTGAACCCCCCCTGAGCTGAATACAACCGGGTATATGGCTGCACACAGACTACAGAGTGAGCTGCACACACACACACACACAGAGACCTTGCAGAACGCTGTTAAAACAGCGCTGCAAGGCAAGAGCAAGGTGAACAGTGAAGAACACACAGCGTTTTGCTAAATTAGCCTTTGGAAAGGAAAATAAAGCAATTAGCTAGCTCAACTGGCCCTCAGTTAGAACACAGCGTCCTGTCCCTAACTGAAATCACAGCAGAGTGAGCGCAAAATGGCGGCAGCGCTTTTTTATAGTGCAGAGTGACATCATTTCAGCAGCCAATCCAAGCCTTGCCAGTACTTACATGCCCACCATGCTAAACAGGATGTGCCCACACTTTCATTCATTCCTCATTGGCTGCTGCGTTCAATTTGAATTCTGGGAACTTCCGATTCCGGTATCCGATACGCGGGAAGTATCGGAATTCGGTATCGGAATTCCGATACCGCAAATATCGGCCGATACCCGATACTTGCGGTATCGGAATGCTCAACACTAGTAATTGTAATTCAATTGCATTATTACAAAAGACAGCTAGTCAACTACACTATATCACTGATCAATCACACTGAATCTGGCACTGCTATCGGCACATCTGCCATCCCTCTCCCCATATAAATGTATTTCTTGTATTAATTGCAGGCTACTACATTCACCTTTGTCAATGCTGCAGTTGTAAAGCATATTACTATCTGGAGTATTTGTTCAGTGTTTTAGGACTGTGTCTTCCTATCTCTATAGTTGTGCTGCGAGTTTTGACATCCTCTCACTATGATAAATCACCTTAAAATGGCCGCTGCAATCCCTTTCTTCACTTTTTTATAGACTGATAGTCCCTTCTGATTGGCTGCTATACCATGTGATGTGATAGACGCAAGTTTTTGTGGGGAAGGAAGTCTACATGGTCATGTTAGAGATCACGTTATCCTTCTAGGGCTGATGCAATCGTTTGAAATTTGTAAAAAAAAGTGGCAGGATTTTTTCTTTAATCAAACTGTAAATTGCTCACAATTGTTTGGGACCTGCAACTTTTATAAAATTTGACATAAATTTGATTTGCATCAAATCAAATTCCTCATCTTTAATAATGACTACATAATGTATAGTGGTTGGGAGGTAGGAAGATCATAACATTTCTAGCTTGGGTGCACAGATCACTCTCACTCCACTCCTGCCTTAGCTTTCATTAATGAACAAGAATGATATCTAAACATTTCTTTAGTGTATATTTGTGAAAGTGGCTTTAACGATAGAGCTTTATATCAATTTTCTAATTAGCATTGATTTATAAAATTGATGCAGATATATTTGTCTTCCCTACCAGCAATTCATAATCAAATGTGTAGGGATAAATACTTTGGCAGTGATAGAATGATTTTTAATGGGCTTCTCTCTTGGTTTGCATTACAGCTGATCTGCTGTGTTTTTCTTTGTGTTAAGAGCAGCAGGTCTAGTATTGTGTGGTTTAGGAATTCACGGAGTATAAATTGCCTCATTACGGCACTGTCACCACTATAGGGACCAGAGGTTGCTATGCATTAGAGAATGGCTTACTGCGCTGATAACTTTCGAAACAGTTGCTGCTCTTCACACAGGTGATAAACAAAGTGCTAATAGATCAAGCTTCAAGGAGCCACCAAAACCCTCAGAGAGCACCAATTAAATGTGCTGCTAATTTCAGCATGGCAGTAGTTCTAAGTGATTACAGCATGAGTGGCGGTTATTTGTCACATGCTTTCATGTACATAACAGGACACTGCTAGTCATTCTGTAGGATGCAGCAGAGATTAACTTGCCTTTTGACAAACTTGGAGCCATTTGGAGTTTATATGCTGACTTTATAAGTGCAGCCATTACAATCGGTCATACGGTTTTGCAGGTGAAATAACCGTTTCCTTGCAAAATATAACCATTATCTAGAAGCACGTTTTTGGCCGTGTTGTTGCTACTGTCTGGACTAACTGAAAAATAAACTTCCTTTTTTTGCCTATAGGAGTCCTATAAAATTTTGGCCCAAACCAATATGTGACTATTCAATTGGGTCAACTTTGGATAGGTGTTTATTAGCACATTTCTACATGATTACGTGTTCAATCACCCAAACTATCAGTATAAGGCTATGAGATGCTCTTAGGGATAGAATATTTGGCCGTTATATGAGTATAGAAATTGGCCATAGGGCTCGCTTACACAGCATATACATCGAACGAGTGCTATCCAATCACTGTTGCTCAATGAGGCAGTGCCGATGTACAATTTTTTTTACTGACAGAATTTGTTTGCGAAAAAAGTAGCAGAATGCTGTGATTTCACTTTGAAATCTGATGCGACTCACACAATCAAGTCTATGGGTGTGAGTAACACATCAGACGGCACTCGGATGACTTCCATGACCTCACACACACAATGGAGAAGATGGAGAAATTTTGTTCTTCTTCATCACCATGTGCTCCGAGTCTCTCATCTGAGAGAATTGGATCATACTACACTCACACCCGGATCAAACTCTGATCAGAATTTGATCACAGTGTCATTAGCATAATCAACCTGATTCTCATAGATGAGAGAATGTAAAGCCATCTTATCACAGACTTATGCATAGTCTTCCGCTTTATCTTTCAACCTTGGATCTGAAATCTGCTTTCGCAACCTTTTTTCCTACATAGCTGCTAGAAATAGAGTAGTGAGAAAAAAAATATTTTTTTCTTGAACTATCGTTTGTCACAGTGCACAGGGCAGACAAATGGCTAAACCAGTCTTTTAGGAAGTGGACAAATGACCACTTATCTCATCACTATGCACATAACAGTGAACTATGCTTCTAAAATTCTTCTAAATATTTAGGCCATGGCATTGGCATCAAATAATTTTTCTCCGTTAAGTGAATTTTAGCATACGAATAGGTGACCAGAAGGTGATCCAATTTTTGAGGAAACAGCTTGTATATATTGACAATGAGAGCCAAGTTGGTTTGTTGGAAGCTTCAAAGGTCATTTTTTTTTACACATACAGTGCTATTAAACAAAAGTGCAAGATTAAAGAGTGACAAGAACTGCAGGAATCAATTCTTTTTCAACTGAGGTGGCATAATGGAAATCGACGTCTATGAATGAACTCTTGTTGCAAAGTTATGAGGTGCAGAGCTAATGCACTGCCATGAGTTCATCTTTATTATTGTGTTACACCTGAATCAATTGACAGTCGTCTTTTTTTCTTATTCCCCTTCCCTTTAAGCAAGAGATGGCACTTAATTCAATAAAAGTCAATGTAATTATATTAACAGACTGGTTGTTAGTGCTGACAGAGGGAGAGGGACACAGCTCTACAGAACTGCTGCTCATTTGTGTATTCAGTTTGGTCTGGCCGAAAATGAAGATGTCTACACATTCTAATTAGATTGGTATAGTTTTTTAATTTTACCTCAATGCAAGCCAACAGGAAAAAAGAAGATACCCCTTTCGCAATGCAGCAATAACAGACTGTGATTTTTCATAAATCATCTTTTGAAAAAAGACTACACCCATCTGAGGAATTGCATTATTTTTTTTCCAGTGTTATTTTATTGTACTCTTCTTAAACCTAATTTTTTACAAGCTTCTTTTTTTTAGTTTACAGAGAATTAAATAATAGCAATAATAATAATTAATATATTCAGATACAGTTTATTTTTATATTATTCTTTACAATTTTTAAGTCTTCTAGAGCATATACATTATGGCTTTATCTATATACCTTCCCTTTATCCTCTTCCATTCCTTTGTTGACATGCGTATTTTTTCAGCCGTATTTTGTAAATAAATTATAGTTTCATCAGTCTCTGATGAAATCAAATGCCATTGCATGCAAATAAAATAGTTTATAGAGTTTGGGGATTTTACAAAACTTGACCGAAAATGGAATGTTATAAAACAAAAAAAAAAGTGACCAATAACTACTTCCTTCACCCCTGCTGTTCCAGTGCTATTGCTTCAGTGGTCCAGGCTAGTCCTGCAGTGATGACCATCACATACATTTTACTGATGAGACTAGTAATTGCATGAATGATGTTTGAAGCTTATTTGCTGCAGAACAATGAGTGACTATGGAAGCAACAGAGAACTAAATGGCTAAAAAATGGTTATTTCTTTTTTTTATTTACCTCTACCTTCCCTAATTTTTTTAAAGTGTTGGAAAACCCCTTTAAGATTGATTGCAGAGTAAATGCACAATAGATATGTTCTTTTTTATATTTTTTGTGAAAATAAAGGCATTTTTGGAGCCACATCAATGTTTAATAATCCATGAATGGGCTTCCCATGGACTATGGACTGCATGGATGTCCCGGGTCTCTAGGTGCAAGAGATACTCTTTTTTTAAGTTCTGGTTAATTTATTAGGATTCTTAATAGTGGGCATCTACTACTTCAGAATTTCTAGGTTGAGCAATTTGCAGTAAGGTTTCTAATGCTGATGTGATAATCTATATAACGGGAGTATACAGGAGCTAAAAGTTAAAAATGAAATTATACCTTACCTGTACTTTCATGCTTAGAACGGCCTCAGTGATCCACATGTCACAGTTCTGTCACCCCCAAAGATAAAAGCGCGCTCCCTCTCTGTGTTAATTGTAAATTTGAAAACAATGTCAGCTCACCTATATTTCCAAGTCATGCAGGTCAGGCGCGTCCTATGCAAAACATTTGAAACACAGCAAGATGAATCTAGGAAGATATAAGATGTAGCAGTAGGACTTGAGCCTTGTTAGAATGCAATTTTTTTTTACGGTAGATCAATAACATAACTCAGAATAAATCATTCAAGAGTTAAAAGTCACAAACCTATTTTAGAGCTACTTCCTTAATCATCGCCTAAAGCCGAATTAACTTGTCAGTGTTTGACACTGATTAAGGACGCAGCTCTGAAACGCGTTTGTAACTTTTAACTCTTCTGTGATTTTTTCCGAGTTGTTTTACTGATCTACAATAAAGAAGATGTGTTTTAAAAAGGCTTGAGTCCTACTTCTGGATCTTCTCTTCGTTGTGTCAATGGTGTGTATGACGGGTTTGACTGATTGTCTCATTTCAGAAGCTACACAAACTGTTTTTTTTGGTGAATCAACAGAGATGGAGAAAGGTGCTGGCTTATCTAATAAAATATGCCAAATAGCCAGCTCTTTATGCATGCAATTGGTATAGAAAAGCAGTAAAGCTCTTTACTGTTTTGAAAAAGATCTAAAAATGGATGTAAGAGGACAGGGAGATTGGGTCGGGAGTCAAGCAACAACTAAATAACTTTTTTTTACTCTCTGGTCAACACCTTTAATAAAGTGCGTCTGTTGTCTCTCAAAATCTTTGAATTCAGCGTCTTGTAGATTATATAAAACATTTTAAAACCTTTACACCTGATTGCATTTTATCCAACTTTTAGCCTATGATTCCAATTACTGCATGTTATACTAGGGTCACAAGAGCTTATATATTCTCTCATCCGAAAGAATTGTGTCAATTAGGAAAATCACATTTTGATCAGAGTATAATCAGTGTGATCCATTTTTTTCTGATTAGGTGAAGATGGAAAAAATATTCTCTATCTTCTCCATTCTGTCAGTCCATGGAAATCGGACTGCTCTCACAAGTCTTCCGAGTGCAATCCTACGGTTTCCATGAACTCATTGACTTGCATTACTGACTGCTATTCAAATACCAGATCAATCTTGGGCATGCAGCATTTTTTTTACTTGGACTGACATGTGCATAGCCCCATAAACTAACATTTGTCCAGGTATGATCCAATGTTTTGTCGAATCACACTTGGACCGATAATATGGCCACATGCACTAGCCCTTATTCTAATAATTCATTGCAATATAGATAGTATAACGAGTTTGGCAAATCAGGTAGAAAAGAGACTGCCACTAATTTGAGTCTCAGTATGCATATAACAAAAACTATATTAAGTGCTAATGCAACTAACAGGGCATTACTTAGAACATAGTGGTAGCTATGAAGCCACTGCATGTGACTTTAGATACCACACTACTTTCGAATTTGTCATGTCATTTACCTATAAAATCAATCAGAAAAAATATTAGCCAAATATCACAAAAATCATCCATTTTTGAATCAATTGAACAAATGACCCCTTATTACTAGTATTTGGCTTATGCATAGTATACGCATATGTACTGTATTTGTATTATTCATTCTACATTCATGAGTTGATGAATCACAAGGCTGCTTTGTTCATGGCATGTTTTATGTGCATGTGCACTGTTGCATGTGTTTGCATAACAGTCTGTTTAATTCGACAATCTCGCCAAATAAGCTATAATTAAGGAATTACAAATAATCTTTTAGAATACCCTTATTGGTAGTATATGACATGTTTTAATGGTTTCAATGAGAATCTGGTGTTTTATAATGTTATGAATATTTTTTTTATTTCAGACACAGTGCTAATATAAATCTTCACCGCAAACTGTTGACCAAAGAACTGGATGAGATGGGGCTGGACTCCTCTCAGCCTAACCTCCGAGATGAGTTCTTGGCAAAAATCTATGGCGGTCAACATTCCATGGGCCTGGATGTTAGAGAGGATACCACCTCGCCAATTGGTACAGAAGATTCCCACATCAATGGATATGGGCGGTGCCTGGCAGATGACTACATGGTCTTAGACTTGAGTACAACCTCCAGCGTCCAGTCTAGCAGCAGCATCCAATCTTCTCGAGAGTCTGATGTAGGCAGTGATGAGGGTATCCTCCTCGATGACATTGATGGTGCCAGTGACAGTGAGGAGTCTTCTCTGAAGGCTAATGCCTCTGCGCCGCTCATGGGACCAGGCAATGATGTGATCGAATCTTCCTTATACAACAACTTTGCCATGAGCAACGGTGGAATAATGTGCAACATTTGCCACAAAATGTACAGTAACAAAGGAACCTTGCGGGTTCATTACAAGACAGTGCATTTGCGGGAAATGCATAAATGCAAAGTTTTTGGGTGTAACATGATGTTCTCCTCTGTACGCAGCCGAAATCGGCACAGTCAAAACCCTAATCTCCATAAAAACATTCCTTTTTCTGCTGTGGAATAGCTTCCAAATGGACAAAAAAACTTCAGATTTCACAGAATGAACTGTTCCATATTTATATATATACGTACATATATTAAATGGTATATGTATGTTATATATCTATATATAAATATATATATATAAAAAATCTAGATATATATTCTTTTTTATCGAACAGAGAAAAAGAAAACTAAAAAACACTAGGTGCTTTTTTATTTTCACTAATTGGTGAAATGGCCCTGAAAAGGACTTCCGAACTGACAAAACGAAAAACACGCAGTCACTTATCCCTTTCCTTTTTTGTTTCTCTTAATTTTGGTTTACGGAATGAAGTACTTGGTTATCTCGAAAGGTAGTGTCTTAATATACCAGTGACTATTGCTTGCAAAGAAAAATAATTAGTATTTCTTTCTTTTCAATTTACAAATCACGCCGTTGCTGAGATATTTTTTGGAGGAGACTACACATGGCAGAAAAACCTGTAAATATGGAGTCCCATTAGTTGGACAGTATTGTATTGATGGTTGTGTACTCCTGGTATTCTGTTGAAGTCCCAGCAAGCTGTATACAGGATAACAAGCTCTTTTTTGTTCTTTCTTTTTGCTTTAATGCACAAATTTGCAACACAGACATCGTAACATGATAATTTTAGGACTACCTGCTACATGTAGTATCATCCTCGAGTTGCATGCTTAAAGCACTATACATTGTTCTTTTTTCCTTTTTGTCTTTTGTACTATATGTATAAAAGCAGTCATGCACTTTCCCCACCCAAACACTACGTTGGTGTACAATGATATTTTTATTTTAACTCTTCAGTGCTAAGAGAAGTATGACCTTGGCAAAACTCTACCACCTCTTGTGCTGAAGTGAGTAAAATAACTTCATTATCTTGGGATGACCTTATAGGGCTAGTCAGTTAAATGGCATGGTTGCCAAACAGAAAAAAAAAGTATTAATAGAGTTTTGCAAAATGTTACAACTGCCGATTTTGCACATATGACCAAACTGCGTAAAATTCTACTAAAATGTAAGCCATAGAAAATGGAGCTCTTGAAAAAAAAGTTATAATATTACAGAGAAGTTACATTATGATAGTAAGGGCATAAGTACTTTGGCACTCCAGTCCTTGCCCCTTCCTTTCCCTAAGATTGAGATCATATGTAGCACTATAAGGTTGCTTGCCTGCACAGTATAATCTCAAAGAACAATCAATATTTTTCCCAGGGCATGCAAAGTTCATCTACATAATTATTACACAAAGGGGCCAGAATATCAGTCAAATTATTGGATAATATACCATTCATTTTCTATATCTTCTGCAGTAGTAGATATGTAGCTTTCTTAAACTGTGTTTGCTTGTTTCCACCCAAATTAAAATTTTAATTGTGATATACACAAGTGACAATATTTCAGGGACTTGCAACATTTTCTACAGAAAAAGAGGCTTAAGAACGATGGGACGCATATTAGGGTATATGCACACAACGTCTATTACAGGCGAGTACAATATGTATATATTTAAACCAAAATAGCTACTTGAAAAAAATATTCAAAACACAATTCACATTAAAAAGATAAATGTTTTATTGTAATTAGACACCAGGCAAAGACCTAACACAAAAATTATATTAAAATTAGGGGAAGCACACAACTAGTACCAAAAAAGTAGAGAAGCAATTCACAAGTAAGATCAGTCGATATCCACCATATTTAATGTGAATTGTGTTTTGAATATTTTTTTCAAGTAACTTTTTTGTTTTAAGTTTGTTTATCTACTTGAAGCCTATATTATTATTTGGGATATCTCTTTCGCCTTGGTTGTCGGTTTAGAGTACAATATGTAGCCCGTATGAAAAGCACTAAAGAGATGCTAAAACTATTGAACATATGTACTGCAATATAAAAATTATTTACTCTGCATATCTTCAGCCTTTTTGAGCTTCTCTTAAAAGTAATCTGTCAACAAGTTTTTACTACCTCATCTGAGAGCAGCATAATATAGGAAAAGAGAAGCTGAATCCAGCGATATATCCCTTAGTTAATTGGGTTCAGCAGTTATGAATCAGAGTTCCTAGATGTAGAATGCAGCAGGGCTAAGGAATCTAATCCTGCCCCACACCAAGCTCTGCATGTACATCGTCTATTGACAGTGAGCTGCTTATCACAGGAGGGGAGGAGTCAGAATAGAAAGCTCATCTCATGTAGTCCTAACAATGAAAATCACCAGGTGATAAAGCCTTCATTGTAAGTAAGGGTACCGTCACACTATACGATTTACCTACGATCACGACCAGCGATATGACCTGGCCGTGATCGTAGGTAAATCGTAGTGTGGTCGCTGGGGAGCTGTCACACAGACAGCTCTCCAGCGACCAACGATGCCGAGGTCCCTGGGTAACCAGGGTAAACATCGGGTAACTAAGCGCAGGACCGCGCTTAGTTACCCAATGTTTACCCTGGTTACAAGCGTTAAACTAAAAAAAAAAACAGCACATACTTACATTCTGGTGTCCGTCAGGTCCCTTGCAGTCTGGTTCCCGCACTCAGTGACTGCCGGCCGTAAAGTGAAAGTGAAAGCACAGCCGCTGTGCTCTGCTTTCACTTTACGACCGGCAGTCACAGTGCGGGAAGCAGACGGCAAGGGACCTGACGGACACAAGAATGTAAGTATGTGCTGTTTTTTTTTTTTTAGTTTAACGCTTGTAACCAGGGTAAACATCGGGTAACTAAGCGCGGTCCTGCGCTTAGTTACCCGATGTTTACCCTGGTTACAAGCGAACGCATCGCAGGATCGCATCGCTAGATCGCTAGATCGGTGTCACACACACCGATCTAGCGATGACAGCGGGAGATCCAGCGATGAAAGAAAGTTCTAAACGATCTGCTACGACGTACGATTCTCAGCAGGATCCCTGATCGCTGCTGCGTGTCAGACACAGCGATATCGTAACGATATCGCTGGAACGTCACGAATCGTACCGTCGTAGCGATCGAAATGTTATAGTGTGACGGTACCCTAAGTCACAACACACAGACTGATAAGTTATACATCATTGACATCTCTGATTTAACGCCTACCTCATGCTGTCCTCAGATTACATAGCAAAAACTTGATGAGAGATTCCCTTTAACTCCTCCAGATTTCCAAAGCTTCAAAGTGGTTGAAAGTCATTCATTATTTTTTGCATACAGGTAAAAAAAAAAATACCAGTCGCAAAGAAAGTGGAAGAGACGGCCAAAAAAGCCTTTGATGAACTTCCTGAAGCATCTTTTTCCTGAAGTGTCCTCTGCTTGCCCAAATGTAAAAGATTTTGTGTGCAAATATCCTTAATTTTAAACCTGAACCTTTTTTCCTCAGGAAATAATAGCTGCCACCCGAAATGTCAAGGCCCTAGCTTACTCACCCTCTTACAATTGAATACTTACAATTGAACGCCCATGAAAAACTGAGCATGCATTTTTATTCGGGGGGAGGGGGTGAAAGTGGGTATCCAGGAGAAATAGTGGTCCTCAAGCTACATATATTGAAGGTATAGTTGACCTTTAGAACTTGATCCTGGTGGCCTTGAGAATCAATTTAAAAAATCAGATTGCCCCCCAAAAAGTTTTTATCTTGGCTTTGTTAATATTGATATTTCAGTGTTAATTTACCTTAGCAAAAACTCTATAAACGAATGTGCTCACTGATCACAGTAAAATAATCTTTTAGTAATTGAAACGTTTCCCTAAGAAATAGTTTTCCAAATGCAAGATGTTCATCCCCTGGAGGCAAATCTTATGTCGCAAGTCATCTTCCAGTAAAAGATTTTAATAATGCATCCCAATTTTACAAGGCTGGAACTGTATGTAATAAATAGTTCCAGATGATTCCCCTAACCTCTCCTGCTATAAGATTCAGCCAAAGTCAATCCCTTGATATTTATTTCTGCAGAAACAGGCACGAGTATTAGTGTTTTTTGCGCTTTTTGGCTTTGTCATGGGAATGAAGATATATAGGTTGGAAACCAACAATCGCTCCTCTTAGCATTTGGGTGGTCACAAAGGCCTTGTGACTCTACAATTATCACAGGTTCCTCACATTGGGTCAAAAGTTGAAGCACTTACAATGTAAAACTGAGAATCACATGCTTGACCTCAAATGGAACATGTTTCTATGAAAAAAAAAAGAAACAATAAAAAGAGAGATATTGTTCCTTGTTTTCTTAGGGGATTTCTGCAGACGAGAAAAAAATGTAGAAAGTAATTTAAAATGAAAAATAAAAAAAAAAAAAGCGCAGAGCACTTTTTTTCTTGAAACTTTGATGTGTTTCCGGTGTTTACGCATGTTGCCCAAGCAAGTGCACCATTACATTGCTGCAAACTCTTCTACAAGAAGTATATTTACCTGTCTTCAGCGTTCTGCCAAAATTGTAGATTTCTATCTGCATTAAAGCCTCTGTTTCCGTTTTCCAATTAATACCTCTGTCAACCATATGAACTCCGAGATGCATCGATGTACGTTCTTACATGTAGAATTCCAAGGCTCTGAATATCATATGTTTAAGTTACAGCATCAGCTATTTATGACTATCCTCGCCTTTTCTTATATTTGCAACAAATGTCTCACGTTTGCCAAAGGAATTTATTCTATGCGTTCTTTTTTTGTTGTCTTATTGTACATGACGCTCTTTATGGATTACAAACTTACACATTTCTAGCAGACAGTATTTACAATGACATTGATTGCTGAAAATTTTCTTTTTCAAGAACTGTTGGAGAAATTGGCCGAAAAGGAATGACCGGTTATGATTCTTCCTGGGTCGAAAAGTGATTAAAAGACTAAAAATACTTGTGTAAACAGTAAAAGACTTTTTTTTTTTTATTTAAATTTACATTTGTCCAACACTAATGTTTACTGAGAAAAGCTGAGGAATTTTTGATGACCATTTTTTTGGGAAATGTCACTGAGTTTTAAGTACTACTCTCGGTTAAACTGAATAGTATTCAGCTTAGTTTTTATACCGTTCATGTATACTGTATGTGTTTGTTAAATTGCAACCGGATTAAGTAAAGTGTACTCTTCTTACTCAGTTTGTATGTGTGTCCATGCTGAAATTCTCTTGTACTGCCTTTTATCTACAAAACAGGGGAGCGCCACTCTTTCAAGAAATAATGAACATTTTCGATTTAAAAGATTTTTACTGTTCGATGCAAACATGTTTTAATAATAAAAGAGCAAAGTGGCTAATGCAAAAAGATCATTTTTTCAATTCCAGCAAGATATCTGGCCATGTAGAGTAGAAACACACCATGAGTGTGCAAATGGCGAAAACTTAGTTATGCTGCTAGTTATTGAATTTGCCTTGAGTTTTAAAAATATTTTAATTTGTTAGAACTTAAAGGGAACCCGTCACGTGAAAAAACACTATTAAGCTGCAGATATGGGGTTACACTGCAGGTTAATAGCATTCTGAATCTGCATGGCGCCCGCACTTAGAGCCCTGCCGCCCGGAGGAATTAAACTTTATTCCTCCTGGCAGTGTTCAGGTTTCAGTACTGGCGTAGTGTAGGATCAGTCACCGCTCTATGGATAGAGAGTGGCCACTGTCGGGCATGTTCAGAACTCTATTATTCTGCAGATTAGCCGCATATCTGCAGATTAATAGCGTTTTTTCATGTAACCTATTCCCTTTAAAGGGCTTGGCTTCTTAGGAGTGTGCGACTCCCCAGCCATCCAACTTCCTTATTTTTTGGGGGGCAGTCACTCCTGAATGATTGACAGTTTCAAGCATCTGAACCATTCCGCTTCTAGCTTAAAATGTGCATTCTTTTTGCCTCTGCAGCGTTGGAGGCTGGCTTGGATCAGGAGCTAACTGTGTGGTCCAGTAATCTGGGCCAGATTCTGTGCAGTGTTTACAACTTCAGTACCAAACAGATTGTAAGCACTGCACATGTTCAGCCACCACTGCTAGACCGCCATCCCATTGACAATGATCAGTAAATAATAAAATAAAAAATTAGTGATAGTTAGAGAAATGAGAGGGCTTTTAATAATACTAATTGCATTGAAAAGATTCTTGATTTTACTCTTAGCAATGTTACCCATCTAAAAGATGAGAATTACCCTTTAATAGACATCCCCTATCCCCATACTATATTAGTGGAACTTAGTGACTGTAAAATGTGGCAGGCGCCTGAATAAATAGTTGCTGTGCCAAACACCCCAAAACACAAGGACAATGTAACTAATGCAAATTGGTGTGTATAAAGGCAATATATATCTCAAATGGGAAAAGTAAAGCAGCTACGTAATAAAAAAAATAAAAAGAGAACTAAATCTTCTCCACAAGTATATAGATATCATGCATGGGTCAATAAAGTAGTATGGCAAAAAGGCTATATATATAGCACAAATATATTGCATAGATCACAAAAATGTAGCCAAGGATCACACAAACAACTAAAAAAAATAATACAGTATGGAAAAATGTATATAGTAGTCTTAATTAGTAATAAAAAAAAAAGCTGCAGACAATAAAGTAATCATCGTATCTACCTGTTCTTGCTTGTGGAGGCTTCTCTTGTTGACATTTTCTCCAAGAACCACCTCCTGGCAGAAAACAAAACATAGCCATGTGACATGGCTTGTATGCAGGTGAGTTGTAGTTTTTAATTACATTATTAATTTTATCATGTAGTAAAAAAAAATCAAAGGATAGAATTGAAAAAAAAAACCCTTAAATGTTGCCATTGCTTGTGAGGTTTGGTTTTATATCATTCAATTTGTGATACAAATGATCTGGTAAAGTGCTTGGGTCAGCACAGTTATGGAGATACCATATTAATACCATATTTATATTGTTTTTTTTTTGTTAAATTACTTAAAATTAAAAAAATCTTTCCCCCCAAAAAATTTGTTTTTAAGCACCATATTGTGAGAGCCATTTATTTTTTTTAATTATCAGTCAAGTTGTATGAATACTTGTTTTTTGAAAGATGATCTACAGTTTTTATTAGGACTATTTTAAGGTCAGCAAAACTTTCTGATCTCTTTTTTTATTCCATTCATGGGGGACACAAAGCTACCAAAAAACAGCAATTCTCCAGTTGATTTTTTTTTCTGTTTCAGTGTATGAGATAAATATTTTTTTTCAGACTAATACAAATGCACTGATAGCAATTTTGTACCTTTTTAATTGTTTTCATCTGCCATACATGTAAAGGGTTCAAAGGATCTTGTATCTTCATGAGTTCCATTTCTAAGCTCCATTTAGAAAGCAATTACAGACCCTTTTAGACAGTATTTCCTGAAGCAACATAAAACATCAAATTCACTCAAAAAACTAAAACTTTTGGAGCGTGTATTAGGATATCAGTCATGTCCTACCTCCTCACAATTCTTTATCTGGCTATAAGACCACTAGACGGAGTGGAAGCTTGCCTTCAGTGCCCGATGTGCACCATCTCTTTGGCCAAGGGGATGGACTTTGGCAGTCCACCAGCCGAAGATGGAATTGAATAGCATTAGCTTAGCGCCTTTGCTTTATGCAAAATTTCTATATGGCATTTCAAAATTACACAGAAATTGCTGCAAACTAAAAACAGTGAGGGCAACTCTATTTGTTGTATTTTTAAAGTTATTAGGCCTAGTGTGAGTATGAAGTCAGTTCTAACAAAGCACAAACATTATTATGCTCAACCTGTTAAAGCTTGACATAGAACAACTAGAAAAAATGGTGTGTACCTGTATATGTACCATAGATTAAGAACCTATTGTCTAAAAGATATCACCGAGGCCTCTCTCCTACAGGTTATTGACATTGTGTAGCAATTTATTGTTAGGAATTATTTTCCTTACAAAACCAAAGGGATTCCCCTTACACTACAGAATTAAGATTATGCTGTGTGTTTTTATTAGAACCAGAGATGTCACAATGTAACATTAAGAAAATAGCTGTATGAAATGTTTCTGTAGCTTATCTTCGGAATACTACATATTACCCGATGGATAAAGCAGTCACTGAAATAGCTGATATGTAAATGGCATTCTTGAAAGAAACACGGTCTTGCAGAAGAGCTGTTTATTTGCATATATTTCGAGTAGCACAAACGCCCCTTAAGATATACTGTTCAAACAACTTTAAAATATAAGCTTGGATTGCCCAACTCTTAATTCAATTTCTACTCATTCTGCAATTGACAAAATTGTGCCATAACCCAGGGCTACAAAAATAAAGAATTCTGCTAATATAAATTTGTGGCTGAACTCAGTCTAAGGAGCTAAAGGGAGTAAACAATGTATTGATTAAAAGTTATGGATGCCACATACAAAACCAAGAAACCAAAGTCATTTGCAAATGGAAAACTCAATTAAAAAGTTATATCTTCTTATTGTAATGAACCAATACCCTCTTCTGCAATCAATATTCTCCCATTTAACTTGAGTCCACATTAAAGTAGCAGCAACTGCTTGTGTACAAAACCCAAGATAAGAGAGAAGACAAAGCTTAGTTTCTAACAAAAATCTGCACTGTACATTTCTATTTTTCTAGAATTAATTTTAAAAGCGATGGCTGTGAGTATGAATGTGGCAAAAAATGTTTACGTTGGCATATTCGCTAATGCTGTTCCAAGAACATGTTTACAATCATTGTTCCCTTTCCCACATTTGAGCATATTTTATAATTTCTCCAACCAGTATGGTTTTGGAGCCTAGCCATTCAATTTCTAGTTTCAAGTAACTGGTTATATTTATGAAATTTGATTTGCTAGATGAAAATTGACTAATTTTTGTATTTGGTGTGATAGGAAGCCTCTTCCATTTCGATAATAGCCAGAATATAATTTTCAAGTTGGGCAATCAGAACAGGGTATCCTACTAAGTATGGCATGCAGCACTACACCATGATCTTTGAAAGAAATTTCTGAGTTCTGAGTTAATTGAGATAAGAGATGAGGCTATCTTGTCAGGATCTTGCTGGCCAATGTGAAGAACTGACAGAAAGAACATCTCTCAGTCAGGAAGACCATTAATTTGAATGGCCTTTGTATAATGCTTAATTTTCCCTGTGAGGGTTCTGCAAGGAATTGAACACTTACTGCTATTGCCTGGTTTCCCCACAGATTGCAACCTAATGAATCGGACTCAAGTAGAGATTTTGTGATCAGCTTATTCTTATAAGAACTGTCTGAAATATAGATGAGCCGATCTAAGATTGGAATTAAGAAAATCACAGATTTTACAGGGAAATTCGAATTACAGCAAAGTTACTCCCTGCAAATAATGTAAAACAATAATATAATACTCACCTGACTAGCCATCCAGTCCTCTGCATCTCTTCTTTTCCCCTTCCCTAATCATACAGATTACCTTCAGTCTCTTCACTCCAAACCAGGACTTTTGGCACAACCAGGTCTCAGTCAACGGTGTATGCTGTGTCATTACTCGGGTGATGCACATCATAATGTCGTTGTGCTGGACTACAGATAATGTGAAGAGATTAATGAGAATCCACATGATGGGGCAAAGAGGCATGGAGGACCGAATAACAGACTGTAGGGATGGCAGGACAGGTGAGTGATGAGTATTATTTTTATTATAACTGCTGGCCTGGCCTTCCACAGTTCAACAAAATGGATTCCATTTTGCTGAGTTTGCACAGAGCGAATTACAAAACATCCATACTCTGAAGAATATGAATTTTGGAAACATTTGGGCATCATTCTTCCCTGCTCAATGCAGCGCAAGACTCACTACACTATCTCAGACAGATGTCTGTCCAGCTTGTTTGAAAACTTCCATTGAAGGAGAACTCACCTTCTCTCGTGGCAGCATGTTCCACTCATTGATCACACTCACTAACAAAATGTTTTTTAAATATCTAATCTGTGTCTTCTCTCATTCAGTTTCATCCCATTGCTTCTCGTGTTTCCATGTGCAAATGAGAATAAAGATGATCCCTACACTGTGGCATCCCTTAAGATATTTGTAGACAGCAAATAAGTTTCCTCTTAGCCTTCTTTTTTGCAAGCTAAACTTTCCCAAATCCTTTAACCGTTCCTCGTAGGACATACTTTTTTATGACATACTGTCTTAGGACAGTTTTTCAATGTCTTTTTTAAAATGTGGTCCTCAGAACTGGACACTGTAATCCAGATGAGGCCTGACCAAGGAGGAGTAGAGGGGGCGTAATTACTTCACGTGATCTAGACTCTATGCTACTTTTAATTCACAGCGAAGTGATGGGCTGCAGATAATGTGAAGAGACTAAAGATAATCCACATGATGGGGGACCGGGAAAAGAGGAGGCATGGAGGACCAGATAACAGACTGTAGGGATGGCAGGACAGGTGATGGATGAGTAATATTTTTGTTGTAACTGCTGGCCTGGCCTACCACAGTTAAACAAAATGGATTTCATTTTGCTGAGTTTGCACAGAGCGAATTACAAAACATACAGTACAGACTGAAAATTTGGACACACCTTCTCATTTAAAGATTTTTCTGTATCTTCATGCCTATGAAAATTGTACATTCACACTGAAGGCATCAAAACTATGAATTAACACATGTAGAATTATATACTTACCAAAAAAGTGTAAAACAACTGAAATTATGTCTTATATTCTAAGTTCTTCAAAGTAGCCACCTTTTGCTTTGATGACCTTCTTCTCCCTGCAGTCCCCGGATCCAAAATGGCCATGGGGCTGCATCCGGGTCCTGCAGGGAGGTGGCTTCACAGCGCCTGCTCAGAGCAGGCGCCGGGAAGCCTCCCTGCTGTGCACGTCAGATCGCTGATCTGACACAGTGCACAACAAAGTGTCAAATCAGCGATCTGTCACTTTACTGCGATGTCCCCCCCTGGGGCAAAGTAAAAAAGTTAAAAAAAAAATATTTCCATGTGTAAAAAAAAAAAAAGCCTAAATAAATAATAATAAAAAAAAATAGTTCCAATAAATACATTCCTTTATCTAAATAAGAAAAAAACAATAAAAGAACACATATTTAGTATTGCTGCATCCGTAACGACCCCACCTATAAAACTGTCCCACTAGTTAACCCCTTCAGTAAACACCGTAAAAAAAATAAAAAAAACAAGGCAAAAAAACAACGCTTTATTATCATACCGCCAAACAAAAAGTGGAATAGCACGCGATCAAAAAGGCAGATATAAATAAACATGGTACCGCTGAAAATGTCATCTTGTCCCACACAAAAAGTTGCCATACAGCGTCATCAGTGAAAAAATAAAAAAGTTATAGTCCTCGGAATAAAGTGATGCAAAAATTAATATTTTTTCTATAAAATAGTTTTTATCGTATAAAAGCGCCAAAACATAAAAAAAATCTAAATGAGGTATCGCTGTAATTATACTGACCCAAGGAATAAAACTGCTTTATCCATTTTACCAAACGTGGAACGGTATAAACGCCTCCCCCAAAAGAAATTCATGAATTTCATGGTTTTTGGTCATACTGCCTCACAAAAATCGGAATAAAAAGTGATCAAAAAATGTCACATGCCCGAAAATGGTACCAATAAAAATATCAACTCGTCTCGCAAAAAACAAGATCTCACATGACTCTGTGGACGAAAATATGGAAGAATTATAGCTCTCAAAATGTGGTAGCGCAAAAAAAATGTTTTTTGCAATAAAAAGCGTCTTTTAGTGTGTGACAGCTTCCAATCATAAAAATCCGCTAAAAAACCCGCTATAAAAGTAAATCAAACCCCCATTCATCACCCCCTTAGTTAGGGAAAAATAATAAAATTAAAAAAATGTATTTATTTCCATTTTCCCATTAGGGTTAGGGCTAGGGTTAGGGATAGGGATAGGGTTAGGGCTAGGGTTAGGGTTAGGGCAAGGGTTAGGGTTGGGGCTAGGGTTAGGGTTAGGGTTGGGGCTAGGGTTAGAATTGGGGCTAGGATTAGGGTTGGGGCTAGGGTTAGGGTTTGGATTACATTTACGGTTGGGATTTGGGTTAGGGGTGAGTCAGGGTTAGGGGTGTGGTTAGCGTAATGGTTGGGATTAAGCTTAGGGGTGTGTCGGAGTTAGGGGTGTGGTTATGGTTGGCGTTAGGGGTGTGGTTGGGATTACGGGTGTGTTTGGGTTAGGGTTTCAGTTAGAATTTGGGGTTTCCAGTGTTTAGGCACATCAGGGCTCTCCAAACGCAAGATGGTGTCTGATCTCAATTCCAGCCAATTCTGCGTTGAAAAGCTCCTTCCCTTCCGAGCTCTCCCATGCGCCCAAACAGGGATTTACCCAACATATGGGGTATCAACGTACTCAGGACAAATTGTACAAAAACTTCTGAGGTCTAATTTCTCTTGTTACCCTTGGGAAAATAAAAATTTGGGGTCTAAAACAATTTTTGTGGGACAAAAATTATTTTTTATTTTCACGGCTATTTTCTGCGTTATAAACTGTAGTGATATACTTGGGGGTTAAAAGTTCTCATAACACATCTAGATAAGTTCCTTGGGGGGTCTAGGTTCCAATATGGGGTCACTTGTGGGGGGTTTTCTACTGTTTAGGTACATCAGGGTCTCTGCAAATGCAACGTGACGCCTGCAGACCAATCCATCTAAGTCTGCATTCCAAAATGGTTCTCCTTAACTTCCGAGCTCTGCCATGCGCCAAAACAGTGGTTCCCCCCACATATGGGGTATCAGTGTACTCAGGACAAATTGGACAACAACTTTTGGGGACCAATTTCTCCTGTTACCCTTGGGAAAATATAAAACTGGATGTTAAAGATAATTTTTTTGGAAAAAAATGATTTTTTATTTTCACGACTGCGTTATTAACTGTAATGAAACATTTTGGGGTTCAAAGTTCTCACAGCACATCTAGATAAGTTCCTTTGGGGGTCTCGTTTCCAATATGGGGTCACTTGTGGGGGGTTTCTACTGTTTAGGTACATCAGGGGCTCTGCAAATACAACATGACACCTGCAGACCAATCCATCTAAGGCTACTTTCACACATCCGTCTTTTTGAATCAGTCACAATCCGTCAAAGTGTTGAAAAGACGGATCCTGTGTAGATTGTAAAAAACAGATGCACTGGATCCTGTTTTTTGACAGATCCATCGATGCAGCAGCTGCAGGAAAAATTGGTTAAATTAAAGGAATAGAAATCCTTCCAGGCATGCTCAGTGTAAAAAAACGGAATCTGTTGCTGGATTCTGACATTTGATGGATAGCAACAGATCCTGCGCCCATAGGCTTCCATTCTAGCCAACGACGGATGCCGCAGGATCTGTCGCTGTACGTTTTTTTGAAGCAGACAAGAAATGTTACATTGAACGTTTTTTCCAGACGACGGTCCGCCAAAACACGACGGATCCGTCGCACGACGGATGCGACGTGTGGCCATCTGTTGCGATCCATCGCTAATACAAGTCTATGGGAAAAAAATGGATCCTGCGGGCACATTTGCAGGATCCTTTTTTTCCCCGAAACGACGCATTGCAACAGGTCTGAAAAGATGAAAGTGTGAAAGTAGCCTAAGTCTGCATTTCAAATGGCGCTCCATCCCTTCCGAGCTCTGCCATGCGCACAAACGGTGGTTACCCCCACATATGGGGTATTAGCGTACTCAGGACAAATTGCAGAACAATTTTTGGGGTCCAATTTTTCCTGTTACCCTTATGAAAATACAAAACTGGGGTCTAAAATATAATTTTTGTGGTAAAAAAAGAATTTTTTATTTTCACGGCTCTGCGTTATAAAATGTAAAACGCTTGGGGGTTCAAAGCTCTCACAACACATCTAGATAGGATCCTTAGGGGGTCCACTTTCGAAAATGGTGTCACTTCTGGGGGGTTTCAATGTTTAGGCACATCAGAGGCTCTCCAAACACAACATGGCGTCCCATCTCAATTCCAGCCAATTTTGCATTGAAAAGTCAAACGGTGCTCCTTCCCTTTTGAGCTCTGCCATGTGCCCAATCAGTGGTTTACCCCCACATATGGGGTATCAGCGTACTCAGGACAAAGTGCACAACAATGATTGGGGTACAATTTCTTTTGTTAACCTTGGGAAAATAAAAAATTGGGGGTGAAAATTTATTTTTGTGAAAAAATATTATTTTTTATTTTTACGGCTCTACATTATAAAGTTCTGTGAAGCACTTGTTGGGTCAAAGTGCTCACCACACATCTAGATAAGTTCCCTAGGGGGTCTAATTTCCAAAATGGTATTACTTGTGGGGGGTTTCAATGTTTAGGCACATTAGTGGCTCTCCAAACGCAACATGGCATCCCATCTCAATTCCAGTCAATTTTGCATTGAAAAGTCAAATGGCGCTGCTTCCCTTCTGAGCTCTGCGATGTGCCCAAACAGTGGTTTACCCCCACATATGGGGTATCCCGGTACTCAGGACAATTTGGACAACAGCCTTTGGGCTCCATTTTCGCCTGATAACCTTGGTAAAATAAAACAAATTGGAGCTGAATAAATTTTTTGTGAAAAAAAATTAAATGTTCATTTTTTTTTAAACATTCCAAAAATTCCTGTGAAACACCTGAAGGGTTAATAAACTTATTGAATGTGGTTTTGAGCACCTTGAGGGGTGCATATTTTAGAATGGTGTCATACTTCGGCATTTTCTATCATACAGACCCCTCAAAATGACTTCAAATGTGACTTGGTCTCTAAAAAAATGGTGTTGCAAAAATGAGAAATTGCTGGTCAAATTTTAACCCTTATAACTCCCTAACAAAAAAAAAATTTGTTTCCAAAATTGTGCTAATGTAAAGTATACATGTGGGAAATGTTATTTATTTAGTTTTTTGTGTGACATATCGCTGTGATTTAAGGGCATAAAAATTCAAAGTAGAACTGTAGTTAGATTATAAAAAATAACTTTTACGATCCGTTTAAAAGGGCCTCAGGCCTCAAAAAAAAACAACAAAAATACCAAAATAAACACTCTCAATATACATATACTGCCAGACGCTCCTTCAGTGCACTGCAAATCTAATAGCACGGTGAATTATAAACACCCCTTTTTTATGAAAAATAATACCATTAGGCATCCTTACTAAATGCTCTATAGTCTGCACATAGAAAATACAAATTTAAGCAAGAGCACAAATGAGCAAGTACAACTGATACCAAGGTACATAAAGTAACAATCTCACCCGAGATACGGACTCCTTCCTTTACAGCATGAAATGGAATGATCCTAGATGCAAACTCCCTTGTGTTCTTGCTTAAATTTGTATTTTCTATGTGCAGACTATAGAGCAATTAGTAAGGATGCCTAATGGTATTATTTTGCATAAAAAGGGGTGTTTATAATTCACCGTGCTATTAGATTTGCAGCGCTCTGCAGGAGGGTCTGGTAGTATATGTATATTGTGTGTGTTTATTTTGGGTTTTTTTTTTTTTTTTTTTAAGCCTGAGGCTCTTTTAAATGGATCTTATTAAAAGTTATTTTTTATAATCTAACTACAGTTCAACCTTGCTACGTACACTTGTTGATCTGATCGGTGGTATTATCCAATTAACATAAAAATTCAAAGTTAGAAAATTGCGAAATTTTCTACATTTTTGCCAAATTTAGTTTTTTTTCACAAATAAACACAGGTAATAGCAAATAAATGTTACCACTATCATGAAGTACAATATGTCACGAGAAAACTATGTCAGAATCACCGGGATCCGTTGAAGCGTTCCAGAGTTATAACCTCATAAAGGGACAGTGGTCAGAATTGTAAAAATTGGCCCGTCATTAACGTGCAAACCACCCTTGGTGGTAAAGAGGTTAACAAGTTGTTCCATTTGCAAGGTCTATCCTTTAGAGCCTTCTTGTGGTACTTTTAAGTTGGTCAGATTGCTAGATCCGACCATTGTCAGCTCTCCTGTATTTCTCCCTTGCTGCTTGGCTGACTAGTCCGATGCAGTACCTAGCTGGCTTCTCTCAGGTCCAAATCTCTCACTATGTGCATACATCTGCCTGGTCTCTCCCTATGTCAATGGAATGGGATATGGAGAAGCTCATAGTAAAATACACCTGGCTCTGTTTGATTCATGCTGCCAGCCATGATTCAGGCAGCTTGAATCTGATAATGAGTTCCCTTCAAACCTACAAATAGTAGATAGCTCATCAGATATGCAATTTATTATCCATATGAACAGTAATTGTTCAGGCTTACTGCTGCAGGAGCCCAAAAAATAATTTTTATAGACAGAACCATATTTACAGCTCACGCTGCCCTAGGTACATGATGGCGCACCAGTATCTGTAATCCTTAAGCATAGATTAACCAAACACAAGTGATAATAGAGTGACCAAATAAAACCACCATACAATGACTTGATAATAAGCACTACAGTAATACTAAAATTACCCAATAGTAGTGATACAGGAAAGATATATATATATCTTGGTACCGTGTTAGCCAGTGGATAGAAAAATATTTAGAATTGAGAGTCCTCAGTGGTTCATACCTTTTAATGGCTACGGCCGGCGTCACACTGGCGTATTGCATCGGATGCGAGATCATCGGATGCTATATGCTAATGACACTCGGCTCCTGCTCGCGGCAGAGCAGGAGCCGAGTGTCATGCGTCTGTGCTCCGATTCTCTCGCACAGGGAGGATCGGAGCACAGCTGTGGAGGAGGCGGAGAAATGAATTTCTCCATCTCCTCCATTCCTGGGGTCCGCTTATAACGCACATCTCTCGGATGATATCCCAGTGGTGTGCGCTGTCTCATTCGCACTCATAGGCTTATATGGGTGCGAGTGAGCCGAGAGTTTTCCTCGGTCCGAGGCAATCGCAGCATGCTGCGATTGCCTCAGACCGAGGAAAACAGCCGACATAAAGTCGGCTGCTGGGAGCTGCCCCATAGCTTAAAATTGGTCCGAGTGCAATGCGATTTTTTATCGCATTGCTCTCGGCCGTTTAAAACGCCAGTGTGACGCCGGCCTAACTGAAAAGATGGTAACAAATTGCAAGCTTTCGAGACTACTCCGGTCCCTTCATCAGGCAGGGACTAATAGAGATTCTGAAGAATCACTTATTTATGCACAGCACAGCAAAGAAAATGCCATGGATAAGACTGGTGACCTGAAGCAGAATTACCATTATGTGAGTGATAAACAGTTATGTCCATAAATATTGGAACAGTTCATAGATAAGGAGTGTGAATGTTTTATTGTCCTCTGATTAGGGTCTGGTTCTATGTTATAATGCCCCCACACGGTCTGAGGAGCAAATTCCTATTAGTCTATGCCTGATGAAGGGACCAGAGTAGAAAGCTTGTAATTTGTTACCATCTTTTCAGTTTACCATTAAAAGGTATTAACCACTGAGGACTCTCAGTTCTAAATATTTTTCCAATAGTAGTGAAGCATTTCCACACCAGCAGCTGGAAAATAGGTAATTTTTTTATTTTATTTTTTTTGTCCCATTAGGGTACTTGAACCCCGGGGACCAATCTAGGAGGGCTAAGTAGATAGAGCCAAATAGCAGGTCTCATTACATTTCCAGAGGGTTGTCAGGCTGACTGGTTCTATCTCTTTGGTTAGTAGCCAGGTAGATCAGTGTAATAGGTCAGTCCTAAAAACACATAGAGAAAATCCAGAAGTTGAGGACTTTGTAAACCAGAGCATGAACCACCCATACCAAAGATGAAGGATAGAGGTGCCTCTGTGTTAGTGCTTATCACTGTCAGTAAGGAGAGATAATTTTCAGCACATGCCTAAAATGCTTCAGTGAAAACAACTTATTTATTTCATGAGATTATAAGTGTATGTAAACATCCTAGAATGCTGCTTATACAATATCAACTTATGGAAAGTTCTTTAATCACAGTGCAATCCTAGGACATCTTGATATCATCTTTATCTTGATGTAACTGTCTTGTTTTTAGTCAAACATTAGAAAGAGGTTTTATCAGATTATCTCTCCCTACTGATGGAGCCTGCCTGTGCTCCCTCGTTACCGCCCCCGACTCAATGAGGACAACTATATGGCACCTAGAATCTTGAATACACATCTATATGTAGCAAACTGTGCAAGCATACCACTTACAATTGCAGAGTTAGTATATAGGCTTTTCTATCACTGGTGTTTCTGATTATCATCTCTACCATTGGTGTAGCAGTCAGCTGTACAAGCTACTCCAAGAATCCGTGCCGCCTGCTCCCTCCTCCAAATGGGTCTGAAAAGTCTGTCTACCTTGTCTGTGCCTGCTTACTCTAGAGTCGTGTCATTAAACACTTCATCATGATGCGTATTTAGTAGGAAGTTTTGAGTGGGGTGGTATGACTTAAAAAGAGAAAAAGTCCTGCTTGCTGGTGCTCCCCATGGCAACCTGCCACCCTAAGTACTGTTCCCAGAAGATGTTCACATCATGTCACTTGTCAACTACACCTGCTTGACTATTCTCAGTTCACTTGTATTGAGAGAGGCCAGATACGTAGATAGCTGGAATCATAGATTGTTAAGAGTCCCTGCTCAATGCAGCACAGGATTCACTAAACCATCTCAGACAGTAGTTTGTCCAGCCTCGGTTTGAAAACTTCCATTGAAGGAGAACTCACCTTCTCTCGTAGCAGCCCGTTCCACTCATTGATCACCCTCACTCAGTGTTAAAAAGTTCTAATCTGTATCTTCAATTTCATTCCATTGCTTTTAGTGTTTCCATGTGCAAATGAGAATAATGATGCTCTCTCTGTGACATCCCTTCTAGGGTTGAGCGAAACGGACGTTCATTTTCATAAGTCGCCGACTTTTGGCAAAGTCGGGTTTCATGAAACCCGACCCGATCCCTGTGTGGGGTCGGCCATGCGGTACGCGACTTTCACGCCAAAGTCGTGTTTCAATGACGCGAAAAGCGCCATTTCTCAGCCAATGAAAGTAGACGCAGAGTGTGGGCAGCGTGATGACATAGGTCTCAGTCCCCACCATCTTAGATAAGGGCATTGCAGTGATTGGCTTGCTTTCTGCGGCGTCACAGGGGCTATAAAGGGGCGTGCACGCCGAACGCCATCTTACTGCTGCCGATCTGAGTATAGGGAGAGGTTGCTGCCGCTTCGTCAGAAGCAGGGATAGCGTTAGGCAGGGTACATTAACCCCCAAACCGCTTGTGCTGTAGCGATTTCCACTGTCCAACACCACATTTTGTTTGCAGGGACAGTGGAGGCTAATTTTTTTTTTCCTCAGAGCTGTAGCTCATTGGGCTGCCCTAGAATGCTCCCTGATAGCTGCATTGCTGTTTGTACGCCGCTGTGCAAACCAACTGCTTTTTTCAAAGCGCAAATCCTGTTACTCCTTCCTTTCTGCACAGCTATCTTGTTTGTTTGTCCACACCTTTGACTTTTTTGTGCAGCAGTCCACTCCTTGTGATTGCTGCCTGCCATACTTTGCTGAGATTACTGCAGGGAGATACATATATGCTAGCCACCTTAGGGAGAGACCCAAGTTGGGCTAAATGTAGCGGGACGAAAGAGACCGAAAAGTCCTCTACTTAAAGGAAATACATAGTGGATGCTTTCCTGAAACAGAAAGTACTTGCAAGCAGCATAATACAAAGAATAGCAGGTTTACCCAGAATCCTTTGCAGTAGGCGGAGCTATGCAAATCATCTCTTTCCACCCCAGTCTAATCCACAGCGCTTGGAACTGCCAAGCGTGCAATGCTGCGGATTAGTTTCTAAATTTACACAGCCAACCAATTCCTACCTGTAGACACGTGTTTCGGGCTTTAGGCCCTCATCAGCACAGAGCTGGAATTGGTTGGCTGTATGGAGTGGGGCTCGGTGAGCAAGCGATACATATATGCTAGCCACCTTAGGGAGAGACCCAAGTTGGGCTAAATGTAGCGGGACGAAGGAGACCGAAAAGCCCTCTACTTAAAGGAAATACATAGTGGATGCTTTCCTGAAACAGAAAGTACTTGCAAGCAGCATAATACAAAGAATAGCAGGTTTACCCAGAATCCTTTGCAGTAGGCGGAGCTATGCAAATCATCTCTGTCCACCCCAGTCTAATCCACAGCGCTTGGAACCGCCAAGCGTGCAATGCTGCGGATTAGTTTCTAAATTTACACAGCCAACCAATTCCTACCTGTGGACACGTGTTTTGGGATTTAGGCCCTCATCAGCACAGGGCTGGAATTTGTTGGCTGTATGGAGTGGGGCTCGGTGAGCAAGCGATACAAATATGCTAGCCACCTTAGGGAGAGACCCAAGTTGGGCTAAATGTAGCGGGACGAAAGAGACCGAAAAGCCCTCTACTTAAAGGAAATACATAGTGGATGCTTTCCTGAAACAGAAAGTACTTGCAAGCAGCGTAATACAAAGAATAGCAGGTTTACCCAGAATCCTTTGCAGTAGGCGGAGCTATGCAAATCATCTCTTTCCACCCCAGTCTAATCCACAGCGCTTGGAACCGCCAAGCGTGCAATGCTGCGGATTGGTTTCTAAATTTACACAGCCAACCAATTCCTACCTGTGGACACGTGTTTCGGGCTTTAGGCCCTCATCAGCACAGGGCTGGAATTGGTGGGCTGTATGGAGTGGGGCTCGGTGAGCAAGCGATACGTATATGCTAGCCACCTTAGAGAGAGACCCAAGTTGGGCTAAATGTAGCGGGACGAAAGAGACCGAAAAGCCCTCTACTTAAAGGAAATACATAGTGGATGCTTTCCTGAAACAGAAAGTACTTGCAAGCAGCATAATACAAAGAATAGCAGGTTTACCCAGAATCCTTTGCAGTAGGCGGAGCTATGCAAATCATCTCTTTCCACCCTAGTCTAATCCACAGCGCTTGGAACCGCCAAGCATGCAATGTTGCGGATTAGTTTCTAAATTTACACAGCCAACCAATTCCTACCTGTGGACACGTGTTTCGGGCTTTAGGCCCTCATCAGTACAGGGCTGGAATTTGTTGGCTGTATGGAGTGGGGCTCGGTGAGCAAGCGATACATATATGCTAGCCACCTTAAGGAGAGACCCAAGTTGGGCTAAATGTAGCGGGACGAAAGAGACCGAAAAGCCCTCTACTTAAAGGAAATACATAGTGGATGCTTTCCTGAAACAGAAAGTACTTGCAAGCAGCATAATACAAAGAATAGCAGGTTCACCCAGAATTCTTTGCAGTAGGCGGAGCTATGAAAATCATCTCTTTCCACCCCAGTCTAATCCACAGCGCTTGGAACCGCCAAGCGTGCAATGCTGCGGATTAGTTTCTAAATTTACACAGCCAACCAATTCCTACCTGTGGACACGTATTTCGGGCTTTAGGCCCTCATCAGCACAGGGCTGGAATTGGTTGGCTGTATGGAGTGGGGCTCGGTGAGCAATCGATACATATATGCTAGCCACCTTAGGGAGAGACCCAAGTTGGGCTAAATGTAGCGGGACGAAAGAGACCGAAAAGCCCTCTACTTAAAGGAAATACATAGTGGATGGTTTCCTGAAATAGAAAGTACTTGCAAGCAGCATAATACAAAGAATAGCAGGTTTACCCAGAATCCTTTGCAGTAGGCGGAGCTGTGCAAATCATCTCTTTCCACCCCAGTCTAATCCACAGCGCTTGGAACTGCCAAGCGTGCAACGCTGCGGATTAGTTTCTAAGTTTACACAGCCAACCAATTCCTACCTGTAGACAAGTGTTTCGGGCTTTATGCCCTCATCAGCACAGGGCTGGAATTGGTTGGCTGTATGGAGTGGGGCTCAGTGAGCAAGCAATACATATATGCTAGCCACCTTAGGGAGAGACCCAAGTTGAGCTAAATGTAGCGGGACGAAAGAGACCGAAAAGCCCTCTACTTAAAGGAAATACATAGTGGATGGTTTCCTGAAATAGAAAGTACTTGCAAGCAGCATAATACAAAGAATAGCAGGTTTACCCAGAATCCTTTGCAGTAGGCGGAGCTATGCAAATCATCTCTTTCCACCCCAGTCTAATCCACAGCGCTTGGAACCGCCAAGCGTGCAATGCTGCGGATTAGTTTCTAAATTTACACAGCCAACCAATTCCTACCTGTGGACACGTGTTTCGGGCATTATGCCCTCATCAGTACAGGGCTGGAATTGGTTGGCTGTATGGAGTGGGGCTCGGTGAGCAAGCGATACATATATGCTAGCCACCTTAGCGAGAGACCCAAGTTGGGCTAAATGTAGCGGGACGAAAGAGACCGAAAAGCCCTCTACTTAAAGGAAATACATAGTGGATGCTTTTCTGAAACAGAAAGTACTTGCAAGCAGCATACTACAAAGAATAGCAGGTTTACCCAGAATCCTTTGCAGTAGGCAGAGCTATGCAAATCATCTCTTTCCACCCCGGTCTAATCCACACCGCTTGGAACCGCCAAGCGTGCAATGCTGCGGATTAGTTTCTAAGTTTACACAGCCAACCAATTCCTACCTGTAGACAAGTGTTTCGGGCTTCAGGCCCTCATCAGCACAGAGCTGGAATTGGTTGGCTGTATGGAGTGGGGCTCAGTGAGCAAGCAATACATATATGCTAGCCACCTTAGGGAGAGACCCAAGTTGAGCTAAATGTAGCGGGACGAAAGAGACCGAAAAGCCCTCTACTTAAAGGAAATACATAGTGGATGGTTTCCTGAAATAGAAAGTACTTGCAAGCAGCATAATACAAAGAATAGCAGGTTTACCCAGAATCCTTTGCAGTAGGCGGAGCTATGCAAATCATCTCTTTCCACCCCAGTCTAATCCACAGCGCTTGGAACCGCCAAGCGTGCAATGCTGCGGATTAGTTTCTAAATTTACACAGCCAACCAATTCCTACCTGTGGACACGTGTTTCGGGCATTATGCCCTCATCAGTACAGGGCTGGAATTGGTTGGCTGTATGGAGTGGGGCTCGGTGAGCAAGCGATACATATATGCTAGCCACCTTAGCGAGAGACCCAAGTTGGGCTAAATGTAGCGGGACGAAAGAGACCGAAAAGCCCTCTACTTAAAGGAAATACATAGTGGATGCTTTCCTGAAACAGAAAGTACTTGGAAGCAGCATAATATAAAGAATAGCAGGTTTACCCAGAATCCTTTGCAGTAGGCGGAGCTGTGCAAATCATCTCTTTCCACCCCAGTCTAATCCACAGCGCTTGGAACCGCCAAGCGTGCAATGCTGCGGATTAGTTTCTAAATTTACACAGCCAACCAATTCCTACCTGTGGACACGTGTTTCGGGCTTTAGGCCCTCATCAGCACAGTGCTGGAATTGGTTGGCTGTATGGAGTGGGGCTCGGTGAGCAAGCGATACATATATGCTAGCCACCTTAGGGAGAGACCCAAGTTGGGCTAAATGTAGCGGGACGAAAGAGACCGAAAAGCCCTCTACTTAAAGGATATACATAGTGGATGGTTTCCTGAAATAGAAAGTACTTGCAAGCAGCATAATACAAAGAATAGCAGGTTTACCCAGAATCCTTTGCAGTAGGCGGAGCTATGCAAATCATCTCTTTCCACCCCAGTCTAATCCACAGCGCTTGGAACCGCCAAGCGTGCAATGCTGCAGATTAGTTTCTAAATTTACACAGCCAACCAATTCCTACCTGTGGACACGTGTTTCGGGCTTTAAGCCCTCATCAGGACAGGGCTGGAATTCGTTGGCTGTATGGAGTGTGGCTCGGTGAGCAAGTGATACATATATGCTAGCCACCTTAGGGAGAGACCCAAGTTGGGCTAAATGTAGCGTGAAGAAAGAGACCGAAAAGCCCTCTACTTAAAGGAAATACATAGTGGATGCTTTCCTGAAACAGAAAGTACTTGCAAGCAGCATAATACAAAGAATAGCAGGTTTACCCAGAATCCTTTGCAGTAGGCGGAGCTATGCAAATCATCTCTTTCCACCCCAGTCTAATCCACAGCGCTTGGAACCGCCAAGCGTGCAATGCTGCGGATTAGTTTCTAAATTTACACAGCCAACCAATTCCTACCTGTGGACACGTGTTTCGGGCTTGAGGCCCTCATCAGCACAGGGCTGGAATTGGTTGTCTGTATGGAGTGTGGCTCGGTGAGCAAGCGATACATATATGCTAGCCACCTTAGGGAGAGACCCAAGTTGGGCTAAATGTAGCGGGACGAAAGAGACCGAAAAGCCCTCTACTTAAAGGAAATACATAGTGGATGATTTCCTGAAACAGAAAGTACTTGCAAGCAGCATAATACAAAGAATAGCAGGTTTACCCAGAATCCTTTGCAGTAGGTGGAGCTATGCAAATCATCTCTTTCCACCCCAGTCTAATCAACAGTGCTTGGAACCGCCAAGCGTGCAATGCTGCGGATTAGTTTCTAAATTTACACAGCCAACCAATTCCTACCTGTGGACACGTGTTTCGGGCTTTAGGCCCTCATCAGCGTAGGGCTGGAATTGGTTGGCTGTATGGAGTGGGGCTCGGTGAGCAAGCGATACATATATGCTAGCCACCTTAGGGAGAGACCCAAGTTGGGCTAAATGTAGCGGGACGTAAGAGACCGAAAAGCCCTCTACTTAAAGGAAATACATAGTGGATGCTTTCCTGAAACAGAAAGTACTTGCAAGCAGCATAATACAAGGTGGCTAGCATATATGTATCGCTTGGTCACCGAGCCCCACTCCATACAGCCCACCAATTCCAGCCCTGTGCTGATGAGGGCCTAAAGCCCGAAACACGTGTCCACAGGTAGGAATTGGTTGGCTGTGTAAATTTAGAAACTAATCCGCAGCATTGCACGCTTGGCGGTTCCAAGCGCTGTGGATTAGACTAGGGTGGAAAGAGATGATTTCATAGCTCCGCCTACTGCAAAGGATTCTGGGTAAACCTGCTATTCTTTGTATTATGCTGCTTGCAAGTACTTTCTGTTTCAGGAAAGCATCCACTATGCAGGGAGATAGTAATTGTAGGACAGTCCCTTTTTTTTTTTTTCGTTATATCTCTTCAAACCACTTTCTGCCACAGAAAATATACTCTAATACAGTGGCCCAGATTTATTCACTAGTCTCCCTGAAGAAAAAAAAAATAAAGGGTGCAGATTAAAATTGACAAATCTGCATTAGTGGCAGTCCTGTGTGTGGCATCTGTGTCTCTTTTTCTGGCACAGAAAACATATAGTCTAACAGTGGGCCTGATTTCTTGCCAATTCTCACATAAATAAAGAAAAATTAGTGGGAGATTAAGATTGGCATTTCTGCTTCGGTGCCAGTGCTGTATGTGGCATCTGTCTCTAATTTTGTGCCACAGAAACCCTAGTGTGTAATACTGAGCCAGATTTTTTTTAAATTCTCCCAGGAAAAAAAAAATTGTGGGAGATTAAGATTGGCATTTCTGCTTCGGTGCCAGTCCTGTGTGTGCCACCTGTCTCTAATTTTGTGCCACATTAAACCTAGTGTGTAACAGTGTGCCAGATTTCTTTTAAATTCTCCCAGAAAAAAATATATAGTGGGAGATTAAGATTGGCATTTCTGCTTCGGTACCAGTCCTGTGTGTGCCACCTGTCTCTAATTTTGTGCCACAGAAACCCTAGTGTGTAATACTGGGCCAGATTTTTTTTAAATTTTCCCAGGAAAAAAAATAGTGGGAGATTAAGATTGGCATTTCTGCTTCGGTGCCAGTGCTGTGTGTGGCATCTGTCTCTAATTTTGTGCCACATTAAACCTAGTGTGTAACACTGGGCCAGATTTATTTTAAATTCTCCCTGAAAAAAACGAATAGGGGGAGATTAAAATTGGCATTTCTGCTGCGGTGCCAGTCCTGTGTGTGCCAACTGTCTCTAATTTTGTGCCACATTAAACCTAGTGTGTAACACTGTGCCAGATTTCTTTTAAATTCTCCCGGAAAAAAAAATAGTGGGAGATTAAGATTGGCATTTCTGCTTCGGTGCCAGTCCTGTGTGTGCCACCTGTCTCTAATTTTGTGTCACATTAAACCTAGTGTGTAATACTGGGCCAGATTTCTTTTAAATTCTCCCTAAAAAAAAAATAGTGGGAGATTAAGATTGGCATTTCGGCTTCGGTGCCAGTCCTGTGTGTGCCACCTGTCTCTAATTTTGTGCCACATTAAACCTAGTGTGTAACACTGGGCCAGATTTCTTTTAAATTCTCCCGGAAAAAAAAATAGTGGGAGATTAAGATTGGCATTTCTGCTTCGGTGCCAGTCCTGTGTGTGCCACCTGTCTCTAATTTTGTGCCACATTAAACCTAGTGTGTAACACTGGGCCAGATTTCTTTTAAATTCTCCCTGGAAAAAAAACAAATAGTGGGAGATTAAGATTGGCAATTCTGCCTCAGTGCCAGTGCTGTGTGTGGCATCTGTCTCTAATTTTGTGCCACAGAACATATACTGTATAAGAGTGGGCCACATTTCTTCAATATTCTCCCAGAAAAAATAAAAAGGGGGAGATTTTAATTGTTAGTGTCTGCATCAGCGTCAGTCCTGTTAGTGGCATATCTGTCTGCCACTGAAGCTGTGTACTGTTATACATTGGGCCTGATTTTCCCTGCAGTCTCACCCACCTATAAAGGGATATATAAATCCAACAGAAGTTTGAGTTCACCTTGTAACTGGTTTTACAGTAACAAATACCGTTAGTTTGGTTACGTTTTTCAAACAATGAGGAAGTCTGGTTGAAGAGGTTGTGGCCGTGGGTGGTCATTGCCAGCTGGTAATGATGGTAGTGGTGGTGGAGCATCAGGTGGTCATGGGAAAAGCAATATAGCACCTAAGTCTCGAGTTGTTGAGCCAGGTTCGTCGTCTGGTTACACAAGGCCTCGAACGCTCCCTTTTCTGGGAGTAGGAAATCCGCTTTTAAAGCCGGAGCAGCAAGAACAAGTTTTGGCTTTCCTTGCTGACTCAGCCTCTAGCTCTTTTGCCTCCTCTACTGAAACTGCTAAATGTAAAAGCAGCGCATCGTTAGTGGATGTTCACGGTCAGGGACAAGTCGCTTCCTTGTCTTCTTCACCAAGAACAACAAAGAAGGATGCGTCAGGCGACACAACGGGTTACTCCATGGAGCTCTTTAGTCTTTACACATACCGTTCCTGGGTTAGAAAGTGAAACAGTTAACAGGCCATGCCCATTACAAGTTGAATCGGACATGGAGTGCACAGATGCACAGCCACAGCCAGATTACTATGCTGTTCCTTTGACTCAGACCAGAACATTGCCCTCGCAGTGTACTGATCCAGAATCAGACCCTGATGAGATTATGGTGCCCCGTCACAAACGCTATACCACCAGCTTTCACGGTGACACAAACGAAGTTGCACACGAGATAGAAGAGGAGGTCATAGATGACCCAGTTGTTGACCCCGGTTGGCAGCCATTGGTGGAACAGGGTGCAGGCGGCAGTAGCTCTGAAGCGGAGGAGGAGGAGCCGCAGCAGGCATCAACATCGCAACAGGTTCCATCTGCCGGGCCCGTATCTGGCCAAAAATGCGTGGCAAAACCAGTTGTAGGACAGCGTGGCCATCCGTTTAAAGAAGCTCAGTCTGCCATGCCTGAAAAGGTATCCGATAGTAGAAAGAGTGCAGTCTGGCATTTTTTTAAACAACATCCAAATGATCAACGCAAAGTCATCTGTCAAAAATGTTCAACTACCTTAAGCAGAGGTCAGAATCTTAAAAGTCTAAATACAAGTTGCATGTGTAGACATTTAACCACTATGCATTTGCAAACCTGAACTAACTACCAAACGTCCCTTAAGCATAGTCGGCAGTGAGTGGAGGCCAGGAAAACACCTACAGTGCCCATTTTAATGGCAAAAACATCCATTCTTGTTACTGAAGCTTGTCAATCTTAATTTACCTTATAATAATAGATAGGCATTGGACATTGGGGGTCATGTGGCTAAAGTTGTGGGGGGTAGGGCTGGTTCAAGTATTTAGTGGGCCCAAGTAATCTGGACCACCTCAGGGCAGTGGAGCAGGGAGAGGTAAGTATTTAAACTTTGCAAGTGCTGTGATCCTGAGCAAGCAGGGGGGGCCCACTCGTTGGCATTGACACTGGTACAGGGCCCCTCATAGTACGGCGGTGTGTTTGCACGGCTGGGGCGCCTCCCACCGGCAGCGACACTTTTTGCGTACTATGAGGGGCCCTGTGCCAGTGACGTCGCCAACGAGTATTCCCCCCCAACTGATGGAGGAACCTTCACTTTCATCTGCACCTTCCTCTTTGTCCCCGTGTAAGGTGGTATGGTATGCGGGAAGGGGAAACTGACTTTCAGCAGGGTCACATTCTTGCTGTGTAGCGTGCACGGGGAATGTAGCTTTCTGGGTCAATGTACCAGCAGACTCATCTATCACTGGCTGGGCAATGGGCAGGATAAGGAGGAAACAAAGATATAGGCCCAAAGAATAAAGTGGGCTAAATGCAGTTCAAAATTGGTGACAGGACTAACCAGGGGGCATTGCAGTGGAGGACAACTGTAATGAGAGGCTGACACAGAGAGTAGGCCCAAATCAGTAAGTATTCTAAATGCAGTTCAAAATTGGCAACAGTAGTAAACAGGCGGCACAGCTTTGTTCAGTGGAGGAGAACAGCAAGGAGCTGCAGACACCGATAGTAGGCCCCAACCCAACTAGTAGGCCAAATGCAGTCTAACATTAACAACTACTTAACGAGAGCCTGAAAATGGAATTTCAGGACAGGAAACCAGGAGAACAGCAAGGAGCGGCGGACACTGTTAGTAGGCCCCAACCCAACTAGTAGGCCAAATGCAGTTGTTCCATTTAACAACTATTTAACAAGAGCCTGAAGATAGAAGCTCAGGAAAGGCAACCTGGAGAACACCTTAGAGCGGAAGACACCGTCTTTACAACCCAGACCCAACTTGTAGGCCTAGTGCAGTGTTGTTTCAACAACTACTGAACGAGAGCTAGAAGATCGAAGCTATGGAGAGGCAACCTGGAGAACACCTTGGAGCGGCAGACACCGTCTCTACAACCCAGACCCAACTTGTAGGCCTAATGCAGTGTTGTTTCAACAACAACTGAACGAGAGCTAGAAGATCGAAGCTATGGAGAGGCAACCTGGAGAACACCTTGGAGCGGAAGACACCATCTCTACAACCCAGACCGAACTTGTAGGCCTAATGCAGTGTTGTTTCAACAACTACTTAACGAGAGCTAGAACATCGAAGCTATGGAGAGGCAACCTGGAGAACACCTTGGAGCGGAAGACACCGTCTCTACAACCCAGACCCAACTTGTAGGCCTAATGCAGTGTTGTTTCAACAACTACTGAACGAGAGCTAGAAGATCGAAGCTATGGAGAGGCAACCTGGAGAACACCTTGGAGTGGCAGGCACCGTTAGTAGGCCCTAACGAAGTAGTAGCCCCAATGCAGTTTTCAAATTCCTATAGGCTGAAAACCAGACTATTGACGCTCAGCTTTTTTCAGAGGAGGACAGCTGTATTGAGTGGCGCAGACAGACACAGGTAGTAGGCCTTAAACAAAAAATTTGGCTCAATGCAGTTTAAAAAAGGTTCCAGGGGTACACGGACAGCATTGGTCTGGTCAGTGGAGGACTATTGGAAGGAGGGACCGCAGACAGGCTTAGTAGGCCTAACATAACAAAAGCAGGCTGTAGGCACTTTAAAATAGGTTCCAGGGGTACACGGACAGCATTGGTCTGGTCAGTGGAGGACTATTGGAAGGAGGGACCGCAGACAGGCTTAGTAGGCCTAACATAACAAAAGCAGGCTGTAGGCACTTTAAAATAGGTTCCAGGGGTACACGGGCAACATTGGTCTGGTCAGTGGAGGACTATTGGATGGAGGGACCGCAGACAGGCTTAGTAGGCCTAACATTACAAAAGTAGGCTGTAGGCACTTTAAAATAGGTTCCAGGGGTACACGGGCAGCAGTGGTGTGGTCAGTGGAGGACTATTGGAAGGATGGACCGCAGACAGGCTTAGTAGACCTAACATAACAAAAGTTGGATGTAGGCACTTTAAAATAGCTTCCAGGGGTACACGGGCAGCAGTGGTGTGGTCAGTGGAGGACTATTGGAAGGAGGGACCGCAGACAGGCTTAGTAGGCCTAACATAACAAAAGTAGGCTGTAGGCACTTTAAAATAGGTTCCAGGGGTACACGGGCAGCAGTGGTGTGGTCAGTGGAGGACTATTGGAAGGAGGGACCGCAGACAGGCTTAGTAGGCCTAACATAACAAAAGTAGGCTGTGGGCACTTTAAAATAGCTTCCAGAGGTTCACGGGCAGCAGTGGTGTGGTCAGTGGAGGACTATTGGAAGGATGGACCGCAGACAGGCTTAGTAGGCCTAACATAACAAAAGTTGGCTGTAGGCACTTTAAAAAAGCTTCCAGGGGTACATGGACAGCAGTGGTGTGGTCAGTGGAGGACAATTGGAAGGATGGACCGCAGACAGGCTTAGTAGGCCTAACATAACAAAAGTAGGCTGTAGGCACTTTAAAATAGCTTCCAGGGGTACACGGGCAGCAGTGGTGTGGTCAGTGGAGGACTATTGGAAGGAGGGACCGCAGACAGGCTTAGTAGGCCTAACATAACAAAAGTTGGCTGTAGGCACTTTAAAATAGGTTCCAGGGGTACACGGGCAGCAGTGGTGTGGTCAGGGGAGGACTATTGGAAGGAGGGACCGCAGACAGGCTTAGTAGGCCTAACATAACAAAAGTAGGCTGTAGGCACTTTAAAATAGCTTTCAGGGGTACACGGGCAGCAGTGGTGTGGTCAGTGGAGGACTATTGGAAGGATGGACCGCAGACAGGCTTAGTAGGCCTAACATAACAAAAGTTGTCTGTAGGCACTTTAAAAAAGCTTCCAGGGGTACACGGACAGCAGTGGTGTGGTCAGTGGAGGACAATTGGAAGGATGGACCGCAGACAGGCTTAGTAGGCCTAACATAACAAAAGTAGGCTGTAGGCACTTTAAAATAGCTTCCAGGGGTACACGGGCAGTAGTGGTGTGGTCAGTGGAGGACTATTGGAAGGAGGGACCGCAGACAGGCTTAGTAGGCCTAACATAACAAGAGTAGGCTGTAGGCACTTTAAAATAGGTTCCAGGGGTACACGGGCAGCATTGGTCTGGTCAGTGGAGGACAATTGGAAGGAGGGACCGCAGACAGGCTTAGTAGGCCTAACATAACAAAAGATGGCTGTAGGCACTTTAAAATAGGTTCCAGGGGTACACGGGCAGCAGTGGTGTGGTCAGGGGAGGACTATTGGAAGGAGGGACCGCAGACAGGCTTAGTAGGCCTAACATAACAAAAGTAGGCTCTATGCACTTGGAATTATCTTGCAGGGGTACACAGGCAGCATTGGTGTTGTCAGCCGAGGCCGATTGTAATGAGTGTCTGACAGTTAGTACTCCCAAAAAATAAATAGATGTTAATGTCTCGCAATACAACAAAACCAAAAAACAAAAAGGGTGGCATACTTAGGTACAGGGGTGGGCTCCTCTGCTGTGTTTCTGACCTATTAATTTTTGCCCCAGACTATTTTAAGTAGCATCATACATGTCAACACATTGGTATTGACACTGACAGTGCTAGGCATTGAAGGATGTCAGCGCATAGACTAAACATTGGTGGAGCTGTGAGAGATAATTTTGCAAATCGTAGAGCACTGTTTGAGCTGGGGGGGAAACTGTCTTGTGGCCGGCGGTACAGGCCCAGGGCCCCTCATGTTACAACGGTGTGTCTGACGTTGGTTGCGCACCACCACCGCCAGAGACACTTTATTGTACTATGAGGGACCCAGTGGCAGTGCCATCGACCAAAAGCGTGCACACCCACCTCTTCAGACAAACAGCACTCTCACGGGTGCTTGTGCCAAGTAGCGAGACCACGGCCCCGTGGGGGGAGTTTGGCCATTTAGGGAGGTGTAAACATGTCGTATGCTGGACAAACAGCTGCTGCAAATTACGAGATTGGAAAACTCAGTCAGAGCAGTCCACAAGCAAGACCTTTTCATTGGAAAGCTAGGTGTCAGCCGGGAAAGGTTGGGCAAAATAATTCGAAATCCAGTAGTGGTTCATTTTAATGAAGGTTAGATCATCAACATTTTGGGTAGCCAGACGAGTCCTTTTTTCGGTTAATATTGAACCAGCAGCTCTGAATACTCTTTCTGATAGCACACTAGCTGCTGGGCAAGCAAGCTCCTGCAATGCATATTCTGCCAATTCTGGCCAGGTGTCTAATTTGGATGCCCAGTAATCAAATGGGAATGACGGTTGAGGGAGAACATCGATAAGGGATGAAAAATAATTAGTAACCATACTGGACAAATGTTGTCTCCTGTCACTTTGAATTGATGCTGCAGTACCTGTCCTGTCTGCGGTCATAGCAAAATCACTCCACAACCTGGTCAGAAAACCCCTCTGTCCAACGCCACTTCTGATTTGTGCACCTCTAACACCTCTGGTCTGCTGCCCCCTCGGCGCTGTGTGCTGGGAATGCCTGAATCAAGCGGTCAACAAGAGTTGATTGGTTGCTAATATTTGTTCCAAGTTCTCATGTGGCATAATATTTTGCAATTTGCCTTTATAGCGAGGATCAAGGAGGCAGGCCAACCAGTAATCGTCATCGGTCATCATTTTAGTAATGCATGTGTCCCTTTTGAGGATACGTAAGGCATAATCCGCCATGTGGGCCAAAGTTCCAGTTGTCAAATCTGCGGTTGTGCTGGGTTGAGGGACAGTTTCAAGCAAATCTACGTCACTTGTGTCCCTCAAAAAACCAGAACCCGGCCTTGCCACACCACCAATTTCCAGTGGCCCCGGAGAAGCTTCCTCATTAAAAAAATACTCATCCCCATCATTCTCCTCATCCTCCTCCTCCTGTTCGCCCGCTACCTCATCCTGTACACTGCCCTGACCAGACAATGGCTGACTGTCATCAAGGCTTTCCTCTTCCTCTGCTGCAGACGCCTGCTCCTTTATGTGCGTCAAATTTTGCATCAGCAGACGTATTAGGGGGATGCTCATGCTTATTATGGCGTTGTCTGCACTTACCAGCCGTGTGCATACCTCAAAACACTGAAGGACTTGACACATGTCTTGTACCTTCGACCACTGCACACCTGACAACTCCATGTCTGCCATCCTACTGCCTGCCCGTGTATGTGTATCCTTCCACAAATACATAACAGCCCGCCTCTGTTCGCACAGTCTCTGAAGCATGTGCAGTGTTGAGTTCCACCTCGTTGCAACGTCGATGATTAGGCGATGCTGGGGAAGGTTCAAAGACCGCTGATAGGTCTGCAAACAGCTGGAGTGTACGGGCGAACGGCGGATATGCGAGCAAAGTCCGCGCACTATGAGGAGCAGGTCGGATAACCCCGGATAACTTTTCAGGAAGCACTGCACCACCAGGTTTAAGGTGTGAGCCAGGCAAGGAATGTGTTTCAGTTATCACTCACTACCTTGCCTGCCTCAAGATCTACAGTGCCCAGCCACGACTGCGTTTCTTTCTGCAAGAACTCGGACAGAACTTCCGCGGTGTGTCTGTTGTCGCCCAAATACTTCATAGCCAATACAGCCTGCTGACGCTTTCCAGTAGCTGCCCCATAATGGGACACCTGGTGTGCAACAGTGGCAGCTGCGGATAGAATGGTTGTGCCACTGCGGTCTGTGGACGAGCTCTCGCTCCTGCAGGAGGACGAGGAGGAGGGGGGGCGAACGGCTACAGCCAACTGTTTCCTAGACCGTGGGCTAGGCAGAACTGTCCCAATATTGCTGTCCCCTGTGCACCCTGCGTCCACCACATTCACCCAGTGTGCCGTGATGGACACGTAACCTCCCTGGTCATGCCTACTGGTCCATGCATCTGTTGTCAGGTGCACCTTTGTACTCACAGATTGCCTGAGTGCATGGACGATGCGCTCTTTAACATGCTGGTGGAGGGCTGGGATGGCTTTTCTCGAAAAGAAGTGTTGACTGGGTAGCTCGTAGCGTGGTTCAGCGTAGTCCATCAGGGCTTTGAAAGCTTCGCTTTCAACTAACCGGTAGGGCATCATCTCTAACGAGATTAGTCTAGCTATGTGGGCGTTCAAACCCTGTGTACGCGGATGCGAGGATGAGTACTTCCTTTTTCTAACGAGAGTCTCATGTAGGGTGAGCTGGACTGGAGAGCTGGAGATCGTGGAACTAGCGGGGGTGCCGGTGGACATGGCATGGAGACGGTATTCTTGCCGGTGCCCTAGATGCAGTGTTTCCTACTACGAAACTGGTGATTCCCTGACCCTGACTGCTTTGGCCTGGCAACAAAACCTGCACAGATACTGCAGGTGGTGCGGAAAATGGTGGCCTTATAGTGACGGAAGGGATGTAGCGTTGCTGACTAGCTTCATTGGCCGAGGGTGCTACAACCTTAAGGGACGTTTGGTAGTTAGTCCAGGCTTGCAAATGCATGGTGGTTAAATGTCTATGCATGCAACTTGTATTTAGACTTTTCAGATTCTGACCTCTGCTTAAGGTAGTTGAACATTTTTGACAGATGACTTTGCGCTGATCAATTGGATGTTGTTTAAAAAAATGCCAGACTGCACTCTTTCTAGCATCGGATACCTTTTCAGGCATTGCAGACTGAGCTTCTTTAACCAGATGGCCAACTGGTTTTGGCTTTGCCATGCGTTTTGGGCCAGATACGGGCCCGGCAGATGGAACCTGTTGCGATGTTGATGCCTGCTGCGGCCCCTCTTCCTCCGCTTCAGAACTACTGCCGCCTGCACCCTGTTCCCCCAATGGCTGCCAATCGGGGTCAATAACTGGGTCATCTATGACCTCCTCTTCTATCTCATGTGCAACTTCGTCTGTGTTACCGTGTAAGCCAGTGGTATAGCGTTTGTGACGGGGCACCATAGTCTCATCAGGGTCTGATTCTGGGTCAGTACACTGCGAGGGCAATGTGGTGGTCTGAGTCAAAGGAACAGCATAGTAATCTGGATGTGGCTGTGCATCTGTGCACTCCATGTCCGATTCAACTTGTAATGGGCATGGCCTGTTAACTGTTTCACTTTCTAACCCAGGAACGGTATGTGTAAAGAGCTCCATGGAGTAACCCATTGTGTCGCCTGACGCATCCTTCTCTGTTGTTGTTTTTGCTGAACAGGACAATGGAGCGACTTGTCCCTGAGCGTGAACATCCACTAACGACGCGCTGCTTTTACATTTACCAGTTTCAGAAGAGGAGGCAAAAGAGCTAGAGGCTGAGTCAGCAAGGAAAACCAAAACTTGCTCTTGCTGCTCCGGCTTTAAAAGCGGTTTTCCTACTCCCAGAAAAGGGAGCATTCGAGGCCTTGTGTAGCCAGACGACGAACCTGGCTCCACAGCTCGAGACTTAGGTGCTATATTGTTTTTCCCACGACTACCTGATGCTCCACCACCACTACCATCATTACCAGCTGGCAATGAACGCCCACAGCCACGACCTCTTCCACTAGACTTCTTCATTGTTTTAAAAACGTAACCAAAGTAATGGTATTTGTTACTGTAAAACAACTTACAAGGTGAACTCAAACTTCTGTAGGATTTAGATATCCCTTTATAGGTGGGTGAGACTGCAAGGAAAATCAGGCACAATGTTACACACTCGGTTTTCTGTGGCACAAAATGAGACAGATGCCACACACGCAGGACTGGCACTGCAGCACAAATGCCAATATTAATCTCCCACTATTTTTTTTTTTCAGGGAGAATTTAAAAAACAAAAACAAAAAAAAACAGACACTAGGCTTTCTGTGGCCCACAATTTGAGAGAGATGGCACACACGACTGGCACAGAAGCACAAATGCCAATATTAATCTCCCACTATTTATTTTTTTTCAGGGAGAATTTAACCCCCCCCCAAAAAAAAAAAAAAAAAAACACTAGGCTTTCTGTAGCCCACAATTTGAGAGAGATGGCACACACGACTTGCACTGAAGCACAAATGCCAATATTATTCTCCCACTATTTATTTTTTTTCAGGGAGAATTTAAAAACCAAAATAAAAAAAAACAGACACTAGGCTTTCTGCGGCCCACAATTTGAGAGAGATGGCACACACGACTGGCACAGAAGCACAAATGCCAATATTAATCTCCCACTATTTATTTTTTTTCAGGGAGAATTTAAACCCCCCCTCAAAAAAAAAAAAAACAGACACTAGGCTTTCTGTGGCCCACAATTTGAGAGAGATGGCACACACGACTTGCACTGAAGCACAAATGCCAATATTATTCTCCCACTATTTATTTTTTTTCAGGGAGAATTTAAAAACCAAAATAAAAGAAAACAGACACTAGGCTTTCTGTGGCCAACAATTTGAGAGAGATGGCACACACGACTGGCACTGAAGCACAAATGCCAATATTAATCTCCCACTATTTATTTTTTTTCAGGGAGAATTTAAAAACCAAAATAAAAAAAATAGACACTAGGCTTTCTGTGGCCAACAATTTGAGAGAGATGGCACACACGACTGGCACTGAATCACAAATGCCAATATTAATCTCCCACTATTTTTTTTTTTTCAGGGAGAATGTAAAAACCAAAATAAAAAAAACAGACACTAGGCTTTCTGTGGCCCACAATTTGAGAGAGATGCCACACATGCAGGACTGTCACTCAAGCACAAATGCCAATCTTAATCTCCCACTTTTTTTTTGTTAGAGAGAATTGCCAAGAAATCAGGGCCAGTATTACACACTAGGCTTCCTGTGCCCCAAAATTGGAGAGAGATGGCACACACAGGACTGGCACGCTAGCAGAAATGCCAATCATAATCTCCCACTACTTTTTTTGTTAGGGAAAATTGCCAAGAAATCAGGGCCAGTATTACACACTAGGCTTTCTGTGCCCCAAAAATTGGAGAGAGATGGCACACACAGGACTGGCACTCTAGCAGAAATGCCAATCTTAATCTCCCACTACTTTTTTTGTTAGGGAGAATTGCCAAGAAATCAGGGCCAGTATTACACACTAGGCTTTCTGTGCCCCAAAATTGGAGAGAGATGGCACACACAGGACTGGCACTCTAGCAGAAATGCCAATCTTAATCTCCCACTACTTTTTTTGTTAGGGAGAATTGCCAAGAAATCAGGGCCAGTATTACACACTAGGCTTTCTGTGCCCCAAAATTGGAGAGAGATGGCACACACAGGACTGGCACTCTAGCAGAAATGCCAATCTTAATCTCCCACTACTTTTTTTTGTTAGGGAGAATTGCCAAGAAATCAGGGCCAGCATTACACACTAGGCTTTCTGTGCCCCAAAATTGGAGAGAGATGGCACACACAGGACTGGCACTCTAGCAGAAATGCCAATCTTAATCTCCCACTACTTTTTTTTGTTAGGGAGCATTGCCAAGAAATCAGGGCCAGTATTACACACTAGGCTTTCTGTGCCCCAAAATTGGAGAGAGATGGCACACACAGGACTGGCACTCTAGCAGAAATGCCAATCTTAATCTCCCACTATTTTTTTTTTAGGGAGAATAAAAAAAAAGAAAAGGATTATAGACACTAGGCTTTCTGTGCCCCACAATTGGAGAGAGATGGCACACACGACTGGCACTCAAGCACAAATGCCAAGATTCATCTCCCACTATTTTTTTTTTTCAGGGAGAATTAAAAAAAAACAAAAAAACAGGGACTGTCCTACAATTACTATCTCCCTGCAGTAATCTCAGCAAGGTATGGCAGGCAGCAATAACAAGGAGTGGACTGCTGCACAAATTAAATCAAAAGTGTGGACAAACAAACAAGATAGCTGTGCAGAAAGGAAGTAACAACAGGATTTGTGCTTTGAAAAAAGCAGTTGGTTTGCACAGCGGTGTACACACAGCAATGCAGCTATCAGGGAGCCTTCTAGGGCAGCCCAATAAGCTACAGCGCTGAGGAAAAAAAAATGTAGCTTCCACTGTCCCTGCAAATAAAAGGTGGTGTTGGACAGTGGAAATCGCTACAGCACAAGCAGTTTGGGGGTTAATGGACCCTGCCTAACGCTATCCCTGCTTCTGATGAAGCGGCAGCAACCTCTCCCTATGCTCAGATCAGCAGCAGTAACATGGCGGTCGGCGGGAACGCCCCTTTATAGCCCCTGTGACGCCGCAGACAGCAAGCCAATCACTGCAATGCCCTTCTGTAAGATGGTGGGGACCAGGACCTATGTCATCACGCTGCCCACACTCGCGTCATTGAAACGCGACTTTGGCGCGAAAGTCGCGTACCGCATGGCCGACCCCACACAGGGATCGGGTCAGGTTCCATGAAACCCGACTGTGCCAAAAGTCGGCGACTTTTGAAAATGAACGATCCGTTTCGCTCAACCCTAGTGGATACCAGTTCTGAATGCACCATTATGCCCCTAGAGATCTTCAAGAGTTTTTTCTGTCATATGGTTGAACCCGATGATGGGAGCGCTGTTCTTCTAACAGCGGCAAACAATGGCCAGCTGGTCGTGAAGGGAATCGTGTGAATGAGAGTGAAGCTATGTGGTCAAGACATCGGCACAAAAGGAGTGGTTCTGGTGGATCATCCCCCAAGGAGGGGAATGGACGTGACCTTAGGAAAGAACATATTACGGGATCTGGATCACAGTCTTTTTGGTAATGAAGGTCTGCGGTACTGGCAATGCACGACAACCCACCGGCCAAAACAGAGTGTCCTGCAGCAGGTGGTGAGCAATTGCAGCTTTCAAAAGAGTGCCTCATCCGGTCATCCCGTGGGTTTGGTCAAAGTACCCTCACACTTCCATCAGATGAATGGACAAACAGTTTAAGTGTCTATGGTCAAAAACAGTCATAGTTATAGGCCTGAAATACCTTACATTTTCTGTAACGGAAGGAATTACTATTTAATCTTATGCAGAATGCTTAAATATTTAATTATTGAAGCAACTGACTAATTTTAGTTTTATTCATATATTTATTTGCTCCCTCCATTGATATACAGATTACCATATATTCTTTATTTACAGTAGTTTCTTTACAAATGAACAGAAGTCTGTTAACATTACATTGAAAATCCAGTAAATCTACATAAGTATAAAATCTGTCCCAAACTGGATTAACAGTCAGGAATTAATCTATTTTGAATTTCTGAGCAAAGATAAAGCATGAGACATCAATTTTCTAAACCAATTTTTATAAGTCGTTTGCAGGTTTTAGCAGTGCTTTGGAGATGGTCTCTGACATCCTAGAGCAATGAGAGTAATTTAATTAGTGCCCACTTTGTATGTAGTTTCTTCAGGTTACCTCTGGTCCGATATAGCGGGACTTTGTTAGCATCATTGTTCCATGTTGCTTGCTTATAACTATGTATATCTGTTTTTTTCATCTGATGACCTTATGTTGGAATAAGTTTAAATGCAACAACTCCATTCCTGTTGTAGTCTGCATTGAATGTCTATGAGTGTTCATTTGTCAGCTATGCTGTGATTGTTAAAGTTTGTACAAAAAGGTCAGAGGACTCTCACTGATTGCATCATTCTGCTGCTGTTTCCTTCACAGAGAGACATGTGTTACATGGACTAGATTATATCGGTAGTTACTGTCAAAGCTTTCTTATTTTGTTCCAGTTCAAGCTGCATATATTAAACACAGTTTGCCTTACGTTGGATTCTGCTGCTTATATGAAGTAACACGCGCTGCTGTGGTAATACTCCGGCTAACAGGTTATGGGCCCAGCCACCGGAAAGTAAATGGTAAAAAGCCCAGTCACCGGAATAAGCAGCGAGCCAAGCGCAGACAGCACAGAGGAACCCCCGGAATACAAGGACACCGGAACGCAAAGGTACCGCAGTGTACAGAGCACCGGACAGCGCAGCTTAAAGGGCCAGTAACAAAAAAAAAAAAAAAAGGTACAAGAGACAAGAATGTCTACAGAAAGGAATGCAGTGAAGTACACAGTGCCAAGTCTCACAAATCACAATTACAGCTCCTGGAAATTCAAGGTAAAGATGTTACTTATAAGAGAGGGTACATGGAAATGTATTGAACAGCCTGTGCCTGACCCAGTACCGGGTGATTGGCTAGAGACTGATCAGAAAGCACAAAGCACTATTTCCCTCAGCATAGATGATAACCAGATTGTACATGTATGCAAATGTGATACTGCAAAGAAAATGTGGGAAGAATTACAGAAAGTGCATGAAAGGTCAAATCTCAGCAATAAGCTATATCTTATGAGAAAGCTGTATCAGTCTAAATTAAGTGATGGCCAGCATATGCAGGACTATATCAGAAACACCCTAGAGATTGTGGAGCGCCTAAGGGGTATTGGTGAAGAAATTAAAGATTTTCATGTTGCTGCATTACTATTAAGTGGTCTTCCAGAAAGTTATGACACGCTTGTGACTGCATTAGATGCCAGACCAGATGATGAACTCACACTAGAATATGTGAAAGGGAAACTTGCAGATGAATACAAGAGAAAGTCAGAGACTATTAGCAATAATATATGCAAAGCAGAAGCAGCATTAAAGACACAGTACTTTTCTAAAGCTCAGAGTCATTTAAAGGAAACTCGTGAATGTTTTGTCTGTAAAAAGCCTGGTCACCTTAAAGCAGACTGCAGAGTGTGGAAAGCAAGAATGAATCAGTTTAAAAAGCAGGACAGTCATCAAAAGGTTAAAACAGCTGTAAAGAAGGAAGATGCATGTATTGCGACTGCATTTGGGGTCAGCACAAGCCCATATGCAAACCATGTTTGGTGTATTGACTCTGGAGCGACTGCTCACATGACACGTGATAAAGATTTCTTCATTAATCTAGATGAAAGCAAGTCTGAAAAGGTAATTTTAGCTAATGGTCACTATATGACATCAGAAGGAATAGGAGATGGTTATCTCCATTGTCAAGTTCAATCCTCAGCACAAGTCAGAAAAATCCCAGTTAAAGACGTGCTGTATGTTCCCAAACTTGAAAGTAACCTTTTATCTGTAAAGAAGCTTGCACAACAGGGAAATATAGTTACATTTAAGGATGACAGATGCATCATTTCAAAGAAGGGTCATACCCTTGCCGAAGGAAAAATCAAAGATGAACTTTATCAGCTGAAATGCAATGAAACTGTTTACAGTGCTAGACAAGATTTTCATAAGGACTGTATTCATGTGTGGCACAGACGCCTAGGCCACAGAGATCCAGAAGCAGTAAAGAAACTAGCTCAACTTGCAAATGGTATTGCAATCAACCAGTGTAATCAAACAATGAAGTGCACAAGTTGCCTAAAAGGGAAAATGTCCAGAAAATCGTTTCCTAAAGTAAGCACTACTAAATCTGCACAGATACTGGATTTGATACATACAGATGTGTGTGGTCCAATGAGTGTTCTTACTCCCAGCAAGAAGAGATATTTTCTCACATTCATTGATGATTATTCCAGATATACTGTTACTTACCTACTTCAAAGTAAAGATGAAGTTCCACAGAAACTTGAAGAATATCTTGCTGCAGTTCTTAACAAATTTGGAAGAATACCAAAGGTACTGCGAGCAGATAATGGAACTGAATATACAAGTGGTAAAGTGCAAACCATCCTGAAAAAGAATGGAATCGTGTTCCAGACAACCGTTCCATACAACCCAGAGCAGAATGGGACAGCAGAGAGAAAGAACCGAACTCTTTGTGAAAGTGGAAGAAGTATGCTATTTGATGGAAACCTACCTACAACATATTGGGGAGAAGCCATCATGACTGCTACCTATCTTCAAAATCGACTGCCAAGTAAAGCTACAAGTAAAACTCCATATGAGCTATGGAACTGTGAGAAGCCCAACCTGAAGCATCTCAGGATATTCGGAAGCAAAACTTTTGTGCATGTTCCCAAAGAAAAACGTTCTAAGTGGGAATCTCATGCAAAGGAAGGAGTTCTTGTGGGGTACAGTGAAACTCAGAAAGGATACAGAATCCTGCACCCACAGACCAACACAGTAACAATCAGCAGAGATGTAGTGATTGATGAAAACTCAGTATCGCTCAAATTTCATGAGGTTACGCAAATAATTCAACCTAAGGAACAAGAATTTCAGTCAGTGATTCCAGACATTGAAGAGAATCTCAAAGAAAATACTGAAGTCTGGATATGCTCTGAAAGTACTGAAAAAGAAACAGAAGAACCAAGCCAACCTCAGGAGATCAGAAGATCAGAAAGATCAAATAAAGGAATTCCAGCTAAACGCCTTTCTTATATGGTCAGATCAATTCCAGAAGAAGAGCCACAGTCATGGCAGGAAATGCAAAAACTGCCTATTCATAAGAAGCAAAAATGGATAAAAGCTGCTGATGAAGAAATGGAATCCCTTCATAAGCTCAAAACATGGGAGCTCACAGAGCTACCTCAAGGCAAGAAAGCAATTGGATGTAAGTGGGTCTTTAAGAACAAATATGACTCCGAAGGTAATGTTCACCGTTTTAAAGCAAGATTGGTCGCAAAAGGATATTCACAAAAATATGGTGAAGATTATGATGCTACTTTTGCTCCAGTTGCCAAGCAAACTACATTCAGAACTTTATTATCCATAGCTGCTGTTCAGCAGATGAAAGTAAGACATTTTGACATCAAAACAGCCTTTCTACATGGAGACATTGAAGAAGAGCTGTACATGACTCAACCAGAAGGCTATGTTAAAAGGGGTAAAGAGAACCTTGTTTGCAGAATGCAAAAATCTCTCTACGGCCTTAAGCAATCAGCAAGAGCATGGAACACTAAGATGAACAAAGTGTTAATCGACGAAGGATTTAAAAGGTCTCAAGCGGATCCATGTTTGTATACAAAAGGTGTATCACAAGATTGGATGTATGTTATTCTATATGTGGATGATGTAATAATAGCGCATCAAGAAGAGAGAGAAATTTCAAAACTAGGTCAAATTCTGAACAAGCATTTCGAGACCAAGGACCTTGGAGATGTGACATACTATTTGGGAATCCAAATCCAGAGAGAGGAAGATGGAAGTTTTCTTCTTAATCAAAATTCTAAAATCTCCACAGTTCTAAACCAGTTTGGAATGTCAGAAGCCAAAGGCATATCAACTCCAATGGATCCATCTTACCTAAAATTGGAAGGAGAAGAAGATCTGCTACCCACAAATGACAGTTACAGACAAGCAGTGGGGGCACTTCTATACATAGCAACCACAACCCGTCCAGATATCTCAGCCACAGTGGGAATTCTCTGCCGACGTGTAAGCAAGCCACGCCAAAGAGATTGGAATGCAATTAAGAGACTTCTTCAGTATCTTAAGGCAACCCAAGAGTTAAGTCTAAAGATTTCTGCATCAGGAGATCTAATTCTCAGAGGATATGTAGATGCAGATTGGGCTGGAGACTCAAGTGATCGAAGATCAACAAGTGGTTACTTGTTCAAGTTAGGACACACTTCAATCTCATGGTCCAGTAGAAAACAAGTGTCAGTTGCATTGTCTTCTACAGAAGCAGAATATACATCAGCTGCTCATGCAAGTCAAGAGTTAATTTGGTTGAAGCAACTTTTGGAAGAATTCGGCAAACCACTAGCTGAACCAACTGTTATCTATGAGGACAACCAAGGATGTATCAAGCTCGCCAGCAGTGAAAGGATAAGTGCAAGAACAAAGCACATTGATGTTAAACATCATCACTTGCGTGACTTAGTAGAGCGTGAAGTTCTAAAGTTTGTTTACTGTGAATCTGACAAGATGTTAGCAGATGTTTTGACAAAGCCATTGTCAAGAGCCAAGTTTGAAGAATTCAGAACTGCAATGGGACTAACAGGATAAGCAGTTGTTGAGTGGGGGTGTTGGAATAAGTTTAAATGCAACAACTCCATTCCTGTTGTAGTCTGCATTGAATGTCTATGAGTGTTCATTTGTCAGCTATGCTGTGATTGTTAAAGTTTGTACAAAAAGGTCAGAGGACTCTCACTGATTGCATCATTCTGCTGCTGTTTCCTTCACAGAGAGACATGTGTTACATGGACTAGATTATATCGGTAGTTACTGTCAAAGCTTTCTTATTTTGTTCCAGTTCAAGCTGCATATATTAAACACAGTTTGCCTTACGTTGGATTCTGCTGCTTATATGAAGTAACACGCGCTGCTGTGGTAATACTCCGGCTAACACCTTATCCATCTTCTTCTGAACATTTGCTCTGTACCCTGCCAAATCTCATAATTCTTCTGTTCAATAAAATCTAATTTACTAATTGTATGAACATGCAGACAATTAGTGTAATGTATTCTATATTGAACACTTCAAAAATAAAACCTCACTTTGCCCAATAAATACCAAAATTTGTACATACTGGTTAATAATTTTTCAAGGTATCTATCTATCTATCTATCTATCTATCTATCTATCTATCTATCTATCTATCTATCTATCTATCTATCTGTCTGTCTATCTATCGTGCTCAAAAGTTTACATACCCAGAATTTTTGCTTTCTTTGCTGTAATGCTGGTGCAGTGCAGTATAGGGCAACCTTCAACAGGTGATGCTGGTGAGGGAAGAGAGGTTGCACACACAGCGTAACACCACTGAGCAGCAGCACAGGTGCCACCTGGTGGCGAAAGAGTGGTCAGACGGGCGAGTCAGAAAGAGTCAGCACAAGAAGTACCAGAGGTCACAGCATTACACTTGGTCAAATACAAGCCAGAAATCAGAGCCAAACGGGAATATAGATAACAGAGACAAGAGACAGTCAAACAGGTCAGATGACAAGCCGGGTCACATACATAGAGGTCCAAGAACAGTGAGTGAATACTAGGACAAGTGGGGTGGCAGGAAAGAGAAGTCACTGGAACAGAGTAAATGGGCAGAGGACAAAAACATGTTATCAAGGGGTCAGCTGCTTTAGCCTGGGAGTATGAACTATCACTAACATTGGTTTGCAGGCACAGCAGACTGAAATAGCCACACTGAACCCAAAACGAGGCAGAGAAGGTTAACCCCAGCATGACTAGACAGGGGAGAGAATAATATGAGACAAACCCCGGCCTGGATCATGACATGCCTTTTTTCAGAGAATATTAACGATAATACCAAAACGTTTTCTCCACTCATGGTTAGTGGTTGGGTGAAGCCATGTATTGTCAAACTACTGTGCTTTTTCTTTATAAATCATAATGACAACCCAAAACATCTAAATGGCCCTGCTCAAAAGTTCACATACCCCATTTCTTAAGACCATGAATTGCCCCCTCTAACATCGATGACAGCTTGAAGTCTTTGTGGTAGTTGTGGATGAGGTTCTTTATTTTCTCAGATGGTAAAGCTACTTACTCTTCTTGGCAAAAAGCCTCCAGTTCCTGTAAATTCCTGGGCTGTCTAGCATGAAATGCACACTTGAGATCTCTCCAGAGTGGCTCAATGATATTGAAGTCAGGAGACTGAGATGGCCACTCCAGAACCATCACTTTGTTCTGCTGTAGCCAATGACAGGCCAACTTGATCTTATGTTTTGGATGGTTGTTATGTTGGAGCATCCAAGCACATCCCATGCGCAGCTTCCGGGCTGATGATTGCAAATTTGCCTCAAGTATTTGCTGATAACGTTCTGCGTTCATCTTTCCTTTAATTTTGACCAAGATTCCTGTGCTCACACATCCCCAAAATATCAGCGATCCACTGTTAGGACTGGCGGAACGCATCAAGTAAATAGTGAGATGTTATTAGGTGCGTTCGCAGTCCGGGGTCCACCGTGCAGGAGAGAACCTACTGCTAGCAAATGGCAGCGCTATATGGCGGTGGAAGCAAACTCTGTTAAGTCACAGGGCAGCGGTACTGCACAAAGAGCGCAAGCAAGGAGTCACCGAACTTAGTCCCAAGACTCGGGATTAGAGTCCGTCTAGACTACTTGCACTCGACACCGCTACTGGGTGTAAGAGATAAACTGAAATAATAGTTTTGAGCACAAGAGTGCGAGCTGTGCCGTACTGGTGGATGCCACTAACTACCCATACTTGGGCTAAGGAAGCGCACCTTTTAATATTTCATCTTATACTTGGTGCGTTCCGCCAGTCCTAACATTCATATTCTCATAAAAAAAGGACAAGAAATCAAAATATTCTGCCAGGGTATGTAAACTTTTGAGGACAACTGTATGTATCTATCTATCCCATATCTATCTATCTATCTATCTATCTATCTATCTATCTATCTATCTATCTATCTATCTATCTATCTATCTATCTATCTATCTACTGTATCTATCCTTAACCCCTTAACCCCCAAGGGTGGTCTGCATGGTAATGACCAGGCCAATTTTTACAATTCTGACCACTCTCCCTTTATGCGGTTATAACTCTGAAACGCTTCAACGGATCATGGCGATTCTGACATTATTTTCTGGTGACATATTGTACTTCATGATAGTGGTAAAATTTCTTTGATATTACTTGTGTTTATTTGTAAAATAATGGAAATTTGGCAAAAATGTTAAAAATTTTGCAATTTTCCAAATTTAAATTTACATGTCATTAAATCACTGAGATATGTTACACAAAATACTTAATACATAACATTTCCCACATGTTTACTTTACATCAGCACAATTTTGGAACCAAAATTTTTTTTTAGGGAGTTATAAAGGGTTAAAATTTGACCAGCGATTTCTCATCTTTACAACACCATTTTTGTTTAGCGACCACATCACATTTGAAGTCACTTTGAGGGGTCTATATGATAGTAAATACCAAAAAGTGACACCATTCTAAAAAACTGCACCCCTCAAGGTGCTCAAAACCACATGTAAGAAGTTTATTAACCCTTCAAGTGCTTCACAGGAATTTTTGGAATGTTTTAAAAAAATGAAAATTTAAGTTTTATTCCCAAAAAACTTACTTCAGATCCAATTTGTTTTATTCTACCAAGGGTAATAGGAGAAATTGGATGCCAAACATTGTTGTACAATTTGTCCTGAGTATGTCGATACCCCGCAGGTGGGTGTTAACCACTGTTTGGACGCATGGCAGAGCTCGGAAGGGAAGGAGCGCCATTTGACTTTTCAATGCAAAATTGGCTGGAATTAAGACAGGACGCCATATCGCGTTTGGAGAGCCCCTGATGTGCCTAAACAGTGGAAACCCCCCACAAGTGACCACATTTTGGAACCTAGACCACCTAAGAAACTTATCTAGAATTGTGATGAGCACTTTGATCTCCAAGTGCTTCACAGAAGTTTATAATGTAGAGCCATAAAAATAAAAAATCAAATTTTTTTCACAAAAATCATATTTTTGCCACCAATTTTTTATTTTCCCCAGGGTATCAGGGGAAATTGAACACCAAAAGTAGTTGTGCAAGTTGTCCTGAGTATGCTGATACCCCATATGTGGGGGTAAACCACTGTTTGGGCGCATGGCAGAGCTCAGAAGGGAAGGAGCACTGTTTGACTTTTTCAATGCAGAATTGGCTGGAATTGAGATCAGATGCCATGTCGCGTTTAGAGAGCCCCTGATGTGCCTAAACAATGGAAACCCCCCATAAGTGACCCTATTTTCTAAACTAGACCACCCAAGGAACTTATCTAGATGTGTGGTGAGCACTTTGAACCCCCAAGTGCTTCATAGACATTTATAATGTAGAGCCGTAAAAATAAAAAAATCATATTTTTTCACAAAAATGATGTTTTCGCCCCCAATTTTTTATTTTCCCAAGGTAACAGGGGAAATTGGTCACCAAATCTTGTTGAACACTTTGTTCTGAGTGCGCTGATACCCCATATGTGGGGGGGAACCTCCGTTTGGGCACATGGCAAAGATCGGAAGGGGAGGACCGCCATTTCGGAATGCAGACTTTGATGGAATGGTCTGCGGGCGTCACGTTGTGTTTGCAGAGCCCCTGATGTTCCTAAGCAGTAAAAATAACCTCACAAGTGACCACATATTGGGAAATAGACCCCCTAAGGAACTTATCTAGATGTGTTGTGAGAACTTTGTAAAACCCAAGTGTTTTACTAAAGTTTATTATAATGCAGAGCCGTGAAAATAAAAAAATCATTTTTTTCCACAGAGATGATATTTTAGCCCCCAAATTTTTAGGTTCCCAAGGGTAACAGGAGAAATTGGACAACAAAAATTGTTGTCCAATTTGTCTTGAGTACGCTGATACCCCATATGTGGGGGTAAACCACTGTTTGGGTGCACGCAGGGCTCGGAAGGGAAGAATTGACGTTTTGGAATGCAAACTTTGATGGAATGGTCTGCTGGTTCACGTTGCATTTGTAGAGCCCTGATGTGCCTAAACAATGGAAACCCCCCAATTCTAACTCCAACCCTAACCCCAACACACTGCTAACCCTAATCCCAACCCTAAATACACCTCTAAACCCAACACACCCCTAATTCCAGCACACCCATAACCCTAATCCCAACCCTAACCATTACCCTAACCACATCCCGAACTTGAACACACCCCTAACCCTAATCCCATCCCCACCACACCCCTAACCCCAACAAACCCATAACCCTAATCACAACCCTAACCATAACCCTAACAACACCCCTAACCCTGACACACCCTTAACTCAACCGTAAACGCAACTCTAGCCCCAACCCTGACCCTAACTTTAGCCCCAACCCTAACCCTAACTTTAGCCCCAACCCTAAGCCTAACTTTAACCCCAACCCTAACCGTAACTTTAGCCCCAACCCTGACTTTAGCCCCAACCCTAACAATAACTTTAGCCCCAACCCTAACCCTAACGTTAGGTAGATGTCGAAAATACATTGCCCCTAGTCCACAAGATTCCCTTCTCGGGGCCGGTAGTCCCACTGCTCCCATACCAGGCAACACTCACAATCTCCCAGCTTTTGGTTGGCCCACAGATTTCGTATCTCCCGCCAGTAAAGTCTATAGTCAAAGTAGACTCACCTCTACATAACAGGTAACAGGACCAAAGCCAGCAACAATCCTTAACAAAGTTCCTGAAACCCAGGCAACAGATCACTCAACAGTAGCACGTGTGTCCAGCCCAGCCAGCAATTGATCTCCAAACTCCATAGGCCTTTCATCCATGTGCTTCAGGACCATATCCTAGATCTTCTGCCTTCGATGTCACTTTCCTCAACTCTCCAACTAGACATGTGGCATCCACACAATAGAACTAGTGGCTGGAAGAACAATGGAATGATTGAGTTCCTTGATTACTAATCTTGGGTTTGGCCCCATGTATGCATAAGATCAAGCCTGCACATCTTCCTCTTCTTACTGCCACTGAATGGAAACATTGATTCCTGAGGCTGAACTGAGGAGCAAGCAAATCTCTAATTAAACATAGCAAGCAAATTTCTAATAAAACACAATTATATTGACACAACCTGTGCTGCGTGCCGGAAAAAGTCTGCATCCCTTAGAGCTGCAGACTCCACTCTACGTCCATTTGTCCAATAATCTTTAGTAAGTGGCCAGCTCCTCACACATACTATTATGTTATAATGATCAGGAGTCCGACTTCTGGTACCCTGCCAATCCAGAAAATGATGCCCTGATTTAGTGCTGCAGCTCCTTCACTGTTTTTCCCTGCATTATAGCACTTCAGGATATGGCAGTCCCAATTCTCAAGACTGGTATGGTTTTCATATGTTGAACCCCCACCAATCATAAAGTCATGACATATCCTAGGATATCCTAAATAACACCCCTAATGAAAGCTGTCTAATGTATATATTTATGGGAATTCTAAGCCTTACCACTCCCCATAATACATTTGTGCCCATCTATATCAAATACATTGATTCTTCTAAAATATATGATTGCAGAAAACATGTTACAAATTTTAAAATTTTAGCTAGTGCAGAGACCCCATTTTTAAAAGGGTTTCCCAGTGAAAAAAGTTATCATGTCTACGAAGGATAGATGATAACTTTGTTGATCATTGGTGGTCCCGCACTGATCATCAAAATCAGAAGCGTTTAACCCCTTTGGAATGGAGTAAAGGTATCTTCACACATAACGATATCATTAAGGATATCGTTGCAACGTCACGCTTTTTGTGACGTAGCAACGATCCCGTTAACGATATCTTTATGTGTGACAGCGACCAACGATCAGGCCCCTGCTGGGAGATCGTTGGTCGCTGGAGAATGATCAGGACCTTTTTTTGGTCGCTGATCACCCGATGTCATCGCAAGAGCGGCGTGTGTGACGCCAATCTAGCGATGTGTTCACCTGTAACCAGGGTAAACATCGGCGCTCTGCTTTACGGCTGGCGCTTACACAGTGCATGGAAGCTGAAGCCGGGGGATGTGACAGACATCGGAATGTGAGTATGTAGTGGTTTTTTTTAACTTTTACAATGGTAACCAGGGTAAATATCGGGTTACTTAGCGCGGCCCTGCACTTAGTAACCCGATGTTTACCCTGATTACCCGGGGACTTCGGCATCGTTGAAGACAGTTTCAACGATGCCAAAGTTGTTCCCCTGATCGTTGGTCGCTAGAGAGAGCTGTCTGTGTGACAGCTCCCCAGCGACCACACAACGACTTACCAACGATCACGGCCAGGTCGTATCGCTGGTCGTGATCGTTGGTAAATCGTTTAGTGTAACGGTACCTTAACACTGCGCATGCTTGACTGCTCAGCTTTCTCGGCAGCCTCATGGAGAATAGAGTGGCAGTCAGATGTCTGATCTGCCTTTCCGTTTTGTAACGGAGATGAAAGTTCCATGTCCTGCTAGACCATGTGGGTGCCAGTGGGGCACCCATCAATCAGTAAGTTATCACCTTTCCTCAGGAATGGTGATAGCTTCTTTTCAGTAGACAAACCCTTTAAATGTACAGCAGGGGGTCATGATTCTTATTCCTGCGCCATAAAAAGTTATAGTTTGGGGCTCAGCTGGATTTAGAGCTTAACCTCAGGTGCCAAGCTGTCAAATACTACTGTGCACCCAGGAGAGAAGGCGGAAGTAGAAAGTAAATACATCTATGTTGGTCACACAAAAAAAAACTACTTACTGTAGATGGGCTAAAGAAAAAAGTTATAGCAATTAAACAAGCACATACTAAAACCATGCAGATAAATATGCTTAATGCATGAATCCCTGTATTGTTTTTGAATGATTCAGTTTCTACAGTAGAAAAGAAAAAAGGGAAGAAAATACAAAAATGCAATTTGATCCACCATCAACATATTTATATATTAAATGTCTAGCTAATAAAAAAAAGCAAGAAGTTCAAGAGAATTCTTGGAGAAATTTCACAAGTCATGCCCCACTGTATCTGAGACATAAAATGCATAGAACCAATAAAAAGTCAATAGGTTTTCTTGTGAGGTTCCAAGTATAGGACAGCTGTTCCGGATCATTGCCCTTTTGCTATGGCGACTGCAGCATAAAATGATTGCTGTGTCATATATGATACAGTTTGTCCAGCTGTAGGCAGGCAGTGCCTTCTCATGTAGGCAATATCAAATATTTTACCATGCCATGATGGGTTTCTAGACAGTTAACTGATAGAGTTGAGCGACTTTTACTTTTTTAGGATCGAGTTGGGTTTCGCGAAACGAAATCGGGTGAAATCGGCCGATTATTTCGAAAAGTCGGGGGCCGACCGAAACACGAAACCCAATGCAAGTCAATGGGGAATCAAAGTCGGCAGTGAGTGGAGGACAGGAAAACACCTACAGTGCCCATTTTAATGCCAAAAACATCAATTCTTATTTCTTAAGCTTGTCAATCTTAATTTACTTTATAATAATAGTTAGGCATTGAAAACAGGGGGTCATTTGGCTAAAGTTGTGGGGGGGTAGGGCTGGCTCAAGATTTTCGTGGGCCCAGGAAACGCGGAATACGTCACGGCGGTGGAGAAGGGAGAGGTAAGTATTTCAACTTTGCAAGTGCTGTGATCCTGGGCAAGCAGGGAGGGCTCACTCGTTGGCACTTGGCACTGGCACAGGGCCCCTCATAGTACGGCGGTGTGTTTGACGGCGGGTGGCGCCTCCCACTGCCAGAGACACTTTTGCGTACTATGAGGGGCCCTGTGCCAGTGACATCGCCAACGAGTAAGCCCCCCCCTACCCGATGAAGGAACCTGCACTTTCATCTGCACCTTCCTCTTTGTCCCCGTGTAAGGTGGTATAGTATGCGGGAAGGGGAACCTGACTTTCAGCAGGGTCAGATTCAGGCTGTGTAGAGTGCAAGGGGAATGTAGTGGTCTGGGTCAATGTACCAGCAGACCCATCTAGCAGTGGCTGGGCAATGGGCAGGATGAGGAGGAAACACAGATATAGGCCCAAATAATAAAGTAGGCTAAATGCAGTTCAAAATTGGTAACAGGACTAAACAGGCGGGATATCTTTGTTCAGTGGAGGACAACTGTAATGAGTGGCGCAGACACAGTTTGTAGGCCCACAATAAAAAAGTAGGCTAAATGCAGTTCCAAATTGGTAACAGGACTAAACAAGCGGCATAGCTTTGTTCAGTGGAGGAGAACTGTAATGAGTGGCCCAAAATAAAAAAGTAAGCTAAAAGCAGTTCAAAATTGGTAACAGGACTAAACAGGCAGCATAGCTTTATTCAGTGGAGGACAACTATAATGAGTGGCGCCAGGGCTGCGCAAAATTTTCGGGGCCCCCTTAAGACTCAGGCACCACCCCAGCTCTGCCTCCACCCCTTGAACTGTCCACAGCCCCACCGCTGTCTCTTGGAAAAACTCCACTTCTCATCAATCACACATTAACAGTTCTCATCACCAGATCACACACATAGACAGCAGATTTTGTTTTGGCCAAAAGGTTTTTTTAATCTGCCACGACGACAAGGTAGACTCTTTTGGCTGGGCCCTACTCTACTCTAACTTATTAAACATTTGTTAAAATATGCAATACAATTTAGGTATATTTTTATTTATTTTTCAATTTTTCAAATGAACAATAATACCACATACAAGGGACAAATACCACAACACCATGACCAGACACAATATTATCACCGCATAGTGACCTATAATACTGTCTACAAGGAACAAATACAGCCACACCATGTACAGACCACATATTACCACCACAGTGACCGAACAATATCACATACAAGGGACAAATACCACCGCAGCATGTACAGACCACATATTACCACCACACAGTGATCGAATAATAGCATATACAAGGACCAAATAACACCACACCGTGACCAGACCACACATTACCACCACATAGTGACCAAATAATAGCACATACAAGGAACAAATACTGCCACACCATGACCAGACAACATATTACCACCACATTGTGACTGAATAGTACAATAATGATCATTAATAAAAAAAAAATACTATCACTATAAGTGCCATTATACACAGGAGATCTGTACTTAGTATGCAGTGTCTGTGTACAGGTAATACAGTGGTCACAGGTGCCATTATACACAGGAGCTCTATATATAGTGTCAATGTACAGGACATTATATACAGGAGCTCTGTATATAGGGTACAGTGTACATGTAATACAGTGATCACTAGTGACATTATACACAGGAGCTCTGTTTACAGTGTATTGTGTGAGTGTACAGGTAACACACTGACTCACCAGTGACATCTCTAGCTGAAGTCCTTCACCTTTGCCTTTCTTTTAATCCAGCGCAAACTGCCATCACTTCTTTCAGCTAGGACTCGTCTCTGCATAAAATAACACAGTTATCTAGAGCACTGCTTCCAGAACACATTCCCCACTTTTTCCCTTTCTCCTACACATCTGAATACAGACGTTCACCCACCATTAATATATAATTGGTTATTATAGAACCCACCATTCCAAATATAAATTATAATCCACCACTGTGCCCCAACTATCTGTACATAACCACTTTCCCTATTTAATATATAAATTAATTAGCACCTGTACTCTTTCCCCCAATTTATTACCAGTCACTTTATCCTCAACGACCCCACTATGTACCTCCCGCTCTAATCCTTACCCTGATTCATTATAGTTACATGCCCCTTCTGCCTCAATTCATTGCCATGTCTTCTCTCTCTCCCACTCTCTATTCATTATCAACTGCTCTTACCCACCCTCAAAATTCATTATTTGCTCTCCCCACCTTCAATACACCATTTGCTCTCCCCACCCCCACCTTCAATTCAATTGCCATCACCGTCCCTCACAGTCACTTGATGTGCAGTTCCCATCACCCCCACTTCATCATTTGCAGTCCACCTTCATCATTTAGTCCCCTATCCCCTTCACTTCATCTGCAGTCCCCCTTACTTCATCATTTGCAGCCCCCTATCATTTCATCATGTGCAGTACCCCCTCAAACACAATTCATCATCTGCAGTCTCCATCACTCCCACATCATCATTTGCAGTCCCCATCATTTGCAATCCCCATCACCTCCACATCACCTTTTGCAGTCCCCATCACCCCCACTTCATCATTTGCAGTCCCCATCATCATTTGCAATCCGCATCACCCCCACATCATCATTTGCAGTTGACATCCCCCCACTTCATCATTTGCAGTCCCCATCAACCCACATCATCATTTGCAGTCCCCATCACCCCCACATCATCATTTGCAGTCCCCATCACCCCCACATCATCATTTGCAGTCCCCTATCCCCCTTACTTCATCATTTGCAGCCCCCTATCATTTCATCATGTGCAGTACCCCCTCAAACACACTTCATCATGTGCAGCCCCCTATCATTTCATCATGTGCAGTACCCCCTCAAACACACTTCATCATTTGCAGCCCCCTATCATTTCATCATGCGCAATGCCTGCTCAAACACACTTCATCATTTGCAGCCCCCTATCATTTCATCATGTGCAGTACCCCCTCAAACACACTTCATCATTTGCAGCCCCATATCATTTCATCATGTGCAGTACCCCCACAAACACACTTCATCATCTGCAGCCCCCTATCATTTCATCATGTGCAGTACCCCCTCAAACACATTTCATCATCTGAAAGCTCCCTATCATTTCATCATCTGCAGCCCCCTATGATTTCAACATCTGCAGCCCTCTATCATTTCATCATGTGCAGTACCCCCTTAAATACACTTCATCATCTGCAGCCCCCTATCATTTGAACATGTGCAGTACTGTTGTGAATTCTGTTGTCGAACTCCCTCCTGTGGTCGTGAATGGTACTTCGGCGAGTTCTGTCTTTGGGCTCCCTCTGGTGGCTATGATTGAAGCTGCTGCTTCTGAGGTTCCTTACACAGGTGACGTGGTTTATCCTTTGGTTGGCTGCTCTATTTAACTCCTCTTAGATCGTTACTCCATGCCAGCTGTCAATGTTTTTGCATTGGTTCAGTTCGCTCCTGGATCTCTCTGGTGACCTGCCTTCTCCTGCAGAAGCTAAGTTCCTGATAGTCATTATTTGTTCACTGTTTTCTTGTCCAGCTGGTTATCATGATTTTATCCTGCTAGCTGGAAGCTCTGGGATGCGGAGGTCTTTTTTGCACACTCTGCATGGTCTTTTGTAGGTTTTTGTGCTGATCGCAAAGTTACCTTTCCTATCCTCTGTCTATTTAGTAAGTCTGGCCTCCCTTTGCTGAAACCTGTTTCATTTCTGCGTTTGTGACTTTCATCTTTACTCACAGTCAATATATGTGAAGGGGTCAAAGTGTCTCTTTGGAGTTCAGAAGGTTTCATTTTTGGGTTTCATTTTTTCCCCTTCTACTATCGAGATGGACCCTGTTAAAGTTCAGGCCATTTACGATTGGACTCAGCCGACATCTGTGAAGAGCTTGCAGAAGTTCCTGTGCTTTGCTAATTTTTATCGTCGCTTCATCGCTAATTTTTAAAGTATTGCTAAACCGTTGACTGATTTGACCAAGAAAGGTGCTGATGTGGTCAATTGGTCCTCTGCGGCTGTAGAGGCTTTTCAGGAGTTGAAGCGTCGTTTTGCTTCTGCTCCTGTGTTGTGCCAGCCAGATGTTTCGCTCCCTTTTCAGGTTGAGGTTGATGCTTCTGAAATTGGAGCAGGGGCTGTTTTGTCGCAAAGAAGTTCTGATGGCTCGGTGATGAAACCCTGTGCCTTCTTTTCTAGAAAATTCTCGCCTGCTGAGCGCAATTATGATGTGGGCAATCGGGAGTTGTTGGCCATGAAGTGGGCATTCGAGGAGTGGCGACATTGGCTTGAAGCAGCTAAACATCGCGTGGTGGTCTTGTCGGATCACAAGAATTTGACTTATCTCGAGTCTGCCAAACGGTTGAATCCTAGACAGGCTCGATGGTCTTTCTTTTTCTCCCGTTTTGATTTTGTGGTTTCATACCTTCCGGGATCTAAGAATGTGAAGGCTGATGCCCTGTCAAGGAGTTTTGTGCCTGACTCTCCGGGTGTTTTGTCTGCCATTTCCCCTGATTTGCGGCGTGTGCTGCAAAAGTTTCAGGCTGATAGACCTGACCGTTGTCCTACGGAGAAACTGTTTGTCCCTGATAGATGGACTAGTAGAGTTATCTCTGAGATTCATTGTTCACTGTTGGCTGGTCATCCTGGAATCTTTGGTACCAGAGATTTGGTGGCTAGATCCTTTTGGTGGCCTTCTTTGTCACGGGATGTGCGTTCTTATGTGCAGTCCTGTGGGACTTGTGCTCGGGCTAAGCCCTGCTGTTCTCGTGCCAGTGGGTTGCCTTTGCCCTTGCCGATCCCGAAGAGGCCCTGGACGCATATTTCCATGGATTTTATTTCTGATCTCCCTGTTTCTCAAAAGATGTTGGTCATTTGGGTGGTTTGTGATCGCTTCTCTAAGATGGTCCATTTGGTACCCTTATCTAAATTGCCTTCCTCCCCTGATTTGGTGCCATTGTTTTTCCAGCATGTTGTTCGTTTGCATGGCATTCCAGAGAACATCATCTTGGACAGAGGTTCCCAGTTTGTTTTGAGGGTTTGGCAGTCCTTTTGCGCTAAGATGGGCATTGATTTGTCTTTTTCTTTGGCTTTCCATCCTCAGACTAATGGCCAAACCGAACGAACTAATCAGACTTTGGAGACATATCTGAGATGCTTTGTTTCTGCTGATCAGGATGATTGGGTGTCCTTCTTGCCTTTGGCTGAGTTCGCCCTTAATAATCGGGCCAGCTTGGCTACTTTAGTTTCTCCTTTTTTCTGTAATTCTGGTTTCCATCCTCGTTTCTCTTCAGGGCAGGTTGAGCCTTCGGACTGTCCTGGTGTGGATGCGGTGGTGGACAGGTTGCAGCAGATTTGGACTCATGTGGTGGACAATTTGACATTGTCCCAGGAGAAGGCTCAACGTTTCGCTAACCGCCGGCGTTGTGTTGGTCCCCGACTTCGTGTTGGGGATTTGGTTTGGTTGTCATCTCGTCACATTCCTATGAAGGTTTCCTCTCCTAAGTTTAAGCCTCGTTTCATTGGGCCATATAAGATTTCTGAAGTTCTTAATCCTGTGTCATTTCGTTTGGACCTTCCAGCTTCTTTTGCCATCCATAATGTGTTCCATAGGTCGTTGTTGCGGAGATACGTGGCGCCTATGGTTCCCTCCGTTGATCCTCCTGCCCCGCTGTTGGTCGAGGGGGAGTTGGAGTATGTGGTGGAGAAGATTTTGGATTCTCGTGTTTCGAGACGGAAACTGCAGTACCTGGTCAAATGGAAGGGTTATGGTCAGGAAGATAATTCCTGGGTTTTTGCCTCTGATGTTCATGCTGCTGATCTTGTTCGTGCCTTTCATTTGGCTCATCCTGATCGGCCTGGGGGCTCTGGTGAGGGTTCGGTGACCCCTCCTCAAGGGGGGGTACTGTTGTGAATTCTGTTGTCGAACTCCCTCCTGTGGTCGTGAATGGTACTTCAGCGAGTTCTGTCTATGGGCTCCCTCTGGTGGCTATGAGTGAAGTTGCTGCTTCTGAGGTTCCTTACACAGGTGACGTGGTTTATCCTTTGGTTGGCTGCTCTATTTAACTCCTCTCAGATCGTTACTCCATGCCAGCTGTCAATGTTTTTGCATTGGTTCAGTTCGCTCCTGGATCTCTCTGGTGATTTGCCTTCTCCTGCAGAAGCTAAGTTCCTGATAGTCATTATTTGTTCACTGTTTTCTTGTCCAGCTGGTTATCATGATTTTGTCCTGCTAGCTGGAAGCTCTGGGATGCAGAGTGGCCCCTCCGCACCGTGAGTCGGTGCGGAGGTCTTTTTTGCACACTCTGCTTGGTCTTTTGTAGGTTTTGTGCTGATCGCAAAGTTACCTTTCCTATCCTCTGTCTATTTAGTAAGTCTGGCCTCCCTTTGCTGAAACCTGTTTCATTTCTGCGTTTGTGACTTTCATCTTTACTCACAGTCAATATATGTGGGGGGCTTCCTTTACCTTTGGGGAATTTCTCTGAGGCAAGGTAGGCTTTATTTTCTATCTCTAGGGCTAGCTAGTCCTTAGGCTGTGACGAAGGGCCTAGGGAGCGTCAGGAGCGCTCCACGGCTATTTTTAGTGTGTGCGATAGGATTAGGGCTTGTGGTCAGCAGAGCTCCCACATCCCAGAGCTCGTCCTGTATGAGGTTTAACTATCAGGTCATTTCGGGTGCTCCTAACCACCAGGTCATAACACAGTACCCCCTCAAACACACTTCATCATGTGTAGCCCCCTATTATTTCATCATGCGCAGTGCCCGCTCAAACAAACTTCATCATCTGCAGCCCCCTATCATTTCATCATGCGCAGTGCCCCTTCAAACACACGTCATCATCTGCAGCCCCATATCATTTCATCATGCGCAGTGCCCCCTCAAACACACGTCATCATCTGCAGCCCCCTATCATTTCATCATCTGCAGCCCCCTATCATTTCATCATCTGCAGCCCCCTATCATTTCATCATGTGCAGTAACCCCTCAAACACACTTCATCACTTGCAGCCCTCTATCATTTCATCATGTGCAGTATCCCCTCAAACACACTTCATCATGTGCAGTCCACTATCATTTCATCATGTGCAGTACCCCCTCAAACACACTTCATCTTGTGCAGCCCCCTATCATTTCATCATGCGCAATGCCTGCTCAAACACACTTCATCATTTGCAGCCCCCTATCATTTCATCATGTGCAGTACCCCCTCAAACACACTTCATCATGTGCAGCCCCCTATCGTTTCATCATGTGCAGTACCCCCTCAAACACACTTCATCATGTCCAGCCCCCTATCATTTCATCATGCGCAACGCCTGCTCAAACACACTTCATCATTTGCAGCCCCCTATCATTTCATCATGCACAGTGCCCCTCAAACACACATCATCATCTGCAGCCCCCTATCATTTCATCATGTGCAGCACCCCCTCAAACACACTACATCATTTGCAGCCCCCTATCATTTCATCATGTGCAGTACCCCCTCAAACACACTTCATCATCTGCAGCCCCCTATCATTTCATCATCTGCAGCCCCCTATGATTTCACCATCTGCAGCCCCTATCATTTCATCATGTGCAGTACCCCCTCAAATACACTTCATCATCTGCAGCCCCCTATCATTTCATCATGTGCAGTACCCCCCAAACACACTTCATCATGTGCAGCCCCCTATTATTTCATCATGCGCAGTGCCCGCTCAAACACACTTCATCATCTGTAGCCCCCTATCATTTCATCATGCGCAGTGCCCCCTCAAACACATGTCATCATCTGCAGCCCCATATCATTTCATCATGCGCAGTGCCCCCTCAAACACACGTCATCATCTGCAGCCCCCTATCATTTCATCATCTGCAGCCCCCTCTCATTTTATCATCTGCAGCCCCCTATCAGTTCATCATGTGCAGTAACCCCTCAAACACACTTCATCATTTGCAGCCCTCTATCATTTCATCATGTACAGTACCCTCTCAAACACACTTCATCATGTGCAGTCCCCTATAACATAGTAACATAGTAACATAGTTAGTAAGGCCGAAAAAAGACATTTGTCCATCCACTTCAGCCTACATTCCATCATAATAAATCCCCAGATCTACGTCCTTCTACAGAACCTAATAATTGTATGATACAATATTGTTCTGCTCCAGGAAGACATCCAGGCCTCTCTTGAACCCCTCGACTGAGTTCGCCATCACCACCTCCTCAGGCAAGCAATTCCAGATTCTCACTGCCCTAACAGTAAAGAATCCTCTTCTATGTTGGTGGAAAAACCTTCTCTCCTCCAGACGCAAAGAATGCCCCCTTGTGCCCGTCACCTTCCTTGGTATAAACAGATCCTCAGCGAGATATTTGTATTGTCCCCTTATATACTTATACATGGTTATTAGATCACCCCTCAGTCGTCTTTTTTCTAGACTAAATAATCCTAATTTCGCTAATCTATCTGGGTATTGTAGTTCTCCCATCCGCTTTATTAATTTTGTTGCCCTCCTTTGTACTCTCTCTAGTTCCATTATATCCTTCCTGAGCACCGGTGCCCAAAACTGGACACAGTATTCCATGTGCGGTCTAACTAGGGATTTGTACAGAGGCAGTATAATGCTCTCATCATGTGTATCCAGACCTCTTTTAATGCACCCCATGATCATGTTTGCCTTGGCAGCTGCTGCCTGGCACTGGCTGCTCCAGGTAAGTTTATCATTAACTAGGATCCCCAAGTATCATTTCATCATGTGCAGTACCCCCTCAAACACATTTCATCATTTGCAGCCCCCTATCATTTCATCATGTGCAGTACCCCCTCAAACACACCTCATCATCTGCAGCCCCCTATCATTTCATAATATGCAGTACCCCCTCAAACACATTTCATCATCTGCAGCTCCCTATCATTTCATCATCTGCAGCCCCCTATGATTTCAAAATCTGCAGCCCCCTATCATTTCATTATGTGCAGTACCCCCTCAAATACACTTCATCATCTGCAGCCCCCTATCATTTCATCATGTGCAGTACCCCCTCAAACACACTTCGTCATGTGCAGCCCCCTATCATTTCATCATGCGCAGTGCCCGCTCAAACACATTTCATCATTTGCAGCCCCCTATCATTTCATCATGCGCAGTGCCCCCTCAAACACACGTCATCATCTGCAGCCCCCTATCATTTCATCATGCGCAGTGCCCCCTCAAACACACTTCATCATCTGCAGCCCCCTATCATTTCATCATCTGCAGCCCCCTATCATTTTATAATCTGCAGCCCCCTATCATTTCATCATGTGCAGTAACCCCTCAAACACACTTCATCATTTGCAGCCCCCTATCATTTCATCATGTGCAGTACCCCCTCAAACACACTTCATCTGCAGCCCCCTATCATTTCATCATGTGCAGTACCCCCTCAAACACATTTCATCATCTGCAGCCCTCTATAATTTCATCCTCTCCAGCCCCTTACCATTTCAACATCTGCAGCCCCCTATCATTTCATCATGTGCAGTATCCCCTTAAACACAATTCATCATCTGCAGTCTCCATCACTCCCACATCATCATTTGCAGTCCCCATCATTTGCAATCCCCATCACCCCCACATCATCATTTGCAGTTGACATCACCCCCACTTCATCATTTGCAGTCCCCATCATCCCCACATCATCATTTGCAGTCCCCATCAACCCACATCATCATTTGCAGTCCCCATCAACCCACATCATCATTTGCAGTCCCCATCATCATTTGCAATCCCCATCACCCCCACATCATCATTTGCAGTTGACATCACCCCCACTTCATCATTTGCAGTCCCCATCATCCCCACATCATCATTTGCAGTCCCCATCAGCCCACATCATCATTTGCAGTCCCCATCACCCCCACATCATCATTTGCAGTCCCCATCACCCCCACATCATCATTATCAGTCCTCTTTCCCCCTTCACTTCATCTGCAGTCCCCCTTACTTCATCATTTGCAGCCCCCTATCATTTCATCATGTGCAGTACCCCCTCAAACACACTTCATCATCTGCAGCCCCCTATCACTTCATCATGTGCAGTACCCCCTCAAACACACTTCATCATGTGCAGCCCCCTATCATTTCATCATGCGCAGTGCCCGCTCAAACACACTTCATTATCTGCAGCCCCCTATCATTTCATCATGCGCAGTGCCCCCTCAAACACACGTCATCATCTGCAGCCCCCTATCATTTCATCATGCGCAGTGCCCCCTCAAACACACATCATCTTCTGCAGCCCTCTATCATTTGAATATATAGATCAGAGCAACATATAACCTAATACGGAGCAACTCCCAGTAATCTATAGACAATAAAGCGAATGGAGTCAGAAAAGCTCATTAATGAATAAAAGGGTATAACATTTATTAAGTACATAATCATAAAACAGTCTCAGTATATCAATAGAAAAATTAGTTATACACAAAAGAGGGTCTCTCACTATTTGTAAAAGGATCCAGGTAAAGATATTCCTACACCCACACAAACATAATGTATCCGGCCAGAGGTTTCAAGTTCGCAGCACCATGTCTATAAATGTTACAAATAGCCGCTAAACTAAAGCTACCGTTCCAAAATAACGAAGATATTTAAAGAGAATGAACCTCACCCTTGTTTGCCGTAGTGTGGATGGGGAACCACCAGCCCCTATGCGCGTTTCGCGTAGGCTTCTTCAGGGGGCCGTATCAAGTGTGTCACTGCGGGGTCTTAAATAGTGCTACCGCACCTGATGTAGATAACCGGACCTTTGCAGCGGCGCATGTACACTCGTCGCAGGCGCCGGAAATTGCATCATCCCCGGCCTCCCGGGTGACGCGCGACGCCAGGGAGCCATCACCGTGGCAACCATGGTCAGCGTGCCTCACCCAATCGGCGCCGAGAACAATGCTCCGAAACGCCGACGTTACGGTCATGCGCACAAGCCCGTAGTAGGAAAGATGAGAGCGGGGACCAGTACTAAGTAAGTATTAGGCTGTGAGCGTACATAAAGTGCGTGGTGCTATGATAAAATAGGAGGCTGGAATGTCCCAAAATGCATACTACTTTGAGACACATAGCACCAAAGTCTTAAAAAGTGCCTCAAGCTGTGCTAAATAGGATGCTAAAACGTCCCTAAGTGCATACTAATTTGAGACACATAACAACAAAGTATTGAAAGGTGCATAATGCTGTGCTAAATAGGACGCCGGAACGTCCCAAAATGCATACTAGTTTGAAACACATAACAACTATTAACAAAAGACAAACTAATGTTAGTTCACATAACTATTCCGTGCATATAATGCTACATATATTGAACAGACAATGTACATTTGTTATATCAGTTATAAATGCAAATAAAAACTTCAGTGCACTTCTAGACATGTGGAAGTGAAGAAATAGTTCAGATTCCCGCATCGCTCATCATCCACTCGGTGAGATGGCTGTTATAAATAGATATAGTCCCTTTGTTACATAACTAGAAATAAAAATAAAGATAAAGAAAGACATCACATAAAACATAAAAGACACACAGATATAAAATGCCAAATCCAGAGATAATCCGTAACATTTAAAGGAATGAGGCGAAACTAATTTGTTCATTTAAACCGTGAGGTACTAATGTGTTGAGGATAGTAATCCATCTACATTCACGCTGGAAGAGAAGACGTTTCAGATTACCACCCCTAATCCCGGCGTGAACCCTGTCAATCCCACACACTTTCAAATCATTGGGATTGCAATTGTGTTTTTCCCTGAAGTGTCTTGGGATGGTTTTAAGGTTCCTCATTTCCTTTTCCTCTCTTGCGGCTATAATTTCCCTCACGTGTTCACGTGTCCTCACACGTAACTCACGTAAGGTAAGGCCTATATATATGAGGTTACAGGTACATTTTGCATAATATATAACGAATGTGGTCTTACACGTTATAAATTCTCTGATTTTATATTCCTGCACCCCATCTGAAGAGAAGGAAGAGGCTCTCTGATGGTTTTTACATGCCAAGCAATCCAAACAGGTAAAAAATCCCACTCTTGGTTTCCCAATACCAGGGATTGTGGGTGGTTTTGCCACATAGTGACTCTTGACAAGAATGTTACGTAGGTTCTGGCTCCGTTTAGCTGTCATCAGTGGGTATTCTGAAAGATGTTGTTTCAATATTGGGTCGGTCATTAGAACCGACCAATATTTGGATAAGATGGAACGTAAATGGTCCCAATTCGAATTGAAAGTTGTAATGAACCTTGTTGACACGTGTTGTGTCTTTTCTGTTCCCTTTTTGTTGATACACTCCTGTCCATGTTGGTTCTGGGATAGCAAAGAGGTCCTAGGTGTTCTTTTCGCTCTTATGTATCCCTTTTTGATACACCTCCTGCTATACCCACGTTCTCTAAATCTCTCCCCAAGGTCCACAGCTTGATGCTCAAAGGCCTCCTCAGAGGTACAAATTCTCCTCATCCTAAGAAATTGTCCCACAGGTGCAGCCTTGATGGTTGACTTCGTATGTGCAGATGAGGCGTGTAAAAGTGCATTCTCTGAGGTGTCCTTTCTGTGCACATCAGTACCCGGTGAACCATCAGGCTGCACCTGTATCTTGATGTCCAGAAATGAGACCTCACTAGCGTGGTAAGTATGAGAAAGTCTGATGTTGTAGTCGTTGCGGTTCAACTTGGAAACAGAAAGATCTAAATCCCTGACCGATCCCTGCCAAATGAAAAAAATATCATCGATGAAGCGGTACCAGCTAAGAATTTGGGGGGTGGCATGTGCGTCGTCAGGGAAGATCTCCCTCTCCCAAAATCCCAAAATTAAATTAGCATATGAAGGCGCACATGCCGCCCCCATTGCGGTACCACACTTCTGCAGAAAGAAACGGTCCTTAAACGTAAAAAAGTTGTGTTCCGAGATGAACCGCAACAAGTCCAACACCAGCTCTCGGACGTCTGGGTCAAGATTGCTAACTTCAAGAAAGAAACTCGCTGCCCGTATGCCATCCTCGTGATCAATGCACGTATATAATGTTTCAACGTCTGCCGTCACGAGGAGCATGTCAGGCTCGAGGTGCAATCCATCCAGCCCTCTATCATTTCATCATCTGCAGCCCCCTATCATTTCATCATGTGCAGTACACCCTCAAACACACTTCATCATCTGCAGCCCCCTATCATTTCATCATGTGCAGTACCCCCTCAAACACATATCATCATCTGCAGCCCCCTATCATTTCATCATCTGCAGCCCCCTATCATTTCATCATGTACAGTACCCCCTCAACCACACTTCATCATCTGCAGCCCCCTATCATTTCATCATGTGCAGTAACCCCTCAAACACACTTCATCATGTGCAGCCCCCTATCATTTCATAATGCGCAGTCCCGCTCAAACACACTTCATCAACTGCAGCCCCCTATCATTTCATCATGCGCAGTACCCTCTCAAACACACTTCATTTTCTGCAGCCCCCTATCATTTCATCATGTGCAGTACCTCCTCAAACACATTTCATCATCTGCAGTCCCCTATCATTTCATCATCTGCAGCCCCCTATCATTTCATCATGTGCAATACCCCTCAAACACACTTTATCATCTGCAGACCCCTATCATTTCAACATCTGCAGCCCCCTATCATTTCATCATATGCAGTACCCCCTCAAACACACTTCATCATGTGCAGCCCCCTATCATTTCATCATGCGCAGTGCTCGCTCAAACACACGTCATCATCTGCAGCTTCCTATCATTTCATCATGCGCAGTGCCCCCACAAACACACGTCAACATCTGCAGCCCCCTATCATTTCATCATGTGCAGTACCCCCTTAAACACACTTCATCATTTGCAGCCCCCTATCATTTCATCATGTGCAGTACCTCCTCAAACACACTTCATCATCTGCAGCCCCCTATCATTTCATCATGCGCAGTACCCCCTCAAACACATTTCATCATCTGCATCCCCCTATCATTTCATCATCTGCAGCCCCCTATCATTTCATCATGTGCAGTACTCCCTCAAACACACTCCATCATCTGCAGCCCCCTATCATTTCATCATGTGCAGTACCCCCTCAAACACATTTCATCATCTGCAGCCCCCTATCATTTCATTATTTGCAGCCCCCTATCATTTCATCATGTGCAGTACTCCCTTAAACACACTCCATCATCTGCAGCCCCCTATCATTTATTCATGCGCAGTGCCCCCTCAAACACATTTCATCATCTGCAGCCCCCTATCATTTCATCATCTGCAGCCCCCTATCATTTCATCATGTGCAGTACTACCTCAAACACAGTCCATCATCTGCAGCCCCCTATCATTTCATCATGTGCAGTACCCCCTAAAACACATTTCATCATCTGCAGCCCCCTATCATTTCATCATTTGCAGCCCCCTATCATTTCATCATTTGCAGCCCCCTATCATTTTATCATGTGCAGTACCCCTTCAAACAAACTTCATCATCTGCAGCCCCCTATCATTTCATCATGTGCAGTACCCCCTCAAACACATTTCATCATCTGCAGCCCCCTATCATTTCATCATTTGCAGCCCCCTATCATTTCATCATTTGCAGCCCCCTATCATTTTATCATGTGAAGTACCCCTTCAAACAAACTTCATCATCTGCAGCCCCCTATTATTTCATCATGTGCAGAATCCCCTCAAACACACTTCATCATTTGCAACCCCCTATCATTTCATAATTTGCAGCCCCCTCAAACACATTTTATCATCTGCAGCCCCCATCATTTCATCATCTGCAGCCCCCTATCATTTCACCATGTGCAGTACCCCCTCCAACACACTCCATCATCTGCAGTCTCACTCCCCCCCCCACATCACCCATTTAAAAAAACAAAAATGTTTTTTATACTTACCTCAGTTGTTCCCGGAGCGTCTAGTGTTGTCAGCAGTGAAGCAGCAGCTAGAATGTATGGGCTGTAGTCAGGACCTGAAAGGAGCTCCTACATTCTAGCACATTCACTACTGAGACTGCTAGAATGTGTGGGCTGTAGTCCGGACCTGCAGGGAGCCCATACATTCTAGCTACAGCCGAGCAGGAGCTGCGCAGCCGACTAAGTGAGACGGCCGTGCACAGCTCAAAGAAGGCTCCCGGGCCCCAGCGCTGATGTGTGCGCCGCAGTGCACAGTATTTTAGTGCACGATGGGGCCCGATCAGTAGAAGCACAACAGTGGGGCCCTGGATCTGCAGGCCCCTCTGTGTACTGCTGCTGACCGGCAGTAAGGGCAGTAATGCCCTGATGGCGGCCCTGAGTGGCGCAGACACAGTTTGCAGGCCCACAATAAAAAAGTAGGCTAAATGTAGTTCAAAATTGGTAACAGGACTAAACAGGCGGCATTGCTTTGTTCAGTGGAGGACAACTGTAATGAGTGGCGCAGACACAGTTAGTAGGCCCAAAATAAAAAGTAGGCTAAAAGCAGTTCAAAATTGGTAACAGGACTAAACAGGCGGTATTGCTTTGTTCAGTGGAGGACAACTGCAATGAAGGGCGCAGACACGGTTTGTAGGCCCACAATAAAAAAGTAGGCTAAAAGCAGTTCAAAATTGGTAACAGGACTAAACAGGCGGCATTGCTTTGTTCAGTGGAGGGCAACTGTAATGAGTGGCGCAGACACAGTTAGTAGGCCCAAAATAAAAAAGTAGGCTAAATGCAGTTCAAAATTAGTAACAGGACTAAACAGGCGACCTAGCTTTGTTCAGTGGAGGACAACTGTAATGAGTGGCGCAGACACGGTTAGTAGGCCCAAATACAAAAGCAGGCTAAAAGCAGTTCAAAATTGGTAACATGACTAAACAGGCGGCATAGCTAGGTACTGGGGTGGGCTCCTCTGCTGAGTAGCAGATAGTGGTAGTAGGCGCAAAGTATTAACTGGTCAAAATGGAGGCCAGGGCCCCTGTATATTTTAACTGTCATCTATCATTTCAACAAATTTGTATTGGCAGTGCCATTGAATGATTTAACAGCACAGACTGCACAGTGGTAGAGCAGGGAGAGGTAAGTATTGCAAGTGGTAGAGCACTGTTCGAGCTGGGGGGAACTCTCTCTCATGGGCAGCGGTACTGGCACAGGGCCCCTCATATTACGACGGTGTGTCTGACGTTGGTTGTGCACCACCACCGTCAGAGACACTTCATTGTACTATGAGGGACTCTGTGCCAGTGCTGTTGCCCAAGAGTGGGCGCACCCACCTGTCCTGGCAAACGGCACTCGCACGGGTGCTTGCGCCAGGTGGTGACCACGGCCCTGTGGGGGGAGTCAGCCCCTTTAGGGAGGTATAAAAATGGCCTATGGTGAACATTCAGCAGCTGCAAATGGCGGAATTGGAGAAGTCAGTAAGAGGAGGCCAAAAGCAAGACATTTTTCAGGCAAGCTACGCGTCAGCAGGAGAAGGTGGGGTAAAATATTTTGAAATCCATGATTGGTTCATTTTAATGAAGGTTAGATCATCAACATTCTGGGTAGCCAGACGTGTCCTTTTTTTGGTCAGTATTGAACCAGCAGCACTGAAGACTCTTTCTGATAGCACACTAGAAGCAGGGCAAGCAAGCTCCTGTAATGCATATTCTCCAATTCAGGCCAGGTGTCTATATTAGAGGCCCAGTAATCAAAGGGGAATGACCTGTGAGGGAGAACATTGATAAGGGAGGAAAAGTAGTTTGTAACCATACTGGACAAATACTGTCTCCTGTCACTTTGTATCGATGCAGCACTACCTGTCGTGTCAGCGGTCATTGCGAAATCACTCCACAACCTGGTCATAAAACCCCTCTGTCCAACGCCACTGCAGATTTGTACACCTCTAACACCACTGCCATGTTGCCCCCTAGGGCTCGTGTGAGAACCATCACCGCCGCTGTGTGCTGGGAATGCCTGATCCAAACGGTCTACAAGAGTTGCTTGTTTGGTAGCCAATATTTGCTCAAGGTTCTCATGTGGCATGATATTTTGTAATTTTCTTTTATATCGTAGATCCAGGAGGCAGGCCAACCAGTAATCGTCATCGGTCATCATTTTGATAATGCGGGAGTCCTTTTTAGGATACGCAAGGCATACTCAGTCATGTGGGCCAATGTTCCAGGTGTCAATTCACTGCTTGTGCTGGGTTGAGGAGCACTTTCTTGCAAATCAACATCACTTGTGGCCCGCAAAAACCCTGTACCTGACCTTGCAATGCCACCAGTTTCTATTGCCCCCTGTGAAGCATCCTCCTCCAATAAATATTCATCCCCATCATCCTCCTCCTCTTCGTCCACCACCTCATCCAGGAGAGTTCCCTGACCAGACAATGGCTGACTGCCATCAAGGCTTCCCTCCTCCTCGGCTGCAGACGCCAGCTCCTTAATGTGCGTCAAACTTTGCATCAGCAGACGCATTAGTGGGATGCTCATGCTTATGATGGCGTCATCTGCACTTACCAGCCATGTGCATTCCTCAAAACACTGAAGGACTTGACAGAGGTCTTGGAGCTTCGACCACTGCACACCAGACAACTCCATGTGTGTATGTATGTCCTCCCACAAATTAATTACAACACACCTCTGTTCCCACAGCCTCTGAACCATGTGCAGTGTGGAATTCCACCTTGTTGCACTGTCGATTATTAGGTGGTGCTGGGGAAGATTCAGCGATCGCTGATGGTTCAGCATACGGTTGGAGGGTTCGGGCGACCGGCAGATGTGCGAGCAAAGTCTTCGCACCTTCAGGAGCAGGGCTGGTAACTCCGGATAATTTTTGAGGAAGCACTGCACCGCCAGGTTCAAGGTGTGTGCCAGGCAAGGTATGTGTTTAAGTTCTGAAAGGGCTATGGCAGCCATAAAATTCCTTCCGTTATCACTGACTACCTTGCCTGCCTCAAGATGTACACTGCCCATCCATGACTGAGTTTGTTGCTGCAAGCACTCGGCCAGTACTTCCGTGGTGTGTCTGTTGTCGCCCAAACACTTAATTTCTAACACAGCCTGCTGACGCTTACCACTAGCTGTTCGATAATGGGACACCTCGTGTGCAACAATGGCAGCTGCGGATGGAGTGGTTGTGCGACTGCGCTCTGTGGATAAGCTTTTGCTTCTGGAGGAGGAGGAGGAAAAGGATCAGGGGTGGTGAATGCCTACAGCCAACTGTTTCCTAGACCGTGGGCTAAGCAGAACTGTCCCACTATGGCTGTCCCCTGTGGACCCTGCATCCACCACATTAACCCAGTGTGCCGTGATGGACACGTAGCGTCCCTGGCCATGCCTACTGGTCCATGAATCTGTTGTGAGGTGCACCTTTCTACTGAATGATTGCCTCAGTACATGGACAATGCGGTCTTTGACATGCTAATGGAGGGCTGGGATGGCTTTTCTTGCAAAGAATTGTTGACTGGGTAGGTCATAGCATGGTACTGCATGGGCCATCAGGGCTTTGAAAGCTTCGCTTTCAACCAACCGGTAGGGCATCATCACTAGCGAGATTAGTCTAGCAATGTGGGCATTGAATCCCTGTGTACGCAGATGAGAGGATGAGTACTTTCTTTTCCTAACGAGAGTCTCTTGCAGGGTGAGCTGGACTGGAGAGGTGCATATGGTGGAACTAGCGGTGGTGGTGGTTGTGGACATGACGGATTGAGAGAGGGTTGGTGATGGTATTCTCGATGTTGGCCTACATACAGTGTTTCCTACCAATAACCTTGTGATTCCCTGACTGCTTTGGCCTTGCGACGATACCTCCACATTTGCTGCTGGTGGTGTCCTAACCGGTGGGCTTACAGTGAGGAAAGCAATGTAGCGTTGCTGACTACCTTAGTTCTGAGCAGGTGCACCAACGGTACTGGACGTTTGGTAGTTAGTCCAGGCTTGCAAGTGCATGCTGGTTAAATGTCTAAGCATGCACGTTGTACTTAAATTTTGAAGATTCTTCCCTCTGCTAAAGGTCTTTGAGCATTTCTTATAGATAACTTTTGACTGATCATTCGGATCTTGGTTAAAAAATTCCCACACTGCACTCTTCCTACTATGGAATACCTTTTCAGGCATTGCACGCTGTGCTACTTTCACTGAATGGCCACGCTGTCCTAAAACTTTTTGTTTTTGACAAACGTTTTTGGCCTGATACGGGCCTGCCAGATGACAGCTGTTGTGATGTAGATGGCTGCTGCGGATCATGCTCCTCCGCTTCTGAGCTACTGGCAGCGGCACCCTCTTCCCCCAATGGCTGCCAATCTGGGTCAACAGCTGGGTCATCTATCACCTCCTCTTCAATGTCATGTGCACCTTCCTCTGTGTCACCGTGTTATGTGCTATAGCGTTCGGGACAGGGCACCATAGTCTCATCAGGGTCAGATTCTCAGTACACTGTGAGGGCAATGTAACATAGTAACATAGTAACATAGTTAGTAAGGCCGAAAAAAGACATTTGTCCATCCAGTTCAGCCTATATTCCATCATAATAAATCCCCAGATCTACGTCCTTCTACAGAACCTAATAATTGTATGATACAATATTGTTCTGCTCCAGGAAGACATCCAGGCCTCTCTTGAACCCCTCGACTGAGTTCGCCATCACCACCTCCTCAGGCAAGCAATTCCAGATTCTCAGTGCCCTAACAGTAAAGAATCCTCTTCTATGTTGGTGGAAAAACCTTCTCTCCTCCAGACGCAAAGAATGCCCCCTTGTGCCCGTCACCTTCCTTGGTATAAACAGATCCTCAGCGAGATATTTGTATTGTCCCCTTATATACTTATACATGGTTATTAGATCGCCCCTCAGTCGTCTTTTTTCTAGACTAAATAATCCTAATTTCGCTAATCTATCTGGGTATTGTAGTTCTCCCATCCCCTTTATTAATTTTGTTGCCCTCCTTTGTACTCTCTCTAGTTCCATTATATCCTTCCTGAGCACCGGTGCCCAAAACTGGACACAGTACTCCATGTGCGGTCTAACTAGGGATTTGTACAGAGGCAGTATAATGCTCTCATCATGTGTATCCAGACCTCTTTTAATGCACCCCATGATCCTGTTTGCCTTGGCAGCTGCTGCCTGGCACTGGCTGCTCCAGGTAAGTTTATCATTAACCCTCCGTCACATACAATATTCGGACTAACGAGTTCACATACAATGTGCCTGTCAGGCGCCTGCTGGAAAAATACCTATAATATCTAATGTTTGCAATTTCAGTGCTCTAAAAGTGATCAGTGACCTTCATAGGGATGTAATAAAAGAGACTACACATAATCAGTTGCAAAAAAACCATTTACTTAACATAAAACTAATAACTATGAAATACAAACTTTTCAAAACTCCCGCCAAATAGTCCCCAGTTCGACTCTCTCAAAAAAATGTACAAAGAAAATTTTTGAACACAAACTTAATTTTAAGGTACCTTAAGTACTATTAAAAACATATTCAATCAGAAGTAGATGCTGAGGTTTCCCCAGAAAAGTCACACTTGCAGAGCAAATAGCAAGAATTACACACCATTTTTGCATGTGTCAGGCAAATTGCTTTATGCTTCTTGTTCTATTTAGTATTTTTATATTTTCCAATATAATATGATCCAACTTCTTCATCCTCACCACTGTCACCATCTTGCTCTGTTTCAGAATCCAGGACACATTCTTCCACCTCATCATGAGAATCAGTCTCACTTTCCTCTCCTAAATCCTCATTCAGTGTGAGGTCTCTATCATCTAACAGCATGTTTGTTACTTCCTCAACATCAAGTTGTTTGGATAAATTGTACATTTTCCTCTCCATTTCAGCAGATAATCTGAAGCAAGAGAAGGAATATGTTAGGGAACTACTGTATATGCCTGAGTAGCACACTTTCTTTTATAAAATCTCCCTTATTTCTATGAAATATCCTCACATTTTGTGCTATACATTCATAAAACAAGCTAAATAAACTATTGTGATGAATAAAAACATAAAATACCAACCTTACTGAATGTGACGTATTCACATACAATGAGCCTGAGAGATCTGTGCAGCTATATCCTCTCCCCTGAAGCTCTGAAATCCAACTGTGATATCAGGTTTCACAGACCTTCAAGAGACAGGAGACTACCTGGAGGGAGGGGGTTTCCTCACAATCTGGTGAGGAAGGAGAAATGAAAGTAAAAGAGAAGCGCCTGTCAGATCAGTTGTATGTGACGGAGGGTTAACTAGGATCCCCAAGTCCTTCTCCCTGTCAGATTTACCCAGTGGTTTCCCGTTCAGTGTGTAATGGTGATATTGATTCCCTCTTCCCATGTGTATAACCTTACATTTATCATTGTTAAACCTCATCTGCCACCTTTCAGCCCAAGTTTCCAACTTATCCAGATCCATCTGTAGCAGAATACTATCTTCTCTTGTATTAACTGCTTTACATAGTTTTGTATCATCTGCAAATATCGATATTTTACTGTGTAAACCTTTTACCAGATCATTAATGAATATGTTGAAGAGAACAGGTCCCAATACTGACCCCTGCGGTACCCCACTGGTCACAGCGACCCAGTTAGAGACTATACCATTTATAACCACCCTCTGCTTTCTATCACTAAGCCAGTTACTAACCCATTTACACACATGTTCCCCCAGACCAAGCATTCTCATTTTGTGTACCAACCTCTTGTGCGGCACGGTATCAAACGCTTTGGAAAAATCGAGATATACCACGTCCAATGACTCACCGTGGTCCAGCCTATAGCTTACCTCTTCATAAAAACTGATTAGATTGGTTTGACAGGAGCGATTTCTCATAAACCCATGCTGATATGGAGTTAAACAGTTATTCTCATTGAGATAATCCAGAATAACATCCCTCAGAAACCCTTCAAATATTTTACCAACAATAGAGGTTAGACTTACTGGCCTATAATTTCCAGGTTCACTTTTAGAGCCCTTTTTGAATATTGGCACCACATTTGCTATGCGCCAGTCCTGCGGAACAGACCCTGTCGCTATAGAGTCACTAAAAATAAGAAATAATGGTTTATCTATTACATTACTTAGTTCTCTTAGTACTCGTGGGTGTATGCCATCCGGACCCGGAGATTTATCTATTTTAATCTTATTTAGCCGGTTTCGCACCTCTTCTTGGGTTAGATTGGTGACCCTTAATATAGGGTTTTCATTGTTTCTTGGGATTTCACCTAGCATTTCATTTTCCACCGTGAATACCGTGGAGAAGAAGGTGTTTAATATGTTAGCTTTTTCCTCGTCATCTACAACCATTCTTTCCTCACTATTTTTTAAGGGGCCTACATCACTACAATGTAGTGATCTGAATCAATGGAACAGCATTATAATCAAACTGTGGCTGTGCATCAGTGCACTCCATGTCCGATTCATCTTGTAATGGACAGTTAACAATTTCCCGTTCTAACCCAGGCACGGTATGTGTAAAGAGCTCCATGGAGTAACCTGTAGTGTCGCCTGACGCATCCTTCACTTTTGGTTTGGGTGAAGGACACAAGGAAACGTCTTGTTCCTGACCGGGAGCATCCACTGACGACTCGCTACTTTTATATTTGGAACTTTCTGAAGAGGAGGCGAAAGAGCTAGAGGCTGAGTCAGCAAGGAAAGCCAAAACTTTTCCTGCTGCTCCGGCTTTAAAAGCTGTTTTCCTACTTCCAGATAAGGAAGCCTTCGAGGCCTTGTGTAGCCAGACGATGACGCTGGCTCAACACCTCCAGCCTTAGGTGCTATTGTGCTTTTGCCACTACCACCAGATGCACCACCACCACCATCAGTACCAGCTCGCAACCACCGCCCATGGCCTCTTCCACCTGACTTCCTCATTTTTTGGAAAATCTAACCAAAATAACAACCGTTATATGGTACTGTAAAACAAGGTAGAAGGTGTATATAAACGTGTTGAGATTTTAAATCTCCCTTTTTTTTTGGGAAACTGAACAAAAATCAGGCCCTGTGCAAAAAACAACACAATGTAAGTGGCAGAAAGTGGCTGGCTGATATACGACAAACTAACAGGACAGAAGTATTTCCACTTTGTGAGAATTTGAATCTCCCTCTTTTTTTGGGAGACTGAACCACAACTTAGGCCCAGTGTATATAACAACGCAATCTAAGTGGCAGAAAGTGGCAGGCTGATATACGACAAACTAACAGGACAGAAGTATATTTTAATTTGTAAAGAAAGGACCCTCACATTGGGGAATTGGGCATTACTTTACATTGAGCCTACTTCTTAACTCTGTCTCCTGCAGTGTCCCGCTAGATCACCAGGGTGAACGTGCTCTGTGCGGTGCATTTTGGGCAAGGGTTCTGTGATGGCACTAGTCTATTTTTAAAAAAGGTACCCCCATTGGGAAATTGTTTGGCAGCTCATGCACTGTAGTACAAGTTTCAGAGACACACCACTACATTGGGCCTAATTCTTAACTCTGTCTCCTGCAATGTCTCTTGTTTAACTGCCACTAGATGACCAGAGTGAACATGCTCAGCACTGTTATAGGCCGGTGAATTTTGGGAAAGGGGGCTGTGATGGCACTAGTCTATTTTAAAAAAGGTACCCCCATTGGGGAATTGTTTGGCAGCTCATGCACTGCATTACAAGTCTCAGAGACACACACCATTACATTGGGTCTACTTCGTAACTCTGTCTCCTGCATTGTGTCCTTTACCTGCCACTAGATCACCAGGGTGAATGTGTTCTGTACGGTGCATTTTGAGCAAGGGGGCTGTGATGGCACTATTTTAGTTTGTAAAGAAAGGACCCCACATTGGGGAACTGTCCACTACATTACATTGGGCCTACTTCTTAACTATGTCTCCTGCATTGTGTCCTTCACCTGCCACTAGATTACCAGGGTGAACGTGCTCTGTACAGTGCATTTTGGGCAAGGGGGCTGTGATGGCACTATTTTAATTTGTAAAGAAAGGACCCCATATTGGAGAATTGGGCATTACATTACATTGGGCCTACTTCTTAACTCTGTCTCCTGCAGTGTGCCCTTCACCTGCAACTAGATCACCAGGGTGGACATGCTCTGTACGGTGCATTTTGGGCAAGGGGGCTGTGATGGCACTGTTTTAATTTGTAAAGAAAGGACCCCATATTGGAGAATTGGGCATTACATTACCTTAGGCCTACTTCTTGACTCTGTCTCCTGCAGTGTGTCCTTCACCTGCCACTAGATCACCAGGGTGAACGTGCTCTGTACGGTGCATTTTGGGCAAGTGGGCTGTGATGGCACTAGTCTATCTTTAAAAAAGGTACCCCATTGGGGAATTGTTTGGCAGCTCATGCGCTGCATTAAAAGTCTCAGTGATCCACCCCACTACATTGGACTTACTTCTTAACTCTGTCTCCTGCAATGTCTCTTGTTTAACTGCCACTCGATCACCAGGGTGAACGCACTTTGTACTGTTATAGACCAGTGAATTTTGGTCAAAGGTAGGGTTGAGCAACTTTTGTTTTTATAGGATCTGGTCGGATTTCACGAAACCCGACTTTTTCAAAAGTCGGGTCGAGTGAAATCGGCCGATCCTATAGAAAAGTCGGGGTCGGGGTCGGCCGAAACACGAAACCCAATGCAGTGCATTGGGTTTCTAATGGTTCCCAGGGTCTGAAGGAGAGGAAACTCTCCTTCAGGCCATGCGATCCATATTAATGTGTAAAATAAAGAATAAAAATAAAAAATATTGCTATACTCACCCTCGGACGCTCCCTGGTTGTAACCGGGAGCCTTCCTTCCTAAGAATCAGCACTTGCAGGACCTTTCGATGACTTCGCGGCTTGTGATTGGTCGCGTGAGCGGTCACATGGGCATCACGCGACCAATCAGAAGCCGTGACGTCATCGAAAGGTCCTTCAAGCGCTGATTCTTAGGAAGGAAGGCTGCGGGTTACAACCAGGGCGCGTCCGAGGGTGAGTATATACCTATTAGGAATATACTCACCCTCGGACGCGCCCTGGTTGTAACCCGCAGCCTTCCTTCCTAAGAATCAGCGCTTGAAGGACCTTTCGATGACGTCATGGCTTCTGATTGGTCGCGTGAGCGGTCACATGGGCGTCACGCGACCAATCAGAAGCCGTGACGTCATCGAAAGGTCCTTCAAGCGCTGATTCTTAGAAAGGAAGGCTCCCGGTTACAACCAGGGCGCGTCCGAGGGTGAGTATAGCAATATTTTTTATTTTTATTCTTTATTTTACACTTAAATCTGAATTCCGATACCAATTCCCGATATCTTAAACATATCGGGAATCGGTATCGGAATTCCGATTCCAAATTTAGAAGATCGCCGACTTCATGGTCGACCCCACACGGGTCGGGTCGGGTTTCATGAAACCCGACTTTGCCAAAAGTCGGCGACTTCTGAAAATGGCCGACCCATTTCGCTCAACCCTAGTCAAGGGGCCTGCGATGGCACTAGTATATTTTTTAAAAAGGTACCCCACATTGGTGAAACCACATCCTTGTTGGCAAAGACTTCATAACATTTGTGTACCTTAATGAGCTCCCTTAAAAAGCTCCTTTTTGTGTTGTCTGGTTGCTCACATTGGACACAATATACTTCATATAAATTTGATAAATCAATGCTGTTAGTATGGCTCAGTAGTTCATTAAAATATAGATTTGTCCACTATATTAGCTACTCTCCTTGAGAGCCATTACTTTGGCTGCCTCAAATGTACAAATGGCAAATATACAATTGGCGATTTGTAACCAAGATTAAAATACTGTCTACCCAATGCATTCAGACAATCACATAGCTACATTTCTTACAAAACATTTACAGAAGTGACAGACAATGCTCATAGTGACACAATCTTGATAAACTTTTGTTTATTCACTTCACAAACAGTTCTAAGCCTCTATATGTTTGCTGTTTGTCATTGTAAAACATTACAATTACGTTTACTGAAACTATGCCGGTGGTGGTTTGATCTAAATCCTTGTGGCTATTATTTTCTAGGGGTTCATGGCCCCTCGTCTGATGACTCCATGATATCTCAGTTTCATCCAACCTTGAAAAGTGGCCTCTTGAAAGTCTGGTTGAAACTAGAGTTACTACATAGTGTAAATCACTACATAAGACCAGAGAATCATAACTAAGACAAATGCCAAAACTTGGGGACGCCCATGAAGTGTAGGTAATCTCCCAGGGGTTCTCTGTCTTGGTGTTACTTCTCTGATATTCCAGACGGATGATGTTTTAAAGTCTCTTGGTGATGATCTAAGTATACTGTATGTAGTTAATCTTCATATATACGTAATCACTATATTTATTTAATCCTTAAATATACTTATTAACCTGTGTATGTTAACATATACAAAAGTATATACGCACTCACACTATTCAATCATACTATTAATTGAATTTTGTAGTTTGCAATAAAATTGCCTTGTATTGCAAGTATTTGCCTTTTTTAAAGCCGTTTCTGAACCTTAACCCCTTCGCGCCATGCGCCGTACTAGTACTGCGCTGCCGGCACTGCATTTGTGCCAGCAGCAGTACTAGTACGGCGCACCGATCACCGCGGTCTCGCGCTGAGCGCCGCGGTGATCGGGTGTGGGTGTCAGCTGTATATGACAGCTGACACCCCGCAGCAATGCCCACGATCGGCGGTAGCGCCGATCGCGGGCATTTAACCCCTCTGATGCTGCTGTCAGTAGTGACAGCGGCATAGAGTGAGATCGCGCAGGGACGGGGGCTCCCTGCGCTCTCCCACCGGAGCAACGCAATGAGATCGCGTTGCTCCGGTGACCCGGAAGGAGTCCCCGGATCCAAGATGGCCGCCGGACTCCTTCCGGGTCATGAAGTGACCTGGCTAGCCGGCGCCTGCTGAGAGCAGGCGCTGGAAAGCCAGCTAAACTGCATGTCAGATCGTTGATCTGACACTGTGCTATGCACAGTGTCAGATCAACGATCTGATCTAATACAGAGATGTCCCACCTTGGGACAATGTTAGAAAGTAAAAAAAAAAAATAGAATGTGTAAAAAATAAAAAATAACAAATCCCCAAATAAAAAAAAAAAAAACATTTCCCAATAAATTTATTTATGTATGTAAATTAAAAAAAAAATAAATGTACACATATTTGGTATCGCCGCATCCGTAACGACCCGCTCTATAAAACTATCCTACTAGTTAACCCCTTCAGTGAACACCGCAAAAAAAACAAAAAAAAAAACAAGGCAAAAAACATTGCTTTATTATCATACAGGCGAACAAAAAGTGGAATAACACGCGATCAAAACGACGGATATAAATAACCATGGTACCGCTGAAAACGTCATCTTGTCCCAAAAAAAAAAGCCACCATACAGCATCATCAGCAGAAAAATAAAAAAGTTATAGCTCTCAGAATAATGCGATGCAAAAACAATTATTTTTTTATATAAAATAGTTTTTATTGTGTAAAAGCGCCAAAACATAAAAAAATTACATAAATGAGGTATCGCTGTATTCATACTGACCTGAAGAATAAAACTGCTTCATCATTTTACCACATGTGGAACGGTATAAACGCCCCCCCTAAAAGAAATTCAGGAATTGCTGTTTTTTGTTCATTCCGCCTCCCAAAAATCGGAATAAAAAGCGATCAAAAAATGTCATCTGCCCGAAAATGTTACCAATAAAAACGTCAACTCGTCCCGCAAAAAACAAGATCTCACATGACTCTGTGGGCCAAAATATGGATAAATTATAGCTCTCAAAATGTGGTGATGCAAAAACTATTTTTTGCAATAAAAAGCGTCTTTTAGTGTGTGACAGCTGCCAATCATAAAAATCCGCCAAAAAACGCTATAAAAGTAAATCAAACCCCCCTTCATCACCCCCTTAGTTAGGGAAAAATAATAAAATGTAAAAAATGTATTTATTTCCATTTTCCCATTAGGGCTAGGGTTAGGGCTAGGGTTGGGGTTAGGGCTAGGGTTAGGGCTAGGGTTAGGGCTAGGGTTAGGGCTAGGGTTAGGGCTAGGGTTAGGGTTAGGGGTGTGTTTGGATTAGGGTTTCAGTTATAATTGGGGGTTTCCACTGTTTAGGCACATCAGGGGCTCTCCAAACGTGACATGGCGTCCGATCTCAATTCCAGCCAATTCTGCTTTGAAAAAGTAAAACAGTGCTCCTTCCCTTCCGAGTTCTCCTGTGTGCCCAAACAGTGGTTCCCCCCAACATATGGGGTATCAGCGTTCTCAGGACAAGTTGGATAACAACTTTTGGGGTCCAATTTGTCCTGTTACCCTTGGGAAAATAAAAACATAGGGGATAAAATATCATTTTCGTGGAAAAAAAATATTTTTTATTTTCACGGCTCTGCGTTATAAACTGTAGTGAAACACTTGTTGGTTCAAAGCTCTCACAACACATCTAGATAAGTTCCTTGGGGGGTCTAGTTTCAAATATGGGGTCACTTGTGGGGGGTTTCTACTGTTTAGGTACATCAGGGGCTCTGCAAATGCAACATGACACCTGCGGTCCATTCCATCTAAGTCTGCATTTCAAACGGCGCTCCTTCCCTTCCGAGCTCTGCCATGCACTCAAACGGTGGTTCCCCCCCACATGTGGGGTATCAGCGTACTCAGGACAAATTGGACAATAACATTTGTGGTCCAATTTCTCCTGTTACCCTTGCGAAAAAAAAAATTGCGGGCTAAAACATCATTTTGTGGAAAGAAAAAATGATTTTTTAATTTTCACAATGCTACATTCTAAACTTTAGTGAAACAATTGGGGGTTAAAAGTGCTCACCACACATCTAGATAAGTTCCTTAGGGGGTCTTCTTTCCAAAATGGGGTCACTAGTGGGGGGTTTCCACTGTTAAGGCACGTCAGGGGCTCTCCAAGTGCGACATGGCGTCCGATCTCAATTCCAGCCAATTTTGCATTGAAAAGTCAAATGGCACTCCTTCCCTTCCGAGCTCTGCCATGCACTCAAACAGTGGTTTATCCCCATATATGAAGTATCGGCGTACTCAGGACAAATTGCACAACAACTTATGGGGTCCAATTTATCCTGTTACCCTTGGGAAAATAAAAAATTTGGGGCAAAAAATCATTTTTTGTGAAAATTAATATAAATTTTTATTTACGGCTCTACATTATAAACTTCTGTGAAGCACTTGGAGGTTCAAAGTGCTCACCACACATCTAGATTAGTTCCTTAGGGGGTCTACTTTCCAAAATGGTGTCACTTGTTGGGGTTTCCACTGATTAGGCACGTGAGGGGCTCTCCAATCGTGACATGGGCTCCGATCTCAATTCCAGCAAATCTTGCATTGAAAAGTCAAATGGCGCTCCTTCACTTCCGAGCTCTGCTATGTGCCCAAACAGTGGTTTACCCCCACATATGGGGTATCGGCGTACTCAGGACAAATTGTACAACGACTTTTGTGGTCCAATTTCTCCTGTTACCCTTGGTAAAATGAAACAAATTGGACCTGAAGTAAAAATTTTGTGAAAAAAAAAGTTAAATGTTCAATTTTTTTAAACATTCAAAAAATTCCTGTGAAGCACGTGAAGGGTTAATAAACTTTTTGAATGTGGTTTTGAGTACCTTGAGGGGTGCAGTTTTTAGAATGGTGTCACTTTTGGGCATTTTCTGTCATATAGACCCCTCAAAGTCACTTCAAGTGTGAGGTGGTCCGTAAAAAAATGGTTTTGCAAATTTTGTTGCAAAAATGAGAAATCGCTGGTCAACTTTTAACCCTTATAACGTCCTAACAAAAAAAAATTATGTTTCCAAAATTGTGCTGATGTAAAGCAGACATGTGGGAAATGTTGTTTATTAACTATATTATGTGATATAACTCTCTAATTTAAGGGCATAAAAACTAAGAGTTTGAAAATTGCTAAATTTTCATAATTTCCAACAAATTTTTGTTTTTTCACAAATAAATACAAGTCATATCGAAGAAGTTTTACCACTATCATGAAGTACAATATGTCACAAGAAAACAATGTCAGAATCACCATGATCCGTTGAAGCGTTTCAGAGTTATGACCTCATAAAGTGACAGTGGTCAGAATTGTAAAAATTGGCCCTGTCACTTAGGTGAAAACAGGCTTTGGGGTGAAGGGGTTAATGTTAAAAACATGTCAAATAACATTGCCAAATTCTCCTGTAAATAATTGTGCAAAGAGGGAACCATCATACCATTAAAAAATACGAGTGGATTTTCATGGGCCCATCCAGTATGTGTGTTCAAAGGCGTAATGGGGTGCATATGTCTATGCAGCAGGGCTGGCCTTGCTGCCAATGTGTAAAACAAAGGAGTACGGAAGTTCAAAATGCATATTGTCAAGTGAATTTTCCTGGGCCTACCCAGTATGTGGGTTCAATGGGGTAATGGGGTGCATATGAATTGCTAGCAGGGCAGGCCTTGAATTCAATGCAACACTTTTTCAGGAGTTCCCCTGGACATCTTATGAAAGGGGCATTGTGGTGCGTCCTACTTCTTGGCAGCCCATCCACTCACAGCCTAGGCTACAACAGCTTAGGAGACCCACTCTTTAATAATGGCCCTTTAATAAGATTAATTCCGCCTAATGCACCAGTAAAAATAGGCTCTGTGACTTTAAGACTTCCTCCTTCATAAATGAAACAAGATGGGTCTGCGTATGTGTCACACACCACATGGCCAGCTAGGGGTGTTAAATGTTACAATGACATTTCCCAGTGAATGCATTTGTAGTGGTTGAAAGCAATATTAAATTTGAAAAATGCTTCAAAAACACTGCGTCTGAACTAAGCCTAAGTGGGGAGGAAATTTTCTTTCTGGGGTTAAAAATTTGGCCTTGCAGGCAAGTCATTAACCTGAAAAGGATGTACCTTGACATATTTCCCAGCAAAACTCGTTTTGGTTTCCTTTTAATGTGTTTTTGTGGCACGGAGAAAAATGGCATGAATCTCGGAAAAAATTGACTAAAGCTGTGAACTAGGAGTCAGGAATGCTTCCAGGGGCGATCCCCATGATGTCCCTGTGTCATTTGAGCAGTGTTTCCTTCATTTTCTGAAACGTTTCTAGACCTTAAAAAGACCCCTGGGGCGATCGCGGTAAAAATACTCGGGTCTCCCATAGACTTACATTGGGCTCGTTGTTCTGGCCGAGTACCCGAGTATTCTACATAGTAACATAGTAACATAGTAACATAGTTAGTAAGGCCGAAAAAAGACATTTGTCCATCCAGTTCAGCCTATATTCCATCATAATAAATCCCCAGATCTACGTCCTTCTACAGAACCTAATAATTGTATGATACAATATTGTTCTGCTCCAGGAAGACATCCAGGCCTCTCTTGAACCCCTCGACTGAGTTCGCCAACACCACCTCCTCAGGCAAGCAATTCCAGATTCTCACTGCCCTAACAGTAAAGAATCCTCTTCTATGTTGGTGGAAAAACCTTCTCTCCTCCAGACGCAAAGAATGCCCCCTTGTGCCCGTCACCTTCCTTGGTATAAACAGATCCTCAGCGAGATATTTGTATTGTCCCCTTATATACTTATACATGGTTATTAGATCGCCCCTCAGTCATCTTTTTTCTAGACTAAATAATCCTAATTTCGCTAATCTATCTGGGTATTGTAGTTCTCCCATCCCCTTTATTAATTTTGTTGCCCTCCTTTGTACTCTCTCTAGTTCCATTATATCCTTCCTGAGCACCGGTGCCCAAAACTGGACACAGTACTCCATGTGCGGTCTAACTAGGGATTTGTACAGAGGCAGTATAATGCTCTCATCATGTGTATCCAGACCTCTTTTAATGCACCCCATGATCCTGTTTGCCTTGGCAGCTGCTGCCTGGCACTGGCTGCTCCAGGTAAGTTTATCATTAACTAGGATCCCCAAGTCCTTCTCCCTGTCAGATTTACCCAGTGGTTTCCCATTCAGTGTGTAATGGTGATATTGATTCCTTCTTCCCATGTGTATAACCTTACATTTATCATTGTTAAACCTCATCTGCCACCTTTCAGCCCAAGTTTCCAACTTATCCAGATCCATCTGTAGCAGAATACTATCTTCTCTTGTATTAACTGCTTTACATAGTTTTGTATCATCTGCAAATATCGATATTTTACTGTGTAAACCTTCTACCAGATCATTAATGAATATGTTGAAGAGAACAGGTCCCAATACTGACCCCTGCGGTACCCCACTGGTCACAGCGACCCAGTTAGAGACTATACCATTTATAACCACCCTCTGCTTTCTATCACTTAGCCAGTTACTAACCCATTTACACACATTTTCCCCCAGACCAAGCATTCTCATTTTGTGTACCAACCTCTTGTGCGGCACGGTATCAAACGCTTTGGAAAAATCGAGATATACCACGTCCAATGACTCACCGTGGTCCAGCCTATAGCTTACCTCTTCATAAAAACTGATTAGATTGGTTTGACAGGAGCGATTTCTCATAAACCCATGCTGATATGGAGTTAAACAGTTATTCTCATTGAGATAATCCAGAATAACATCCCTCAGAAACCCTTCAAATATTTTACCAACAATAGAGGTTAGACTTACTGGCCTATAATTTCCAGGTTCACTTTTGGAGCCCTTTTTGAATATTGGCACCACATTTGCTATGCGCCAGTCCTGCGGAACAGACCCTGTCGCTATAGAGTCCCTAAAAATAAGAAATAATGGTTTATCTATTACATTACTTAGTTCTCTTAGTACTCGTGGGTGTATGCCATCCGGACCCGGAGATTTATCTATTTTAATCTTATTTAGCCGGTTTCGCACCTCTTCTTGGGTTAGATTGGTGACCCTTAATATAGGGTTTTCATTGTTTCTTGGGATTTCACCTAGCATTTCATTTTCCACCGTGAATACCGTGGAGAAGAAGGTGTTTAATATGTTAGCTTTTTCCTCGTCATCTACAACCATTCTTTCCTCACTATTTTTTAAGGGGCCTACATTTTCAGTTTTTATTCTTTTACTATTGATATAGTTGAAGAACAGTTTGGGATTAGTTTTACTCTCCTTAGCAATGTGCTTCTCTGTTTCCTTTTTGGCAGCTTTAATTAGTTTCTTAGATAAAGTATTTTTCTCCCTATAGTTTTTTAGAGCTTCAGCGGTGCCATCCTGCTTTAGTAGTGCAAATGCTTTCTTTTTACTGTTAATTGCCTGTCTTACTTCTTTGTTTAGCCACATTGGGTTTTTCCTATTTCTAGTCCTTTTATTCCCACAAGGTATAAACCGCTTACACTGCCTATTTAGGATGTTCTTAAACATTTCTCATTTATTATCTGTATTCTTATTTCTGAGGATATTGTCCCAGTCTACCAGATTAAGGGCATCTCTAAGCTGGTCAAACTTTGCCTTCCTAAAGTTCAGTGTTTTTGTGACTCCCTGACAAGTCCCCCTAGTGAAAGACAGGTGAAACTGTACAATATTGTGGTCGCTATTTCCTAGATGCCCAACCACCTGCAGATTTGTTATTCTGTCAGGTCTATTAGATAGTATTAGGTCTAAAAGTGCTCCTCCTCTGGTTGGATTCTGCACCAATTGTGAAAGATAATTTTTCTTGGTTATTAGCAGAAACCTGTTGCCTTTATGGGTTTCACAGGTTTCTGTTTCCCAGTTAATATCCGGGTAGTTAAAGTCCCCCATAACCAGGACCTCATTATGGGTTACAGCTTCATCTATCTGCTTTAGAAGTAGACTTTCCATGGTTTCTGTTATATTTGGGGGTTTGTAACAGACCCCAATGAGAATTTTGTTACCATTTTTCCCTCCATGAATTTCGACCCATATGGACTCGACATCCTCATTTCCTTCGCTAATATCCTCCCTTAAAGTGGACTTTAGACAAGACTTTACATAGAGACAAACCCCTCCTCCTCTCCGATTTTTACGATCCTTTCTAAACAGACTGTAACCCTGTAAGTTGACTGCCCAGTCATAGCTTTCATCTAACCATGTCTCGGTTATTCCCACTATGTCAAAGTTACCTGTAGATATTTCTGCTTCTAGTTCTTCCATCTTGTTTGTCAGGCTTCTGGCGTTTGCGAGCATGCAGTTTAGAGGATTTTGTTTTGTTCCAATCTCGTCGCTGTGGATTGTTTTAGAAATGTTCTTACCTCCCTTCTGAGTATGTTTTCCTGGATCTTCTTTGTTCAAGTCTAATGTTTTTCTTCCCGTCCCCTCTTCTTCTAGTTTAACGCCCTCCTGATGAGTGTAGCGAGTCTTCTGGCGAATGTGTGTTTCCCAGGTTTGTTGAGGTGTAGTCCGTCTCTGGCGAGGAGTCCATCGTACAAGTAATTCACACCGTGGTCCAGGAATCCGAATCCTTGTTGTCTGCACCATCGTCTTAGCCAGTTGTTTGCATCAAGGATACTGTTCCATCTCCTGGTGCCATGCCCGTCTACTGGAAGGATAGAAGAAAAAACTACCTGTGCATCCAGTTCCTTTACTTTCTTCCCCAACTCTTCAAAGTCCTTGCAGATTCTAATCTGCTCGACCCGAGCAACGAGCACCCGAGCATTTTAGTGCTCGCTCATCACTATCTATTACTAAAGTAAATGCACAACACTGTCGTTTTATTTATTTATGTATAGAAAAGGCTAATCACATTGTATTTTGCTCACTTATAACTGTTAAATCTGTTTACGTGTACCTGTGTATACTCGATGTTATTGAGAGGAACTGATTTAATTGTATTTGTTATTTATACACTGTTTACCTACCTTCTTTTCCTTTGTTTTTATAAACTTTTTACTAAATATTTATATTATATTATCTAATCTTTGTGAATGTCTGCTAATTGCTGCTGTACCCTTCGTCCTGTGGCCATCCCTCTTCCATGTTTTAGTTACCAAGCTACCCACTTCTTGGTCCTGATCTTCCTCACCTCCACCCTCCTCCATATCACTGACCCCCACCAGTGCATGCTCAGTGAGCTCTAAACTCCTCTCCAGGTCTGCAATGCTCCTGAGTGTTGCAAGTTGCGTATTTAGATCCGTTACCTGGGCATCCAAACATATAACATGCTGAGATTGAGCGCAGATATATTCATCTTCAAATGGCATTTCAAGGCATGCATACATCTCGCAAGGTGCTCACCTGGTTGCAATGTCCATGGAAAAAGTACTAAATAGGGGTAAACAATACTGATAAAAGCAGAGAAAATAATGGAAAGCTAGTAAGGAAAACATCAAACTATGCTCTTGCGTTAAACTACGATATTGTTAACTTTGCACTTACCTGCAGCCACGCACTTAAAATGCAGCCCTCGCTCTGCTCAGCAGCCTTGCTAGAGTTAATAGAATTTGTTATTCTCCAACCAGCAAGGCACAAATACACACGTGGTCAAAATTGTTGGTACCCCTCATTTAATGACAGAAAAACCCACAATGGTCAAAGTAATAACTTAATTCTGACAAAAGTAATTATAAAAAAAAATCAATGAACAAATGAAATCAACCATGCCTCCACAGAATTAAAAAAAAATAAAACTCATAAAATAGGCCTGGACAGAAATGATGGTACCCTTATCTTAATATTAAATGGGGATGTCAACAATTTTGACCACATGTGTATTACTCTAAATCAAGATGCTTAACTGTGCTGTATCTGATTAAATTGTCAAGTTGCAGGCACTGAAATGCCACATTGATCTTATGGGTAGGTTGGATTTGTATTAGCCATTTTACTGTCACGGGTACTGTACCTAGAATTTCTGGTTTATTCAATAATTTTCTAGGATTGATTACATTTGTTATTTGATTCTCGCAAATCAAATTGCAAATTGTTTGAATTTGTGTGAACCCATGAATTTGAGGAAAATTGCACTCAGAACATGGCAGTAAGATTTTTTTCAGGTTATATTGTTTTAACAGGTATAAATGTCTTCCTGGTAATTGGCAAAAGCACCATCAGCTAACAGAAGCTTTTAGGATTTTGACTCTGAATACAAAATATCCCAGTAGTATGAACTTCAGAAATGATTTGTTTTTCATATATTGAATAATGTTAGTTTATTATTATGTATGTCCTGTTTATGATATTGGCTTATTTTTGTATCCTAATATTTTGTTGTCTAACATTTGTTTTCCTTTAGTTTGCTCTTCAGTTTCTTTTTACATTAAATATACACACATATAGTGTTTGTCACTAATTATATTTGTTCCCACAAGATTGATTTTATGTATTTTTAAAGAGTCTTTATGGTGATTCATGTGGTTAACTTTGATTAACCCCTTAGCGACCGCCGATACGCCTTTTAACAGCGGCCGCTAAGGGTACTTAAACCACAGCGCCGTTAATTAACGGCGCTGTGGAAAAAGTGAATAGCGCCCCCCAGAGTCGGATTTTCTCCGGGGTCTCGGCTGCCGGGGGTAGCCGAGACCCCAGAGAAAATGATTCGGGGGGTTTTGTACCGACCCCGCATTTGCGATCCCGATAATTAACCGTTTACCGGCGATCGCAAAAAAAACAAACAAACCGCGATCTCTTTTTAATTTCTCTGTCCTCCGATGTGATCGCACATCAGAGGACAGAGAAAGGGGGTCCCAGAAAGCCACCGATACTCACCTATCTCCCCCGGTGCTCCTCGTGGCTCCCGGTGGGCGCCGCCATCTTCAAAATGGCGGGCGCATGCGCAGTGCGCCTGCTGGCCGGCCCCAGGAGAATCTTTGGGGTCTCGGCTGCCGGGGGTAGCTGAGACCCCAAAGAGCATGATCGGGGTCGATTTTACCGACCCCTGTTTTGCGATCGCCGGTAATTAACTGTTTACCGGCGACCGCAAAATAAAATAAAAAAAAAAAAAGCAAAGTGTAATTCTCTGTCCTCTGATGTGATCGCACATCAGAGGACAGAGAAATAGGGGGATTCGGGGACCCTATTATACTTACCGGTATTCCTGGGTCCTCCTGCTGCTCCTCCTGGCCGCCGGCATCTTCTGGGCAAAAGAAAATGGAACATCAGTGTACTCGGGATAAATTGAACAACAACTTTAGTGGTCCAATTTCTCCTGTTACCCTTGTGAAAATAAAAACTTGGGGGCTACAATATCTTTTTTGTGGAAAAAAAAAATATTTTTTATTTTTATGACTCTGCATTATAAACTTCTGTGAAGCACTTGGGCATTCAAAGTTCTCACCACACATCTATATAAGTTCCTTGGGGGGTGTAGTTTCCAAAATGGGGTCACTTGTGGGGGGTTACTACTGTTTAGGTACATCAGGGGCTCTGCAATCGCAACATAACGCCCACAGACCATTCTATCAAAGTCTGCATTCCAAAACGGCGCTCCTTCCTTCCGAGCTCTGCCGTGTGCCCAAACAGTGGTTTTCCCCCACATATGGGGTACCAGCATACTCAAGACAAATTGGACAACAACTTTTGGGGTCCAATTTCTCTTGATACCCTCGTGAAAATAAAAACTTGGGGGCTAAAAAATCTTTTTTGTGGAAAAAAAAATATTTTTTATTTTCACGACTCTGCATTCTAAACTTCTGTGAAGCACTTGGGCAATCAAAGTTCTCACCACACATCTAGATAAGTTCCATGGGGGGTCTAGTTTCCAAAATGGCATCACATGTGGGGGATTTCTACTGTTTAGGCACATCAGGGGCTCTCCAAATGCGACATGGCGTCCAATCTCAATTCCAGCCAATTTTACATTGAAAAAGTAAAACGGCACTCCTTCTCTTCCAAGCTCTGCGGTGCACCCAAACAGTGGTTTACTCCCACATATTGGGTATCGACATACTCAGGAGAAATCGCACAACAACTTTTGTGGTCTAATTTCTCCTCTTACCCTTGTGAAAATAAAAATTTGGGGGCAAAAAGATCATTTTTGTAGAAAAAATGCGATTTTTTTTTCACGGCTCTACGTTATAAACGTCTGTGAAGCACATGGGGGATCAAAGTGCTCACCACACATCTAGATAAGTTCCTTAAGGGGTCTAGTTTCCAAAATGGTGTCACTTGTGGGGGTTTTCCACTGTTTAGGCACATCAGGGGCTCTCCAAACGCGACATGGCGTCCAATCTCAATTCTAGCCAATTTTACATTGAAAAAGTAAAACGGCACTCCTTCTCTTCCAAGCTCTGCGGTGCGCCCAAACAGTGGTTTACCCCCACATATTGGATATCGACGTACTCAGGAGAAATTGCACAACAACTTTTGTGGTCTAATTTCTCCTGTTACCCTTGTGAAAATAACAATTTGGGGGCAAAAAGATCATTTTTGTAGAAAAAATGCGATTTTTTATTTTCATGGCTCTACGTTATAAACTTCTATGAAGCACATGGGGGTTCAAAGTGCTCACCACACATCTAGATAAGTTCCTTAAGGGGTCTAGTTTCCAAAATGGTGTCACTTGTGGGGGGTTTCCACTGTTTAGGCACACCAGGGGCTCTGCAAACGCAACATGGCGTCCGATCTCAATTCCAGACAATTCTACATTGAAAAAGTAAAACGGCACTCCTTCCCTTCCAAGCTCTGCGGTGCGCCCAAACAGTGGTTTACCCTCAAATATGGGGTTTCGACGTATTCAGGAGAAATCGCACAACAACTTTTGTGGTCTAGTTTCTCCTCTTACCCTTGTAAAAATAAGAATTTGTGAGCGAAAAGATCATTTTTGTGTAAACAAAAGCGACTTTTTATTTTCACGGCTCTACGTTATAAACTTCCGTGAAGCACTTGGGGGTTCAAAGTGCTCACCACACATCTAGATAATTCCACTGTTTAGGCACATCAGGGGCTCTCCAAACGCGACATGGCATCCAATCTCAATTCCAGCCAATTCTGCATTGAAAAAGTCAAACGGCGCTCCTTCAATTCCAAGTTCTGCGGTGCGCCCAAAAAGTGGTTTACCCCCACATATGGGGTATTGGCGTATTCAGGGGAAATTGCATTAGAAAATTTATGGTTACATTTCTGTTTTTACACATGTGAAAATAAAAAAAAATGGTTTTGAATTAAGATGTTAAATGTTCATTTTTTCCTTCCACATTGTTTCAGTTCCTGTGAAGCACGTAAAGGGTTAATAAACTTCTTGAATGTGGTTTTGAGAACCTTGAGGGGTGTTGTTTTTAGAATGGTGTCACACTTCATTATTTTCTATCATATAGACCCCTGAAAAATGACTTCAAATGTGATGTGGTCCCTAAAAAAAAATGGTGTTGTAAAAATGAGAAATTGCTGGTCAACTTTTAACCCTTATAACTCCCTAACAAAAAAAAAATTGGTTCCAAAATTGTGCTGATGTAAAGTAGACATGTGGGAAATGTTATTTATTAACTATTTTTCGTGACATATCTCTCTGATTTAAGGGCATAAAAATACAAACTTGTAAAAATTTTCGCCATATTTCCGTTTTTTTCATAAATAATCGCAAGTAATATCGAAGAAATGTTATGACTAACATGAAGTACAATATGTCACGAAAAAACAGTCTCAGAATTAGCGGGATCCGTTGAAGCGTTCCAGAGTTATAACCTCATAAATTGACAGTGGTCAGAATTGTAAAAATTGGCTCGGTCATTAAGTACCAAATTGGCTGTCACTAAGGGGTTAAGGGAACATATAGTGCTAGAAATGTGTCAGTTTTTTCTATCACATGGGATCACTTTTTAATGTATTTGCAATAAAAATCAAATATTTTATGTGCCGACAACTTTCCATTCATTTTCCTCATTCTTGGATTATGGGTTAGTTTGAAATCTACTATTGGCAGCTGATGAGGAATGTGTGTTACTTATTCAAACAAAAAAATTGTAAGGTCCGGCACTTCAGAAAACTTTTAGAATTTTATTAATGCAAGAAAATCAATAATTTCAAGTGACAGACCCAATTGAATACAGACATGTGCATATCGACGTTTCGGCGTGATATCGCATTTCTCAAGATACATCTGTTCTGCAAGAATAAAGCAGTATTTATATAAAATAATACAACGATAAACAAAGAAAAAAGAAAAATCAGGTCAAATGATGTACAGAAAAAATCTATCTGACTCACTGATAAGTTCATATAAACAAAAATCGGTGTGCGATATTCACTGGTGCTGCGGTGTAGTTCACTGCCCTCGTGCTTATTTATAGTCCGTGCGGAAGTGATTATCAATGCTTCCGGTGTGCTCAATGCCAGCATGCGAGGATTGAACTGTGCATGTACATTCTGGAGACAGCCAAAACTTAGTTTATAGATGGCCACAGTTCCTTCATTCGTGACGGCGCATGCATGCTGCTGGGGAAAAAACAGAGTGTTACAGCATATACAGAGAAAAAAAGGGAGCCAACATGACTATGCAAGTAATGGGTGAGAAAGGAGGAATAAATATGACAAAATGGTAAGGAAGAATTATGTTAAAGTGGCATGCACTTTTAGATACCTGTATACCTCGACATGTCCAAGACCACAAGGGCACTTACTCAGGTATACTACATAGGATGATTCACATGTGAAATGTCCCCTAATGGGGTACCTACATCCTGACCATGGATGCATGAAAGAATCCCCTTTAGAAACATTTGAGCATTGAAGAATCCCAAACATGTGAAAGTACCATTGCAGGGTGTGCTGAGAACGCATTGCCTTAATTCCAGAATGGAGGGGCCTACATCCACTCTAACTAAATGGTTCCTGATATTATGGGGTCTCTTACTGCACATAATGGGTGTGGGAGTAAGTTCTGGTATATTGGGGTAAGCACTTTACAGTATTCCCCAGTGTTTGCGTATACACTGGTTAACATGTTGATTGAATGGGTGGATTGTGCTTACAAAGGCTACTCTTGGCCCTTTCTCTTTTATGAAAATAATCTCTGAGGTGATCCCAATATGTCATTGGGCTAACCCTTGTTGCGGAATTTTGCGCCCAGTTCTCTGTGTCTAGAGTCATGAATTTCTTGATTAGAAACTATCCTACCAATCCTGTGGTATTGGGATTTTGGGAATGCCCATTTTATATGCTGGGGGTGGCAGCTGGTATAGTGCAGAAAGCTATTTCTATCTGTGCGATATCACCCCAAAGCGTCAATTTGCCCATCTGTATTCAATTGTGTCTGTCACTAGAAATTATTAATTTTTTTGTATTAATAAAATTCTAAAAGTTTTTTGACGTGCCGGAGTCTACCAGTTTTTGATAGCCTATTTTACTCCAGAGCACCAGTGAGCACCCTTTTTTCTGTTTGGCCCTTATTCAAGCCGTTCAAAGAGGCTACAACATTAGTTAGTAGAAATAACTGTGGAATCATATATGTAGCCCTACTTATGTTACATGCATAGACATTGAGGATGAAGAGCAGCTACATGGAGTGAGTGGACAAGGAGTTGGCACCAATAAGAGAAAAGTGAAAAAGACTATAATATTGGCCATGACAATCAATTATGGTAGCTTTTTGTTGAATGGCAATATGCTTGCTGGAATTTTTGTGATATGACAGGAATATTGTTACCAGCAAGCAAAGAGATGAATATTGTATAGCCATTAATGATGAGCGAGCATGCTCACCACTACTCAGTACTCACCCAAGCATTTCAGTGCTCGAGATGCTCGGAGCTCGCCGAGTATTTCCAGGGTTGCTCTGGCGGAACTTGGGTCCCCTCCCTCCATGATTGTCTGCCAAACACTATAATTGCGCCATTTTGGTTGTGGCATTACAGTGATTGGCTGGCCGCACAGCATCATCAGGCCTCTCTGACCTTTCACGGCACCTGCGCACTGCAGTACTTTGCTCTGCCCTCAACAGGGCAGACTAACTACGCCTGCGCCGCAGGCGTGAAGTAAAGAAGAGGACATCATCGTAAGAAGATGGGAGGCGCTGGACCGCGACGCCCATTGGACCAGAACAGAACCGGGACCGGCCCTGGGTGAGTATAATCTAACCTCTTTTTCTCATCTTTCAGGATGCATCGTGGGCTTTTCTACAGCCTTACAAAATGCTGTAGATAAGCCGCTGATGCCGTTGGGCTTACCTCACCTTCGATTTTGGGGTGAAAGGTTCCCTTTAACGGGTGATCAAAAGAACATATCTGCACCAAAATGGTATCACTAATAAATGTCAGCTCCACACGCAAAAAATAAGCCCTCACTCAACCCCAAATCATGAAAAATAGAGACGCTATGGGTATCGGAAAATTGCATTTTTGTTTTAGCAAAGTTTGAATTTTTTTTTCACCACTTAGATAAAAAAGAACATAGACATGTTTGGTGTATCTGAACTCATAATGACCTGGAAAATCATAATTGCAAGTCAGTTTTCGCATTTAGTGAGCCTAGCAAAAAAGCCAAACAAAAAACAAGTGAGGGATAGCACTTTTTTTGCAATTTCACCATTTTCTAGTACATGACATGGTAAACACAATGGTGTCGATTAAAAGTAAAACTCGTTCTGCAAAAAATAAGCCCTCACATGGCCATATTGGCAGGCAAATAAAAATGCTGAAGAGTTGTGGGGAGCTCTGAAAGAGAAGGAAGATCTGTGGCTGACACCGCTGAACCTACAGCTAGGCATGGTCATGTGTGACAATGGCCAGAACCTGGTGGTGGTTCTGAGGTGAGGCGGGCTCACACACGTACCATGCCTTGCCCATGTGCATAACTTCGTATCTCAAAACCTACTCGGGGCTGCAGGATATGCTTGTCAATGTACACCGCCTGTGTGCCCATTTTAGAAAGTCAGCTACAGCTTCTGCCTCACTTGCCATGTTTCAGCAGCGTTTGCAGCTTCCGGCTCACAGACTGGTGTGTGATGTCCCCACGCATTGAAACTCTACTCTGCAGATGTTGGGAAGGATTTTTGAGCAGAAGAGGGCAATTGTTGACTACCAGCATCAACAAGGCCATCAGGATTCAGTTTAGACTCCTCACATAAGACCCCAGGAGTGGACATGGATGTCAGACATATGTACCATCCTCCAAAACTTTGAAGACTCCACCAAAATGGTGAGCGGTGATGACGCCATAATTAGCATCACGATCCCACTTCTCTGTGTTCTGAAACGCTCTCTGCTCACAATGAAAGAAGATGCATTGCAGGCGGAGCACGATGAGATGGTGCAAGGAACTATACAGGGTGATTACACACATCCTAGCCTCATCTCATCCCAAAGTGTAATTGAGGAAGAGGAGGAGGAGGAGGAAGAACAGGAGATACTTTCATGTGCTATAGATGGTACTACAAGCACAACTGTCATACCGTCTGTTCAACGGGAATGGCCTGAGGACAGGGAGGAGGAGGATGAGGAGGAGGATGAGGAGGAGGAGGACAGCATGGTCAGTCGTCCTGTTGGTGAGGACACGGAAGTCTTGCCTGTTAGCAGTCTGGTACGCATGGATGACTTTATGTTGTGCTGCCTTTCCTGTGACCCTCGCATTCTCAACATTTTGGTTAACAGTCATTACTGGTTGGTGACACTTCTAGACCCATGCTACAAGGAGAAATATCAAACTCTTATTCCCGAGGTGGACAGGTCTGCAAAAAAGGGCAGTACCCGAATGTCCTTAAATTATTAAACAAATTCCCATCTGAAAATGCTGGCGGCAGAGGTCACAGTTTGTTGGACAACCGTGGAGTACAGGCGAGAGAGACAGAGCTCCAATCCAGCAGAGGCAGGGGAACACTGTCAAAGTTCTGGAAGCGTTTTCTCAGACCATCCCATCGCATAGGCCCTGAGGAAATGGGTACTGTCACAAGGAGTGCAATGTTTTGGAAGATGCTGAGGGAGTACCTTTCTGACCGAACCAACGGTTCACACTTGGTTCCGGCCAACCTATATGTAGGCTTTGCTGATAGAGGTGTCCACATTCACCCAAGCATACAGACATTAGCCTTCGGTAAGTGTTCACATTTGGACAGGGAGGTCAGGGACCCATCAGTTTTTAATGAGACCACCTTGACGATGGTTGATGGGCTCACACTATTTGGCCAAATCCTGTGCAAAGCGTCTCTCAAATATTTTTTCTAATGTTCAAAAGCCATTTTGCTATTCATATTTCATGTATTTCATATTAGACAATGCTTTGGCATGATAGAGTGAAACCTTTTCTTGTATATTATATATGGAGGTAGCTGCTCCTGGTATGCACCTATTCACACTAGTTTGGATGTGCCAGTCTTTTTTCTGTCATTTCTCCTCATCAATATGATCAAAATAAAACATGTCCAGTTTTTTTTTATTATTTTAGTGGTGAAAAAAAATCTGACGTTGGCAAAAAAATGTCTTGGGGACATGTGTTGCTATTTTCCGAGACCCGTAATATTTTTATTTTTTGTCCAATGATGCTGTATCATGGCTTATTTTGGGCGGAGTGACACAATGCTTTTATTAGTACCATTTTGGGATAGATTTGATTTTTTTCATTGCTTGTTACAGCGTTTTTGGTTGAATTGTAGTGTCCAAAAAAATTATAATATTGGTGTTCTTGAATGTTTTCCATTTACAATGTTTACTGATTAACTCAAATTGTTCTTATATTTTGATAGATAAGACTATTCTGAACTCAGCAATTCCAAATATGTGTATTCAAAAGTTTAGGGTCATCCAGACAATTTTATGTTTTGCATGAAAATCATACTTTTATTACTCAAATTAGTTGCCAAATAAATTGAAAATCTAGTCCAGACATTGACAAGGTTCGAAAAAAGATTTTTATTTGAAATAATCATTTTCTCCGTCCAACTATGCTTTCGTCAAAGAATGCTCCTTTTGCAGCAATTACAGCATTGCAGACCTTTGGCATTCTAGCAGTTAATTTGCTGAGGTAATCTGGAGACATTTCACCCCATGCTTCCATGAAACCCCTCACACAAGTTGGTTTGGCTTGATGGGCACTTTTTACGTGCCATACGGTCAAGCTGCTCCCACAACACCTCAATGGGGTTGAGATCTGGTGACTGCGCTGGCCACTCCATTACAGATAGAATACCAGCTGCCTGCTTCTTCCCTAAATAGTTCTTGCATAATGTGGAGGTGTGCTTTGGGTCATTGTTCTATTGTAGGATGAAATTGGCTCCAATCAAGCACTGTCCACAGGGTATGGCATGGCATTGCAAAATGGAGTGATAGCCTTCCTTATTCAATATCCCTTTACCTTGTACAAATCTCAGACTTTACCAGCACCAAAGCAACCCCAGACCATCACATTACCTCCACCATGCTTGACAGATTGCGTCAGACACTCTTCTGGCACTTTTTCAGTTGCTCTGCGTCTCATAGATGTTCTTCTGTGTGATCCAAGCACCTCAAACATGGATTCGTCTGTCCATAACACTTTTTTCCAATCTTCCTCTGTCCAATGTCTGTGTTTTTTTGCCCATATTAATCTTTTCCTTTTATTAGCCAGTCTCACATATGGCTTTTTCTTTGCCACTCTGCCCTGAAGGACAGCATCCTGGAGTCACCTCTTATCTGTAGACGTTGACACTGGCATTTTGCGTGTACTATTTAATGAAGCTGCCAGTTGAGGGACTGTGAGGCGTCGATTTCTCAAATTACAGACTCTAATGTACTTGTCTTGTTGCTCAGTTGGGCAGCGGAGCCTCCCACTTCTCTTTATATTGTGGTTAGAGCCTGTTTGTGCTCTCCTCTGAAGGGAGTAATAGACACCATTGTTGGAAATCTTCAGTTTCTTCATAATTTCTCACATGGAATAGCCTTGAGAACAAAAAGGGAAATGCAGAAGTTAATCAGTAATTATACCTCCTCTACATCACAGATATGAGAACAAAAACACCCCTATAAATATTCATTACTAAGAACATTTCATTTCTAAGAACAAGAATAGACTGTCGAGTTTCACATGAAAGTTCTTTTTTTCTGGCCATTTTGAGAATTTAATGGAACCAACAAATATAATGCTCCAGATTCTCAACTAGCTCAAAGGAAGATCAGGTTTATAGTTCCTCTAATCAGCCAAACTGTTCTCAGCTGTGCTAACATACTTGCACAAGGGTTTTCAAGGGTATTCTGACTATCCATTAGCCTTATTACACAGTTAGCAAACACAAAGTACCATAAGAACACTGGAGTGATGTTTGCTGGAAATGGACCTCTATACACCTATGAAGATATTTCATTACAAACCAGACGTTTGCAGCTAGAATAGTCATTTACCACATTAACAATGTATAGAGTATTTCTGAATCATATAATGTTAGCTACATTGGAAAAAATCTGTGCCTTTCTTTCAAAAATAAGGACATTTCTAAGTGACCCTAAATTTTTGAACGATAGTGTATATATTTCTACTTTTAAAAACAATGTTATTTACTTTTCACTGATTTTGTTAGCCCCATTAGATGTTTGAAGATGCAATCGTCTGATCGCTTGTGCAAAATGCAGCGATGCGTCACAGGCAAGGTTTCAAAGGAGTTCCATAATGACAGTCACGGTAGTCATCAGCTGACCCCCGGCTGCTATGACAACCCATCGGCGACCCGTGATCAAGTCACGGCTGCGCCGGTGGGCTGGAGTAAATACATGCATGCATGTCGGCCACTGCTAAATGCTGCTGTCAGAGATTAACAGTGGCATTTAGCATGTTAACAATCATGCTCCACTTCACCAGTGATTATTAGCGGCAGGTCATGGCTGTAATTCACAGCCATCGCCTGCTAGGGAAGGGACGGGTTCGCTGCGTGAGCCCGCACCATACACCCACTTCTGAATTGCGCTGTAGTTAAAGTTTTAAGATATATCCAAAAAAGATACCCTTTAGACCTAAATTTCAAAAAGTTAGCTAATTCTGTAATACAGTAAAGGTTAGTTTCAAGAAGAAAAGTGGGAATAAGTTTTCATATTTTTTTAAGAAAGAGGATATAAATGTTTTCACAAATGAAGCATAGAAAAATGATACATTTCTTCCATATTACGTCCTTCTGATCAAGGGCCCTGAGGCCCAAACTGGTCTCCAGACCTGAACTCACCAGTCCCATAGGCATTTATAAGGCTGTTGAGTTCAGTTCAGGGAACCCATTAATGTCAAAAGTTTAAATGACATAAAATGCATGACATTTGTAAAAATATCAGAAATAGTCAGAAATTATTTGATAGGGCCTTTGCTCCCTACTAAATAACTGTGTGATCACCAAATATTAAAAGGTATCTAAGCCATCTAAGAGCAGCATGATGTTGCAGCCAAAACCCCAGATTCCAATGACAAATCACTTCCTTTGCTGGTTGATGCAGTCTTAGGCCTGTCCCACACGTCCAGATAATTCCAGTACCGGAAAAATCGGTACCGGAATTATCCGTGTCCGTGTGTCCGTGTGCTCACGTGGCACATCAGTGTGGCACACGTGCGGCATCCATGTGCCGCCCGTGTGCCGCCTGAGGACCACACGGACCGTGCAGGAGAGACAGCGCTACACTAAGCGCTGTCCCCCCTGCGTGGTGCTGAAGCCGGCATTCATCTCTTCTCCCCAGCAGGAGAGAAGAGATGAAAGATCAAGTTTTTGTTATTTTTCGTTAAAAATAAAGTTTGCTCGTGAGCTTCCGCCTCCCATCCCCTGTGCACCGCCCGGACGCTTGCATAGAAATACTCACCTAGCTCCCGCGATGTCTCCTCTCTCCTCTCAGTGCTGGCAGCTTCTCCTGTATGAGTGGTCACATGGTGCCGCTTATTACAGTGATGAATATGCGGCTCCACCCCTATGGGAGGTGGAGCCGCATATTTATCACTTTAATGTGCGGCACCACGTGACCGCTCATACAGGAAGAGCTGCGACGCTGAGAGGATGGAAGCCCCGAGTGAGCTTGGTAAGTATTTTAATGCCAGCGGGCGGGTGTACAGGTGGTGGGAGGGGGGAGATTACCGGGAACTTTATTTTAAAAACAAAAATTAAAAAAAAAAAAAGATTTTTCATTCCTTCTCTCCAGCGAACGCTGCTGGAGAGAAGAAATGAATGGGGCTTCAGCACCACAAGCTGGGGGGACGGCGCTTACAGTAGCGCTGTCTCCTGCATGGCACACGGACTGCACACGGACAGCATCCATGTGCGGTACGTTTTTACACAGACCCATTGACTTTAATGGGTCCGTGTGATCCGTGCGTTCCCACAAACACTGACATGTCTCCGTGTTTTCCAAACGGACACACGGTCCGTGAAAACACGCTGACATGTGCAGAGACACATTGATTTTAATGTGTCTACCTGAGTCAGTGTCTCCAATACAACTGTCACCTCACGTACCGGAGCCACTGACGGGTGAAACCGGCCTTAATAAAATCCCTGTTTTATGTGCTGCAGATATAACAGTTCTTTGAATGCAGAGCTCTGTATAACCGGCCATCATTACTGATTGACTGATTTTTGTCTGCACTGTGTATAAGCAGAAAGCCGCCAATCAGTGGTGGGGGCGCGGTAATGATGCGCTCATGAGTGTGGAGGACAATATGGCTGCAGGTTTACTAGTCCTCTAGTGATAATCTCCTGCTGATAAAAGTGTCATTTTATTAAAACTACACTATTATAAGCAGACCAGTAAGTGATACATCACTGGACTCAGGATCTTTGCTCCTACATTATGCTGATTAGCAAAAAATGTAAATAAGGAATGGTCGTTACGGCATTAGCTGATGTTAGTATTTAAGCGTGAATCTGCAACTAAATTAGCCAAGCCGCCTGCTGCATCTAGTTCTGTCACTTTTGATGTAATTATTATAGCTAATTTTACTTTTAACTCTATGTGAAAAAAGAACAATGTTGTATCTACTGAAGCATGCTGAATTATAATCCCCTACGTCATAATGAGTCTTGTGTAGCTGAAAAGTGAGACATGAATGCATTGTGATGTACACAGCAGCGCCAGTGATACAAACATATCACTGCCGGGGGAATGAAAGCATAGCATCATACTGATAGAAATGCTTTGGCATTCATAGTCGTACACATAAATACTGCATGAATATCAGACATGCTATTTCCATTAGTGACATCACGCAGTTAACCTTCTCAGCGCCAGATAAGGAAAAAACTATTTAGCTTGTTCTAATATTTCTGAATATTTCATGCAAAGCCGATACTGGTTTTATATCCGAATGTGAGTCTATTGTAATACCCCCCTTTCATTTTATTTAGTTCAAACATTCAGCCTGGTTGACATACATAACTGGGATCCTGCTGTAACTCTGATGATCGGTGAAAACATTAATTCCTGCAGTTTAATCCTTCATAAGCCATTGTCAATAACAACAGCACATGAGGAGTTTGTTGGAGGGAAAGTGCTCTCTCTGTCAACCTATGGCAACTGCAGCAAGATCAGCTTGGCTTAAGGTACCTTCACACATAACGATATTGTTAACGATATCGTTGCTTTTTGTGACGTAGCAACGATATCGTTAATAAAATCGTTATATGTGACAGCGACCAACGATCAGGCCCCTGCTGGGAGATCGTTGGTCGCTGAAGAAAGTCCAGAACTTTATTTCGTCGCTGGATCTCCCGCTGACATCGCTGGATCGGCGTGTGTGACACCGATCCAGCGATGTCTTCACTGGTAACCAGGGTAAACATCGGGTAACTAAGCGCAGGGCCGCGCTTAGTAACCCGATGTTTACCCTGGTTACCATCCTAAAAGTAAAAAAAACAAACACTACATACTTACCTACCGCTGTCTGTCCTCCAGCGCTGTGCTCTGCACTCCTCCTGCTCTGGCTGTGAGCGTCGGTCAGCCGGAAAGCAGAGCGGTGACGTCACCTCTCTGCTTTCCGGCCGCTGTGCTCACACAGACAGTACAGGAGGAGTGCAGAGCACAGCGCAGGAGGACAGACAGCGGTAGGTAAGTATGTACTGTTTGTTTTTTTAACTTTTAGGATGGTAACCAGGGTAAACATCGGGTTACTAAGCGCGGCCCTGCGCTTAGTAACCCGATGTTTACCCTGGTTACCGGCATCGTTGGTCGCTGGAGAACTGTCTGTGTGACAGCTCTCCAGCGACCAAACAGCGACGCTGCAGCGATCCGGATCGTTGTCGGTATCGCTGCAGCGTCGCTTAATGTGAAGGGGCCTTTAGTGTCAGTATAAGGGCATGTGTACACAGCGCCTTTTCCAGGCAGGCGAACCTGCTCAGTTATTCATGAGGGAGACACTTCAGGAAACACTGGCTTTTTTCACTGCAATTTTTTCCCTGAAGTGTCTGTCAGCAATTTTTAGGTCATTTCCATAGAGATTTGTTGATGTTTTTGGCCACTGGCATATTTTTAGCATTTTGATAGCATTTTTGGGGGCATCTTTTTCATTGTAATTTTCTGAATTGTTTTGAAATTCCATTTAACAATGAATAAACTGCTAACAGTTTTTCAGGTAAAAATGCTGGCAAAATGCTCAAAAAGACCATTGTGCTTGCCAGGCTTTTTCCCCCATCCATACCATTGAGTTGTATTGCAAAAAATAGAGCTTTTTCAGAGTAAAAAATGAATGAAAAATTATTTGCTCATTCTTTTAAGTTTTTTTTAGCGCTTTTTTTTTTTTTTTAAAGAACTGCAGCAACAAATGTACCAATGCCATTCACTTGGGAGTGATCTGAGGTATTACAGGATTTAAATTCTGGCTGGTTTATTGCAGTCCTCATAAACCACATCACAAGAATCTCAAATACAGACCTTGTCCGGCTAAAAGTACAACATAAGGCATAAAGTCTATACAATACTGCTTGTTAGCCTGCCTGGATAAGAGCTCACTTCTTTGTCCTTTAGCTCTCAATTTACACAGTGAACCACATCCAGGGGTGGAGATATGATAAGCAGCTATCTCAACTCATCCCTTTCTGTTCTATATGTACTAAAGCATTACTTCAAGTTTATCTCCCAACCACTAGGTGTCCGACAGCCACCAGACAGAGGACATAAACCGCACATCCAAAATCATACATTAATACTGCTAGACTAAAATTTACAAAACTGAACATGAGGTTCTAAGCCTAACATTTTGATCAGACTGTATGAAACTCATTACCATGTCATGGTGAATCTCTCAGTGGTCCCTAGCATTAAAGGTAAAGCGTCAACCACCATCACAGCGACTGTGCAGTCAACCTGGTACCTCACAGCACCCATGCTGTGTGGCTGAGTCCCCATGACTGCAGGGAACACCACATCACAAGCACAAAACCACAGCAACAAAGGCCACCACACGGCACCAACACCAAGTGAATAGATCTAAATAACTCACCTTACATATGCTCTCAGACTGTGAGGTGAGAGCAACAGATAGGAAGAACCCTCTTGCAGTTAACCCTGCGCCAATTTTGACAAATTACATGGTCCTAAATGAATTATGACGTGAATGCTGACTAATAAATTTGACTTCTCTAGTAATTGTACATTGTTCCAGAAATGCTACTTCAGTCAGAGTCAGAGACTGGAGTACTATTTCATGCGTAGAAGATGCAACCAAATATGATACATTTCATGGAGGGCATAGTCATGTCCATTTCTGTTTACTCCCCAACCTCGCACATCTCAGTGGGGCTGTTCCAAAGTGGTGTGAAACTGCCAAAAGTTGCACAATTTTTGCACAAAAATTTTGCCACTTTTCAAAGCTTTTATGTCCCTTCTGTGGCGTAAAAGCTTTGATGAATCAACACAGAGAGTTCAGATGCAGCTCAAATGAAAACTCTTAGTTGTTACGCAACCTCAAATTTACCTCAATTCATTTGAGGCGATTGATCCTAGAAAAAGTCCTTAATGTTTAGTTTACCAACGTTACTAAAGGTTCAGAGCTATCTACGAATCAAGCAAACACCTCTTAATACCAACCTTTCTTTTAGACATGATCTCTGGCTGTCAAGATCAGATGTTCAAAGCATCAGTCCCAGCTTTCCCACAGTTCCTTCTTTTATTAGTAAAACCACGCCTCTGATTTCCACCTTTCTTCCACTGTTCAATGGCTCCAGCTTGTTCCAAGGAAGGTGGTGTGTATTTTTCATTTAATTTAGGCACCTGATGCCTTGGGTTCGCAAACTTAATTCCGCTAGCAGAACATTCCAGTCAGTGGTTCTTCAGCTATCATGGTAGATGTTTGTCAGCAGATATCTGTGCAAATTTCCAAACGGCTATGTTAGTAGCCATCTCCAGAAGGACACAGCTCCCAAAGATATGTTCCAAAGCTGCTGCCTTCAATCCTAAACTATCTTTACTGCTCTATTGCATTGCATCTTTTTCTGCTTCTCTATGTTGTGCTGCTCACAGGAAATAACCCAGGAATACAGGCAATACATGGGCATATGCTCAACTGACTCTAATGGTGCAGCTTTTAGCAATCTTTTGTTGCACGACCTTACTAAACATTAGTGATGATGAGCGAACGTGCTCGCCGCTACTCGTTACTCGCCGAAGTATCACTATGCTCGGTGTACTCAGCGAGCACTGAGTATTTCCTGGATTATTTGGCGGTAACTGGTGTCTCCACCCAGCGTTTTGACAAACTTTAGAGACCCAATCACGCTGCAGGGATTGTCTGCCACGCCATGAAACGCCACAGCCATCTTTGTTGTGGGTGTGCAGTGATTGGCTTGGCCGCACAGCATCATTCCGAGTATAAGAGACTTGGCGCCGCCCTGTTCACTGCATTCATCTCTGGATTCAGCGAGAGTAGGGAGATCTGCTGCAGAGATAGGGTCAGAATCGTGCTTTTAATGGTTAGTGTAGGTCTGCAATTGTTAATTCCACAACTCCTGAGAAACCAAAAGTCCTTTTTAGGGCTAATTCGTGGGTCCCGAGATTGCAGCGCTATGTAGGCAGGGCACGGTATATCCACATCAGTGCAAGGCCTTCAGGCACTGTATTTGCGTACATAGCTCCCACTGCATCCCTCCAAAAGCTCCCAAACTATCTGCTGCTGCTTATTTACTATATACCCAGTTGCAGTTTTAATTTTTTTTTCTTTTTTCCAAAAATTCACCCCCCCCCCAAAAAAAAAAACATATACAGTCTATTATGTCAGACTGAGTCCTGGTGCATCTGTAGAAAAATCATAGTTTGTCAGGCATACACTCCCTGACAGAAGTTATGTCGCTTATCCATGTTATGTAAATAAAAGCTTATAACCTGACGTGATATTCATCCATTGGTTGTATAAATTATTTTTTTGAAAACTGAAACCCTCCAAAATGTGGTTTATTTTTTAGAAAATAAATTGGCATCAATACAGAAATATTGATCAGTTGATGGACACAGAATGGTCAGATTTTGGCAAGACAAAAGTTTTGTCGCCCACAGACAGTAATGTGACATTCAAACAAATAGGTAACTTAAAATGCAAATATATGTTGCAGAACATTAGTAAATGAAGTTGCGGTGCTAATAGAGTCATATATAATATTTTGTGTGATTTCCATGAGCTTGAAGGACTGCATACATGCGGTTCAACACTGATTGACATAATTTATTAATGAAGTCATCAGGAATATCAAAGAATGCCTTCTTACATGCCTCCCCTCCCAGAGTTCATATAGATTCTTTTGTTTTGTCTTCCAAGCTTCCTCTTTCATCCTACCCCAAACATGCTCAATGATGTTCATGTCTGGTTACTGGGCTGGCCAGTCCTTGAGCACCTTGATCTTTTTTGCCAGGAGGAACTTTGTTATAGAGATGGATGTATGAGATGGAGTACCATCCTGCTGCAGAATTTGACCCCTTTTATGATTTGGAATATAAGAGGTAGCTAATAGTTCTTGATATTTTAGGCTATTGATATTGCCTTCCACCTTGCAAATGTTTCGCACACCCCCATACAGAATGTAACCCCAGACCATGATCTTTCCACCACCAAATGTAACTGTTTTCTGGGTGTATTATGGATCCATACAGGCTCCAGTAGGTCTCCTGCAGTATTTGCGTGGCTGTGGTTTAATTCTACTAAAGATTCATCAGAGAAATCCACCTTCTGCCACTTTTCCAGCATCCATCTGTTTAGCAGGCTGTGGGACTTTGCAAATGTCGCACGGTTTTTTATGTGCCTTTTGCTTAGTGCTGGCTTCTAGGCACTGATTCGACCATGGAGGCCATTTCGAGATAGAATTCTACAAACTGTTCTAGTTGACACAAGGACTTGAGGTGACCAAGCCTGTTGGAGCTCTGCTGCAGTGGAAGAGGGGCTTGCTTTGGATTTTCTAACCAACAAACGTTCCTGCTGAGCACTTGTTTTGTGGGGTCTGCCGGACCTGGGCTTGTCAAACAAATCTCCAATCTTTTTTTAATTCTTTGTACTTGATGCTGAGACACATTAAAGGTGCCAGCCACCTCTGCAGTGGATCTGATCTTCAGCCTCTTGATAATCCAGGCTTTGGTCACAGGGTGGATTTATGGCATGTTGTCAGAGCTCAAGTGGCAGTTCAAATGATGGTCTGGGGTACTGGGTTTCTTTTTATACAGTATACACACACTAATTTACCGATCATTTACTGAGCACAGGTGAGGATGTAAACTAGGATTGAGTGCATTATATGACCAGGCGACAAAACTTTTGTCTTGCCAAAATCTGACCATTCTGTGTCCATTAACTGTTCAATATTTCTGCATTGATGCCAATTTATTTTCTTAACCTAAACCACATTTCAGAGGGTTTCAGCTTTCAAAAGAATAATTTGTACAACCAATGGATGAATTTAGCATCAGGTTATAAGCTTTTATTTACATAACATGAATAAGTGACATAACTTCTGTCAGGGAGTGTCCGTAGCATAGTTGTGTGTGCTAGCCTTGTTCTACTATTTTTTTTTTTTATAAATTCACCCAAAAGCCAAAAAATGAAAAAAAATGAATACAGTCTGTTATGTCAGGCTGAGCCCATGTGTTTTTGTTTTTTTTCAATCGTATTTCCGGAGTAGCATAGTTCTGTGTGGTATGGTAGCCTTGTGCCAAAAAACAAAAAAGGCCTCATATATTGTCGTGCTCCAAGCTTGGGCATTTTAGGCTGGTTTTCCACTGTTTTTGCTATCTGTGACTCTACTTATATACAGCACTATTTTGCAGACCCCCCAAAAAATACAGGCCACATATTTGGCAGTGTGATATTTCCGTGACAGGCCTCAGATATCTGCGTGCTCCAAGTTTGGGCATTTTAGGCCATTAGTCCTTTTTTTTGCTGCCTTTTGCTCTACTTATATACAGCACTATTTAGCCTTAAAAAAATACAGGCCACATATTTGATAGTGTGGTATTTACGTGACAGACCTCATATATCTGCGTGCTCCCAGTTTGGGCATTGTAGGCTGGTTTTCAACTGTTTTTGCTGTCTCTTACTCTAGTTATATACAGAGCTATTTTGCAGACCCCCAAAAAGTATAGACCACATATTTGGCAGTGTGTTATTTCCATGGAAGGCTTCATATATCTATGTGCTCCAAGTTTGGGCATTTTAGGCCAGTTTTCCACTGTTTTTGCTGTCTCTTACTCTATTTATATACAGCACTATTTTGCAGACTCCCAAAAAAGTACAGGCCACATATTTGGCAGTGTGGTATTTCCGTGACAGGCCTTATCTATCTGCGTGCTCCAAGTTTGGGCATTTTAGGCCGGTTTTCCACTGTTTTTGCTGTCTCTTACTCTAGTTATATACAACAATATTTTGCAGACCCCCCAAAAAAGTACAGGCCACATATTTAGCAGTGTATTATTTCCGTGACAGGCCTCATATAAATGCGTGCTCCAATTTGGGGCATTTTAGGCTGGTTTTCCACTGTTTTGGATCTGTTACTCTACTTATATAGGACTATTTTACATTTTTAAAAATTCTACAAAGCCCCCCAAAAATGTAAGACAGTCTCTTATGTCAAACTGAGGCCTGTTGTATCTGTTGTGGAAAAATCGTAGCTTGACATGCATAAGTTTCATAGTTCTTTCTGCTAGCCTTGTTCTTTTTTTTTTTAATTATACAAAACCCTAAAAAAAATTGAATACACTCTGTTATGTCAGGCTAAGTTCTGTTGTATCTGATTTAGAAAAATCGTATTTCAGCAGGCATACGTACCATAGCTCTGTGTGCCAGCCTTGTGCCACTCTTTTTTGGGGGTTTCAAATTCAGCAAAACCCCCCCCAAAATTTAACCCCTTCCCGACCCATGACGCCACGTAGGCGTCATGAAAGTCGGTGCCAATCCGACCCATGACGCCTATGTGGCGTCATGGAAAGATCGCGTCCCTGCAGATCGGGTGAAAGGGTTAACTCCCATTTCACCCGATCTGCAGGGACAGGGGGAGTGGTAGTTTAGCCCAGGGGGGGTGGCTTCACCCCCTCGTGGCTACGATCGCTCTGATTGGCTGTTGAAAGTGAAACTGCCAATCAGAGCGATTTGTAATATTTCACCTATTATAACGGGTGAAATATTACAATCCAGCCATGGCCGATGCTGCAATATCATCGGCCATGGCTGGAAATACTAATGTGCCCCCACCCCACCACACCGATCGCCCCCCCAGCCCCCCGATCTGTTTGGTACACTGCTCCGGCTCCCCTCTGTCCTGTGCTCCGCTCCCCCCCGTGCTCTTGTCCGCTCAGCCCCGTGCTCCAATCACCCCCCCGTGCTCCGATCACCCCCCCGTGCTCCGTTCCACCCCCCCGTGCTCCGTTCTACCCCCCCGTGCTCCGTTCCACCCCTCCCGCGCTCCGATTCACCCCCCCATGCTCCGATCCCCCCCCCCGTGCTCCCCCCCACCCTATCATACTTACCGATCCTGCCGGGGTCCGTCCGTCTTCTCCCCGGGCGCCGCCATCTTCCAAAATGGCGGGCGCATGCGCAGTGCGCCCGCCGAATCTGCCGGCCGGCAGATTCGTTCCAAAGTGCATTTTGATCACTGAGAGATTATATCTCAGTGATCAAAATAAAAAAAATATTAAATGACCCCCCCCCTTTGTCACCCCCATAGGTAGGGACAATAAAAAAAGAATTTTTTTTTTCCACTAATGTTAGAATAGGGTTAGGGTCAGGGTTAGGGGTAGGGTTAGGGTTAGGGTTAGGGCTAGGGTTAGGGGTAGGGTTAGGGTTAGGGCTAGGGTTAGGGCTAGGGTTAGGGGTAGGGCTAGGGTTAGGGCTAGGGTTAGGGGTAGGGTTAGGGGTAGGGTTAGGGGTAGGGTTAGGGCTAGGGTTAGGGCTAGGGTTAGGGGTAGGGCTAGGGGTAGGGTTAGGGGTAGGGGTAGGGTTAGGGTTTCGGTATGTGCACACGTATTCTGGTCCTCTGCGGATTTTTCCGCTGCGGATTTGATAAATCCGCAGTGCTAAACCGCTGTGGATTTATGGCGGATTTACCGCGTTTTTTCTGCGCATTTCACTGCTGTTTTACAACTGCGATTTTCTATTTGAGCAGTTGTAAAACCGCTGCGGAATCCGCAGAAAGAAGTGACATGCTGCGGAATGTAAACCGCTGCGTTTCCGTGCAGTTTTTCCGCAGCGTGTGTACAGCGATTTTTGTTTCCCATAGGTTTACATTGAACTGTAAACTCATGGGAAACTGCTGCGGATCCGCAGCGTTTTCCGCAGCGTGTGCACATACATTTAGAATTAGGCCATGTGCACACGGTGCGGATTTGGCTGCGGATCCGCAGTGGATTGGCCGCTGCGGATTCGCAGCAGTGTTCCATCAGGTGTACAGTACCATGTAAACATATGGAAACCAAATCCGCTGTGCCCATGGTGCGGAAAATACCGCGCGGAAACGCTGCGTTGTATTTTCCGCAGCATGTCAATTCTTTGTGCGGATTCCGCAGCGTTTTACACCTGTTCCTCAATAGGAATCCGCAGGTGAAATCCGCACAAAAAACACTGGAAATCCGTGGAAAATCCGCAAGTAAAACGCAGTGCCTTTTACCCGCGGATTTTTCAAAAATGATGCTGAAAAATCTCACACGAATCCGCAACGTGGGCACATAACCTTAGGGTTAGGGTTGGAATTAGGAGAACCGAGAAAACAATGGACACAAGAGCTCAAAGTAACAAAATAAACAACTTTATTAAGAACAAATAAAAACTAACAACAATAAATATATGCAAAATACCATATGTAAGACACAAAAGATGCAATAGATAAAAATAGAGGCGAACCTAGTACCACGCACTGATATAAAAGTACACTCAAGGGCAAGTCATTAGTAGCTATAAGGTCAGAAGGCCATACAAATGTAATCAAGATGACAAAATAGTAAAAAATAGTAGGCTATAAGACCTAAAAATAAGTAAACGTGACAGCTACATAAGCAGTGATAAATGACAAAGCTCCAAATTACTAGCCAGGCAGCAGGAGGAACATGTATATGCATAGACTACTATATGGGAAGATCCCCTGAAAGCACAGTGCACAAAAGTAAATCCCACAAGGTATAAAAGGCGGTAATATAGTCCTGTGGCCAACTGACATGTATGAAAAAGAGGCCTTCAGACAGTTGCGCGATGAAGACACGTATCGGAGGCTGAGTTTCAACCCTACCTCTATTTTTCAGGCAGAGTTGCTGGATATAATTGAGGAAGCATTTACTGACGGGTTGATTACTAAAAATTTGAAAGATGGATTGATCCCCGATGCACCACGGACTCCATGCCTGTATCTCTTACCCAAAGTACACAAAAACTTGACATGCCCCACAGGTCGACCAATAGTGTCCGGAAATGGAGGATTGACGGAGAATGTGGGTAAGATGCTTGATTTCTACCTCAAACCCATTGTCGAAACACTTCCTTCCTATCTGAGAGACACGGGTGACGTTCTGTCTAAAATTTCTAACATCAATTTGGAACCTGACATGCTATTAGTCACATTAGACGTGGAGTCTCTCTACACGTCTATTCGGCATGCAGATGGCATGGAGGCGGTGAGCTTCTTCTTGAGTAATACCGACATGGATGATCACTTTTGTAGATTTCTGTTATCCCTACTGGAATTTGCATTGAGTCATAATTTTTTCATTTTTAAGGAGGCACTCTACCTACAGCTCCGGGGTACAGCCATGGGGGCGGCCTTTGCGCCGTCCTATGCATGTCTGTTCCTGGGGCTGTGGGAGAGGAAAACCTTTATTACCGATGCCACTCCTCTTGCTTCTAACATACTTATGTGGGCCAGATATATTGATGACGTTTTTGCTATCTGGCAAGGCACTGAAAAGGATCTTCTGAAATTTATTGATGAACTAAACGCCAACGACCTCAATATAAAACTTACCTGTCATTACAGCCGCGAGATGGTTGAGTTCTTGGATGTACGTATCCAGAGGGGTGGAGATGGCTTCCTCCAGAGTGATCTTCACAGGAAAGCCACATCGGTTAACAGTCTCTTACACTCTAGATCTGCTCACCCGCAACATCTGAAAAATAGTATACCATATGGACAACTTCTCAGAGCAAAACGTATATGTTCGGAGGATAATTTATACCAAAAACAAGCGGAAGATATTTCTAATCGATTCTTGGATCGTGGTTACTCGTCTAGGACTATCAGACGGTGTAGGAGGAGAGCTTCTCGAGTTGACAGAGCGAGTCTCCTTGGTACCAAGAAGGAATCTCAAACAACCACTGAGGTGAGGTTTATTGCTACCTTTTCAAATAAATCCACAGAAGTTAGGGAAATATTGGGAAAATATTGGCCAATTATAAAACAGGATTCTATTCTGACTAAATGTCTAACCAATACTCCTTCTGTCACGTACCGAAGGAATAAAAACCTGAGAGATCTCCTCACTCACAGTTACTATAGGGGCCCTAAATCAATTAGTGCGTTCGGCTCTAGAGGCCCGAGATGGGGCTTTTTCCCATGTCGGGACTGTAGGGCATGCACGAATTTGGAACGTTGCTTTACGTGCTTATCCAGCGATGGGTCTAAAGAATTTAGGATTACCCAGCACATCACTTGTTCTACGGATCATGTGATATATTACGCTACCTGCCCTTGCGGTCTTATCTATGTCGGCCTTACATCACGCCAACTGCGTATAAGAATCCGAGAGCATGCCCGGGACATCAATGCAGGTCTCAACTCATCGGCTGATGAGTTCCTCAAGCCCATTCCCCGGCATTTCAAAGAAAAACACGGGTGTAATAGTCACCTCCTGAGAGTACGCGGCATAGATCGTGTCCTAATGGATGGACGAGGTGGCGATATGAGGAAAAGACTTGCCCAGTTGGAAGCCCAATGGATCGTCCGCATAGATTGCATTCGCCCTAAGGGGCTTAATGAAGTTTTGAGTTTTGTCCCATTCCTGTAGTTTTTTATAGCTCTATTGATATTACGTTCGCTATAATAAACTTTTAACTAGTGTTTTGTGGTTTTTTCTTTTCTCTTTTTTTTATATCCTTTTAACAGTTGTCTTTTCATGTTATTAATATATTTCTCTTTTTATCTATTCAACAGATTTCTTACGTCCTTTACTAATCCTCCTTTATGATTCAGGAAGCGTTGTCAGATGCTGCTCTCAAGAAAACAAGAGTCTATATGTAGATGTTATTGTTGTATTTCTCTCTTTGGCTCGTGTCTTTTACTCTGGGGCCTTTTTATTTATTTTTTGTTTTTTATCGTATCCTTGTTAGTTTACAAACCTGTATGGTTTTCAAATATTTGACTTTTTATACAGTGGGGCAAAAAAGTATTTAGTCAGTCAGCAATAGTGCAAGTTCCACCACTTAAAAAGATGAGAGGCGTTTGTAATTTACATCATAGGTAGACCTCAACTATGGGAGACAAACTGAGAAAAAAAAATCCAGAAAATCACATTGTTTGTTTTTTTAACATTTTATTTGCATATTATGGTGGAAAATAAGTATTTGGTCAGAAACAAACAATCAAGATTTCTGGCTCTCACAGACCTGTAACTTCTTCTTTAAGAGTCTCCTCTTTCCTCCACTCATTACCTGTAGTAATGGCACCTGTTTAAACTTGTTATCAGTATAAAAAGACACCTGTGCACACCCTCAAACAGTCTGACTCCAAACTCCACTATGGTGAAGACCAAAGAGCTGTCAAAGGACACCAGAAACAAAATTGTAGCCCTGCACCAGGCTGGGAAGACTGAATCTGCAATAGCCAACCAGCTTGGAGTGAAGAAATCAACAGTGGGAGCAATAATTAGAAAATGGAAGACATACAAGACCACTGATAATCTCCCTCGATCTGGGGCTCCACGCAAAATCCCACCCCGTGGGGTCAGAATGATCAAAAGAACGGTGAGCAAAAATCCCAGAACCATGCGGGGGGACCTAGTGAATGAACTGCAGAGAGCTGGGACCAATGTAACAAGGCCTACCATAAGTAACACACTACGCCACCATGGACTCAGATCCTGCAGTGCCAGACGTGTCCCACTGCTTAAGCCAGTACATGTCCGGGCCCGTCTGAAGTTTGCTAGAGAGCATTTGGATGATCCAGAGGAGTTTTGGGAGAATGTCCTATGGTCTGATGAAACCAAACTGGAACTGTTTGGTAGAAACACAACTTGTCGTGTTTGGAGGAAAAAGAATACTGAGTTGCATCCATCAAACACCATACCTACTGTAAAGCATTGTGGTGGAAACATCATGCTTTGGGGCTGTTTCTCTGCAAAGGGGCCAGGACGACTGATCCGGGTACATGAAAGAATGAATGGGGCCATGTATCGTGAGATTTTGAGTGCAAACCTCCTTCCATCAGCAAGGGCATTGAAGATGAAACGTGGCTGGGTCTTTCAACATGACAATGATCCAAAGCACACCGCCAGGGCAACGAAGGAGTGGCTTCGTAAGAAGCATTTCAAGGTCCTGGAGTGGCCCAGCCAGTCTCCAGATCTCAACCCTATAGAAAACCTTTGGAGGGAGTTGAAAGTCCGTGTTGCCAAGCGAAAAGCCAAAAACATCACTGCTCTAGAGGAGATCTGCATGGAGGAATGGGCCAACATACCAACAACAGTGTGTGGCAACCTTGTGAAGACTTACAGAAAACGTTTGACCTCTGTCATTGCCAACAAAGGATATATTACAAAGTATTGAGATGAAATTTTGTTTCTGACCAAATACTTATTTTCCACCATAATATGCAAATAAAATGTTAAAAAAACAGACAATGTGATTTTCTGGATTTTTTTTTCTCAGTTTGTCTCCCATAGTTGAGGTCTACCTATGATGTAAATTACAGACGCCTCTCATCTTTTTAAGTGGTGGAACTTGCACTATTGCTGACTGACTAAATACTTTTTTGCCCCACTGTATATGTATTCATCTCTAATATCATGTCATTAGTATTTGTGTACCGCACCCTGTTACACTTAGCACAGCCTTTGACCTTTATTACTTCTCCTTTTACAGCTCAGGTCTGCAGTGTATCACACTGCTTTGATCTCACTTGTTTTATTATTATTATTATTTTTATCCTTTTTGCCAAATACTCTATGTGCACTTTACCATATATATTATGGCTGTGGCCTTCACTACTTTTTTAGGTCTGTAGTGTATTTTACTGCTATGACTTCTCCCCCAATTTCATTTTTTCGCTTTATATTTAATGTGTATGTATCACATTTCACCTTTAGAACCGGCTCTGATAATCTTATTATTGCCCCATGCTTGTCTAGTGACATATATCCCATAGTTTGTAAGCTTGCGAGCAGGGCCCTCACTCCTCCTGGTATCTGTTTTGAACTGTATTTCTGTTATGCTGTAATGTCTATTGTCTGTACAAGTCCCCTCTATAATTTGTAAAGCGCTGCGGAATATGTTGGCGCTATATAAATAAAATTATTATTATTATTATTATATATCAGTGTTTTTCATCACTTGGCGCCACGCGTCTTTCTTGCATTTACACTGCTGCCCATTTAGTATTTTATGCCTATCACTCCTTGGCCCTGACCATGTTTGTATTTCGCATATATTAATGCCTTGCACCACCTAGCGTTACTTTTACTAGCATCTTTTCAGCAGTTATACTGCTGCCCATTTAGTATTATTAACCCTTTGTTTATTATTCCTCTGCCCTTACTATGTCAGTATTTCCCATGTCACTGCGGTTATATCTTATCTCACCCTCTATTATTACCCTTACTAAACGAGCCAGATCTTGTGAACGTCCCCTCATAGACTCTTTGCAGCCTTCTCCAGCTCTTCTGCCTTCCTGCTCTCTGGAGCGGCGTGCGCTTCACTCGGTGGGCGTGGCTTGGTTGCCGTGGACACGCGTCCTCTTCGCGTCGCACGGCTGGCCCCTCCCACTGACGCGTCAGTGCGGGGTGCGGCTTTGTGACGTTGGACGCCGCCTCTGCCGCCTCCAGCCACAGCCGCACGGGATGCAGCGCCGCCATTGCCGCCAGGAGATCAATTACAGAGCGGTATTTAAGGACCCCCCTCCCACACTTCCCTAGCGCCCCCCGAGGAAGCAACTATTGCGAAACGCGCGTCGGGGCTCCCTCTTCCACGCATGATAGCAGCAGGTTGGTATATGCCTTAACCCCACACTGGCTTAGTCTTCTCCTTTTGCATGGGACTTCCCAGGATTACATGTGTTACCTGATAGAGTATTACTTTAGGAGTTTATAGACTCATACGCCAAACTTGTTGGATCATATAGTCTTTTATACCTTGTGGGATTTACTTTTGTGCACTGTGCTTTCAGGGGATCTTCCCATATAGTAGTCTATGCATATACATGTTCCTCCTGCTGCCTGGCTAGTAATTTGGAGCTTTGTCATTTATCACTGCTTATGTAGCTGTCACGTTTACTTATTTTTAGGTCTTATAGCCTACTATTTTTTACTATTTTGTCATCTTGATTACATTTGTATGGCCTTCTGACCTTATAGCTACTAATGACTTGCCCTTGAGTGTACTTTTATATCAGTGCGTGGTACTAGGTTCGCCTCTATTTTTATCTATTGCATCTTTTGTGTCTTACATATGGTATTTTGCATATATTTATTGTTGTTAGTTTTTATTTGTTCTTAATAAAGTTGTTTATTTTGTTACTTTGAGCTCTTGTGTCCATTGTTTTCTCGGTTCTCTTATATTATATTATGGTGGAGCATTTATATTAATTTGTTTGCCCTCCCTGTAGGTTTATAGGGTTGGAATTAGGGTTGTGGTTAGGGTTATGGCTACAGTTGGGATTAGGGTTAGGGGTGTGTTGGGGTTAGGGTTAGGGTTAGGGCTGTGATTAGGGTTATGGCTACAGTTGGGATTAGGGTTAGGGATGTGTTGGGGTTAGGGTTAGGGTTAGGGCTGTGATTAGGGTTATGGCTACAGTTGGAATTAGGGTTGTGGTTAGGGTTAGGGGTGTGTTGGGGTTAGGGTTGTGATTAGGGTTATGGCTACAGTTGGGATTAGGGTTAGGGGTGTGTTGGGGTTAGTGTTGGAGGTAGAATTGAGGGGTTACCACTGTTTAGGCACATCAGGGGTCTCCAAACGCAACATGGCGCCACCATTGATTCCAGCCAATCTCGTATTCAAAAAGTCAAATGGTGCTCCCTCAATTCCAAGCCCTGACGTGTGCCCAAACAGTGGTTTACCCCCACATATGGGGTACCAGAATACTCAGGATAAACTGCGCAACAATTACTGGGGTCTAATTTCTCCTGTTACCCTTGTGAAAATAAAAAAATGCTTGCTAAAACATCATTTTTGAGGAAAGAAAAATGATTTATTATTTTCACGGCTCTACATTGTAAACGTCTGTGAAGCACTTGGGGGTTCAAAGTGCTCACCACATATCTAGATAAGTTCCTTGGGGGGTCTAGTTTCTAAAATGGGGTCACTTGTGGGGGGTTTCTACTGTTTAGGCATACCAGGGGCTCTGCAAACGCAACGTGACGCCCGCAGACCATTCCATCAAAGTCTGCATTTCAAAAGTCACTACTTCCCTTCTGAGCCCCGACGTGTGCCCAAACAGTGGTTTACCTCCACACATGGGGTATCAGCGTACTCAGGAGAAACTGAACAACAACTTTTGGGGTCCAATTTCTCCTGTAACCCTTGGGAAAATAAAAAATTCTAGGCTAAATAATTATTTTTGAGGAAAGAAAACGTATTTATTATTTTCACGGCTCTGCATTATATACTTCTATGAAGCACTTGGGGGTTCAAAGTGCTCACCACACATCTAGATAAGTTCCTTTCGGGGTCTAGTTTCCAAAATGGGGTCACTTGTTGGGGGTTTCTACTGTTTAGCCACATCAGGGGCTCTGCAAACGCAACGTGACGCCCGCAGAGCATTCCATCAAAGTCTGCATTTCAAAACGTCACTACTTCAATTCCGAGCCCCGGCATGTGCCCAAACAGTAGTTTACCCCCACATATGGGGTATCACCGTACTCAGGAGAAACTGGACAACAAATATTGGGGTCAAATTTCTCCTGTTACCTTTGGGAAAATTAAAAAATTCTGGGCTAAATAATTATTTTTGAGGAAAGAAAACGTATTTATTATTTTCACGGCTCTGCATTATAAACTTCTGTGAAGCACTTGGGGGTTCAAAGTGCTCACCACACATCTAGATAAGTTCCTTTCGGGGTCTAGTTTCCAAAATGGGGTCACTTGTGGGGGGTTTCTACTGTTAAGCCACATCAGGGGCTCTGCAAACGCAATGTGACGCCCACAGAGCATTCCATCAAAGTCTGCATTTCAAAACGTCACTACTTCACTTCCGAGCCCCGTCATGTGCCCAAACAGTGATTTACCCCCACATATGGGGTATCAGCGTACTCAGGAGAAACTGGACAACAACTTTTGGGGTCAAATTTTTTCTGATACCCTTGGGAAAATAAAAAATTGCAGGCTAAAAGATCATTTTTGAGAAAATAATTTTTTTTTTTATTTTCATGGCTCTGCGTTATAAACTTCTGTGAAGCACTTGGGGGTTCAAAGTCCTCACCACACATCTAGATTAGTTCCTTTGGTGGACCAGTTTCCAAAATGGGGTCATTTCTGGGGGATCTCCAATGTTTAGGCAAACAGGGGCTCTCCAAACGTGACATGGTGTCCGCTAATGATTGGAGCTAATTTTCCATTTAAAAAGCCAAATGGCGTGCCTTCCCTTCCGAGCCCTGCCGTGCGCCCAAACAGTGGTTTACCCCCACATATGGGGTATCAGCGTACTCAGGACAAACTGTACAACAACATTTGGGGTCCAATTTCTCCTATTACCCTTGGCAAAATAGGAAATTCCAGGCTAAAAATCATTTTTGAGGAAGGAAAAATTATTTTTTATTTTCATGGCTCTGCGTTATAAACTTCTGTGAAGCACCTGGGGGTTTAAAGTGCTCAATATGCATCTAGATAAGTTCCTTGGGGGGTCTAGTTTCCAAAATGGGGTCACTTGTGGGGGAGCTCCAATGTTTAGGCACACAGGGGCTCTCCAAACGCGACATGGTGTCCGCTAACAATTGGAGCTAATTTTCCATTCAAAAAGTCAAATGGCGCGCCTTCCCTTCCGAGCCCTGCCGAGTGCCCAAACAGTGGTTTACCCCCACATATGAGGTATCGGCGTACTCGGGAGAAATTGCCCAACAAATTTTATGATCCATTTTATCCTATTGCCCATGTGATAATGAAAAAATTGAGGCGAAAAAATTTTTTTGTGAAAAAAAAGTACTTTTTCATTTTTACAGATCAATTTGTGAAGCACCTGAGGGTTTAAAGTGCTCACTAAGCATCTAAATAAGTTCCTTGGGGGGTCTAGTTTCCAAAATGGGGTCACTTGTGGGGGAGCGCCAATGTTTAGGCACACAGGAGCTTTCGAAACGCGACATGGTGTCCGCTAACGATGGAGATAATTTTTCATTCAAAAAGTCAAATGGAGCTCCTTCCCTTCCGAGCCTTACCATGTGCCCAAACAGTGGTTTACCCCCACATATGAGGTATCAGTGTACTCAGGAGAAATTGCCCAACAAATCTTAGGATCCATTTTATCCTGTTGCCCATGTGAAAATGAAAAAATTGAGGCTAAAAGAATTTTTTTGTGAAAAAAAAGTACTTTTTCATTTTTACAGATCAATTTGTGAAGCACCTGGGGGTTCAAAGTGCTCACTATGCATCTAGATAAGTTCCCTGGGGCGTCTAGTTTCCAAAATGGGGTCACTTGTGGGGGAGCTCCAATTTTTAGGCACACGGGGGCTCTCCAAACGTGACATGGTGTCCGCTAAAGAGTGGAGCCAATTTTTTATTCAAAAAGGCAAATGGCGCTCCTTCCCTTCCAAGCCCTGCCGTGCGCCCAAACAGTGGTTTACCCCCACATATGAGGTATCAGCGTACTCAGGACAAATTGGACAACAACTTACGTGGTTCAGTTTCTCTTTTTACCATTGGGAAAATAAAAAAATTGTTGCTAAAAGATAATTTTTCTGACTAAAAAGTTAAATGTTCATTTTTTTTTTCTTCCATGTTGCTTCTGCTGCTGTGAAGCACCTGAAGGGTTAATAAACTTCTGGAATGTGGTTTTGAGTACCTTGAGGGGTGCAGTCTTTAGAATGGTGTCACTTTTGGGTATTTTCAGCCATATAGACCCCTCAAACTGACTTCAAATGTGAGGTGGTCCCTAAAAAAATGGTTTTGTAAATTTCGTTGTAAAAATGAGAAATCGCTGGTCAAATTTTAACCCTTATAACTTCCTAGCAAAAAAAAATTTTGTTTCCAAAATTGTGCTGATGTAAAGTAAACATGTGGGAAATGTTATTTATTAACTATTTTGTGTGACATAACTCTCTGGTTTAACAGAATAAAAATTCAAAATGTGAAAATTGCGAAATTTTCAAAATTTTCGCCAAATTTCCATTTTTAATCACAAATAAACGCATAATTTATTGACCTAAATTTACCACTAACATGAAGCCCAATATGTCACAAAAAAACAATCTCAGAACCGCTAGGATCCGTTGAAGCGTTCCTGAGTTATTACCTCATAAAGGGACACTGGTCAGAATTGCAAAAAACGGCAAGGTCTTTAAGGTCAAAATAGGCTGGGTCATGAAGGGGTTAATACAGTCTGTTAGACTGAGGCCTGGTGTTTGTGTTTGAAAAATCGTAGCTTTGCAGGCATACTGATCAGATATCATTTAGCTCCAAATAAATACATTTGAGTTGAGCTTTTGAAATAGTGCAGTAGTCCATATAAAATAGGCAAGGCAAGGGGCAAGGGATCGGGAAGTGGACGTGATGCTGTTTGTGCATGCAGAGGAGGTGCCGTGGCCAAGGTGAAAGTGGGCCACAACAAAGACCCACATCTTCTCGCTCGACCTTCATGTCCCAGTTTCTAGGGGAACGCAGCACACCACTATTGAAGCCAGAGCAGTGTGAAATGGTTGTTGGTTGGATAGCGGATAATGCTACCAGTCACTTAGCCAACACCACCATGTCTTCCACATGGTCAAGTCTGAGTAGCCGTGAGTGTGGCCCGGATATTCCTCACCTTGATCCTCCTTCCTTCCACCATGCCGAGTGCCCTGAGACAACTGATCCCACACTTGGACACTCTGAAATGCTGTTCAGTTTTCCATTTCAAGATTCCGGACTCTCGGATGGTCAACTTGAAGATGAGGTCACACGAAGGCGATGGTGGGAAAGTGTCACAAGAGGTGGACGATGATAAGACACAATTGCCAGAAAGTCAGGAGGAGGAGAAGGGTGCGGATATGGAAGATGAGGTGGTGGATGACATAGTGACTGACCCAACCTAGCAAGAGGACATGCATAGTGAGGACAGCAGCAAAAACGGGAAAGGAGGCATATCACTCCAACAGGCAAGAAGAAGCAGTGTGGTAGCCACAGACAGAAGGCGTGCATGCGCTCCCCATAACACCAACATGAGTGAAGTTGCCATTCCAACTGTTAAATCTTCCTGAGTCTGGTTATTTTTTAACCCCTTCAAGACCTTGACCTTTTCCATTTTTGCGTTTTCGTTTTGCGAGGTTCACTAAATGGTAAAACTAACCTGCCATTTTGATTCTCCAGGTCATTTCGAGTTCATAAGTAAAATGTAACCCAGCACTCAACTTAGCGATGAGATATTGGAGTAGATTTATTGATCCCAGTATATAATAGACGTTTCGGTCCCAGGTTGGGACCTTCATCAATAACTGTAAAGGTGCATACAAACAAATACAGTATATCAAAAATACATGGGACGACGACAAAAGGAAAATGTAAAGAAAAAAAGGAAAAAAAGGCAAACAAAGTATACACAGAATTTGAAACATGGTGGCTAGATACCAAATGAATATATGAAGACCATAGGGAAGAAAAAACTCTACAAGGCATAATGCAACATACTCTAAATGTATAAAACATACCGTATAGATGGATATATAAAGGTGAGAGACGGCTGTGTGAGCCTACAGGAGAAAAAAACGTGACCGTAGTTGTTTAGAGTGCCTGTGAGTGAGGCTGTAGTGATATGGGCAAAATGATTTGGTCTTACCAGTACTTATAGCGGAAAATGTAAGGGAGAAATTTCCATTGGAAGACGGGACATAGCCTGCATAAAATATATGCGGAAGTAAAGTTATGGCCTCCATGAATGATAAGTGCATACAGTTACAGGAGCAGAGCACGCTAGCGGGGGTGAGAAATGTGGCTTGTTAGATACCTGTGTCCCAAGTGCTGCCGCGGCGTCCACCGCTGAGATGTGAGCACGAGGAGGTGTGCTCCTGTATATGAAGGACTGGGCCAGCATGTAGTTCCGGTTACCTGTAAGAGGACCGGAACGCTCTGCGCATGGGCGGAAGTGACGCGTGAGGTGGGCGTGTCACTAAATGCATTCCACCTCTAGTATAGGAAAACATGGACGTGCGTTCCATTATTATAACAATGCGGTGTTGCTAATAATGCGAAGGGGGCAACTAAATAGGCGTATGTCCAAACAGAGTAATGTGGGTATAATGGATGTGAGTGTTGGGAACGGGTGAGACAGAAATAATAAATATGGGGGAACTATGACGAGTGTAGTAGCAAGACAGAAGGTACCAGGGTGCACTTATCAGATCAGGATGTGACGGTGAACAATACACGGATGGTATTGTAAGGCGGAGGTGATAAACGTGCTGGTCTATGTTCGTGCTCAGCGGTGTCTGGAGATCAATAGAGGCGTCTCTGGAGGAATAGAGAAAATGGTGTTAATGCCCATGAATAATATCATACAAATCAGTTTATGCAAATGCCATCAGAGCATACTCTTTATTGAGACCCTTCGGGGACAGAGTCTCCAATGTATGAATCCAGTAAGCCTCTCGTATTTTCAGTAACATTGACCTATTACCACCTCGCCTGGGTGGTGGGACTGAATCAATCACCTGATACCTGAGTTGCGATACTGTATGCCCATGGGAGTGGAAATGATTAGGAATCGGAAGTAATAGGTTTTTGCAGTGAATTGTGGACTTATGTTTTGAAGATTCTGTCTCGGACTGACTGCGTAGTTTCACCGATGTAAAGTAAACCACATGGGCATTAAATCAAGTAGACTACAAACGATGATTCGCACGTAAAGAAATCCCTAATATGGAAGGTCCTTCCAGACCAAGGATGTTGAAACGTGCTGCCCTTTTGTATGTTATTACACTGAGCACAGTGTAAGCAGGGGAATGGGCTGGTTTTGGGCTTGGATATAAAATGTTGTCTTTGTAGGACGCTGGGGCCAATGTGGGCCCTAACCAGATTGTCTCTAAGATTAGGCGGTCTTTTAAAACAGGGTAGAAACGATTCCCTGAATTCTGGCACATTTGGGTGAGCGGCGGCTAACAGGTGCCAATGTTTCCTTATAGATCTATGTAATATATATGAGGCCGGGTGATATAGATGGACAAATGGAATATGTTTTCCTGTATCATTAGCGGAAGCAGTAGAAGGGGAATGGTTCATAGATTGTGCCAGGACACTAGGAGGATAGCCTCTTTTTTCGAATTTATTGGTCATGTCCTGGAGTCATTTTGTTCTCAGAAGGCCATCGGGGATAATATGCTTAACCCTTTGGTACTGGGATTTTGGGATGGAGGAGGATGAAAGCTCTGGTAATGGAGTATACTGTTCCTGTCTGTGGGTTTGATGTAAAGGTCTGTGGTGAGTGAGCCATCCGAATCCTTTAGGACCATGGTGTCCAGAAAATTGATGGCATGTAGGTTGTAATTCATAGTGAATTTAATCCCCGGCCAGGCCTCATTGAGAAACACAAAAAACTTGGACTCCAATAAGCCGCCCCAAATGCAAAATATGTAATCAATGTAACTTTTCCAGAGGGAAATGTTACTAATGAATAAAGGATGTTTGTAGATGACAGAGGACTCAAAATCGGACATATAGGTATTTGCATAGGGGGCGCTACTTTGGAGCCCATAGCGGTCTCCCACGTATGGAAGAAGAAGGTACGGATATGAGGGATAGAAGTATAGAGGTCTTTGACGTCGAAAGTGACCAGTAATGTGTAAGCTGGTACTTGCTTAACTAGGGAAATACACTGAAAGAATGCCCCTGTGTCCAGGAGAAACAATGGAGAAGTGTGTGAAATGGGAGTCAGAATCTTTTCCAAGTAGATGGACAGGGGGGACAAGATGGAGTCGGTGGAAGCGACTATGGGCCTCCCAGGAGGGTTGTGTAAGTCCTTATGCATCTTGGATAAGGTATAGAATACTGGTGTTATGGGGTTATCCTTTTTAAGATATTCATAAGTTTTGGCATCTAGGGTACCCAACAAAGAGTATTTGGTAAGAATGGATTTGATTTTTATACGGATCTCTGAGGTGGGATCCTTGGTTAGTTACTATAAATTGTGGTGTCACCTAATTGTTTATTTATCTCTGCTATGTATGATGATTTATCCATGACATCAAGGGTGCCACCTGTTATGATCAGGTGGCCTTGGAGCAGCATGAAAACTTTCACTGGAGTAGGTGGTAACTATACTGACCGCAAACCCTGATCTTAACACCGCAACTAGAAGTAGCCATGGGGTGTGCCTAACAAAAACCTAGACACCTCGACACAGCCAGAGGACTAAATACCCCTATAGATGGAAATAGGAATTCTACCTTGCCTCAGAGCAGAACCCCAAAGAATAGGCAGCCCCCCACAAATATTGACTGTGAGTAGTAGAGGAAAAGACACACGCAGGCAGGAAACAGGATTATAGCAAATGAGGCCACACTAGCTAAACAGGAAAGGATAGGACAGGATACTAAGCGGTCAGTATTAAAAATCCTTCCAAAAATATCCACAGCAGAAAATACAAAAACTCCACCATTTAACTAAAGATGTGGAGCGTATATCTGCAACTCCAGAGAATCCAACAAGACTGAGAAAACACTGACACAGTCTAAGCTGGACAAGAGAAAAACAAATGAATAGCACAGAATATAAGCAGACTGCATGTGTGCCACAGAAAAGAAACAGACACTTATCTTTGCTGAATTGGCAGCTAAGCAGGAGAAGCCAGAAAGGGATCCAACACTTCACAAGAAACATTGACAACTGGTAAGGACTAAAGAATCCTGCACACCTAAATATCCCAGTCAGAACTGCAATCAGCAGATACACCTGGCCAGGACTGCGACTCAGAGACAACTGCATTCCCACCTACAACCACTGGAGGGAACCAAAGAGCAGAATTCACAACAGCCACCCTTGTCCGCTGGCTTAATAATCAAGCTGTCATCTTTTTGAAGAGATGATAATGCTTGTTGTTCAGTGGGAGACAAATTTGAGGGAAACAATAGACGATTCTTTTCAATGTTGTTACGTATGTTACAGAATGAATTCTGGATAAAATTTATAAAGGTCTCTACTGCGTGAGATCCCTGAGGTGGTCGAAAGGAGCTTTTATTATGGAGACCCAGGTTGGAGACAGATATGGGGTTGGTAGAAGGTAAAGGGGCTGTGATAGGAATAGGTAGTGAAGAAAAATGAGCCTTGAGTCTGAGAAGGCGAAAGAAACGTTGGAGATCCATTTCAAGTTCAAAGGTTTTACATTGATATGCTGGACAGAAGGATAAAACCCTTTGGAGAACATTCAGTTCCACAATGCCCAGTGATCTGGAGGAAATATTGACCACTAGTGTTGAGCATTCCGATACCGCAAGTATCGGGTATCGGCCGATACTTGCGGTATCGGATTTCCGATACCGAGATCCGATACTTTTGTGGTATCGGGTATCGGTATCGGATACAGAGATGTGTAAAATAAAGAATTAAAATAAAAAATATTTATATATTTACCTCTCCGGCGGCCCCTGGACTCAGCGCGGGTAACCGGCAGGCTTCGTTGTTCAAAATCAGCGCTATTAGGACCTGAGAATCACGTCCCGGCTTCTGATTGGTCGCGGGCCGCCCATGTGACCGCCACGCGACCAATCACAAGCCGCGACGTCACCGCAAGCTATTAGCGCGCTCATTTTTGAAAAATGAGCGTGTTAATGACTTTCAAAGACGTAGCGGCTTGTGATTGGTCGCGGCCACGCGACCAATCACAAGCCGCGACGTCACCGCAAGCTATTAACGCGCTCATTTTTAAAAATGAGCGCGTTAATGACTTTCAAAGACGTAGCGGCTTGTGATTGGTCGCGTGGCCATGACCAATCACAAGCCGCGACGTCACCGCAAGCTATTAACGCGCTCATTTTTAAAAATGAGCGCATTAATGACTTTCAAAGACGTAGCGGCTTGTGATTGGTCGCGTGGCCGCGACCAATCACAAGCCGCGACGTCACCGCAAGCTATTAACGCGCTCATTTTTAAAAATGAGCGCGTTAATGGCTTTCAAAGACGTCGCGGCTTGTGATTGGTCGCGGCCACGCGACCAATCACAAGCCGCAACGTCTTTGAAAGTCATTAATGCGCTCATTTTTAAAAATAATAGCTTGCGGTGACGTCGCGGCTTGTGATTGGTCGCGTGGCGGTCACATGGGCGGCCCGCGACCAATCAGAAGCCGGGACGTGATTCTCAGGTCCTAAAAGCGCTGATTTTGAACAAAGAAGCCTGCCGGTTACCCGCGCTGAGTTCAGGGGCCGCCGGAGAGGTAAATATATCAATATTTTTTATTTTAATTCTTTATTTTACACATCCCTATGGATCCCAGGGCCTGAAGGAGAGTTTCCTCTCCTTCAGACCCTGGGAACCATGAGAATACCTTCCGATACTTGATGTCCCATTGACTTGTATTGGTATCGGATATCGGTATCGGCGATATCCGATATTTTTCGGGTATCGGCCGATACTATCCGATACCGATACTTTCAAGTATCGGACGTTATCGCTCAACACTATTGACCACTATTGATTCAATACCTTGGATCTCGTGATTCTGATCTGGTCCGGAGTGTTTCTTCTTTCCGTGGCCCCTTCTGGTTTTCTTCTTGGGAAGCATCGACGTTGTCCTAAAAAAGGAACAGAGGTAGAGGGGAGAGAGTGCCTGTCCGGCTCCCAACCCGAAGTGGAGTAATCTGTAGAGGATCTTTGGTTGCGAGAAGATTGATGTCTTGATGTGGAGCTGTCCTGCCATCGGTATACTAGTTTTGTAGTCAATTGTGTCTCTAGCAAATTTACTGCACTTGTGGTTCTCAGTGTCACTTTTGTGGAGATTAATACGATCCTGGATCTGGGCCCTTAGGGATTGAAGTTCATCAGGAGTTCCTGCGGATGTGAGCTGTGACTCAATATTCTTGATCTGTGCTGTATTGGTCTCGATGACTTTGTGGAGATGTTCTAGGGTGAGTGTTATCAAATCGAAGGAACACATGTTAAGTATTTGTTCAAACTTTGTGTGAAACTCAGAACAGTCGTGAAAAAGAGTGGGGCGTAGTGGGACCCTAAGTCCTCTCGGAATCCTCTTAACACTAAGGTATTCAGAGAGTGTAGCGCAGTGAAGTTCAATGTTAACCTGGTGTTCCAAGTCCCGTCCCCGTGATTCACTAGGGGGATTTTCAGACAGTCGCTTGAGAATGTGGATTGTGCCAAGATAGTGAAGCTTTCTTCCGTATTGTAAGAGAAGGTAGCAGAAGACATTGCCACCGGTGGGTGCTACACATATAGGAAATACAAGCGATCAAAGAACGTGTGCACTACAACCATATGGTGCCCGGGTAGGTTCCTCTGAGAACAAAACGACTCCAGGACATACCCTGTTTTAAAACACTGCCTAATCTTAGAGACAATCTGGTTAGGGCCGACATTGGCCCCAGCGTCCCACAAAGACAACGTTATATATCCAAGCCCAAAACCAACACATTCCCCTGCTTACACTGTGCTCAGTGTAATAACATACAAAAGGGCAGCATGTTTCAACATCCTAGGTCTGGAAGGACCTTCCATATTAGGGACTTCTTACGTGCGAATCATCGTTTGTAGTCTACATGATTAAATGCCCATGTGGTTTACTTTACATCGGTGAAACTACGCAGTCAGACCGAGACAGAATCTCAAAACATAAGTCCACAATTCGCTGCAAAAACCCATTACTTCCGATTCCTAATCATTTCCACTCCCATGGGCATACAGTATCGCAACTCAGGTATCAGGTGATTGATTCAGTCCCACCACCCAGGCAAGGTGGTAATAGGTCAATATTACTGAAAAAACGAGAGGTTTACTGGATTCATACATTGGAGACTCTGTCCCCGAAGGGTCTCAATAAAGAGTATGCTCTGATGGCATTTGCATAAACTGATTTGTATGATATTATTCATGGACATTAACACCATTTTCTCTATTCCTCCAGAGATGCCTCTATTGATCTCCGGACACCGCTGAGCACAAACATAGACCAGCACGTTTATCACCTCCGCCTTACAATACCATCCGTGTATTGTTCACCGTCACATCCTGATCTGATAAGTGCACCCTGGTACCTTCTGTCTTGCTACTACACTCGTCATAGTTCCCCCATATTTATTATTTCTGTCTCACCCGTTCCCAACACTCACATCCATTATACCCACATTACTCTGTTTGGACATACGCCTATTTAGTTGCCCCCTTCGCATTATTAGCAACACCGCATTGTTATAATAATGGAATGCACGTCCATGTTTTCCTATACTAGCGGTGGAACGCATTCAGTGACACGCCCACCTCACGCGTCACTTCCGCCCATGCGCAGAGCGTTCTGGTCCTCTTACAGATAACCGGAACTACATGCTGGCCCAGTCCTTCATATACAGGAGCACACCTCCTCGTGCTCACATCTCAGCGGTGGACGCCGCGGCAGCACTTGGGACACAGGTATCTAACAAGCCACATTTCTCACCCCCGCTAGCGTGCTCTGCTCCTGTAACTGTATGCACTTACCATTTATGGAGGCCATAACTTTACTTCCGCATATATATTTTTATGCAGGCTATGTCCCGTCTTCCAATGGAAATTTCTCCCTTACATTTTCCGCTATAAGTACTGGTAAGACCAAATCATTTTGCCCATATCACTACAGCCTCACTCACAGGCACTCTAAACAACTACGGTCACGGCTTTTTCTCCTGTAGGCTCACACAGCCGTCTCTCACCTTTATATATCCATCTATACGGTATGTTTTATACATTTAGAGTATGTTGCATTATGCCTTGTAGTGTTTTTTCTTCCCTATGGTCTTCATATATTCATTCGGTATCTAGCCACCATGTTTTTGTATGAGATTGTCCTTTGATTCAAATTCTGTATATACTTTGTTTTCCTTTTTTCCTTTTTTTCTTTAAATTTTCCTTTCGTCATCGTGCCATGTATTTTTGATATACTGTATTTGTTTGTATGCACCTTTACAGTTATTGATGAAGATCCCGACCTGGGACCGAAACGTCTATTATACTGTATATTGGGATCAATAAATCTACTCCAATATCTCACCGCTAAGTTGAGTGCCGGGTTATATTTTACTTGTCACTACGGTTTGGGAACCTACCCGGGCACCATATGGTTGTAGTGCACACGTTCTTCGATTTCGAGTTCATAGACACCAAACATGTCTAGGTTATGTTTTATCTAAGAAACCAATATCTAAGTGAACATACAGCTAAAGCAACAATAAAGAAAAAATATAAACTTTAAAATAAATTTTATTAAAGATTAAAATCAAATGTACAACAGAAGGACAACCAACAATACTACACCATATTACAAAATATATATTAAATGCAGAGACCAGATCCATATAACATAATAAAAGATACTAGAAAAAATATTATATACTCCAAAATGAAAAAAGACCAAATAGACGACTATAATATGCCGTCTATCTACATTTCAATAAAGTGCATGTGCATTTGTAATGGATAATCTAACTAAGCCAAAAAAGTGCATAAATATCTTTGGTGAAATATTGGTACCAGTGTGAAGATGATCTGTGACCCACAGGGACGCCGACTCTAACGTACGTTTCGCCTTAGTGGCTTTTCCCGTGACCCTCGCATCATTAACATTTTCGGTGGCACTCATTACTGGTTGGTGACACTTCTAGACCCATGCTACAAGGAGAACTTTCAATTTCTTCTTCCAGAGGCAGACTGGTGTACTAAAATGTTGCAGTACGAGAGGGCCCTTGTAACGGAAATACTTTAAAAATTCCCATCTGAGAATGCTGGCAGCAGACGTCAGAGTTTGTTGTACAACCAAGGAGTACAAGCGAGAGAGACAGAAGTACAATCCAATTCAGGCAGAGAAACAATGGCAAAGTTCTGGGACAGCTTTCTCAGACCCTCTCATTGTGACGCCACAGAGGCAAGGGGTGCTGTCACAAGAAGTGCAATATTTGAGAAGATGCTGAGCGAGTAAGTTTAATTATTGGGTATCCAAGTTGGACACATGGCATGAACTGGATCTCTACGCCTTGGATGCCCTGGCCTGCCCGGCTGCTAACGTTCTGTCAGAGCGGGATTTTAGTGCCACCTGTGGAATTATAACAGATAAGCGCATCCGCCTGTCAACTGAAAATGTTGACAGGCTGACTCATAAAAATGAAGAAGGGCTGGATTGGATAAGACTTCTGTACACCACCCAATGAAAACAGCGAAGCATAACATTAAATACATTGTCTTTTTTGTAGAGGTGTATTCTCATGCACCTCTTCACAACCACACATGGGTATACGCTTACTGATTTGGTCTGTTTAGTGCTATCCTCTGTTGTGAGTTCTGTTTTTGGGCTCCCTCTGGTGGTTACTGATGGTACTGGGTGATTTGTGTTCTGCTGTCTCTGGTGTCCACCTGTTCTATTAGGATTTGGGAGTTTCCTATTTAACCGGGCTTTCTTGTCATTTCCCCGCCGGCTATCAAGGTTATCAGAGTGTTTTGTTACCTCAGCTTCTGGCTTCAGTAATCTTCAGGACAAGCTAAGTTTATGATTTTCTTGTTCCACGTTTTGCTTTATTTTTGTCTTGTCCAGCTTGCATATTATTGTTTCTTTGCTGCTGGTTGCTCTAGTGGGCTGTAATTGCTCCTCATGTTCCATGAGTTGGAACATGAGTTCAAGTAATTGCAGGATGGTTTTTTGAAGGGTTTTTTGCTGACCGCGCAGTTTACTTTTGTATCCTCTGCTATCTAGTTTTAGCGGGCCTCATTTTGCTGAATCTGTTTTCATACTGTGTATGTGCCTTCCTCTCGTTTCACCGTCATTATATGTGGGGGGCTGCTATTTCTGTGGGGTATTTCTCTGGAGGCAAGAGAGGTCTGTGTTTCTTCTAATAGGGGAAGTTAGATCTTCGGCTGGTGCGAGACGTCTAGGATCAACGTAGGCACGTTCCCCGGCTATTGTTATTTGTGTGTTCAGGTTTAGGGTCGCGGTCAGCTCAGGTTCCATCACCCTAGAGCTCGTTGGTGCTTGTCCTTTTGTGATTCCCTGCCATTGGAATCATGACAGTATAGCCGGCCAAAATGTTTGGGCTGAAGTAGGAGGAAAAGTAGTCTGAGGAAGTTTTTTTTTTTTTTTTTTTTTTTTCTCTCCTCTGAGGTTGCTGCCTAGCCTTAATTGCAGCCTGGCTGATTTTTTTTTTCTCCTCCTCTTAATCCTTGAATGGCTCTGACCTTAGCTGTTTATCATGGACGTCCAGAGTTTAGCTTCCAGCTTGAATAATCTTGCTGCTAAGGTTCAAAATATACAAGATTTTGTTGTACATGCTCCTATGTCTGAACCTAGAATTCCTATTCCAGAGTTCTTTGCTGGAGATAGATCTAGTTTTCTGAATTTTAGGAACAATTGCAAGCTGTTCCTTTCTTTGAAATTTCGCTCTTCTGGAGACCCTGCTCAGCAGGTTAAGATTATTATATCTTTCCTGCAGGGTGACCCTCAAAATTGGGCATTTGCATTGGCACCAGGGGATCCTGCGTTGCTTAATGTGGATGCGTTTTTCTGGCATTGGGTTTGCTCTATGAGGAACCTAACCAGGAGATTCAGGCTGAAAAAGCTTTATTAGCTCTCTCTCAGGGGCAAGATGAAGCAGAAATATATTGTCAAAAATTTCAGAAATGGTCAGTGCTTACTCAGTGGAATGAGTGCGCCCTGGCTGCAAAGTTCAGAGATGGCCTTTCTGAGGTCTGAATGAGTCTATGACTATGGCTATTCAGATTGATCGGCGTTTATGGGAGCGCAAACCTGTGCACCATTTGGCGGTGTCTTCTGAACAGGCACTTGAGACAATGCAATGTGATAGAGTTCAGTCTAGAAGTGAACGGCAAAACTATAGGCGGAAAAATGGGTTGTGCTTTTATTGTGGTGATTCAGCTCATGTTATATCAGCATGCTCTAAGCGCACAAAAAAGGTTGATAAGTCTGTTGCCATTAGTACGTTACAGTCTAAGTTCATTCTGTCTGTGACTCTGATTTGCTCATTATCATCCATTTCCGTCGATGCCTATGTAGATTCAGGCGCTGCCCTGAGTCTTATGGATTGGTCATTTGCCAAGCGATGTTGGTTTAGTCTTGAGCCTCTGGAAGTCCCTATTCCTTTGAAGGGAATTGACTCTACACCTTTAGCTATGAATAAACCTCAGTACTGGACACAAGTGACCATGCGTATGACTCCCGTTCATCAGGAGGTGATTCGCTTCCTGATATTGTATAATTTACATGATGTTCTAGTACTTGGTCTGCCATGGTTACAAACTCATAATAAAGTCCTTGACTAGAAAACAATGTCTGTGTTAAGCTGGGGATGTCAGGGGGTTCATGATGATGCACCTCCGATTTCTATCGCTTCATCTACTCCTTCTGAGGTTCCTGTATTTTTGTCTGATTATCGGGATGTTTTTGAGGAGCCTAAGCTCAGTTCGCTTCCTCCTCACAGGGATTGCGATTGTGCTATAGATTTAATTCCTGGTAGTAAATTTCCTAAAGGTCGTTTGTTCAATCTGTCAGTGCCAGAGCATACTGCTATGCGGGATTATGTTAAGGAGTCCTTGGAAAAGGGACATATCCGTCCATCTTCGTCCCCTTTGGGAGCAGGTTTTTTTTTCGTGGCCAAAAAAGATGGGTCCTTGAGGCCTTGTATAGATTATCGTCTTTTGAATAAGATTACCGTAAAATATCAGTATCCTTTGCCTTTGTTGACTGATTTATTTGCTCGCATTAAGGGGGCTAAATGGTTCACTAAGATTGATCTTCGGGGTGCGTATAATCTTATACGAATAAAGCAAGGTGATGAGTGGAAAACCGCATTTAATACGCCTGAGGGCCATTTTGAGTATTTGGTAATGCCTTTCGGACTTTCTAATGCTCCTTCAGTCTTCCAGTCCTTTATGCATGATATTTTCCGTGAATATCTGGATAAATTTATGATTGTGTATTTGGATGATATTTTGTTTTTTTCTGATGACTGGGAGTCTCATGTTCAGCAGGTCAGGAAGGTGTTTCAGGTCCTGCGGGCTAATTCCTTGTTTGTAAAGGGCTCAAAGTGTCTCTTTGGAGTCCAGAAGATTTCTTTCTTGGGGTATATTTTTTCCCCTTCTACTATTGAGATGGATCCCGTCAAGGTTCGGGCTATTTGTGACTGGACGCAGCCTGCATCTCTTAAGAGTCTGCAGAAGTTCTTGGGCTTTGCTAATTTCTATCGTCGTTTTATAACTAATTTTTCTAGTGTTGTTAAGCCTTTGACGGATTTGACTAAGAAAGGTGCTGATGTTGCTGATTGGTCTCCTGCGGCTGTGGAGGCCTTTCAGGAACTTAAACGCCGGTTTTCTTCTGCTCCTGTGTTGCGTCAGCCTGATGTTTCGCTTCCTTTCCAAGTTGAGGTTGATGCTTCCGAGATTGGAGCGGGGGCGGTTTTGTCACAGAGAAGCTCCGATTGCTCGGTGATGAAGCCATGTGCGTTCTTTTCTAGAAAATTTTCGCCCGCTGAGCGGAATTATGATGTGGGTAATCGGGAACTTTTGGCCATGAAGTGGGCATTTGAGGAGTGGCGTCATTGGCTGGAGGGTGCTAGACATCGTGTGGTGGTCTTGACTGATCACAAAAATCTGATTTACCTTGAGTCTGCCAGGCGTCTGAATCCTAGACAGTCTCGTTGGTCACTGTTTTTCTCTCGTTTCAATTTTGTGGTTTCATACCTGCCAGGTTCAAAGAATGTGAAGGCGGATGCTCTTTCTAGGAGTTTTGTGCCTGACTCTCCTGGAAATTCTGAGCCCACTGGTATCCTTAGGGATGGGGTGATTTTGTCGGCCGTCTTCCCAGACTTGCGACGTGCTTTGCAGGAGTTTCAGGCGGGTAAACCTGATCGTTGTCCGCCTGAGAGACTGTTTGTTCCGGATAGTTGGACCAGTAGAGTCATCTCCGAGGTCCATTCTTCTGCGTTGGCAGGTCATCCTGGAATATTTGGTACTAGAGACTTGGTGGCCAGGTCTTTTTGGTGGCCTTCCTTGTCGAGGGATGTGCGTTCTTTTGTGCAGTCTTGTGAGGTTTGTGCTCGGGCTAAGCCTTGCTGTTCTCGAGCCAGTGGATTGTTGTCACCTTTGCCTATCCCGAAGAGGCCTTGGACGCACATTTCCATGGACTTTATTTCGGATCTCCCTGTCTCTCAAAAAATGTCTGTCATCTGGGTTGTGTGTGACCGCTTTTCTAAAATGGTTCATCTTGTACCCTTGCCTAAGTTGCCTTCCTCCTCTGAGTTGGTCCCTCTGTTTTTCCAGAACGTGGTTCGTTTGCATGGGATTCCGGAGAACATCGTTTCTGACAGGGGATCCCAGTTTGTGTCTAGATTTTGGCGGACGTTCTGTGCTAAGATGGGCATTGATTTGTCCTTTTCGTCTGCATTCCATCCTCAGACGAATGGCCAGACGGAGCGAACTAATCAGACCTTGGAAACTTATTTGAGGTGTTTTGTTTCTGCTGATCAGGATGACTGGGTTACCTTTTTGCCGCTGGCCGAGTTTGCCCTTAATAATCGGGCTAGTCCTGCTACCTTGGTTTCTCCTTTCTTTTGTAATTCGGGGTTTCATCCTCGTTTTTCCTCTGGTCAGGTGGAGCCTTCTGATTGTCCTGGAGTGGACATGGTGGTGGATGGGTTGCATCGGATTTGGAGTCATGTGGTGGACAATTTAAAGTTGTCCCAGGAGAAGGCTCAGCAGTTTGCTAATCGCCGTCGCCGCGTGGGTCCTCGACTTCGTGTTGGGGGCTTGGTGTGGTTGTCTTCTCGTTTTGTTCCTATGAAGGTCTCTTCTCCTAAGTTCAAGCCTCGGTTCATCGGTCCTTATAGGATCTTGGAAATTCTTAACCCTGTGTCGTTTCGTTTGGATCTCCCGGCATCGTTTGCTATTCATAATGTGTTCCATCGGTCGTTGTTGCGGAGGTATGAGGTACCTGTTGTTCCTTCGCTTGAGCCTCCTGCTCTGGTGCTGGTGGAGGGAGAATTGGAGTATGTTGTAGAGAAGATCTTGGATTCTCGTGTTTCCAGACGGAAACTCCAATATTTTGTCAAGTGGAAGGGTTATGGTCAGGAGGATAATTCTTGGGTGGTTGCCTCTGATGTTCATGCTGATGATTTGGTCCGCGCTTTTCATAGGGCTCATCCTGGTCACCCTGGTGGTTCTCGTGAGGGTTCGGTGACCCCTCCTCAAGGGGGGGGTACTGTTGTGAGTTCTGTTTTTGGGCTCCCTCTGGTGGTTACTGATGGTACTGGGTGATTTGTGTTCTGCTGTCTCTGGTGTCCACCTGTTCTATTAGGATTTGGGAGTTTCCTATTTAACCGGGCTTTCTTGTCATTTCCCCGCCGGCTATCAAGGTTATCAGAGTGTTTTGTTACCTCAGCTTCTGGCTTCAGTAATCTTCAGGACAAGCTAAGTTTATGATTTTCTTGTTCCACGTTTTGCTTTATTTTTGTCTTGTCCAGCTTGCATATAATTGTTTCTTTGCTGCTGGTTGCTCTAGTGGGCTGTAATTGCTCCTCATGTTCCATGAGTTGGAACATGAGTTCAAGTAATTGCAGGATGGTTTTTTGAAGGGTTTTTTGCTGACCGCGCAGTTTACTTTTGTATCCTCTGCTATCTAGTTTTAGCGGGCCTCATTTTGCTGAATCTGTTTTCATACTGTGTATGTGCCTTCCTCTCGTTTCACCGTCATTATATGTGGGGGGCTGCTATTTCTGTGGGGTATTTCTCTGGAGGCAAGAGAGGTCTGTGTTTCTTCTAATAGGGGAAGTTAGATCTTCGGCTGGTGCGAGACGTCTAGGATCAACGTAGGCACGTTCCCCGGCTATTGTTATTTGTGTGTTCAGGTTTAGGGTCGCGGTCAGCTCAGGTTCCATCACCCTAGAGCTCGTTGGTGCTTGTCCTTTTGTGATTCCCTGCCATTGGAATCATGACAATCCTCCTCGTTATCCTCATCCTCATCATCCACAACCACTAGAACACTAGGGTGAACGTATTCCGTGATGCAAGGGTGTGCAAGGGTGTTTTTATGATGCCATTGCTAATTTGAAACCAAAACAAATGTTCCTCACGAGGAGGAAATGTCGTAAAAATGAGATGTACGTATATTCTTCCCATTTATTCTTATATTTTCCATTTTTGCTATCTCTGGACCATCCTCTTATGACCTAATGTATACCTCTCCAATATCAAAATATTGAAATAATATTATATTATATTTTTATTTATATCCCTGTCTCTGAGCTGTTGCTAGGGACCAACATATCTCATTGCACACATTCTGGCCTTATTTCTATGAACCTGTGTTCGCCCCTCCCTTTTGTTATTTTCTTTTATAGGTGGATTCACATCCTTTATTCATTTGTTTGATTTCAGTATGATTGAACATTATTATGTCTCCTCATTCTCCGCCACTAGATCACCAGGGTTAATGTGTTCTGTGCTGCTTCAGCCAGTCCAATTTTGGCAAGGGTGTCTATGATGCCCATAAAATATTTTTAAAAAATGTAACCCCCATGGGGAAATGTTTGTCAGCCCATGCACTTTGTGTATGGGTATTACAAGTCTAGGAGACCTGCACCGTTACATTGGGCCTAGTTTTAATGAGGCCTTGCACCACATCTCATCATCCAATGCCACTAGATCACCAGGGTTGACGTGTTCAGTTAACACATTCTGGCTTCATAGCTATGAACCTGTGTTTGCCCCTCCCTTTTGTTATTTTCTTTCATAGGTAGATTTGCATCCTTTATTCATTTGTTTGATTTCAGTATGATTAATTATTATTATGTCTCCTCATTCTCCGCCATTAGATCACCAGGGTTAACGTGTTCTGTGCTGCTACAGCCAGTCCAATTTTTGGCAAGGGTGTCTTTGATGCACGCAAAATTTTTTTTAAAAAATGCACCCCCCATGGGGAAATGTTTGTCAGCTCATACTACAAGTCTAGGAGACCTGCACCTTTACATTGGGCCAAGTTTTTAATGAGGCCTTCATCCACATCTCATCATCCACTGCCACTAGATCACCAGAGTTAACACGCTCCTTTACATTGGGCCTAATTTTTAATTGTGCTAGGTAAGCAGGGGATTCTATGTGCACATATCCACATCACGGCAAGGCATGCAGGCACTGTATGTGAGTTTATAGATCTCCCTGCATACATAAAAAGGCTCCATTACTGTCTACTGCATATTTTATATATACCTAGCTGCAGGTATCCGAGGCCATGATCTTTTTTTGCGGGGGCACCTTATACCTGCAAATTTTAGTACAAAGCAATACAGAGCCCCATTTTTTACAACATTTATTGGCTTAGTCACACGGCAGACTACAGGTAATTTTAATACAAGAGCATTAAAATCTAACAATTTAAAATGGTTGTTTTTGTCCAAGGTATCAGATGTGAGTGGGCATAAAATTCTGGCCTTTTATTTTGTGTACTTTATTTTTTTTGGAGTGTCTTACAGTATTTTAGGACAACATTTTGGTGACCAAAAAATATTTGGCTGGCCAAAAAATATTTAGCTACCGTTCTTATATTTAGCACTGTGATTTGTATGCCACACACATCGCATATCATTGCGCTAAATATTGTACAATTCAAGTACTCCAAATTTTTTTTATTTTAGTGTCATAGCCTACTAATTGACACAATTTTGGTGGTCCCAAAAAAATCAAGGCCACATTTTGATCACTCTGTTATCTCCACCAGTTGCACGGTGTATCTGTGGTGTCCAAATCCTTGCTTTGCAGGCATACATTGCATTTTTTGGTCTGCTACCCTTGCTGTATACAGAATTACTGACGGCATTAACCCTGTGTGAGTGGTGACCGGAGGGGAGTATGCGGGCGCCGGGCACTGACTTCAGGGAGTAAGGAGCGGCCATTTTCTTCCGGACTGTGCTCATCGCTGATTGGTCATGGCTGTTTTGCCGCGACCAATCAGTGACTTGGATTCCATGACAGACAGAGGCCGCGACCAATGAATATCCGTGACAGACAGACAGACAGAAGGACAGAAAGACAGAAATTTTATATTGGTTTTTTTTTAGGAAATTTTTTTTTTTTTACATATCTAAATATTTTTTTTTTACGTTATAATGTTGTTCCGGGGGGGACATCACACTATAGGGTCAGATTGCTGATCTGACACTTTGCACAGCAGTGTGTCAGATGAGCGATCTGACAAGCAGGGCTGCAGGCTTACCAGCACCTGCTTTGAGCAGGCGCTTGTAAGCCACCTCCCTGCAGGATCCAGAAGTAGCCCCGTGGCTAATTTGGATCCGAGCCCTGCAGGGAGGAGACGCTCGGTACAAGGTGAGCACATCGCCTTGTACTGAGGGTCTCAGGGCAGCACGTAGGGAGCCCCCTCCCTGCGCGATGCTTCCCTATGCCCCCGGAATGCTGCGATCATGTTTGATCGCAATATTCCAGGGGTTAATGTGTGAGGAGCCGTCCGTGACCGCTCCAGGCACATAGTGCCGGATGTCAGCTGACTAGCTGACACCCGGCCCCGATCGGCCGCGCTCCCCTCGTGAGAGCGGCCGAATGCATATGACGTACTATCCCGTCACTGAGAATTAAGTCCTAGGTCACCACGACGGGATATTACGTCATATGGTATTAAGGGGTTAATATTAAAATGCCTTTATTAAAGTGAATGGCAAAACGGTACAATGTGTAAGAGTGTCTACACTAACACGGATAAAAATAAAAAAAACATAAAAAATTACACCATATATGGAATATTAAAGATAAAAAACAAGGACCATCAAAAATAATAAATATATGCATATAAGTATATATAATGCACATATGATGAATTCAAAAATATTAAATAAATATCATGTAAATAAAGAATGTTGATAGACATAGATCAAATAATCAGCATATGGGGAATATATCTCATTAAAAACATATAGGGATGACCAGCTGTAAACAGACAAATATTACCTGGTGATAATATGATGGTGGTCTGGTGTAATGTGGAGCACACACCGACGTGCGTTTCGAATTTGCATCCTTCATCGGGGGTGTGAATATATACTTCTCTGGTTCAGTAATGCGTTATATTATCATCAGGGAGCACTGGCCAAGATTTCATGGAAAGACTCAGCTCCCACAAGTCGAAACGGCAACGTTTCCAGGGCTAGCAATCTTACAATAAGGATTTTTAGCATTTGGGCCTTTTTATTTCGGCTTTCTAGCAAAAGTCTGGGGCAGGGACAACTGAATGCTGTGGTCCTGCTTGAGCCTTTGTCTGCCATCCAACCCACAACATCTTCGTACTTGCCTGGGTTCGTTAGTGGGGTAGCATGCTGACCAAATTTTGACAGAAACCTAGACGAGAACCAGTCACCTTCGGATCTGTCACACAGCCTTGGTGGGCACCACCACATCCACATCCCTTAGCATCACCCTTTCTCATCTTGAATGTGTTATGCTTATGAAACAAAATTCACTGTATCTAGCAAAGTGTGGCTATTTTTTTGGAGATTGTCTTGCTGACACACTCCCAATGCGGAGTAATGAAGATGTGCAGGTCAGGAGGTATCGGCACCAGTGCCACGGACAGGCAATTGGGAAGCACCCAGCACAGTGGAAAAGGCAGTGGTGTCACCCACCGGCACCAATCGTGGCCTTAGATGTCATGTGCCTGATCATGCTGCTGGTGGTTAGACTTTTAGTGGTGAGGTCCTTGCTGATATTGGCATGGCACAGGTGGTAAATGACTGTTTTTTTCATCTCAGACCGCTCATTAAAAAATTCCCAGTCTTAGGAACACCTGTCACCCCACTGCCTCTTCCTGCCTGTTTAGGTGTTGCTGATCCCTCTCCCTCAGCGCTGCTTGCCTCGGTCTGCATGCCAGCTTCCCAGGTTGGGTTAGTGACTTTATCATCCACCACCTTGTCTTTCGTTGCTGCACTCTCGTCCTCCTGACTTGGTGACTTTACAGCAACGTGACTGATCGGCAACTGTGTCTCATTGTCTCATCATCATCTACCTCCTTAGAAATCATGTGCTTTTCCCCACCGTCATCTTCTAGTGATTGTTGCTGCTCTATGTTTTGTTCATCACTACACAACATCTCCTCCTGTCCCTCTTGGAACATGCATGAAAAACCACATTCAAGAAATGAGGTTGTAGAAAGCTATTCGGAGTGTCCTAGTGTGAGATCACTTGTCTCCTGGAAATCAACATGGTGGGAGAAAGGAAGATAAGGGTTATGAAGAGCATACCATAGCTGCCAGTTGTCCCAGAATTTGCAGGAACTCATGGATCAAAATGAGACATGGTTTATGTAAACATTTCCCAAAAGTGGATCAGGATTATTCACAGGAGAGCCAGGTGTAAGGTTGAGGGTTTTTTATTATAGGTGTTTTAACTCTATTTAACATTTATTACTACATGGCATCCTCTATATACATAAACACTGTCTCTCTACTTGGTGGCTGCTATAGGCTTATGTATTTCCTAGGAGTTATGTATGGTTCAGATAACCAACATGTACAGTGTGTATGAAAAGTATTCAGACCCCTTTAAATTTTTCACGCTTTGTTTCATTGCAGCCATTTGGTAAATTCAAGAAAGTTCATTTTTTTCACATTAATGTACACTCTGCACCCCCATATAGCTTGGCCGGATCTGTGCCTTGCCACATTTGTGTCTCTGATCTCTTTGGCCAGTTCCTTTGACCTCATGATTCTCATTTGGTCTGACATGCACTGTGAGCTGTGAGGTCTCATATAGACAGTTGTGTTCCTTTCCAAATCAAGTCCTATCAGTTTAATTAAACACAGCTGGACTCCAATGAAGGAGTAGAACCATCTCAAGGAGGATCACGAGGAAATGGACAGCATGTGATATTTCAGTTTTTCTTTTTTAATAAATTTTGCAAAAATGTCTACATTTCTGTTTTTTTCAGTCAAGATGGGGTGCAGAGTGTACATTAGTGAGAAAAAAATGAACTTTTTTGAATTTACCAAATGGCTGCAATGAAACAAACAGTGAACAATTTAAAGGGGTCTGAATACTTTCCGTACCCACTGTATTTTCTTTGTATGTGCATTTGCTGGGTTTCATATGCATTAGATGAGTCTTCTTGTTATTTGAGCAGCAGATGTAGAGTTATCTTTTGCAGCTCTTTCTAAACAAATAATTATCCTATTAATCTGATTTTGCAGTTAATAAGCAGCTCCTTGTTCCAGGTCAGACAGTGTCTTGTAAATTTTCTGAAATAACAGAAAGTATGATCACTGTCATGGTAGAATCCGAAATCTAAGATAAAAAGAAAAGCTTTAAGTGACTCTGAAAACCATTCTCAGTGCAATTTTTCTCCAGTGCCATTGATGTGTCAGAGCAGTTCTGCATGGAAGCCAAGGCATAATTATAATCTTTTCATGTGTCATAACACATCTCTAATTGGCATGAGTTCCCTCAAACAGATTTTTTTTTCACACACAGGTTTTCAGAACCAGTAAAGGGATGTACTCAAGCAGCCATTCAGACAGCTTTTGGCAAAGAGTGAGAAAACTGCCTGGGCAATGGCCAACCAAACACCCACAGAGACACTTTAAAGCTTGCCGCCTGCTTATTCCTTCTTTCAAAATTGACAATACAACACTGGATTAAGTGCCACTAATTTAATAAAACTCATCTCATGAACATGTTCATGTGCAAGAATCTGAGCTCACAAATGATCAGCCTCAGGGAGATTGTGTATTAAAGTCCACTAGATTTCAAGGATACAAATGAACAAAAACCTATTCTGTGAAGAATGTTCACTTTTGGAACATTTCATTTTTTTGAATGGAGAGAAAGAAAATCCTCACATCTTGCTACTCTTAATATGTATATGCTTAAATATTTTTACATATATTTATATATAAAAAAAATATAAGCATATAAATATTAACAGTAATAATATCCTGTAACATATCTACAATAGTGTTTTTCAGTTATTTTACCAAGATTTGAGGATTTTGTGTGCACGGATGTACGGTCTACATATACAGTATATATATATATATATATATATATATATATATATATACACAGTACAGACCAAAAGTTTGGACACATCTTCTCATTTAAAGATTTTACTGTATTTTCATGACTATGAAGATTGTACATTCACACTGAAGGCATCAAAACTATGAATTAACACATGTGGAATTATATACTTAACAAAAAAGTGTGAAGCAACTGAAATGATGTCTTATATTCTAGGCTCTTCAAAGTAGCCACCCTTTGCTTTGATGACTGCTTTGCTCACTCTTGGCATTCTCTTGATGAGCTTCAAGAGGCAGTCACTGGAAATGGTCTTCCAACAATCTTGATGGAGTTCCCAGAGATGCTTAGCACTTGCTGGCCCTTTTGCCTACACTCTGCGGTCCAGCTCACCCCAAACCATCTCTATTGGGTTCAGGTCTGGTAACTGTGGATGCCAGGTCATCTGGCGTAGCACCCTATCACTCTCCTTCTTGGTCAAATAGCCCTTACACAGCCTGGAGGTGTGTTTGGGGTCATTGTCCTGTTGAAAAACAAATGATGGTCCAACTAAATGCAAACCGGATGGAATAGCATGCCGCTGCAAGATGCTGTGGTAGCCATGCTAGTTCATTATGCCTTCAATTTTGAATAAATCCCCAAGAGTGTCACCAGCAAAGCACCCCCACACCATCACACCTCCTCCTCCATGCTTCATAGTGGCAACCATGCATGTAGAGTCCATTCTTTCACCTTTTCTGTGTCGCACAAGGACACGGTGGTTGGAACCAAAGATCTCAAATTTGGACTCATCAGACCAAAGCACAGATTTCCATTGGTCTAATGGTCATTCCTTGTGTTCTTTAGCCCAAACAAGTCTTTTCTGCTTGTACTTGTTACCTATCCTTAGCAGTGGTTTCCTAGCAGCTATTTTACCATGAAGGCCTGCTGCACAAAGTCTCCTCTTAACAATTGTTGCAGAGATGGGTCTGCTGCTAGAGTTCTGTGTGGCAATTACGTGGTCTCTAATCTGAGCTGCGATTTCTGAGGCTAGTGACTTGGATAAACTTATCCTCAGAAGCAGAGGTGACTCTTGGTCTTCCTGTCCTGGGGCGGTCCTCATGTGGGCCAGTTTCTTTGTAGCGCTTGATAGTTTTTGGCACTGCACTTGGGGACACTTTCAAAGTTTTCCCAATTTTTTGGACTTACTGACCTTCATTTCTTAAAGTAATGATAGCCACTCATTTTTTTTACTTAGCTGCTTTTTTCTTGCCATAATACAAATTCTAGCAGTCTATTCAGTAGGACTATCAGCTGTGTATCTACCAGACTTCGCACAACACAACTGATGGTCCCAACCCCATTTATAAGGCAAGAAATCCAACTTATTAAACCTGACAGGGCACACCTGTGAAGAAAAAAACATTCCCGGTGACTACCTCTTGAAGCTCATCAAGAGAATGCCAAGAGTGTGCAAAGCAGTCATCAAAGCAAAAAGTGGTAACTTTGAAGAACCTAGAATATAAGACATAATTTCAGTTGTTTCACACTTTTTTGTTAAGTATGTAACTCCACATGTGTTAATTCATAGTTTTGATGCCTTCAGTGTGAATGTACTATTTTTATAGTCATGAAAATACAGAAAAATCTTTAAATGAGAAGGTGTGTCCAAACTTTTGGTCTGTGCTATATATATATATATATATATATATATATATATATATATATACACTCCCTGACTGAAGTTGTGTCGCTTATCCCTGTTATGTAAATAAAAGCTTATAACCTGACGTTAAATTCATCTATTGGTTGTATAAATGATTCTTTTGAAAGCTGAAACCCTCTGAAATGTGGTTTAAGAAAATAAATTGGCATCAATGTAGAAATGTTGAACAGTTAATGGACACAGAATGGTCAGATTTCGGCAAGACAAAAGTTTTGTCACCTGGTTATATAATGCACCCAATCTTAGTTTACATCCTCACCTGTGCTCAGTAAATGATCGGATAGTCAGTGTGGGTGTATAGAAAGAAACCCAGCACCCCAGACTTTCACTTGAACTTCCACTTGAGCTCTGACAACATGCCAAAAATCCACCCTGCGACCAAAGCCTGGATTATCAAGAGGCTGAAGATCAGATCCACTGCAGAGGTGGCTGGCACCTTTAATGTGTCTCAGCATCAAGTACAAAAAATTAAAAAAAGATTGGAGATGTGTTTGACAAGCCCAGGTCCGACAGACCCCACAAAACAAGTGCTCAGGAGGAACATTTCTTGGTTAGAAAATCCAAAGCAAGCCCCTCTTCCACTGCAGCAGAGTTCCAACAGGCCTGGTCACCTAAAGTCCCGGTGTCAACTAGAACAGTTTGTAGGATTCTGTCTCGAAATGGCCTCCATGGTCGAATCAGTGCCCAGAAGCCAGCACTAAACAAATGGCACATAATAAACCGTGTGGCATTTGCAAAGTCCCACAGCTTGCTAAGCAGATGGATACTGGAAAAAGTGGCAGAAGGTGAATTTCTCTAATGAATCTTCAGTAGAATTACACCACAGCTGCGCAAATACTGCAGGAGACCTACTGGAGCCCATAGGGATCCAAAATACACCCAGAAAGCAGTTACATTTGGTGGTGTAAAGATCATGGTCTGGGGTTACATTCAGTATGGGGGTGTGCAAAACATTTGCAAGGTGGAAGACAATATCAATAGCCTAAAATATCAAGAACTATTAGCTACCTCTTATATGCCAAATCATAAAAGGGGTCAAATTCTGCAGCAGGATGGTGCTCCATCTCATACATCCATCTCTACAACAAAGTTCCTCCAGGCAAAAAGATCAAGGTGCTCAAGGACTTGCCAGCCCAATTACCAGACATGAACATCATTGAGCATGTTTGGGGTAGGATGAAAGAGGAAGCTTGGAAGACAAAACCAAAGAATCTAGATGAACTCTTGGAGGCATGTAAGACTGCATTCTTTGCTATTCCTGATGACTTCATTAATAAATTGTATGAATCAGTGTTGAACCGCATATATGCAGTCCTTCAAGCTCATGGAAGTCACGCAAAATATTAAATATGACTCTAATAGCACCGCAACTTCATTCACCAATGTTATGCAACATACAGTATATTTGTATTTTAGGTTAACTATTTGTTTGAATATCACATTACTTTCTGTGGGCGACAAAACTTTTGTCTTGCCAAAATCTGACTATTCTGTGTCCATTAACTGATCAATATTTCTACATTGATGCCAATTTATTTTCTTAACCTAAACCACATTTCGGAGGGTTTCAGCTTTCAAAAGAATAATTTATATAACCAATGGATGAATTTAACGTCAGATTATAAGCTTTTATTTACATAACATCGGTAAGCGACATAACTTCTGTCAAGGAGTGTATATATACAGTATATATATATATATATATATATATATATATATATATGTGTGTCTATATGTGTACACGGTATGCATGTGTGTATGTATGTGTTTGTATGTGTGTATATATATATATATATATATATATGTGTATATACTGTATATACAAGGGGTGTTCATTAAAGATTTCCCCTGACCCTCTTCCTGTGGACTGAGAGCAGTGAAATGTGGCACAGTTATTAGTCCTTCTCTACATAAGTGCCACCTAGGAACACACACTTCTCCCATCTCTTTTAGCAACTGTGAACACCTCGCTTGCACAAGTTGATAGGTTGCTCTAAGAGTCTCATCATTTGGAAAATGGTTGCCCTTCAAAAATAACTTCAATGTTGGAAAGAGGTGGATGTCCAATGGTGCGAGGTCAGGTGAATAAGCTAGAATTTCAAGCCACAGTAGCATGCTTCCATTTGGGCAACCTGTGAGTTGTAAACTTGTTCATTATCTTGCAGAAGGCGGAAGCATTTGGTGAGCATGCCACATCTCTTGGTTTTGATGGGCTACTGCCATTTCCACATGAGTGAAGCATAGTATGCCCCAGTGTTCATGGTACCCTTTGCTAGGAAATCCATCAATACTACCCTGTGCTGGTCCCAAAATGCTGTGAGCATGACCTTACCTGCCGAGGGTTGGGCAGGTGCCTTCTTTGGAGGCGGTGAGTAATGTTTCTTCCATTGCATCGACTGCACTTTAGTCTCAGGATCATAGTAATGGACCCAGCTTTCATCCTGTGTGATCAGTATATTGAAAATAAGCGAAAAGAAATACGGCAGCACTCACCTTTCACATGTCCTTGTATATACACCCCCGAGCCGTGAAGATTATGTTGCAATAAAATAGCCTGCAAAGAAGATTGGTGAGTGCTGCCGTATTTCTTTTTGCTTATATTCAAGACAGCATGTTTTTCTGGCTTATGGCACCCGAGATCTGCGGACCAGCGATGGTTAATTAACCAGCAAGTGCCACAGTGTGTCTGACCGGTGGTGCGGGTTGCTGTTTTCTTTCACGAGTATATTGAAAACATCCTCATGGTTTCAATGACACGTTGTCTATAGAGCCTGAGAGAATTTGACTTGTTCTTGCTTCTGGAAAGGTGTGAGCAGTCGAGGAACTCAGCGAGCGGATACCTGTTGCATGTGAAGATGGTCTTGGATGATTTTCTCCATGCACCCCGCACTAATCTTGACATTTTGGACTAGATGATGAATGGTTACGTGGTGATTTTCCAAAATGGCAACCTCCACTTGCTGGATGGTGTGTTCATCAATACCAGAGTGGGGTCGCCCTGCAATTGAAGCTGTTTGCACCGAAGTCTGACCACATATGAATTGATGATACCAGTTCTTGACTACATCATATGATGTGGAATCATCACCATAAACCTCTTTCATCTCATTTAACGTCTCCTTTGGTGTGCAGCCTTTCAAGTAAAGAAGCTTGATGACTGCTCTGTATTACACTTGGTCCATTATCAAACTTCACACCACTTCAGCACCTGTAAAATCAAGACTGTTATCAGTTCTGAGGTGCAAATTGGCACGTATCCTTTAGAGACTTATATAATTAAACATGTGCAGTTTCAGCATCCTGTGATATATAGGAGTGGGTCAGCGGAAATCTTTAATGAACGCCCCTCGTGTATATATATATATATATATATATATATATACACTGCTCAAAAAATAAAGGGAACACTAAAATCACACATCCTAGATATCACTGAATGAAATATTCCAGTTGTAAATCTTTATTCATTACATAGTGGAATGTGTTGAGAACAATAAAACCAAAAAATTATCAGCGTAAATCACAATTAATATCCCACGGAGGTCTAGAGTTGGAATGATGCTCAAAATCAAAGTGGAAAATGAAGTTACAGGCTGATTCAACTTCATTGGAAATGCCTCAAGACAAGGAAATGATGCTCAGTAGTGTATGTGGCCTCCACGTGCCTGTATAACCTCCCTACAATGCCTGGGCATGCTCCTGATGAGGCGGTGGATAGTCTCCTGAGTGATCTCCTCCCATATCTGGACTAAAGCATCCGCCAACTCCTGGACAGTCTGTGGTGCATCGTGACGTTGGTGGATGGTGAGAGACATGATGTTCCAGATGTGTTCAATCGTATTCAGGTCTGGGGAACGGGCAGGTCAGTCCATAGCTTCAATGCATTCATCTTGCAGGAACTGCTGACACACTCCAGCCACATGAGGTCTGGCATTTTCCTGCATTAGGAGTAACCCAGGGCCAACTGCACCAACATATGGTCTCACAAGGGGTCTGAGGATCTCATCTCAGTACTTAATGGTAGTCAGGCTATCTCTGCTGAGCACATGGAGGGCTGTGCGGCCCTCCAAGAAATGCCACCCCACACCATTACTGACCCACTGCTAAACCAATCATGCTGAGGGATGTTGCAGGCAGCAGATCGCTCTCCACATCATCTCCAGACTCTGTCACATGTGTCACATGTGCTCAGTCTGAACCTGCTTTCATCTGTGAAGAGCACAGGGCACCAGTGGCGAATTTGCCAATCCTGGTGTTCTGTGGCAAATGCCAAGTGTCCTGCACGGTGTTGGGCTGTGAGCACAACCCCCATCTGTGGACATCGTGTACTCAGACCATCCTCATGGAGTCGGTTTCTAACCGTTTGTGCAGACACATGCACCTTTGTGGCCTGCTGAAGGTCATTTTGCAGGGCTCTGGCAGTGCTCCTCCTGTTCCACCTTGCACAAAGGCTGAGGTAGCGGTCCTGCTGCTGGATTGTTGCCCTCCTATGGCCGCCCTCTCCATGTCTCCTGGTGTACTGGTCTGTCTCCTGGTAACACCTCCAGCCTCTGGACACTATTCTGACAGACACAGCAAACCTTCTTTCCACAGCTCGCATTGATGTGCCATCCTGGATGAGCTATATACACTTAGGTAGGAAAAAAGGATCATCCCCGCGCTGCCGGAAGAAGAATTCCAAAAATTGTAGAGGTTTCAACCTGTTTTTTTCTACACGTTTCAGTGTTCAAGTGACCCCTTCATCAGGACATACCACAAATATTGTAGGTACAATATTTTTTGTATGTCCTGATGAAGGGGTCACCTGAACCCTGAAACACGTAGAATAAACCACATTGAAACCTCTACAATTTTTGGAATTCTTCTTGCGGCAGCGCGGGGATGATCCTTTTTTCCTACCTAAGTGTATGTTTTAATCAGGTCTTGCACTGACCTGTGCATCTGCAGCAGCCACCTTTAATATATGTCCTTCCTTCATTCTCACCAGGTGAGTAGTTCTCTTGGTGGGCAACCCTGTGTAACATTTGATAAGACCCTATTTGCGCTTTTGTGTCTCCCTCTTTTCTCTGATCCTGGATGAGCTGCACTACCTGAGCCACTTTTGTGGGTTGTAGAGTCTGTGTCATGCTACCACGAGTGTGAAAGCATAACCAACATTCAAAAGTGACTATAACTTCAGCCAGAAATCATTGGTACTTAGATGTGGTCTATGGTCCCCACCTGCAGAACTACTCCTGTATTGAGTGTGTCTTGATAATTGCTAATAATTTCTACCTGATGTCTGTTCCACTGGCACAATAGCATGTGAAATTGATTGTCAACAGTGTTGCTTCCTAAGTGAACAGTTTGATTTCACAGAAGTTTGATTTACTTGGCGTTATATTCTGTTGTTTAAATGTTCCCATTATTTTTTTGAGTAGTGTATATCTATCTATCTATCTATCAATCTATCTATCTATCTATATATACAGGGTGGAGCGCGGTAATTTGCTTTTTTGCACTGCATGCTGTGGCGGCACTGTCGGTCGAAGAGAGGGGAGAGTGGGTGTGGCTTACAGTGGCTGATGGGTGATTTGTATTCCTCTGCCTTTCAGTTGCCATCATGCAGTGGACACGTGAGGAGAGGTCATTTTGTGTTGAAGCGTATTTTTCAAATGCCCACTCGATCTTTGCAGTGCAGCGTGCTTTTCGTTTACAATTCGCTGTTCCTCCACGCGGACGTGTTCCTGGACGGCAATCAATTGTAAATTGGGTGAATGCATTCAGAACAGCAGGGAATGTGTCATGTGTACGAAGGGGACCTGAGAGAAGGATTACAACACCACAAAACATCGAGAGAGTTAGAGCAGCAGTACTGCAATCTCCGAAACGCTCTGCTCGGAAGCAATCATTTGCTCTTGGCATTTCAAGACGTTCTCTCCACCGGATTCTTCATGATGAACTGAATTTTCACCCGTGTAAAATGTGCGTGGTCCAACATTTGTCAGCATGGGACTATTTGACATGGCGGACCTCTTGTGAAGACATGTTAGCAACGATACCCCGTGACGCAATTGTGTTTTTTTCTGATGAGGCACATTTTCACCTCAGTGGGTGTGCAAACAAACAAAATATGCGTTACTGGAGTGAAACAAACCCCAGAGAAGTTCACGAGAGACCTCTGCATTCGGACCGCGTCACTGTGTGGTGCGCCATATCACGAGTAGGCATCATTGGTCCTTACTTTTTTCAGGATAATGGTCGTGCCATAACTGTGGACTCCGAACGGTACTTGTCTATGATACAGGATTATTTTCAGCCGGCTCTTGAGGCAATGGAACTAGAGGATACATGGTTCCAACAGGATGGTGCCACTGCACACACAGCGAGGGTTACCATGAATTGTTTGAGGCAAATGTTTCCTGGACGGCTTATCTCTTTGAGGGGAGATGTGAACTGGCCAGCACGCTCACCAGATTTAGCCCCATGCGATTTTTTCCTTTGGGGTTACCTGAAGTCTAAGGTGTATATCAACCGTCCCAACACCTTGGAAGACCTAAGGAACAATATTGAAGCTGAAATTGGCAGAATACCAGTGGACATGCTTGTTAGAGTTCATGAAAACTTCAGAAAACGTATGCAGCAGTGTGTGGATAGCGAAGGTCGACATTTGCCAGATACACCATTTAAAACCATGTAATTTAAAAATTCCATTACTGTTCAGTATAATTAAAATATAAAATAAATTTTTCTAATGATCATAATTTTTTTATTTCATTCCCAAATCAGCAAATTACCGCACTCCACCCTGTATATATATATATATATATATACAGTGTATATCATGCACACACGTTGTTAGGAGTCGAGTTTCCTCTGCTGCACAGGGGGAATCTCGATCCGTCTCCGCTGCGGTCTCCCATTCTCCTCCGGCCGCAGTGGAGTCTGCTCAGCGGGGACGTCGCTCCCAGTGTCTTGCTCGCTCTCACTCTGTACAGAGAGTTACTGCTGCTTCTTCAGCTCCTGCCATTAAAGTCAGTGCTGGTCAGCGGCGAGCGGACTTCCCTGGGACTAAGTCCTTGTTTGCGCACACTGAGCATGCCCAGGGCAAGATCTCCCGTTGGAGATCGAGGGTCATGTGCTCAGGCTCTGCAGCACATTCCATTGGACCTCTTGGCAGGTCTTGGAAGGGCAAAGCTTCTGTGGCCACTTCCTGTGCTGCAACTATATAAACTGCGCATGACCGCACGGCCATGTGCTAGTGTACAATTGAATACGTGTGTTTGTTGTGAGTGCAAGTCGTTCATTAAATACCCCTACCCTATTGTATGACTGTTCGCGTATGGAGTATGGCTGCTATCTAGCGCCCGACAAATCACTCAATGTGTCACACACGTATCAGCGTCTATTGCTGTGACCGCCAGTGCGGCGCCACCCGCCAGTAGTGCGCTTCCTGACCCACGTCTGGGTGCTTAGTGGTGCCTGCCAGCACGGCACAGTTCGCACTTCGGTGCTCTAATTATTAAGAGTTGCCTAACATACCCTGTTGCGGTGTTGTGTCAGCAAGTGGTCTAATTGGACTTCAATCCCAGTTGGGGTTAAGTTCGCTGACTGCTTGCTCGCCTTCTATGTGCGGTACCGCGATCCTGTGACGCAACAGGATCGCTTCCTTCACGTTGGGTGAAGTTTAACCACCGCGAGTATACTTATGAGTACCGCCATATAGTCCGTCATTACTCAGCAGCAGGTTCTATCTCTGCACGGTGGACCCCGGGCTACGAACGCACCGTACACTATCAGTCTTATTATTTGGTGCGTTCCGCTAGCCCTAACACGTGCAAATATGTACACACATACATATATATGCACATATATACAGTATATATACATACTGTATCTCACTTCCTGTTTTTTTCAAGATAAGGTTGCATATAGACAATTTCTATTTGATCGTATTTACATCTCTGAAGAAAATTGTCATGTTGTATTGTAGTTAAACAAGTAGGGCATTGCAGGGAAAACCACAGACAAGCGGGGTGCCACTTTAGGATGTCAACCTCCACTGTTAGGTGAAGGCAAAGCACAGGTATGATATCAGGATGAGTTATTTACTATCCAGTGTGAATATAAATTATTGTTTTTGTTGTGTGTTTTTTGTCACATTTTAGACTATTGTAAGGTGCATTAATAAAATATTGCATTTTAATAAGAAGGGTCTTTATATATGATAGCCTTATCTGACTACAGCACCTTACTCTATACAGTTGAGAAGTCTTCCACTTGTCTTTTGGCAAACTCAAAATGAGCCTTACAATTTTTGTGTGTAAGTAAATGCGTTCTTCTGCCCGCTCTTCCATCAAGGCCACCTATATGGAGTGTACATCTTATTGTGGTCGTATGGACAGATAATCTAGTCTTTGCTTGGGAACTCTGAAGCACCTTCAGGGTTACCATTTATTTTCTGTGCTGCCTCTCTGATTAATGAACTCCTTGCCTGGGCTAAGTGTTTTGATGGGCGGCCCTCTATTGGTAGGCTTGTTGTTTCACTATGTTTTTTCCATTTGATGATCATGGAATTGATGGCACTCCAGGAATCATCAGAGATTGGTATATTTTTCATTACCCAATCCTGACTTGTTCTTCTCAAAAACGTCCCTGACTTGTTTTGAGATCTACTTGGCCTTCAGGTTTGGGTTTGGTTAATGGTCTCTCTGACTTAATGGTGTTTGAGCCTCTCTTACACACAAGTGAACTTCCTTTAGCTAAAGGTACCTTCACACTAAACAACTTCACAACGATAATGATAGCGATCCATGACGTTGCAGCATCCTGGATAGCGATATCGTTCAGTTTGACACGCAGCAGCGATCAGGATCCTGCTGTGATGTCGTTGGTCGGAGCTAGAAGGCCAGAACTTTATTTCGTCGCTGGACTCCCTGCAGACATCGCTGAATCGGCATGTGTGACACCAATTCAGCGATGTCTTCACTGGTAACCAGGGTAAACATCGGGTTACTAAGCGCAGGGCCGCGCTTAGTAACCCGATGTTTACCCTGGTTACCATCGTAAAAGTAAAAAAACCAAACACTACATACTTATCTTCCGCTGTCTGTCCCCAGCGCTGTGCTTCTCTGCACTCCTCCTGCATCCTGTGTCAGCACCGGTCAGCCGGAAAGCAGAGCGGTGACGTCACCGCTAAGCTTTCCGGCCGCTGTGCTCACAGTCAGTGCGGGAAGCAGAGCGCCGGGGACAGACAGCTGAAGGTAAGTATGTAGTGTTTGTTTTTTTACTTTTACGTTGGTAACCAGGGTAAACATCGGGTTACTAAGTGCGGCCCTGCGCTTAGTAACCTGATGTTTACCCTGGTTACTGGGGACCTCGGCATCGTTGGTCGCTGGAGAGCTGTCTGTGTGACAGCTCTCCAGCGACCAAACAGCGATGCTGCAGCGATTGACATCGTTGTCGGTATCGCTGCAGCGTCGCTTAGTGTGAAGGTACCTTAAGTATGTGACTTGAAGGTAATTGATTGCATTAGACATTTTTAGGAGCTTCATTGTAAGAGGAGTGAATACACATGCCAATTTTTAGCTATTGGATCACATACATTTAATTTATGCCTATATTTTTCTCACTTCACTTTACCAACTTAGACTACTTAGTGCTTATGCTTATTTGTATTGTCTGTACTCTATTTTATGGCACGTCAGTATAATGTGAATATTTGATATTCATATCTAAAAACCACTAAAATAGCAACGCTCGCTGGAGGGTAGTGGCAGTCACTAAAGAGCGAAATTTGTCATGAAAGCCGCAGAAATGTGAAATATTTGAAATTACAAAGAAGTCAAAAATCATCTGATATTCTGTTTTACATAAAAAAATGTGAAATATTGTTATGCTTAGCGTACTTTATTTGTGTATGTGAGATATCATCTTATGGACAATCAATGTTATTCTGATGACTGTATAGTAATCTAGTTGGCTGCGGAGGGAAGACTTGTATTTTTGTGTCAAAGAAACGACAATGCTTCCTACATCCGCACTCGAACCGTCAACTAAGATACTTATAAATGAAGGGATCTCTTGCCTGGATACACTTTCAATTTGCAAGAGTAATACCTAACGAGCACAGTAGTCAAACGAAACGCATAAAATAAAATGTTAACATTGTGGTAAAGTTCAAAGTCTTAAATATATCACTTTTCTCATGGTTGTTTTTCATGGTATTTCTCATTGTTTAAAACATATTAAGTGGAACATTTTTAAAATCTACAGAAATAGAATATTAGATGCTACTGTAAATTATACATAAAAATGCATGGAACTCTTGTACTTTATCCTTTTATTACTTATTCTTTTGACCAAAAAAACTATAAAAAATCGTCATTGAACATCTTTTAAAAAGAAAAAGAAAAGATTCTGTTTTTCTATGCAGAAAAAAAAAACTTTTATTGAAAATTTAGTGCCATTAACATATTCCTCATCACTGTACAGAGATTGTTCTGAATAACTGTCCCCAATAGGGCTCAAAATCTAAACTCCCTACTCCCTCATACTTAACCTCTTTAGGACCGAGGCACTTTGTAGGTTAATGACTGAGCCTTATCTTTTAAATCTGACCATTGTCACTTTATGAGGTAATAACTCTGGATAGCTTCAACGGCTCCCATTGATTATGCAACTTTTTTTGTGACATATTATACTTCGTAATAGTGCTAAAATTTGTTTGATATTATTTGCAATTATTTGTGAAAATATCAGAAATTTGGCTAAAATTTTGAAAATGTCACAATTTTCAAAATGTTAATTCTTGTGCCCTTAAACCAGAGTTACATCACACAAAATAGTTAATAAATAACATTTACTACATGTCTACTTCATGTCAGCACAGTTTTTGAAACCATTTTTTTAGGAAGATGAAAGGGTTAAAAGTTGATCAGTAATTTCTAATTTTTACAGCAATATTTACATAACCATTTTTTTAGGGATCACATCGCATTTGAAGTGACTTTGAGGGGTCTATATGACAAAAAATCCCCAAATGTGACATCATTTTTAAATCTGCACCCCTCAAGGTACTCAAAACCCCATTCAAGAAGTTTATTAACTCTTCAGGTGCTTCACAGGAATTAATTGAATGTTGAAGGAAAAAATTAACATTTAACCTTTTTTACACAAAAAATTTAATTTAGACCCTTTTTTATTTTCATAAAAGTAACAGGAGAAAGTTAACTTCAAAATTTGTTGTGCAATATCTCCTGAAAATGCTTATACTCCAGATATGGGGGAAAGCTACTGTGTGGGAGCACGGTAGGGCTCAGAAGGGAAGGAGCACAGTTTGACTTTTTGAATGAAAAAATGGCTGGAATCAAGTGGGAACACCATGTCAAATTTGGAGAGCCCCTAGTGTACCTAAACAGTGGAAACCCTCCACAAATTTTTTTTTCAGCCCCAAATTTTTCATTTTCACAAGGGTCACTGGAGAAATTGGACCCCAAAATGTGTTCAATTTCTCCTGAGTATGCAGATACCCAATATGTGGTTGAAAACTACATCTGAGGCACAGTGCAAAGCTCAGAAGGCATTCAGCTCCATATTAGAGTTCAGAGTTTTCTGGAATGGTTTGAGGGTGCCATGTTACATTGGCAGAACAGCAAACACCCCACATAAGTGACCTCATTTTGCAAACTACACCTCTCATTGAATTTGTCTAGGGTTGCCGAGAGCATTTTGCCTCCACATGTGCCTCACAGTTATGTACACCATTGGGCGGTGAAGAAAGTATTATATTTTTACCACTGAAATGTTGTTCTAGCCCCAAATTTTAAATTTTTATAAGGGCTAATAAAAAAAATTGGACTTCTCAGTTTGTTGCGTATTTTCTCCTGAGTACGCCAATACCTTACATAAAATCAAGAAATACTTTTGAATCACAGTGCAAAGTTCAGAAGGGAAGAAGCAGCATATTACAGTGCAGGTTTCACTATTATGATTTTCCGGTGTCATGACCCACTGGGAGAGCACCTTAGGTTCCAGAACAGCAGAACCCCCCATTAGTGACGCTATGTTACAAACTAAACCTCTCAATTAATTCATCTAGGGGTGCAGTAATCATATTGACAGCACTCATGTGTACCAGAATTTTATACCATTAGGCAGTGAAGAAAAATAATTACATTTTTGTCACAAATTTTGCTTTAGCTCCAGATTTTACATTTTTACTTGGGGAAATGGGTATAAATGGCAGAAAATGTTTTCACATAATTTCTGCTAAAACTGGAAAAAACACATATGTGGCTGTACAATATTGCATAGCCATGCGGCAAGATTCAGGAGAGACAAAGGGTAATTTGCTTCCTGGAGTGCAGATTTTCCTACAATAGTTTGCGGACTCCATATACAGAGCACTCAAGTGCTAGAAGAGCAGAATCCCCCTCAAGTGACCCCAATTTGGAAATTTTCCCTTGCCAAACATGTGGATAATAAATGTGGTTTAATCTCACTGTGAGGCTCAGAAGGGAGGGGCATTTGGACTTGGGAGAGCAGAATTTGCTGTATTTCTTTTGGAGGGTGAGGAGCCATTTCGCTTTTCCAGTGTCTTTTTAATATCAGTAAGGTGGAAACCCTCTATATTTTCATTGACAGATGAGGGGCATAAGTGCGAACATACTTTTTTTGTGGAATAAGTTGAAGCTTTTTAGGGAACATTTTACATAACATTTTGGATCACATTTATCCTGAGCTCGAACCTGAGCACTTGCATCATGGTGTCCATCTAAATCTCCAAATTACATTATTTAGATGAAACACCCTAGGAAGCCACTCATTATAATGAAGCAGCAGAGTTACTCTGGACTCCGTTTGGCCTCTGTTCAATGGTTCATTTTATTCAGAAGTTCATAAGACTGTGTCAGACCCAGGTTTCATGCAATCCTAAAAAGACGGATACCACCGGATCACAGGTCAGACGGCATCCACAGTGTCCCCACTTGCCTCATTATAGGAAATCTTGGGCCAGGGGTTCAGTCTGAATCACATAATTCAGAGATTTACATGGAAACTCTGGCGTAAGCGCTCGGTGCAGAGCTCTAATTGTTCTAATTTTTCATGTTTATGAGTGTTTTTCTGTCAAAATCATTTCTGACATGGTCAAACATTGCATGCATTGAATATTGCTCCAATTTAATCTATTTATATTCTGTCTGAAATATTGCGGAGAGCAAATGGTCATGGCCAGTTTATGGTGAAACTATGTTCTTTCCACTTCCGGATTATGGACCCAACAGTGCTCACTGGAACCTTCAGCAGTTTAGAAATTCTTTTGTAACCAATTCCATCAGAATGTTATGCAACAACAAAGGTGCAAAAGTCTTGAGACAGATCACTGGTTTTACCCATCATGAGATGTTTCTTGTGTGACACCTTGTTAATGAGACACTTTTTTACAGGCCATTAGTTGAACCATCTGATATTATTTTTCACTACGTGACAAAATTGCTTTCTAATTACTCATAATAATAATAATTTTATTTATATAGCGCCAACATATTCCGCAGCGCTTTACAAATTATAGAGGGGACTTGTACAGACAATAGACATTACAGCATAACAGAAATACAGTTCAAAACAGATACCAGGAGGAGTGAGGGCCCTGCTCGCAAGCTTACAAACTACTACTACTCATAGATTTCAGCTGGTGTCATGATTTTCCATGGCTTTTTGTACCTATCTTTCTTCATGCGTTTAATACCTTTTGCCTTTGACATTTCTCATTATTACCCCAAACTTGATTTATGGACATCTATAGTTTAATTTCTGTACCTGTGTGTATTGGATGGGTTGCTACCAACCTCTATTGAGAATCATCTGTTTAGAATTTCATGTCAATAGCACTTATATTTACTTAGAAAATCAGTGACGTGTTCAATACTTATTTCACCTGCTGTATAAGCAATCAATAGATAGATAAATAGGTAGATAGATAGATTCATGAATTATGATTTTAGGGGAACACACTGATCTTTATGAAGATTATATCATTAATTTTACACCCTACTGCTGTAAGCAATATTGCTAATTATTGAGTCATATAGCTCCATGAGGAAATGCTGCTGAACATTGTCCAAGTTTTTGAACTGGTTAATAAGTTAATTGATTAGCAAAATGAAATGTAAAATTAATTATGTATAAATTTTTAAGACACAAGGATTAAAAAATGTCGAACATGCCAACTTCTAGAGTGACATACAAGCTATGAATTAATTTTTATTTTTATATTTTCTTTGGAGTACGAAAAATTTAAATTCTATCATAGATCTTCACATTTTGTACTGTGTCATAAAAAGCAAGTGAACTTCATTATATAAGTTGGTTCAAGTATAGCAATGCCATATAAGTTTAATAGATTTTTTTGCTTTATACTTTTGAGCAGAAAAGCTATTATTGTGTGTTGGTATCTCGGACACCATAACTTGTTTAAATTTTCAGCCATCATAGTCGCATAAGTTATTTGACAAATTTTGACTTTGACAATTTTTTTTCAATTTTTGGAATTTCAAGGCTATGTTCACACTTTGCGTTGTCCTTCTGCGGGTTCTCCCGCAGCGGATTTGATAAATCTGCAGGGCAAAACAACTGCGGTTCTCCCTGCAGATTTATCACGGTTTGTTCCGCGTTTTCCGCTGCGGGTTTCCGCCTATACTATTGATGCTGCATATGCAGCAATATGCAGTATCAATAGTAATGTTAAAAATAATAAAAATTGGTTATACTCACCCTCTGACGTCCCGATCTCCTCGACACTGCACCCGGCGGTCCGGTTCCAAAGATGCTTTGCGAGAAGGACCCTTCGTGACGTCACGGTCATGTGACCGCGACGTCACCGCAGGTCCTGGTTGCACAGCAACTTTGACCGGACGGCCGCGTGCAGCGCTGAAGACTTCAGAGGGTGAGTATAACATGATTTTTTATTTTTTAACCCCAAATATGGTTCCCAGGGCCTGGAGGAGAGTCTCCTCTCCTCCACCCCGGGTAGGAACCGCACATTATCCGCTTACTTCCCGCAACGTGGGCACAGCCCCATGCGGGAAGTAAGCGGTTCAATGTATTCCTATGGGTGCAGAATCGCAGCGATTCTGCACAAAGAAGTGACATGCTGCGGGTTGTAAACCGCTGCGTTCCCGCGCGGTTTTTCCCGCAGCATGTGCACAGCGGTTTGCGGTTTCCATAGGGTTTACATGTTACTGTAAACGCTATGGAAACTGCTGCGGACCCGCAGCATCAAAATCGCGGCGGTTCCGCGGTAAAAACCGCAAAGTGTGAATATAGCCTAATAAGAGAAAAACACATTCATTCTACTATGACAACTGCATGTAAACTGCCAGGATTGAATGTCATTTGCTGCTGCAGAGCCCAGCTATGAATTACAACAGGGGCTTCCAACACAATCTTGTGAATACTGTGTGGCAGTACTCACAAGATTTTCATGATAAATTTCATGTTGAGGGCAATGGAGCAGTGCCATGAATTAATCACCAGGTTTTTTTTTAAAGAATTATTATAATTTTTTTGTGAATTTTGTAATGAATAAATTGAAGGGATAGAAGGAATAATGTGAAACTTCAATGGACTATGCAAAAAAGGTGCACCACTGTTGAGATATTGATTAATGTCTTACTTTTAACCTCTTAATGACAGAGCCAATTTGGTACTTAATGACTGAGCCAATTTTTACAATTCTGACCACTGTCATTTTATGAGGTTATAACTCTGGAACGCTTTAACAGATCCCGCTGATTCTGATTCTGTTTTTTTCATGACATATTGTACTTCATGTAACATTTCTTCGATATTACTTGCGATTATTTATGAAAAAAATGGAAATATGGCGAAAATGTTTAAAATTTATCAATTTTCAAACTTTGAATTTTTATGCCCTTAAATCAGGGAAATATGTCACGCAAAATAGTTAATAAATAATATTTCCCACATGTCTACTTTACATCAGCACAATTTTGTAAGGAAGTTATAAGGGTTAAAAGTTGACCAGCGATTTCTCATTTTTACAACAAAATTTACAAAACCATTTTTTTTTAGGGACCATCTCACATTTAGTACTTTGAGGGGTGTACATGACAGAAAATACCCAAACTTGACACCATTCTAAAAACTACAACCCTCAAGGTGCTCAAAACAAGATTCAAGAAGTTTATTAACCCTTGACGTGCTTCACAGCAACTGAAACAATGTGGAAGGAAAAAATTAAGATTTAACTTTTTTTTGCAAACATTTTACTTCAGAACCAATTTTTTTATTTTCACAAGTGTAAAAAAAGAGAAAATGAACCACAAAATTTGTTGTGAAATTTCTCCTGAATACACCGATACTTATATGTGGGGGTAAACCACTGTTTGGGCGCACAGCAGGGCTTGGAAGAGAAGGAACGCTGTTTGACTTTTTCAATGCAGAATTGGCTGGAATTGAGATCGGATGCCATGTCGAGTTTGGAGAGCCCCTGATGTGCCTAAACAGTGGAAACCCCCCACAAGTGACATCATGTTGGAAACTAGACCCGTTAAGAAACTTATCTAGATGTGTGGTGAGCACAGTGAACCCCCAAGTGCTTCACAGAAGTTTATAACGTAGAGCCGTGAAAATAAAAAAATCGCATTTTTTATACAAAAATGATTTTTTCGCCCATAAATTCTTATTTTCACAAGGCTAACAGGAGAAATTAGACTACGAAGGTTGTTGTGCAATTTCTCCTGAGTATGTCGATACCCCAAATGTGGGGGTAAGTCGCTGTTTGGGCGCATGGCAGAGCTTGGAAGAGAAGGAGCACCGTTTTACTTTTTCAATGCAGAATTGGCTGGAATTGAGATCGACGCCATGTCGCGTTTGGAGAGCCCCTGATGTGCCTGAACAGTAGAAACCCCCCACAATTGACACTATTTTGGAAGCGAGACCCCTTAAGGAACTTGTCTAGATGTGTGGTGAGCACTTTAAACCCCCAGGTGATTCACAGAAGTTTATAACATAGCACCATGAAAATAAAAAATCGAATTTTTTCTACAAAAATGATCTTTTTGCCCCCAAATTTTTATTTTCACAAGGGTAACAGGAGATATTAGATGCCAAAAGTTGTTGTGCAATTTGTCCTGAGTACGCAATACCCAATATGCAGGGATAAACCACAGTTTGGGCACACGGCAGAGCTTGAAAGAAAAGGAGTTCAATTTGACTTTTTCAATGCAGAATTGGCTGGAAATGAGATCGGACGCCATGTCGCGTTTGGAGAGCCCCTGATGTGCCTAAACAGTAGAAACCCCCCACAAATGACACCATTTTGAAAACTAGACACTTGTTTAGATGTGTGGTGAGCACTTTAAACCCCCAGGTGCTTCTCACAGAAGTTTATAACATAGAGCCGTGAAAATAAAAAAATCCTTTTTTTTCCTCAAAAATGATTTTTTTAGCTCGCAATTTTTTTTTCTCAAAGGTAACAGGAGAAATTGGAATACAACATTTGTTGTCCAGTTTGTCCTGAATATGCTGATACCCCATTTGTGGGGGGAACCACTGTTTGGGCACACATCGGGGATCAGAAGGGAAGTAGTGACGTTTTAAAATGCAGACTTTGATGGAATGGTCAGCGGGCTTCATGTTGCATTTGCAGAGCTCCTGATGTACCTAAACAGTAGAAACCCCCACAAGGGACCCCATTTTGGAAAATATACCCCCAAAGAGCTTGTCTAGATGTGTGGTGAGCACTATGAACCCCCAACTGCTTCTCAGAAGTTTATAATGTAGAGCCATGAAAATAAGCACACATGAGGGCTCGGAAGGGAAGCAGTGACATTTTAAAATGCAGACTTTGATGGAATGGTCTGCGGGTGTCATGTTGCATTTTCAAAGCCCCTGATGTACCTACACCGTATAACCCCCTCACAAGTGACCCTAGTTTGGAAACTAGACCCCCCCGAGGAACTTATCTTGATATGTGGTGAGCATTTTAAACGCCCAAGTGCTTCACAGAAGTTTGACGCAGAGCCATGAAAATAAAAAAAATAAATTTTTTTCCCACAAAAAAGATTTTTAAGCCCCCATATTTTTTATTTCTGCAAGGGTAACAGGAGAAACTGGACCCCAAAAGTTGTTGCCCAATCAGTCCTGAGTATGCTGATATCCCATATGTGGGGGTAAACCATTGTTTGAGCGCATGGCAGAGCTCAGAAGAGAGGGAGAACCATTTGACTTTTTGAGCGCAAAATTGGCTGTCGCGTATGGAGACCCCCTGATGTACCTAAACAGTGGAAACCTCCCAATTCTAACTCCAATTGTAACCCCAACACACAGCTAACTCTAATCCCAACCCAATCCATAACCCTAATCAAAACCCTAACCCCAAAAGACCCCTAACCCTAATCCTAACCCTAACCATAACCCTAATCAAAACCCTAATGCCAAAACACCCTAACCCTAAACCCAACCCTAACCATAACCCTAATCACAACCCTAACGCCAAAACACCCTAACCCTAATCCCAACCCTAACCCTAATCAAATCCCTAAGCCCAACACACCCCTAATCAAAATCTCAACCCTAACCTCAAGCCTAACCCTAACACCAACCTTACCCTTAATCCTAATCCCAAACCTAATCCTAATGCCAAACGTAACCCTAATGCCAACCCTAACCCTAATACCAACCCTAACCCTAATCCAAACCCTAATCCCAACCCTAACCATAATCCCAACTCTAACTCTAACTTTAGCCCCAACCCTAATCCCAACTTTAGCCCCAACCCTAGCCCTAACCCTAGCCTTAACTTTAGCACCAACCCTAACCCTAACTTTAGCCCCAACCATAACCCTAACTTTAACCCCAATCCTAACCCTAGCCCTAACCCTAACTTTAGCTCCAACCCTTACCCTAACCCTAACTTTAGCACCAACCCTAACCCTAACTTTAGCCCCAACCCTAACCCTAGCCCTAACCCTAACTTTAGCTCCAACCCTTACCCTAACCCTAACTTTAGCACCAACCCTAACCTTAGCCCTAACCCTAACTTTAGCCCAAACAATTACCCTAACTTTACCCCCAACACTAACCCTAACCCTAACTTTAGCCCCAACCCTAACCCTAACTTTAGCACCAACACTAACCCTAGCCCTAACCCTAACTTTAGCCCCAACCCTAACCCTAAGCCGAACCCTAACCCTAGCCCTAACCCTAACCCTAATTGAAAAATAGAAATACATACTTTTTTTATTTTATTATTTTTTCCTAACTAAGGTGGTGATTAAGGGGGGGTTATTTACGATTTTTTTAGTTTGATCACTGTGATAGGATCTCACAGTGACCAAAATAAAACAAGAGGAAGAATCATCCTCTGCCGGCACATCAAGGTGGGCGCACTGCGCATGCACCTGCCATTTTCTTCCCGGAGGAAGAAGCTGGCAGCCAGGAGGGGACGCAGGAGGACCCAGGGACACCGGTACGTATAATAGGGTCCCTGAATCCCCCGAATTCTCTGTCCTCTGATGTGCGATCACATCAGAGGACAGAGAATGACACGCCACTTTTTATTCTTTTTGTGGTTAATTACCCGCCATCGAAAAACAGGGGTCGGTAAAAACCGACCCCGATCATGTTCTTTGGGGTCTCAGCTACCCCTGGCAGCCGAGACCCCAAAGACCTGCTGGGTGCCGGCTGGCGGGCGCACTGCGCATGCACCCCCTATTTTTTCCCGGAAAAAGATGGCAGCGCCCATCGGAAGCCACAAGGAGCATCAGAGGAGACGGGTGAGTATCTGGGGACTATCAGGGACCCCATTTTTCTGTCCTCCGATGTGCGATCCCATCAGAGGACAGAGAAATTAAATGGGAAATCACGGTTTTTTTTTTTACGGCTGTCGGTAAATGGTTATTTACCGGCAATCACAACTTGGGGGTCGGTAAAAACCGACCCGAATCATGTTCTCTGGGGCCTTGGCTACCCCAGGCAACCAAGACCCCAGAGAAAATCTGACTCCGGGGGGCGCTATACACTTTTTCCACAGTGCCATTTATTAACGGCACTGTGGTTTAAGTACCCTTAACTGCTGCTTTTAAAAGGCGTATCGGCGGTCATTAAGGGGTTAAAGGAGAGTGTATTCATTAATGCTCAGCACTGTATATACAGTTGAAACCAAAAGTTTACATACGCTATATAAAAAGACACTTATGCATGTTTTTCTCAATATCTGTCATGAAATCAGAATAAACCTTTCCATTTTAGGTCAATTAGGATTACCATATTTAATAATATTGGCCAAATGCCAGAATAATAAGAAATAGAGAATGTTTTAAGTCATTTTTATTACTTACTGCAAAGTCAAAAGTTTACATACATTTCAATAGTATTTGGTACCATCGTCCTATGTAATTCCTTTATGATTTTTATGATTTACGTTGTGCTGCTGTGATAACATAATTTCAATAAAGTGTATCGTATCGTATCATATCGTAAACTGAATGACTTGGGTCAAACGTTTGGGATAGCCTTCAATAACTTTCTCACAATAGTTGGTCGGAATTTGAGCCCATTCGTCTTGACAAAACTGGTGTAACTGATACAGGTTTGCAGGTCGCCTTGCTCACACCTGCCTTTTCAGCTTTGCACATAAGTTTTTAAGAGGAGTGAGATCAGAGCTATGTGATGGCCACTCAAAAACATTGACTTCGTTATCCTTAAGCCACTTTGTTACCATTTTGGCAGTATGCTTCAGGTCATTGTCCATTTGGAAAACCCGCCGAAGCTTTAACTTCCTGGCAGATGTCTTGAGATGTTGTTCAGTATTGAAATATAATCTTCTGTTCTCATGGTGCCATCTATTTTGTAAAGTGCACCAGTCCCTCCTGTAGCCTAACAACCCCACAACATGAAGCTGCCACCCCCGTGTTTCACAGTTGGGATGATGTTCTTAGGCATCAATGCTTCTCCCTTTTTCCTTCAAACGTACAGATGATCATTATGTCCAAAAAGTTCAATTTTAGTTTCACCAGACCACAGGACATGTCTTGAAAAATTAAGGTCTTTGCTCCTGTGTGTATTTGCAAAAATTAATCTGGCTTTTTTATGTTTCTTTCGGAGTTATAGCTTCTTCCTGGCAGAGTAGCCCTTCAGCCCATGTTGATACAGCACTTATTTCACAGTGGATATTGACAAAATCTTATTAGCTTCCGCCATCATCTTCGCAAGGGCTTTTGCTTTAGTCCTTGGGTTGATATGCACATGTCGGACCAACGCACATTCATCTCTGGGACACCGAACCTGTCTTGTTCCTGAGCGGTATCATGGCTGGACATTCCCATATTGTTTGAATTGCGTATGATTGTTTGTAAGGATTAACAAGGCACATTCAGGTATCTTAAAATTGTACCCAAGGATGAGCCAGACTTGTGCAAGTCCACAATTCTCTTTCTGATATATGGCTGATTTTTTTACACTTTCCCATGATGCAATAAAAAGAAGCAGTGTTTTTCACGTGTGCATTAACCCCTTTACCCCCAAGGGTGGTTTGCACGTTAATGACCGGGCCAATTTTTACAATTCTGACCACTGTCCCTTTATGAGGTTATAACTCTGGAACGCTTCAACGGATCCCAGTGATTCTAACATTGTTTTCTTGTGACATATTGTACTTCATGACAATAGTAAAAATTCTTTGATAGTACCTGCGTTTATTTGTGAAAAAAACGGAAATTTGGCGAAAATTATGAAAATTTCGCAATTTTCCAACTTTGAATTTTTATGCAATTAAATCACAGAGATATGTCACACAAAATACTTAATAAGTAACATTTCCCACATGTCTACTTTACATCAGCACAATTTTGGAACCAAAATTTTTTTTTGTTAGGGAGTTATAAGGGTTAAAAGTTGACCAGCAATTTCTCATTTCTACAACACCATTTTTTTTTAGGGACCACATCTCATTTGAAGTCATTTTGAGGGGTCTATATGATAGAAAATACCCAAGTGTGACACCATTCTAAAAACTACACCCCTCAAGGTGCTCAAAACCATATTCAGGAAGTTTATTAACCCTTCTGGTGCTTCACAGGAATTTTTTGAATGTTTAAATAAAAATGAACATTTAACTTTTTTTCACAAAAAATTTAATTCAGCTCCAATTTGTTTTATTTTACCAAGGGTAACAGGAGAAAATGGACCACAAACATTGTTGTACAATTTGTCCTGAGTATGCCAATACCCTACATGTGGGGGTAAACCACTGTTTGGGCACATGGCAGAGCTCGGAAGCGAAGGAGCGCCATTTGACTTTTCAATGCAAAATTGACTGGAATTGAGATGGGACGCCATGTTTCGTTTGGAGAGCCCCTGATGTGCCTAAACATTGAAACCCCCCACAAGTGACACCATTTTGGAAAGTAGACCCCCTAAGGAACTTATCTAGAGGTGTGGTGAGCACTTTGACCCACCAAGTGCTTCACAGAAGTTTATAATGTAGAACCGTAAAAATAAAAATCATATTTTTTCACAAAAATTATCTTTTCACCCCCAATTTTTTATTTTCCCAAGAGTAAGAGAAGAAATTGGACCCCAAAAATTGTTGTACGATTTGTCCTGAGTACGCTGATAGCCCATATGTGGGGGTAAACCACTGTTTGGGCGGATGGGAGAGCTCGGAAGGGAAGGAGCGCCGTTTGACTTTTCAATGCAAAATTGACAGGAATTGAGATCGGACGCCATGTTGCGTTTGAAGAGCCACTGATGTGCCTAAACATTTAAACCCCCCACAAGTGACACCATTTTGGAAAGTAGACCCCCTAAGGAACTTATCTAGAGGTGTGGTGAGCACTTTGACCCACCAAGTGCTTCACCGAGCCGCAAAAATAAAACAAAAATTTTTTCCCACAAAAATTATTTTTTAGCCCCCAGTTTTGTATTTTCCCGAGGGTAACAGGAGAAATTCGACCTCATAATTTGTTTTCCAATTTGTCCTGAGTGCGCTGATACCCCATATGTGGGGGGGAACCACTGTTTGGGCGCATGGGAGGGCTCGGAAGGGATGGAGCTCCATTTGGAATGAGGACTTAGATGGAATGGTCTGCAGGTGTCACATTGCATTTGCAGAGCCCCTAATGTACCTAAACAGTAGAAACCTCCCACAAGTGACACCATTTTGGAAACTAGACCCCCTAAGGAACTCATCTAGATGTGTTGTGATAGCTTTGAACCCCCAAGTGTTTCACTACAGTTTGTAACGCAGAGCCGTGAAAATTAAAAAAAAAAAATCTTTCCCCCAAAAATTATTGTTTAGCCCCCAGTTTTGTATTTTCCCGAGGGTAAGAGGAGAAATTCGACCCCAAAAGTTGTTTTCCAATTTGTCCTGAGTACGCTGATACCCCGTATGTTGGGGGGAACCACCGTCTGAGCGCATGGCAGAGCTCGGAAGGGAAGGAGCGCCATTTGGAATGCAAACTTAGATGGAATGGTCTGCAGACGTCACATTGCGTTTGCAGAACCCCTAATATACCTAAACAGTAGAAACCCCCCACAAGTGACCCCATATTGGAAACTAGACCCCCCAGGGAACTAATCTAGATGTGTTGTGAGATCTTTGAACCCCCAAGTGTTTCACTACAGTTTATAACGCAGAGCCGTGAAAATAAAAAATCTTTTTTTTTCCCACAAAAAATATTTTTTAGCCCCCAGTTTTGTATTTTCCCAAGAATAAAAGGAGAAATTGGACCCCAAACGTTGTTGTCCTATTTGTCCTGAGTACGCTGATACCCCATATGTTGGGGTAAACCCCTGTTTGGGCACACGGGAGAGCTCGGAAGGGAAGAAGCACTGTTTTACTTTTTCAACGCAGAATTGGCTGGAATTGAGATCGGACGCCATGTCGCGTTTGGAGAGCCCCTGATGTGCCTAAACAGTGGAAACCCCCCAATTATAACTGAAACCCTAATCCAAACACATCCCTAACCCTAATCCCAACACTAACCCTAACCACACCTCTAACCCTGACACACCCCTAACCCTAATCCCAAACCTATTCCCAACTGTAAATGTAATCTAAACCCTAACTGTAACATTAGCCCCAACCCGAACCCTAACTTTAGCCCCAACCCAAACTGTAGCCCTAACCCTAGCCCTAACCCTAACCCTAGCCCTAACCCTAGCCCTAACCCTAGCCCTAACCCTAACCCTAGCCCTAACCCTAGCCCTAGCCCTAACCCTAGCCCTAACCCTAGCCCTAACCCTAGCTCTAACCCTAGCCCTAACCCTAGCCCTAACCCTAACCCTAGCCCTAACCCTAACCCTAGCCCTAGCCCTAGCCCTAACCCTAGCCCTAACCCTAGCCCTAACCCTAATGGGAAAATGGAAATGAATACATTTTTGTTATTTTTCCCTAACTAAGGTGGTGATGAAGGGGGGTTTGATTTACTTTTATAGTGGGTTTTTTAGCGGATTTTTATGATTGGCAGCCGTCACACACTGAAAGACGCTTTTTATTGCAAAAAATATTTTTTGCGTTACCACATTTTGAGAGCTATAATTTTTCCATATTTTGGTCCACAGAGTCATATGAGGTCTTGTTTTTTGCGGGACAAGTTGACGTTTTTATTGGTAACATTTTCGGGCACGTGACATTTTTTGATCGCTTTTTATTCCGATTTTTGTGAGGCAGAATGACCAAAAACCAGCTATTCAAGAATTTCTTTTGGGGGAGGCGTTTATACCGTTCCGCGTTTGGTAAAATTGATAAAGCAGTTTTATTCTTTGGGTCAGTACGATTACAGCAACACCTCATTTATATAATTTTTTTATGTTTTGGCGCTTTTATACGATAAAAACTATTTTATAGAAAAAATAATTATTTTTGCATCGCTTTATTCTCAGGACTATAACTTTTTTATTTTTTTGCTGATGATGCTGTATGGTGGCTCGTTTTTTGCGGGACAAGATGACGTTTTCAGCGGTACCATGGTTATTTATATCTGTCTTTTTGATCGCGTGTTATTCCATTTTTTGTTCGGCGGTATGATAATAAAGCGTTGTTTTTTTGCCTCGTTTTTTTTCTTACGGTGTTTACTGAAGGGGTTAACTAGTGGGCCAGTTTTATAGGTCGGGCCGTTACGGACGCGGCGATACTAAATATGTGTACTTTTATTGTTTGTTTTTTTTATTTAGATAAAGAAATGTATTTATGGGAATAATATTTTTTTTTTTTCATTATTTTGGAATATTTTTATTTTTTTTTTACACATTTGAAAAAATTTTTTTTTACTTTTTTACTTTGTCCCAGGGGGGGACATCACAGATCGGTGATCTGACAGTTTGCACAGCACTCTGTCAGATCACCGATCTGAGAGCAGTGCAGGCTGCTTCACAGTGCCTGCTCTGAGCAGGCTATGTGAAGCCACCTCCCTCCCTGCAGGACCCGGATCCGTGGCCATCTTGGATCCGGGGCTCGAGCAAGCAGGGAGGGAGGTAAGACCCTCGCAGCAACGCGATCACATCGCGTTGCTGCGGGGGGCTCAGGGAAGCACGCAGGGAGCCCCCTCCCTGCGCGATGCTTCCCTGCACCGCCGGCACATCGCGATCATCTTTGATCGTGGTGTGCCAGGGGTTAATGTGCCGGAGGCGATCCGTGACCGCTCCTGGCACATAGTGCCGGATGTCAGCTGCGATAGGCAGCTGACACCCGGCCGCGATCGGCGGCGCTCCCCCCGTGAGCGCCGCCGATCGCGCTGGACGTACTATCCCGTCCATGGTCATAGGGGCCCACCCCACATGGACGGGATAGTACGTCCGATGTCAGAAAGGGGTTAAAATTCCTCCATAGGTATGGTTCTAGTTAACTCAGATCTTGCCAAAAAAACTATCAGAAAATTCAAAACACATGACATATTGATATGGGCAGTCCAGAATTGTTTAAAGGCCTAGTAATCTTAGTATATGTAAGCTTTTGACAATAAGAATGTCTTAAAACATTCTCTCTCATTATTCTGGCATTTAGCAAATTTTAATAATTAAGGTAACCCTAATTGACCTAAAATGGGAAAGGTTTATTCTTATTTTATGTCAGAATTTGAGAAAAACATACATATGTGTCTTTTTATATAGAGTATGAAAACTTCTGGTTTAAACTGTATATATACAGTAGAGACTAAAAGTTTGGGCATACCTTCTCATTTTAAGATTTTTTTGTATTTTCATGAGTATGAATATTGTACATTCACACTGAAGGCATCAAAACTATGAATTAACACATGTGGAATTATATACTTAACAAAAAAGTGTGAAAGAACTGAAATTATGTCTTATATTCTAGGTTCTTCAAAGTAGCCACATTTTGCTTTGATGACTGCTTTGCACACTCTTGGCATTCTTTTGATGAGCTTCAAGAGGTAGTCACCAGGAATGGTTTTCACTTCACAGGTGTGCCCTGTCAGGTTTAATAAGTGGGATTTCTTGCCTTATAAATGGCGTTGGGACCATCAGTTGTGTTGTGCAGAAGTCTGGTGGATACACAGCTGATAGTCCTACTGAATAGACTGTTAGAATTTTTATTATCGCAAGAAAAAAGCAGCTAAGTGGGGTGAGGTGGACCGCAGAGTTAAGGCAAAAAGGCCAACAAGTGCTAAGCATCTCTGGGAACTCCTTCAAGATTGTTGGAAGACCATTCCCGGGGACTACCTTTTGAAGCTCATTAAGAGAACGCCAAAAGTGTGCAAAGCAGTCATCAAAGCAAAAGGTGGCTATTTTGAGGAACCTAGAATATAAGACATATTTTCAGTTGTTTCACACTTTTTTGTTAAGTATATAATACCACATGTGTTAATTCACAGTGTTGATGCCTTCAGTGTGAACGTACAATTTTCATAGTAATGAAAATACAGAAAAATCTTTAAATGAGAAGGTGTATCCAAAATTTTGGTCTGTACTATATGTGAACCCATGTGTTCAATCCCATGGGGTGGACACATGACATACAGTGGACTCTGGACAGGGCAACTGCATTCCCCTGTAGTCTGCCTGCCCGATGTTCTACTGGAAATTTTAAAATTTGCAGGGACAGAAATGACCTAGTGACTTGCGCATTCCTCTCCTTTACTTAACTCATCCATGTAAGGGGAATGATCTGTCACCAAGCGAAATGTTATCCCCATAAAATAATAGCGAATAGACTCAAGTGCCCACTTAATCGCCCGGCACTCTCTCTTCACAATACTGTACCTGGTATCGTTCTGGGGTAAGCTTCCGGCTCAGGAAACTAATGGGATGGTCTTTCCCGTTAAGCTCTTGAGACAAAACGGCATCAAGACCTATCTCAGAGGCATCGGTCTGCACGATGATCTCTCTTTTGAAATCGGGTGTAATCAGAACTGGTGTTGAACACAGTACTGATTTTAACTTTACAAAGGCCTCTTCTATCTGATCATTCCAGTGGACCATCACAGACTTCCTCCCTTTCAAGCAGTCTGTTAAGGGAGTGGACAACGTTGCAAAGTTGGGAATAAATCACCTGTAATATCCCACTAAACCCAAAAAGGCTTTTACCTGCTTTGTTGTGAGGGGACAGGGCCAGTTCTGAATTGCCCCTGCTTTGTTTATTTGGGGTTTGAGGACTCCTCTCCCTATGACATAACCCAAGTACCGAGCTTCCTCCAATCCTATGGAACACTTCTTTGGATTAACGGTTAGCCCTGCTTGTCGCAAAGAATCTATCACCTCCTCTACCTTGGGTATGTGACTTTCCCAGTCTGCACTGTACAGAACAATATCATCCAGATAGGCTGAGGCATAACGGCAATGGGGATGGAGAACAATATCGATTAATCAAAGGAACATCGCCGGCGCGCCATGCAAACCAAAGGGTAATACTTTATACTGGAACAGCCCTTCAGGCGTTACAAAGGCCGTTTTTTTCCTTAGCTGCCTCTGTTAGGGGCACCTGTCTGTATCCTTTTGTGAGATGAAGGGATGAAAAAAAACATGCCTGCCTAAGCTGCTCTATCAATTCATCCACCCTTGGCATGGGGTAAGCCTAAACTTTTGAAATTTCATTAAGTTTTCTGAAGTCATTACAGAACTTTAGTGTACCATCAGGTTTAGGTATTATGACTATTGGACTGGCTCACTCACTGTGGGACTCTTCAATGACCTCTAACTGTAGCATAGTTTTCACCTCCTGCGATATGGCTTGTGGCCGGGCCTCAGGCACCCAATATGGCTTTAGTCGGATTTTGGCCTGTGGCTCCGTGGCAATGTCATGTTGGATTAGTGAGGTACATCTAGGGAGCTCAGAGAAAACGTCCATATTTCAGTGAACAAACTCCCGGACCTCCTGAACCTGTTGAGCAGACAAAGTATCTGCTATTTTGACTATGGAGAAGGCTTCATCTGACTTTCCCAGAGGTAATGGAGCCTTCTCCACAGGAAATGCAGGAAGCGGACTATCCCCGCCAAGGTGGTCTCTATTTTTCCACGGTTTAAGCAAATTAATATGATAAACCTGCTCTGGCTTCCTCCATCCTGGTTGGTGAACCTTATAATCTATTGGTCTCACCTTCGCAGCACGGTGGCGGAGTGGTTAGCACTGTAGCCTTGCAGCGCTGGAGTCCTGGTTCAAACCCCACCAAGGACAACATCTGCAAAGAGTTTGTATGTTCTCTCCGTGTTTGCGTGGATTTCTTCTGGGTACTCCGGTTTCCTCCCACATTCCAAAGACATACTGATAGGGAATTTAGATTGTGAGCCCCGTCGGGGACAACGATGATAATGTGTGTAAAAATTAAAACGCTGCGGAATATGTTAGCGCTATATAAAAATAAAGATTATTATTATTATAATCTCATAGGACCCCTGCCACCTTGCAAGATATTTGCTATCCACTGTGGGCACAAGTACCAACACCCGATCCCCAGGACTAAAGGTTCTTACCCGAGCCTCACGGTTATAGACCCGACTCTGAAACCGTTTTGCTGCTTCCATATGTTCCCGGACCAACAGTAGGACTGTCTCCATTCTTTCCTGCATTTTTGCATGTTCTATCACACTCTTGTGGGGGGGTTTGTTCTCCCAAGCCTCTTTGGCTATATCAAGTAAGCCCCGGGGATGTCTGCTATACAACAGTTCAAAGGGCGAGAACCCCGTAGATGCCTGGGGAACCTCCTGCACTGGAGCCAAACAACAAATATGGTAGTAAGAGATCCCAATCCTTCCCATTTTTGGACACTGCCTTTTTTAACATGCTCTTTAGCGTCTTATTGAATCATTCTACCAGACAATCTGCTTGGGGATGATAAACTGATGTGTGCAACTGTTTAACATTTAACATGCGGCAGAGTTCTTTCATAATTTTTGACATAAAGGGGTTCCTTGGTCTGTTAAAATCTCTTGCAGAATCCCTACCCGAGAAAACATACCCATGAGTTCTTTTGCTATGAGCTTCGCTGACGAGTGGCGAAGCGGCACGGCCTCAGGATGCCGGGTAGCATAATCTAGAACTGCTAGGATGTGCTGGTGCCCCCTTGCTGACTTATTGACAGGACCGACTAGATCCATTGCCACTCTTTAAAAAAGGTACCTCTAAAATATGTAGAGGCATCAAAGGATTCCGAAAGTGTTGCTTGGAATTGATTACCTGGCACACTGGACAGGAATTGCAATACTGTTTAACTTCTTCATGGACCCCTAGCCAGTAAAACTGCTGCATAATATGGTCTAGAGTTTTCTTTTGGCCCAAATGCCCACCGAGTACATGCGCATGCGCTAGGTCCATTACCAGCCTAGGATATGCCTGAGGTACCAGTAACTGCTCTACCATTTCCCCATGTATTTTCTCGACTCGATACAACAGGTCTTGGTTTAGCTCAAAGTGTGGCAACACTGTGGCTGCCCCAGGTTGTTGGGGTTTCCCGTTAATAAACAGTAAATTTTCCCTGGCTCGAGTCAAAGTAGGGTCTCGGAGTTGCGCCATACCAAAATTATCGCCCGATACATTTAAGTTTGACAATTCAGGTCCCGGTGGCAAGTCTTCCACATCCCCGGCCATCACTTCTATCGGAGAATTTTCCCCCTCCTCCACGGAAGGGGAGGTTGCCCCTACCGCCAGCATTTCTTCCTCTCGGCCACCAGGTTCATGCTTCACTTCTGGAGAATGTAACCTGGTTGCCATCGGTGTCTGCAGTTGTCCACTGGGTGAGACAACTGTTGGCCAAAGTACAGAAAATAAAGGAAAGTCTCTTCCAAGTATCAATTCATAATGTAAGTTAATCACAGCCCCCACCTCATGGCACCACCTACCCGCTGGCGTGTTTATCACCACTAGTGTGGTAGGATAGTCTTTTAAGTCCCCTTGTATACACAACATCCCAATTTTCTGACCAGTGTACTCACTGGTTTGCACTAGGCTGGCTCGTTCCAGGGTCATGAGACTCCCCGAGTCCAGTAGGGCCACAGCTGGGGTGCCCTCCACATCAACCTTACACAAATGTCCCATATTGAATCCCTCTGGGGTGTCCATTGCGCAAATCAGTTCGGCATAATGGGATTGGCGATACCCAACGTTTGTATCCATGGGCTCAGCCAAGCGGGGCAATCAGCTCTCATATGGCCACCGCCAGCAGACTATGGGACCCCTTTCTTCACCAGATAAGTCTTGAGTGGCCTTCCTGGGCTCTGTGCACTGAGCCAGGGGTGGAGACTTAGGGAACTTTCCAGTCATCTTCCGGGGAATCCCTCTTTCTATCAGGTCCATCATCTGGAGGGCATTAGTAGGGGATGCTTGCCCCACCCATGATTGGAGGGAGTGGAACAAAGCCCTCCAAAATTTATCAGTCACTATGCGGTCTAGCATGGCCGTGGGAGACAGTACCTCAGGCTGCAACCACTTTTGGAATAAGTGCAACAGGTCTTAATAATGGAACCTAGCTAGCTTGGAGGGGTTAAACTCCCACTGGTGTACCCGCTGAGCCTGCACTAACACATTTACTCCAAGACATGCCAGTATCTCACCCTTGACGATCGTGTAGTCCACCCTCTGCTCGGGGATAGGCCCTGATGGGCTTTCATAGGTCCTGGGGCCAGAAACGGAGCAATGATTTCAGCCCATTGGTCCCAGGGTAGTCTTTCCCTCTCAGCCACTCTCTCAAACATCTCCAGGTACGTCTCGACATCGTCAGTTTTCTCCATTTTGGGAATCGCTGTACGAACCACTTTACGGACATCATGGATTCCACGTGAAATTCCTGCTGTCTGCAACGCTGTGATGTGCTGTATCAACAGCTGGTTGCTTTCCTACTGCTGTTGAGTAAACATCCGCTGCTGCTGCATAGCCTCTTGCTGCTGCTGTCGCAGGCATCCTGCTGCTGATGCATAGTCTGCTGCTGTCGCATGGCCTCCATAAGTACATTTATCATGGCCTCCATTTCTGCAGCGTTTCCTGACTTGGTCTGCGCCACTCCTTTCACCCAGGACATAAGCTGGAGTCGAGAGTAAAAATAAGCAAAAACAGCCTGGCCTCACTGCGTATGCCAGCATTCAAGGTACCAAAATGTAGGGATTTGCTCTGGTAGGAAGTGGCAGGGCCGCAGTAATGAGGCCACACACAGGCTTAGAGTCCAAACTTCAGTGGTTTATTATCACTTTAAACAGGCAGCGGAACGAAAAAAAAACACAAACATACTCCGGCTTGGAGAACCACTGGTCTCAGACTCATCCTTGCATGGAGAAAAAAACGGCTTAACTAAGCGGCTACCTGGTCAGCACCATCCGCCAGGCGCCATTCCCAGGGTTGCTATGAGTCTGGTCAGGAACTTTGCAGCATGTGTAATCCAACAACAAAAAAATCAGGCTAACTCCAGCCTAGCTCTTCACACACTCTGCACACAGACCATGTGCCAAACAAAAAACTCCTTTACATAGCCTCAAACTGCACCCACAGGTGATGTACCTATCACATGGTCCTCAACCTTAGGGAAAAAATAGGCCAAATCTTATCCTGCTGGTAAAAATATATCTTCCGTCCAGCACTACACCTTTTACTGCCCCACACTATATATCTTTATTCCTTTTATTTTGCAAATATTTCATTTTCTTCATGGAGTGAGAGGCAGCACTGAATCAGACTATGATACTAAGCATTTGATTACTTTTGCTGACACTCATAAATAGCAGTATGTTATTTGGAGCTCTACGGAATAGTAACATAGTAACATAGTAACATAGTAACATAGTAACATAGTTAGTAAGGCCGAAAAAAGACATTTGTCCATCCAGTTCAGCCTATATTCCATCATAATAAATAAATACCCAGATCTACGTCCTTCTACAGAACCTAATAATTGTATGATACAATATTGTTCTGCTCCAGGAAGACATCCAGGCCTCTCTTGAACCCCTCGACTGAGTTCGCCATCACCACCTCCTCAGGCAAGCAATTCCAGATTCTCACTGCCCTAACAGTAAAGAATCCTCTTCTATGTTGGTGGAAAAACCTTCTCTCCTCCAGACGCAAAGAATGCCCCCTTGTGCCCGTCACCTTCCTTGGTATAAACAGATCCTCAGCGAGATATTTGTATTGTCCCCTTATATACTTATACATGGTTATTAGATCGCCCCTCAGTCGTCTTTTTTCTAGACTAAACAATCCTAATTTCGCTAATCTATCTGGGTATTGTAGTTCTCCCATCCCCTTTATTAATTTTGTTGCCCTCCTTTGTACTCTCTCTAGTTCCATTATATCCTTCCTGAGCACCGGTGCCCAAAACTGGACACAGTACTCCATGTGCGGTCTAACTAGGGATTTGTACAGAGGCAGTATAATGCTCTCATCATGTGTATCCAGACCTCTTTTAATGCACCCCATGATCCTGTTTGCCTTGGCAGCTGCTGCCTGGCACTGGCTGCTCCAGGTAAGTTTATCATTAACTAGGATCCCCAAGTCCTTCTCCCTGTCAGATTTACCCAGTGGTTTCCCGTTCAGTGTGTAATGGTGATATTGATTCCCTCTTCCCATGTGTATAACCTTACATTTATCATTGTTAAACCTCATCTGCCACCTTTCAGCCCAAGTTTCCAACTTATCCAGATCCATCTGTAGCAGAATACTATCTTCTCTTGTATTAACTGCTTTACATAGTTTTGTATCATCTGCAAATATCGATATTTTACTGTGTAAACCTTCTACCAGATCATTAATGAATATGTTGAAGAGAACAGGTCCCAATACTGACCCCTGCGGTACCCCACTGGTCACAGCGACCCAGTTAGAGACTATACCATTTATAACCACCCTCTGCTTTCTATCACTAAGCCAGTTACTAACCCATTTACACACATTTTCCCCCAGACCAAGCATTCTCATTTTGTGTACCAACCTCTTGTGCGGCACGGTATCAAACGCTTTGGAAAAATCGAGATATACCACGTCCAATGACTCACCGTGGTCCAGCCTATAGCTTACCTCTTCATAAAAACTGATTAGATTGGTTTGACAGGAGCGATTTCTCATAAACCCATGCTGATATGGAGTTAAACAGTTATTCTCATTGAGATAATCCAGAATAACATCCCTCAGAAACCCTTCAAATATTTTACCAACAATAGAGGTTAGACTTACTGGCCTATAATTTCCAGGTTCACTTTTCGAGCCCTTTTTGAATATTGGCACCACATTTGCTATGCGCCAGTCCTGCGGAACAGACCCTGTCGCTATAGAGTCACTAAAAATAAGAAATAATGGTTTATCTATTACATTACTTAGTTCTCTTAGTACTCGTGGGTGTATGCCATCCGGACCCGGAGATTTATCTATTTTAATCTTATTTAGCCGGTTTCGCACCTCTTCTTGGGTTAGATTGGTGACCCTTAATATAGGGTTTTCATTGTTTCTTGGGATTTCACCTAGCATTTCATTTTCCACCGTGAATACCGTGGAGAAGAAGGTGTTTAATATGTTAGCTTTTTCCTCGTCATCTACAACCATTCTTTCCTCACTATTTTTTAAGGGGCCTACATTTTCAGTTTTTATTCTTTTACTATTGATATAGTTGAAGAACAGTTTGGGATTAGTTTTACTCTCCTTAGCAATGTGCTTCTCTGTTTCCTTTTTGGCAGCTTTAATTAGTTTTTTAGATAAAGTATTTTTCTCCCTATAGTTTTTTAGAGCTTCAATGGTGCCATCCTGCTTTAGTAGTGCAAATGCTTTCTTTTTACTGTTAATTGCCTGTCTTACTTCTTTGTTTAGCCACATTGGGTTTTTCCTATTTCTAGTCCTTTTATTCCCACAAGGTATAAACTGCTTACACTGCCTATTTAGGATGTTCTTAAACATTTCCCATTTATTATCTGTATTCTCATTTCTGAGGATATTGTCCCAGTCTACCAGATTAAGGGCATCTCTAAGCTGTTCAAACTTTGCCTTCCTAAAGTTCAATGTTTTTGTGACTCCCTGACAAGTCCCCCTAGTGAAAGACAGGTGAAACTGCACAATATTGTGGTCGCTATTTCCTAAATGCCCAACCACCTGCAGATTTGTTATTCTGTCAGGTCTATTAGATAGTATTAGGTCTAAAAGTGCTGCTCCTCTGGTTGGATTCTGCACCAATTGTGAAAGATAATTTTTCTTGGTTATTAGCAGAAACCTGTTGCCTTTATGGGTTTCACAGGTTTCTGTTTCCCAGTTAATATCCGGGTAGTTAAAGTCCCCCATAACCAGGACCTCATTATGGGTTGCAGCTTCATCTATCTGCTTTAGAAGTAGACTTTCCATGCTTTCTGTTATATTTGGGGGTTTGTAACAGACCCCAATGAGAATTTTGTTACCATTTTTCCCTCCATGAATTTCAACCCATATGGACTCGACATCCTCATTGCCTTCGCTAATATCCTCCCTTAAAGTGGACTTTAGACAAGACTTTACATAGAGACAAACCCCTCCTCCTCTCCGATTTTTACGATCCTTTCTAAACAGACTGTAACCCTGTAAGTTAACTGCCCAGTCATAGCTTTCATCTAACCATGTCTCGGTTATTCCCACTATGTCAAAGTTACCTGTAGATATTTCTGCTTCTAGTTCTTCCATCTTGTTTGTCAGGCTTCTGGCGTTTGCGAGCATGCAGTTTAGAGGATTTTGTTTTGTTCCAATCTCCTCACTGTGGATTGTTTTAGAAATGTTCTTACCTCCCTTCTGAGTATGTTTTCCTGGGTCGTCTTTGTTCAAGTCTAATGTTTTTCTTCCTGTCTAGTGCTTTTCATTCTGGGAATAAGATGCATTGCAGTCTGTTACTTATAATGAACTTTAATAATTTGGGCATTGTGTTACTCTGGAGCCCACTACAGGCACATGCTATTATAATTATGTTTTAACATTTGACAAGCTACTTTCTTTTTGATAATCCTGTACAAACTTATTAAAGTATAAGTATTTAATATAGGGATGCTTATAAAAACCACAAAGACCTCCATTCTCTTAAGAATTGTAATGAATAAATGAGGGCATCGTTAATCACTGCTGGACATTGGGAGCCAGTAAAGAAAAACTTCGAAGTTCAATTCATCATTATGTAAATCCATATTCTTGTGACAGGTCCTGTCCAGGGATTGTTGCTTGTGAACTGAATTTCAGTTTATTACTCAAAAGTTGTCATTTTCTAAAATAGGTTACACAGATAATTGCTTATGGGCTAATTTATTGAACTCATAATGTATTTTAAAAAATTATTGCTACCATTAACATCTTTCTAGGGTTTCTTTATGTATCACTGGTTTCATGTGCAGTAATTTTCTATTGCTGGATTAGAAATGATTATTCTTATCAATTAAATACTTTTTTTCTTGAAAGACAAGCCATTCCAAGTTAAGGGTGCTGATATCTGGATGGGTCGCTGATCCATGGATTTGTTCTGCTTGCTATATTTGTATCAGGGAAGAATATGGAGATGCAGCAATTATCATCTAGCTCATAGTCGTTTTTGTCTTCCTTTGGTAGAACATGGAAGGGTTATAGGTTCAACATAGTGGATCGACCTCTGTTTTTAGTTTTTACAACTACAGTATATACCTTAGTCTGCTGTTACATTTCCACTTAAACATTCCTCAAAATACAACTGTTAGGCCAGGATCACACATGCGAGAAACACGGCCGAGTCTCGCATGTTAATACCCAGTATTGCCACCATCACTCAGGAGCAGAGCGTGTGGCTGCATGTATTGCTATGCAGCCGCACGCTCCACTCTTGAGTGATGGCGGCAATGCCGGGTATTAACATGTGAGACTCGGCCGTGTTTCTCGCATGTGTGATCCCGGCCTTACACACCTGGCCCGTCCAGGCTCTGCTCCCCTCACCAATGTCTGCAGAACTCTGTTGTGCTCCACGTCAGGCTTTGCATACTCTCCCTTGGCCTTTTAAGACCCAATAAAATACTCATCACTATCTAATATTAACACTTTAGTGTTTGGTGTGATCCACCATTTGCACTCTGATCCTGCATTCCTACAGCTCAGCAGGTTTACCCTCATTTTGCCATCTCTGCCTTCTGCCTTGCTTCAATCCACTGCACTTGTAATTTTGGTCTTGAGTCTTCTGCCTGTGCCGAGACCTTGTTTCTTACATGCCTGCTCTACGTGCTGCACCAACGCCTGAAGCCCGGGTGCCCACCCAGACCTTGGAAATGGAGGATCCACCTCATCCAGTGAGCCAAAACAACAACAGACAAAAGTAAAAACAAATTTGTTGCCTAACTGATGCATATAGAATTAGAGGGACCCTATTGATTATTACAGAGCCTTTTTTGTTCCAACAAGAAGAAAGAAAAAAGAGACATGCCATATAAACAAACCTAAAGGAAAAAATAATCCTGTATATATGGCTATGCAAAAGATTCTAAAGTGTTACAGTGCTCTATAGGTATACACCACCCATTGCTCAAATATGTTAAAGATGTCTCTAATAGATGGCCTGGAAACAGCAGCATGCAAAATAGCTTGAAAGAGCCCAAAAACTGTCAATGCTAATGGAGCGCCCGTCCAGTGGTACTTAAAGGGGTGGACACATTGGCCATGGGCATCCAATAAAAGGGGATGTGAATGGGGAATAAAGTTTATGAAAGTTATTTGTTCATGATGCCACCTGTTGTATTCGGCCAGAGGCAGCTGATACTGCTTAAAGGGGTCCACTGGGGCTGATGGTATTGTAGCAGAGTTGGTATAGCTCCCCACAGGTAGAGCTTTTTCTCCATGGCTCCCAGTGTAGTTGGTAAAGTATAGTAGATGTGGAGATGCAGGAAAGAATTGAAGGACACAGGGTTGCAGTTTCCTTTGCCTTTTGCTGATGAATTGCAGGTACAGTCCAGGGTACAGGTAGCAGGTGGTGATGTGGTCTGGGCAGCCTGGAAACAGTTTGGGATCCACGTAGCCAAGTGTGATTGGAAGCCTTCCCTTCTGCACTGTATTCTGACCCTTGCTGCCTGAAGCTCTGCACAAGTCCTCTCAGTGTCTGTACTTTCTACTCGTATGGCTGACAGCCTGAGCCTGTCGTGGGCACTGTCTTCTCACTGGCATCCCCAGGCTCCTAACCTAGTGTGTTGCCTGCGGATATCAGTTGGGGACAGGAGACTTGGAATCTCCTGCCCTCCGGATTCTGTGGCTGAGTTCAATCCTCGCACCACCACGGACTCCGGTGTCCGGTCTCTTGGTGCTTTATCGTGGGGTGAGCCCTATCGTAGCTCCAGACCCCAGGCTTCACTCTCTTTCTTGCTTCCTTTCCCTTCAGTTTCTCACACTCAACTCACTAACCCCACCTCCAGACCAGAACTTGTAAAGGAAGCTCCCTTGAAGCCGGAATTAGAGCTCCCCCTTCTGGCCTGGAGTCAGGAAGGTGCTACCTGTAATTGTTACCTAATTAGGGAGTCCCTCCTTGCATCCAGGCATGACATCACCTCCCCTGTGAGGAAGGCAGTGCCATTGTGGCAACCGGACTCCTGGGGTGCCACACATAAACAACAGCGTGCCAAGTACTTGAACGCTATACATTCAAAAACTGTAAGCCTAAGTGCTGTAAGACCTGTAAAGAAGCAATATATAAATATATATATATTAGTGCTAAGAATATATATATATATATATATATTTATATATTGCTTATATATATATATATATTAGTGCTAAGAATATGTTCCCCTGCAAATTAGTGTATGGTCAATGGTGAAATAACCAGAGATCATATGAAAAATGAACAAAAAATCCATATAGAAGTGCTGGAGAATGATAAGGTGGGACTATAAGGTGCACCCCAAAGTTTTGAGAGGCAAATAGGAAAGACAGAGTCGCTGCTGCAGAAATCTAGTGGCGGCGGCAGGTGTTAGGCGATGCTGCGGCCCCCTGGCTGGGAGGAGGAAGGGGTGTTCAGTGTTGCAAGGCTGTTGCAGGCTCTGGGCTTTCATAAAATGTCGTCTGAGTCCCCAAACTGCCTTTTCAGGAGGCAGTACATACGCAGATTGATATCTTGGGAGCTGAGATCTCAATCTGTGCAAGCTCTGCCTCTAGCAACTATTTTCCTGAAGTCCACCACAGTGAAAAGGATGATGAGAAGTGTGGTGACTCCACCAATATTTTCTGAAAGCCTGTCGCACTGCCGAACACTGTTAAAAATCGTTATTTAGCAAAAATATCTAATCAAGACTTAACCAGGTGCGTTATTCTTAAAAGAAAAATGTCATGATATTCTGACGAAAGTATAGTGGTTTATTGAGTTATCCACCATCGCAGTAAAAACATAAAAGGTAGATGAAACAATTACAAACAGAGTGTCCATGTGTAGATATCAGCGCTTCTCCTGTTACTCATCTTTAAAAGGTAGAATGGTAGAAGTCATCTGTCTGTGTGAAAGTCTGAAGTCATCATGGCATGGAGTAGCTAACAGCTGTTGTTCCTCGTGTCTTGTCTCATGTCCATGGAGAATGATGGTGAAGGAAGGGAGGTGACTGTCCCACGTGACAAAAAGCCCCCACCCCCTCCTAAGAGACGTTTATATATGTTCAACACTGATCACGTGTCTTCTGTATATGGAGTTAACTTATACTCTGAGCTACATACACAGAAATAGCTTTTGATAGTGTCAGCAAGAAACCATGTGCTCGGTACAGAATAAAAATAAGAATAATTAATATTTAACAAACACCCTCTGCTGTGAGCTCATAGTATTGCCCCACTCAAAATGCACCTATTTCAGGGTATAGAAGTTTTTAAGTGCAAGAAAAAATGGTGTAAAACGTGTGAGACATAAGGGGCAAATTTATCCTCCCCTCTATTTAGTGACAAGGAACAGCATGAATAAATGAAGACTTGTAGTGTCGAGCTAATTTATTGCAAATGTAAAATATTTAGTGGAGCAATGATTTATATTAACAGATGCCCATTTATGTTACAAACGTATATTATATGTAGATCACTTTCTTTATTTCTACATTGCATTTTTGAAGATTTTCCTTGTATTGTAAAACAGATGGCTTTAAATTGATTGGAATATGTGGAGGAATATCTACATCCAAACTGTCACTTTAACTTTTATCACTTGCTGCTGCAGCAGTGGTTTACAATTCCCTAACCTGAAGCTCAGATACGCCAGATCGTTGAAACTAAACATGTTGTAATCCATAATTGTGCAGGATTTATTTAATTTAGTGTTTTATTTATAGTTGGATGGGGAATGTAATGTCTTTCTAGTGCTGTGCACTAAGAACTGTCAATTTTTATTGTGGATTTTCATTGAGTTCTTCTAGCTCAGAAGCCGGATCATTAAGAGGAATGCTTTATATCCAGTCTCACTTGTCAAGGTACGTCGTGAATAGAGATGAACTGAAGCAGAATCTCTCCTCCACACATTTTTTTTTTATTATTCTCGCAAGTTAATATTGAGACCTATTACTGAAGTAGAGAATGGCTCCACAACTCTGTCTATAGAAGTCTAATGTTTAGAAGAATCTGGTTTTCAGTGATTAAAGGTGTTGCCTAGTAGGTAAAAGTTATTTCCAAATAACTACAAAATGGCTAAAAAGTAAAAGGCGCAATACCCACCTCACCAATCCAACACTCCTTGATCTTCCAATGGTCTCTACTTTCTGCTACAGCAATGATGCCCCATACACAAGAATATTTAACTGCAAGAAGCCAGTCTCTGGCTATAGTTGGTTAACTTGATGCATGGAATCTGTGGCAACTGGCTGCAGTATGATGAGACCTAACAACCCTGAAGACTCTAGTGGCATAATGGGATTACGGCTCAAGTGATGGCTATATACATACATACATAATTATAATACTGTCTTTTTAAATGGCATTACAGAAAAACGGATAATGATCTGCCATATGGATAATACACTGCTCAAAAAAATAAAAGGGAACACTAAAATCCCAAATCCTAGATATCACTAAACACAATATCTCAAATACAGATATCATAGTACGATACCAAAAATTTGTCCCAGAAAAAATATTATTAAATACCAGGAACACACTAGATGGTATCCAATGGAGCTCCCTCAAAGTATCCAAACACCAGAAATTGGAGCAAAAGACCACAAGATATGTGTATCATAACATAGTAAATTTTATTTTAGACATAAAGTGTATCATATGAAGGTAAGTATCACAAAATAAGTAATCAGAATAGAGCAAAAGATTAGGTTAAAGGTGCACCATAAGTAATGGCACCCCCAGGACAAAGGAAATTTAGCTCATATAACCCAAACAGGGATCAAATTAGAGTAAAGTGCCAGTGCATATAGTTTTATCCATAGCGTGGGTATCCCTATGGACAAGGATATGGGTAAGATCTATAAGTGGTCTCATGTCTCTCTCACTGTTTAGGCTATATCAGCCATATGGCTGTTTTTTGATATAATGGGACTTTACTCCTTGAGATTTATGTGACCATTTAGGTTATGGATAAAACTACATGCATTGGCACTTTACTCTAATTTGATCCCTGTTTGGGTTATATGAGATAGCTAAATTTCCATGCCTTTGTCCTGGGGGTGCCATTACTTATGGTGCACCTTTAACCTAATCTTTTGCTCTGTTCTGATTACTTATTTTGTGATACTTACCTTCATATGATACACTTTATGTCTAAAATAAAATTTACTATTTTATGATATACATATCTTGCTCCAATTTCTGGTGTTTGGATCCTAGATATCACTGAATGAAATATTTCAGTTGTAAATCTTTGTTCATTACATAGTGGAATGTGTTGAGAACAATAAAACCTAAAAATTATCAGTGTAAATCACAACTAATATCCCACGGAGGTCTGGAGTTGGAATGATGCTCAAAATCAAAGTGGAAAATTAAGTTACAGGCTGATCCAACTTCAGTTTAAATTCCTCAAGACAAGGAAATTATGCTCAGTAGTGTGTGTGGCCTCCACGTGCCTGTATGACCTCCCTACAATGCCTGGGCATGCTCCTGATGAGGCACGGATGGTCTCCTGAGGGATCTCCTCCCAGACCTGGACTAAAGCATCCGCCAACTCCTGGACAGTCTGTGGTGCTTCGTGACGTTGGTGGATGGTGCAAGACATGATGTCCCAGATGTGTTCAATTGGATTAAGGTTGTTCATACTCAATACTGAATAAATTGCAATGTTTTGATAATTTACATATTTATAATTCCACAACTTTTCATTCTTAGTTTTACAATTGCAATAATGAGGAGTGTATATATGATAGATAAAATGTTATAATAGAAACATATTTTGCATAAAATCAATCTAACCTTAAATAAATTATTTTAAATACATTTTAAAATGTAACTACACTTTAGAATAATTTGAATGTCATGAAATTTTGAATGGTGGATGCCTAGCTGTTTCGAACCCAAATGATTGCTCAAATAAAGGTGTAGAAACACTCAGCCAAATGTTCCCAGACTGAAAATGGGCTCAATACTTAACACTTGGCTGAACACTTTTGCAACTTTGTTTTAACAATCAATATTGTCTTGGCAACAGAACCCTAACTTCTGAAACATCTATATGCCATGTTAAAAGTTTTTAAAAAGTAAAGATGTACTTTAACCACAAAAAGACTAGGCCTAATTTGGCCTTGAAGGTGTTTTCCAGTTTCTGAAAATCCCTGTCTCCAAGTGCAGTTTGTTAAAAAAAAAATAAAAAATTGTGTGCTTTACTCATCAATTCCGCATGTGTCACTGATTGTTTGCTATAGCTCCAGGTGTCTGTTATTGACTCGAGTGCTACAAGTCATGTCAACAGCACTGCAGTCAAGAAGCAGGTGGAAGGAGCAGCTCAGAGGAGCTGAGGTCACTGATTGGCTGCAGGTGTCTGTTATTGACTCAAGTGCTAAAAGTCACGTCAACAGCACTGCAGTCAAGAAGCAGGTGGAAGGAGCAGCTCAGAGGAGCTGAGCTCACTGATTGGCTGCACGTGTCTGTTATTGACTCGAGTGCTACAAGTCACGTCAACAGCACTGCAGTCAAGAAGCAGGTGGAAGGAGCAGCTCAGAGGAGCTGAGCTCACTGATTGGCTGCAGGTGTCTGTTATTGACTCGAGTGTTAAAACTCACGTCAACAACACTGCAGTCAACAAGCAGGTGGAAGAAGCAGCTCAGAGGAGCTGAGCTCACTGATTGGCTGCAGGTGTCTGTTATTGACTCAAGTGCTAAAACTCACGTCAACAGCACTGCAGTCAAGAAGCAGGTGGAAGGAGCAGCTCAGAGGAGCTGAGCTGACTGATTGGCTGCAGGTGTCTGTTATTGACTCGAATGTTAAAACTCACGTCAACAACACTGCAGTCAAGAAGCAGGTGGAAGGAGCAGCTCAGAGGAGCTGAGCTTACTGATTGGCTGCAGGTGTCTGTTATTGACTCAAGTGCTAAAACTCACGTCAACAGCACTGCAGTCAAGAAGCAGGTGGAAGGAACAGCTCAGAGGAGCTGAGCTCACTGATTGGCTGCAGGTGTCTGTTATTGACTCAAGTGTTAAAACTCACGTCAACAACACTGCAGTCAAGAATCAGGTGGAAGGAGCAGCTCAGAGGAGCTGAGCTCACTGATTGGCTGCAGGTGTCTGTTATTGACTCGAGTGTTAAAACTCACGTCAACAACACTGCAGTCAAGAAGCAGGTGGAAGGAGCAGCTCAGAGGAGCTGAGCTCACTGATTGGCTGCAGGTGTCTATTATTGACTCGAGTGTTAAAACTCACGTCAACAACACTGCAGTCAAGAAGCAGGTGGAAGGAGCAGCTCAGAGGAGCTGAGCTCACTGATTGGCTGCAGGTGTCTGTTATTGACTCGAGTGCTAAACGTCACGTCAACAGCACTGCAGTCAAGAAGCAGGTGGAAGGAGCAGCTGAGAGGAGCTGAGCTCACTGATTTGCTTCAATACTGTCGACATAACTTTTGCACTGAAGACATTAACAGACACCTGAAGCAGTGGAAAAAAACTCAGCTCTAGACCCAGAGCAAAGAACAGTAAACTTCACCTGGAATAATTATCAAAGGTGGAACAAACTGTATAAAAAGTTGAATCAACTAATGGCGCCCATTTTTATAAAGTGTACAATATTAATCCCTTAGTGACAAAGCCAAATTTTAAAAATCAAACCAGTGTCACTTTATGCTTTAATTACTCTGGAACACTATAACAAATTCTAGTGATTTTGAGACTGTTTTTTTGTGACACATTATACTTTATGATAATGGTAATTTAGGTTGATATATTTTGTGTTTATTTATAAAAAATATGAGAAATTACACAAAAATGTAAAAAAATTAGCAATTTTAAAAATTTTCCCTTTAATCCAGATAGCGTACCATAGCAAAACATTAATAAATAATATTTCCCACATGTCTACCTTTCATCAGCACCATTTGCAAAATGTTATTGTATTTTGTTAGCATTTTAGGACGTTTAACCCCTTAACCCGTGGAACTTTTTTAGTTTTTTCGTTTTCGGTTTTCGCTCCCCTTCCTTCCAGAGCCATAACTTTTTTATTTTTCCGTCAATATGGCCATGTGAGGGCTTATTTTTTGTGGGACGAGTTGTACTTTTAAAAGACACCATTTGTTTTACCATGTCGTGTAACTGAAAACAGGGAAAAAATTCCACGTGCGATGAAATTGCAAAAAAAAGTGCAATCCCACACTTGTTTTTTGTTTGTCTTTTTTGCTAGGTTAACTAAATGCTAAAACTGACCTGCCATTATGATTCTCCAGGTCATTATGAGCTCATAGACACCAAACATGTTTAGGTTCTCTTTTATCCGTGGTAAAAAAAGGGTAACTTTTTTTTTAGTTTGCTAAAAAAAAAAAAGAAATTGGGCACGATTCCGATACCCATAGCGTCTCCATTTTTGGTGATCTCGGGTTGGCCAAGAGTTTATTTTTTTGCATGCCAAGCTGATGTTTTTAGTTATACCACTTTGTGCAGATATTTTCTTTTGATCGCCCGTTATTGCATTTTAATGCAATGTCACAGCCACCAAAAAACATAATTTTGGGGTTTTGATTTTTTTTCTCGCTACGCCGTTTAGCGATCAGGTTAATCCTTTTTTTATTGATAGATTGGGCAATTCTGAACATGGCGATACCAAATATGTGTAGGTTTGATTTTTTTTTTATTGTTTCATTTTGATTGGGGCGAAAGGGGGGTGATTTAAACTTTTACATTTTTTATTTTTTATATTTTTAAACACTTTTTTTTTTCCTATTGCCTTATTTTGGTCACTGTGATAGACCCTACGACAGTGATCAAAATAAAAAACAGTAAATAAACACCCCTTTATCACCCCCTTAGTTAGGGAAAATAATAAAATGAAAAAAATGTATTTATTTCCATTTTCCCATTAGGGTTTGGGTTGGGGCTAAATTTAGGATTAGGGATAAATTTGGGATTAGGGTTATGGTTAGCATTGGGATTAGGGTTAGGCGTGTGTTTGGGTTAGGGTTGTGATTAGAGTTAGGGCTGGGATTAAGGTTAGGGGTGTGTTGGGGATAGGGTTGTGATTAGGGTTATGGTTTGGGTTGGAATTAGGGTTAGGGGTGTGTTAGTGTTAGGGTTGTGATTAGTATTATGATTAGGGTTGGGATTAGGGTTAGGGGTGTTTTGGGGTTAGGGTTGGAGTTATAATTGGTAGGTGTATACTATTTAGGTTCATCAGGAGGTTTCCAAACGAGACATGGCTCCACCATTGATTCCAGCCAATTTCAGGTTGAAAAAGTCAAATGGTGCTGTCTCCCTTCTGAGCTCTGCTGTGCAACCAAACAGTGGTTTACTCAGGACAAGTTGGACAAAAACTTTTTGGGTCCAGTTTCTCTTGTTACACTTGGGAAAATAAAAATAAATGGGGCCAAAAAATCATTTTTGTGGAAAAAATATTTTTTATTTTCACGGCTCTGCGTTATAATCTGTGAAGCACATGGGCATACAAAGTGCTCACCACTAGTGATGAGCGAGTATACTCGTTGCTCGGGTTTTCCCGAGCATGCTCTGTTGGTCTCTGAGTATTTGAAAGTGCTGGGAGATTTAGTTTCATTGCCGCAGCTGCATTATTTATGGCTGCTAGACAGGCTGAATACATGTGAGGAATGCATGTTTGTTAGGGAATTCCCACATGTCTTCAGGATGTCCAGCAGCTGTATATCATGCAGCTAAGGCGATGAAAACTAAATCTCCGAGCACTAACAAATGCTTGGAGACCACGCGAGCGTGCTTGGGAGAACCCGGGCAACGAGTATACTCTCTCATCACTACTCACCACACATCTAGATAAGCTCCTTGGGGCGTCTAGGTTCCAAAATGGGGTCACTTGTGGGAGGTTTCTAATGTTTAGGCACATCAAGAGCTCTGCAAAAGCAACATGATGCCCGCAGACCATTCCATCAAAGTCTGCATTCCAAAACATCACTACTTCCCTTTCGAGCCCCAATGTGTGCCCAAACAGCAGTCCCCCCCTCATATGGGGTATCAGCATGCAAAGGAAAAACTGGACAACAACTTTTGGGGTCCAACTTCTCCTGTTACCCTTGTGAGAATAAAAAATTTCGGGCTAAAAATCATTTTTTTGGAAAAAAATGATTTTTTATTTTCATGGCTCTACGTTATAAACTTCTGTGAAGAGCTTGGGGGTTCAAAGTTCACACACTACATCTAGTTAAGTTCATTGGGGGTCTAGTTTCCAAAATGGAGTCATTTATGGGGGGTTTCTACTGTTTAGGCACATTCGGGGCTCTGCAAATGCAACATGATGCCCGCAGACCATTCTATCAAAGTCTGCATTCCAAAACGTTGCTCCTTCCCTTCCAAGCTCTGCCATCAGCGTACTCAGGACAAATGGCACAACAAATTGCATGGTCCAATTTCTCCTGTTATTCTTGTGAAAGTAAAAATTTTGAGGTGAAAAGATAATTTTTGTTGAAAAAATATGATTTTTTTATTTTCACTGCTCTATGTTATAAACTTCTGTGAGGCACTAGGGGGTTCAAAGTGCTCACCACCCATCTATATAAGCTCAGTGGGGGGTCTAGTTTCCAAAATGGGGTCACTTGTGGGGGGGTTCTACTGTTTAGGTACATCAAGGGTTCTGCAAATGCAAGATGACGCCCGCAGACCATTCCATCAAAGTCTGCATTTTAAAGTATCACTACTTCCCTCCCAAGCCCCGATGTGTGCCCAAACATTGTTTCCTCCCCATATATGGGGTATCGGAGTACTCAGAATAAACTGGGCAACAAATTTTTGGGTCTAAATTCTCCTGTTACCCTTATGAAAATAGAAAATTGTGGTCTAAAAAAATCATTTTTGAGGAAAAAAATTAGATTTTTTATTTTCACGGCTCTGCGTTATAAACTTCTGTGAAGCACTTGGTGGTTCAAAGTGCTCACCACAAATCTCGATAAGTTCCTAAAGGGGTCTAGTTTCCAAAATGGTGTCAATTATGGGGGTTTCCACTGTTTAGGAACATCAGGGGCTCTCCAAATGTGACATGGTGTCCGATCTCAATTCCAGCCAATTCTGCATTGAAAAAGTGAAACGGCGCATCCTTCTCTTCCGAGCTCTGCCGTGCACCCAAACAGTGGTTTACCCCCACATATGGGGCATCAGCATACTCAGGAAAAATTGCACAGCAACTTTGGTGGTCTAATTTCTCCTGCTACCCTTGTGAACATAAAAATTTGGGGGCAAAAATTTTTGTGGAAAAAAATAAAAAAAAATTATTTTCACAGCTCTATGTTACAAACTTCTGTGAAGCACTTGACCTATTCTGCATTGAAAAAGTGAAATGGAACTCCTGCTCTTCCAGGCTCTGCTGTGCGCCCAAACAGTGGTTCACCCCACATACGGGATATCAGCATATTCAGGAGAAATAGCACAACAAAGTTTTCCCAATTTTTTGGACTGACTGACCTTCATTTCTTAAAGTAATGATGGCCACTTGTTTTTCTTTACTTAGCTGCTTTTTTCTTGCCATAATACAAATTCTAAGTCTATTCAGTAGGACTATCACTTGTGTATCCACCAGACTTCTGCTCAACACAACTGATGGTCCCAACACCATTTATAAGGCAAGAAATCCCACTTATTAAACCTGGCAGGTCGCACCTGTGAAGTGAAAACCATTTCCGGTGACTCCCTCTTGAAACTCATGAAGAGAATGCCAAGAGGGTGCAAAGCAGTCATCAAAGCAAAAAGTGGCTACTTTGAAGAACCTAGAATATAAAACATATTTTCAGTTGTTTCACACTTTTTTGTTAAGTATATAACTCCACATGTGTTATTTCATAGTTTTGATGCCTTCAGTGTGAATTTACAATTTTCATTGTCATGAAAATACAGAAAAATCTTTAAATGAGAAGGTGTGTCCAAACTTTTGGTCTGTACTGTATGTTTCGCAGAAAAAAAATATCATATATTAACTGATATTAGAGATGCAGTCCAAAAATATTTTCAATTAATATTTCTATTTCATTCTAATAAAACCTTTATTAAGCATTACATCTTTATTTGCACAATGTTTCTTCATCTGGAGAAAGGAGTGTTCTGAAACCAGAAAAACACTTTAAAATCCACATTTTTTGCTTTTAATTTTTTCATTGTTGCATTGAAAGAATCACCAGTTTCCTATTTTTTTTTGTAGACTTAGCAGTGTGAGAACTGTTTTTTTATTTTTCTGGGAAGAGTGTATTTGTCCCTGTTACTATTTAGAGATCCAAACTACTTCATATCTAACTTTTATGAACTTTTTACAGGAAGATAGTACTCCGGCAGTGACAACAATAGAGGTCTGCAGGAGACCTCTGATTGTCATGCCAACCTATCGGTGTCTTGCAATCACGTGACAGGGCCACCGATGAGCGGGATTTCTAGTGCGATTGCCAGAAGCCCGTGTTAAATGTCACTGTCAGAGAAGGACAGCGGCATTTAACAGGTTAACAGTCACGGGTGAATCACAATTCCACTGTGGCTGTTAGAGACACATGTCAGCTGTTCAAAACTGCACCCCTGAAAGGACTCAAAACCACATCCAAGAAGTTTATTAACCATTCTGGTGCTTCACCGAAACTAAAGCAATGTGAAAGGAAAAAATGAATATTTAACTTTTTTTCACAAAAATATTACTTTACCTTCAAATTTGTTATTTTCACATTGAAAATAGGAGAAAATGTTCTCCAAAATTTGCTGGGCAATGTTTTCTGAGTACACAGATACCCCATATGTGGGGGAATATTACTATTTGGGCGCATGGCATATCTAGGAAGGGAAGGAACACTGTTTGAATGCAAAAATGCTGGAATCAAGAGCAGATGCCATGTTGTGTTTTGAGAGCCCCTGATGTGACTATAAACAGTAGAACCCCCCACCAAGTGACCCATTTTTGGAAACTAGACCTCTTAAGGAATGTATCTAGATTTGGGTGAGCACTTTGAACCACCAAATGGTTCACAGAAGTTTATAAGGTACAGCTGTGAAAGTAAAATAATCACATTTTACCAACAAAAAATGCACTTTTAGTCAGAATTTTTCTTATTTTCTCAAGGATAACAGGAGAAAATGGACCCCAAAATTTGTTGTGCAATTTCTCCTGAGCATGCAGATACCCCATATGTGAAGGAAAACTACTGTTTGGGCACATGGCAGGGCTTGGAAAAGAAGGAGTGACATTTTGGAACAGCCCCTGATATGCCTAAGGCTTTTTTCACACTAGCGTCGGAATCTCCCCGTCGCAATGCGTCGGGGAGAGATTCCGACGCTAGCGTTTAATGCATTACACAATGGAGGCAGCGGATGCATTTCTCCGGCGCATCCGCAGCCCCATTGTAAGGTGCGGGGAGGTGGGGGCGGAGTTCCAGCCGCGCATGCGCGGTCGGAAAAAGCGGTCCGTCAGGAGCAAAAAACGTTACATGTAGCGTTTTTTGCTCCCGACGGTCTGCCAAAGCACGATGCATCCGTCGCTCGACGAATGCGACATGTGGCAATCCATCGCAAATGCGTCGTCAATACAAGTCTATGGGGAAAAAACGCATCCTGCAAGCACTTTTGCAGGATGCGTTTTTTTTTCTGCAAAATGACGCATTGTGATGGATTGCAGAAAACGCTAGTGTGAAAGTAGCCTAAACAGTAAAAAAAAAACATGAGTTATCTCATTTTAGAAACGTCACCCCTGAAGGATTTTATCCAGGGCTATAGTGAGCATTTTGAACCCTCAGGTAAGACACAGAAATTGATAACGTTAGGTCGTCATATTGAAAAAAGTTAATTGTTTTTTACGAAAATGTTGGTTTCAACTCCAAATTTGTAGTTTTCACAATCAATAGTTTGAGAGAACAGATCCCATAGTTTTTATGCAATTTGTCCCGAATGCGACTGTACCCAACATGTGGTCAAAAGCTTCTGGTTGGGCACATGGCAGGGCTAGGAAAAGAAAGAGCACTATTTGCCTGGGATAGATTATGAATGTCCTGTCGCATTTAAAGAGCCCTGATATTTGAAAATAACAGAAACCCCCCACAAGTGGCTACATTTTGGAAATTAGACCCCTCAAGGAATTAATTTAGGGATGTAGTGAGTATTTTGAACCCATAGGTGCCTCACAGAATTTTATAACATTGAGACGTGGAAATATGACATTTTAGTGGTAAAAATATAATTTGTGTATTTGCTGCCAATTTGGCAAGTACATGAGGGTTAATAGGTAAAACTAGATCCAACAATTTATTGCACAATTTCCCCCTAATGAGGAGCTGCCACATATGTTATCAGAAATTACTGTTAGGCCACATGTCAGAGCTGAGAAGGAAGGAGCGCTATTTGGCTTTTGGAGCACAGATTTAGCTTGGATACTTAACGGGTGACATTTGGAGATTCCCTATGGTGTCAAACAGCAGAAAACCCCCATAAGTGACCCCATTGTAGAAACTGCACCTCTCAATGAATTCATCTATGTCTGCAGTAACTATGATATAAGATACATGCCAGTTTTTTTTCCGGAGAATTGCAAATCTGTGAGTTTAGAATCCATACATTGTGTCCCTATACAATGTAGAGCCCCCATATATTGTAGTGCCCCCAAACATTGTGTCCAGCTTGTGTTTCTGTTGATACACAACCATAAATTAAGCCCCTTTTCTCCATTACAATAATGTCAAACATGTGACTGCTTACTGTGGTTTAGGCACAGTGGGGCTCAGAAGGAGGAGGCTTTTGGATTTGGGAGTGCAGAAATCACTGGATTTTATTTTAGGAGGCGGGAACAATGTCGCTTTTCTAGAGTCTTTGTTCTACCAGTAACGTGGGAACCCCCTACAGTTCTAGTGACAGATGACGGACCTGAGAAGGGGCAGATTTTTTTGAAGGATAAATTATGCTTTTTGATCGCTTCCTGAATAAGGATGGATCATATTTTTACGTAGTATACGGAACTCTTACTTCAGGGTTTCTGTGTAAATCCCACAAACATGCGATTTAGATGATACCCCCAATGGACAATGGAACCACCCACTATGAGGCAGATGGAGACACTTCGTGCTCCATTTGGAGTCTGCTCTGGTGATATCCATCTTTTTAGGTGTGCACGGAAATGCCTCATAAGTGAGTGGTTCCATCCAGAGTTTTGTCTGAATCGCGGTTTTGCGGAATTTACATGGAAACCCTGTTGGAAGTGCTCAGCGTAGAGTGCAGCCTAAATGTCAGCCTTGTTCTGATTTTTGGGAGGTAGAATTAACAAATGCAGTAGACAGTAGTATAAGGACAGTTCTTATTTTAATTTTTGCGTGGTTCACCATGCGGTATAAGTGATGATGCGTATTTATTCTCAGGGTTGGTCTGATTACAGCGATAGCAAATTAATATAGTTTTTTTTTAGGTTTTGCTGCTATTACACAGTGAAAATGTTTCTTTTTTCACAATATTATGAGAGCTGAAACTCTTTTATTTTTTGGTGAGCAGAGCTGTATGAAGGCTTATTTTTTGCGGGACGAGTTACACATTTTTCATACAATTTTGGCATACAAAATATTTTTTGATCACTTTTTATTCAGATTTTTCAGCCACATAATGATCAAAACCAGCAATTCAGTTATTGTTTTTATTTTTTGCGCTGTTCACCTAGAGGTAAAAGTGATAATACCCATTTGTTCGTCGGGTCAGTATGATTACAGTGATGCCAGATTTATGTTGATTTCATTAAGCTTTGCACTTTTTACCAACTAAAAACTATATTTTACAAAAATGAATTTGTTTTTGCATCATCAAGATCATATCCCAAGAGCTTAAAGGGAGGGTGCCGTGATTTTAGTTTTTGTATTAATAATTATTGATTATATAATCAATTATTTTTAATACAAAAGTAAATGTAGTACTTTAATACTTTTTTATTTATTCATTTTTAATTTTGCCACTGGAGGCAGCCATTTTCATTAGTGTGGGTGTAAGTGTCTGGGCACGACACTTGCACACCTCACTTACGGCAGCCATGGGCATAGGAGCCAACAGTCGGGCTCCGACCGCTTCTCCTGCCTCTCAGCTGTGACTTGGGCACGCCCCCTGGGCTGCTACGTCACAGCTGTGAGAGGAGATTGCGGCCATTTTGTTTTTTTCCTCTGTCATCGCACACACAGCTCAGTGCGTGCGATCATAGCAGGAGCTGCCAGGGAGAAGCTGCTGCTGGGAAGCGAGGGTCGGGGTGAGTATCTGCAGCCAGGAGCTGTGATTGCAGCCTGTACTTAGTATTACAGCACAGGCTGCAATCACTGCTCACTGCCGACCTGTTCAGAGCAGAGCAGGGAGATCGTCACACTGCTCTGCCCTGAACATGATTCAGCACTTCCTGGGAGAGGACTGAAGGTAAGTACAGAGTTTTTATTTTCTTATGCATCTACCACTGCTACCTGCTCCTATATACCACTGCTACCAGCCCTTATATACCACTGCTACCTGCTCCTATATACCACTGCTACCTGTCCCTATATACCACTGCTACCTGCCCCTATATACCACTGCTACCTGCCCCTATATACCACTGCTACTAGCCCCTATATACCACTGCTACCTGCTCCTATATACCACTGCTACCTGCTCCTATATACCACTGCTACCTGCTCCTATATACCACTGCTACCTGCTCCTATATACCACTGCTACCAGCCCTTATATACCACTGCTACCTGCTCCTATATACCACTGCTACCTGTCCCTATATACCACTGCTACTAGCCCCTATATACCACTGCTACCTGCTCCTATATACCACTGCTACCAGCCACTATATACCACTGCTACCTGCTCCTATATAACACTGCTACTAGCCCCTATATACCACTGCTACCTGTCCCTATATACCACTGCTACCAGCCCTTATATACCACTGCTACCTGCCCCTATATACCACTGCTACCTGTCCCTATATACCACTGCTACCAGCCCTTATATACCACTGCTACCTGCTCCTATATACCACTGCTACCTGTCCCTATATACCACTGCTACTAGCCCCTATATACCACTGCTACCTGCTCCTATATACCACTGCTACTAGCCCCTATATACCACTGCTACCTGCTCCTATATACCACTGCTAGCTGCCTCTATATACCACTGCAACCTGCTCCTATACACCACTGCTACCTGCTCCTATATACCACTGCTACCTGCTCCTATATACCACTGCTACTAGCCCCTATATACCACTGCTACTAGCCCCTATATACCACTGCTACTAGCCCCTATATACCACTGCTACTAGCCCCTATATACCACTGCTACCTGCTCCTATATACCACTGCTACCTGCTCCTATATACCACTGCTACCTGCTCCTATATACCACTGCTACCTGCTCCTATATACCACTGCTACCTGCTCCTATATACCACTGCTACTAGCCCCTATATACCACTGCTACCTGCTCCTATATACCACTGCTAGCTGCCTCTATATACCACTGCAACCTGCTCCTATATACCACTGCTACCTGCTCCTATATACCACTGCTACTAGCCCCTATATACCACTGCTACCTGCTCCTATATACCACTGCTAGCTGCCTCTATATACCACTGCTACCTGCTCCTATATACCACTGCAACCTGCTCCTATATACCACTGCTACTAGCCCCTATATACCACTGCTACTAGCCCCTATATACCACTGCTACCTGCTCCTATATACCACTGCTAGCTGCCTCTATATACCACTGCAACCTGCTCCTATATACCACTGCTACCTGCTCCTATATACCACTGCTACCTGCTCCTATATACCACTGCTACTAGCCCCTATATACCACTGCTACCTGCTCCTATATACCACTGCTAGCTGCCTCTATATACCACTGCAACCTGCTCCTATATACCACTGCTACCTGCTCCTATATACCACTGCTACCTGCTCCTATATACCACTGCTACCTGTCCCTATATACCACTGCTACTAGCCCCTATATACCACTGCTACCTGCTCCTATATACCACTGCTAGCTGCCTCTATATACCACTGCAACCTGCTCCTATATACCACTGCTGCCTGCTCCTATATACCACTGCTACCTGCTCCTATATACCACTGCTACTAGCCCCTATATACCACTGCTACTAGCCCCTATTTACCACTGCTACCTGCTCCTATATACCACTGCTACTAGCCCCTATATACCACTGCTACCTGCTCCTATATACCACTGCTACCTGCTCCAATATACCACAGCTACCTGCTACTATATACCACTGCTACCTGCTCCTATATACCACTGCTATTAGCCCCTATATACCACTGCTACCAGCTCCTATATACCACTGCTAGCTGCTTCTATATACCACTGCAACCTGCTCCTATATACCACTGCTACCTGCTCCTATATACCACTGCTACTAGCCCCTATATACCACTGCTACCTGCTCCTATATACCACTGCTAGCTGCCTCTATATACCACTGCTACCTGCTCCTATATACCACTGCAACCTGCTACTATATACCACTGCTACTAGCCCCTATATACCACTGCTACCTGCTCCTATATACCACTGCTAGCTGCCTCTATATACCACTGCAACCTGCTCCTATATACCACTGCTACCTGCCTCTGTATACCACCGCTACCTGCTCCTATATACCACTACTATCAGCCCCTATATACCACTGCTACCTGCCCCTATATACCACTGCTACTAGCCCCTATATACCACTGCTACTAGCCCCTATATACCACTGCTACTAGCCCCTATATACCACTGCTACCTGCTCCTATATACCACTGCTAGCTGCCTCTATATACCACTGCAACCTGCTCCTATATACCACTGCTACCTGCTCCTATATACCACTGCTACCTGCTCCTATATACCACTGCTATCAGCCCCTATATACCACTGCTACCTGCCCCTATATACCACTGCTACTAGCCCCTATATACCACTGCTACTAGCCCCTATATACCACTGCTACCAGTCACTATATACCACTGCTACTAGCCCTTATATACCACTGCTACTAGCCCCTATATACCACTGCTACTAGCCACTATATACCACTGCTACTAGCCCCTATATACCACTGCTACTAGCCCCTATATACCACTGCTACTAGCCCCTATATACCACTGCTACTAGCCCCTATATACCACTGCTACTAGCCCCTATATACCACTGCTACTAGCCCCTATATACCACTGCTACTAGCCCCTATATACCACTGCTACCTGCCCCTATATACCACTGCTACTAGCCCCTATATACCACTGCTACCTGCTCCTATATACCACTGCTACTAGCCCCTATATACCACTGCTACCAGCCACTATATACCACTGCTACCAGCCCCTATATACCACTGCTACTAGCCCCTATATACCACTGCTACTAGCCCCTATATACCACTGCTGCCTGCCTCTATATACCATCTACCACTGCTGCCTGCCTCTATATACCATCTACGACTGCTGCCTGCCTCTATATACCATCTACCACTGCTACCTCTGTCCTGTGTAGCTAATCTAGTCCTGTGTAGCTAATCCTGTCCTGTGTACAGTATCACACAAGATAGGATTAGATACACGGCTCAGCAGTCAGTATCTAATCCTCTCCTATGCACTCCTCTCCCCCCTGCGTGTCTTTCCCCATTGTGGTTTATTATTTTTGTTGTGGGAGATGAGGGAGTCGAGGATTATGCGTTCGGTATGGTATAAAAAAGATTAATAAAGGACTTTATTCTGGCCGAGTCTTTATTTACAATACATGTGAGATCTATGTGGCGGCATTATGGGTGATCTATATGGCGGTATTATGTGAGAAGCATATGGTGGTATGTGAGAACACTGGCGGTATTATGTGTGATCTATATGGTGGTATGTGAGAACACTGGCGGTATTATGTGTGATCTATATGGCGGTATGTGAGAACACTGGCGGTATTATGTGTGATCTATATGGTGGTATTATGTGAGAACTGTATGACAGTATTGTGTGATCTATTTGATAGTATTGTGTGTGATCTATATGGCGGTATTATGTGAGAACACTATGGCAGTATTATCTTCAGAAAGCGGACCCATTCTATGGTGGTTCTGGCTGAGCACCTGCACGCGGGTCTGGGGTAATAGAGGGGACAGCGTGACCTCCAGTTAGGTGCAGTCAGGGCTGGTGAGGCAGCTGAAGAGAGGGGTCTCATTTTTATCGCTACTATATGGCTGCATTTCCTTCCCAGCGTCACCCCGGACTGCGCCTGTCGCCTCGCTTTCACACATCGCCAGGACAGGATGGAGAAGACAGGATCTGAGGAGGGGAATGGGGTCTGCATGCAAAGTCTGGATCAGACCAGGCCATCAATCCGCAGAAATGTTTCCTGGATTTCTGTGGAGCAGACGGTCCATCCATGTGTATAAAAGACAGCGCTCTATGTACAATCCCTGGCTGCTCCGCACACCGAACAGGGGGCCCCTATAGACCAGCACACTGCTCTCCTGAAATACTCTGTGCTGCTGTCACCCTGCTCCCTCCACCACATATCTCCCAGAATCCTTGCTGCCTGCCATCCTCGGTGACTGTCTACTTGTCAGTATAAGGCTGCCTTCACACTATCATTATTTGGTCAGTATTTTACCTCAGTATTTGTAGCCAAAACCAGGAGTGGGTGATAAATGCAGAAGTGGTGCATATGTTTCTATTATACTTTTCCTCTATTTGTTCCACTCCTGGTTTTGGCTTACAAATACTGAGGTAAAATACTGACCATACTCTGCAGTCACCAACAAAATGGCTGCTCACTGGGTTCCTGAATATCATCCTCTCTAATCCCTTAGCAAACACCCAGAAGGAGAGGAGAGGAGACATCACACAGGTCAGCAGACTCCGCCCATAATTACTGCAGTGCAGTAATGTGAGCTATTTGTACACTAGGTTTTTCTGAAATTTCAGCAGCTGCTCCCCCTAGTGTTGAAAAGTGGAAATTCCAAAACTTTTCAAATTATTTTTCATATTTTACTAAATTATAAACAAATGATAATATTTTTTAAGAAAATGTAATCATTAATTCTTTACATTTTTACAATTTCTGAAAAAAAATTTTTTTTGATGGCACCTTCCCTTTAATCTTTTTTATTTTTGCCCAAACTACCCATATTAGGGCTTGCTTTTTGTGGGATGGTTTGGCATTTTCATTAATACAATTTCTATTTTTAACTTATGACTTTTTGATCTGGTTCTATTTACTTTTTTGTGAGCCAGTATGATGAAAAAGGGACATGTTTAATATGTTTTCACCAAACAGAATAAATATTGTGCCAGTTTTATTGTGTAGGTCGTTCTGGATGTTGCAATACCAATTATGTGTACATTTTTTATTTATTTCTGCTTTATCACAAATGCTGCGTTTTGATTGGCGAAATGGATTTAGCGATTTGTGTGCACTTTTTTGTTTGCTTTTTTACATTTTTACATGTTTTAATTTTCCTTTTTTCACTTTTACTTAGTCCCACTATGGGGCATGTATAATTTTTATTTTGATTACCGTGTATTTTGAATAACTTGTATGAGACTGTCAGTGTCTCACTGACTGTGTCTGTGAGACTCAGCTTCTGGCTGGAGTCACACTCGCCGTATAAAATATTGGTCCGATTTTGACGGACAAGAATCGCAACAATGTTCTCCAAACAGTGATCCGTGTGTAATCCGTTTGCTATGTGATGATGTGATTTCCTTGCATCAAGTAACCATGTGACATCCGTATGGCATCTGTATGCAATGCGATTTTAACATGAGCTTTTACATACAGCAGTTCTCTGTATGTAAAAGCTCATGTTAAAATCGCATTGTAATACACAACTGTACACATAATTCTTAAACCAAATATTCTTCAAAACATATATTAGATAGAAAGATTAAAAGCTGTACAGTGTAGAATAGAATAGGTTATAATAGAATAGACAGAATAGATATATACACATAGAATAGGTGTATATATATATATATATATATATATATATATATATATATATATATATACACTGCTCAAAAAAATGATGGGAACTCTAAAATACCACATCCTAGATATCTCTAAATGAAATATTCCAGGTAGAAATTTGTATTCATTGCATAGTAGAATTTGTTCAGAACAATAAAGCATAACAATTATCAATGTAAATCAGAACTAATATCCCATGGAGGTCTGGATTTGGAATGATACTCAAAATCAAAGTGGAAAATCAAATTACAGACTAATCCAACTTCAGTGGAAATGCCTCATGACAAGGAAAAGATGCTCAGTATTGTGTGTGACCTCCACATGCCTGTATGACCTCCCTACTGTAAAATGCCTGGGCATGCTTCTGATGAGGTGGTGGATGGTCTCCTGAGGGATCCCCTCCCAAACCTGGACTAAAGCTTTTGACAACTCCTGGACAGTCTGTGGTGCAATGTGACTTTGGTCGATGGTGCGAGACATGATGTCCCAGATGTGTTCAATCGGATTCAGGTCTGGGGAATGGGCGTGCCAGTTCAAAGCTTTAATGCCTTCATCTTGCAGGAACTGCTGACACTCTTCAGCCATATTAGGTCTGACAATGTCCTGCATTAGGAGGAACCCAGGGCCAACCGCACCAGCATATGGTCTCATATGGGGTCTAAGGAGCTCATCTAGGTACCTAATGACAGTCAGGCTACCTCTGGCAAGCACATGGAGGGCTATGCGGCCCTTCAAAAAAAATACCACCACACACCATTACTGACTCACTGCCAAACCAGTCATGTTGAAGGACGTTGCAGGCAGTAGATCACATCATGAAGATCCGTGAAGGTCCGTGATACTGTTGTGGAGAAGTTTAAAGCTGGATTTGGATACAAAATGATTTCCAAAACTTAAAACATCCCAAGGAGCACTGTGCAAGCAATCATATTGAAATTAAAGGAGTATCATACCACTGCAAATCTACCAAGACTCGGCCATCCCTCTAATCTCTCATCTCAAACAAGGAGAAGACTGATCAGAGATGCAGCCAAGAGGCCCATGATCACTCTGGATGAACTGCAGAGATCTACAGCTGAGGTGGCACAGTCTGTCCATAGGACAACAATCAGTCGTACACTGCAAAATCTGGCCGTTATGGAAGAGTGGCAAGAAGAAAGCCATTTCTCAAAGATATCCATAAAAAGTGTCATATCAAGTTTGCAACAAGCCTCCTGGGAGACACACCAAAAATGTGGAAGAAGGTGCTCTGGTCAGATGAAACCAAAATCAAACTTTTTGGCAACAATGCCGAATGATATGTTTGACGTAAAGGCAACACAGCTCATCACCCTGAACACACCATCCCCACTGTCAAACATGGTGGTGGCAGCATCAAGGTTTGGACCTGCTTTTCTTCAGCAGGGACAGAGAAGATGGTTAAAATTGATGGGAAGATGGATAGAGCCAAATACAGGACCGTTCTTGAAGAAAACCTGCTGGAGTCTGCAAAAGACCTGAGACTGGGATGGAGATTTGTCTTCCAACAAGACAATGATCCCAAACATAAAGCAAAATCTACAATGGAATGATTCACAAATAAACATATCCAGGTGTTAGAATGGCCAAGTCAAAGTCCAGACCTCAATCCAATCGAGAATCTGTGGAAAGAGCTGAAAACTGCTGTTCATAAACGATCTGCATCAAACCTCACTGAGCTCGAGCTGTTTGCCAAGGAAGAATGATCAAGAATTTCAGTCTCTCGATGTACAAAACTGATAGAGACATACCCCAAGTGACTTGCAGCTGTAATCACAGCAAAAGGTGGCGCAACAAAGTATTAAGTTCCAGGGGGGCGAATACTTTTGCAAGGCACTGTATATATATTTTTATATTGCATAGAGATATAAATAGAAGAATAGCTGGTAATTCATTTGTCGGCTTCTGTAAAATCAATGCAGGAGCCGACTGGATAGGAGACATGGTTTACATACAGTAAATCTATGAAGAATAGTTTGATATATAGATATGTGTTACCAATACAATTAGTATAGTGTGTGTGCAAATTATGGGACTTGTATATATTTAAGAAAATAATTTTTTTGGTGAAAAAAATGGCGTCGGCTCCCGCACAATTTTCTGCACCACAGAGGGAAAGCCAGCAACTGAGGGTCGATGTTTATAGCTTATAAAGGGGTTAATACCCATGGATCTTCCCAGGCTATAAATATATCAGCCCACAGCTGTATATTTAGCCTTTACTGGCTATTAAAATAGGGGTACCCCCCAAAAAATGACGTGGAGTTCCCCTATAATTAATATCCAGAAAAGGCTATGCAGACAGCTGCAAGCTGATATTCATAGCCTAGGAAGGGACCTTGGTTATTGCCCCCTGGCCATAAACACCAGCTCACAACCGCCCCAGAAATGGCACATCTCTAAGGTGCACCAATTCCGGCACTTAGCCTCTCTCTTCCCGCTGTCTTGTAGCAGTGGCATATGGGGTAATAGTTGGTTAATGTCACATTTGTATTGTAAGGTGACTTCAAGCCGGCTTAGTAATGGAGAGGTGTCAATAAGACACCTATCCATTACTAATCCTATAGTTGTTAATGAGTTAAAAAAAGACACTGCCAGAAAAAAGTATTTTAATAAAATAAAACACTGAACACAGTTTGACCATTTTATTTACTACTGGAGAATGAATGAAATGCTGCCGGCGCAGCTTTAATGACCAGCGGTGACGTCAATGAATCTGCCTGAACTCTTGAGCGTGGGAAAATGCTAGCTGATTGAGTGAGGGTCAGGCTGCGAGGGAGCGCAGCATCAGTAACATCACCTCTCTTCACTGAAGATGTTCTCGTAGCCAATCTAAACTGCTGTGACTTCAGGACCGTGGGAAAATGCCAGGGATGAGGTGACAGCAGCTCATGTCAGCTGCGAGAACAGCTTCAGTGAATAGAGGTGATGTCACTGATGCTGCGCTTCCTCACTGCCTGACCCGCACTGAACTGTCAGTGCGATTTTACTATACACCACACATGAATTGCCGGCTTTTCAAAGGACACCAGTGCATATTTCTCGCAAGTCACACTGATGGTCCGTGTGGTGTCCGTTTTTTTCTCGCACCCATAGACTTGTATTGGCGAGACTCGGCCGATATACGCTGCAAATCACAGCTTGCTTCGATTTCACTCGCATATAAAATATGGCGGAGAAAAAAAATGGTGATGGGAGCTGCCCCATAGATTAACAGTGGTCCAAGTGCTATGCAATTTTTTCTCGCATAGCACTTGTCCGTATTTCTCTATAGTGTGACTCCAGCCTATTGCAGAATCTCACAGGTCACCGTACTCTGAGGTCATCACATGACATCAGGGTACCATGGTAACCATCTTAACCCGCGATTCTCATTGCGGGAGTCCAATAGATGTTAATGGGGTCTTGTGACCCCCTTGCAACCACTTAAATACCGCTGTCACTATTGACATCAGTATTTAAGGGATTAGTTGGCCCCAATTGGTCGCATAACTGTCAGATATTGCAGGGTATCGACTGTTATGTATGGCTGACACCCACGGAATCACAGCAGCACCATTCCCTTACTACCCATTGCCATTTTAAAATGGCAATAATGGAATAAGTACCATTTTAATGCGTATCGGTGGTTGATGAAGAATACAAACTGTTGGAAAAGTAAAAAAATGATTTTAATCTAATATTTTTGCTATACCAAAGTACAAAATCTGTAGTTTTCTAACAATTAGCAAGTATTTACATTGTCTATCTTTCTTTGTGCTTTTACTATTTTGTCAGACCCTACTAACAAAATAAGAGGCCATAAATCTTAGTCAAACAATCACAGTGTGGATCAGCTAAGCAGTCCTGACGTCCTCATTCCTTCTGAGAAAAAACAAATTCCTAATTTCTTGTAATGTGAGCTCTCTAGGGTATGGCTATGTCAACCTATTAGACTTTTTACTTGGTTGTATTGATTCTGGTCTACACCAATGTGGTCCATAATGCTGCTTAATGTTATTGATGAGACATCAGTCACGTAGGATAGAATGAGGCCCGTAGGGCTCCTGAAACCACAGAAACATTTTGAAAAACAGTAATAAAGGAACAAACGGAAAAGGCAAACTGAAACGACTCATTTCAAACAGTAAAACATTAATGAAATACATATGCTAAACTTAATGAATGGAAAGAAGCTTTTGAGGTTCTTGGTTATGAAATAATTATGAAGTCAAGGCTTTGTCATGTGATGTCAGCAGTATATCCTCAATGAATGAGATCTCCATAACCTGACCTGAAGACACCTCTGCAGTGATTTGTAACAAAGCCATTCAACCGGAAATAACAGTGTATCTTCTGCATTATACAGTATGCACCGCACTATAAAAATCATTAAATTGTTGCATTGCACTTAACTAATATCTGTCTGAATGCATCAATAAGCAACCTATTTCTCCTCATCAGAAACTAAGTATAGTTCATATTTTACTTGAATGACTGCACAGAAAAACAAGACTCCAGAATAAACTTTTATAAGAATGCAGACAGAATATTTTTTACATGGAGCTCATAAATCTTTTCTGCAGCATACAGTATATCTAACTTGAATACAACTTTCAGTATCAGAATATAAGCTAGCTAGCTCATACGGGAGCCCCTCTTGGAACTTAAACATTACAGCAACATTGAGATGAAGACCCTCGTAAGTAGGAAACAACATATGTAACTTTGTTGTATACTCCTACAGGTCCTTCTCAAAAAATTAGCATATAGTGTTAAATTTCATTATTTACCATAATGTAATGATTACAATTAAACTTTCATATATTATAGATTCATTATCCACCAACTGAAATTTGTCAGGTCTTTTATTGTTTTAATACTGATGATTTTGGCATACAACTCCTGATAACCCAAAAAACCTGTCTCAATAAATTAGCATATTTCACCCATCCAATCAAATAAAAGTGTTTTTTAATAACAAACAAAAAACCAACAAATAATAATGTTCAGTTATGCACTCAATACTTGGTCGGGAATCCTTTGGCAGAAATGACTGCTTCAATGCGGCGTGGCATGGAGGCAATCAGCCTGTGACACTGCTGAGATGTTATGGAGGCCCAGGATGCTTCAATAGCGGCCTTAAGCTCATCCAGAGTGTTGGGTCTTGCGTCTCTCAACGTTCTCTTCACAATATCCCACAGATTCTCTATGGGGTTCAGGTCAGGAGAGTTGGCAGGCCAATTGAGCACAGTAATACCATGGTCAGTAAACCATTTACCAGTGGTTTTGGCACTGTGAGCAGGTGCCAGGTCGTGCTGAAAAATGAAATCTTCATCTCCATAAAGCATTTCAGCCGATGGAAGCATGAAGTGCTCCAAAATCTCCTGATAGCTAGCTGCATTGACCCTGCCCTTGATGAAACACAGTGGACCAACACCAGCAGCTGACATGGCACCCCACACCATCACTGACTGTGGGTACTTGACACTGGACTTCAGGCATTTTGGCATTTCCTTCTCCCCAGTCTTCCTCCAGACTCTGGCACCTTGATTTCCGAATGACATGCAAAATTTGCTTTCATCAGAAAAAAGTACTTGGGACCACTTAGCAACAGTCCAGTGCTGCTTCTCTGTAGCCCAGGTCAGGCGCCTCTGCCGCTGTTTATGGTTCAAAAGTGGCTTTACCTGGGGAATGCGGCACCTGTAGCCCATTTCCTGCACACGCCTGTGCACGGTGGCTCTGGATGTTTCCACACCAGACTCAGTCCACTGCTTCCTCAGGTTCCCCAAGGTCTGGAATCGGTCCTTCTCCACAATCTTCCTCAGGGTCCGGTCTCCTCTTCTCGTTGTACAGCGTTTTCTGCCACATTGTTTCCTTCCAACAGACTTACCATTGAGGTGCCTTGATACAGCACTCTGGGAACAGCCTATTTGTTGAGAAATTTCTTTCTGGGTCTTACCCTCTTGCTTGAGGGTGTCAATGATGGCCTTCTTGACATCTGTCAGGTCGCTAGTCTTACCCATGATGGGGGTTTTGAGTAATGAACCAGGCAGGGAGTTTATAAAAGCCTCAGGTATCTTTTGCATGTGTTTAGAGTTAATTAGTTGATTCAGAAGATTAGAGTAATAGGTCGTTTAGAGAACCTTTTCTTGATATGCTAATTTATTGAGACAGGTTTTTTGGGTTATCAGGAGTTGTATGCCAAAATCATCAGTATTAAAACAATAAAAGACCTGACAAATTTCAGTTGGTGGATAATGAATCTATAATATATGAAAGTTTAATTGTAATCATTACATTATGGTAAATAATGAAATTTAACACTATATGCTAATTTTTTGAGAAGGACCTGTATTACCTTTTTACATATGTCTGCTTTCACAGAAAATAAAAATATATTGCATCAACTGAAATTAGAGTGAGGTGAATTTCTCCTGCCTTGGTCAAAGGGGTTCCACCCTGTTCCACCAGCACCTCTTTAATACGACCAAGTGCACATCAATCATCTGATATATGAAGAAACAAACATCAGTGCTAGCTTCATAATCTGGGTAGAGACCACAATACCAAAAGGAAACACATGCAAGCATGAGTGTGATAGAATATACCAACCGCTTAAAGGGGTTGTCCACTACTTTTTCATAAGCAACCCATTCTTGTCTAATCGGTGCTTAGAGTTTATCAAAATTTCTTTATTTTTATCTGCCAATTTTTGAGGACTGATCATAAGTTCTTAAGAAGATTGAGATCTGGGGAGTTTTCTGGCCATGGACCCAAAAATGTCAGTGTTTTGTTCATGTAGCCTCTTAGTTATCAATTTTGTCATTTGACATGATGTGCCATCATTCTGGAAAAACCATTGTTATTACCACATTGCTCCTGAATTGTTAGAAAAAGTTGCTCTTAGAGGATATTTGGATGCTATTCATTATTAATTGCAGTGTTCTTGTAAATAAACCCACACCTTGGGTGAAAATCAACATGAATGGTCTCAGGATGCTTTACTTCTGGAATGACACAGAACACATGATGTCTCTTACCTTTTATTTTCAGGACAATTATTCTCCCGGATGTCCTAAACAGTCTGAAGGGGGTTTCATCAGAAAAATGTACTTTCTCCCTGCCCTCTGCTGTCTAATCCCTGTACTTCCTGCAGAATGTCAATTTGCAGGAAGTATAAAGATCAGATTGAAGAGGAAGAATGGAATCATGATTTTCAAACAGTTACTATGTAAGAAAAAGTGAAACAGGAAAACTGCATAAATTTAGTTTCATCATAAGCTGAATGACCTGCAGTAATGAATGTAACATAGTTTTTGCCTCTTAATGACAGCTGTAAATAAGTAACCAAAAAATGGCAGATGTGTTTTATTTCCCCTTCCACTCACAAAGATTTGTCTTTTGCATCTTTCATTAAATTGTATGGTTGTTTTAAAAAAATACAACGTTCCTGAAAAAAAGCAATATCAACTGGAAAATGTAAGCATTATAGAAGGTTGGGCAAGAAACACAAAAATTTGGAAAACCAAAAGCTCGTGATTTATATGGCAAATTCACTGCAAAATACATCTCACACCCACTTTCTGCTTGAAAATTCAAAAATGTCAAGCATGATGCACACATACACTATAAATTTGGTGCAAAGTATGCCAAAAAATAGGGGCAACAGCCTTAGGTTGGTTTCACTTGCCCAACATTCACGGTTCAAGTATGGACCACGATGTTTGGAAGGACCATGGGACTTCTGGTCTGAACTCAACAGACTCATAGACATAAAGAGGCTGCTGAGTTTGGGTCAAGATACTCATATCCGGTCCAAACCTTTGGGTCCATACTCAAACAGTGAGTGTCGACTTGTGAAAGCTACTTTAGTAAGTGTGCCAAACTATTTGAAATACAAGTTTGCTAATTTATCAGAAATATGATGTAATGTTCCCGCCTATATTTTTAAAATATGTATAATCATGTTACTTTGAATTCTTTTATATTTAATGTACAAAAATGTAGTTTACTTTCTAGCATCTCCCCTAGTGAGCCTCTAAATCAGGGGTCTCAAACTTGTCTTGGTATATAGACTGCACATAGGAAAAATTTTAATTTGGGGGAGCCACATTATTTGCAGAACAAAGTGACATTTTTAGTGATACCATTTTTTTCTATACATTTTTTTAACATTTTTGCCTTGTTAATTTTATTTATTTTTTCCTAACGTGGGTCATTATGGATGTGGACTTTTTGTTTACTTTACAGCATTTTTAGTGGGAAAATATTTTGTCATGCTTTCTTTTGATTTTTTTATATTTTTACATTTTTTCTCAGAATTGGCCACATACAGTTATATTGTCTTACAATTAGCATCATATCGTAATTCTGGCAAATATCTTGTAATAATGTGCCCCATCCTGTTCCCCATCTTCTTGCAATGTCACCATCCTGGTCCCTTACTTGTCATAATGTCGTCCATCCTGGTTCCCATCTTATAGTAATACCCCCATCTTATAAAAAAAAAAGACCCACCCTGGTCCTCATCTTATAGGAATGTTCCCATCCTGGTCCCCATCTTATAGTAATGTCCCCATCTTGTAGTAAAGACCCACTCTGGTCCACATCTTATAGGAATGTCTCCACCCTGGTCCTCATCTTGTAGTAATAACCTCAACATGTAATAATGCCACATCCTGGTCCTCATTTTGTAGTAATATACTCCATCCTGCTTCCCTTCTTGTAGCAATGTCACCATCTTGTAGTAATGCCCCATTCTGGTCCCCTTCTTGTATTAAATGCCCTATCCTGGGCCCCTTCTTCTACTAATGTCCCATCCTGGTCCCCTTGTAGTAATGTGACCTGTTGCTTTAGCAGTGTGGGAAAGGTGCTGGAAAAGTGGCAGGCAAGTTCTTTTTTGCAAACTGCGAAACCGAATATTCTAGGAAATTCAAATTGAAAGCATTCCTCTGAGGATAAATCTGCTCATCTCTATAAGCATGACTTTATGAACGACCATTAAAAAGAAGAGGGAGGAAAAATACAATTAAAATCCCAAAAGAAACATGATAGCCATCACATGCCTCTGCGTTTCAAGCTGCAAAGAGCCCTTATTCCTAATAAAGTGTGTGTTCAATGTCTAAGCCATGTCACTTAAGGGAAAACCAACAAGAAAAAGAAGCAATATTGGGAATAATTTTCATCTTCAAAATCCAAAGTGTTTCCCTTTTCAATAGAGTTTTAGACCAATGTCCTCCTTTACAAGGTTGCTTAACTCTGTCAATGCCAGTGATTAGTAAAGAAGAAATGTCTTCCTGGTGTTTTTCTAGGAAATGCCTAGAAATTCCTTACATGATGCGGTTCATTTTTAATGGGTTGGGGTGTTATAACCCCTGGACTTTAATCTGTCTCTAATAATGCGATATTCCTTATCAAAGGAGTGATCATCAGAGGAAGCACTGTGTACTCTGATGAATTCAACCACAGGGATGTAGAATTACAGAATCATAGAATGTTAGAGTTCGAAAGGACTTCAAGGGTAATTATGTCCAACCTCCTGCTCTATGCAGGATTCACTAAACCATCTCAGACAGATGTCTGTCCAGCCCCTGTTTGAAGACTTCCATTGAAGGAGAACTCACCACCTCTAATGGCAGCCCGTTCTACTCATTGATCACCCTCACTGTCAAAAAGTTTTTTTCTAATATCTAAAATGTGTCTTCCTTTCAGTTTCATTCCATTGCTTCTCGTGTTTCCTTGTGCAAATGAGCATAAGAATGATCCCTCTACACTGTGACAGCCCTTTAAATATTTGTACACAGCTATTAAGTCTCTCTCTTAGCCTTCTTTTTTTCAAGAGAAACATTCCTAGATCCCTTAACCGTTCCTAGTACAACATACTTTGCAGTCCTCTCACAATCCTGGTAGCTCTTCTCTGAATTTGCTCCAGTTTTTCAATGTGTTTTTTAAAATGTGGTACCCAGACAAGTATTTTCTGTCTTGTTGGAGGTAGCAACTAGTAGCAGACAGGACCAAATGACCCCTTGTGTTGTGTCAATAGAACACCTAGAAACATTACTCATCAGGAGCACATCAAGAAATGGTGTACTATAATCAAAAAAATCCACCATAAGTCATAAGTTAAAAGAGTTATTATCAACAAATAAAATAAAACCTGAAAAGTCCAGTGCATTTCCATGATTCTACCAGGGTTTTCACTGGCTGTAATCCATAATCATCAACAGAAACAGAAATGAACACTTGAAATAGATCACTCTGTTTGTAATGACTCAATATAATAAATGTACACTCGCTTTTAAATCTGCTTTCACGTCTGCTAAACAGGCCTACTTCACAACCCTCATATCCTACCTGTCCTCCAACACCAAACAGTTATTCAAAACCTTTAACTCCCTCCTCCGCCCCCCACTGCCCCCTCCAACCTCCCTCATCTCTGCTGAGGACTTTGCCACACACTTTAAAACTAAGATCGACCAAACAAGGCAAGTCTTCATTGTTCAACCACCACAACCCCTTTGTATACCAGACCAATGCCCAAACCCCATAACCTCCCTCTCCAAGATTACTGAAGGGGGGCTTAATTGTCTCCTCTCCAAATTGCACCTTATCACCTGTGCGCTCGACAACCTCCTCCCCAACCTCACCACCACACTTATCCCATCACTAAGCCACCTCTTCAACCTTTCACTAACTTCTGGCACCTTCCCTTCTGCTTTCACACATGCCACAATCACAACTATCCTTAAAAAGCCAACCCTAGATCCAACTGCTATGTCCAGCTATCGCCCAATATCGCTGCTCCCATTCGCTTCCAAACTCCTGGAGCAGCACGTCCCACATCTCTTTCCTCCCACTTCTCATCTATCTTGCTCTTTGACAATCTACAATCTGACTAACTGAGACAGCCCTGACCAAAATGACTAACAACCTACTTACAGCCAAAGCTAATGGACAATACTCTGTACTCCTCATTCTAGACCTTTTGCCACAGTTGACCACTGCCTCCTACTACAGATCCTCTCCTCCTTTGGCATCAAAGACCTTGCCCTATCCTGGATCTCATACCTCTCCAACCGCACATTCAGCGTCTCCCACTCCCACACCACCTCCTCATCCCACCCTCTCTCTCTTGGAGTCCCCCAAGGCTCTGTTCTACGACCCCTACTCTTCTCAATCTATACACTTGGCCTGGGACAACTCATAAAGTTCCATGGATTCCAGTACCACCTGCTGACACTCAGATCTACCTTTTTGGCCCAGAAATCACCTCTCTGCTGTCCAGAATCCCGGAGTGTCTATCAGCCATATCCTCCTTCTTCCCCTCTCGCTTCCTCAAACTCAATGTGGTCAAAGCTGAACTCATCATCATTCCTCCATCTCATAGTTCTTCCATACCTGACCTATCTATCACAATTAACGACATCACACTTTCTCCTGTACCGGAAGTCCGCTGCCTTGGAGTAACCCTTGACTTGACCTGTCCTTCAAACCACACATCCAAGCTCTTTCCACCTCCTGTCGCCTCCAGCTACAAAATATCTCAAGAATCCATCCTTTCCTCAACCGTCAATCTACTAAAATGCTTGTGCATGCCCTCATCATCTCCCGCCTTGACTACTGCAATATCCTTTTCTGTGGCCACCCTGCTAACATCCTTGCACCTCTCCAGTCCATCCTTAACCCTGCTGCCCAACTAATTCATCTCTCTCCTTGCTACTCCTCCGCTTCCCCTCTCAGCAAATCTCTTCACTGGCTCCCATTCCCTCAGCGTATCCAGTTCAAACTATTAATACTGACCTACAAGGCCATCCATAACCTGTCTCCTCCATATATCTCTGAACTATTCTCCCGAATTCTTCCCTCATATAATCTCTGGTCCTCCCAAGACCTTCTTCTCTCCTTCACACTTATCTGCCCCTCAGCCAACTGCCTCCAGGACTTCTTCAGAATATCCCCCATCCTCTGGAATTCCTTGCCCCAACACATCCAACTATCAACCACATTTGGATACTTCAGATGGAACCTGAAAACTCACCTCTTCAGGAAAGCCTACAGCCTGCACTGACCTTGCTGCCTCCTCACCACTACCAAAGCTACCACCTCACCAACACCGGAGCTCCTACAACCCTCAACCTATTGTCTCCATCCGCACCATCCTGTAGAATGTAAGCCCGCAAGGGCAGGGTCCTCTCCCCTCTGTATCAGTCTGTAATTATTAGTTTGCTTACTGTAAGCGATATCTGTAATTTGTATGTAACCCCTTCTCATGTACAGCACCATGGAATCAATGGTGCTATATAAATAAATAATAATAATAATACAAAAGGTCATTGCTAAAGAATCTGGTTGAGTGGAAGGAAAAAGTATGGTAGGAAAAAGTGCACAAGCAACTGGAATGACAGCAGCCTTGAAAGGATTGTTAAGAAAACGCCATTCAAAATTTTGGGGGAGATTCACAAGGAGTGGACTGCTGCTGGAATCATTGCTTCTAGAGCCACCATACACAGACGTATCCAGGACATGGGCTACAAGTGTCACATTCCTTGTGTCAAGCCACTCATGACCAATAGACAATGCCAGAATCGTCTTACCTGGGCCAACCAGACAAAGAACTGGACTGTTGCTCAGTGGTCCAAGCTGTTGTTTTCAGATGAAAGTAAATTTTGCATTTCATTTGAAAATAAAAGTCTCAGAGTCTGGAGGAAGAGTCGAGAGGCACATAATTCAAGCTGCTTGAGGTCTAATGTGAAGTTTCCACAATCGGTGATGTCATCTGCTGGTGTAGGTCCACTGTGTTTTATCAAAGTCAGCACAGTTGTCTACCAGGAAATTTTAGAGCACTTCATGCTTCCCTCTACTGACAAGCTTTTTGGAGATGGAAATTCCTTTCTCTAGCAGGACTAGGCACTTGTCCACATTGTCAAAAGTACCAATATCTAGTGTAAAAACAGCAGTATCACTGTGCTTGATTGGCCAGCAAACTCGCCTAACCTTAACCCCATAGAGAATCTATGGGGTATTGTCAAGAGGAATATGAGAGACACCAGACCCAACAATGCAGATGAGCTGAAGGCTGCTATAAAAGCAACCTGGGCTTCCATAACACCTCAGCAGTGCCACAGGCTGATAGCCTCCTTGCCACGCCGCATTGATGCAGTAATTGATGCAAAAGGAGCCCCGAACAAGTATTGAGTACATTTACGGAACACACATTTTAGTATGCCATTATTTTGATTTTTAAAATCATTTTTCAAGTTGGTGTTATAAAGTAACTAATTTACTGAGATAATGACTTTTGGGTTTTCATTGGCTGTAAGCCATAATCATCAACATTAACAGAAATAAATTCTTGAAATAGATCACTCTGTTTGTAATGGCTCTATATAATATATGAGTTTCACTTTTTGTATTGAAGAACTGAAATAATTTAACTTTTTGATGATATTCTAATTTTATCAGAAGCACCTGTATGAAATACATCTGCTTCTCTAGTAGGAACTAAGTTCAAACCTTTAGAGAACTTGAAATTGTTCAGAAAAAATAATGGTTGCAGACAGATTCAGTACTATAAAGGAATCTGATTTTGAATTATATTTGGGGATTTAAATGTTTTATTGATTCCTTCTCGTCAAATACACATGGTTTATCTTTGAGTTTCTCGTCTGCCCTACATCCTGGTTGTGTTTTACTGGATGGGGATAAATGTCTTGCAGAGAAACTAAATTGGAGTGTCTTTTCTGCTTGGGAATGCTGTTGTCCAGTTCAGAACTGCTGATGTCTGTTGTATCCGAACATCCCTCAACAGAGTCAAATACAGATGCTTACATGAAATTGAGGAGGGCGTTGTCACTTAGTGTGGGATTTAAGACTAGATCTAGGAGTATAGACCTTTCTTCTCTGTGTGCCATGTATATACAGAGATGTTTTATAGTCCCCTATGTCTCTGTTAAATATTCTTTATAGATATGATGGAATATTCATTGTCATTGAGATTATTTTGCAAACTCTCCTTAAGATTAGAAAAATAATTATTCAGAGCAAGTTTATTAACAGATTCTTGGACCTGAGAAATGGTAATCTCCAAATTTTTGAGTTTCAGTTGTTCATATGTTAAAATAGTAGCATCAATTGAGATGAACAGTTGCGCAAAATAATATTCAATTCCTTTTTTAAATCACCACAATATTTTGTGGTACATATTTTATAAATATGTTCATGTCCATGTATTTCTGCAAAGTAGTTGCATCCCACCAGGTACAAAGTCTTTGTAATAATGATTTTTCTAGATCCCAAAATAAACTTTTTTAGGAGACATGGCATATTAATCACCACTGGGAGCATCAGTAGAAAAAAGTTGTGAAACCTTCGATAGCCGTGAAGACAAATCCATAGGCAAAAAAAAATGTTATGTGGGTTGGCAATATTGGTGGTCTTCATCTTAGCAAAATATATTCAAAGACAAATGTAAAAAATCTACTGAGAAAATCCATAACAAATATATAATTTTAGTCCATGGTATAGACACCGGAAGCATGATAAGCTGGTAATAATTTTCACCAAGTGTAGAAAATGCCTTTGATAAGGGCGCAGTGCACGGAGGCTTGAGACTTAATTATGTGCAGGAACTTCAGCAAAACCTAGGAAGAATCCAGCATCTGCAGAAAAACGTAAGTTTTATACATGATTTAATTATCAACCATTAAAAAACGGGGAGGAAAAATGATTAAATCACAAAAGAAACATGACAGACACAACAGATCTAGGCATTTCCAGCCGCAAAGAGACCTTAGTGCTGACAAAGTGTGTGTCTAAAGTCCAAGGAATGGCGCCCACCAGCATGATGGCACTTGCACTTGAAGCAGTGAATTTAACAGATAAATGATGGTTATTCTTTTATTCCAGCACATTCCATAGTTGTTTCACAATTGGAAAAATTCGGACAACCCTATAGACCACAGCTACAGCTAGAGGTAAAAGAAAAGAAAAATCAGCTCTCCCTTAAAGGGAACCTGTCACCCCCCAGGGCTGTGCGCACTGCCCGGGAACTTACATCAAGTGATGTAAAGATATTGCACCTGCTTGTAGCGGAGGCCCCAGATCCCACCCGCAGTGTGTTATGATGTATTCACACTGCGAGGCTGGGAATCTGGTGCCTGCGCAGTGAGGATCTCTGCGCCTGTCTCCCTTCTCCCATCTCACTATGACGCTGCTGACTTATTCCGGTGGAGGAAAGAGGGAGATGGGGACAGGCACAGACATCCCCACAGCGGGGCGGGATCTGGGGCCTCCGCTACACGCTGGCCTGAAATCCTTACATCACCTGATGTAAGTTCCCGAGCAGCGCGCAAGGCGCATACCTGAGAACTGATTGGAGAGCGCAGGCACCGGTGACATCACGAGAAAGAGAGGAAGTGGCACCCAGAGGCCAGAGGGGGATGATGGATGGCTGCGAGGCGGTTGAGTCAGGGGGAGAAAACATACCTCCCTGACTCAATAGAGGTATGGCGGAAAATTTATAAAACTCATTATTTCAGCGTTCCTAGGGATAATAAGCATATGAGCCACCTTCACAGAATGCAGCCTTAGTGCTGCTGAAGGTGACTCTTTTACTATAATAGGCCCTGGGGGGTGACAGGTTCCCTTTAATATTCCTCAACCGGGGTTCAACTTTTGAAGATATGGTGCAGGCTACATTACAAAAGTACACAGGTCTTTATAAATGTCTCTTGATGAACAGTTTGGATTTTGATGTCATATGCTACTAACGTGTGTACAGCAACACCTGTACAGTTGCATCATTTATAATAATATTCCTTTAGAGCGGCAACTTCAATTGCAAGTATCACTTTTGCTTTTCATCAATTTAGTAGTAAAAAAAGAAAGATAAATATTTGTTAAACTTTTTACGGTAATTATATATCATAATTGAGTCAATACATGTCCTCATTTTCAGTAAAGTAAGAATGAACATTATAATAGAATACCAAGTGACAAACATTCTGTCTAGGCCAAACTTTACTCTGAATGCATCATTACAAGACCAGTGTCAAAAACAAAAAAAAAGTTGAAACTATTAATGGGTTACACAGACATTGGGTTACAGACATAATCAATACATCACAAAAGATATGACAAATTATAATTGATTTGTCTGCTTGAGAAGGATGCAAGGCTGAGCAGACCAAAGAGACGTGAATTTGCAAAGTCTCACAGATATTTCATGGAAGAGACTTTATTGTTAAAATAGCAGTAATCATAAAGCATTGAGCAATGGCTTCAATTCATTCATTCATTAATGTAACCTTATTCTACTCAAAAGTGTGAGATGACTTTGCCTGATACAGTATACCTTGTTAAAAAAAATCTAGTTACAACTTAAAAAACTAATATTTTCCTATAGCAAACATGCCTTGTTTACAATATTCTGAATAGATTCATTTGGAAGTCACATAAAATTAGTAGAAATGTTCTTATGTTTTTCTATTTGCAGTAAAACGCACTACTAGAGATGATCAAACCCATACGTGGAAAATAGACTTTGAGTCTAATTTGTTGAAATTCACAGATCCTCGCAAATTTTAAACAGTTTGTGCTTCGCTTCACTAGCATTGGCAAAAAAAATGCCAGCACCCTTTTCACACACTGCTGAAAAAGTCATAGACCAGGTTGATGACATCTCCTACTAGCTTCTCCTTCCTCTTCCTTCTTTCCCTCTACATAGCATCTTATCAGTAGCAGTTGTCTTTACTTTTATCAATCTGTCTTCACTGAATCCAGATTTTCCCAGGGATTACGAATGCTGAAAATAAAAGATCAGCCCTATCAAAGAAAGAAGCAGATTTCTCTAAAAAGATAAATTACAAATATCAAACTGTGGACCAGGCCATACCAAACATGATTGTGAGCCCCATCGGGAACAGCGATAATAAAGTATGTAAAGCACTGCGAAATATGCTAGCGCTATATAAGCAATAAATAATAAATTATTAAGTAAACATGTTGTTGGTGGAGGAGGCTCTACAGATATCAAAGATATCTTTCTGTGTGTAACTCCTGAAGAAGAAGCCATGAGCTTTGAAACGCGTTGAATAAACCACCGGAGTATTTCACAACTATATCTGGATTCGTCATTTGTCACAGCCGTGCGGATTTCATCAACATTTATCTATTACGACAGTTCTGAGAGGTCGCAGTGTCGACATCTATATGCTTTACTCTGCACCATCAGGTGAGCAGTTCTCTTGCAATTGATTGGAAACAATCCTGGGGATAAGACTCTATTTGCACTTTTTTGTCTCCTATTTTCTCTACTAGACTAGGAACTATGGCTTCCCAGCAGCACAATAAGCAACATTACTTGCTCATTTGAGAAGAGCAAGGTGGTCAACAAACAAAGTAAGGTTAAGTTCATATTAGAGTTTCTGTCCGCATCGTATCATCTGCATGTGCAAACGCATGCCAAAATGCATGCAAAAGCATGCCTACACCTGCACATCATCTTGCACATGACGTAAACAAAAATGCTGTGTGTTATGAACTGGTGATTCAGAGACACAATGGACCTGGTGGTTAAGAGCACACAAAGTGACCTGATAGTTACTAATAACATAGGACGAGCTCTGAGACGTGGGAACTCTGCTGACCGCAATCCCTAATCCTATCACACCACACTAGAGGTAGCCGTGGAGCGCTCCTGACCAGACCTAGGCGCCTCGGGCACAGCCTGAGAAACTAGCTAGCCCTGAAGATAGAAAAATAAACCTACCTTGCCTCAGAGAAATTCCCCAAAGGAAAAGGCAGCCCCCCACATATAATGACTGTGAGTAAAGATGAAAATACAAACACAGAGATGAAATAGGTTTTAGCAAAGTGAGGCCCGACTTACTGAATAGACCGAGGATAGTAAAGATAGCTTTGCGGTCAGCACAAAAACCTACAAACAACCACGCAGAGGGCGCAAAAAGACCCTCCGTACCGACTAACGGTACGGAGGTGCTCCCTCTGCGTCCCAGAGCTTCCAGCAAGCAAGAAAAACCAATATAGCAAGCTGGACAGAAAAAATAGCAAACAAAAGTAACACAAGCAGAACTTAGCTTATGCAGGGCAGACAGGCCACAAGACGATCCAGGAGAGAGCAAGACCAATACTGGAACATTGACTGGAGGCCAGGAACAAAGAACTAGGTGGAGATAAATAGAGCAGCACCTAACGACTTAACCTCGTCACCTGAGGAAGGGAACTCAGAAGCCGCAGCCCCACTCACATCCACCAGAGGAAGCTCATGGACAGAACCAGCCGAAGTACCACTCATGACCACAGGAGGGAGCTTGACCACAGAATTCACAACAGTACCCCCCTTGAGGAGGGGTCACCGAACCCTCACCAGAGTCCCAAGGCCGACCAGGATGAGCCAAATGAAAGGCACGAACCAGATCGGCAGCATGAACATCAGAGGCAAAGACCAAGGAATTATCTTCCTGACGATAACCCTTCCACTTAACCAGGTACTGGAGTTTCCGTCTCAAAATGCGAGAATCCAAAATCTTCTCCACTATATACTCCAGCTCCCCCTCAACCAAAACCGGGGCAGGAGGATCAACGGATGGAGCCACAGGTGCCACGTATCTCCGCAACAATGACCTATAGAATACATTATGGATGGAAAAAGAAGCTGGAAGGGTCAAACGAAAAGACACAGGATTAAGTACCTCAGAAATCCTATATGGACCAATGAAACGAGGCTTAAACTTAGGAGAGGAAACTTTCATAGGAATATAACGAGACGACAACCAAACCAAATCCCCAACACGAAGTCGGGGACCCACACAGCGCCTGCGGTTAGCGAAACGTTGAGCCTTCTCCTGGGACAATGTCAAATTGTCCACTACATGAGTCCAAATCTGCTGCAACCTATCCACCACAGTATCCACACCAGGACAGTCTGAAGACTCAACCTGCCCTGAAGAGAAACGAGGATGGAAACCAGAATTGCAGAAAAACGGCGAAACCAAAGTAGCCGAGCTGGCCCGATTATTAAGGGCGAACTCAGCCAAAGGCAAAAAGGACACCCAATCATCCTGATCAGCAGAAACAAAATATCTCAGATATGTTTCCAAGGTCTGATTGGTTATTTCAGTTTGGCCATTTGTCTGAGGATGGAAAGCCGAGGAAAAAGACAAATCAATGCCCATCCTAGCACAAAAGGCTCGCCAAAACCTCGAAACAAACTGGGAACCTCTGTCAGAAACGATGTTCTCCGGAATGCCATGTAAACGAACCACATGCTGGAAAAACAATGGCACCAAATCAGAGGAGGAGGGCAATTTAGACAAGGGTACCAAATGGACCATCTTAGAGAAGCGATCACAAACCACCCAAATGACCGACATCTTTTGATAGATGGGGAGATCCGAAATAAAATCCATAGAGATATGTGTCCAGGGCCTCTTTGGGACCGGCAAGGGCAAAAGCAACCCACTGGCACGAGAACAGCAGGGCTTAGCCCGAGCACAAATCCCACAGGACTGCACAAACGAACGCACATCCCGTGACAGAGACAGCCACCAAAAGGATCTAGCCACCAAATCTCTGGTACCAAAGATTCCAGGATGACCAGCCAACACCGAACAATGAACCTCAGAGATAACTCTACTCGTCCATTTATCAGGGACAAACAGTTTCTCCACTGGGCAACGGTCTGGTCTATTAGCCTGAAATTTTTGCAGCACCCGCCGCAAATCAGGGGAGATGGCAGACAAAATTACCCCCTCTTTGAAAATACCCGCCGGCTCAGGCAAACCCGGAGAGTCGGGCACAAAACTCCTAGACAGGGCATCCGCCTTCACATTCTTAGAGCCCGGAAGGTACGAAAGCACAAAGTCAAAATAGGAGAAAAACAGCGACCAACGAGCCTGTCTAGGATTGAACCGTTTGGCAGACTCAAGATAAGTCAAGTTCTTGTGATCAGTCAAGACCACCACGCGATGCTTAGCTCCTTCAAGCCAATGACGCCACTCCTCGAATGCCCACTTCATGGCCAGCAACTCTCGATTGCCAACATCATAATTACGCTCAGCAGGCGAAAACTTCCTGGAAAAGAAGGCACATGGCTTCATCACCGAGCCATCAGAACTTCTTTGCGACAAAACAGCCCCTGCTCCAATTTCAGAAGCATCAACCTCGACCTGGAACGGGAGCGAAACATCTGGTTGGCACAACACAGGGGCAGAAGAAAAACGACGCTTCAACTCCTGAAAAGCTTCCACAGCAGCAGAAGACCAATTGACCACATCAGCACCCTTCTTGGTTAAATCAGTCAACGGTTTAGCAATACTAGAAAAATTATTGATGAAGCGACGATAAAAATTAGCAAAGCCCAGGAACTTTTGCAGACTCTTCAGAGATGTCGGCTGAGTCCAATCATAAATAGCCTTAACTTTAACAGGGTCCATCTGGATAGTAGAAGGGGAAAAAATGAAACCCAAAAATGAAACCTTCTGAACACCAAAGAGACACTTTGACCCCTTCACAAACAAAGAATTCGCACGCAGGACCTGGAACACCATTCTAACCTGCTTCACGTGAGACTCCCAATCATCCGAGAAGACCAAAATATCATCCAAGTATACAATCAGGAATTTATCCAGGTACTCTCGGAAGATGTCATGCATAAAGGACTGAAATACTGATGGAGCATTAGAAAGCCCGAATGGCATAACCAGGTACTCAAAATGGCCCTCGGGCGTATTAAATGCTGTTTTCCATTCATCGCCCTGTTTAATACGCACAAGATTATACGCACCACGAAGATCTATCTTGGTGAACCAACTAGCCCCCTTAATCCGAGCAAACAAATCAGACAGCAGCGGCAAGGGGTACTGAAATTTGACTGTGATTTTATTTAGAAGGCGGTAATCAATACAAGGTCTCAGCGAACCATCCTTCTTGGCCACAAAAAAGAACCCTGCTCCCAATGGCGACGACGACGGGCGAATATGCCCCTTCTCCAAGGATTCCTTTACGTAACTCCGCATAGCGGCGTGCTCAGGCACAGACAAATTAAACAGTCGACCCTTAGGAAACTTACTACCAGGAATCAAATCGATACCACAATCGCAATCCCTATGCGGAGGTAGGGCCCTGGACTTGGGCTCATCAAATACATCCCGGTAATCCGATAAGAACTCTGGGACCTCAGAAGGGGCGGATGACGAAATAGACAGAAATGGAACATCACCATGTACCCCCTGACAACCCCAGCTGGACACAGACATTGATTTCCAATCCAATACTGGGTTATGGACTTGTAGCCATGGCAACCCCAACACGACCACATCATGCAGATTATGCAACACCAAAAAGCGAATATCCTCCTGATGCGCAGGAGCCATGCACATGGTCAGCTGGGTCCAGTATTGAGGCTTATTCTTGGCCAAAGGCGTAGCATCAATTCCTCTCAATGGAATAGGATACTGCAAGGGCTCCAAGAAAAACCCACAGCGCCTAGCAAACTCCAAGTCCATAAAATTCAGGGCAGCGCCTGAATCCACAAATGCCATGACAGAATAGGATGACAAAGAGCAGATCAAAGTAACAGACAAAAGAAATTTCGACTGTACCGTACCAATGGTGGCAGACCTAGCGAACTGCTTAGTGCGCTTAGGACAATCGGAGATAGCATGAGTAGAATCACCACAGTAAAAACACAGCCCATTCCGACATCTGTGTTCTTGCCGTTCAGCTCTGGTCAAAGTCCTATCACATTGCATAGGCTCAGGTTTATGCTCAGGTACTACCGCCAAATGGTGCACAGTTTTACGCTCACACAAGCATCGATCGATCTGAATGGCCAAAGACATAGACTCATTCAGACCAGCAGGCATAGGAAATCCCACCATGACATCCTTAAGGGCTTCAGAGAGACCCTTTCTGAAAATTGCTGCCAGCGCACATTCATTCCATTGAGTGAGCACAGACCACTTCCTAAACTTCTGACAATATATCTCTACCTCATCCTGACCCTGACACAGAGCCAGCAAATTTTTCTCTGCCTGATCCACTGAATTAGGTTCATCATAAAGCAATCCGAGCGCCAGAAAAAACGCATCAATATTACATAATGCAGGATCTCCTGGCGCAAGGGAAAATGCCCAGTCTTGAGGGTCGCCACGTAATGAAGAAATAATGATCTTAACTTGTTGAACTGGGTCACCAGAGGAGCGGGGTTTCAAAGCCAGAAACAGTTTACAATTATTTTTAAAACTCAGAAACTTAGCTCTATCTCCAGAAAACAAATCAGGAATAGGAATTCTTGGTTCTAACATAGAATTCTGAACCACAAAGTCTTGAATATTTTGTACTCTTGCAGTGAGATGATCCACACAAGAAGACAGACCTTTAATGTCCATCACTACACCTGTGTCCAGAACCACCCAAATGTCTAGGGGAAAAGAAAGACAAAACACAGTGCAGAGAGAAAAAAAAAATAGTCTCAGAACTTCTCTTTTCCCTCTATTGAGAAGCATTAGTACTTTGGGCCTCCAGTACTGTTATGAACTGGTGATTCAGAAACACAATGGACCTGGTGGTTAAGAGCACACAAAGTGACCTGATAGTTACTAATAACATAGGACGAGCTCTGTGACGTGGGAACTCTGCTGACCGCAATCCCTAATCCTATCACACCACAATAGAGGTAGCCGTGGAGCGCTCCAGACCAGACCTAGGCGCCTCGGGCACAGCCTGAGAAACTAGCTAGCCCTGAAGATAGAAAATAAGCCTACCTTGCCTCAGAGAAATTCCCCAAAGGAAAAGGCAGCCCCCCACATATAATGACTGTGAGTAAAGATGAAAATACAAACACAGAGATGAAATAGGTTTTAGCAAAGTGAGGCCCGACTTACTGAATAGACCGAGGATAGTAAAGATAGCTTTGCGGTCAGCACAAAAACCTACAAATAACCAAGCAGAGGGCGCAAAAAGACCCTCCATACCGACTAACGGCACGGAGGTGCTCCCTCTGCGTCCCAGAGCTTCCAGCAAGCAAGAAAAACCAATATAGCAAGCTGGACAGAAAAAATAGCAAACAAAAGTAACACAAGCAGAACTTAGCTTATGCAGGGCAGACAGGCCACAAGACGATCCAGGAGAGAGCAAGACCAATACTGGAACATTGACTGGAGGCCAGGAACAAAGAACTAGGTGGAGTTAAATAGAGCAGCACCTAACGACTTAACCTCGTCACCTGAGGAAGGGAACTCAGAAGCCACAGCCCCACTCACATCCACCAGAGGAAGCTCATAGACAGAACCAGCCGAAGTACCACTCATGACCACAGGAGTGAGCTTGACCACAGAATTCACAACAGCTGTGTGTCCATGCGTTTCAATGCTTTTTGCCATGTGTTTGCATTTTTTGTGCTCATGGTGGAGGCGGTGACATCATTTTCTGGACATGGCAGTCTAAAGTACGCATGCGTATCGCACGCATTGGTACACATGTTCTTGTGTACCAATGTGTTACCATTGACAAAGTGAAGAGTATGAACGGCACTAGGTAATCTCGCAACAAACGGTTCACTAACAGACGTTGTATGCCAATTCAGACTCGTGTGACACGTATAAGACCATCAGCATGCGGGTGGTGCTCCACACAAAAGTAATCAACAAATGTCAAAAAAGGAAGAAATAGATGTGGCACTCAGCCAGGTTGGCTGCAAATCAATGTCCTTTATTCATCATAGCAACGAAACAGACATAGTAAGGAGATGCGGCTAGTTGAGGGTAGCGGTGCGGGGAGTAAGGAGAGTCCTCTCCTTACTCCCCGCACCGCTACCCTCAACCAGCCACCTCTTGTTACCATAGACAGTAATGTGTTTTTTTTACACAATCGTCTGCACGCCTCAAAAAATGCAACATGTTGCGCTTGCCAGAAACCGCCACACACCGCAAAATGATGCATGCGTATGCATCTGCATGAGCACACATGCAAAAGCATGTCCCTGTGTACACCATGTTAAAGATATGTACGCATGACGCATGTGGATGTGTGCAGGTCATACACTGCGCACAGAAGCGCTAATGTGAACCCGGCCTAAGACTCAAGTTGTCTTCCTTTTTATCACACTCATCTTTCTGTCAGCTACAGTTGTGCTCAAAAGTTTACATACCCAGCCAGATTTTTTGCTTTCTTAGCCTTTTTTCAGAGAATATGAATGATAACACCAGAAATTTTTCTCCACTCATGGTTGTTGGTTGGGTAAAACCATTTATTGTCAAACTACTGTGTTTTCTCTTTTTAAATCATAATGACAACCCACATAATCCAAATGCCCATGATCAAAAGTTCACATACCCCATTTCTTAATACTGTGTATTGCCCCCTCTAACATCAATAACAGCTTGAAGTCTTCTGTGGTATTTGTGGATGAGGTTCTTTATTTTCTCAGATGGTAAAACTGCCTACTCTTCTTAGCAAAAAGCCTCCAGTTCCTGTAAATTCCTGGGCTATCTAGCATGGACTGCATGCTTGAGATCTCCACAGAGTGGCTCAATGATATTGAGGTCAGGAGACTGAGATGGCCACTCCACAACCTTCACTTTGTTCTGCTGTAGGTTGTTGGGCTCTCTAGCTGTTAGTAGCAGCAGCAGGTGTCGGATGATGGGAGCTGTAGTCCGATCCGCTGACACCAGTGACCGGAGGTAAACTCTACACCTCCAATCATAGTGGAGTGCTCACAGTGTGAAAATGATGGCTGTCTGACTGGTGGGGATGATTTCACGACTGATCGGAAGCGTTGTTTACCTTGATGTTATGCACATGACAGCATGGCAAACACTGGATGTTTGGGCCCCCCATTCAAGTGAATGGGGTCCAGGTTTGGGTTCGTATGCGGGTACTGTTCTGGTACCCAAACCTAAACTTTTTGTAACTGTTCGGCCGAACCCACCAGATCCGAACATCCAGGTCTCCGCCCATCTCTGCTGACGGCAACTGACACATCCGATTCTCCAACAGTGATCTGGGTGAGTTTCATCTGGTTCAAAAATCTGCCTATTGCAATGAATTTACATATGTTATTCCTGTCTACCATCATCCTATAGGTTTTAGTATAGCATAATATTTTTTTCATATCCTGTTATGGGCCTGTAAATTTATATGGGTGCCATATTACAGCTCCATGTACTGTAGCTGAGTAAAGTGCAAAATACAGCTGTGTGTTTAGGGACTTAAGCTTATACTTGACATGTGCTGCTGACTGATGTCTGAAATGCACAATTAATAGCAACGGCTTTGAATCTGTTATGGGCTCACAGGGTGAGGTGGATTCTATTAGACATAGGTTAGTGTGAGCAGCATGGCCAGGAGGTGATCGGTGAGGAACAGGACTGCAAGATATGCAAGAGGGCAGATAGACTAACAGAACGGGAAACACTGGATTAAGCAGAGCCACATGTGTGGATGCGCACAGGAAAAGTAGATGTGTAGATAATTTAAGACTTGCAGAAAAAATTGTTAATAGCAGAGATGTATGCAACCAGGGACTTTCAGTAGATGAATGATTAATGATAGAGATGTATGCAATCAGAAAGTTACAGCAGGAAATGAGTTGCAGCAGACAAATTGTTAATCACAGGAAATCAGTGATGAATAAGCAAACTGGTTAGTGTTGCTTGAAGCAATAAGATTACATGCAAGAATAATAGATACTATTAATAACCCGATAACTAGCTTGCAAAGGCTTTGGTGTCAACAGTCCCAGTATGTTAAGGACACGGTTAGTTGTCACCTTGCAACTTTAAAAAGGACAACTATTGACAGGATTTACACTTGCTACTATGACAATCACGTCCTAGGTTAGTCTTGGCTTGTGTCCTCTGTACAGGGATTTGAACTTAAACAGGGACACTGGGATAAATTCTTGGTGTAGCCGCTGGCTGATGAAGTAGGTTAGCAGGAAATTATCAAGTTGCCAGGTAGCCAGCAGTTGATCTAGGATGTACCGGTAGGGAAAAAAAAATGTCAGACAAGGGGATAGTCAGAAAAAAAGCCAAAGTCAATAAATAGATATATAGAAGCAGCACAGAAATAGATTGTAATATAAGCCAGTCTAGCAAAAAAAAAAAAGTAACTCAAATAGCTTACAGACCCATCTAATCTACACAGCAGGGAGCAACACAAGCAGAAATCATATCTTGAGCTCCAAGCCAGAATAGTGCTAGAAGTCTCAGAGAACATGGGACTAGATCAGCACTGCCTGAAACTGAACTTATACAGATGTCACATGGTATTACATGAAATGAGTCTGGTCTCAGGTAGCTGTATCAGATTCAGCAGGGTAGAATATACTGAAATATAACCTTTAATATACCGTATATACTCGAGTATAAGCCAACCCGAGTATAAGCCGACCCCCCTAATTTTGCCACAAAAAACTGGGAAAACTTATTGACTCGAGTATAAGCCTAGGGTGGAAATGCAGCATTTACCGGTGAATTTCAAAAATAAAAATAGATCATTATTTCCCCATAGCTGTGCCATATAGTGCTCTGCACTGTTCATTATTTCCCCATAGCTGTGCCATATAGTGCTCTGCACCGTTCATATTGCCCCATATCTGTGCCCCATATAGTGCTCTGCACCGTTCATATTGCCCCATATCTGTGCCCTATATGCTCTGCACCGTTCATATTGCCCCATATCTGTGCCCCATATAGTGCTCTGCACCGTTCATATTGCCCCATATCTGTGCCCTATATGCTCTGCACCGTTCATATTGCCCCATATCTGTGCCCTATATGCTCTGCACCGTTCATATTGCCCCATATCTGTGCCCTATATGCTCTGCACCGTTCATATTGCCCCATATCTGTGCCCTATATGCTCTGCACCGTTCATATTGCCCCATATCTGTGCCCCATATATGCTCTGCACCGTTCATATTGCCCCATATCTGTGCCATATAGTGCTCTGCACCGTTCCTATTGCCCCATATCTGTGCCCCATATAGTGCTCTGCACCGTTTATTTTTGTCCCATAGCTGTACCCCATATAGTGCTCTGCACCGTTCATACTGCCCCATATAGTGCTCTGCACCGTTCATACTGCCCCATATAGTGCTCTGCACCGTTCATACTGCCCCATACAGTGCTCTGCACCGTTCATACTGCCCCATATAGTGCTCTGCACCGTTCATACTGCCCCATACGGTGCTCTGCACCATTCATACTGCCCCATATAGTGCTCTGCACCGTTCATACTGCCCCATACAGTGCTCTGCACCGTTCATATTTCCCTATAGATGCTCCACATAAATCTGTGCCGCTGCTGCAATAAAAAAAAAAAGCCATACTCACCTCTCTTGATTGCAGCTCCCGGCGTCTCGTTCCAGCGTCCGGTCCCGGCGTCTCTCTCTGCTCTGACTGATCAGGCAGAGGACGCCGTGCACACTATATGCGTCATCGCGCCCTCTGACCTGAACAGTCAGAGCGCAGATAGACGCTGGGAAGATGGAGCGGCGCCTGGCGGCTGGAACGGGGACAGGTAAGTATGACATACTTACCTAGTCCCAGCGATCCTGGTGCTCCCCGCCTGTCACACGGTCTTCTGTGCTGCAGCTCTTCCTGTCAGCGGTCACCGGCACCGCTGATTAGAGAAATGAATAGGCGGCTCCACCCCTATGGGGGTGGAGCCGCCTATTCATTTCTCTAATGAGTGGTCCCACGTGACCGCTGAAGAGGGGAAGAAGCTGCAGCACAGAAGACCGTGGGACGGCAGGGGGAGCGTCAGGATTGCTGGGACTAGGTAAGTATACCTCAGCGCGCTCTCCCCCTCACCCGCCGACCCCACCGCTACCGTGACTCGAGTATAAGCCGAGAGGGGCACTTTCAGCCCAAAAATTTGGGCTGAAAATCTCGGCTTATACTCGAGTATATACGGTACTTAGCTAAAATAGCCACTGGCTAATTGACAAGCAATATATATAGACAAAAAAAATCCTTATGTATAGTTATCACCTAACCAGAGTAGGTTACACTAATCTATCCTCATAAGCAATCAGATGAGTATCCCAGTGTTGTATGCAAAAGCTGCATGCAAAATTAGAAAAAGTAATGATCTGACCATAGGTTCTGATGGCATCCTCTTAGATTGGTCCTGGTCAGATGATTGTGTGGCATAAAGGTAGGGGAGGTCTAGTCACAGGGAAGCCACAGATTTCCCCCTAGGTTTCTCCCAGGGATCAAAAGTAAAGGTGCCCAGCTGTACTCCTGAATCGTTATATCTATGAATTTTGAGGGGAGACAGAGACCGAATGGGGATTGGGTTACTTGTGTGTCTATATGTATTGTTGGTCAATTAGCCCATGGCTATTTTATCTATGCATATTAAAGGATATTTTAGTATATTCTACCCTGCTGAATCTGAAATTGATAACTTGATTTGCAGTTCACAACTAGTTTCTTATACTATTATTTTCTCTTGTGGTATGGCAGACTTTATTACTAATGGCATAGACCCTACCACTTGGATTGCAGAAGCAAGCATTTTTCTTTTGAGACAAAAACTTCTCCCAACCAAAATACACCCCTTAGGAATCTGGTAAGAATCTTTGACACCAATTTGACACTCGTCCTAAGACTTCATGGGGCAGACAAAGGGGTGGTGGTGGCAGTAGGGGTAGATCAAATGAAAGACCCCAGGGGAAATGTGTTTTAGACCAAGGTTATTTCCTCAGGAACCAAACGAAACCAAACAGGTGCCTCCAGAACATCACAAGTCATCAACCTCTCCTCAAAAAACTTCAGTGAAGTTGATTTGTATATTCTGGGTAAGGGTCTCTCATTCTTTATCACATCAAACTTCCAGATCATTAAGGGAGTCAGGAATCTCCAACTATTTGCCAGAAAATTCAGCTGGCACAAGCATTATGTCAAGCAGGATAAATGCCTCTGTCAGGATATGGGGATCCTTGACTCCCACCTACCAGACATAAGATTTCTTTATAATCTGATGAGCTCCCTGGTAATTCTGGTGAGGGTACATTTACTTAGTTAAACAAGAAGAATCACAAAATGCATCCTATACAAGGTGGTTTATCCACCATTTATGTCTTTGTATAAGAAGAACTTTGTACTATAAGAACGCTGTATTTAAAAAAGGAAGAGATGTAATTTAAGCTATAAATGGAAGCCCTTTTGAAACTCGAAAATGACCGTTATCTAAATATATGCCTGACTATTATTGATGAGCATTCAAATTATGGTAAACTGACATAACCCCTTCACCTCGAAGCCTGTTTTCAACTTCCTGACCAGGCCATTTTATTCAATTCTGACCACTCTCACTTTATGAGGTCATAACTCTGAAATGCTTCAACAGATCCTGGTGAATCTGAGAATGTTTTTTTGAGACATATTGTACTTTAAGATAGTGGTAAAATGTATTCAATTTGACTTGCGTGTATTTGTGAAAAAAATGGAAATTTGGTGAAAAATTTAAAAATTTAGCAATTTTTAAACTTTTAGTTTTATGCCCTTAAAATAGAGAGTCATATCATACAAAATAGTTAATAAATAACACTACCCACATGTCTGCTTTAAATTAGCACAATTTTGGAAACATAAGTTTTTTGTTAGGAAGTTATAAGGGTTAAAAGTTGACCAGCGACTTCTCTTTTTTAAAACAAAATTTGCAAAACCATTTTTTTTAGGGACCACTTCACACTTGAAGTCACTTTGAGGGGTATATATAACAGCAAATGCCCAAAAGTGACACCATTCTAAAAACTGCACCCCTCAAGGTACTCAAAACCACATTCAAAAAGTTTATTAACCCTTCAGATGTTTAACAGGAATTTTTGGTATGTTTAAACAAAATTGAACATTTAACTTTTTTCACAAAATTTTTAATTCAGATCCAATTTGTTTTATTTTACCAAGAGTACATGATAAATTTGACCACAAAAGTTGTTGTACAATTTGTCCTAAGTACGCCGATACCTCATATGTGGGGGTAAACTACTGTTTGGGCACATGGCAGAGCTCGGAAGGGAAGGAGCGCCATTTGACTTTTCAATGCAAAATTTGCTGGAATTGAGATCGGACACCATGTCGCATTTGGAGAGCCTCTGATGTGCCTAAACAGTGGAGACCCCCACAAGTGACACCATTTTGGAAAGTAAACCCCACAAGGAACTAATATAGATGTGTGGTGAGCACTTTGAACCTCCAAGTGCTTCACAGAAGTTTATAATGTAGAGCCGTAAAAAAAATCATACTTTTTTCACAAAAAATGAACTTTTCGCCCGAAATTTTTATTTTCTCAAAGGTAACAGGACAAATTGGACCCCAAAAGTTGTTGTGCAATTTGTCATGAGTACGTTGATACCCCATATGTGGGGAGGAACCACCGTTTGGGCACATGGCAGAGCTCGGAAAGGAATGAGCTCTGTATTGGAATGCAGACTTTGATGGAATGGTCTACGGGTGTTAAGTTGCGTTTGCAGAGCCCCTGATGTACCTTAACAGCAGAAACTACCACAAGTGACCGCATATTGGAAACTAAACCCCCAAGGAACATATCTAGATGTGTTGTGAGAACTTTGAATCCCAAGTGTTTTGCTAAAGTTTATAACGCAGAGCCGTGAAAATAAAAAATATTTTTTTTTCATGAAAATGATATTTTAGCCCCCAAATTTGTATTTTCCCAAGGGTAACAGGAGAAATTGGACCTCAAATGTTGTTGTCCAATTTGTCCTGAGTACGCCGATACCCCATATGTTGGTGTAAACCCTTATTTGGGCATGTGGGAGAGCTCGGAAGGGAAGGAGCACTGTTTTACTTTTTCAATGCAGAATTGGCTGGAATTGAGATCGGGAGCGCTGATTGGAATGCAGAGTTAGATGGATTGGTGTGCAGGCATCACATTGCATTTGCAGAGCCCCTGATGTACCTAAATAGTAGAAACCCCCCACAAGTGACACCATATTGGAAACTAGATCCCCCAAGGAACTTATCAAGATGTGTTGTGAGAACTTTGAGCCCCCAAGTGTTTCACTACAGTTTATAACACAAAGCCGTGAAAATAAAAAAATATTTTTTTTCCACAAAAATTATTTTTTAGCCCCCGATTTTGTATTTTCCCAAGGGTAATAGAAAAAATTGGAACCCAAAAGTTGCTGTCCAATTTGTCCTGAGTACGCTGATACCCCATATGTTGGGGTAAACCCCTATTTGGGCACGTGGGAGAGCTCGGAAGGGAAGGAGCACTGTTTTACTTTTTCAACGCAGAATTGGCTGGAATTGAGATCGGAAGCCATGTCGCATTTGGAGAGCCCCTGATGTGCCTATACAGTGGAAACCCTCCATTTCTAACTGAAACCCTCATCCCAAACACACCCCTAACCCTAATCCCAACCATAACCTTGACCACACCCTTAACCCTAATCCCAACCCTAATCCCAGCCGTAAATGTAATCGAAACCCTAACTTTAGCCCCACCCCTAACCCTAATTTTAACCCCAACCCTAACCCCAACTGTAGCCCCAACTCCAACCCTAACTTTAGCACCAACCCTAACCCTAACCCTTACTTTAGCCCAAACCCTAACCCTAACTTTAGCCTCAACCCTAACCCTAACCCTAATGGGAAAATGGAAATAAATACAATTTTTAAAATTGTATTATTTTTCCCTTACTAAGGGGGTGATGAAGGAGGGTTTGATTTACTTTTATGGCGGATTTTTATGATTGGCAGTAATCACACACTAAAAGACGCTTTTTATTGCAAAAAATAGTTTTTGCATCACTGCATTTTGAGAGCTATAATTTATCCAAATTTTGGCCCACAGAATCATGTGAGGTCTTGTTTTTAGCAGAACGAGTTGATGTTTTTATTGGTACCATTTTCGGGCACATGACATTTTTTGATCGCTTTTTACTCCGATTTTTGTGAGGCAGAATAAACAGAAACCAGCAATTCCTGAATTTCTTTTAGGGGGGGCATTTATACCATTCCGCGTGTGGTAAAATTAATAAAACAGCTTTATTCTTCGGATTAGTGCGATTACAGCGATACCTCATTTATATTTTTTTTATGTATATATATATTTGCGCTAGGAATCCCTAAAAACTGAAAAACAATTGGTAACAAAACTATCTACCCCAGATGATATAGCTCATAACGTATACAAAAAGATTACCTATTTGGCATCATCTTTTCCTTCATCCATACAGTCCACACAATGTGGTAGGCATCCACATATATATGCACGTGCTGCACTTTCCCGAGTATCTATATAGCAATAACTTCTCCAAAAATCTGTGAGGAAAGGTGACAGTCACCCCTTACCTCACAGGCGATGTTCCTGGATCTTCAGCGGTGGGACCGCACTTACTCGGGCAGGTTCCCGGCGATGATCCCGGATCTTCAGCTGTAAAAGCCGCGCTTCTGCAAACAAGTTTGCCGGCGAGGTGCAGTGAAGCTGCAGGACCTCGCGTGACGTCACATGCAAGGATAAGCCTTTTGGTCCTAGGTGCATCTCGTCAGCCGATCACGTGTATCATCACGTGCATGTGACGTCACGCGAGGTCCTGCAGCTTCACTGCACCTCGCCGGCAAACTTGTTTGCAGAAGCGCGGCTTTTACAGCTGAAGATCCGGGATCATCGCCGGGAACCTGCCCGAGTAAGTGCGGTCCCACCGCTGAAGATCCAGGCCGGGACAGGTTTAACACCCTTTCCTCACAGATTTTTGGAGAAGTTATTGCTATATAGATACTCGGGAAAGTGCAGCACGTGCATATATATGTGGATGCCTACCACATTGTGTGGACTGTATGGATGAAGGAAAAGATTATGCCAAATAGGTAATCTTTTTGTATACGTTATGAGCTATATCATCTGGGGTAGATAGTTTTGTTACCAATTGTTTTTCAGTTTTTGGGGATTCCTAGCGCAAATATATATATACTTAAAGTCATTTGTGTTTTTCAAATTTTACCCCGGACACTTTTTGGTAGTTGTGTCCGTTTATTTGCAGCAAGGGAGAAATTTAGGCGTAACCCTTTGTGCAGCGCCCTTAGTTGTTTTTATATATTTTTTTTATGTTTTGGAGCTTTTTCCCTATAAAAACTATTTTATATACAAAATAATTGTTTTTGTATCGCTTTATTCTGAGAGCTATAATTTTTTAATTTTTCTGCTGATGATGCTGTATGGCAGCTTTTTTTTGCGGGACAAGATGACGTTTTCAGTGGTGCCATTGTAATTTATATCCGTCTTTTTGATCACATTTTATTGCACTTTTGTTCTGCAGTATGTTGATAAAGCATTGCTTTTAGCCTCATTTTTTACAGTATTTTTTTTTTGCGGTGTTCACTGAAGGGGTTAACTAGTGGGATAGTTTTATAGAGCGGGTCATTACGGATGCGGCGATATCAAATATGTGTACTTTTAGTGTTTTTTTTAATTTACATAAATAAATGGATTTATTGGAAAATATTTATTTATTTATTTTTCCTTTATTTGGGGATTTTTTTTATACATTCTATTTTTTTTAACTTTATAACATTGTCCCATATTTCATCAGATCGCTGATCTGACACTTTGCATAGCACTGTGTCAGATCAGCGATCTGACAGGCAGTGCAGGAGGCTTTCCGGCACTTGCTCTGAGTAGGCGCCGGCAAGCCGCCTCAGTGAAGGACCCGGAAGGAGCCCCGCAGCCATTTTGGATCTGTGAGCTCCTTCCAGAACACCAGAACAACACGACTGCATCGCGTTGTTCCAGTGGGAGAGCGCAGGGAGCCATTGTCCCTGCGCGATTCCCCTCTATATCGCTGTCATTATTGACAGCGGCATCAGAGGGGTTAAATGCCCACGATCGGCGCTAGCGCTGATCGTGGGCATTGCTGCGGGGTGTCAGCTGTCACATACAGCTGACACCAGCACGCGATCGCCGCGGTGCTCACTGTGAGACCGCGCAATCGTGCCACATTCTCCCATCATACATTCAAAGGGTCTTGAAGTAGTGAGGTATTTTCTACAGATCAGGAACTGCTAGTGTACTGGACACAAGGAATTTCTCATGACTAGTGTTGAGCAATACCGTCCGATACTTGAAAGTATCGGTATCGGATAGTATCGGCCAATACCCGATACCGATATCCGATACCAATACAAGTCAATGGGACACCAAGTATCGGAAGTTATCCTGATGGTTCCCAGGGTCTGAAGGAGAGGAAACTCTCCTTCAGGCCCTGGGATCCATATTAATGTGTAAAATAAAGAATTAAGATAAAAAATATTGATATAATTACCTCTCCGGAGGCCCCTGGACACTGGACATCACCGCTGGTAACCGGCAGCCTTCTTTGCTTAAAATGAGCGCGTTTAGGACCTGAGAATGACGTCGCGGCTTCTGATTGGTTGCGTGCCGCTCATGTGACCGCCACGCGACCAATCAGAAGCCGCGACGTCATTCTCGGGTCCTAAATTCCTAGAATGAGGAGAAGCTGTGACGTCATGGAAGTCCCTAAACGCGCTCATTTTAAACAAAGAAGGCTGCCGGTTACCAGCGGTGATGTCCAGGGGCCTCCGGAGAGGTAAGTATATCAATATTTTTTATCTTAATTCTTTATTTTACACATTAATATGGATCCGATACCGATTCCCGATATCACAAAAATATCGGAACTCGGTAACGGAATTCCGATACCGCAAGTATCGGCCGATACCCGATACTTGCGGTATCGGAATGCTCAACACTACTCATGACGCTACTAGAATTTTTTCTCACCCAAAAATTTTTTCTTTAATGATTCCTTTTACTAACAGCTCAGGGGGACATCAATAGGCAGCCCATGTGTGCCTTCATATGCTAATTTGCTCCTGGTCTTGTGGGAGGAGACTTTGGTTTGTGGGGAGAATTGCATTGAGGATACCTACAGAATTATACCGTGGTCATTTTATTTTGATGATGCAACCAGTTTTTCCAATTTTGTGACTAAAACTCCCTGGCTTTGTGCTTTACAACTGAATGCCACTTTTCCGAACTTCCTTTTCTGTACATCCCCATACATAAAACATCTTAAGGAACCTTGTAATTGAAATTTTTTTAGAAAATCCACCTCCTCTAGTGCCCTGTAACACTTTGACAGCCATCACCCACCAAAGGAAAGGAATCCCAAATTGCTAATATTCTAGGACCTTAGCGCCCAAATTACATTCAAACAGGCTAATACATAGCAATTTTGACTACCCAAAACAAACATCCTGGCTACTGTCTAACATCAAGTGTTGTTTCAAATGCAGTGGATACATTGCCTGCCTGGTAATGACAAAAGAGCAGGATAACAGGCACAGCAGGATAACAGGCACAGAATATCAAATTCGTTCCTCCATCAATTGTCGCACCAAAGGTGTTATATACAAGTCTACATGCCATTGTGACCTGCAATATATAGGGAAGACAAATAGTGAATTGAGGAGGAGTCAAGTTCTCGCCACTGCACAGGCGGAATCTCGAGCCATGTCTGCTGCGTTCTCCCAATCTGCTTCAGCCGCAGAGGAGCATGCTTAGCGGAGACGTCGGTCCCATTTGCTAATATCAAACTAAAGTCTATGAGCTCAGCGCCAGTGTGGTCATGTCTTGATGTGGTTAGGGTTTGGCTGATATAAGCCCCCAGAATACCGGCAGGGCCTTGGCTGAAATAAGCCGCTAAAATACCGGCACCTCCGCTGAGGAGTTGTTTGCCTGTTTCTCTGACTGCTTGACCACAGTTTTGCTCTGTTTGGTAGCTGTGTACCTCTGTATGGTTAACCGGGCACAGCATCTTGTTTCTAGCAAATCTGTGGAGTTAACAGAGTTCGCTTATGCTGCCATATAGCGCCACCATTTGCCAGCAGCAGGATCCTCTCCTGCACGGTGGACCCCGGGTTGCGAACGCACCTATTAATACATATATATATATATACTCAGTGCGTTCCGCCAACCCTAACATAATACTAGCGCCAGGGTCTGGCTGTTAAATGGCAGACAAACAGCAATTCTTATTGTACATCCAGCAGCTGGAGGGTAGGTTGGCGGCTCTTGAGCACAACCTCAGCTGTGGATGTTACCACAGATGCTGTTCAGGCTGCTAGTGTGGCTGCAGCAACTTTGTACACGGCCACCCCTGTTCCGACTCTATCTCGCCTCCCGCTGCCAGAAAAATTTTCTGGTGATAGTAAATCTTGAAGGGGTTTTGTGAGCCAGTGCTCTATACACCTCGAGGTCCTGGCTGCACATTTTCCCACAGAGCGGGCAAAGGTGGGATTTATTGTGTCTCTCCTGTCGGACAGGGCGTTGGAGTGGGCTATGCCACTGTGGGAGCGTGGCGATCATGTGGTGGAGAGTGCTCCTCTGTTCCTGAGCACTCTGAAACAGGTCTTTTTAGGGTCTCGAGTCACCCATGATACAGTGCTCCAACTGTTGGCATTGACTCAGGGCTTGTCCTTGGCCAGCCATTTTGCCGTCCACTTCCGCACCGTAGCATCTGAGCTGGAGTGGTAGGATAAAGCCCTTATCCCGATATTTTGGAGGGGGCTGGCTGACCACGTGAAGGATGCTCTGGCCTCAAGGAAGATTCCCACCACACTGGAGGAGTTAATAGCTGTGTCTACCCGTATTCACCTCCGTTTTCAAGAGCGGAGTTTAGAGCGGGACCACTGTAGGCAGAGGTTTCGGCTGGCTCCCAACTTCGCCAAACCTTTGGAATCTCCGGTCCTGGTCCCTGAGACACATGAGGCCATCGAAGTGTAACAAGCGGGATCTAAGTCCAGGACCGCTCATGCACTCAAGATCTGCCATGTTCGCCAGCAGTCAGGACATCTGACTTCACAGCTGGTTCACAGCGGTCGAGGAAACATCAGCGCCTAGTTGTAGTAGGTGGAGGTACACTAGACACGGCGAAGTTTGCCTCCAAATTGTCCTTTAAGGGGACAATTACAATAGGCTCATTCACTCACTTGGTAGAGCTCTGTGTGTATTCTAGGCCGGAGGGCAATTTTATGTCTTCTGCCTTCGCCCAACGTCACGCAATTCCCCTGGTAATGTTAGCTCAACCAGTAACCGTGCAAGTGGTAAATTGGTCGACACTGCCCTCACAGATAACACACTAGACCATCCCTTTCACTCAATCCTTGTCACCATCTCATCAAGAGATTATATCTTTGCTCGTCATTCCTGAGGGAATTGATGAGGTTCTATTAGGGATGCTATGGTATCATTCATCTCATATTGAGTGGTCCACTGCAGAATTTTAGGATGGGGTGAATCTTGCGGGGGTTAATGTCAGAGGGAAAGCATTCAGGTTGCTACAGCAGAGGTACCCACAGATCTATCCTCTCTCCCCAAGCAATATTGTCCCTATGCGGATGTGTTCTCCAAAAGGGCTGTGGAGACCCTTCCACCTCACCGCCCTGTGACCCTATTAACCTCTTGCCTGGTGCTGAGCCTCCCTGGGGTCGAGTCTATCCGTTGTCTCTCCAGGAGACAGAGGCAATGTCACAGTATATCCGAGAGAATCTGGCAAGAGGATTCATTAAGAAGTCAGTGTCACCTGCAGGGCCTGGGTTCTTCTTCATACAGAAGAAAAGTGGAGAACTGTGTCCATGCATAGACTACAGGGGTCTTAACGCTTTCACCGTTAAGAATAAGTACCTACTACCCCTGATATTTGAGCTTTTTGATAGGCTACGGGGAGCAAGAGTATTTACTAAATTAGATCTGCGGGGTGCTTACAACCTGCTTCGCATCCGTGAGGGGGACGAATGGAAGATGGCTTTTAACACCAGGGATCGGCACTATGAATATCTGGTGATGCCCTTCGGGCACTGTAATGCCCTAGCCGTTTTCCAAGACTTTGTAAACGACATCTTCTGGGATATGCTTTCCACCTCGGTTGTAGTTTATCTGGATGATATTCTCATCTACTCTCCAGATATTGACTCCCACCGGAGAGAGGTTTGCAAGGTCTTCGACCTCCTAGAGGCTAACTCCCTCTATGCCAAGTTGGAAAAGTGTGTTTTTGAGCAGGAGTCCTTGCCTTTCCTTGGCTATATCATCTCTGCCCAGGGATTGGCTATGGATCCTGCCAAGCTACAGGCTGTGATGGACTGGCAGGAACCCCATTCTCTCAAAGCAGTGCAGCGCTTTATGGGGTTCATTAATTACTATCGCCAGTTCATTTTCCACTTCTCAACTTTGGTAGCTCCCTTGGTTGCCCTCACCAAGATAGGTGCAAATCCCAAGTTGTGGTCAGAGGAGGTCTCCAAGGCCTTTCTCTCGATTAAGTCATACTTCGCTAGCACTCCCATCCTACATCGCCCCGATGTAGATAAGCCATTTATTATGGAGGTGGATGCCTCATCCATTGATGCTGGAGCAGTCCTCTTCCAAAAGGATGCTCAAGGTCGGACGCATCCTTGCGTCTTCTTGTCCAAGACATTTTCACCAGCAGAGAGGAATTATTCCATCGGGGACAGGGAGTTGCTAGCTATGAAGTTGGCTTTCTCAGAGTGGAGACACCTCCTGGAGGGATCTGGCTTTCACTTCCAGGTGTTCACTGACCACAAGAACTTGGTGTATTTACAGACAGCCCAGCGGCTAAATTCTCACCAGGCTAGATGGTCCCTGTTCTTCTCCGAGTTCCATTTCACACTCCATTTTCTTTCTGGGGAGAAGAACATTCGTGCCGACTCTCTCTCACTCTGTAGTGTCATCAGAGGAGGAGGAGCCTCTGCTTATTGTTCCTTCAGAGAACCTGAGAACTGTGGCTCCGGTTTCGCTAGAGTCTGCGCCCCAGGCAAGACTTTTGTTCCATTTAATTTGCAACTGGAGGTTCTCTCTTGGGCTCACTCGTCCAGGGTGGGTGGACATTTTGGGACCAAGAGGACATCTGAGTTCTTGGCGAGGACATACTTGTGGCCACATATGGCCCATTAGGTCGGGGACTATATTCGGGCGTGTGTCTCCTGCTCCACAAATCGGTCTCCTCGGCAACGGCCTGCCGGGCAACTTTACCCCATGCCGGTGGCAGACAGGTCCTGGGAGATGGTCAGGATGGACTTCGTGGTAGGCTTACCCATGTCTCATAGCTGTACAGTTATCTGGGTAGTCACCGACCATTTTTTTAAGATGGTGCACTTGGTTCCGCTTCCATGGTTACCTTCTGCATGGGCTTTAGCAGCGTTGTTCATCAAACATGTTTTCCGTTTACATGGCATGCCTGACAAAATTGTCAGTGACCGGGTCCTCATTTTGCGTCTTGGATCTGGAGAAAACTCTGTTGTTTACTCAGCATTGAGCTAAATCTCTCTTCTGCATACCATCCCGAGATGAATGGGTTGGTAGAGAAGGCCAACCAGACTCTGGTCACATACTTATGACATTTTGTTTCTGCCAGGCTGGATGACTGGGCATCTCTGCTACCTTGGGCGGAATTTGCGTAGCCGACTCTACCAGGCAGACTCCTTTTTCCCCTTATTATGGCCAGCATCCGTGTGTTCCTGTGCTCATGCCTGTGTCATCCACTGATTCTAGGGTGGCAGACTGGGTGCTTGAGGCACGTGACATTTGGCACCATACACATGATGCCATCCGGGCCTCCAAGGATAGAATGAGGGTTTCTGCTGATGCACACCAGCGTCCCGCTCCGACCTTTGCTCCTGGCATCTTAGTGTGGCTCTCCGCCCCCAAAACATGAGGCTGCGAGGTGAGTCCACTAAGTTTGCGCCTCGCTACATAGGCCCTCTCAAGGTTCTGGAACAGGTCAACCCTGTGGTCTACTGTTTGGCTATTCCTCTGCGCCTTTGTATCACCGACACCTTTCACGTTTCCCTTTTAAAGCCTATTTGGCCCAGTTTTCCAAGTCATCTGCTGGGACATCGGTTTCGTCCACGGATGAGTTTGAGGTGAACTTCATTGTGGGGTGCAAGGTGGTACATGGCAAGAAATATTATCTGGTGGACTGGAAAGGTCACGGCCCAGAGGACAGAACCTGGGAACTTGTGGAGCACATTCGGGCTTTGAGCTTAGCGAGGTCCAAGGAGGGGGACCCTAAGAGGGGGGTAATGTTAGGAGTTGTGTTCCTGCTGCTGCACAGGGGGAATCTCGAGCCATGTCTGCTGCGGTCTCTCATTCTGCTTCAGCCCAGTGTCTCGCTCAGCCTGATACTGTGCAAAGGGTTACTGCTGCCTTTCCAAGTTCTGCTTTTGTAGCCAGCACTGGTCAGTGGTGTGCAGGCTTTTCTGGGACTAAGTCCCACTTTGCACACACTGAGCATGCCCACAGTAGGACCTCTCATTGGAAGTCGGGGGTCACATGCTCATGCCCTGAAGCAGCTCCTATTAGACCACTTGGAAGGTCCTTGTCTGCTACAGCTATAAAAGGTTTGCATAGCCATACAGCCATGTGCTAGTATCAAATCAAAGTCTATGAGCGCAGCGCCAGTGTGGTCATGTCTGGATGTGGTTAGGGTTTGGCTGAAATAAGCCCCTAGAGTACCGGCACCTCCGGTGAGGAGTTTGTATGTGTGTATTTAGGGCCTTGGCTGAAATAAGCCGCTAGAACACCGATACCTCCGGTGAGGAGTTGTTTGCCTGTTTCTCTGACTGCTTAACCACAGTTTTGCTCTGTTTGGTAGCTGTGTACCTCTGTGAGGTTAACAGGGCACAGCATCTTGTTTCTAGCGAATCTGTGGAGTTAACAGAGTTTACTTATACTGCCATATAGCACTGTCATTTGCCAGCAGGAGGTTCCTCTCCTGCACGGTGGACCCCGGGTTGTGAACGCACCTATTAATACATATATATATATACTCGGTGCATTCCGCCAACCCTAACAGAGGATTAGTGAGCACCTTAGGGACATCAACAAAAAATATACACCCCTTACAAGGCATATGAACATCACTTACAATAGTGGTATCTCACACTTGAGCTTTATGGGGATATACTGTATAAAGTGAATACCCTTAACAGGGGAGGAAATTGGGACCAATGTGTCCTACAATGCAAGACCACATGGATTTTTCATCTCAAGACTCAAACACCCCTTGGTCTTAATGAGTTCCTTGCTCAGGGCCGGCGTCAGCACCCAATGTACGCGGGCAAGGGCCAGGGCCCTTGTGAGATGGGGGGCCCACTCACACTGTTTGGGATACAGCCAGGGCCGCCATCAGGGCATTACTGCCCTGACTGCCGTATGGGGCCCGGTCAGCAGAGGGGGCCCCAGCGGCAAGATTTTGCTGGTGCAGTAACTGAACCCTGTGTCTGAGATGCAGGGTTCAGTTACACTCTATTCCCGTGCAGGTCTAGACCTGCATGGCAATAGTGAAAGCCGCCAGCCAATAGAAGGCTGGCAGCTGACATCAGCGCGCACATCACCAGCCTCTGACGTCATCGTCATTCGCCGGCGCGCTTTCAGCTTTGAGGGAAGATCGCTCGCCACAGGAGCGCAGCAAGGTAAGAGGAAAGTTTTTTTTTCATTTTTTTAATTTTCATTGAAAGTTGCAATCTGGCTGCATGGAGACAAGTGTCCATCCTGCCGGGGGCAGAATAGAGATGAGGTAGACTGGAGACAGGGGGCATGATTGGAGACATGGGGGACATGATTGGAGACACAGGGGCCAGGATTGGAGACACAGAGGGAATAATGGAGACACGGGGCATGACTGGAGACATGGGGCAGAATGGAGACACAGAGGGCAGAATGGAGGCACGGGGCAGGGTGAAAGATACAGAGGCCTGATTAGAGACACAGGTGGCAGGATTGGAGACACAGGGGGCATGAGTGGAGACACGGGGCATGATTGGAGACACAGGGGGAATAATTAAGACACAGGGCATGATTGGAGACACAGGAGGAATAATGGAGACAAGGGGCATGATTGGAGACATGGGGCAGAATGGAGACATGGGCAAATTGGAGAAAGGGGGCAGGGTGAAAGATATGGAGGCATGATTGGAGACATAGGGGGCATGATTGGAGACATGGGGCATGATTGGAGACACGGGGCATGATTGGAGACACGGAGAATAATGGAGACACGGGGCATGATTGGAGACACGGGCATGCTTAGAGACATGGGGAAGAATGGAGACACAGGGCGCAGAATGGAGACACAGGGGGCAGAATGGAGATACAGGGGGCATGATTGGAGACACAGGGGGCATGATTGGAGACACAGGGGCAGAATGAAAGATATGGGGGCAGGATGGGAGACATTTTGGTAAGATGAAAGATTTGGGGGCAGGATGGGAGACATGGTGGCAGGATTGGAGATGTGGTGCAGGATGGAGACAGATCGGGCAGGATGGAAACAGATTTGGCAGGATGGAGACAGATGGTGGAAGTTCATGGGGCAGGTTCATGGGGCAGATGGGGCAGGATCATGGGACAGATGGGGCAGGATCATGGAACAGATGGGGCAGGATCATGGTCCAGTCCGAAGTTTATTTAATTTTTTTCTCTCTCATTACTGGTCATGGAAGGGTTAATCTCCTCTGCCTCCTTCTGGAGCTTGCTGGGCAATTTCAGTCCGTCACAGCCTGCTGACCAGTGTTAGTGATAGCTCAAGCTTCCAGTTTAGAGCCTCTGACCCTTGTAACTTGGTGACCCTCCTGCCTTTGACTTGGATTCACATGTATGACCCCCGGCTTGTCTCTGACCCCGTCTCTTGGTATCCGTCTCTGCTGCTACGTTCCCTGTCTGGCTTTTTGATTCTCTGGCTTGTACCCAGACCACGTCTTCCGTCTCACATTTTTGAACCTTACACTCATGTTTGGCTCTTTGACCCTTGGCTTAGTATTGTGACTATGTGTATGGCTTGTACTTCTTGTACTTTTGTTCCTGATCGCTTCTGACTCAGTTCGTCTGACCACTCTCTTATTATCTGTGACACCTGTGCTCTTGCTCTGTGTTGATACCCTTAGTATTTAAACTCTCGTCACTCACCAGCTCCCCCTGGTGGAGGCATTACTACAGCAGGATCATGGGACAGATGGGGCAGGATGGGGAGACCATATGGGGCAGAAAGGATACTCATGACAGCCGGAAGGGAGAACATATGGCTGCAGCCAGGAATGAGACACACGAGGGCCAGGATGGGAGATATTATTACCATAGGGGCTAATTAAGGGATATTATTACTGCAGTGATGTATTTATTTTATTTTTTGAGTATACTGTTTTAAATGGGGAGGCAATCCTATTACTTTGCAGAGTGACACTATGTTGCCTTTTTTTCTTCATTTGGTGTAGTGTAGAATTTGGGGGAAAAAAGTAATGTGTTCTGCAAGGGATTCTCTATTTAACTGTGCTATTTTCTGCAGAGACGAGCCCTGGCTGGAAGACGTGACATCGCTCTGTGCTGGATGAAGATGAAAGACTTCACCTAGAAGCGTCACTAGTGAGTCAGTGTGTTACCTATACACTGACACTATACACTGTATACTATATACAGTGGCCCTGTGTATAATGTCACCAATGACCACTGTATTACATTTACACTGAGTCCGCACACTAAGTACAGATCTCCCATGTATATTGGCACATATGGTGATATTAGTATTGTGTTTTTTTTATTACTGATCAGTATTGTAGTATTCAGTCAATATGTGATGGTAATATGTTGTCTGGCCATGGTGTGGTGGTATTTGTTCCTTGTATGTGGTATTATTGTCACCATGTGATGGTAATATGTGGTCTGGACATGATGTGGCGGTATTTGTTCTTTGTATGTGGTATTATAGGTCACTATGTAGTGGTAATATGGTGTCTGTTCATAGTACGGTGGTATTTGTCTCTTGTGTGTGATATTATTGGTCATTTTAAAGATTTAAAAATACACCTAAATTGCATTGCATATTTTAACAAATTTTTAATAGGTTAGAGTAGAGTAGGGCCTGGCAAAAAGAGTCTACCATGTCGTGGTGGCTGCTTGAAAAATCTTTTGGCCAAAACAAAGGCTGCTGGTTATATGTGTGAGTTAGGCTACGTTCACACTAGCGTTCGGCTAGTGTGCGTCGTGCTAGCGTCGGGCGACGCAGCGGCGACACACGCGTCATGCGCCCCTATGTTTAACATGGGGGACGCATGCGTTTTTGCTTGTTGCGTTTTCCGACACGTGCGTCTTTTTTGACGCTAGCGTCGGACCAAGAAAACGCAACAAGTTGCATTTTTCTTGCGTCCGATTTTCATCAAAAAACGACGCACGCGTCGCAAAACGCAGCGTTTTTGCGTGCGTTTGCACGTGTTTTTTGGTGCGTTGTGCGTCGCGTCGCCGATGCAGCGGCGCACAACGCTAGTGTGAACGTAGCCTTAGCTCACCAGAGTTAGCCATCTGCTAAAGCACAGGATCTACATGTCACCTACTCCAAGAGTGACACAGTGCAGAAATGTTACTATCAGGACTTATTTTCCAGAACACACACGTGGAATAGTAAATGACTAAGTGACCAATCATTACTATATATCGGGTCGGACTCGGAGTTCCACTTGCAATAGCCTTGCATCCCTTCCCCCTGCACAGCCGCATGTTCTTTGGACAGGAGTGTGCAACTGCATAGAAATACGGATGTTTCGGGTGATGCAATGCAAGGCTTGCTCATCGCTCTCGCATAATTGGCATATGAGGAGTATATAAAGCCCCTCTGCTGTATAGTATTGTAGAATGTACAATAGCTATCACTCATGTAAGACGTGAAATCTTGCATTGTATATTTCTCTGCTGCATCTGTGCATCATGAATCATGGTATGTGTTAAAGGGGGGGGGGGGCCCACTGAGACTCTTTCGCCCGGGGCCCTCAAAAACCTGGAGACAGCCCTGCCCTTGCTTAAAGTTGCCTTCTATAGACAATGGACCTCTAGGGAATCCAAGGGACAGTCAACGTGGAGGGAGGGCATCACATAGCTATTTTAGGGTGCCAACCCCCGCAGTTAGGTAGGCCTCCAGAGTCAGTACTAATAAGGGTGGAATAGTAATTTATAGCAAAATAATCTCTCCTATTTCCTCCTCTCCACAATCATCTCCCACTATGCCTATCCATTCATATCTCTTTTTTTTCATACAAATTCTTATCTGCTTATCTTCTTTTGAAGAGCTAGAATCCATGATGTTTATTCTTATTCTTTTCCTCCAATACCATATTGACTTATGTTTATTCTGCCCTCCCCCCAAGTTGCGATAGACTCCTGGAATAACATGGAATAATTATTTCTAACACTCTCAGAGGGCTGGAGTATCCTCTTGGTCCACCCTCCCCCAGTCTTTCTATTCTCATGTGGATTTTATTTTTTTCCTGTTTTTATCATGCAGACACACACCCTCTGCACATTTTGACACTTCCAGACCCCATTCTATGGAGTCTCTGTTGTTATTCCAGCGCCCCAGAGATCTGGTCGTTGCAGTATGACACTCTGCCGCTAAGGGGAGTGATGGTACATCTGATGGCACTGAAGGAATTCTACTGACCAGGTATCACCAGCCCACATTACACTTCACACTCCGGCCAGTAGGGGGAGAAAAAGGCTTTATTTTTTGGGCCACTCCTCACACTGGTAAAACTAGGGGTTGGGTAGGAAGTTAGTCAGAAGCTGACTGGTTTGGATTCAGGCAACATCCCGTGGCAGGGGGTGTTGCAGGGAGAAGACACAGGGGGGTCCCTGTCGGGTGTGGGAACCTGGCAGGTACCTAGCGAACAGAGCATAATGTTATGGAACCACACCTGCACTACCTTGCGGTGGTATCCTAAGAAAGAGACACGAAGCGAAGGGTATTGTGGAACAGTGAGAAACGAGATCAAGCACAAAGGAGAGCCAGTAGGAGTCGTGCCGTGAGACCGAGGCAACATCCTACTGAGGCGGGTAGTCGGTGGCCGGACACCGCGGAAGTAACTGACTCTATGCCTTATTTCGAACTCCGTAGGACAGTTAATTATAGGTTGGCTGTCTACCTTAAATTTCCTATGAAGACATAGGGGGCAACGCGTGGAGAGGGGCGTCTCTAGGGTCCCGGAAGAGCTCCGAGCCTTCCCGTCATACAGGTGCGTCCTAGCCATAACATATCTGGGGGACGAGAAACTAGTAACATCTGGAACAAGAGAGAGAGAAAGAATTAGAAAGAACGAACGAACGAGAACAGAAGTTGTGAGGACTATTCAGAATGCTCAGCAGGGTAGCACTACAACACACAGGCGCTAGTGTTAGGCACTGATTTCCACCTGCAAAGGGAACTCTGGATGTGCCCATCGGACCGGCCGGTCTCAGAAAGCCCTGTTAACCGTGCTCTGGATTGAAGATCCTGAAGTCTTCAGTAAAGAGGTAAAGAGACTGCAACCTTGTGTCCTCGTTATTGTCTGCACCCCACACCATCGCCATCTACATCACTGGGAAGCCCTGGGGACATACTTCACCTGTGGGAAGGTATACCATCTAGCTGCCATTCCATCACCCCAGCTGACCCCAAGCAGCGTTGGTCATCCTGACCGAACACCACAGGTAGCGTCACGAAACCTTGACAGTCTCCTATCACCTTTTATTGGACGCCCCTTAGCAGGGTCACGGATCGGGTCCAGCCACCGTGACATCCCCAGAACTGAGACAGAAAGGACCGGTACCGAGTGACCTGTGGCCCTGTGTCTGGGGGCGATCCATTATTATTATATGTTACCTCCTTGCAGGCTTCAGGATTGATGTAGGCAGGTCGTCTGTGCGCAATATGCACAGTTTGTCACATCTCCCTACGCATTTTGATGACATGTGCGCCTCATCTGTGCGCTCCAACAAGCAGCACATCGGGAATGACGCCTGCTTTCCATCCTGGCGCTCCTATGGTTCACACACCGGAAATGACGTTTTCTCACAGCGCTGGAAGGTTATTTAAATGGATGCTGGAACCATACATTTAACCAGGCATTTTTCCAAACATCTCATCCCCCATGCGGTCTCTGTATTCCTGGAGATTCATACATAAAACGTGTCAGTACTGCTGGGCACCTTTACTTTTGATCCCTGGGAGAATACTGTGGGAGATGTATGGTTTCCCTATGATGGCACCCCCCCTACATTTATACCACACAAGGGATCATCTGACATGGACCAATCTAAGAGGATACTACTGGGACCTACGATGAGATCATTCCTTTTTCTAATTTTGCATACAGATTTGAAAAGGCTTGATTAGTGTAACCTATTCTGGTTAGGTGATAACTATATATGAGGTTACTTGTGGGTTGAATTGTTTGTCAATTACCCCGTGGCTATTTTATCTAAGTATATCAAACGCTATATTTTAGTACATTCTACCCTGCTGAATCTGAAATTGATATCCTGATTGCTAGTTTACAACTAATTTATTCTCAGGTACCTGTACCAGCAGAGCCTGTGGCGGGCTGGGTGGAGGAGAAGCATTTGCCCCCCGGGCTGTTAAATTATCAACAGACAGTTCAGAGCTGCCCGCCTGCCCTGCAGCGTGTATTATGAAAGACCTGGACATGGCCCACGGTAGTTCAGGAGAGCAGCCGTCTACACACACCTGACAGCAGGGCAGGCGGGACTCACCTGAGACTGCATTGCTATGCACCCGGTGGAGCACAGGGATTGGATGAGTCAGCCGCGGTTCAGACAGGGTTCAGAGGCATGTCATATACAGCGTGTTACATAACATAGTAACATAGTAACATAGTTAGTAAGGCCGAAAAAAGACATTTGTCCATCCAGTTCAGCCTATATTCCATCATAATAAATCCCCAGATCTACGTCCTTCTACAGAACCTAATAATTGTATGATACAATATTGTTCTGCTCCAGGCAGACATCCAGGCCTCTCTTGAACCCCTCGACTAAGTTCGCCATCACCACCTCCTCAGGCAAGCAATTCCAGATTCTCACTGCCCTAACAGTAAAGAATCCTCTTCTATGTTGGTGGAAAAACCTTCTCTCCTCCAGACGCAAAGAATGCCCCCTTGTGCCCGTCACCTTCCTTGGTATAAACAGATCCTCAGCGAGATATTTGTATTGTCCCCTTATATACTTATACATGGTTATTAGATCGCCCCTCAGTCGTCTTTTTTCTAGACTAAATAATCCTAATTTCGCTAATCTATCTGGGTATTGTAGTTCTCCCATCCCCTTTATTAATTTTGTTGCCCTCCTTTGTACTCTCTCTAGTTCCATTATATCCTTCCTGAGCACCGGTGCCCAAAACTGGACACAGTACTCCATGTGCGGTCTAACTAGGGATTTGTACAGAGGCAGTATAAGCATGACTCTGAACCCTGTCTGAACCCTCTGGAGCTGGGGTTGAACGTTGTTAGGACAGGCAGCGACGCGCGAGAGGCTGGCAGGCCGGCCGCCATTGGAGTGTGCCACTCCACTTTGAGAGAGAGAGAGAAATTAGAACTTGGGGCTGTGAGAGCGCCATCATCACCAGTGGCGTAGGAAGGGGGGTGCGGGGGGGGCGGTCCGCCCCGGGCGGCACAATGCTGGGGGCGGCCGGCGCTGCAGGACAAGAAGATAAAAAAAAAAAAAAAAAAAAAAAAGACGCCCCTTTAAATCTTCGGGCGGCGCCGTCCGCCGCCACGACCAGGGCCAGCTCCCCCCACCCCCGGGTCCCGCCCCCGCCCCCGCCCCCCGCTCTAATACTCACCTCTCCTGGTTCCTGCGGCTTCAGCGTCCTCTGACTCTGCGACGTCTCAGAGCAGAGGGCGCGATGACGTCACTACTGTGCGCGCCGCTCTGCCTCTCTGTCCTGAGCGTCGCAGAGCCGGAGAGACGCTGACTGCACCGGACCTGCGCAGGGAACGGGAGAGGTGAGGATTTTACTTTTTTTTTTTTTTCTTTATTTCTGACTGTCTGGGGCTGGGGCAATGCTGGAGACCATGGGGCAGAATGCTGGACACACTGGGGCAATACAGGAGACCATGGGGCAGATTGCTGGACACACTGGGGCAATACAGGAGACTATGGGGCAGATTGCTGGACACACTGGGGCAATACAGGAGACCATGGGGCAGATTGCTGGACACACTGGGGCAATACAGTAGACTATGGGGCAGATTGCTGGACACACTGGGGCAATACAGGAGACTATGGGGCAGATTGCTGGACACACTGGGGCAATACAGGAGACTATGGGGCAGATTGCTGGACACACTGGGGCAATACTGGAGACCATGGGGCAGAATGCTGGACACACTGGGGCAATACTGGAGACCATGGGGCAGAATGCTGGACACACTGGGGCAATACTGGAGACCATGGGGCAGAATGCTGGACACACTGGGGCAGTACAGGAGACTATGGGGCAGAATGCTGGACACACTGAATACTGGAGACCATGGGGCAGATCTCAGGACACATTGAGGCAATGCTGGAGACCCTGGGGCAGACTTCTGGACATACTGGGGCAATACTGGAGACCATGGGGCAGATTGCTGGACACACCGGGGCAATACTGGAGACCATGGGGCAGAATGCTGGACACACTGGGGCAATACAGGAGACCATGGGGCAGATTGCTGGACACACTGGGGCAATACTGGAGACCATGGGGCAGAATGCTGGACACACTGGGGCAGTACAGGAGACTATGGGGCAGAATGCTGGACACACTGGGGCAATACTGGAGACCCTGGGGCAGATTGCTGGACACACTGGGGCAATACTGGAGACCCTGGGGCAGATTTCTGGACACATTGAGGCAATGCTGGAGACCCTGGGGCAGACTTCTGGACACACTGGGGCAATGCTGGACACTGGGGCAGATTGCTGGACACACTGGGGGTAATATGCTGGACACACTGGGGCAGATTGCTGGACAACATGGGGGTAATATGCTGGACACACTGGGGGCAGGACTTGAGGCATGGGCAGAATGTAGATACGGGGCATGATTGGAGACACGGGGCAGGATTGGATCATGGGGCAGGACGGATACGATGGAGGCTGGTGGGGCAGGATGGGGAGATCATATGGGGTAGAATGGATACTCATGAGGGCAGGATACGACAACATATGGCTGGAGCCAGGAATGAGATAAACGGGGCCAGGGTGGGGAATATTATTACCATAGGGGATAATTAAGGGATATTGTTACTGCAGTGATGTATTTATTTTATTTTTTGAGTATACTGTTTTAAATGGGGGGGCGGTCCTGTTACTGTGCAGAGTGACACTATATCACCTTTTTTTCTTCATGTGGTGTAATGTAGAAGTTGTGAAAAATTAAGTAATGTGTTCTGCAAGCGGAGCTTGAGATAACTGTGTTATTTCCTGCAGAAACGAGTCCTGGCTGGAAGGAATGATGGCGGTCTGTGCTGGATGAAAGATGAAGGACTTCACCTAGAGACGTCACTGGTGAGTCAGTGTTACCTATACACTGACACTATACACTGTATACCATATAGAGGTCCTGTGTATAATGTCACCAGTGATCTCTGTATTACCTCTACACAGACACTGCATACTAAGTACAGATCTCCTGTGAATACTGGCACTTATGGTGATAGTATTGTGGTTTTTTTTTTTATTACTGATCAGTATTGTAGTATTCAGTCACTATGTGGTGGTAATATGTGGTCTGGAAATGGTGCGGTGGTATTTGTCCCTTGTATGTAGTATTATTCGGTCACTATGTGGCCTGGTCATGGTGTGGTGGTATTAAGTCACAGGTGTGGCATGTGGGGGTGACACCATTAGGCCCAGTTTAAGTTCTACAAAACAGGAAAACCATTTTTGGTAACCTTTGTGTGTATTGAGCTGGAGGGGGGGGGGATGGGGGAGGGGGGGCGCCAAACTCGGGAACAGCCCCGGGCGGCAAAAGCTCTAGCTACGCCTCTGATAATCACTACACCTCTGTCCTCTCTAATGTAAGTTGATCTAATTGATTCTTACTGCTACTTTTTGCACGCTTTAAACGGCAGCTTTTTTGCACTGTATCCACTTTTATTGGCAGCAATTTATTATGTTAGTCATATATTTATGGACATGTGTGGTAGAACCTGAGTTGGGCATTATACAGTGCCTTGCGAAAGTATTCGGCTCCATGGAACTTTTCAACCTTTTCCCACATATCATGCTTCAAACATAAAGATACCAAATGTAAATTTTTGGTGAAGAATCAACAAGTGGAACACAATTGTGAAGTTGAACAAAATGTATTGGTTATTTTAAATTTTTGTGGAAATTCAAAAACTGAAAAGTGGGATGTGCAATATTATTCGGCCCCTTTAACTTAATACATTGTTGCGCCACCTTTTGCTGCGATTACAGCTGCATGTCGCTTGGGGTATGTCGCTATCAGTTTTGTACATTTAAAATAACCAATAAATTTTGTTCAACTTCACAATTGTGTTCGACTTGTTGTTGATTCTTCACCAAAAATGTTTGAAGCATGATATGTGGGAAAATGTTGAAAAGTTCCAGAGAGCCGAATACTTTCGCAAGGCACTGCTCATGTGTTTTTGGCCTAACCTTTTTTTACATATGGTTGTTGCAGCTTCTGCAATTTTTTTTCTTCATATATATGGTATTTTAATCCTGTATTTAATAAAATATTTGTTTATGGTACTTATATTCCCCTTTTTGGTGTTTTCACCCTGTATATAGTGCCTGTGTATTATACACAGGTACTATATACAGGGTGCAGTATACACAGTGTTCACTGTACCCTGTATATTTATAGCACCTGTGTATACAGCACCCAATATATACTGCACCCTGTACATAGTGCCTGTGTTCTACAGTTAGGTCCATATATATTTGGACAGAGGCAACATTTTTCTAATTTTGGTTATAGACATGACCGCAATGAATTTTAAACCAAACAATTCAGATGCAGTTGAAGTTCAGACTTTCAGCTTTCATTTGAGGGTATCCACATTAAAATTGGATGAAGGGTTTAGGAGTTTCAGCTCCTTAACATGTGCCACCCTGTTTTTAAAGGGACCAAAAGTAATTGGACAGATTAAATAATTTTAAATAAAATGTTAATTTCTACTACTTGGTTGAAAGCCCTTTGTTGGCAATGACTGCCTGAAGTCTTGAACTCATGGACATCAAAAGACGCTGTGCTTCCTCCTTTTTGATGCTCTACCAGGCCTTCACTGCGGTGGTTTTCAGTTGCTGTTTGTTTGTGGGCCTTTTTGTCTGAAGTTTAGTCTTTAACAAGTGAAATGCATGCTCAATTGGGTTGAGATCAGGTGACTGACTTGGCCATTCAAGAATATTCCACTTCTTTGCTTTAATAATCTCCTGGGCTGCTTTGCATTTATGTTTTGGGTCATTGTCCATCTGTAGTATGAAACGACGACCAATCAGTTTGGCTGCATTTGGCTGGATCTGAGCACACAGTATGGCTCCGAATACCTCAGAATTCATTCAGCTGCTTCTGTCCTGTGTCACATCATCAATAAACACTAGTGACCCAATGCCACTGGCAGCCATGCATGCCCAAGCCATCACACTGCCTCCGCCGTGTTTTACAGATGATGTGGTATTCTTTGGATCATGAGCTGTACCACGCTTTCGCCATACTTTTCTCTTTCCTTCATTCTGGTAGAGGTTGATCTTGGTTTCATCTGTCCAAAGAATGTTCTTCCAGAACTGTGCTGGCTTTTTTAGATTTTTTTTAGCAAAGTCCAGTCTAGCCTTTTTATTCTTGATGCTTATGAGTGGTTTGCACCATGCAGAGAACCCTTTGTATTTACTTTCATGCAGACTTCTCTTTATAGTAGATTTGGATATTGATATGCCTACCTCCTGGAGAGTGTTGTTCACTTGGTTGGCTGTTGTGAAGGGGTTTCTCTTCACCATGGAGATTATTCTGCGATCATCCACCACTGTTGTCTTCCGTAGGCGCCCAGGTCTTTTTGCATTGATGAGTTCACCAGTGACTTCTTTGTTTCTCAGGATGTACCAAACTGTAGATTGTGCCACTCCTAATATTGTAGCAATTTCTCGGATGGGTTTTTTCTGTTTTCGCAGCTTAAGGACGGCTTGTTTCACCTGCATGGAGAGCTCCTTTGACCGCATGTTTACTTCACAGCAAAACCTTCCAAATGCAAGCACCACATCTCAAATCAACTCCAGGTCTTTTATTTGCTTAATTGAGAATTACATAACGAAGGGATTGCCCACACCTGTCCATGAAATAGCCTTGGAGTCAATAGTCCAATTACTTTTGGTCCTTTTAAAACCAGGGTAGCACATGTTAAGGAGCTGAAACTCCAAAACCCTTCATCCAATTTTAATGTGGATACCCTCAAATGAAAGCTGAAAGTCTGGACTTCAACTGTATCTGAATTGTTTTGTTTAAAATTCATTGTGGTAATGTCTATAACCAAAATTAGAAAAATGTTGTCTCTGTCCAAATATATATGGACCTAACTGTATATACTGGTTGCAGTATATACAGGGTGCAGTACAGACAGTGTATACTGTACTCTGTATATAGTACCTGTGTAGACAGCACCCAATATATACTGCACCCTGTATATACAGCATTACTTGTGTATACTGCACCCTCTATATAGTGCACTCTGTACATAGTACTTGTGTATAATACACAGGCACTATATACAGAGTGCAGTATATACAGGGTGCACTATACACAGTATAAACTGCACACTGCATATAGTATCTGGGTGTACAGCACGCAATATATACTGCACCCTGTATATAGTACTTGTGTATACTGCACCCTTTATATAGTGCACTCTGTACATAGTACTTGTGTATAATACACAGGAACTATATACAGGGTGCAGTATATACAGGGTGCAGTATACACAGTGTATACTGCACCCTGTGTAGAGTACCTGTGTATACTGCAGCGTATATATTGCCTGCTTATACTGTACCATATGTATACTACATCCTGTATATATTGCACCCTGTATATAGTACCTGTGTATACTGCATCCTCTATATACTGCACCCAGTATATCGTACCTCTGTATAATACACAGGCACTATATACAGGGTGCAGTATATACATTGTGCAGTATACAACATGAGAAAGTAAATCCAGAAAATCACCTTGTCTGGTTTGGCAAGATTTATTTTGCAAATGATGGTGTAAAATAAATATTTGGTCATTAACAAAAGTTCATTTCAATATTTTGTTATATATCCTTTGTTGGCAATGACAGAGGTCAAATATTTTCTGTATAGCTGGAGTCACACTGCTGTATTTCTCGTGCGATAATCACATAGCACTGCATGAACTGGCCGGTACCTCTCCTGGACCTTCATATGCTTCTTACGAAGCCACTCATTCGTTGCCCTGGCACCTGGTAGTGTGCTTGGGATCATTATCATGCTGAAAGACCCATCCACATTTCATCTTCAATGCCCTTGCTGATGGAAGGAGGTTTGCACTTAAAATCTCACAATACATGTCCCCATTCGTTCTTTCATGTACATGGATCAGTCATCCTGGTCCCTTTACAGAGAAACAGCCCACCCCCATGTTACCACCTCCATGCTTCACAGTAGGTATGGTTTTCTTTGGATGCAACTCAGCATTCTGTCTCCTCAAAATACAACAAATTTTGTTTCTATCAAACAGTTCTATTTTGGTTTCATCAGAACATATGACATTCTCCCAATACTCTTCTGGATAATCCAATTGCTGTCTAGCAAACTTCAGATGCAGGGGGACACGTCTGACTCTGCAGGATCTGAGTCCCTGGTGGCGTAGTGTGTTACTCATGGTAGCCTTTGTGTTATGTCTGCTAATGAAAGGTGTTATGAAGGCAATCCAGAGACACAGTGTGCCTAGCGATCAGAGCGCACACAGTGATCTGACAAATACCCAAAAACAAAAGAACGAGCTCTGAGACGTGGAAACTCTGTAGACTGCACACCTGATCCTATCCTAAACACAACTAAAAGCGGCTGTGGATTGCGCCTAACAACTACCTATGCAACTCGGCACAGCCTAAGAAACTAGCTAGCCTGAAGATAGAAAAATAGGCCTGACTTGCCCCCAGAGAAATACCCCAAAGGAAAAGGCAGCCCCCCACATATAATGACTGTGAGTAAGATGAAAAGACAAAACGTAGGGATGAAATAGATTCAGCAAAGTGGGGCCCGATAATCTTAGACAGAGCGAGGACAGTAAAGCGAACTTTGCAGTCTACAAAAAACCCTGAAGCAAAAACCACGCAAAGGGGGCAAAAAAGACCCACCGTGCCGAACTAACGGCACGGCGGTACACCCTTTGCGTCTCAGAGCTTCCAGCAAAACAAAAGACAAGCTGGACAGAAAAAAAGCAACAAAATAGCAAAAAAGCACTTAGCTATACAGAGCAGCAGGTCACAGGAACAATCAGGAGAAGCTCAGATCCAACACTGGAACATTGACAAGGAGCAAGGATAGCAGCATCAGGTGGAGTTAAGTAACGAAGCAGCTAACGAGCTCACCAGAACACCTGAGGGAGGAAGCTCAGAAGCTGCAGTACCACTTGTGACCACAGGAGTGAATTCAGCCACAGAATTCACAACAGTACCCCCCCCTTGAGGAGGGGTCACCGAACCCTCACCAGAGCCCCCAGGCCGACCAGGATGAGCCGCATGAAAGGCACGAACAAGATCGGGAGTATGAACATCAGAGGCAAAAACCCAGGAATTATCTTCCTGAGCATAACCCTTCCATTTAACCAGATACTGGAGTTTCCGTCTAGAAACACGAGAATCCAAAATCTTCTCCACAATATACTCCAATTCCCCCTCCACCAAAACCGGGGCAGGAGGCTCAACAGATGGAACCATAGGTGCCACGTATCTCCGCAACAACGACCTATGGAATACATTATGTATGGAAAAGGAGTCTGGGAGGGTCAGACGAAAAGACACAGGATTGAGAATCTCAGAAATCCTATACGGACCAATAAAACGAGGTTTAAATTTAGGAGAGGAAACTTTCATAGGAATATGACGAGAAGATAACCAAACCAGATCCCCAACACGAAGTCGGGGACCCACACGGCGTCTGCGATTAGCGAAAAGTTGAGCCTTCTCCTGGGACAAGGTCAAATTGTCCACTGCCTGAGTCCAGATCTGCTGCAACCTGTCCACCACAGAATCCACACCAGGACAGTCCGAAGACTCAACCTGTCCTGAAGAGAAACGAGGATGGAACCCAGAATTGCAAAAAAATGGAGAAACCAAGGTAGCCGAGCTGGCCCGATTATTAAGGGTGAACTCAGCCAACGGCAAAAAGGACACCCAATCATCCTGGTCTGCAGAAACAAAACATCTCAGATATGTTTCCAAGGTCTGATTGGTTCGTTCGGTCTGGCCATTAGTCTGAGGATGGAAAGCCGAGGAAAAGGATAGGTCAATGCCCATCCTACCACAAAAGGCTCGCCAAAACCTTGAAACAAACTGGGAACCTCTGTCAGAAACAATATTCTCAGGAATGCCATGCAACCGAACCACATGCTGAAAGAACAAAGGTACCAAATCAGAGGAGGAAGGCAATTTAGCCAAGGGCACCAGATGGACCATTTTAGAAAAGCGATCACAGACCACCCAAATGACTGACATCTTTTGAGAAACGGGAAGGTCAGAAATGAAATCCATCGAAATATGTGTCCAAGGCCTCTTTGGGACCGGCAAGGGCAAAAGCAACCCACTGGCACGAGAACAGCAGGGCTTAGCCCTAGCACAAATCCCACAGGACTGCACAAAAGTACGTACATCCCGTGACAGAGATGGCAACCAGAAGGATCTAGCCACTAACTCTCTGGTACCAAAGATTCCAGGATGACCAGCCAACACCGAACAATGAAGTTCAGAGATAAGTTTATTAGTCCACCTATCAGGGACGAACAGTTTCTCCGCTGGACAACGATCAGGTTTATTCGCCTGAAATTTTTGCAGCACCCGCCGCAAATCAGGGGAGATGGCAGACACAATGACTCCTTCCTTGAGGATACCCGCTGGCTCAGATAAACCCGGAGAGTCGGGCACAAAACTCCTAGACAGAGCATCCGCCTTCACATTTTTAGAGCCCGGAAGGTACGAAATCACAAAGTCGAAGCGGGCAAAAAATAATGACCAACGGGCCTGTCTAGGATTCAAGCGCTTGGCAGACTCGAGATAAGTCAAGTTCTTATGATCAGTCAATACCACCACGCGATGCTTAGCTCCTTCAAGCCAATGACGCCACTCCTCGAATGCCCACTTCATGGCCAGCAACTCTCGGTTGCCCACATCATAATTACGCTCAGCGGGCGAAAACTTCCTGGAAAAGAAAGCACATGGTTTCATCACTGAGCAATCAGAACCTCTCTGTGACAAAACCGCCCCTGCTCCAATCTCAGAAGCATCAACCTCGACCTGGAACGGAAGAGAAACATCTGGCTGACACAACACAGGGGCAGAACAAAAACGACGCTTCAACTCCTGAAAAGCTTCCACAGCAGCAGAAGACCAATTAACCAAATCAGCACCCTTCTTGGTCAAATCGGTCAATGGTTTGGCAATGCTAGAAAAATTACAGATGAAGCGACGATAAAAATTAGCAAAGCCCAGGAACTTTTGCAGACTTTTCAGAGATGTCGGCTGAATCCAATCCTGGATGGCTTGGACCTTAACTGGATCCATCTCGATAGTAGAAGGGGAAAAGATGAACCCCAAAAATGAAACTTTCTGCACACCGAAGAGACACTTTGATCCCTTCACAAACAAAGAGTTAGCACGCAGGACCTGAAAAACCATTCTGACCTGCTTCACATGAGACTCCCAATCATCTGAGAAGACCAAAATGTCATCCAAGTAAACAATCAGGAATTTATCCAGATACTCACGGAAGATGTCATGCATAAAAGACTGAAACACAGATGGAGCATTGGCAAGTCCGAACGGCATCACTAGATACTCAAAATGACCCTCGGGCGTATTGAATGCAGTCTTCCATTCATCTCCTTGCCTGATTCTCACCAGATTATACACACCACGAAGATCTATCTTAGTGAACCAACTAGCCCCCTTAATCCGAGCAAACAAGTCAGATAACAATGGCAAGGGATACTGAAATTTAACAGTGATCTTATTAAGAAGGCGGTAATCAATACACGGTCTCAGCGAACCATCCTTCTTGGCTACAAAGAAGAACCCTGCTCCCAGTGGTGATGACGATGGGCGAATATGTCCCTTCTCCAGGGATTCCTTCACATAACTGCGCATAGCGGCGTGTTCGGGCACGGATAAATTAAATAATCGACCTTTAGGGAATTTACTACCAGGAATCAAATTGATAGCACAATCACAATCCCTATGCGGAGGTAGGGCATCGGACTTGGGCTCTTCAAATACATCCTGATAATCAGACAAGAACTCTGGGACCTCAGAAGGGGTAGATGACGAAATCGACAAAAATGGAACATCACCATGTACCCCCTGACAACCCCAGCTGGATACCGACATGGAATTCCAATCCAATACTGGATTATGGGTTTGTAGCCATGGCAACCCCAACACGACCACATCATGCAGATTATGCAACACCAGAAAGCGAATAACTTCCTGATGTGCAGGAGCCATGCACATGGTCAGCTGGGCCCAGTACTGAGGTTTATTCTTGGCCAAAGGTGTGGCATCAATTCCTCTCAATGGAATAGGACACCACAAAGGCTCCAAGAAAAACCCACAACGTTTAGCATAATCCAAATCCATCAGATTCAGGGCAGCGCCTGAATCCACAAACGCTATGACAGAAAACGACGACAAAGAGCATATCAAGGTAATGGACAGAAGGAATTTGGACTGTACAGTACCAATGACGGCAGACCTAGCGGACCGCTTAGTGCGCTTAGGACAATCAGAAATAGCATGAGTGGAATCACCACAGTAGAAACACAGCCCATTCAGACGTCTGTATTCCTGCCGTTCAACTCTGGTCATAGTCCTATCGCACTGCATAGGCTCAGGTTTAACCTCAGGCAATACCGCCAAATGGTGCACAGATTTACGCTCGCGCAAGCATCGACCGATCTGAATGGCCAAAGACAAAGACTCATTCAAACCAGCAGGCATAGGAAATCCCACCATGACATCCTTAAGAGCCTCAGAGAGACCCTTTCTGAACAAAGCTGCCAGCGCAGATTCATTCCACTGAGTGAGTACTGACCATTTCCTAAATTTCTGACAATATACTTCTATATCATCCTGACCCTGGCACAAAGCCAGCAAATTTTTCTCAGCCTGATCCACTGAATTAGGCTCATCGTACAGTAATCCGAGCGCCAGGAAAAACGCATCGACACTACTCAATGCAGGGTCTCCTGGCGCAAGAGAAAATGCCCAGTCTTGAGGGTCGCCGCGCAAAAAAGAAATAATAATCAAAACCTGTTGAATAGGATTACCAGAAGAATGAGGTTTCAAGGCCAGAAATAGCTTACAATTATTTTTGAAACTTAGAAACTTAGTTCTATCTCCAAAAAACAAATCAGGAATAGGAATTCTTGGTTCTAACATAGATTTCTGATCAATAGTATCTTGAATCTTTTGTACATTTATAACGAGATTATCCATTGAAGAGCACAGACCCTGAATATCCATGTCCACACCTGTGTCCAGAATCACCCAAATGTCTAGGGGAAAAAAAAAAAGTGAACACAGAGCAGAAAAAAAAAAAAAAATGATGTCAGAACTTTTTCTTTCCCTCTATTGAGAATCATTAGTTGGGCTCCTTGTACTGTTATGTCTGCTAATAAAAGGTGTTATGAAGGCAATCCAGAGACACAGTGTGCCTAGCGATCAGAGCGCACACAGTGATCTGACAAATACCCAAAAACAAAAGAACGAGCTCTGAGTCGTGGAAACTCTGTAGACTGCACACCTGATCCTATCCTAAACACAACTAAAAGCGGCTGTGGATTGCGCCTAACAACTACCTATGCAACTCGGCACAGCCTAAGAAACTAGCTAGCCTGAAGATAGAAAAATAGGCCTGACTTGCCCCCAGAGAAATACCCCAAAGGAAAAGGCAGCCCCCCACATATAATGACTGTGAGTAAGATGAAAAGACAAAACGTAGGGATGAAATAGATTCAGCAAAGTGGGGCCCGATAATCTTAGACAGAGCGAGGACAGTAAAGCGAACTTTGCAGTCTACAAAAAACCCTGAAGCAAAAACCACGCAAAGGGGGCAAAAAAGACCCACCGTGCCGAACTAACGGCACGGCGGTACACCCTTTGCGTCTCAGAGCTTCTAGCAAAACAAAAGACAAGCTGGACAGAAAAAAAGCAACAAAATAGCAAAAAAGCACTTAGCTATACAGAGCAGCAGGTCACAGGAACAATCAGGAGAAGCTCAGATCCAACACTGGAACATTGACAAGGAGCAAGGATAGCAGCATCAGGTGGAGTTAAGTAACGAAGCAGCTAACGAGCTCACCAGAACACCTGAGGGAGGAAGCTCAGAAGCTGCAGTACCACTTGTGACCACAGGAGTGAATTCAGCCACAGAATTCACAACACCTTTGTTACCATGGTCCGACCTCTATGCAGGTCATTCACTAGGTTCCCCCATGTGGTTCTGGGATTTTTGCTCACAGTTCTTGTGTTCATTTTGACCCCATGGGGTGAGATCTTGTGTAGAGCCCCAGATCGAGAGAGATTAAATTTATCAGTGGTCTTCTATGTCTTCCATTTTCTTATTGTTGCTCCCACAGTTGAGTTCATCATACCAAACTGCCTGCCTTTTGCAGATTCAGTCTTCCCAGCCTGGTGCAGGGCTACAATATTGTTTCTGGTGCCCTTTGACAGCTCTGTGGTCTTTACCATAGTGGAATTTGGAGTGTGACTGTTTGAGGTTGTGGACAGGTGTCTTTTATACTGATAACCTGTTCAAACAGGTGCCATTACTACAGGTAATGAGTGGAGGAAAGAGGAGACTCTTAAAGAAGAAGTTTAAGGTCTGTGAGAGCCAGAAATCTTGCAAGTTTTTAGGTGACCAAATACTTATTTTCCACCATAATTTACAAAATGAATCTTGCCAAATCAGACAGGGTGATTTTCTGGATTTGTTTTGAGGTCTAAGGGGTAAGGTTTCTCCTTGTGGAGAGTGACATACCAACTCTGGCTTGTCAATGTAAGGGGGCATATTAGCCATGCAAAGCTCCTCTGGGAAATTTAATATGCAAATTGCCTCTTCAGAGAAAAAGAGGCCTTGAACTCTTAGCGCCACCTGTTGGAAGTAGGAAATCAGTTCTCATGCTTCGCAGTGACGAGAGCCAACAGCCCGAAACACCATGTCTGTGAATTGAGATACTGATTTGGCTTTTATCCTAAGTCATATTGCATCCAACAGGTGACACTACAGAGTTCAAGTCTTCTTTTTCTCTGAAGAGGCAATTTTCATATTGGATTTGTTTTCTCATTTTGTCTCTCATAGTTGTGGTCTACCTATGATGTCAATTACAGGGCCACTCTCATCTTTTAACTTGCACAATTGGTGGCTGACTAAATACTTTTTTTCCCACTGTAGTACCTTTGTATGCTGCACCCTCTATATACTGCACCCTGTACATAGTACCTGTGTATAGTATAATACACAGGCACTATATACAGTGTGCAGTATATACAGGGTGCAGTATACACAGTGTATCCTGCAGCCTGTGTATAGTACCTGTATATACTGCAGCCTGTATATAGTACCTGTGTATACTGAACCATATATATATATACTGCACCCTGTATATAGTATCTGGGAGGAAATTAGCTTTTTTTCCATCCAACAGTCTCGCTCTTTCAGTCATGTATTCACTGGGGCTGAAATATCGGCTGGTTGTATAGGCACTACTACAACCACTACCGATAATTTAGTAAAATTAGTATTAGCATGTACTGAGGGTGGTGGTATAGCATGCCGAGAATTCAGAGAGCTGCACCTGCAGCAAGGCAGTATTTGTGCTGATATTAATGTTATGGTACGCTGTGGACCCCTGGCTGACTTGCTGATGTGAAGCAAATAAGAGAAATACATTTGTTAATTGAGCACTTACTTGTGTTATCCGTGGTGATACACTAACAGAGCCTTTTTTCTATAGATAAGTATTTATTGTTCCTTAACAATTTTTATGAAATGGGTTGTTACAAGATGTACCTCTGTCGCACATGTGCTATCCTCAAGTGCTACTACAGGAGACCCAAGCCTTAAGATGGGCCGCGGCCCACGTCACAGTGGGTCACTGCATTGTGCTTGCCCCCAGGCTAAAATTTGCCAGCCAGCCCCTGAGAAGAGCAGAGAGTGCAATAGCAATAGGATTCACAGGACTAAGTTAAGAAGTAATCGATGATTCTTGGTAGCAGACAGGAGTTTGCAAGGGAGATGATTAGACAACTGAGTGAAGTGGATTTGGGATAGGGTGATGATGCCAGAGGTATTGGCCAATTTAGCACAGTAGCTTGACGTCAACTAGCCGAAAAGGATTATGGGAAGGAAGCAAGGCCCGGCACCTGAGCCAGGTAAGGTAAGCAACAATGGTCAAATGATATTAAGAACTTTTTCCCTGCTTTTCTTATTAGATGTTAAATATTCTGGTAAGAAAACGCAGCACATCATATTAGTGCATATATAATGCCCTATAAAATATTCAAGAAATCCTTAGTGCTGTGTGTCATTGAGCTGACCTTGTTGGAAGCCTTTGACATTGCCATTTTAGCATTAGCATATGACAGTTTATGAGATGACTAGATCAGAATTGGCTGGCTACTTTGAGTATATTAGGTCATGTCTAATAGTAGGAGCAGATCAATCAGTATTTTATATCCACTGATATGGAACACAAAATAATTATGGCCTTAGAAAATGGAACTTTGGATTAAATTAGTAAAAAAAATCTAAATTATATTATGTTTTTCTACATTTAACGTTGATATCAAACCACTACACAGTCCAAAGCAGATATGAGATATTATTTTTAAATGTTTATAGAATGCCTCCTATTTTCAAAATTTAGAAAGAACTAAGTCTTCCAGCTGTAGATATGTCATATATTAATTTAAACTTTGATCCTTTTTTTAGATATTAATATAGTCCGCAATGCTTCTCTGGGAGAATCACTCTGTAATACAGCATCTGATTAAGTAAATCATGCTTTTTATTTTCAGACATTAACAGAGAATCCATGCAAAAAATATGTAATCTTCTAATACAGTATGCAAGGGCGTCACTAGCCACTTGCATGAGAGCTGGATCATAAGTCTGGTGCCCCAAACCATGTGAGGGAACCATTTTTCCAGAGCAGTCTGACAGCAGTGCTGTTTTTCCTAACTCCTTTCATGAGCCTGAGAGTACAATTACATTAATGTGGGTGCTTCTACATGTGCTCGTACTCTGCTCAGGAATGGAGCTAGGAGCCGAGAGTCAGAGTTCTGCTCTAGGTGCTGATATTTTCAGACATTGAAGAGAATCCACCTGTAAGGCCGGAGTAACACTAGAGAGAAATATGGACGAGTGCTATGTGATAAAAAATCACATAGCACTCGGACCAATGTTAATCTATGGGGCAGCTTCCATCATCTGTTGTTTTCTCGGCCGCATTATACATGCTGCTATAGTCACCGTATTATGCCCGGAATACGCCAATGCAAGTTTATGGGTGCGAGAAAAACTTGCACACCACACGGACAATCAGTGTGACTTGTGAGAAATGTGCACCGGTGTCCTATAGAAAAGCCAGCAATTCAGTGCGGTATAATGTAAAATCACACTGACAGGTTAGAATAGATTAGATAGAATAAATGTCTACACATAGAATAGGTATATATATATATATATATATATATATATATATATATATATATGTCATTTACACACACACACACACACATATATATATATATCTTTACTAGATGGTGGCCCGATTCTAACGCATCGGGTATTCTAGAATATGTATGTAGCCACAACCAATTAGCGAAGCGTGGTTCAAATTCCACGCCAATTCGCGGGCGGACTGTGCCTGTCGCTGATTGTTCACAGCCGGGCATGACCAATCAGTGAAGCCAGGGCCGGCTCCAGGTTTTTGAGGGTCCCGGGCGAAATAGTCTCAGTGGGCCTCCCTCTTTAACACATACCACGATTCAAGATGCACAGATACAGCAGAGAAATATAGCACAGCCAAGTAGCGTCTAACACAGCCCATGTAGTATATAACACAGCCCGTGTAGTATATAGCACAGCCATGTAGTATATAGCACAGCCACGTAGTATATTGCCCAGCCATGTAGTATATAGCTCAGCCCACATAGTAAATAGCACAGACACGTAGTATATTGCCCAGCCACGTAGTATATTGCCCAGCCACATAATGTACTGCCCAGCCACGTAGTATATTGCCCAGCCACATAGTATATAGCACAGACACGTAGTATATAGCACCGGCATGTAGTATATTGCCCAGTCACGTAACATATTGCCCAGCTACGTAGTATATTGCCCAGCCACGTAAAATATTGCACAACCACGTAGTATATAGCACAGCCACATAATATATTGCACAGCCACGTAGTATATAGCACAGAGATGTAGTATATAACACTGCCCATGCAGTATATAACACAAGCCACGTAGTATAGAGCACAGCGATGTAGTATATTGCCCAGCCATGTAATATATACCACAGCCACGTAGTATATAGCACAGCCCACATAGTATATAGCACATAGATGTAGTATATAACACAGCTGATGCAGTATCTAACACAGTCCATATAGTATATAGCAATGTGGGCATCATACCCCTGTTAAAAAAGAATTAAAATAAAAAATAGTTATCTACTCACCCTCCGTCGGCCCCCCGGATCCAGCCCAGGCATTCACCGATGCTCCTCGTGACGCTCTGTCCCAAGAGTGTATTGCGGTCTCGCGAGACCGCTACGTCATCATCTCGCGAGACCGCAATGCATGCACCAGTCACCGGAGCGTCACAAAGAGCGGTAAAGGCCTGGGCTGGGTCTGGGGGGCCGACGGAGGGTGAGTATGTAATGATTTTTTATTTTTTTTTATTATTTTTAACATTAGATCTTTTTACTATTGATACTGCATAGGCAGCATCAATAGTAAAAAGTTGGTCACACAGGGTTAATAGCTGCGTTAACGGAGTGCATTACCCTGTGTGAGCGCTGACTGTAGGGGAGTATGGAGCGGGCACTGACGGAAGGGAAATAGGGAGCGGCCATTTCGCCGCCGGACTGTGCCCATAGCTGATTGGTCATGGTTTTTTTGTTGCGACCAATCAGCGACTTGGGATTTCCGTGACAGACAGACAGACAGAAAGATGGAAGTGACCCTTAGACAATTATATAGTAGATATTTCGTAGAGAGTTAGGTAGTGGAATAGGTGATAATTCAATTGTTGGGTTCTGTAAAATCATTGCAGAACCCGACAGGATATGAGACATGGTTTACATACAGTAAACCATTGCATATCCGTTAGATTTTTATATGTCCCTGGCTATTAATGTTAGTAGTGTGTGTGTGTGTGTGTGTGTGTAAAAATTTTATTTGGAGCTGCAGGTGTTAAATTTAGGGATTAATTCAAACTGGCGTGGGCTCCCGCGCAATTTTCTCTGCCACAGAGGGAAAGCCAGTGACTGAGAGCAGATATTAATAGCCTAGAGAGGGACCATGGTTATTGGAACCCCCCTGGCTAAAAACATCTACCCCCAGCCACCCCTGAAAATTAGGCAATTAGCCTCTCTCTTCCCATTGCCCTGTAGCATTGACATATTGGGCAGTAATGGGTTAATGTCACCTTGCTATTGTAATGTGATATAAAGTCTGGTTAATAATGGAGAAATGTCAATAAGACACCTATCCATTATTAATCCAGTAATATGAAAGGGTTAAAAATACACACATATTAAGAATAAAGTCTTTTAATGAAATAATGAAACACACCGGTTTAACATCTTTATTGCAAGCGCAATCCAAGCAAAGCCCTCGCTCTTCTGTTTTTTCCGTGAATTAATCCTTTAATTTAACACCTACAGCTCCAAATTTTTACACACACACTACTAACGTTATTAGTGAGGGACATATAAAAATCTAACGGATATGCAATGGTTTACTGTATGTAAACAATGTCTCATATCCTGTTGGGTTCTGCAATGATTTTACAGAACCCGACAATTGAATTATCGGCTATTCTGCAATCTATCTCTATGAAATATAAAGATATACAGTATATATGTCTTTACATAGTATAGGTGTGTGTATATATATATATATATATATATACACACACCTATACTATGTAAAGACATTTATTTTATCTATTCTATTCTAACCTGTCAGTGTGATTTTACTGTACACCGCACTGAATTACCGGCTTTTCTATAGGACACCGGTGCGTATTTCTCGCAAGTCACACTGATGGTCCGTGTCGTTTGCAAGTTTTTCTTGCACGCATATACTTTCATTGGCGTATTCAGGGCATAATACAGTGACAATCGCAGCATGCTACGATTTCCTCAGCACGCATAATACGGCCGAGAAAACAACGGATCATGGGAGCTGCCCCATAGATTAACATTCGTCCGAGTGCTATGCGTTTTTTTCTTGCATAGCACTCGTCCATATTACGCTCTAGTGTGACTCCGGCCTTAGAGGTTGATTGGGATTCTTACCCCAATATATAAGTATCAACAGAAGTGGATCTTGACCTTGACCCCGAATCACTAAGGAATTGAAGTCGTGAACGTTCACAAGTAGTGTTGAGCATTCCGATACCGCAAGTATCGGGTATCGGCCGATATTTGCGGTATCGGAATTCCGATACCGTATTCCGATACTTCCTGCGTATCGGATACCGGAATCGGAAGTTCCCAGAATTCAAACTGAACGCAGCAGCCAATGAGGAATGATTGGAAGTGTGGGCACATCCTGTTTAGCATGGTGGGCATGTAAGTACTGGCAAGGCTGGGATTGGCTGCTGAAATGATGTCACTCTGCACTATAAAAAACGCTGCCGCCATTTTGCGCTCACTCTGCTGTGATTTCAGTTAGGGACAGGACGCTGTGTTCTAACTGAGGGCCAGTTGAGATAGCTAATTGCTTTATTTTCCTTTCCAAAGGCTAATTTAGCAAAACGCTGTGTGTTCTTCACTGTTCACCTTGCTCTTGCCTTGCAGCGCTGTTTTAACAGCGTTCTGCAAGGTCTCTGTGTGTGTGTGTGTGTGTGCAGCTCACTCTGTAGTCTGTGTGCAGCCATATACCCGGTTGTATTCAGCTCAGGGGGGGGTTCACACTGCCTCACACAGTTGTCCTTTTTTGCTCATAGTGCAGCCTGCTGCACATTTTTTCTCAAATTTCCTATTAGTGTTTTTCCACCCGTCTCCAGCTAAATTATGGAAAAACACTACATAGGATAACCTAGAGGGGGGGTTTTGGGCCTTGCAGCGCCGTTTACGGCTGTCTGCACGGTCTCCGTGTGAGCCCAGCTCGCCCTGTAGTCTGTGTGCAGCCATAGCCGGTTGGATTCAGCTCAGGGTTCGTTACTGCCTCATACCTTGAGAAAAATTTTCCTTTTTTTCAAATAGTGCAGCCTGTTTAAAATTTAAAAAAAAAAATTTCCTATTAGTGTTTTTCCACCCGTCTCCAGCTAAATTGTGGAAAAACACTACATAGGATAACCTAGAGGGGTTTTTTTAGGCCTTGCAGCGCCGTTTACGGCTGTCTGCACGGTCTCTGTGTGAGCGCAGCTCGCCCTGTAGTCTGTGTGCAGCCATAGCCGGTTGGATTCAGCTCAGGGTGCGTTACTGCCTCATACCTTGAAAAAAAATTTCCTTTTTTTCAAATAGTGCAGCCTGTTTAAAATTTTAAAAAAAAATTTCCTATTAGTGTTTTTCCACCTGTCTCCAGCTAAATTGTGGAAAAACACTACATAGGATAACCTAGAGGTGTTTTTTTGGGCCTTGCAGCGCCGTTTACGGCTGTCTGCACGGTCTCTGTGTGAGCGCAGCTCGCCCTGTAGTCTGTGTGCAGCCATAGCCGGTTGGATTCAGCTTAGGGTGCGTTACTGCCTCATACCTTGAAAAAATTTTTCCTTTTTTTCAAATAGTGCAGCCTGTTTAAAAATTTTTAAAAGAATTTCCTATTAGTGTCTTTCCACCCGTCTCCAGCTAAATAGTGGAAAAACACTACATAGAATAACCTAGAGGAGGTTTTTTGGGCCTTGCAGCGCCGTTTACGGCTGTCTGCACGGTCTCCGTGTGATTTAAACTCGCTCTGTAGCCCGATCTGCACAAAAAAAAAAGTAAAGTTAACCAAACACAACTTAACACTTGTATAGGCCACATTTGAAAAATAATAAAGTTTAGTCCACACTTTACAACATTAGTGTTTCTTACACCTGTTAGGAGGAGCATTTCAGGAATAAGCACACTAAGGCCTTAGTACTTTTCTGCTTATCTTTATCTGTCAACCAAGATGAAGAGGGCAGGGAGTAAGGCACGTGGGCGTGGGCGCGGAGCAGGGAGAGGAGCAGGGAGAGGACGTGGTGATTCTGTGCCTGCTGCGGGCGCCGGTGACTCGTCGTCACTCAGTTTCAGCAGGGAACAGTCCTTCATGCGCAGCTTTGTCGGAGAGCGCCGTGCACCGCTGCTGCGTGAAGACCAAATTGAAGCCGTTGTCGGGTGGATGGCAGCTAACGCCTCGGCATCGACTTCAGTTAGTGCCACATCCTCTCAGGCACAGAGCACTGGAGAGCAGCCATCTGTCTCTTCACCACCTGCCAAATTGGCCAGGCAGTCAGAGAGCCCAGGACAGGAGCCATCTCTACTTCTGTTCTCTGAATCTCTTGGCTTGGAAACAGGGGGCCAGCCAAGCAGTATTGGAGAAATGGAAGAAGAGGCAGTGTGCAGTGATGCCCAACAGCTTTGTCTCTCTGACTCTGAAGAGGCGGGTGGGCCAGTGCCTCCGGTGACCACAGCGCAGTACGCATCTGATGATGAAACTCAGGTGCCGCTTTCTGGTGCGTACTGTGCTGCCGAGACTACCCAGGAGGAGCAGTTGGTGGCAGAGGGTAGTGGAGATGATGAGGTCGTTGACCCATCGTGGCATGAGGAACAGGAAGGTGGTGGGAGCAGCTCTGAGGAAGAGCTTCCCCTTACGGGCCAAAGAGGGAGAGGGAGGGGGAAGACTGCGGAGCCTGTAGCCTCCACTTTGGCACCCGCTAGGAGCCTGTCTCTTTCCAAAGCCAAAAAGGGCGCTCCCAAGACTTGCAGTGCCTGGTCCTTTTTTGACACAGTTGCAGATGACATTTGTTTTGTCAAATGCAAGCTGTGTCATCAGAAAGTAAAAAGAGGGAAAAATGTCAGCAACCTCAATACCACAAATATGTGGAAACATGTGCGGACCAGGCACGCGGTGGAGTTACAGAAACAGACTGAAGATGTAGGCCAACCAACAGCGGCAGCTACCACCTCTTCAGCTCGTGTTGCCTCTTCCTCCAGCTCACGCACAGCTGGTTTGGCTTCCTCCCAGGATCGCCATGGAAGAACCTCTGGCACTGTTGTCCAGAGACCTTGTGTAATTCCACCCACAGCACCACCTTCCCAGTCATCCTCACACTCCCAGTCTACTCTACAGCCATCGGTAGTACAGGCATGGGAGAAAAGGCGGGCATTCTCGGCCAACCACCCCCGAGCACAGGCTCTGAATGCAGGCATTGCCAAACTGTTGTCCCTGGAAATGCTCTCATTCAGGCTGGTGGAGACTGACAGCTTCCGTGACTTGATGGCATTGGCAGTCCCACAGTACAAGGTGCCCAGCCGCTTTTACTTCAGCAGGCAAGCTGTCCCTGCCCTGCACATGCATGTTGAGGGAAACATAAAACATGCGCTACTGAACGCCGTCAGTAGCAAGGTCCACCTCACCACCGATGCGAGGACCAGTCAGCATGGACAGGGGCGATACGTTTTCCCTCACTGCCCATTGGGTTAATGTTGTTGAGCCAGGTACAGATCGTGCGAGTGGCGCAGGACGTGTCCTGCCCACTCCAAGGATTGCAGGAATCCAGTCTGTACGCATTGACTCCTCCTCTTACACAAGTTCCTCAGAATCAACTCTGCAGGAGCCGTCACAGTCCACCTCCACATGGACCCGTGAACGTTTACCTATGACTGACATGAGCACAGCCGTGGCCAAACGTCAGCAGGCCGTCTTGAAACTAGTTTCATTGGGGAATCGAAGCCACACAGTGCAGGAGCTCTGGAATGCCATCAAGCAGGAGAGCGATGTGTGGTTAGCGAATCTCTGCCAGCGAATCTCCAGCCAGGCATGGTAGTGTGTCACAATGGCCGAAATCTGGTGGCAGCTTTGGCCCTTGGCAACCTCACTCACATCCCATGTCTGGCACATGTGCTCAATTTGGTTGTGCAGAGTTTTCTGAGGGACTATCCGGATCTTGATGCCCTGCTGCACAAGGTCCGCCTAGAGTGTGCTCACTTGCGGCGTTCCAGCTTGGCCAGATCCCGCATTGCTGCTCTGCAGCACCGATTCCGCCTTCCGGAACACCGCATCATATGTGACCTACCTACCCGGTGGAATTCCACGTTACATATGTTGGAGCGGTTGTGTGAGCAGCAGCAAGCAGTTATGGAGTACCAGCTGCATCAGGCGCAAAGAAGTCGCAGTCAGCGCCGATCAGACTTCACAACCACAGAGTGGGCCACTATGAAGGACGTCTGCCAGGTTTTGCGTCCTTTTGATTATTCTACGCGGATGGCAAGTGCAGATGATGCACTAGTCAGCATGACTGTCCCCCTTATCTGCCTGCTTCAGCAAACTTTGCAAGGGTTAAGGGATGATGTTGTGGAAGAGGTGGAGGATGAGGAGCCACCTTTTCCATCAGCTTCTGGAGAGTCAGCGCCACGTGGTTCCTCACAAAGTGGTACGCAGGGGCCAATTTGTGAGGAGGATGAGGAGGAGTCAATGGAGGAGGAAGAGCTCCGTCCAGAGGAGGGAGCGACACAATTGTCCAGTGGTCAGTGTGTACAGCGAGGGTGGGGTGATGACGAGTGGGCAGAGATCATGTCTCAAGCAGGTGACAGCATTTCTGGGCCAGTTGGCACTTTGCAGCACATGGTGGATTTCATGCTGCAGTGCCTGAGAAACGACCGCCGCATCGACCACATTCTCAACATACCTGATTATTGGGTGTTCACCCTCCTCGATCCTCGCTACCGGGACAACGTCCAAAACCTCATCCCAGCGTTGACCAGGGAGCGTAAATTGCGGGAGTACCACGACACACTGGTGAATTCCATCATCTTCTCCTGTCCAACTGAAAGGAGTGCTGCTAGTGCTTTACAAAGCAGCTCAGTGCGTCGAGGCAGTGGGGGAGGCTCTGCCCAAAGAGGGAGCAGAAGCAGTGCCTCTGCCCAAGGCAAGCCCAGTATGGCACAACTCTGGCACACTTTTGTGTGCCCGCCCCAAATGTCTACACCATCACCGGCGGCTCCAGTCAGCAGGAGGCAACGGTTCCGTCAGATGGTGACAGACTACATGGCTTGCCCTCTTACTGTACTCCCAGATGGCTCTTTCACGTTCAAGTTTTGGGTCTCTAAGCTGGATACATGGCCAGAGCTAAGCCAGTATGCATTGGAGGTGCTGGCTTGCCCTGCGGCTAGTGTCTTATCGGAACGTGTCTTTAGTGCCGCAGGTGGTGTACTAACAGACCGTCGCATGCGACTATCCTCCGATAACGTTGACCGGCTTACTTTCCTGAAAATGAACCAGGCCTGGATCTCGCAGGAATTTGCCACTCCTCTGCCTGATTAAGTAATTGGGTGTCATCCAGGTCTCCTGCTGTGTTCATCTTTCTACCACCTGAACTGCTATTCCTGGGCTCCAACACCGCCAGTTGCGGCTCAGAAGTGCAGGCTGCACAGTAAAAACATATGACCCAGTGTTATTGGGTTTCAGTAACGTCAGCTGATCCCCAGCTGTGTAGCCGGCAATGTGTCCTGCGACCGCCACGCTGGCACAACAACCTAAATGTAAGGGAACCTGTCCCCCCCCTACCCCGTCGTTTGTTACTGAAAGAGCCATCTTGTGCAGCAGTAATGCTGCACAAGGAAAAGGTAGCTCTTTTAGTTTAGCTCCTTGCACACGCAGAACTTAACACTTATATAATGTGTTCACGGATACCGTTATACCGTCCCGGAGCTGGGACTTTCATTCGTAATGTGACGCAGCACAGCCGTCATTCCTACCCCCTTGGTGCCATGTGCTGCCTCCTCAGCGTTGTTTTAAGCTGTCACGGAGCCTGCGCTGTTCTGTTATCCCTTGGGCATGCCCTATTTGCGCTGCCTGTCTTCTGACATAATTTTGACAAAGCTGGTTCTCGGCAGTGTTTTTGTCACAGGTACTCCCTCGTGCGAAGCCTGGTTTCAGCACCGTCAGCTGTTTCCAGGTTGTGTCAAGCTCACTGAGACGCCTATGCTTGCCCCGTCGTGGTGCGGTCGGGTTAGCCAACTCCAGGGTACCTCCAGTTTAGGAGCTTCCTTTGTGGGCTGCGTGAACTGGTAGTCAAGGCTGGTTCTGTAGTGCCAGTAGGCCCAGCTCCCCCTGTAGGACTGTTGGGGTTTGGTAACTGCGGCTGCCTCGCGGCCTAGCTGTTCTCTCCTCTCCTGTGGGCCTTCTGGTCCACCACCTGGTTCCAGCACCGTCAGCTGGTTCCGGGCCGAGCCTTTGGCTTAGGTGTCTCCTCATGGGTATCCGAGTTCCGCCAACGCCAGGCGGTCCTTGGTAGTGCTTTTAAGCACGGGCACCTACAGCTTAGTAACAGGGTTCCAGCACCGTCAGCTGGTCCTCGGTCGTGCCATTGGCTCTTGCACACTGGGGCAACGCATCTGGGTTCCAGCACCGCCAGCTGGTTCTCGGCAGTGTTTTTGTCACAGGTACTCCCTCGTGCCAAGCCTGGCTTCAGCACCGTCAGCTGTTTCCGGGTTGTGTCGAGCTCACTGAGACGCCTATGCTTGCCCCGTCGTGGTGCGGTCGGGTTAGCCAACTCCAGGGTGCCTCCAGTTTAGGAGCTTCCTATGTGGGCTGCGGGAATTGGCAATCAAGGCTGGTTCTGTAGTGCCAGTAGGCCCAGCTCCCCCTGTAGGACTGTTGGGGTTCGGTAACTGCGGCTGCCTCGCGGCCTAGCTATTCTCTCCTCTCCTGTGAGCCTTCGGGTCCACCACCTGGTTCCAGCACCGTCAGCTGGTTCCGGGCCGAGCCTTTGGCTTAGGTGCCTCCTCCTGGGTATCCGAGTTCCGCCAACGTCAGGCGGTCCTTGGTAGTGCTTTTAAGCGCGGGCACCTACAGCTTAGTAACCGGGTTCCAGCACCGTCAGCTGGTCCTCGGTCGTGCCATTAGCTCTTGCACACTGGGGCAACGTATCTGGGTTCCAGCACCGCCCGCTGGTTCTCGGCAGTGTTTTTGTCACAGGTACTCCCTCGTGCCAAGCCTGGTTTCAGCACCGTCAGCTGTTTCCGGGTTGTGTCAAACTCACTGAGACGCCTATGCTTGCCCCGTCGTGGTGCGGTCGGGTTAGCCAACTCCAGGGTGCCTCCAGTTTAGGAGCTTCCTATGTGGGCTGCGTGAACTGGTAGTCAAGGCTGGTTCTGTAGTGCCAGTAGGCCCAGCTCCCCCTGTAGGACTGTTGGGGTTCGGTAACTGCGGCTGCCTCGCGGCCTAGCTGTTCTCTCCTCTCCTGTGGGCCTTCGGGTCCACCACCTGGTTCCAGCACCGTCAGCTGGTTCTCGGCAGTGTCTTTTGCTCTTGTACCTTCTGCTCCCCATCCTGGTTCCAGTACCGTCAGCTGGTTCCGGGCAGAGCCTTTGGCTTAGGTGCCTCCTTCTGGGTATCCAAGTTCCACCAACGTCAGGTGGTCCTTGGTAGTGCTTTCAGGCACGGGTACCTCCTGCTTAGTAACCGGGTTCCAGTAACGTCAGCTGGTCCTCGGTAGTTCCATTGGCTCTTGGACCTTCGGCTACCCATCCGGGTTCCAGTACCGTCAGCTGGTTCTCGGCAGTGTCTTTTGCTCTTGTACCTTCTGCTCCCCATCCTGGTTCCAGTACCGTCAGCTGGTTCCGGGCAGAGCCTTTGGCTTAGGTGCCTCCTTCTGGGTATCCGAGTTCCGCCAACGTCAGGCGGTCCTTGGTAGTGCTTTTTAGCACGGGTACCTCCTGCTTAGTAACCGGGTTCCAGTAACATCAGCTGGTCCTCGGTAGTTCCATAGGCTCTTGAACCTTCGGGTAGCCATCAGAGTTCCAGTTCCATCATCTGGTTCTTGGCATTTTCTCAGCCTTCTTGTACCTTCTGCTACATTTCCAAGTTGAAGACCCTAAAGTCGACGACCCGGAAGACCACCCCGATGACGACGACGACACGGAAGACCACCCCGATGACGACGACGGCGGAGATGACGACGGCGGATACGACGACGGCGGAGACGACGACGGCGGAGACGACGATGGCGGAGATGATGACACTGGAGACGACGACCCTGGAGACGACGACATGGAAGACCGAGAAGCAGAAGAACAAGAGGCTGCAGAACAAAGAGCAGAAGAACATTAAGCATAACACTTAATATCAGAGCAAAAGATATTATCTAAATTATATGCAGAAGAAGACTAAGCAGTGTATGGGGGTGAGTCCGTTCCTCCTCGTGGTGCCCCTGGATAAAGCCTGATGCTGCAGGCCAAACTGAACGCGGACAAATGTAACTTTTGTGACTGGCAGAACGGAAGGTGTAATCTTCCAACTTTTATAGATAACAACTACGGGAATGCCTGTCACAAATGAGAATATGATGAAGAAGTAGAATAGGAAGAATAATAACAGTTGAATAAAATGAATATGTAGAATAGGAAGAATAATAATAGTTGAATAAAATGAATATGAAGAATGTAATAAAAAAAAAAAAAAAAGGTAAAGGATGAAGAAGAAGATGAATAAGGTGAAGAAGAAGTTGATGTCAAAGATGCTGATGATGATGAAGATGAAAGTGTGGGAAAAGTAAAAAAAAAAGAAGAAAAAAAAGAAGGGGAAGGGCGTGGAATAGTGAAACATCAATATCTGACAAAATAAAAAAAAATGTACATACTCAATATCTTCGTCACTCCGAACGTCTTAAAAAAAAAAAAAACATGCTATTCTATTTGATTGGGCTAAACCTCTATGACTTTAATGTCTCCGCCACCTCCCCAAATACATCCTGCATTATTCTTTGTTGTTTTCCTTCATGTAGAATGAACCTACAAGGAAAGAAAGGGTTTATTTTAATTCCGATATTTTGGTCCCATTGACTTGCATTGGGATCGGGTATCGGTATATATTTTTTGAATATCGGCCGATCCTATCCGATACCGATACTTTCCGATATCGGAATGTATCGCTCAACACTATTCACAAGTGTTCATCTACTATATAAAGCTGAATGTGTGTGTATGTATGTATGTATGTATGTCCGGGATTGGCATCTGCACCGTCGCAGCTACAGCCACAAAATTTTGCACAGTCACACGTCTAGACCCCGAGAGCGTCATAGGCTATGTTGTGAGGCGAAATTTTAACCCCGCGCGTTCCAATTCACCAAACAATTTTGCCCCTATCTACATAATGGGGAAAAAAGTGAAAAGAAAAGTGTTGGAGGCGTCGTAGCTACAGCCACAAAATTTTGCACAGTCACACGTCTGGACCCTGAGAGCGTCATAGGCTATGTTGTGAGGTGAAATTTTAACCCCGCGCTTTCCAATTCACCAAACAATTTTGCCCCTATCTACATAATGGGGAAAAAAGTGAAAGGAAAAGTGTTGGAGGCGTCGCAGCCAAAGCCACAAAATTTTGCACAGTCACACGTCTGGACCCCGAGAGCGTCATAGGCTATGTTGTGAGGTGAAATTTTAACCCCGCGCTTTCCAATTCACCAAACAATTTTGCCCCTATCTACATAATGGGGAAAAAGTGAAAGGAAAAGTGTTGGAGTCGTCGAAGCTACAGCCACAAAATTTTGCAGTCACACGTCTGGTCCCTGAGAGCATCATAGGCTATGTTGTGAGGCGAAATTTTAACCCCGCGCTTTCCAATTCACCAAACAATTTTGCCCCTATCTACATAATGGGGAAAAAGTGAAAGGAAAAGTGTTGGAGGCAAATTGACAGCTGCCAGATGTGAACAAGGGGGACTTAAAGAGTGAGAGCGATGGCGCCAAAGAGTATATACCATACAGTTGCTAAGGTGGGGCCCCGACATGGGATACTCACCACACACGGGGATATGAACACACACAAAATGCGCCACACACTACCACGTGCTTGAACACATATACCACCCTCAGCACACATTTCACCACACATACACCAACCTCGCCACATAAAAGTCAAAACACAAAAGTCGCCGCTCAAAACTCACCACGTGCAAAACTCACCACATGCAAAAACTAGGCTCACGCAAAACTCGCCACATGTGCAAAACTCACCTCATGGGAAAATTCGCCACACGCAAAACTTGCACACGCGGAAAAATTGCCACATGTACAAAAGTTGCAGAACATGCAAAAGTTGCCTCACACACAACTTGCACATACTCAAAAGGCACCACACATAAAACTCGCCATGCGCAAAACTCGCCATGCGCAAAACTTGCTGCACACAACTTGCTACACTAACCTGTCACATGCAACTCGACACACAAAAAGTTGCTGCATGCATGTTGCCACACAAAACTCATCTCACAAAAGTCGCTACATGCATGTCGCCACACGCAACTCAACACACACAACTTGACAAACGAAACTCGCCCTAAAACACACACAAGTCTGGTATTATCCTTCAAAAATAAAAATTAGATTAATCAGCAGACAAACTACAAGAGCATCAAATGTACCATATAGGAAATCCGGCAGCTGTCAGTCACATGACCTGTCTATTATGTGTATGTGTGAGCTAATATATACTGCCAGGGGGGAGGGCTTCCTGTTGGCTGGGGATTTATCAGGCTGCCAATTTAGCTTACAAATACTGAGGTAAAAATATTGACCAAATAACATGTGAACGAGGTCTAATACAGGAGGAAATGACATACAGATATATACTATGTACAGTGGAGATAACACACAGGTATATACTATATACAGGAGAGATGACACACAGGTACATACTATATACAGGAGGAGTTGACATACAGGTATATACTATATACAGGAGGAGATGACACACAGGTATATACTATATACAGGAGCAGATGACCTACAGTTATATACTATATACAAGGGAGATGACACACAGGTATATATACTATATACAGGAGATGACATACAGGTATATACAATATATAGGAGATGACACACAGCAGGTATATACTATATACAGGGGAGATGACATACAGGTATATACTATATACAGGAGATGACATACAGGTGTATACTATATATAAGGGAGATGACAAACATGTATATACTGATGTGAAAATGAGAGGTGTGAGGTGAAAATGAAAAGGTGTGAGTGCAAAATGAGAGGAGTGAGGGAAAATAGTGGAGTGATCGGAAAATGACAGATGTGAGGTCGAAATGACAAGTGTTATGGGGGAATGAAAGGAGTGAGGGGGAAAATAAGAGGAGTGAGGGGAAAATGAGAGGTGTGAGGGAGAAAATGAGAGATGTGAGAGGGAAAATGAAAGATGTGATGGGGAAAATGTGAGGCGTGATGGGAAAATAAGAGAAGTGGGGTGCTATAACTAACCACAGATATTTACTATGCCCAGGCAACGCCGGGCTCTTCAGCTAGTCTACTATATAAAGCTGAATGTGTGTGTGTGTGTGTATGTATGTATGTATGTATGTACAGTGGGGCAAAAAAGTATTTAGTCAGTCAGCAATAGTGCAAGTTCCACCACTTAAAAAGATGAGAGGCGTCTGTAATTTACATCATAGGTAGACCTCAACTATGGGAGACAAACTGAGAAAAAAAAATCCAGAAAATCACATTGTCTGTTTTTTTAACATTTTTTTTGCATATTATGGTGGAAAATAAGTATTTGGTCAGAAACAAACAATCAAGATTTCTGGCTCTCACAGACCTGTAACTTCTTCTTTAAGAGTCTCCTCTTTCCTCCACTCATTACCTGTAGTAATGGCACCTGTTTAAACTTGTTATCAGTATAAAAAGACACCTGTGCACACCCTCAAACAGTCTGACTCCAAACTCCACTATGGTGAAGACCAAAGAGCTGTCAAAGGACACCAGAAACAAAATTGTAGCCCTGCACCAGGCTGAGAAGACTGAATCTGCAATAGCCAACCAGCTTGGAGTAAAGAAATCAACAGTGGGAGCAATAATTAGAAAATGGAAGACATACAAGACCACTGATAATCTCCCTCGATCTGGGGCTCCACGCAAAATCCCACCCCGTGGGGTCAGAATGATCACAAGAACGGTGAGCAAAAATCCCAGAACCACGCAGGGGGACCTAGTGAATGAACTGCAGAGAGCTGGGGCCAATGTAACAAGGCCTACCATAAGTAACACACTATGCCACCATGGACTCAGATCCTGCAGTGCCAGACGTGTCCCACTGCTTAAGCCAGTACATGTTCGGGCCCGTCTGAAGTTCGCTAGAGAGCATTTGGATGATCCAGAGGAGTTTTGGGAGAATGTCCTATGATCTGATGAAACCAAACTGGAACTGTTTGGTAGAAACACAACTTGTTGTGTTTGGAGGAAAAAGAATACTGAGTTGCATCCATCAAACACCATACCTACTGTAAAGCATGGTGGTGGAAACATCATGCTTTGGGGCTGTTTCTCTGCAAAGGGGCCAGGACGACTGATCCAGGTACATGAAAGAATGAATGGGGCCATGTATCGTGAGATTTTGAGTGCAAACCTCCTTCCATCAGTAAGGGCATTGAAGATGAAACGTGGCTGGGTCTTTCAACATGACAATGATCCAAAGCACACCGCCAGGGCAACGAAGGAGTGGCTTCGTAAGAAGCATTTCAAGGTCCTGGAGTGGCCTAGCCAGTCTCCAGATCTCAACCCTATAGAAAACCTTTGGAGGGAGTTGAAAGTCCGTGTTGCCAAGCGAAAAGCCAAAAACATCACTGCTCTAGAGGAGATCCGCATGGAGGAATGGGCCAACATACCAACAACAGTGTGTGGCAACCTTGTGAAGACTTACAGAAAACGTTTGACCTCTGTCATTGCCAACAAAGGATATATTACAAAGTATTGAGATGAAATTTTGTTTCTGACCAAATACTTATTTTCCACCATAATATGCAAATAAAATGTTAAAAAAACAGACAATGTGATTTTCTGGATTTTTTTTTCTCAGTTTATCTCCCATAGTTGAGGTCTACCTATGATGTAAATTACAGACGCCTCTCATCTTTTTAAGTGGTGGAACTTGCACTATTGCTGACTGACTAAATACTTTTTTGCCCCACTGTATGTCCGGGATTGGCATCTGCACCGTCGCAGCTACAGCCACAAAATTTTGCACTGTCACACGTCTGGACCCCGAGAGCGTCATAGGCTATGTTGTGAGGCGAAATTTTAACCCCGCGCGTTCCAATTCACCAAACAATTTTGCCCCTATCTACATAATGGGGAAAAAAGTGAAAGGAAAAGTGTTGGAGGTGTCGTAGCTACAGCCGCAAAATTTTTCACAGTCACACGTCTGGACCCTGAGAGCGTCATAGGCTATGTTGTGAGGTGAAATTTTAACCCCGCGCTTTCCAATTCACCAAACAATTTTGCCCCTATCTACATAACGGGGAAAAAGTGAAAGGAAAAGTGTTGGAGGCGTCGCAGCTACAGCCACAAAATTTTGAACAGTCACACGTCTGGACCCTGAGAGCGTCATAGGCTATGTTGTGAGGTGAAATTTTAACCCCACGCTTTCCAATTCACCAAATAATTTTGCCCCTATCTACATAATGGGGAAAAAAGTGAAATGAAAAGTGTTGGAGGCGTCGCAGCTACAGCCACAAAATTTTGCACAGTCACACGTCTGGACCCCGAGAGCGTCATAGGCTATGTTGTGAGGTGAAATTTTAACCCCATGCTTTCCAATTCACCAAATAATTTTGCCCCTATCTACATAATAGGGAAAAAGTGAAAGGAAAAGTGTTGGAGGCAAATTGACAGCTGCCAGATGTGAACAAGGGGGACTTAAAGAGTGAGAGCGATGGCGCCAAAGAGTATATACCGTACAGTTGCTAAGGTGGGGCCCCGACATGGGATACTCACTACACACGGGGATATGGACACACAAAATGCGCCACACACTACCACGTGCTTGAACACATATACCACCCTCAGCACACATTTCACCACACATACACCAACCTCGCCACATAAAAGTCGAAACACAAAAGTCGCCGCTCAAAACTCGCCACGCGCAAAACTCGCCACATGCAAAAACTAGGCTCACGCAAAAGTCGCCTCAAGTGCAAAACTCACCTCATGGAAAACTCGCCACACGCAAAACTTGCACACGCGGAAAAATTGCCACATGTACAAAAGTTGCAGAACAAGCAAAAGTTGCCTCACACACAACTTGCACATACTCAAAAGGCACCACACATAAAACTCGCCATGCGCAAAACTCGCCATGCACAAAACTTGCTGCACACAACTTGCTACACTAACCTGTCACATGCAACTCGACACACAAAAAGTTGCTACATGCATGTTGCCACACAAAACTCATCTCACAAAAGTCGCTACATGCATGTCGCCACACACAACTCAAGACACACAACTTGACAAACGAAACTCACCCTAAAACACACACAAGTCTGGTATTATCCTTCAAAAATAAAAATTAGATTAATAAGCAGACAAACTACAAGAGCAACAAATGTACCATATAGGAAATAAGGCAGCTGTCAGTCACATGACCTGTCTATTATGTGTATGTGTGAGCTAATATATACTGCCAGGGGAGGGCTTCCTGTTGGCTGGGGATTTATCATGCTGCCAATTTAGCTTACAAATACTGAGGTAAAAATACTGAGCAAATAATGTGTGAACGAGGTCTAATACAGGAGAAGATGACACACAGGTATATACTATATACAGGGGAGATGACACACAGATATATACTATATACAGGAGAGATGACACACAGGTATATACTATATAGAGGAGATGACATACAGTTACATACTATAAACAGGAGGAGATGACACACAGGTATATACTATATACAGGAGCAGATGACCTACAGGTATTTACTATATACAGGAGGAGATGACATACAGGTATATGCTATATATAAAAGATGACATACAGGTATATACTATATACAGGAGGAGATGACACACAGATATATACTATATACAGGGGAGATGACACAGGTATATACTATATACAGGAGGAGATGACATACAGGTATATACTATATATAGGAGGAGATGACATACAGGTATATACTATATACAGGGGAGATGACACACAGCAGGTATATTATATATACAGGGGAGATGACATACAGGCATATACTATATACAGGAGATGACATACAGGTGTATACTATATATAAGGGAGATGACAAACATGTATATACTGAGGTGAAAATGAAAAGGTGTGAGTGCAAAATGAGAGGAGTGAGGTAAAATAGTGGAGTGATCGGAAAATGACAGATGTGGGGTCGAAAGATGAGTGAGGGAAAATAGTGGAGTGATCGGAAAATGACAGATGTGAGGTCGAAATGACAAGTGTTTGGGGGGAATGAGAGGAGTGAGGGAGAAAATGAGAGGTGTAAGGGAGAAAATGAGAGATATGAGGGGGAAATTGAAAGATGTGATTGGGAAAATGAGAGGCGTGATGGGAAAATAAGAGAAGTGAGGTGCTATAACTAACCACAGATATTTACTATGCCCAGGCAACGCCGGGCTCTTCAGCTAGTTTACTATATAAAGCTGAATGTGTGTGTGTATGTGTGTCTGGGATTGGCATCTGCACCGTCGCAGCTACAGCCACAAAATTTTGTACAGTCACACTTCTGGACCCCGAGAGCGTCATAGGCTATGTTGTGAGGCAAAATTTTAACCCCGCGCGTTCCAATTCACCAAACAATTTTGCCCCTATCTACATAATGGGGAAAAAAGTGAAAGGAAAAGTGTTGGAGACGTCGCAGCTACAGCCACAAAATTTTGCACAGTCACACGTCTGGACCCTGAGAGCATCATAGGCTATGTTGTGAGGCAAAATTTTAACCCCGCGCTTTCCAATTCACCAAACAATTTTTCCCCTATCTACATAATGATGAAAAGTGAAAGGAAAAGTGTTGGAGGCAAATTGACAGCTGCCAGATGTGAACAAGGGGGACTTAAAGAATTAGAGCGATGGCGCCAAAGAGTATATACCGTACAGATGCTAAGGTGGGGCCCCGACATGGGATACTCACTATACACAGGGATATGAACACACACAAAAGGCGCCACAAACTACCACGTGCTTGAACACATATTACCCTCAGCACACATTTCACCACACATACACCAACCTCGCCACATAAAAGTCGAAACACAAAAGTCGCCGCTCAAAACTCGCCACGCGCAAAACTCACCACATGCAAAAACTAGGCTCACGCAAAACTCGCCACAAGTGCAAAACTCACCTCATGGAAAACTCGCCACATGCAAAACTTGCACACGCGGAAAAATTGCCACATGCACAAAAGTTGCAACACATGCAAAAGTTGCCTCACACAAAACTTGCACATACTCAAAAGGCACCACACATAAAACTCGCCACGCGCAAAACTCGCCATGCGCAAAACATGCTGCACACAACTTGCTACACTAATCTGTCACATGCAACTTGACACACAAAAAGTTGCTACACGCATGTTGCCATACAAAACTCATCTCACAAAAGTCGCTACATGCATGTCGCCATACGCAACTCAACACACACAACTTGACAAACGAAACTCGCCCTAAAACACACACAAGTCTGGTATTATCCTTCAAAAATAAAAATCTGATTAATAAGCAGACAAACTACAAGAGCAACAAATGTACAATATAGGAAATACGGCAGCTGTCAGTCACATGACCTGTCTATTATGTGTATGTGTGAGCTAATATATACTGCCTGGGGGAGGGCTTCCTGTTGGCTGGGGATTTATCAGGCTGCCAATTTAGCTTACAAATACTGAGGTAAAAATACTGAGCAAATAACGTGTGAACGAGGTCTAATACAGGAGGAGATGACATACAGGTATATATTATATACAGGAGGAGATGACATACAGGTATATACTATATACAGTAGGAGATGACACACAGGTATATACTATATACAGGAGCAGATGACCTACAGGTATATACTATATACAGGAGGAGATGACATACAGGTATATGCTATATATAGAAGATGACATACAGGTATATACTATTTACAGGAGGAGATGACACACAGATATATACTATATACAGGGGAGATGACACACAGGTATATACTATATACAGGAGGAGATGACATACAGGTATATACTATATATAGAAGGAGATGACATACAGGTATATACTATATATAGGAGGAGATGACATACAGGTATATACTATATACAGGGGAGATGACACACAGCAGGTACATACTATATACAGGGGAGATGACATACAGGTATATACTATATACAGGAGATGACATGCAGGTGTATACTATATATAAGGGAGATGACAAACATGTATATACTGAGGTGAAAATGAGAGGTGTGAGGTGAAAATGAAAAGGTGTGAGTGCAAAATGAGAGGAGTGAGGGAAAATAGTGGAGTGATCGAAAAATGACAGATGTGAGGTCGAAATGACAAGTGTTAGGGGGGAATGAGAGGAGTGAGGGAGAAAATGAGAGATGTGAGGGTGAAAATGAACGATGTGATTGGGAAAATGAGAGGCGTGATGGGAAAATAAGAGAAGTGAGGTGCTCTAACTAACCACAGATATTTACTATGCCCAGGCAACGCCGGGCTCTTCAGCTAGTCCATTTATAAATACGGTTCAGCTGTTGGTCATAAAGGTCTTGTTGTAATTTTTTTGTTTTAACTACCTGTACCTCTGTGGCCCACTTTTGAAGTTCCAGATCAATATGATCATTAAATGTATTCAGAGAATTCCCAGATAATTAATTTGTGCCGCAGTTAAAAAAAAACTCCTTTTCAACTTCAGGAAAAGGAAATCAGTCCTAGAACTCTGGATCAAATTTCCTAGTAGCTATGAAAAGTGTACTAATTTTTCTGGCAATTAAACCAACAATCAGTTTTTTATTGCAGTATTACTATTATTATACTTAATAGTTCCTAGTTTATTGTTGAAAAATGTTGCTATTATTCATTTTTTTACTACTAGTATTATACTATATGGTATTTTTATTACTTTTACACTAATGATTTTACTACTGTAAATTTACTAACTATAAGGCCCCTTTTTTTCGAAAGCTGCAAAAAAACCTGACATATTTAGGCTAATTATGTGACGGTGAGAAAAAAATAATTCTTGACCCTGGTAAATAAAAGTCCGAGAAAACCCCAAATACTCATTACAAATTACAAAATACTTATTACAAATTTCCTAAATATTGTTTTATTTCGAATAGTACAGTATAAGTTTGCTATTATTACTGAAACTGTTATTGTAATATGAATACTAGTTTTACAATTTGTGGCATACTATAATATTTATTACATCAATGCTAACACTACAATAATTGTAATAATTCTCATTTCAGTTTTACTAAACAGTTTATCCAGAAGAAAATTTTTATCTTTACCCTGGGAACTAGAACCCTAGATCAAACTCGTGGATTGTTTTTATAGCTTTCATCTAGCATTATGATTTATTTCATTTTGGTATGATTATTATCTCAATTATAATGGTATTATACACTATATTACTACTGCTGCTATTATAGAAGATCTTTATAGTGTTATGATTTTATAAAAATAACAATAACTGTTTTTATTATTATTATTATTATTTGTATTATTACCATTAGCTAATGTTGGTTCCATTCAGTCTATTACTGGCACAGTGGTCAGAGGAGGTTGGTCCAGATGATGTTCTTCTTTCATTTGATTTTGTTTTGGAAGTATCGGTGGATGGAATGCTGGTAGAACATTTGCCCTGGCTGATACAGAACTCTTCTTGTAATGTTGCTGTTTTTCTCACAGTTTCCGTTTTAGCTGTTTTCTTCTTTCCTATCAGTGTTTTCTGCTTCACCCTCTTCTTGCTCTTTTACGTTCCTGGGTATTTCATTGCTACTTCTGTCATCTTCACCTGCATATCTTCACCTCTTTTTCCTTTAGCTGGCTGGGCATAATTGATGTAGATTTTATTTAATTAAAGGATAATGCAGGTATTTCTTCTGAGCTGCATAGTTGTTGAGTATGAAGCATTAAGAAAATAAACAGATTCAGTCAATTGTCTAGCGAGACGTTCTTGAAAAACATATATCAAAACATGGAAAACATGATAGGAGGTGTGATCACACACACTGAAGATTGGTGGTGAGAGGAATCTGGTGCAGTAGAGGAGAACCTGTTGATCTCTTTCCTCCATAGGGATGGGACAAGTTGAAAAAAAAGCACAACTAGATAAAGGTATCAATTAAAAAATATCCATAAGCCATGAAATCCCTAGGGCTATATTAACATTTCTTGAACCCAGTATCAATATGACCTGCTCAATTCGGAATTATACTGAGCATACCAACAATTTTCTATTCCCTATAACTAAATGCTTTATTTTATTAAATGATAATTTAATGCAATTTGTTATTGTATTTTCAGATTAATGGTCAGTTTCTTGGGAATTATTAAAATAAGAAAATAAGCTCACAGAAGAAGTGTGAAAATCTGAAAATACATTCCTGATGGCAGTTGATGTCTTAAAGGGAACTTGTCACCAGAAAAAAATGGAAGTAATCTTCAGATATGGGGTTAATCTGCAGGTGCATAGTAACATAGTAGCATAGCTAGCAAGGCTGAAAAAAGACATTTGTCCATCTATTTCAGCCTACATTCCATCAGAATAAATCCCCCGATCTACATCCGTCTAAAGAACCTAATAAATGTAAAATACAATATTGTATCCAGTCCTCTCTTGAACCCCTCGAATGAGTTCGCCATCACCACCTCCTCAGGCAAGGAATTCCAGATCCTCACTTCCCTAACAATAAAGAATCCTCTTCTAGTTGGTGGAAAAACCTTCTCTCCTCTAGACGCAGAAAATGCCCCCTTGAGACCGTCACCTTCCTTGGTTTAAACAGATCCTAGGAGACATATTTGTATTGTCCCCTTATATACGTTTATATGGTTTCTAGATCGCCCCTCAGCCGTCTTTTTTCTAGATTTCTAATTTTGCTAATCGCCCTGGGTATTGTAGTTCCCCCATTACCTTTATTAATTTTGTTGCCCTCATTTGTACTTGCTCTAGTTCCATTATATCCTTCCTGAGCACCGGAGCCCAAAACTGTACACAGTACTCCATGTGTGGTCTAACCAGAGATTTGTACAGAGGCAGTATAATGTTCTCATCATGTGTATCCAGACCTTTTTTTAATGCATAGTGTTTCTATACTGCTTGATACCTGCACTTACCAAAATGGTGCTGGGAGAAATGGACTTTCGAGTTTTAATCATGAGGGTGGTTCATGCATGGTTCAGTCACAGCTCTGAGTATACAGAGCGGTAGCTATAACTCGGCCCTGACTGACACTAGCTCTGCATTGGGGCCGGCAGACATTCAGTGTCAGGGGTGCAGTTACAGGCACTCCTCTGTAGTCTCAGGGAAGTGACTGAACCAGTGCCAACTCGGGGAGAATAAAGTTAATTTTCTCCCTACATCATTTGGTTAAGCGCACAGAGCAAGATAGTAATGCTATTTACTCACAGATTAACCTAATATCTGCAGGCTAACAGTGATTTTTCTGGTGACATGTTCCTTTCAAAGAGAATAGAAACTGGTAATTGTCCATTTATCATTCATCAGGGACCGACAGTAGAACAAGAGTTCAGGTTTACAATAAGGCCGCTGTCCTCCTGAGATCTGTGGCTCATTGCAATCCTATATCTATTCTGAATAGTAACATTTACAGAAAAAGCTGTGAACCCCCCAAAAATGTAATCACAGTTCTGTTAAAGTCACAAAAAGGGAACAGAAACGGAGTCTGAAAACTATAGTACAGTAAATTAAATCTCTAAGGCCGGTTTCAAACTAGCGTTTTTCTGATCTGCGGAGGGCTGCGGACTTCCTCCGTGAAGCCCCGCCCTCAGCTGCACCTCTGCCGCTAGCTCCGCCTACTTCTGCATGCGGCCCGCATGCGGCCTGCGTACCTATCTTTAACATTAGGTACGCAGGTCGTGCGGCTGTATGCGGATGCTTCCGCATGCGTCGTTTTGACGATGCAGAGTCCAGCGTAGGACTCAGCTTGCAGCAATTTTTTTTCTCCGCATCGTCAAAACGACGCATGCGGAAGCATAGTCAAAACGACGCATGCGGAAGCTTCCGCATACAGCCGCATGACCTGCGTACCTAATGTTAAAGATAGGTGAGATAGGTGCGCAGGCTGCATGCGGGCCGCATGCAGAAGTAGGCGGAGCTAGCGGTGGAGGTGGAGCTGAGGGTGGGGCTTCACGGAGGAAGTCCGCAGCCCTCCGCAGATCAGAAAAATGCTAGTGTGAAACTAGCCTAATGTGAGCAAAATCTTTGAGGGTTTTCTAAGAGATGTTATGCTGGATTAATTCAATAAGGGTGACATGATGACCCAATATCAACATAGGATTATAAAGAATTAATTCTGTCAAACCAATCTGATCAACTTCTGCAACACCCGCTAGGGCCGTGGGGTACTCGGAATCGGGTCACACGGCTCTTAAAGGGGTGGTCACGGCAGCGGTGACCCGGTCCGAGGCCCTGGATATGCAATAAATAACCCTAAGGGAAGAGGGAATGTTTGTAGGGGATTGCTCGTGATGCCACCTGTGGTATTTGGCTATAAATGGCCCATGCTGCTTAGGGAGTCCACTGGGGCTGATGCTGATGCAGCTGGGGTGGTTCTGCTCCCCACAGGTGGAGCAGGGCCCCAGGGCTACCGATACAGTTTATGAGAGATAGTGGACGTTGGGGTTCAGGACTGAGGGTGCGGGAAAAGGAGTAGAGGACACAAGGGCTGCAGTTTTCTTTACCTTTAATTCCAGGTCAAAGGTGCAGACCGGAGCACAGGTAACAGGTGGTATTGGAGATCCGGCAGCCTGGAAGCAATTCGGAATCCCCCTAGCCAGGTGGTTATGGAAGCATCCCTGCTCCATCTTGAATAGAGCTTTTTGCTCTATTCAAGTCCCTCTTACTGTCTGTCCATTAAATGGTACACTACCCACATGGCAGGCAGCTTGAGCCTGTTCAAAGTGTCACTCCCTCGTGGTGAGTCTGGGCTCTGGTTTGAAGCTGTGCCTTCAGGTGTCAGTTGTGGCCAGGAGACCTGCAATCTCCTGTCCTCCAGATTTGACTGTGGGGCCTGTAGTTCCCAAGCAACCATGGACTCTGGTGTCCGCTTTGTTGCGCTCAATCCTGGGGTAAGCTAAGTTGCAGCTCCACTCCCAGGCTTCTCCTCACATGTTTCCTCTCCCTTCACTGTCTCACACTACACTCTGTACTGACTATCCCCACCTCCAGGCCTGAATTTATAGGGAAGCTACCTTGAAACTGGGTTTAGAGCTCCCCCTTCTGGTGTGGAGTCAGGAAATGTGTTTTATGCCAGCATACCTGCTAAGGGAATCTCTTCTTACTTCCAGGCATGGCATCACCCCCTGTGAGGGAGGAATTGCCATTATGGCATCCGGACTCCAGGGGTACCACACTACTATCAGAGAATCCGTTGTATACTGGACCAGGGTAATGCCACGGATGTTGTTTATCTGGACTTTTCAAAGGCACTTGACATAATGCCACATAAAAGGTTGCTAGCAGGTATGGACTAGGGCAGAAATTCAGCCCTGGCATTTTAAATCCCACAGGCCCTAATTATTCCCGTCCCCAAGAACCAGATAGGCTATATTACTAATATTGCCCTGGATGGAAGTGACTCGCACGCCAGGGCTGTGGGGTACTCAGTACTGGGTCCAGTACTTAAGGGGATGTGTCACGGTGGCGGTGACCCGGTCCATTGTCCTGGGCGCCCATGTAAAAAGGAAAGTCTTTAAAGGGATTTGGTGAATAAAGTTTGTGGTCGTGATGCCACTTATGGTGTTCGGTCAGTGGGGATCAACGTTGCTTAAAAGGGGTCCTCTGGGGTGATATTATGGCAGCTAGTTGGTATAACTTCCCATAGGTGAAGTAGGTCCCCAGGGCTCCCGGTGTGACTTGAACCTTTTCACAGGATCTCTATCATGACCCAGGCTCTATGTGTCACTGTGTCTCCTGCGTATTAGGGCAGACAGGTTATGTGTAATAATCCAGCCCTCCTGCCGGTTTCTGCTGTGCCTCCTAGAGTCAGACACAACCTCGGTCTTCCGGCTACCGGAAAACTGTGCTCCCCTGGGAGATAGCCCATATGCTGCTGTCCTCCCCTGGTGTCACTCTGCTGCGCTTCACTCTCCTTCATGCTCACTATACACTGGTCTTCTCTGTTTCCCTGTCCAAGAGCTGCAGCACCTCTGGCATCACAGCCCCTCACCCATCTCTCTTCTTTCCTCTTTCTGCCTGGAACTGCAGACCCCCACATTAGCTCAGATATTCTCCTATCATACTAGCTCCACCTCGGCTGCCTCAGCTGAAGATCTGTGGTAAGCTCATCTCTGGCTTTCTCCAACTCTCCTTCTGGCCTCAGACTGCTCCACTCTGCTGTCAGGTCTACTCTCCCACCTACTCACTCACTCTGCTCTGTTACTCTGACAGACTTCCTTCTCTCTTGGTCTCCCTGGAACGACTGACTGCTTTCCCTCCAAGCCAGAATATATCAATAGGGGAGTTCCCCTGACAACCAGGTTCAGAGCTCCCCCTTCTGGTCTGGAGTGTGAACATCTTGTGTGCTCTGTGGTTACCTGATAGAAGAGATCTTCCCTTGCTTCCAAGCGTGACATCACTCTCCCCATGAGGAAAGCAATGCCACTGTAACTACCAGGACCCTGGGGTGTTACATTCCCCCCCGTTAAATCCAGTATTAACGGACTGGGAAAAGAAGAACAATAATAACAGGTTATTAGGAGACATACAGTGGGGCAAAAAAGTATTTAGTCAGTCAGCAATAGTGCAAGTTCCACCACTTAAAAAGATGAGAGGCGTCTGTAATTTACATCATAGGTAGACCTCAACTATGGGAGACAAACTGAGAAAAAAAAATCCAGAAAATCACATTGTCTGTTTTTTTTATCATTTTTTTTTGCATATTATGGTGGAAAATAAGTATTTGGTCAGAAACAAACAATCAAGATTTCTGGCTCTCACAGACCTGTAACTTCTTCTTTAAGAGTCTCCTCTTTCCTCCACTCATTACCTGTAGTAATGGCACCTGTTTAAACTTGTTATCAGTATAAAAAGACACCTGTGCACACCCTCAAACAGTCTGACTCCAAACTCCACTATGGTGAAGACCAAAGAGCTGTCAAAGGACACCAGAAACAAAATTGTAGCCCTGCACCAGGCTGGGAAGACTGAATCTGCAATAGCCAACCAGCTTGGAGTGAAGAAATCAACAGTGGGAGCAATAATTAGAAAATGGAAGGCATACAAGACCACTGATAATCTCCCTCGATCTGTGGCTCCACGCAAAATCCCACCCCGTGGGGTCAGAATGATCACAAGAATGGTGAGCAAAAATCCCAGAACCACGCGGGGGGACCTAGTGAATGAACTGCAGAGAGCTGGGACCAATGTAACAAGGCCTACCATAAGTAACACACTACGCCACCATGGACTCAGATCCTGCAGTGCCAGACGTGTCCCACTGCTTAAGCCAGTACATGTCCGGGCCCGTCTGAAGTTTGCTAGAGAGCATTTGGATGATCCAGAGGAGTTTTGGGAGAATGTCCTATGGTCTGATGAAACCAAACTGGAACTGTTTGGTAGAAACACAACTTGTCGTGTTTGGAGGAAAAAGAATACTGAGTTGCATCCATCAAACACCATACCTACTGTAAAGCATGGTGGTGGAACATCATGCTTTGGGGCTGTTTCTCTGCAAAGGGGCCAGGACGACTGATCCGGGTACATGAAAGAATGAATGGGGCCATGTATCGTGAGATTTTGAGTGCAAACCTCCTTCCATCAGCAAGGGCATTGAAGATGAAACGTGGCTGGGTCTTTCAACATGACAATGATCCAAAGCACACCGCCAGGGCAACGAAGGAGTGGCTTCGTAAGAAGCATTTCAAGGTCCTGGAGTGGCCTAGCCAGTCTCCAGATCTCAACCCTATAGAAAACCTTTGGAGGGAGTTGAAAGTCCGTGTTGCCAAGCGAAAAGCCAAAAACATCACTGCTCTAGAGGAGATCTGCATGGAGGAATAGGCCAACATACCAACAACAGTGCGTGGCAACCTTGTGAATACTTACAGAAAACGTTTGATCTCTGTCATTGCCAATAAAGGATATATTACAAAGTATTGAGATGAAATTTTGTTTCTGACCAAATACTTATTTTCCACCATAATATGCAAATAAAATGTTAAAAATACAGACCATGTGATTTTCTGGATTTTTTTTTCTCAGTTTGTCTCCCATAGTTGAGGTCTACCTATGATGTAAATTACAGACGCCTCTCATCTTTTTAAGTGGTGGAACTTGCACTATTGCTGACTGACTAAATACTTTTTTGCCCCACTGTACATAATTTGTGTAAATACATATAAACAGGGTTAATAGGTATAAACTTAGGCTTCCCTTTAGGGAGGTAATTAATACTTTAACGCTGCAGGAACATATTTACAAAAATATAAATAACTTTTCAGAATTAATAAACTTTACTATAACAGACTATAAAACGGCAACTATCCTTATGGTTATAGTATCTTTAATGCTCTCTTTATTCAAAGTTCAAAACCAAACATCAGCTTTACTTTCATTTTCCTACTCTCACTATAATTCTTCAACACTTTCTCGGTACTTTTCCTATCTCGCATGCAAAACACTATCTATTTCCATTACAGGGTTACTTCTTGGACTACATATTCTGACTATCTGACACATTCTAGCAACAATAAACATTTTCGTCATTTTTAAGTGCAAAAGATTCACATTCTACACTGAGGTAGCAAATTTAAAGGTGCGATTATTATTCAAGTCATTCAATATTTTAACAGCAGCAACTATGCGATGGACCTGTCATAAACCCCCAACGTAAGACTTGGGCAGGCTGCAAGGCGTATATCCAGACCTGGTGTTCAGCCATGGCAGACGGTTTTGCTCTTCAGGTCTCAGGAGCAAATCAACATTTAGGGCAACATTAGAAACAGTTTATTTAAAGTTTCTTTGTAAAACCAGTAGGAAGCACCTAAAGAGGTGCCTACTATGTACAAGAGAGTTTGTAGACCATTCACTGTCCATGGCCTCAGTGTCTTTAAACAAATGAACTTTTTGAAGCAGAAACCTTACCAGGTTAATTACAACTTTTTACACTTAAACAACTTTAACGTCCAGCAGTCATTTTGTCTTGTGGATTTAATTTTTCTTTTTCCAAGGTAGCACTTGCACATTACAGTCTCCTAGCCGGGAGCTCAAGCGTATGCCACGTACAAAGTAAAGTTCATCAGTAACCACGATGGGAGTCTGGGTGCTCCTATAATTCTGTTCTACTGCAGTGTGAGTAGCTTTAGAACACGTGATGGTTTGTGCTTTGCTGGGGCAGATGCAGGTTTTATCTTGCCAGGTAATGGGGCTGGTGATTTAGGCAAGATTACTGGCTGTGGCTCTGGGTCACTTGCAGGTGACCTGGGTCCTTTTGGGGCACATTTGTGCACATGCAGGGCATACCACCCTTTGTCTCCCCAGTGCCTGGTGTAAGTAACGCGGTCTCCTGTGTAGAGGTCCTTGTCCGGGTGTCCCTCTAATAGGTGGGGTTCTACATCACACCTGGTGACGAATACCTTCTGTTGCACGCTAAGTTCTTTAATGAATCCAAAGCCGGTTTTGATGCAGAATACCGCTACAATCCCATGTCTCCGTGGGCCCCTGTCCTCATGTCTTATCCTCCTGGCCTGAGCTTTAGCCTGCAGATCTTTTTCCTTTGCAGCCCTGCGTTGGAGGTCCCACTCCCTGTCCTCCTGTTTCTGCTTGAGTGTCTGCTGCCGACAGTACTCTTTCTGGCTGATTACTTTCAGGTGTTCTCCCTCAGCCTACGCCTCCCCTGGAACCAAATCAGGTTGGTGCTGGAGTTCTCCCACCGGAAGGTCATGCATTCTCTGTGCACTTCCTGGGCCTCCCTCGTCGGCTGCAACGGGGCTTTGGAGGTATGTACTATGTCCCAGGGCTGCTCCCACTCGATCAGTCTGCACACTTGGCCGGTTGGTAAGGGTGGCAGGCCGTCTACGGGCCCTATCATGGTGTCCTCAGCTACCGGGGCAGGGTCTGTCTTCTTACCTGCCGCTGAGGCATCTCCGGTGCCCGGCTCCACCGTCGCAGGCTGGGATTCCGGAAGCTGGCTCCGCTGCTCCCATGCTCTTGTGGCTGTGTGGAACCAGGTCTGCCAGAGCTGACAGCTCAGCTCCTCCTCTTCTGCTCCGAGAACCTCCAGGTTCATTGCTGACGGCAGGTCCTTTTTATTTCTCCCATTGGCTGGGGCCGCTGCTTGCTTTTTCCCCCTCCTCTGGGTGACCTTCGCTCTTCATGTAGCCAACTACGATCTCGGCCACGTCTCCTTGCTGTTCCTTCTCTGCCTCCTTCCGTGAGCGCTTCCTTCTCTTCTCATCCTTGCCATCCCAGATCAGGAGGTGGACTTCTCTTGTGGATGGACAGATCTCTCGGACATAATAATATTTATGGGAGGCAGCCATTACTTTCACATAATTTTTCCAAGCTCTGCCCATGACAATGCGCCCCACTCCTCCTGCACGCTACATGGTGCTGTAATGGCTTCAGTTTTGGTGGTATTTCACAATTCACAGTTTCTCAATAGATCACAGCTAGCCACAGTCTCTTAGGCACACATGACCCAATTCTCATATTTAATTAGAAAATTGGTGACGTGTTTAATACTTATTTTACCCACTGTATATAATCTCTAGCTTTGTCATCATAAAGGGAGAGGGGCATTTCTTGCAAAGGAGAACAAAACTGTCAGTGCCTGTCTCTGGTGGAATGCCCAGGATATGTAGACCAATAATTACCTTTATTGCAGAGGATAAGTCCATTAGAGTTTCTCACTTTAGAAACTACAAATTGATAGCATCTCAGATAATAGCCTTCATAACTAATAATTTCCAAAACTTCAAGTAGCACACACATCTTAACATCTAATGTCCAGAAGAGACATTTATGTTCAAATTGCTACAAAAAAGCCACTACTGGGGACAAATAAAAAGAAGAGTTTTATTAGGCTCAAGCAACACAAGGACTGGACATTTGTTCAGGTGAACTCTATACTCTGGTTGCTGAGTCAAAATTTGAGATGTTTGGTGTCAATTGCCAAGTTTTTTGAGACACAGAAAAGGTTAGCAGATAATTTCAAGATGTGTGTTGACCACAGTGAAGCATGGAGGGGAGGTTTGATAGTGTGGTGGCCTTTGCTAGTGACATGGTTGATGATTTATTATTAATTCAAACCAAATTTACCATACATGGCTATCACAATATACTGCAACACAATTCCATTCCATCTAGTTTGGTCTTAGTAGAATCATCGCTTGTGTTGCAACAGAGCAATGACCCAAAACTTATCCGGTCTGTATAGGGGCTAGGTGACCCAGAATTAGAATCATAGAATGCTGCATGAGATGACATAGCCTCAATAATCACCTAACCTTATCCCAACTGAGATTGTTTGGGATGGCTGGACTACAGAGTGAAGGCCAAACAGCCAAGCGTTCAGCACCGTTGTGAACTCTTTCAAAACTGTTGGAATACCAATTCAGGGAATTACCTGATGGAGTGTAAAAGGGGATGGGGGAGTACTTTAAGGAATCTGAGGTTTAACACGTATTCGTGTTTGTTTCACATATGTTTCATTATTCCTTGCTTCCATATGTAGCCCTTTGTGGTTTTACAATTTGCACATACCAATAAGAACAAATAAAACTATTGTATGAACACACATGTCCAAACTTTTGAATGGTACTGCATGTCACATAGTAAATGTGACCTGATCGTCCCAACCTGGATTCTTTAAGGCTTCTGTTTTTTTATTCATTTATTAATTATTATTATTATTATTATTATTATTATTATTAATATTTTTACTATGTCTTTATCCCTATATGAATTACTGAGCAATATTAAAATAAAAAAGTAATAACAATTATAATATCATTGATGTTTTATAAATATGTTGGGTAAGAAAATACAGATTGCTTAGTGATAATTTCTGGGAAATGCTAAAACAGGCAAATCCAGTAAAATCAGCTCATGTATTGACATATGTTTAAACATCTGTGGCACTGTTTTACATAGCATATTTACTGCTGTGTTCCTTACAAAGCCTGCTATGATAGTTAAAGTACTCTCATTGTGATGCCAGTACTTACATAATGATAGAAAAGGAAATCTCAGCAGCGTGTGACATATTGTAGCTCATTTTGTGGTATACTTTATATGTATACAAACATAAGTGTATCCAATATTTTCAAGTGGCAGAGCCATGACAGTTATCACAAGTCTAGTACCATCTGGGTCATTGTTATATTAATATCTGATATTAGAAGCGTCTGTTCGTCTTGCTGTGCTTGACACCCGCGCTGGAATATCATTACTGACTTGTAATCACGTCATTACACCTTCTTTTCACCAGATGTCCTCATGAATCCTAAGCAGTTACTCGGATACAGGAGTGTGACACAGTTGGTTCTGAAGCTTAAGGGATAAAATGATGGATTATATTACAGGAACATTCAATAACTTCTTTCTAAATAGCAAATTATAGAATACAATGAACAATCGTTATATGTGGGAGGGAAGAAAGCTGAATAGAGTTGGACTTTTTTCTACGTTCACATCACTGGTTGAGCATCCGATCTCTTTGTGCTATAGGTAAATTAAGGCACAACCTTCAACACAATTGTAGAGTTATACTTAAAGTCATTTACTGGTTAAAGCAAATCATCACTTATTGGCAGGATAGGTGATAAGTTACTGATAGGTGTGAGAATGAAAGCTGGAACTTGTACCGATTAGCAGAATAGTGAATTTTTATCCTAATTATAAAATGGAGCGGTAGGTCAGATGCACGACCACCACGTTATTCATTCTCTATGGGGCTCTCGGAAAAAGCAGAATACAGCTCGGTGGAACCCAATAGGGAATGAAAACAGTCATGCAAACCCATTGCAGATTCATTCTATCAAGAATGTTCAGCCAATCGTTGCAGGTCCAAGTGGTCGGACCCCATTTCATCAGCAGGATATCACCTATCGTATGGATAGGTAATAACTTGTCTACACAAAACAACCCCTTTAAGTTGTGGTGTAGAAATGAGCAAGTCGATTTATAACAAGTCATGTTTGACGTAAATCTTCCTCTTGTACTTTGCGAGAAATTTTGGAGGAATTAGATGGCATGAATCAAGCAAAACGGCAGGAAGGAATTAAAAAGTAGCAAAGCGTATGTTGACCTGTTCTACTGCAGTAGCTCCTGTTTTTCTTCTGCTCACTTGAAATCAGTCTTCTGATTGTTCTTTGAACAGCAAATCGGTCTTTGGTTCAAATATTGTAGTGCTGACAAGGCCTCGTTTTCATGTGTGTTTATGTGTGTTGTGTTTTTTTAACTCACTTTTTTCTCTTGTCTTGAGGTATGCATTGAAGTTTTTTTTACATCATTTTCTTTAAAATGGTGCATTTGGTTTATAATTTTTGCGGAAAATGCAGAATGCTCATTCTTTGTCTTTATTCTTTTGCACCACTGCAAAGAATAAAGTCACAGGTTCCTATAAAATGACACACACAACCCTAAAATTTGTGCAAAAATTCCTGCTTTACAAAAAAATTACTCCAGAGGCAGACTGAGGTGAGTCGCAATTAATGAATTGACCTCAAATATCTGTAAAATAAAACCCATGCTCACAATGGCGAACGTAAAAGAAAAAACAACAACAGGCACATAGAAAATAGACCTTAAAAGACGGCACAAATCAAAAGAAGAATTTCGTACAAATCAAGAACAGGCTTGAAAAAAAGAAAAACAAGTTAGACAAAAACAGGTGCAAATGCAATGATGAATTGGGGCCTTGGTGTAATAAAACAAAAACGTACTATTTTTACATACTACATCGAACTCAAGTATTTTCAATACGGGTTTATTCATCAGATACAATAACATGCACATTGTAGCCCTATGCCACCATTAAACATTATATTGGGGCCATTGGGAACAAGGAACCAGTTAATTTTAATACAGAGGTCTGCAAAGGTTACAGTGAAATGGGTCACTTTGGGAATATCTTTGTTAAATTAGGTCTAGTGGATGGCTTGCGGCTTGAGGAAATTCTATTTTTTTTTTTACTTTTCTGGGTATAGCCAAAAGTCTCTAAGGTTTTTGTTGCATTATAAATAAATCATGAGAGGTGATCATAGGCTGAATCTGTAGGATAGTCTGTCCTGGCAGTAAAACACACAAACATGACCTTTTACTTTGAACCCATGAAGACAAATATGGACCTCAGGGAAATGTTTTAGTTAAAAGCCTTCGTGGCTACTCAAGAGTTGGATTCCCTGGTAAAGCAGATACATTTACAATGTGATTGCAAAGTATTCTGTAAAAGTTAAATATTTTTTCCAAGGGTTATTTCATACCATCTAGGACCTAAAAGGGATTTTCTTCTTTAGCTAACCTCTTTCTACATGTTATATTAGGACCTGTTAAATTATTGAACTGAAAGATCTGCTCTGGTGGACTGTAGAAATCTATTGCGATTAGTGAGGATGAAGTAAACCACAGGCTCTGGACTAATCTCCCAACCAAGCCCATCACCTCTTCCTCACTACTGCCTTGCCATTTTGTCAGTAATATGGATTTTAGTCTATTCTCTCATTGTGGTCAAATAGTTTAGCCAAAGTTTTCTCAAAGCTATTTGCGGCAAGTTTGTGAAACTTGTGATACTATGACTTGACTATGGTGTATGGGGTCCAGTCTGACATTAGTAGTGGCTGATCAAGTACTTAAAGAGTTGTTTAATTTTAATTTCCTAAATCAATAGTATACTTGAAAATGTAAATCGGTAAAGTCTTTCAGGAGGAAGGAGGGAGAAGCTTTCTCCTGTCTACATAGAATCTCATCAGTAGCAACTGCCATCTCTTATCTCAGTAATCTGTTTTCACCCAATGCAGAATTTAACTGTGAATTGAATACTTTCAGATTGAAAGATCAGTTTAGGAGGCGAAAGAAGCAGATTTATCTTCGATAAGATATGTTACAAAGTCGATCATTGTCACGCGTACTATTAATTAAAATAACAGTTACTCTTTAACAAATAGTATAAATGTTTCAGCAACATTGGTAAAAGACAGTGGTAACACATCATGGTAGAATACAGAAAAATTAATGACAATTAGAGATGAGCATAAATTGGAGTTGAATTAAATTCAACTTGAATTTAAAAGAAATCCAAATTTGCCAAAATATGGATATTTTATAATTTGCTTCTGCGCGGAATCAGCAAAATGACGCTCATCGGCCACCATTTTCTAAACCATAAACTGCCATCCAAAGGTTAAAAAAAATTAAAATCCTCATGTCTGGTCATTGTCACATCTGATCCCTGTCACTCGCCCTCAAATTCTAAGGACTCTCACACTGAGCCAGGACTTCTGTCTCTAATGATCTCCAGGATGGTTCTGTGCATGCACATCCAGGCATTAGCAGAAGCCTCCCAGGCCTCATCAGAGCTGGATGTCCCAGATCAGTGTGGGAGGCGTGAGCCGTGGTGATCAGAAGAAGTGATGAGGACTAGATGGGTGACGGAGACAAGTGGAAGTGCCATAGAGATAATTGGCAAGGTGAGTATAAGGTTTGTTTTTTACATGTTATATTTATTATTGTCTGAAATCTGAATAGATCCCAGAAAATAATAAGGGACATTAAATTTGCGGAGAATAACTTCTTCGTAAATCAAATTTCCAAGGAAAATTCATCTGATCAAATTACTTCAATTTTTTTCTGATCCACTCATCTATAATGATGCCAGAAATTCATTACATGCACTATATATAATATGTTAAGAAACATAAGTAATACATTTCTGCATTTAAAACTGCCCGATTCATTACTTGTGAGTTATTAAAGTCACATTTTCTTTGTTTGCTTTGTAGTTCTCATTGATGTTTTAAGTTAAATTCAACCAGATTGCGTATGTGGTTCAAGAATTTGATGCAAAATCAGAATTTCTATTTACTTTTTACTTTAATAAATTTTGTGACTTATCAGCATAAAAGTCACAGATACTTTAAAAAAGTGCGCCAAATTGGAAACTGCTTCAGAAACCTTACTACAGGGTGTGATTGGAGTGAGATGTTTCAAATAATGCGACATATCATAAAAGTCAAATATCATGAATCTGTCTAAAAGACCTAAATAAGCAAAGTTGCAGAGGTAAAAAAAGACTAAAAAAGTAATGAAAAAGTGGCAAAAAACAAATAGATAATAAGGCACAAATACTAAAGCCAATAAAAATTGTGGGTCCTTTAGCTGTGATGTTCTTGGAATATAAAATATCCCTAAAATGATGCATTTGTTTATACAGCCCAGATAAAAAGTTAAAAGGGTGGCCAAAGACAATGCAGACTTTGCAAATTGCTGAACGTCATGGCGTTTTACAGGCTGTGACCACTGTAACCAATGTAAACAGAAGCATCAGGGATGAGAATCTGTAAAGGAGCAAGATAAGAGATTATATCATAGTTCATTATATGGCATACATTGCTGCCCATGTACCGAGTCTTTATGATCTCATACAATCCTCAAGAGAAGCAACAGTTTGATAGTGTAAGGAAAAGGAGGTTCATTTGCACTGAATGACCACATCATGAACGATCAGCATATAAATGTACATTTTAGGATTAAGCAAGGTGGCCATAAATATTGAACATTTAAGTGTGTCTCCTCCTAGCAGCTGCCAATAATTTACAATACATTTTAGCTTAAAATTTGATCAATTTGTTTTATCAAATGTGAAGAACTCTTCAGGATAGACAGAAAATATGATTTTATCTCATGTCAGCAGAAAGGGTCTATAATCACACATTAAACGTTTTGGTAGCAATACTTATATGAAGTCCGTCACAACCCCAAATGCAATTTAAATAAGCTACACAGAGTTGTAAGGCACTTGGCTCCTATAAAAACCATATTCCTTTCCAACTGCCATATTGATGCTTCTACCCTGTGCCAGTCCTTGTACTAGTTGCCCATTCGATACAAAGTTGAATATAAACTTATTGCTCTCACCCACAAACCGCTCCATGGTTCATTACCAGCGTACATCTCCTCCTTCGTCTCAGTCTACCAAACTACTTGTGCCCTGCATTTTGCAAATGACTTAAAAACTAAAATCCTCAATAATCCGAACCTCCCATTCCCACCTCCAAGACTTCTCACGTGCTGCGCAAATTCTTTGGAATGCACTACCCAGGACAATCCGATTAATTCTCAATAGCCACAGTTTTAAGTGTGGCCTAAAAACACATTTCTTTAGACTGGCATATTGCCTCACCTTACTTATCTAACTATCCCCACTTTGCCCATACAAAATTTTCTACAAAATTAAGACCCTCAAAACATCCGTAAACACACCCTCCATGCATTTAATAGCCCTCTGCATTCATGCAGTGGTATCTGCATAGCTTATTTATTATTTTATGGCTGTGTTGTAAAATAAGCACATTTTATCATTTGTCTCCCCTATTTCCTCATAAATTGTACGTTTGTGAGCAGGGCCTTCACTCCTTTTGGTATCTGAGTTATGCTTATTCTCTACTGTCTTTATTGTCTGTACAGGACCCTTCTACAATTGTAAAGTGCTGAAGAATATGCTGGTGCAGAAGAAGAGACCAGGAGAAGAACGTGCTCAGCCACTGCGTGTTTGCACAGCCGCACACATGCCAGCAGCATTCAAGCGAGTACAGTCAATCAGAAGCAGGGGAAAGCCAACATATGCAAATGAGGAGGCGCAACCGGGCATCAAACTTTGGCCATGCCAAGGGTGCAACGTGGCCTCCTCATTTGCATACACATTAAAAGTTATATTCTCAGGCACTAGACCAGTAACAGGTACATTGCTAGCACGGTTAATATAGGGGCTAAGTCTATAAAGTCTATTTAAACTGTGTTTGGGGGTGACAAATTCCTTTTCAATTGAACCTGTCACTGGATAGATGCTGCTAGAAGCAACATTTTTTTTTTTGAGGAAACAACTGTATGAATCAGAAATTGCCTCAGCCCCTTTTCAAACTATGATATTCTGAAATGCAAAGCAAAACATACTTGGCAACAATCACATAGCCTTTCCCTTATTCCTGCTGCCTGTGGTTGGGCAGTATGAATCTGGTGACGGGTTTTCTTCAAAACTTCACCTTGTCATTTAAACAATCACTGTTATAACACGGCTGTGCTGTAGAATAGATAGCTGGCCCTGGTCTTGGTCTAACCACACCCACAGCTCTGATTAGCAGGTTACTGTCAATATACAGTGTACACAGACAGTGGCTAATCAAGGGTGTTGGGCATGGGTGGGGTTAGCTTCCCGAGCTCTGCCACATGCTACATCTAAATACTCTGTACCACAACTGCTGCACCCAGTAAACTAAGTGATACATCACTGTAATCAAGGTCTCTTTCTCTACATCATGCTGCTCTCAGAACAGGTAACAAAGCCAGTGACAGAGTCCATTTAAATGCATATAATGAGATGTGGCAATGGGAACAGTTTAGGGATGCCTTAACACAGAGGCAAAAATTGTGGAAATGGTTGCACTCAACTCATGTCAATATGAAATACATGAAATGTGAATAGCGTAATGACTTTTGAATATTAGGAAAATTCATAAGAGACGCTTAGCACAAAATTTGGCAAAATAATGTGAGCCCATCAACCATCATCAAGGTGGCCTCGTGAATCTGTTGGGTCCCTGACCTCCCTGCTCAGTGTAAACACTTACCTAAAGCTGATATCAGAATGCATGGGTGAATATGAACATCTCTCTTGGTGGAAACTACATTTATGGGTTGGCCAGAACCTGATGTAAATAGATGTAATTAAAATCACCACCTAGTGAAGGGCGAAGTGCTCAGTCAGAAAATGTAGCATATAAATAACAAATATTAATTGTAATAACATACTGTACATATTTCGCATGAATGGCAAATTTGGCAAAGTTGTGCCATCAAGAAGACGCTGTCTTTGCGCATCCAGCGTCCAGCGCAAAGACAGCGTCTTTCTTGATGGCACAATTATACTAACCCCAAGTTTATCCCCTGATGAGGGGGAGAAAGTATCCACCACTGTGTTTGGAATAAAGGGCGTTTATGAAAACGACATAGACATGGGTGAGATCTTTCCAAAATTTGCCATTCATGCGAAATATGTGTTATTACAATCCCCTCCATGCTGTGAAGGAGAATGCTAGGAGCAATTAAGATGCATGAGCAATATTTGATACATGAATAGATTGCTCTACTTGGGATTGAATATGGCTAACGTTTGATGACCCCCATTTTTTACTGTATATTGATCCTAAGGGGCATTCGGTTGTTGGGGAGGATCTCATATGTGGCAAACAGATGGTCCTGGTAATATAGATATAGGATATAGCCTGTATGAATAATTATGAGCTGTTGTGTACATTTATATTATGTGGAGAATGCAATAAGGGTAATACTGTTTGGTTATTAATTACCCATCAAAAGCTGATTATATAAATAGAGTACCTGTATTATAGATTATGTCATATAGGAACAGACTTAAGGATTAACCTCTCATATGTGGCAGACGTATGGTCTTGACAATATGGATATAGGGTATAGTCTGTACGTATAACTATCAGTGCTTTGTACATTTGGACTGTGTGCATGGGACACAAGGTGGCTGATGATTGCCCATAAAAACTGACCACATAAATAGATTACCGGTACACAGTATTTGGCATATAAAAACAGGTTTAAGGATCAGCCCTTTCTCTGCATATAGGGGGTTAGTGTGACTAATGCCCCAATAGCTATATGCACTCCACGTATTTTAATGTTGCATGTCTTATGCACCTTGCACTTTCTTTATGTGGTGAAGAATTGTTCGGTAAATTTCTGGAATTTTTAAAAGTCTACAGTACAGACAAAAAGTTTGGACACACCTTCTCATTTAAAGATTTTTCTGTATTTTCATGACTATGAAAATTGTACATTCACACTGAAGGCATCAAAACTATGAATTAATATAATGTATGTGGAATTATATACTTAACAAAAAAGTGTGAAACAACTGAAAATATGTCTTATAATCTAGGTTCTTCAAAGTAGCCACCTTTTGCTTTGATGACTGCTTTGCACAATCTTGGCATTCTCTTTATGAGCTTCAAGAGATTGTCACCGGGAATGGTTTTCACTGCCCTGTCAGGTTTAATAAGTGGGATTTCCGTATAAATGGATTGCCTTATAAATGGGGTTGGGACCATCAGTTGTGTTGTGCAGAAGTCTGGTGGATACAGAGCCGATAGGCCTACTGAATAGACTGTTATAATTTGTATTATGGCAAGAAAAAAGCAGCTAAGTAAAGAAAAACGAGTGGCCATCATTACTTTAAGAACTGAAGGTCAGTCAGTCTGAAAAATTGGGAAAACTTTGAAAGTGTCCCCAAGTGCAGTTGCAAAAACAATCAAGCGCTACAAAGAAACTGGCTCACATGAGGACCACCCCAGGAAAGGAAGACCAAGAGTCACCTCTGCTTCTGAAGATAAGTTTATCGGAGTCACCAGCCTCAGAAATCACAGGTTAACAGCAGCTCAGATTAGAGACCAGGTCAATGTCACACAAAGTTTTAGCAGCAGACACATCTCTACAACAACTGTTAAGAGGAGACTTTGTGCAGCAGGCGTTCATTGTAAAATAGCTGCTAGGAAACCACTGTTAAGGACAGGCAACAAGCAGAAGAGACTTGTTTGGGCTAAAGAACACAAGGAATGGACATTAGACCAGTGGAAATCTGTGCTTTGGTCTGATGAGTCCAAATTTGAGTTCTTTGGTTCCAACCACCGTGTCTTTGTGCTACACAGAAAAGGTGAACGGATGGACTCTACATGCCTGGTTCCCACCGTGAAGCATGGAGGAGGAGGTGTGATGGTGTGGGGGTGCTTTGCTGATGACACTGTTGGGGATTTATTCAAAATTGAAGGCATACTGAACCAGCAGTGGCTACCACAGCATCTTGCAGCGGCATGCTATTTCATCTAGTTTGCGTTTAGTTGGACCATCATTTCTTTTTCAAAAGGACAATGACCCCAAACACACCTCCAGGCTGTGTAAGGGCTATTTGACCAAGAAGGAGAGTGATGGGGTGCTATGCCAGATGACCTGGCCACCACAGTTACCAGACCTGAACCCAATCAAGATGGTTTGGGGTGAGCTGGACCGCAGAGTGAAAGCAGAAGGGCCAACAAGTGCTAAGCATCTCTGGGAACTCCTTCAAGATTGTTGCAAGACCATTCTTGGTGACTACCTCTTGAAGCTCATCAAGAGAATGCCAAGAGTGTGCAAAGCAGTCATCAAAGCAAAAGGTGGCTACTTTGAAGAACCTAGAATATAAGACATAATTTCAATTGTTTCACACTTTTTTGTTAAGTATATAATTCCACATGTGTTAATTCATAGTTTTGATGCCTTCAGTGTGAATGTACAATTTTCATAGTCGTGAAAATACAGAAACATCTTTAAATGAGAAGGTATGTCCAAACTTTTGGTCTATACTGTATATATTAAAAGTTATATTTTAATCCAGTGTGAACCCTTACTTAAAGCAAATATCAGAATGCATGGGTGAATGTGAACAACTCACAAGGGCTCATGTTATTTGGCCAAATTTTGTGCTAAGTGTCTCTTATGAATTTTCCTAATATTCAAAAAACCATAACGCTATTCACATTCATGCATTCCATATTGACATGCTTTAGTGCAATTGAGTGCAACCATTTTCACAATTTTTGATATTTAGTAGTTTTTGGTATGCACCTATTCAGACAAGTTCTTGCCGCTTCAGTCAGTTTTTCTGATATTTATATGCTACATTTTCTGACTGATCACTTCGCCCTTCACTAGGTGGTGATTTACTTACATCTATTTACATCAGGTTCTGGCCAACCCATAAATGTAGTTTCCACCATGTAGTATGCACCTGTCAAATTTTGTTTGAATGCAGATTGCACATTTTCTGTTAGTACAATAAACCTCATTTCAAGGCAGAAACATTACTGTGTCCAACAGTTATTAGATATATGAAACTGAAATAGCTGTTGCAAAAAAAACATTTTTTATAAAACATTAAGCTTAAGATTAATAGGGGTGCCCAAACTTTTTCATATAACTGTAGCAGAAACCATTTATCATACAAAAGCACTCACCAACAATAGGCAAGAACAAAATGCCCAGGCCACAATATATAAATTGAGTAAATGATAAGCAACTGATTATCAACTAGGCAGCATGGTCTCAGCCAGCGTGGAAAAAGTCCTTAACCCTCTCAGCACTGAAGGAAATTAAATCCATTTAAAATAGAACATGAATCACACTATCTCTAAAGAAGACCTGCAATTCATTACCCGACGTGACCGTCTAACTCTAGGTCTTCCAGTGGGTTGTGACACCCTAGTGACAGATAGGAGATACATATTTGCTCTTCCATATGTGTGCAGTGTTTGGAAGACCACAAGTGTAAACATTAGGGTTGAGTGAAACGGAACGGACAAATTCAAAAATCGCCGACTTTTGGCAAAGTCGGGTTTCATGAAACCCGACCCGATCCTAGTGTGGGATCGGCCATGAGGTCGGCGATCTTCGCGCCAAAGTCGCGTTTCGTATGACGCTTTCAGCGCCATTTTTCAGTCAATGAAGGAGGACGCAGAGCGTGGGCAGCGTTATGACATAGGTCTCGGTCCCCACCATCTTAGAGAAGGGCATGACAGTGATTGGCTTGCTATCTGTGGCGTCACAGGGGCTATAAAGGGGCATGCACGCCAACCGCCACCTTACTTCTGCCGATCGTGGCACAGGGAGAGGTTGCCGCAGCTTCATCAGAAGAAGGGATATAGTTAGGGAGGGAAGATTAAGCCCCGAAACTGCTTGTGCTGTAGCAATTTCCACTGTCCAACAGTCCAACACCACCATTTGTACTACAGTCCTTGTATTTTTTCATATATCTTCCAGCCACTTTCTGCCACTGCCTCGATTCAAAGTGACAGGAGACAGCATTTGTCCAGTATGGTTACGAACTACTTTCCTCCCTTATCAATGTTCTCCCTCACAGGTCATTCCCCTTTGATTACTGGGCATCTAAAATAGACACCTGGCCTAAATTGGCAGAATATGTATTACAGGAGCTCGCTTGCCCTGCTTCTAGTGTGCTATCAGAATGAGTCTTCAGTGCTGCTGGTTCAATACTGACCGACAAAAGGACACGTCTGGCTACCCAGAATGTTGATGATCTAACATTCATTAAAATGAACCAATCAAGGATTTCAAATTATTTTGCCCCACCTTCTCCTGCTGACATGTAACTTGCCTGAAAAATGTCTTGCTTTTGGCCTCCCCTTAATGACTTCTCCAATTCCGCCATTTGCTGCTGCTGAATGTCCACCATAGGCCATTTTTATACCTCCCTAAATGGGCTGACTCCCCCCACAGGGCCGTGGTCACCACCTGGCGCAAGCACCCGTGCGAGTGCCATTTGCCTGGACAGGTGGGTGCGCCCACTCTTGGGCGTCGGCACTGGCACAGGGTCCCTCATAGTACAATGAAGTGTCTCTGACGGTGGTGTTGCACAACCAATGTCAGACACACCGCCGTAATATGAGGGGCCCTGTGCCAGTACCGCCGCCCACGAGATTGTGTTCCCCCCAGCTGGAACAGTGCTCTCCCACTTGCAATACTTACCTCTACCTGCTCCACCGCCGTGATGTATTCCGCATTTCCTGGGCCCACGAAAATCTTGATCCAGCCCTACTCCCCCACAACTTTAGTCAAATGACCCCCTGTTTTCAATGTCTAACTATTATTATAAAGTAAATTAAGATTGACAAGCTTAAGAAATAAGAATTGATGTTTTTGGCATTAAAATGGGCACTGTAGGTGTTTTCCTGTCCTCCACTCACTGCCGACTTTGATTCCCCATTGACTTGCATTGGGTTTCGTGTTTCGGTCGGCCCCCGACTTTTCTAAATAATCGGCCGATTTCACCTGACCTGACTTTTGACAATGTCGGGTTTCGCGAAACCCGACTCGATCCTAAAAAAGTAAAAGTCGCTCAACTCTAGTAAACATCTTCCCTTGAGTATCAGAAAATGGAAAACATTTTTAGTAATAATTGTAATAATTGTTATATCTACAGTGCCAATAGAATCCACAGGACTTTACAATTCAATTATGATTTTTGTCAAAGCTGATCATCTTGCAAACTTACACCACTTATCTCAGGAAACAAAGTACTCAAATGTATTTTTTTTTTTTGAGTATTCAAACAAATTTCCCCTTCAAACAATTTTTTTCTATTTTTATTTATCCCCAGTGATAAAAGATTATAAGGTTTTCCACTGTTAGATCATCCAATAATCTCCGTGGTGAAACTTAATTCCTATTAAAATGAATGGTCTATCCGTGATTTGCACATACACACCAGATTCTGCAAAGCAAGCTGCCCACTTTTTGGCTAATAGATGAAGATAATGAACTTGAGACCTTGCCATAATCCACAATTCTCTGGTAAAAAAAAGAAAATGTTAGAAAAAAAAAATCTAGCTTGAAAGTTCTCTGCAATCTCTCAAACTATTTTACTCATAGTTCACCTAAAATAAGTTGTACTTCACTTTATTGTCATCGCTCTAAAGGCTGCTTGAACAAATCTTTGACTGTTTTAGTTACATATGTAGGCACATATATATGTATAAAATATGAGGGGCAGAAGTGTTTAAGTTCCATAGGCTCTTTTTCAAATATTCTCTGTGCTATGATTCATTGTGCTGTAAAAAACCCACATCATTTTATCTTTTGAACATCTTCACCTTCTTTTTGCTCCAAAATAAGAACAAATGAACCACTTAAACTTCTGTATGTAGTATAAATCTAAACAACAGAAAAGATCTTGAAGCTAAAAGCAGGAATGTGCCATCTTATATACTTCGTTGTTGTCATCTGTGAGAGAACATCTTTTGATGCTTTTATAACTCCACATATAAATCAGCCTCCGCAAAAAGTTTACCACACTGTAAATTCTAGAAGAGAGGACTTACTTGTTTCAATCGACTACATTTTAGTGAATATTATAGTGATTTATCCATAGATTTGCACCGGAGTCAATTTTATTTTCAGTTAAGCTACCATCCCTCCTAAAGAACTCCCTTCAGATGCCTTCTAACCATTAAAAGTATTTACAGAACAGCTTAAACAGCAGATGTCTTTTTACTGTTGGGGGTTTGGATTAAATTGTGATGTAAACCCCAATAGAAAGATTACACTCATTAAAAAGCATCTCTCACCCAGCAAAGTTGGACTTCTATCAAATCCTGCTCCACTTCCTTTGTTTGGTCATGGCAGATAGGTTTTTATTTACTTGTGCAATACAACAGACAACTGCTGCTTAGAAATATCCTCGCTACATCTTCTAAAACAGATTACAGGAATCTGAATATTTTCTGTATGTGCTGTACTATTGCTATGAAAATAAAATGTGCAGAGAAGGTACCATGCAGAACTGTCAGAGTAGAATTCAGCTGAGTGTTAATTCAATGAATGTATACTGTATACAGCAGGTTATGGCAAGTGTTCGATAGTGTCACTCACTTTTATATAATATATAGATAAATATATATATATATATATATATATATATATATATATATATATATATATATATACTGGATGGTGGCCCGATTCTAACTCATCGGGTATTCTAGAATATGCATGTCCGCGTAGTATATTGCCCAGTCACGTAGTATTTTGCCCAGTCACGTATTATAATGCTCTATGCAGTTATGGCCCCATAGAGGCCGGCTGGCCTCGACCAATCAGCAAGGCGGGATTTCCGAGCCAGACAGACAATTAGACCCTTAGACAACACAATGGCAGCACTTGACAGCAGTGGAGGACAATGATGATTCCAGAATTCGCGGCAGACTGTGCCCATCGCTGATTGGTCGAGGCCTGCTGGCCTCGACCAATCAGAGACTGTGCCCATCGCTGATTGGTCGAGGCCTGGCGGCCTCAACGAATCAGCAATACGGGATTTCCACGACAGATAGACAATTAAACCATTAGACAACTATATATATAGATTATATAAACAGCTCTGGCAAAAATTAAGAGACCACCACATCAAATCCCTGTCATAGGCAGCCCATTCGCCAGACCAGAACCCCATTGAAAACCTCTGGAATGTATGATGGATAGTCAATCCATCAAACAAAGAAGAACTGCTTACATTTTTGTGCCAGGAGTAGTGTGAAAGACTGGTGGAAAGTATGCCAAGACGCATGAAAGCTGTGATTAAAAATCATGGTTATTCCACAAAATATTGATTTCTGAACTCTTCCTGAGTTAAAACATTAGTATTGTTGTTTCTAAATTATTTTGAACTTGTTTTCTTTGCATTATTTGAAGTCTGAGCACTGCTTTTTTTAATTTTGACCATTTCTCCTTTTCAGAAAAAAAATACAAAATGTATTACTTGGAAATTCAAAGACATGTTGTCAGAAGTTTATAAAATAAATGAACAATTCACATTTTACTCAAAAATATACCTATAAAGAGAAAAATCAGACAAACTGAACATTTTGCAGTGGTCTCTTAAAGGGACTCTGTCACCTGAATTTGGAGCGAACAATAGGGTTGAGCGACCTTGACCTTTTTAGAGTCGAGTCGTGTTTCGCGAAACCCGACTATCTTAGAAGTCGAGTCGAGTGGAATCGGACGATTATGGCGAAAAGTCGGGTATCGCCCGAAACACGAAACCCAATGCAAGTCAATGGGGGAGCATAGTCGGCAGTGAGTGGAGGCCAGGAAAACACCTACACTGCCCATTTTAATGGCAAAAACATCCATTCTTGTTACAGAAGCTTGTCAATCGTAATTTAGCTTATAATAATTGGAAGGCATTTGAAATTGGGGGTCATTTGGCTAAAGTTGTGGGGGGTAGGGCTGGTTCAAGTAATTAGTGGGCCCAGTAAATCTGGACCACGTCACGGCAGTGGAGCAGGGAGAGGTAAGTATTTCAACTTTGCAAGTGCTGTGATCCTGAGCAAGCAGGGGGGGGCCCACTCGTTGGCATTGGCACTGGCACAGGGCCCCTCAAAGTACAGCGGTGTGTTTGCATGGCGGGGGCACCTCCCACCGGCAGCAACACTTTTGCGTACTATGAGAGGCCCTGTGCCAGTGACGTCGCCAACTAGTATTCCTCCCCCACCTGATGAAGGAACCTGCACTTTCATCTGCACCTTCCTCTTTGTCCCCGTGTAAGGTGGTATGGTATGCGGGAAGAGGAACCTGACTTTCAGCAGGGTCACAATCTTGCTGTGTAGCGTGCACGGGGAATTTTGCGTTATGGGTCAATGTACCAGCAGACTCATCTATCACTGGCTGGGCAATGGGCAGGATTGCGAGGAAACACAGATATAGGCCCAAAGAATAAAGTTGGCTAAATGCAGTTCAAAATTGGTAACACAGGACTAACCAGGGGGCATTGCAGTGGAGGACAACTGGAATGAGAGGCTGACACAGAGAGTAGGCCCAAATCAGTAAGTATTCTAAATGCAGTTCAAAATTGGCAACCGTAGTAAACAGGCGGTACAGCTTTGTTCAGTGGAGGAGAACAGCAAGGAGTGGCAGACACCGATAGTAGGCCCCAACCCAACTAGTAGGCCAAATGCAGTCTAACATTAACAACTACTTAACGAGAGCCTGAAAATGGAATTTCAGGACAGGAAACCAGGAGAACAGCAAGGAGTGGCAGACACCGATAGTAGGCCCCAAACCAACTAGTACGCCAAATGCAGTTCCATTTAACCACAATTTAATGAGAGCCTGAAGATAGAAGCTCAGGAAAGGCAACCTGGAGAACACCTTGGAGTATAACACACCATCTCTCTACACCCCATACCCAATTTGTAGGCCTAATGCAGTGTAGTTTCCAACAACTACTAAACGAGAGCCAGAAGATCGAAGCAATGGAGAGGAAGCCTGGGGAACACCTTGGAGTGTAACACACCGTCTCTCTACACCCCATACCCAATTTGTAGGCCTAATGCAGTGTAGTTTCCAACAACTACTAAACGAGAGCATTAAGATCGCAGCAATGGCGAGGAAACCTGGGGAACACCTTGGAGTGGAACACACCATCTCTCTACACCCCATACCCAATTAGTAGGCCTAATGCAGTGTAGTTTCCAAGAACTACTAAACGAGAGCTGGAAGATCGAAGCAATGGAGAGGCAACCTGGAGAACACCTTGGAGTGGAACACACCATCTCTCTACACCCCATCCCCAATTTGTAGGCCTAATGCAGTGTAGTTTCCAACAACTACTAAACGAGAGCCGGAAGATCGAAGCAATGGAGAGGAAACCTGGGGAACACCTTGGAGTGGAACACACCATCTCTCTACACCCCATACCCAATTTGTAGGCCTAATGCAGTGTAGTTTCCAACAACTACTAAACGAGAGCCAGAAGATCGAAGCAATGGAGAGGAAACCTGGGGAACACCTTGGAGTGTAACACACCGTCTCTCTACACCCCATACCCAATTTGTAGGCCTAATGCAGTGTAGTTTCCAACAACTACTAAACGAGAGCATTAAGATCGCAGCAATGGCGAGGAAACCTGGGGAACACCTTGGAGTGGAACACACCATCTCTCTACACCCCATACCCAATTAGTAGGCCTAATGCAGTGTAGTTTCCAAGAACTACTAAATGAGAGCTGGAAGATCGAAGCAATGGAGAGGCAACCTGGAGAACACCTTGGAGTGGAACACACCATCTCTCTACACCCCATCCCCAATTTGTAGGCCTAATGCAGTGTAGTTTCCAACAACTACTAAACGAGAGCCGGAAGATCGAAGCAATGGAGAGGAAACCTGGGGAACACCTTGGAGTGGAACACACCATCTCTCTACACCCCATACCCAATTTGTAGGCCTAATGCAGTGTAGTTTCCAACAACTACTAAACGACAGCCGGAAGATCGAAGCTCAGGAAAGGCAACCTGGAGAACACCTTGGAGTGGAACACACCATCTCTCTACACCCCATAACCAATTTGTAGGCCTAATGCAGTGTAGTTTCCAACAACTACTAAACGAGAGCCGGAAGATCGAAGCAATGGAGAGGAAACCTGGGGAACACCTTGGAGTGGAACACACCATCTCTCTACACCCCATACCCAATTTGTAGGCCTAATGCAGTGTAGTTTCCAACAACTACTAAACGAGAGCCGGAAGATCGAAGCTCAGGAAAGGCAACCTGGAGAACACCTTGGAGTGGAACACACCATCTCTCTACACCACATACCCAATTTGTAGGCCTAATGCAGTGTAGTTTCCAAGAACTACTAAACGAGAGCCGGAAGATCTAAGCTCAGGAAAGTCAACCTGGAGAACACCTTGGAGTGGAACACACCATCTCTCTACACCCCATACCCAATTTGTAGGCCTAATGCAGTGTAGTTTCCAACAACTACTAAACGAGAGCCAGAAGATCGAAGCAATGGAGAGGAAACCTGGGGAACACCTTGGAGTGGAACACACCATCTCTCTACACCCCATACCCAATTTGTAGGCCTAATGCAGCGTAGTTTCCAACAACTACTAAACGAGAGCCGGAAGATCGAAGCAATGGAGAGGAAACCTGGGGAACACCTTGGAGTGGAACACACCATCTCTCTACACCCCATACCCAATTTGTAGGCCTAATGCAGTGTAGTTTCCAACAACTACTAAACGAGAGCCGGAAGATCGAAGCTCAGGAAAGGCAACCTGGAGAACACCTTGGAGTGGAACACACCATCTATCTACACCCCATACCCAATTTGTAGGCCTAATGCAGTGTAGTTTCCAACAACTACTAAACGAGAACCGGAAGATCGAAGCTCAGGAAAGGCAACCTGGAGAACACCTTGGAGTGGAACACACCATCTCTCTACACCCCATACCCAATTTGTAGGCCTAATGCAGTGTAGTTTCCAACAACTACTAAACGAGAGCCGGAAGATCGAAGCAATGGAGAGGAAACCTGGGGAACACCTTGGAGTGGAACACACCATCTCTCTACACCCCATACCCAATTTGTAGGCCTAATGCAGTGTAGTTTCCAACAACTACTAAACGAGAGCCGGAAGATCGAAGCAATGGAGAGGAAACCTGGGGAACACCTTGGAGTGGAACACACCATCTCTCTACACCCCACACCCAATTCGTAGGCCCAATGCAGTGTAGTTTCCAACAACTACTAAACGAGAGCCGGAAGATCGAAGCAATGGAGAGGAAACCTGGGGAACACCTTGGAGTGGAACACACCATCTCTCTACACCCCATACCCAATTTGTAGGCCTAATGCAGTGTAGTTTCCAACAACTACTAAACGAGAGCCGGAAGATCGAAGCTCAGGAAAGGCAACCTGGAGAACACCTTGGAGTGGAACACACCATCTCTCTACACCCCATACCCAATTTGTAGGCCTAATGCAGTGTAGTTTCCAACAACTACTAAACGAGAGCCGGAAGATCCAAGCTCAGGAAAGGCAACCTGGAGAACACCTTGGAGTGGAACACACCATCTCTCTACACCCCATACCCAATTTGTAGGCCTAATGCAGTGTAGTTTCCAACAACTACTAAACGAGAGCCGGAAGATCGAAGCAATGGAGAGGAAACCTGGGGAACACCTTGGAGTGGAACACACCATCTCTCTACACCCCATTACCAATTTGTAGGCCTAATGCAGTGTAGTTTTCTACAACTACTAAACGATAGTCGGAAGACCGAAGCAATGTGGACGAAACCTGGGGCACACCTTGGGGCGGCAGACACAGTTAGTAGGCCCTACCAAAGTTGTACCCCCAATGCAGTTTTAAAATTCCTTGAGGCTGAAAACAAGACTATTGACGCTCAGCTTTTTTCAAAGGAACACAGCTGAATTGAGTGGCGCAGACAGACACAGGTAGTAGGACTTAAACCAAAAATGTGGCTCACTGCAGCTTAAAAAAGTTACAGGGGTACACAAGCAGCAGTGCTCTGGGCAGTGGAGGACAATTTCAATAGTGGACCGCAGACAGACTTTGTACGCCTACTATTAAAAAAGGATGCTCTATGCAATTAAAAATAGGTTCCAGGGGTCCACGGGCAGCAGTGGTGTGGTCAGTGGACGAGTATTGGAAGGAGGGACCGCAGACAGGCGTAGTAGGCCTAACATAACAAAATTAGGCTGTAGACACTGTAAAATTGGTTCCAGGGGTACACGGGCAGCAGTGGTTTGGTCAGCGGAGGAAAATTGGAATTAGGGACTGCATACAGACTTTGTAGGCTGTCCCCTGTGGACCATGCATCCAACACATTAACCCAGTGCGCCGTAATGGACACGTAACTTTTTGTAGACATGCCTACTGGTCCATGCGTCTCTTGTCAGGTGCACCTTTCCACTGTTTGATTGCCTGAGTGCTATGACAATGCAGACTTTTTCATGCCGCTGGAGGGCTGGGATGGCTTTTCTCGCAAAAGAAATGTCGACTGGGTAGCTTGAACCGTTGCACAGCGTAGTTCATCTGGGCTTTCTAAATATAAAACAAAGAAAAAAAGGAGGCTACATGCCATTTCAGCTGGGTTCCAGGGGTACACGGCCAGCATTGGTCTGGTCAGTGGAGAACTATTGGAAGGAAGGACCGCAGACAGGCTTCGAAGGCCTAACATAATACCAGATGGCTGTAGGCAATTTTAAATTGGTTCCATGGGTACACGGGCAGCAGTGGTGTGGTCAGTGGAGGCCTAGTGGAAGGAGTGACCGCAGACAGGCATCGAAGGCCTAACATAAAAAAATAGGGCTGTTGGCAATTTAAAATTGGTTCCAGTGGTACAAGGGCAGCAGTACAATGGTCAGTGGAGGCCTAGTGGAAGGAGGGACCGCAGACAGGCTTCGAAGGCCTAACATAAAAAAATAGGGCTGTTGGCAATTTTAAATTGGTTCCAGTGGTACAAGGGCAGCAGCACAATGGTCAGTGGAGGCCTAGTGGAAGGAGGGACCGCAGACAGGCTTCGAAGGCCTAACATAAAAAAATAGGGCTGTTGGCAATTTAAAATTGGTTCCAGTGGTACAAGGGCAGCAGTACAATGGTCAGTGGAGGCCTAGTGGAAGGAGGGACCGCAGACAGTCTTCGAAGGCCTAACAAAAAAAATTAGGGCTGTTGGCAATTTAAAATTGGTTCCAGTGGTACAAGGGCAGCAGTACAATGGTCAGTGGAGGCCTAGTGGAAGGAGGGACCGCAGACAGGCTTCGAAGGCCCAACATAACAAAAATGTCAATACAATGGTATTGTCAGTGGCAGGCATTGAAGGATGTCAGCGCATAGACTAAACATTGGTGGAGCTGTGAGAGATAATTTTGCAAGTGGTAGAGCACTGTTTGAGCTGGGGGAGGGGGGACTGTCTTGTGGCCGGCGGTACAGTCCCAGGGCCCCTCATATTACAACGGTGTGTCTGACATTGGGTGCGCACCACCACCGCCAGAGACACTTTATTGTACTATGAGGGACCCACTGGCAGTGCCATCGACCAAAACCGGGCACACCCACCTCCTCAGACAAACAGCACTCTCACGGGTGCTGGCGCCAAGTGGCGATACCACGGCCCTGTGTGGGGAGTTTGGCCATTTAGTGAGGTGTAAACATGTCGTATGCTGGACAATCAGGTGCAGAAAATTATGAGATTGGAAAAGTCATTCAGAATAGTCCACAGGCAAGACCTTTTCATAGGAAAGCTAGGTGTCAGCCGGGCAAGGTGGGGCAAAAGATTTCGAAATCCAGTTGTGGTTCATTTTAATGAAGGTTAGATCATCTACATTTTGGGTAGCCAGATGAGTCCTTTTTTCTGTTAGTATTGAACCTGCAGCACTGAATACTCTTTCTGATAGGACACTAGCTGCCGGGCAAGCAAGCTCCTGCAATGCATATTCTGCCAATTCTGGCCAGGTGTCTAATTTGGATGCCCAGTAATCAAATGGGAATGACGGTTGAGGGAGAACGTCGATAAGGGATGAAAAATAGTTTGTAACCATACTGGACAAATGTTGTCTCCTGTCACTTTGAATTGATGCTGCAGTACCTGTCCTGTCTGCGGTCATAGCAAAATCACTCCACAACCTGGTCAGAAAACCCCTCTGGCCAACGCCACTTCTGATTTCTGCCCCTCTAACACCTCTGGTCTGCTGGCCCCTGCAGCTCGTGTGAGAACGATCACGGGCGCTGTGTGCAGGGAATGCCAGAAGCAAACGGTCAACAAGAGTTGATTGTTTGGTTGCTAATATTATTTCCAAGTTGTCATGTGGCATTATATTTTGCAATTTGCCTTTATAGCGAGGATCAAGGAGGCAGGCCAACCAGTAATCGTCATCGTTCATCATTTTAGTTATGCGTGTGTCCCTTTTGAGGATACGTAAGGCATAATCCGCCATGTGGGCCAAAGTTCCAGTTCTCAAATCTGCGGTTGTGCTTGGTTGAGGGGCAGTTTCAGGCAAATCCACGTCACTTGTGTCCCTCCAAAAACCAGAACCCTGCCTTGCCGCGCCAACAATTTCCAGTGGCCCCGGAAAAGCTTCCTCATTAAAAATATAATCATCCCTATCATCCTCCTCGTCCTCCTCCTCCTCTTCGACCGCTACCTCGTCCTGTACACTGCCCTGGCCAGACAATGGCTGACTGTCATCAAGGCTTTCCTCTTCCTCAGCTGCAGACGCCTGATCCTTTATGTGCGTCAAACTTTGCATCAGCAGACGCATTAGGGGGATGCTCATGCTTATTATGGCGTTGTCTGCACTAACCAGCCGTGTGCATTCCTCAAAACACTGAAGGACTTGACACATGTCTTGAATCTTCGACCACTGCACACCTGACAACTCCATGTCTGCCATCCTACTGCCTGCCCGTGTATGTGTATCCTCCCACAAAAACATAACAGCCCGCCTCTGTTCGCACAGTCTCTGAAGCATGTGCAGTGTTGAGTTCCACCTTGTTGCAACGTCTATGATTAGGCGATGCTGGGGAAGGTTCAAAGAACGCTGATAGGTCTGCATACGGCTGGAGTGTACGGGCGAATGGCGGATATGCGAGCAAAGTCCGCGCACTTTGAGGAGCAGGTCGGATAACCCCGGATAACTTTTCAGGAAGCACTGCACCACCAGGTTTAAGGTGTGAGCCAGGCAAGGAATGTGTTTCAGTTGGGAAAGGGAGATGGCAGCCATGAAATTCCTTCCGTTATCACTCACTACCTTGCCTGCCTCAAGATCTACAGTGCCCAGCCACGACTGCGTTTCTTTCTGCAAGAACTCGGACAGAACTTCCGCGGTGTGTCTGTTGTCGCCCAAACACTTCATAGCCAATACAGCCTGCTGACGTTTGCCAGTAGCTGCCCCATAATGGGAGACCTGGTGTGCAACAGTGGCAGCTGCGGATGGAGTAGTTGTGCGACTGCGGTCTGTGGACGAGCTCTCGCTTCTGCAGGAAGACGAGGAGGAGGAGGAGGGGGTGCGAACGGCTACAGCCAACTGTTTCCTAGACCGTGGGCTAGGCAGAACTGTCCCAAAATTGCTGTCCCCTGTGGACCCTGCATCCACAACATTCACCCAGTGTGCCGTGATGGACACGTAACGTCCCTGGCCATGCCTACTGGTCCATGCATCTGTTGTCAGGTGCAACTTTGTGCTCACAGATTGCCTGAGTGCATGGACGATGCGCTCTTTAACATGCTGGTGGAGGGCTGGGATGGCTTTTCTGGAAAAAAAGTGTCGACTGGGTAGCTCGTAGCGTGGTACAGCGTAGTCCATCAGGGCTTTGAAAGCTTTGCTTTCAACTAACCGGTAGGGCATCATCTCTAACGAGATTAGTCTAGCTATGTGGGCGTTCAAACCCTGTGTACGCAGATGCGAGGCTAAGTACTTCCTTTTTCTAACCATAGTCTCATGTAGGGTGAGCTGGACTGGAGAGCTGGAGATCGTGGAACTAGCGGGGGTGCCGGTGGACATGGCAGACTGAGAGACGGTGGGAGATGGTATTGTTGCCGCCGGTGCCCTAGATGCAGTGTTTCCTACTACGAAACTGGAGATTCCCTGACCCTGACTGCTTTGGCCTGGCAAAGAAACCTGCACAGATACTGCAGGTGGTGCGCAAAATGGTGGCCCTACACTGCCGGAAGGGATGTTGCGTTGATGACTAGCTTCATTGGCCGAGGGTGCTACATCCTTAAGGGACGTTTGGTAGTTAGTCCAAGCTTGCAAATGCATGGTGGTTAAATGTCTATGCATGCAACTTGTATTGAGACTTTTCAGATTCTGCCCTCTGCTTAAGGTAGTTGAACATTTTTGACAGATGACTTTGCGCTGATCAATTGGATGTTGTTTAAAAAAATGCCAGACTGCACTCTTTCTAGCATCGGATACCTTTTCAGGCATTGCAGACTGAGCTTTAACCGGATGGCCACGCTGTCCTCCAACAGGTTTTGGCTTTGCCACGCGTTTTGGGCAAGATACGGGCCTGGCAGATGGAACCTGTTGCGATGTTGATGCCTGCTGCGGCCCCTCCTCCTCCGCTTCAGAACTGCTGCCGCCTGCACCCTGTTCCCCCAATGGCTGCCAATCGGGGTCAAGAACTGGGTCATCTATTACCTCTTCTTGTAGCTCGTGTGCAACTTCGTCTGTGTCACCGTGTCGGTCGGTGGTATAGCGTTCGTGATGGGGCAACATAGTCTCATCAGGGTCTGATTCTTGATCATTACCCTGCGAGGGCAATGTTGTGGTCTGAGTCAAAGGACCAGCATAGTAGTCTGGCTGTGGCTGTGCATCAGTGCACTCCATGTCAGATTCAACTTGTAATGGGCATGGCCTGTTAACTGCTTCACTTTCTAAGCCAGGGACGGTATGTGTAAAGAGCTCCATGGAGTAACCCGTTGTGTCGCCTGCTGCATTCTTCTCTGTTGTTGTTTTTGCTGAAGAGGACAAGGAAGCGACTTGTCCCTGACCGTGAACATCCACTAACGACGCGCTGCTTGTACATTTACCAGTTTCACGAGAGGAGGCAAAAGAGCTAGAGGCTGAGTCAGCAAGATAAGCCAAAACTTGCTCTTGCTGCTCCGGCTTTAAAAGCGGTTTTCCTACTCCCAGAAAAGGGAGCGTTCGAGGCCTTGTGTAGCCAGACGACGAACCTGGCTCCACAGCTCCAGACTTAGGTGCAATATTTTTTTTCCCACGACCACCTGATGCTCCACCACTACCACTACCCTCATTACCAGCTGACAATGAACGCCCCCGGCCACGACCTCTTCCACCAGACTTCCTCATTGTTTTAAAAACGTAACCAAACTAACGGTATTTGTTGCTGTCACACAACTTACACGGTGAGCTATAACTTCAGTATGATTTAGCTACCCCTTTACAGGTGGGTGAGACCGCAAGGAAAAGCAGGCACAATGTTACACACTCTGTTTTTGGTGGCACCAAATGAGAGAAATGCCACACATGCAGGACTGTCACTGAAGCACAAATGTTAATATTAATCTCCCACTGTTTTTTTTTTTGTTTTTTTTCAGGGAGACTTTAGAAACAAAATGAAATAAAATGATTTTTTCAGGAAGAATTTAGAAACCAAATAACATAAAATGATTTTTCCAATGACAATTTAGAAACCAAATAAAAAAAAAAAAAAAAAAAAAAAAAAAGGCTTTCTATGCCCCACTGAATGAGAGATGCCACACACAGGAGTCAGGAGTGGCACACAAGCCCAGAGGCCAATATTGTTCTCCCAATGATTGATGTAGTGATTTTTTCAGGTAGATTTTGGAACCCAAATCAAGCAAAAAAAATAATAGGCTTTCTATGGCCCACAATTGGAGAGAGAGAGAGAGAGAGAGATGGCACACCCAGGAGTCAAGACTGGCACACAAGCAGAAAGGGCAATATTAATCTCCCACTGATTTTTTTTTTTTTTTTTTCAGGGAGACTTTAGAAAAAAAAAATAATACAAAAAAATGATTTTTTCAGGAAGAATTTAGAAACCAAATAAAATAAAATGATTTTTTCAGGGAGAATTTAGAAAACAAATAAAACAAAAAATAGGCTTTCTATGGCCCACTGAGTGAGAGATGACGCACACAGGAGTCAGGAGTGGCACACAAGCCCAGAGGCCAATATTGTTCTCCCACTTTTTTTTTTTTTTTTCAGGGAAAATTTATAAACCCAATAAAAAAAATAATAAATAGGCTTTCTATGGCCCACTATCTGAGAGAGAGAGATGGCACGCTTAGGACTGGCACACAAGCCCAAAGGCCAATATTAATCTCCCTTTTTTTTTCAGGGAGAATTCATAAAACCAAAAAAAAATAAATAAATAGGCTTTCTATGGCCCACTATTTGTGAGAGAGATGGCACGCTCAGGACTGGCACACAAGCCCAAAGGCCAATATTAATCTCCCCTTTTTTTTTCAGGGAGAATTTATAAAACCAAAAAAAATAAATAAATAGGCTTTCTATGGCCCACTATCTGAGAGACAGATGGCACGCTTAGGACTGGCACACAAGCCCAAAGGCCAATATTAATCTCCCACTGATTGATTTATTGATTTTTTCAGGTAGAATTTGGAACCCAAATCAAGCAAAAAAAAAAAATAGGCTTTCTATGGCCCACTGAGTGAGTGATGATGCACACAGGAGTCAGGAGTGGCACACAAGCCCTGAGGCCAATATTTTTCTCCCACTGATTGATGTGATTTTTTCAGGTAGATTTTGGAACCCAAATCAAGCAAAAAAAAAATAGGCTTTCTATGGCCCACTGAGTGAGTGATGATGCACACAGGAGTCAGGAGTGGCACACAAGCCCTGAGGCCAATATTTTTCTCCCACTGATTGATGTAGTGATTTTTTCAGGTAGATTTTAGAGCCCAAATCAAGCAAAAAAATAAATAGGCTTTCTATGGCCCACTGAGTGAGAGATGGCACAGACAGGGATGGCACTCTAGCAGAAATGCCAATTTTAATCTCCCACAAAAAAAAAAAAAAAAGGAACTGTCCTTCAATTACTATCTCCCTGCAGTAATCTCAGCCAGGTATGGCAGGCAGCAATAAAGAGTGGACTGATGCACAAATTAAATAAAAAGTGTGGACAAACAAACAAGATAGCTGTGCAGAAAGGAAGGAACAAGAGGATTTGTGCTTTGAAAAAAGTAGTTGGTTTGCACAGCGGCGTACACACAGCAATGCAGCTATCAGGGAGCCTTCTAGGGCAGCCCAATGAGCTACAGCGCTGAGAAAAAAAATAATGTAGCTTCCACTGTCCCTGCACACCGAAGGTGGTGTTGGACAGTGGAAATCGCTACAGCACAAGCGGTTTGGTGGTTAATGGACCCTGCCTAACGCTATCCCTGCTTCTGATGAAGCGGCAGCAACCTCTCCCTAAGCTCAGATCAGCAGCAGTAAGATGGCGGTCGGCGGGAACGCCCCTTTATAGCCCCTGTGATGCCACAGACAGCAAGCCAATCACTGCAATGCCCTTCTCTAAGATGGTGGGGACCAGGACCTATGTCATCACGCTGCCCACACTCTGCGTTTACCTTCATTGGCTGAGAAATGGCGCTTTTCGCGTCATTGAAACGCGACTTTGGCGCGAAAGTCGCGTACCGCATGGCCGACCCCGCACAGGGGTCTGATCGGGTTTCATGAAACCCGACTTTGCCAAAAGTCGGCGACTTTTGAAAATGAACGACCCATTTCGCTCAACCCTAGCGAACAATTTTCAGCCATAGAGGCAGGGTTTTCGGGTGTTTGATTCACCCTTTCCTTACCCGCTGGCTGCATGCTGGCTGCAATATTGGATTGAAGTTCATTCTCTGCCCTCCGTAGTACACGCCTGCGCAAGGCAAGATTGATTTCTGTAATGGTTAGGGCTCGTGCATGCGACCATAGTTTCCATCCAAGTGAGATCCGTGAAAACATTAAATCACATTCTGGCCAATGTTATTCAGTAGGGGAGTGTCCAATTTTTTTGGCATTAGGAAAAAATGCAGCATGCATGATTTGCTTCTGATAATTGGATGGTACTCACCTATTAATGACTATGGGTTCGTGGAAGATATCAGGCCACACTTGGATGACATCCAATTTTCACAATAAGACTAAATTGAGGAGATTGAGAAACTTTTTATTTTAATTATCCACATATGAGAAAAGAGGATTCCACTCTGATCAAACTCTAATCAAAGTCTGAACAGAATTTGATGAAGAACATACAGTTGTCTACACCTACCCTTGATGAGACTTGTGCATCTTTACACAGGTTTTTTTGCTCACTCCTTGTGAGCAAACTGATCCACCTGTCTCGTGTTTGAAGGCTGCCTTCTCTAGACTGCATGTCTCAGCTTCTTCCACCTATGTTCAATGGGATTTAGATTAGGACTCATTGAGGGACACTTAAGAGTTTTGCTCATAGCCTTTCTTGAATTGTATAGCTGTATTTTTCGGTCATTATCCTGATTGAGGACAAATGACCTGTGACTCAGACTAAGCTTTCTGACACTGGGAAGCACATTTGGTTTAAAAATCATTTGATAGTCTTGAGATTTACATTGTTTCCTTCACAGATTACAGGCACCCTGCGCTAGGTGCAGCAAAGCATCCTCAAACATAATTGAGCCTCCTCCATGCTTCACATTAGGTACAATATTTTTTCTTTGTATGCTTAATTTTTTCAAACACAAAACTAATTTCACAGAAGATTCCATGCAAGGAAACCTGCAGTACCACAGTCAGGGAACCATGCGAAAAATAATGAAAAATCCAGGGTGGTAAAATTAGAAGTCTTTATTCAAAATAATTTTAAAAAGTTGCACCAATGTGCATGGGTAAGTCCATAAGGAAATCTTGCAAACGCGTTTTGGAATTCAATCCTTATTCATTGCATAAAACTGATGTGGCTTGCCAAAAATGCTCCACTCTTTTCTTACTCGTAGAGATGGGCAGACACCTGGATGTTCGGGTCTTGTGAGTTTGGTCGAACAGTCAAACAAAGTTCGGGTTTGGATACCAAAAGAGTACTCAAACCTGAACCCAAACCCGGAACCCATTCACTTGAATGGGGGGCCCAAACATCCAGTGTTTGCCACGCTGTCATGTGAATGACAGCGTGACAAACATTGCTTCTGATTGGCGGTAAAATTATTACTACCTGTCTTGGTATTGCAGACCCCCCAGTGCTGTAATAACCTTGGTCGCTCTTCTTTGTACCCGCTCTATTTCAGCTATGTATTTCTTATACACCAGAACCAGAACTGTACACAGTATTCTAAGTGTGGTTGCACTAGTGACTTGTATAATGGTAAAATTATGTTCTCCCCATGATCATCTATGCCTCTTTTAATGCATTCCATTATTTTATTTGCCTTTGCAGCAGCTGCCTGACACTGTCCACTAAATGTGAGTTTGTCGTCCACCCATACCCCCAGGTCTTTTTCAGTGACAGTTTTGCCCAGTATTTTATAATTAAGCACATAATTATACATCTTATTTCTTCTGCCCAAGTGCATGACCTTACATTTGTCCCCATTTAAGCTCATTTGCCATTTATCAGCCCAAGCTTCTAGTTTACATAAATCCTCGTGTAATATTAAATTGTCCTCCCCTGTATTGATTACTCTGCAGAGTTTAGTGTCATCTGCAAAAATTGAAATTCTACTCTGTATGCCCCCTACAAGGTAATTAATAAATATGTTAAAAAGAATTGGGCCTAATACTGACCCCTGTGTCACCCCACTGTCACCTTTGTATTGTCTGGTGACATCAAGCCCACAGCTTAGTAATGGAGAGGTGCCTATAAGAATACTATCTATTACTAATCCTATAGTTTTATTGTAAATAAACACACAGCAAGAATAACATCCTTTATTTGAAATAAAAATAAAACACACTTTTCCTTTTTTATTTGAAAATAACAAACACAGTTATACTCACCTAATGCCCATTCCATTGAATCCCTCGTCTCCTGTAATAAAACTAAAATAAAAACCAGCAATATCCCTCACCTGTCATTCATTTTGTCCCACACCATAATCCATGTCCAGAGATTAATGGTTTTCAACCTGGACAGTGCCAAGATGCGACAGTCCAGGCTGAAAAACACCAGTGAATGAGCAGTTGAGAGCGCAGCATCAGTGACCAGCAGTGATGTCATCAAGGTTACTGCTGTTCACTGAGACTGCGGTTTCAGCCGAGCCAATGAATTACGGTGACCTCCCTCCAGTGATATCACCACTAGCACAGTGAGAAAAAGTCTCATGGTGCAGAGGCGAATCCACTGCAGTTCAAATTCATCTCAGTGAAATTCTCCCAATGAACTGTGGTAAACTCACCTCTGCACCTTGTGACTTTTTCTCACTGTGAGAGCACTAATCTCACCAGAGGGAGGTCACCACAGTACAGCCCGGCTGGGAACTCAGCCTCAGTGACCTGCAATAACCTCAATGAGGTCACCACTCCTCACTGATGCTCGCAGAAGCTAAATCACCAGTGATTCTCAACTTGGACGGTTCCATCTTGGCTGTTGGCTGTTATTAGTGGCAGCAGGCATAGATCAGTTCACAGCTGTGGGGCTCTCTGACTGGCGTTGAGGAGCGGGGGCACCACTTGTGCAAAGTGTGATATTAGGGTGCCAACCTCCGCTGGTAGCTAGGGACAAAACAGGGATAGCCTATTGTTTGAAAAAGTTGAAACCCCAACTACATCATTTGGTACACTGTATGTATGATAATCATTGTTCTATCCCATCCCTTAAGGGCTTAGTAGGGGTAGTAGGGATAGCCAACGGGGAGCGGGGGCACCACTTGCACAGGTAATAGGGTGCCAACCTCCGCTGGTAGGTATGGTGCATACAGTGAAGTGTAGGGCTAGGCACCACCCTGGCTTTTTCTATTGTATTATTTTGTTATGGTGATGGTTTGAGTAGTGCACTGATTAATCATTTTAAAATTAATTATTTAAAGGTATTTTTTATATTCAAAAAACACTGGGTTTTTTTCTGTGATCCCTCCAACAGTGTCACCAGCAAAGCACCCCCACACCATCACACCTGCTCCTCCATGCTTCATGGTGGGAACCAAGCATGTAGAGTCCATCCGTTCACCTTTTCTGTGTCGCACAAAGAAACGGTGTTTGGAACCAAAGATCTCAAATTTGGACTCATCAGACCAAAGCACACATTTCCACTGGTCTAATGTCCAATTCTTGTGTTTTTAGCCCAAACGAGTCTCTTCTGCTTGTTGCCTGTCCTTGGCAGTGGTTTCCTAGCAGCTATTTCACCATGAAGGCCTGCTGCACAAAGTCTCCTCTTAATAATTGTTGTAGAGATGTGTCTGCTGCTAGAACTCTGTGTGGCATTGACCTGGTCTCTAATCTGAACTGCTGTTAACCTGCGATTTCTGAGGCTGGTGACTCGTATAAACTTATCCTCAGAAGCAGAGGTGACTCTTGGTCTTCCTTTCCTGGGGTGGTCTTCATGTGAGCCAGTTTCTTTGTAGCGCTTGATGGTTTTTGCAACTGCACTTGGGGACACTTTCAAAGTTTTCCCTATTTTTTGGACTGACTGGCCTTCTTTTCTTAAAGTATTGATGGCCACTCATTTTTCTTTACTTAGCTGCTTTTTTCTTGCCATAATATAAATTCTAACAGTCTATTCAGTAGGATTATCAGCTGTGTATCCACCAGACTTCTGCACAACACAACTGATGGTCCCAACCCAATTTATAAGTCAAGAAATCCCACTTATTAAACCTGACAGGGCACACCTGTGAAGTGTAAACCATTCCCGGTGACTACCTCTTGAAGCTCATCAAGAGAATGTCAAGCGTGTGCAAAGCAGTCATCAAAGCAAAAGATGGCTACTTTGAAGAACCTAGAATATAAGACATATTTTCAGTTGTTTCACATTTTTTGTTAAGTATATAATTCCACATGTGTTAATTCATAGTTTTGATGCCTTCAGTGTGAATGTACAATTTTCAAAAGTCATGAAAATACAGAAAAATCTTTAAATGAGAAGGTGTGTCCAAACTTTTGGTCTGTACTATATATATATATATATATATATATATATATATACACTGCTCAAAAAAAGAAAGGTAACACTAAAATCCCACATCCTAGATATCATTGAATAAAATATTCCAGTTGTAAATCTTTATTCATTACATAATGGAATGCGTTGAGAGCAATAAAACAAAAAATGATCAACGTAAGTCACAAATGATATCCCACGGAGGTCTGGAGTTGGAATGATGCTCAAAATTAAAGTGGAAAATGCAGTTACAGGTTGATCCAACTTCAGTGGAAATGCCTGAAGAAAAGGAAATGATTCTCAGTAGTGTGTGTGGCCTCCACTTGCCTGTATGATCTCCTTACAATGCCTGGGCATGCTCCTGATAAGGTGGTTTACTGAAGGATCTCCTCCCAGACCTGTACTAAAGCATCCACCAACTCCTGGACAGTTTGTGGTGCAATGTGATGTTGGTGGATGGAGCGAGACATGAAGTCCCAGATGTGTTCAATCAGATTCAGGTCTGGGGAACGGGCGGGCCAGTCCAAAGCTTCAATGCCTTCATCTTGCAGGAACTGCTGACACACTCCAGGCACATGAGGTCTGGCATTGTCCTGCATTAGGAGGAACCCAGGGCCAACAGCACCAGCATTTGGTCTCACAAGGGGTCTGAGGATCTCATCTTGTTACCTAATGGTAGTTAGGCTACCTCTGGCGAGCACATGGAGGGCTGTGCGACCCTCCAAGGAAATGCCACCCCACAACATTACTAACTCACTGCCAAACCGGTCATGCAGAAGGATGTTGCAGGCAGCAGATCGCTCTCAACGGCATCTCCAGAATCTGTCACGTCTGCCACATATGCTCAGTGTGAACCTGATTTCATCTGTGAAGTGCACATGGTGCCAGTGGCGAATTTGCCAATCCTGGTGTTCTGCGACAAATGCCAAGAATCCTGAATGGTGTTGGGCTTTGAGCACAACCCCCATCTGTGAACGTTGGGCACTCAGACCATCCTCATAGAGTCGTTTTCTAACCATTTGTGCAGACACATGCACATTTGTTGCCTGCTGGTGGTCATTTTGCAGGGCTCTGGCAGTGTTCCTCCTGGTCTTCCTTGCACAAAGGCTGAGGTAGCGGTTCTGCTGCTGGGTTGTTGTCCTCATACGGGCCCCCTCCACATCTCCTGGTGTACTGGCCTGACTCCTGGTAGCGCCTCCAGCCTCTGAACACTACGCTAATGGACACAGCAAACCTTCTTGCCACAGCTCGCATTGATGTGCCATCTGGGATGAGCTGCACTATCTGAGCCAGTTGTGTTGGTTGTAGAGTCCGTCTCATGCTACCACGAGTGTGAAAGCACAACCAACATTCAAAAGTGACCAAAACATCAGCCAGAAAGCATTTGTACTGAGATGTGGTCTGTAGTCCTCACCTGCAGAGTGTGTCTTGATAATTGCCAATAATTTCCAGCTGTTGTCTATTTCATTTGCACAACAGGATGTGAAATTGATTGTCAAACAATGTTGCTTCCCAAGTGGACAGTTTGATTTCACAGAAGTTTGATTTACTTGGAGTTATATTCTGTTGTTTAAGTGTTCCCTTTATTTTTTTGGCTTGTTTTTTTAATAAATATATATATATATTTATACATAGACATGCCGTGATTAGAGATGCGTGAATTTGCTCGGGTTCCCTCTTATTCGGCAAGCTATAGCCCTTGCCGTAGAAGCTGCAGAGGGAACCCGGCTTCCAGTATCTTGCCGGCCGATCGACGCCGCAGTAGCATGTGTCGCGGCTATGTGACAGTCATGACACATGCATGGAGAGCCGAACAAACAGGCTCTCCAAGCATGTGTTGTGACTGTGACACAGCCGCGACACATGCAGCTGCAGCGCCAATCAGCTGATCGGCCGTCACAATCCAGGATGCCGGGTTCCCTCAGCAGCTTATTTGGCAAGCGCTATAGCTTGCCGAAAAAGAGGGAACCAGAGCAAATTCGCTCATCTCTAGTTGCGACCTTATGCACTCATATGCAAAAACTGACCCAGGTCTCATCAGAGCTGAAGTCCCAACCTAGCATTAGAGGCTAGAGAATTTCATCACTCATGGTAACTGTAAGAACATAAATCTTGGAAGTGTTGTGAGGTTTTTTCCTAACAATTTTGAGTCCATATTTCTACAGTAAGAAAAATATTCACAAGTACAAAATATTCAGTAGGATTGACAATTTTCGCAAGAATTGATGTTTCTGCAAACTCACCCCATGGTCAGACCATAAAATGCACAGTGCAAATGAAAAAATAAATTAATACACATGAGCTATAACTCACAAGCTAAAAGCCTCAGCATATTAAATGTTCTAGTTCATGACAGTACAAAAAGAAAAAGACTAAACAAACGGATTTTTTGGAAAAGTTGCCAGGAGAAAACTTGCTCCTAAAATTAAAACATCAGCACAGCTATAGTTTAGAGATTTGCATCTAAACAAACCACAACGCTTCTGGAACCAATGTCCCATAGACAGAATGCATCAAAGTTGAGACATTTGGTGACAATAGTCTGTGTCAAATTTGGTGAAAACTAACTACTAGAGTTGAGCGACTTTTACTTTTTTAGGATCGAGGATCAAAAGTCAGGTCGGGTGAAATCGGCCGATTATTGCGAAAAGTCGGTTGCCGACCGAAACACGAAACCCTATGCAAGTCAATGGGGAATCAAAGTCGGCAGTGAATGGAGGACAGGAAACCACCTACAGTGCCCATTTGAATGCCAAAAACATCAATTCGTATTACTGAAGCTTGTCAATCTTAATTTACTTTATAATAATAGTTAGGCATTGAAAACAGGGGCTCATTTGGCTAAAGTTGTGGGGGGTAGGGCTGGCTCAAGATTTTTGTGGGCCCAGGAAACGCAGAATACGTCACGGCGGTGGAGCAGGGAGAGGTAAGTATTTCAACTTTGCAAGTGCTGTGATCCTGAGCAAGCAGGGAGGGCCCACTAGTTGGCACTGGCACAGGGCCCCTCATAGTACGGCGGTGTTTGACGGTGGGCGGCACCTCCCAGTGCTAGAGAAACTTTTGCGTACTATGAGGGGCCCTGTGCCAGTGCCAACGAGTATGCCCCCCTTCACCTGATGAAGGAACCTGCACTTTCATCTGCACCTTCCTCTTTGTCCCCGTGTAAGGTGGTAAGGTATGCGGGAAGGGGAACCTGATTTTCAGCAGGGTCAGATTCTGGCTGTGTAGAGTGCAAGGGGAATGTAGTGGTCTGGGTCAATGTACCAGCAGACTCATCTAGCAGTGACTGGGCAATGGGCAGGATGAGGAGGAAACACAGATATAGGCCCAAAATAAAAAAGTAGGCTAAAATCAGTTCAAAATTGGTAACAGGAGTACACAGATGGCATTGCTTTGTTCAGCGGAGGAGGACAACTGATATGAGAGGCTCACACAGACTTAGTAGGCCTAAAATAAAAAAGTAGGCTAAATGCAGTTCAAAATAGGTAAGAGGAGTACACAGGCGGCATAGCTTTGTTCAGCGGAGGAGGACAACTGTTATGAGAGGCTCACACAGTTACTAGGCCCCAGTAAGTAAGTAGGGTAAAAGCAGTTCAAAATTGGTAAGAGGAGTACACAGGTGGCATAGCTTTTTTCAGCGGAGGAGGACAACTGTTATGAGAGGCTCACACATACTTAGTAGGCCTAAAATAAAAAAGTTGGCTAAATGCAGTTCAAAATTGGTAAGAGGAGTACACAGGCGGCATAGCTTTTTCAGCGGAGGAGGACAACTGTTATGAGAGGCTCACACAGACTTAGTAGGCCTAAAATAAAAAAGTAGGCTAAATGCAGTTCAAAATTGGTAAGAGGAGTACACAGGCGGCATAGCTTTTTTCAGCGGAAGAGGACAACTGTTATGAGAGGCTCACACACTTACAAGGCCCAAGTAAGTAAGTAGGCTAAATGCAGTTCAAAATTGGTAAGAGAAGTACACAAGCGGCATAGCTTTTTTCAGCGGAGGAGGACAACTGTTATGAGAGGCTGACACAGTTACTAGGCCCAAGTAAGTAATTAGGCTAAATGCAGTTCAAAATTGGTAAGAGGAGTACACAGGCGGCATAGCTTTTTTCAGCGGAGGAGGACAACTGTTATGAGAGGCTCACACGGTTACTAGGCCCAAATAAGTAAGTAGGCTAAATGCAGTTCTAAATTGGTAAGAGGAGTACACAGGCGGCATAGCTTTTTCCAGCGGAGGAGGACAACTGTTATGAGAGGCTCACACAGTTACTAGGCCCAAGTAAGTAAGTAGGCTAAATGCAGTTCAAAATTGGTAAGAGGAGAACACAGGCGGCATAGCTTTTTCCAGCGGAGGAGGACAACTGTTATGAGAGGCTCACACAGTTACTAGGCCCAAGTAAGTAAGTAGGCTAAATGAAGTTCAAAATTGGTAAGAGGAATACACAGGCAGCATAGCTTTTTTCAGCGGAGGAGGACAACTGTTATGAGAGGCTCACACAGACTTAGTAGCCCTAAAATAAAAAAGAAGGCTAAATGCAGTTCAAAATTGGTAAGAGGAGTACACAGGCGGCATAGCTTTTTTCAGCGGAGGACAACTGTAATGAGAGGCTGACACAGTTGCTAGGCCCAAATAAATAAGTAGGCTAAATGCAGTTCAAAATTGTTAAGAGGAGTACACAGGCGGCATAGCTTTTTCCAGCGGAGGAGGACAACTGTTATGAGAGGCTCACACAGTTACTAGGCCCAAGTAAGTAAGTAAGCTAAATACAGTTCAAAATTGGTAAGGGGAGTACACAGGCGGCATAGCTTTTTTCAGCAGAGGAGGACAACTGTTATGAGAGGCTCACAAAGACTTAGTAGCCAGTGCCGTCGCCCAAGTGTGGGCCCACCCACCTGTCCAGGCAAACGGCACTCGCACGGGTGCTTGCGCCAAGTGGTGACAATAGCCCTGTTGGGGGAGTCAGCCCATATAGGGAGGTATAAAAATGGCCTATGGTGGACATTCAGCAGCTGCAAAAGGAAAAATTGGAGAAGTCAGTAAGAGGAAGCCAAAAGCAAGACAATTTGAAGGCAAGCTACGTGTCAGCAGGGGAAGGTGAGGCAAAATAATTTGAAATCCATGATTGGTTCATTTTAATGAATGTTAGATCATCAACATTTCTGGTAGCCAGACGTGTCCTTTTTTCGGTCAGTATTGAACCAGCAGCACTGAATACTCTTTCTGATAGCACAATAGCAGCTGGGCAAGTGAGCTCCTGTAATGCATATTCTGCCAATTCAGGCAAGGTGTCTATTTTAGATGCCCAGTAATCAAAGGGGAATGACCTGTGAGGGAGAACATCGATAAGGGAGGAAAAATAGTTCGTAACCATACTAGACAAATGCTGTCTCCTGTTACTTTGAATCGATGCAGCAGTACCTGTCGTGTCTGTGGTCATTGCGAAATCACTCTACAACCTGGTCATAAAACCCCTCTGTCCAACGCCACTTCGGATTTGTGCACCTCTAACACCTCTGCCATGTTGCGCCCTACAGCTAGTGTGAGAACCATCACCGCCGCTGTGTGCTGGGAATGCCTGAACCAAACGGTCTATAAGAGTGGCTTGTTTGGTAACCAATATTTGCTCAAGGTTCTCATGTGGCATGATATTTTGTAAATTTCCTTTATATCATGGATCCAGGAGGCAAGCCAACCAGTAATCGTCATCGGTCATCATTTTGATAATGCGGGGGTCCCTTTTTAGGATATGCAAGGCATACACAGCCATGTGGGCCATTGTTCCAGGTGTCAATTCACTGCTTGTGCTGGGTTGAGGAGCACTTTCTTGCAAATCAACATCACTTGTGGCCCGCAAAAACCCTGTACCTGACCTTGCAACGCCACCAGTTTCTATTGCCCCCTGAGAAGCATCCTCCTCCCATAAATATTCATCCCCATCATCCTCCTCCTCCTCCTCTTCATCCGCCACCTCTTCCAGGAGAGTTCCCTGAGCAGACAATGGCTGACTGTCATCAAGGCTTCCCTCCTCCTCGGCTGCAGATGCCTGCTCCTTATTGTGTGTCAAACTTTGCATCAGCAGACGCATTAGTGGGATGCTCATGCTTATGATGGCGTCGTCTGCACTTACCAGCCATGTGCATTCCTCAAAACACTGAAGGACTTGACAGAGGTCTTGTAGCTTCGACCACTGCACACCAGACAACTCCATGTCTGCCATCCAACTGCCTGCCCGTGTATGTGCATCCTCCCACAAATAAATGACAGCACGCCTCTGTTCGCACAGCCTCTGAAGCATGTGCAGTGTGGAGTTCCACCTAGTTGCAACGTCGATTATTAAGCGGTGCTGGGGAAGATTCAGCGATCGCTGATGGTTCAGCATATGGCTGGAGTGTACGAGCGACCTGCGGATGTGCGAGCAAAGTCTTTGCACCTTCAGGAGCAGGGCTGGTAACTCTGGATAATTTTTCAGGAAGCACTGCACCACCAGGTTCAAGGCGTGAGCCAGGCAAGGTATGTGTTTCAGTTCTGAAAGGGCTATGGCAGCCATAAAATTCCTTCCGTTATCACTGACTACCTTGCCTGCCTCAAGATGTACACTGCCCAGCCATGACTGAGTTTCTTGCTGCAAGTACTCGGCCAGTACTTCCGTGGTGTGTCTGTTGTCGCCCAAACATTTCATTTGTAGCACAGCCTGCTGATGCTTACCACTAGCTGTTCGATAATGGGACACCTCGTGTGAAACACTGGCAGCAGCGGATGGAGTGGTCATGCGACTTCGCTCTCTGGATGAGCTTTCACTTCTGAAGGAGGAGGAGGAGGGGTGGCGAACGCCTACAGCCAACTGTTTCCTAGACCGTGGGCTAGGTAGAACTGTCCCACTATGGCTGTGCCCTGTGGACTCTGCATCCACCACATTAACCCAGTGTGCCGTGATGGACACGTAACGTCCCTGGCCATGCCTACTGGTCCATGCATCTGTTGTGAGGTGCACCTTTCTACTCACTGATTACCTCAGTGCATGGACAATGCAGTCTTTGACATGCTGGTTGAGGACTGGGATGGCTTTTCTCGCAAAGAAGTGTCGACTGGGTAGGTCATAGCGTTGTACTGCGTAGGCCATCAGAGCTTTGAAAGCTTCACTTTCAACCAACCGGTAGGGCATCATCTCTAACGAGATTAGTCTAGCAATGTGGGTGTTCAAACCCTGTGTACGCGGATGAGAGGATGAGTACTTTCTTTTCCTAATGAGAGTCTCTTGTAGGGTGAGCTGGACTGGAGAGCTGCATATGGTGGAACTAGCGGGGGTGGTGGTGGACATGGCAGATTGAGAGTGGGTTGGTGATGGTATTCTTGATGTTGGCCTACATACAGTGTTTCCTACCAAGAACCTTGCGATTCCCTGACTGCTTTGGCCTTGCGACGATACCTCCACATTTGCTGCTGGTGGTTTCCTAACTGGTGGGCTTACAGTGAGGCAAGCAATGTAGCGTTGCTAACTTCCTTCATTCTGAGCATGTGCACCAACGGTACGGGACGTTTGGTAGTTAGTCCCGGCTTGCAAGTGCATGCTGGTTAAATGTCTAAGCATGCACGTTGTATTTACATTTTGGAGATTCTTCCCTCTGCTAAAGGTCTTTGAGCATTTCTTACAGATAACTTTGCAGTGATCATTCGGATCATGGTTAAAAATTTCCCGCACTGAACTCTTCCTACTATGCAATACCTTTTCAGGCATTGCACACTGTTCTACTTTACCGGATGGCCACGCTGTCCTAAAACTGTTTTTGGTTTTGACAAACGTTTTTTGCCAGATACGGGCCTGCCAGATGAAAGCTGTTGCGATGTAGATGGCTGCTGCGGATCATCCTCCTCCGCTTCTGAGCTACTGGCAACGGCACCCTCTTCCCCCAATGGCTGCCAATCTAGATCAATAACTGGGTGATCTACCACCTCCTCTGCAATGTCATGTGCACCTTCCTCTGTGTCACCGTGTAAAGTGCTATAGCGTTCGGGACGGGGCACCATAGTCTCATCAGGGTCAGATTCTGGCTCAGTACACTGCGAGGGCAATGTAGTGATCTGAGTCAATGGAACAGCATAATAATATAGCTGTGGCTGTGCATCTGTACACTCCATGTCCGATTCATCTTGTAATTGGCTGCTAACAATTTCCCTCTCTAACCAGGCACGGTATGTGTAAAGAGCTCCATGGAGTAAACTGTAGTGTCGCCTGCCGCATCCTTCTTTTCTGGTTTGGGTGAAGGACACAAGGAAGCGACTTGTTCCTGACCAGGAGCATCCACAGACGACTTGTGCTTTTATATTTAGAACTTTCTGAAGAGGAGGTGAAAGAGCTAGAGGCTGAGTCAGCAAGGAAAGCCAAAACTTTTTCCTGCTGCTCCGGCTTTAAAAGCTGTTTTCCTACTCCCAGATAAGAGAGCCTTCGAGGCCTTGTGTAGCCAGACGATGACGCTGGCTTAACACCTCGAGCCTTTGGTGCTATTTTGCTTTTCCCACTACCACCAGATGCTCCACCACCACCATCAGTACCAGCTGGCAACGACCGCCCATGGCCTCTTCCACCAGACTTCCTCATTTTTGGAAAAATCTAACCAAAATAACAACCATTATATGGTACGGTAAAACAAGGTAGAAGGTGTATATAAACTTGTTGAGAATTTAAATCTCCCTTTTTTGGGGGGAGACAGCACCAAAACTCAGGTCCAGTGCATTACACTACACAATGTAAGTGGCAGAACATGGCTGGAAGATATATGACAAACTAACAGAACTGACGTAGATCCACTTAGTGCCAATTTAAATCTCCCTTTTTTGGGGGGAGACTGCAACAAAACTCAAGCCCGGTGTATTACACTACACAATGTAAGTGGCAAAACGTGGCTCGAAGATATACACCAAACTAACAGAACTGACGTAGATCCACTTAGTGCCAATTTAAATCTCCCTTTTTTGGGGGGGAGACTGCACCAAAACTCAGGCCCAGTGTATTACACTACACAATGTAAGTGGCAGAACGTGGCTGGAAGATATACGACAAACTAACAGAACTGATGTAAATCCACTTAGTGCCAATTTAAATCTCCCTTTTTTGGGGGGGAGACTGCACCAAAACTCAGGCCCAGTGCATTGCACTACACAATGTAAGTGGCAGAATGTGGCTGGAAGATATACAACAAACAAGAAGAACTGACGTAGATCCACTTAGTGCCAATTTAAATCTCCCTTTTTTAGGGGGGGGGGGAGACTGCACCAAAACTCAGGCCCAGTGTATTACACTACACGATGTAAGTGGCAGAACATGGCTGGAAGATCTACGACAAACTAACAGAACTGATGTAGATCCACTTAGTGCCAATTTAAATCTCCCTTTTTTGGGGGGAGACTGCACCAAAACTCAGGCCCAGTGTATTACACTACAAAATGTAAGTGGCAGAACGTGGCTGGAAGATATACGACAAACTAGCAGAACTGACGTAGATCCACTTAGTGCCAATTTTTATCTCCCTTTTTTGGGGGGGAGACTGCACCAAAACTCAGGCCCAGTGTATTACACGACACAATGTATGTGGCAGAACGTGGCTGGAAGATATTCGACAAACTAACAGAAATGACGTAGATTCACTTAGTGCCAATTTAAATCTCCCTTTTTTGGGGGGGAGACTGCAACAAAACTCAGGCCCAATGGTATTACACTACACAATGTACGTGGCAGAACGTGGCTGGAAGATATACGACAAACTAACAGAACTGACGTAGATCCACTAAGTGCCAATTTAAATCTCCCTTTTTTCGGGGGGAGACTGCACCAAAACTCAGGCCCAGTGTATTACACTATACAATGTAAGTGGCAGAACGTGGCTGGAAGATATATCAAAAAATACAAGGGCTGTAGTACAATTTCAATTTCCCTACAATGATCTCAGGACAAGTATGGCAGCAATAAAAATGACTGCTGCACACAAAAGTGTGGACAAATAAACAAGATAACTGTGCAGAAAGGAGCAACAGGATTTTTGCTTTTAAAAAAGCAGTTGGTTTGCACAGCGGCGTACAAACAGCAATGCAGCTATCAGGGAGCCTTATAAGGCAGCCTAATAAGCTACAGAGCTGATGCACAAAAATATTAACTCCACTATCCCTGCAAAGAAAAGGTGGTGTTAGATAGTGGAAATCGCTACAGCACAAGCAGTTTCGGGGCTTAATCTTCCCACCCTAACTATATCCCTTCTTCTGATGCAGCTGCAGCAACCTCTCCCTATGCTGCGATCGGCAGAAGTAAGATGGCGGTCGGCGTGCAAGCCCCTTTATAGCCCCTGTGATGCTGCAGAAAGCAAGCCAATCACTGTAATGCCCTTCTCTAAGATGGTGGGGACCGAGACCTATGTCATCACGCTGCCCACACTCTGCGTCCTCCTTCATTGGCTGAAAAATGGCGCTGAAAACGTCACATGAAACGCGACTTTGGCGCGCTGATTGTCGACCTCATGGCCGATCCCACACTAGGATCGGGTCGGGCTTCACGAAGCCCGACTTTGCCGAAAGTCGGCGATTTTTGAATTTGTCCGATCCGTTTCACTCAACCCTAGTGGAGATGATCAGTGGCTAGAGCTACGTCCTATCTCAAAACTAATGAGAACATGAAAAAGGTCATAAGAACAGCGAGCACTAGTGTTGAGCGATACCGTCCGATACTTGAAAGTATCAGTATCGGATAGTATCGGCCGATACCCGAAAAGTATCGGATATCGCCGATACCGATACCCGATACCAATACAAGTCAATGGGACACCAAGTATCGGAAGGTATCTTGATGGTTCCCAGGGTCTGAAGCAGAGGAAACTCTCCTTCAGGCCCTGGGATCCATATTAATGTTTAAAATAAAGAATTAAAATAAAAAATATTGACATGCTCACCTCTCCGGAGGCCCCTGGACATCACCGCTGGTAACCGGCAGCCTTCCTTGCTTAAAATGAGCGCGTTTAGGACCTGAGAATGACGTCGCGGCTTCTGATTGGTCGTGTGCCGCTCATGTGACCGCCACGCGACCAATCAGAAGCCACGATGTCATTCTCAGGTCCTAAATTCCTAGAATGAGGAGTTTAGGACCTGAGAATGACGTCGCGGCTTCTGATTGGTCGCGTGGTGGTCACATGAGCGGCACGCGACCAATCAGAAGCCGTGACATCATGGAAGTCTCTAAACGCGCTCATTTTAAACAAAGAAGGCTGCCGGTTACCAGCGGTGATGTCCAGGGGCCTCCGGAGAGGTGAGCATATCAATATTTTTTTATTTTAATTCTTTATTTTACACATTAATATGGATCCGATACCGATTCCCGATACCACAAAAGTATCGGAACTCGGTATCGGAATTCCGATACCGCAAGTATCGGCCGATACCCGATACTTGCGGTATCGGAATGCTCAACACTAGTGAGCACTCATCATCATCATCTAATGTCCAATCTTTATTGTGGCATAATTTCAATAGCAGGTATGATCAGGGAGAAATGTGATTGCAAGACGACGGCCGTTTCGCACTCCTGCGCTTCCACGGGTTTTGATCCAGACCCGTGGAAGTGCAGGAGCGCTGCCTTTCAACAAGCTTTACTAGAATGGTGAACCCAAACAAGTAACCGGACATACAGTAAAACGTCCGTGTTCGGGTTTAGATGACGGACACTAGATGTTCATTCTGGACCCTGAACTTTCCCGTTCTCGTTTGCTTATCCCTTGTCATCATCTTATTGTTAAAAAACTACTTTAAGGAATTGCAGTCCTATCTCACATATTCTTAGTACTGTGATAGTCATGTGAGTAATTAATTTTTGCACTCAAGATTGTTTTCTATTTTATGAGTAGCCAAGAAGCAACAGTGAACCATCAGTAAGCCATCCAAATAAACCATGTGTTACATTTTATTATGATAACCATGTGTTACATTTTGCTGTGAAAAAGCTAGTAGTAAATATTAAAGCTATAGCTTATGCACATATATTTTTTTAATCGTGTAATCCCCTGTTTCAGCATACGTGGTCTATTGCAGCTGCAGATCTGTCTATGTAGAGGTACATAATGCCACTGTGACCTATTGATTTGTCATATCTGTTTCATGTGGAAAAGCCAGTACTTGAATCTGATATGCTTTTAATCCATTCAGTAAGACAGTGCAAAATGTCATTATTAGGGGAAAGTGACCTAAAAAAAGCCCAGATAAACATTACACAATCTTTTAAGAAGGACACCTGAAACTAAAATGTCACTAAGAGATGGATGAAAAATGTCTGATGGCTTGCTGAATTCCTTCTACGTATCTATGTTACACCAAATTAATCCAGGTCTTGAAGCCTTCATACTGGTCAACATTCATAGACTACATTTAATAGGCAATATGCCACAATATATAAATCTTTTTATTTTGTGAGTTCCTTTCATGCCAACAAAACAGCTCTGATCCATTGAAGCATAGTCTACAGAACTTCAGAAGGTATCCTGTGGAATTTAAAAATAAGGAGATGCCACAGCTTAACTTTTAAGTTGCGAGGAAGGATTGAACCTTTACCATTTTGTCATGTTCCTCAGTCCATTTCAGTACAATTTTTACTGTGTGAGAGTGAGCATTACCTCGGTGAAATAGCCGTTGAATTTAGGAAATGCCATTACCATTAAACATAATGTTTGGACTGCGTAATGATTTCGTAAGTGGTACCAGTAAAAGCAATGTTGACATTACTACCAGGGCACACGGTTTCCTAAAAGAACAATACCTGAAGCATAATGGTATGTGCACACGTAGGAAAAGAGGTGCAGAATTTTCTGCACAAAATCCGCATCTCCTGGCAGAATCTGCAGCCGCGGATTTTCCACGGTTTTTATGCGGATTTTGTACAGTTTTTATGCGGAATTGTTGCGGATTTTGTGCGGATTTCCAGCGGTTTTGGGCCACTGCGGAATTTAAACATGGAGGGGTGAAGAAACGCTGCAGATCCGCACAAAAGAAGTGACATGCACTTCTTTGAAATCTGCACAGCTTTTTTTTTTTACCATAGACTAACATTATACTGTACATCACAGTGTTTATCTGCAGCATTTCTGCGTGGTAAAATCAGCTGCGGATCCGCAGCAAATCCGCATCGTGTGCACACAGCCTTAACTAACTCTTCTGGCTGGTCTTTTTCCCAAACAGTATCCTGGTTTTATCGCTTCTGGTTTCATCGCACATTTTATACAGTGGGGCAAAAAAGTATTTAGTCAGTCAGCAATAGTGCAAGTTCCACCACTTAAAAAGATGAGAGGCGTCTGTAATTTACATCATAGGTAGACCTCAACTATGGGAGACAAACTGAGAAAAAAAAATCCAGAAAATCACATTGTCTGTTTTTTTAACAATTTATTTGTATATTATGGTGGAAAATAAGTATTTGGTCAGAAACAAAATGTCATCTCAATACTTAGTAATATATCCTTTGTTGGCAATGACAGAGGTCAAACGTTTTCTGTAAGTCTTCACAAGGTTGCCACACACTGTTGTTGGTATGTTGGCCCATTCCTCCATGCAGATGTCCTCTAGAGCAGTGATGCTTTTGGCTTTTCGCTTGGCAACACGGACTTTCAACTCCCTCCAAAGGTTTTCTATAGGGTTGAGATCTGGAGACTGGCTAGGCCACTCCAGGACCTTGAAATGCTTCTTACGAAGCCACTCCTTCGTTGCCCTGGCGGTGTGCTTTGGATCATTGTCATGTTGAAAGACCCAGCCACGTTTCATCTTCAATGCCCTTGCTGATGGAAGGAGGTTTGCACTCAAAATCTCACGATACATGGCCCTATTCATTCTTTCATGTACCCGGATTAGTCGTCCTGGCCCCTTTGCAGAGAAACAGCCCCAAAGCATGATGTTTCCACCACCATGCTTTACAGTAGGTATGGTGTTTGATGGATGCAACTCAGTGTTCTTTTTCCTCCAAACACGACAAGTTGTGTTTCTACCAAACAGTTCCAGTTTGCTTTCATCAGACCATAGAACATTCTCCCAAAACTCCTCTGGATCATCCAAATGCTCTCTAGCAAACTTCAGACGGGCCCGGACATGTACTGGCTTAAGCAGTGGGACACGTCTGGCACTGCAGGATCTGAGTCCATGGTGGCGTAGTGTGTTACTTATGGTAGGCCTTGTTACATTGGTCCCAGCTCTCTGCAGTTCATTCACTAGGTCCCCCCGCGTGGTTCTGGGATTTTTGCTCACCGTTCTTGTGATCATTCTGACCCCACGGGGTGGGATTTTGCGTGGAGCCCCAGATCGAGGGAGATTATCAGTGGTCTTGTATGTCTTCCATTTTCTAATTATTGCTCCCACTGTTGATTTCTTCACTCCAAGCTGGTTGGCTATTGCAGATTCAGTCTTCCCAGCCTGGTGCAGGGCTACAATTTAGTTTCTGGTGTCCTTTGACAGCTCTTTGGTTTTCACCATAGTGGAGTTTGGAGTCAGACTGTTTGAGGGTGTGCACAGGTGTCTTTTTATACTGATAACAAGTTTAAACAGGTGCCATTACTACAGGTAATGAGTGGAGGAAAGAGGAGACTCTTAAAGAAGAAGTTACAGGTCTGTGAGAGCCAGAAATCTTGATTGTTTGTTTCTGACCAAATACTTATTTTCCACCATAATATGCAAATAAATTGTTAAAAAAACAGACAATGTGATTTTCTGGATTTTTTTTTCTCAGTTTGTCTCCCATAGTTGAGGTCTACCTATGATGTAAATTACAGACGCCTCTCATCTTTTTAAGTGGTGGAGCTTGCACTATTGCTGACTGACTAAATACTTTTTTGCCCCACTGTATATACGTAGCTGCAGGTATCCGTGGATAGGATTTTTCTTTTACACCTTATACCTGCTAATTTTATTACAAAGCAATCCATAGCCCCCTTTCTTCTACATTTATTTGCTTGGTCACACTGCAGACTACAGAGAGGTTATTTCAATACAAGAGCGTGAAAATCTAACAATTTTATTTTATTTTTTTGTCCTAGGCATATAATGTGAGTGCGCAGAAAAATCTGGCTCTTTTTTGGTGCTATAGTATTTTTTGGAGTGTTTTACAACATTTTTGGACAAGACACCATTTTGCTGACCAAAAAATCAATCTGTACCTTGCCCAAAAATATTTAGCTACAGTTCTTATATTTATCACTGTGATTTGTACAACACACACATCACATATCATTGCGCTAAATATTTTATAATTTTAGCACTCCAATTTTTTTTTGTGTGTCACAGCCTACTTATTGACACAATTTTGAGGGGCCAAAAAAAAATCAAGGCCACATTTTGATCAGTCTGTTATCGCCGTGTGACGCCTGGTCTATCTGTGGTGTCCAAATCATTGGTTTTCAGGCACACATTCCTGTTTTATGTCTGCTATCCTTGGTGTATACAGTATTTTGTGGTTAAAAAATAAAAAAAAATCCAGGCCACATATTGAAACAGTCTGTTACCTCAGTCAGATGCCTGGTCTATTTGTGGTGTCCAAATCCTTGCTTTTCAGACATACATTCCAGTTTTTTTCTGCTACCATTGGTCTATACAGTATGTTGTGGTTAAAAAAAAAATTAAAAAAATCCAGTCCACATATTGAAACAGTCTGTTATCTCAGTCAGACTCCTTGTTTATCTGTGGTGTCCAAATCCTTGCTTTTCAGGCATACATTCCAGTTTTTTGTCTGCTACCATTTTTCTATACAGTATTTTGTGGTTCAAAAAATATATCCCACACTAATGGTGGAAAATACGTAACAAAAGCATGGCAAAATTATTATCAAAAAATAAATGTGTTTTACGCAGCATCCTTCCTGCCAACACATTAGGATATGAAATGTCTCCTGCAAATCCTGAATGTGTGCACAAAGCCTTAGTCCCTGTCCTGTGTCACTCCAATCACTATAAGTCTTTGATAGCATCATAATTAATTTGGGGGTGGGAGAAGATGCTATCAGGTACTGAGCATTCTCCGTTACCTCTCAAGACATTACAAGTTCCTGACCTTTCAGTTCATTACAAAGTGTACTATGCACCTTACTGCCTCCTCTCCCTAAAAAATTTGAAGTTCCTGATAGCATCACAATGAATTATGAGATGGAGGAGGATGCTATCAGGGACTTAGCACCCTCCTCCACTATTCAATACATTTCACATCCATATCTAATGTCCTCCTCCTGTTCATAAGTCCATTATAAGTCCCCCTTACTTCCATTCCAATCCCCCACATCCATCATTGTCCTCTCCACCACCTCCTTTATTGCCCTCTCCACCACCTCCAACATTGCCCTCGCCACCATTCCAATCATTGTTCTCCCCCACCACCTCCATCAATGCCATCTACAGCACCCCAAACATTCTTCTCCCCCACCACTCTCATCGATGTCCTCTCCCTCACCTCTCCCTTCATTGTCCGCTCCCCCACCCTATCATTGTTCTCCCCCACAACCCCATCTTTGTCCTTTACACCACTTCCATCATTGCCTTCTCCCCCACCACCCCAACATTGCCAATTCCACCACCTCCATCATTGCCTACTCCCCTCCACCTCCATCATTTCCTCTCCACTACCCCAATCATTTCCATCTTCAAAACCCAAATCATTGTTCTCCCTACCACTCAAATGATAGTCCTCCCCACCACCCCAATCATTGTCCTTAACACCTACATCTTCATTGCCTTCTCCCCAACACCTCCATCATTGCCCATTCCATCACACCACCATCATTGTCCTTTCTACCACCACTATCATTGCCTTCTACAAACCACCCCATCATTGCCCTTTCCACCATGTCATCATTACTTTCTCCCTCACCACCCCATCATTACCCTTTTCATCACCTCCATCACTGCTTTCTCCCTCACCACCCTATAATTGCCCATTAAATCACCTCCATCATTGCCTCCTCCCCCACCGCCTCATCATTGCCTTCTCCAACACCTACACACACATAGAGCACCAATCACCTCTTTACATGCTACCCAGCAGCCGCAGTGCACACACACACACACTCACACAGGGCACCACTCACCTCTCTGCACATTCCCCACAGCGACATCTCACACACACACACAGCACCACTCACCTCTCTGCACGATCTCCGCAGACGCAGCATCTTTATCGCTGGCTGCTTCCTCTCTCTGACACAGAAGTGCAGTGAACGATGATGCCATCCAGCCATGTGACTGACAGGAAGAGCGGGAAAGAAGCAGGACAGATCCCTGTTGCTTTACTATGCTGCCATTTGCACCGGAGCTGCAGGGTTTGCTGCCTGTATGCTGCACATGAAGGCAATCTGGTCAGGGGCCCCCTGGAGCCTCAGGGCTGGATAAACAGGAAATGTTGCCCTCAGTGTTAGCCACCCTGCAGAGGCCCCCCTCCACCTCCAGGCCTCTGTGCAGCTGCAACGGCTGTATATGCGGGAAGTCCATCCCTGCAATGACCATAGGTGAGCTCACTGTAGTTCACAGAGAGAATTCCACTGCAGTGAACTTGCCTCTGCACCGTGAGACTTTTTCTCACAGTGCAGAGGCCAACTCTGTTCATTTGTAGGCTGGGAACTAGCGATGAGCAAATTTTTTCAGCTCCCTGCTTTTTCAGCAAGCTATAGCACTTACCAAATAAGCTGCAGAGGTAACTCGGCTACCTGGATCACACCTGCTTATCAGCTGTCCGGTGCCACAGCTGCATGTGTCACAGCTGTTTCATTGTCACAACACATTTATGGAAAGCCTGACAAACATGTTTGGGCCCCCCATAAAAGTGAGTGGGATCCGGGTTTGGGTCCAGGTATTGTTCTGATACCAAGACACAAACTTTTTGCAGCTGTTCAGCCGAATCCACTGGACGAAAACATCCCGGTGTCCTCCCATCTCTAGTACTGAACATTGACGAGCACGCTCACTCATGACTACAGTCAATATTATGACTTACTTACAGCCAAAGCTAACAGGCAATTCTCTATAGTCCTCCTTCTAGACCTGTCCTCTGCCTTCGACACAGTTAACCACTGCCTCATACTACAGATCCTCTCTTCCTTTGCGGTCAAAGACCTCGCCCTATCTTGGATCTCCTCATACCTTACCAACTGCACATTTAGCGTTTCCTACTCCCATACTACCTATTCATCTCACCCCCTCTCTGTTGGTGTCCCTCAAAGCTCTGTCCTTGGGCTCTTACTCTTCTCAATCTATACACTTGACCTGGGACAACTCATAAAATCCTATGGCTTCCAGTACTTTCTATATGCTGATGACACTCAGATCTACCTCTCTGGCCGAGATGTCACCTCTCTGCTCTCCAGAATCCCAGAGTGTCTATCAGCCATATCCTCCTTCTTCTCCTCTCACTTCCTCAAGCTCAATGTGGACAAATCTGAACTAATTATCTTTCCTCCATCTCGCATATCTTCCCTACCTTATCTATCTATCAAAATAAATGAAATCACACTTTCCCCAAAATCCGCTGTCTCGGAGTAACCCTGGATTCTGCCGTGTCCTTCTAACTGCACATCCAAGCTCTCTCCACCTTCGGTCGCCTCCACCTCAAAAATATTTCCAGAATCCATCCTTTCCTCAACCCTCACTCTACCAAAATGCTTGTGCATGCCCTAATCATCTCCCGTCTCGACTACTGCAACATCCTCCTCTGTGGCCTACCTTCTAACACTCTCGCACCCCTCCAGTCCATCCTTAACTCTGCTGCCTAAATAATTAATCTCTCTCCTCGCTACACTCCTGCTTCCCCGCTTGGCAAATTCCTTCACTGGCTCCCAATTTCCCAGCGTTTCCAGTTTAAACTACTAACACTGACCTACAAAGCCATCCATTACCTTTCTCCTCCGTATATTTCCAAACTAATCCCTCAATATCTTCCCTCACGTAATCTCCAGTAATCCCATGACCTCCTTCTCTCCTCCTCGCTTATTTGCTCCTCACCCAATCGCCTCCAAGACTTCTCCCGAATATACCCCATCGTCTGGAATTCTGTGCCCCAACACATCCAGTTATCCACCACATTTGGATCCTTCAAAAGAAACCTGAAAACCCACCTCTTCAAAGAAGCTTACAACCTGTAATGACCACACTGCCACCTCAACACCATCGGAGCTACTGGAACCCTCGACCTACTGTCTCCTTCCCCATAATCTTGTAGAATGTAAGCCCGCACAGGCAGGGTCCTCATCCCTCTGTATAAGTCTGTCATTGTTAGTTTTGTTTACTGTAAGTGATATTTGTATTTTGATGTAACCCCTTCTCATGTACAGCACCATGGATTTAATGGTGCTATATAAATAATAGTAATAAATAAATAAATTATTCAGTATGTCAATTTCGCCTTGTAAGACTAGACTCTGGTAAGAATGGTTCTGAGACAGGTCTGAAATCACACAAAAACTATATGGAGACCTTGTTAATGACCTGACGAGTGCTGAGCCCACAATCTCAAACATTACTATCAGTAACACACTATGCCGTCATGGATTAAAATCCTGCAGGGAACGCAAGGTACTCCTGAGCATGTCAGAACATGTCCAGGCCCATTTTAAATTTAGCAATCACCATCTGGTTGATCCAGAGGAAGCATTGGAGAAGGTCAGGTGTCGCATGAGACAAAAATATAATTTTTTACTGAATAAGCTGCAGATATAACTTGGATACCTGGAACCCTCTTGCTGATCAGGTGTCCAGCGCAGCAGCTGCATGTGTCGCGGCTGTTTCACTGTCAAAACACATGCATGGTGAGCCCAACAATCAGATCAGGCTCTCCATGTATTTGTTGTGACAGTGAAACAGTCAAGGAAAAGGATAGATGTATTCCTAAATAGGAACAAAACACCATTCAAATTTTAGATACAAACTGATCCCCCTGATCTGACACCTCATCGGTTGGAACCCCATGAAGCTTCATGCTCTCAGTGACACCTGAGTCAGTGTCTTGGCATTAGGTAAAGCCAAGGTAGGTCAGGTAAAGAAATAAAGTGAGCAATTTTACAAAACCTATCCACCACAACTAAGATAACCATTTTGCCAGAGGACAAAGGGAGATCCGTGATGAAATGCATGGATAAATGAGTCTTTGGTCAGTCAGGATTGGTCAATGGTAAAAGAGCCCTAGAAGGAAGAGTATGCAGGGTCTTAGAATGCGCACAGACACTACAAGAGAGTACGATGTCTACAACATCCCTACACAACCTAGACCACCAGAAACTACGAGAAAGGAGATTCAAGGTCACATTACTACCTGGGTGACGAGCCAGAGATAAGTTATGATGTGTCTGTAAAATTTTGAGAATCAGATGTACAGGTACAGACAATTTCCCTGAAGGACCAGCAAGTACTTCCCCCTGAGCCTTCAATACCTCACCTTCAAGTTCAGAACACACTGCGGAGATGACAACCCCTTTTGTAAAATAGGGACAGCATCACCAGTAATCCCACCCCTAGGGACATTCCGAGATAAAGCATCCTCTTTAACATTTTTAATCCCAGAACCGTAAGTGACCACAAAATTAAACCTGGGGAAAAACAAAGACAGTCTAGCTTGCCTGGGATTTAGAGGTTTAGCAGATTCTAGGTCCATCAAGTTTTTATGATCAGTAATGACTGTGAATGGGTGAACTGCCCCCTACAAAAAATGACATCACTCCTCAAATGCCAACTTAGTAGCCGAAAGTTTCCTATTGCCCACTTCATAGTTTCTGCCGATTACCACTTTTTAGAGAAGAAGGCACATGGATGCCATTTACTAGGTGATGATCCTAGAGACAAAACAGCTCTGACCCCCTCCTCCGAAGCATCAACCTCAACAATAAATGGTTGAGAAGGAGGAGTCGTGGGACAGATATGTTAGTGGCGTAAGGGTACCGTCACACAGTGGCATTTTGATCGCTACGACTGCACGATCCGTGACTCTCCAGCATCGTAACAATATCGCTCCAGCGTCGTAGACTGCTGTCACACTTTGCAATGTACGACGCTGGAGCGATAATTTCATGACGTATGTGCGATGTAGAAGCCATTGGTTACTATGCGCACATCGTATACAATATATGTTACACCATGCGATCATGCCGCCACAGCGGGACACTAGACGACGAAAGAAAGTTTCAAACGATCTGCTACGACGTACGATTCTCAGCGGGGTCCCTGATCGCAGGAGCGTGTCAGACACTGCGATATCGTAAATATATCGCTCGAACGTCACGAATCGTGCCGTTGTAGCAATCAAAATTGCACTGTGTGACGGTACCCTAAGACAAATACGGATAACTAAAAGCAACATACACTCATCAAGGGTCAAAAGGAATGAAGGGAAAGATAAGAAGACACAAACCAAATTGGAATAGGATAATGGAGAAAGCATATACCCAAAAATAGTAAACAACAGTCTTCAGCAGCAACTACAAATTCCAACTTCAGCAGCCAGGAAGCAAAACTTTCACGGGCAGGAAAGAAAAGGTCTGGCCAGGTTTTATAGAAGGAGAGAATGAGCATGTCAGGAGCAGCTTTGACAAAGAGCTACATATCTCTAACCAGCATGCAAAGAGTCATTAACCTCTTCAGCACCAAAAGTGGAATAAAACCGAGGCTAAATTGAAGACCTGTGATTCACAGTATGTAAAGATTGCATAACCCCAGATCTCCCAGGAGGACGTGACACGCTCGTAAAAGTACTTTTGTAAGTAGCTCAGGCAGATCAGGGTAGGATTTGAGAAACTGCTGATCCACTAAATTGAGCACGTGAGCCAGACATAGTACATGTAAAAGGTTGCCAAGCATCAGAGCCAGGGCCGGTTTTAGGCAAAGTGGGGCCCTAGGCAAAGTTTAAAATGGGGCCCCAAATGCTAACATATTGCACATCACACAGAAGCATTTCAGTTGTACTTACATGCACTGGTCTCAGGCCCCTAAACAAGTGTGATTGACAATACTGAAGTCGCTGGATGCTTGTTTCCCAGCCTCTTTCCACCGTCTGAGAAAGAATGATGGGGACAGGACCATCACTAATAGATCACTAACAGATCACCATACAGTATCATGTTATCAGCAGTACATCTACTGTTTACACCGGAGATGTGCTGCTGAGAACAAGGATTTTTATTCCGGCATAACCCAATGAATATGCTGCATTTTGCTTGTTTGGTAAAATACACCCCATACTCCTCCATATATTATAATGTGCACCACAGTCCTCCATATTGTGAAATGTATAATACACTCCTCATAATCCTCCATATAGTATTATACACTTCCCATAGTCCTCCATATAGTATAATACACTCCTCATAGTCCTCCATATATTAAAATATACTCCTCAGTCCTCCATATAGCATAATACACTCCTCACAATGCTCCATAAAGTATAATGCACCGCCATAGTCATCCATGTAGTACAATTCACTTCCCATAGTATAATGCACCCCATAGTTCTTCATATAGTATAACGTATTCCCCATAGTCCTCGATACAGTATAATGCAGCCCACATATAGTATAATGCACCCACCACCCCACAGAGTATAATGCAGCCACCCCACAGAGTAAAATGCAGCCCCCCCACAGAGTATAATGAAACCTCCCTATAGAATATAATGCAGCCCCCCACAGTAGTATACAGCAGAGCCCACAGTAGTATACAGCACTGCCCACAGTAGTAGTATATAACACAGCCTACAGTAGTATACAGCAGAGCCCACAGTAGTATACAGCACTAGCCACAGTAGTATACAGCAGAGCCCACACTAGTATACAGCATAGCACACAGTAGTATACAGCATAGCCCACAGTAGTATACAGCAGAGCCCACAGTAGTATACAGCAGAGCCCACAGTAGAATACAGCAGAGCCCAGTAGTATACAGCAGAGCCCACAGTAGTATTCAGCACTGCCCACAGTAGTATACAGCACTGCCCACAGTAGTATACAGCAGAGCACACAGGATTATACAGCACAGCTCACATCCCCCCTTCCCTCCCCGCCTCCCTCCTCCTGAGAAAGGCCGCACAGTCCAGTAAAAAAAAACTGTGTCGGTGGTTGCCGCCGCACTGCCTGGGTCACAGTGAGTGCGCGCGCACCCGCTGTGTCAGAGGCAGAGCGGGGAATGATGGGAGAGGGAGCATCAGGTGATGCTCTCTCCTCCATCATTGCTTTGAACTGTACCGGCAGATGCTGGTATAGTTCAATGCGGTGGGGGAGTCGGCGCTGCCCCACAGGGGCCCCATAGCACCTGCGTGACTTGCCGCTAGCTGGGGGCCCCTGGGGGAGTGGGGGCCCCAGGCAGCTGCCTGGTCTGCCTGCCCCTAACGCCGGCCCTGATCAGAGCTGCCTGCTTTTAAGTTCAAGGGTGAAAATCACAGATCAGTCTGGTCTGTTAGACCTTTTAATAACTCTGCGGCCGTGTGTGGTTTGTCACCTAGCAGATTATTCGCTTGGTCAAAGCAGTGCTGCAGCACTTCCAGCTTGCGACTGATGATGACATCTGTAAGATGGAGGGTCCACAAACCTCGGTGTCGGTAGCATGTTTTTTTTCCCAAGGTCCGATTTGTTCCTGGCTTCCACAATGTTCACCCAGTGTGCAGTCAGGGAAATTTAGCTTCTCTGGCTCCAATTTCTCATCCAGGTGATGGTGGTTAAGTGGACCTTCCCAGTCACAGCGTTGGTCAGAGCATGGCAAATCTTATGGGACACATGCTTATGTAAGATGGGGACTGCACACTGGGATAAATAATGGCGGCTGGAGGCCAAGTACTGAGGGACAGCTGCCACCCTGAGGTTGCAGAAAGGTTCTATCTCCAAAAGCCTAAACGACAACATTTTGAGGGTAAGCAGTATTGAAATGTGGTCGTTTAGTATTGTAGCCTGTGGGTGGCTGTGTCTTTACGCTTGCTTTCCAAGGACTGAGGTAGGGAAAATTGAACGCTGTGCTGGGACAAGGACATGGACGTGGTTGCTGGATGGAAGGCATCTTTGCATGCACCATGGAAATGGGATTGGTGTGCATGTAGAACAGAGGAATGGAAAAAGTCATTGGTGTCACCCGCAGACACTGCTTCTGGACCCTGGCATTTGGTCCAAGTAGTCTGGTGGTTTGTTTACATGTGCCTGAGCATGCTGGTGGTGGTCACAAAAGAAAAAAAGAGAAAAAAAGAGAGCAGCATCCATGCCAGGTGATAGGTATCCAAAAAAAGATTTACTCTGCCATGAAAAGTTACAACGTTTCGGCCAGAGTGGCCTTTGTCAAGTATACAAAATGTCAGAAATGGCCATCTTAAATAGTGTGGAGCCCACATGGGCACCAATCACCATCAAGGGGCGGCCTTTATTAAATATACATTAAATCAAGAAATGTGTGCTTAAATAACTCACATCATATAATCACATAAACAGTAACAGCTGAATCTCATCACTATTATCGATAACATATATAGAAAACCACAAATAGAGGCACAATATACATTCGCAGCCTAATAGTTGTATTTGTTATTTTGTTGTCATGGCGAAAATTCACCCAATCATTAGATCTTCTTGAGACTCATCCCCTTCCTTATCCAATCGCTGTGCTTTAAAGAAAAAGGTGCAAAACACATCGATACCCAATCATATTAATCCTGCAGAAAGGTGTCCAACCTACCATAGGACGCCGGCGCCTGCGCACAGGGTACACCACACAGCCGAACATATGACCGCCCCACGGTGCAGCCCAGCGCGCACGCGCCAAGCGTCACAAACTAAGCGCTGACGCCTGAAGAGAACAGACACAGTGAAGCGTCACAGGGTTGGCACGGAGACGCCGCAGCGTACGAACGCCAGGAGCTCCGGCCCGCCCATACGCGACACTGCGCATGCGCCCACAGTGCCGACGCAAGCATAGCCGATTCCATAGCAACTACACATACTGCACCGAGAGATTGGTACGTACACTGATTTGGCAGACAAGGAACACAGGGAGGAAAGAAGAAGAAAGGGATTTATGAATAACACTCAACCCAAAGGGTAGTTGCAAAATGCCAGACAGAATATAGCAACTGCCTCTGTTTGTTCCTCAGATGTCAAATCTCCAGTCTTCTGTAAAAAGACGAAAAAGAAAAAAATGTTATAATAACATCCTGCAAAAGAAGCAAGAAACTTCAAAAAAGAAAATCTTAAAATTCGCAAGAAACTCAAAAATAAACACACAATTAAAAAATACACAGCGGGGGAGCACACGCTCTCAATGAGAAGGGGGAGACACAATAATAACAATTATTGGAACTCAATCTATATGCCGCATAGCATCCTAGATATCCAAGTTATTGAAGTTATAACATGCAGATCTGTAAATTATAGTATACATTAAGCCCTCTGGGCTGTAGTGTCTCTACTCTCTAGTACTGAGATCCACCTCAACTCCTTTTGCTCAAATTTAAGTGTCCTATCACCACCTCTCCTCAATGCAGGGACCCCATCTATGACCCTAAAACGTAGCTGATTAATAGAATGACGACATTCACTAAAATGTTTGGGAATTGGTAAGTCCTGTACATTAGTACGTATTGTGCTCTTGTGCTTACTTATTCTTATCCTTATCTCCTTTATTGTTTCGCCTACGTACATAAGTCCGCATGGGCACACTATCAAGTAGATGACAAATTTCGATGAACACGTGTACCGTTCATTAATCAAAATTTTTTTACCAGTTCGAGGGTGGCAGAAACTGTCACCCTTAAGCATATTGCCACAACAGGCACAATTGAGACAGGGAAAGTTGCCCATACGAGGAGGACACAATGTCCTCTGTATGGCAACCATGCCTGTCCCAATATCGGACTTCACCAGTTGATCTCTCAGGTTTTGTCAAAATATTGGCAATACCATTGCTAGCTGGACAATAAGTGGAAACAAATGGCACCCGTTTTTGTCCCCATCTTTAAAGCACAGCGATTAGATAAGGAAGGGGATGAGTCTCAAGAAGATCTAATGATTGGGTGAATTTTCGCCATGACAACGAAATAACAAATACAACTATTAGGCTGCGAATGTATATTGTGCCTCTATTTGTGGTTTTCTATATATGTTATTGATAATAGTGATGAGATTCAGCTGTTTCTGTTTATGTGATTATATGATGTGAGTTATTTAAGCACACATTTCTTGATTTTATGTATATTTAATAAAGGCCGCCCCTTGATGGTGATTGGTGCCCATGCGGGCTCCACACTATTTAAGATGGTCATTTCTGACATTTTGTATACTTGACAAAGGCCACTCTGGCCGAAACATTGTAACTTTTCATGGCAGAATAAATCTTTTTTTGGATACCTATCACCTGGCATGGATGCTGCTCTCTTTTTTTCTTTTGTGACTTTTTGGTCCGATTGGATCCTTGGACTTGGGAGCGTGCATCCCCCAAACTGAGTGCTGATGGTTGATTCTTTTGCATATGACCATGCTGGTGGTGGTCAGGCTGACAGTTGTACTGCCCCTGCTGATGCTGACATGGCAGAAGTTGCAAATAGCCATTTTTTGGGTTAACTGGACTGTCATTATAAAAGTGCCAGATTCAGGAACACCTAACCCTTGGCTTGGCTTTGTTTGTTAGGCAATCCCCACATGTATTCAAGCTGTCTAGCAGCTGTGAATCATGCTGCTTCGTTGACAAAAACTAAATCTCCAAGCACGCTGAAATACTCAGAGACAACCAGAGCAGGTGTGGCACCCCTGGAGTCCGGATGCCACAGTGGCAATGCTTCCCTCACAGAGTGTAATGCCATGCCCACAAGCAAGAAGGGATCCCCTTAACAGGTAACACTAGCATGCAACACTTTCCTGAGTCCTGACCAGAAATCCAGTTTCAGGGGAATTTCCCTGATAAGTTCTGGTCTGGAGGCGGGGTTAGTCAGTCAGACGGAGGCAGTGAAGGAAGAGGAAGCAAGTGAGGAGAAGCTGGGGATAGGAGCTGCGACTGAGCTCCCCCCAGGACTGAGCGCAACAGACCAGACACCGGAGTCTGTGGCTGTGTGGGAACTTCATGCCCAGCAACTGAATCCAGAGAACAGGAGATTGCAGGTTTCCTGGCCACATCTGATGCCCGAAGGCACAGCAGCAAACTAGAGAGCCCGGAGTCACCACGAGGGAGTGACATCAGGAAAAAACTAAAGCTGCCTGCTATGTGGGTAGTGTTCCACCAAAATGACAGACTGAGAAAGGGACTTGAAGAGAGCTTAAGGCATCAAGAAACTTAAGAACAGGGCAGTAGGGAGGCTTCCAACCCCACCTAGCTAGGGGGATTCTGAACTGCTTCCAGGCTACCTTGATCTCCAATACTACCTGTACCTGTGCTCCGGACTCCACTTACAATTAAAGGTAAAGAAACTACATTCCCTGTGTCCTCCAATCATTGCTGCACCCCAATGTCCATAACCCCTCAAAGACTTCTGGTAGCCTTGGGGCCCCGCTCCACCTGTGGGGAGCAGGACCATCCTAGTTGCATCACCGTCGGCCCCAGCGGTCCCTTTAAGCAGCGTCGGGCATCTATAGCCGAATACCACAGGTGGCATCACGAACAATCCCCTACAAACATTCCCTCATCCCTTTTAATTGCGAGGACCAGGGCCACGGATCTGGTCACTGCTGCCGTGAAGTACCGTCATACTCGCTCATCACTAGTGCTTATACAGCTAAGGCAAAAATTAAGAGACCACTGTAAAATGTTCAGTTTTTCTGATTTTTCTCTTTATAGGTATATTTTGAGTAAAATGTAAATTATACTTTTAGTCTATAAACTTCTGACAACATGTCTCCGAATTTTTAAAAAATAAATTTTGCATTTTTTTCCTGACAAAGAAAATAGTGAAACCTTAAAAAAAAAACAGGGCTTTCAGACCTAAAATAGTGCAAAGAAAACAAGTTCATAATTATTTAGAAACAACAATACTAATGATTTAACTCAGGAAGAGTTCAGAAATCAATATTTTGTGGAATAACCATGATTTTTAATTACAGCTTTCATGCATCTTGGCATGCTTTCCACCAGTCTCTCACACTGTTCTGGTGCAAAAATGTAAGAAGTTCTTTTTTGTTTGATGGCTTGTCACTATCCGTCATCCTCCTGATTACATTCCAGAAGTTTTCAATGGGGTTCGAGTCTGGAGATTGGGCTGCCCATGACAAGGCTTTGATGTGGTGGTCTCTTAATTTTTGCCAGAGCTGTACATTATATTTTTTTTTTAAATCAAGATGATTTGAAAATGTTGTTTCAATATTTTCATCATATGCATATCATTAAAATGTCTACCAATCCTTTGATTTTGTATGATTTCTTGTCTTTGTGTTCTTCGTGTTACAATTTCAATGTTGAGGAGTGTTACTGAATATTATAATCGTGTCATAACGTTGCTGTTTCAAAAACCGTACTTGTTACCAGCTGTAATAAGGAAGAGTAAATGGTAAAAGCTTTCCCTCAAGTATTTTACTTAATATAAAGTGTCCTTTTTCATGTACACAGAGTGGTGGGTTTTCTAAGAGTCAATTTCGTATCAGTTTATTCAGGTAAAGACACTCCAGGTCACCGGCAAGAGGAGATATAATACTTACAAACATATGTTACAGTGCCAAACTAATCTGTAATCAAATAGTGATCTTCAAATGACATTTCTCTGTGAATCATAAACCAGCTGCAAAAATACATCTGACATTTCCACTGAGAATAGATTATTTTACAATAAAAAGTGCAGGGATAGTAATCAGAATACTGCTAGAGGGGAAGAGGAGATTTGTGTTTGTAATATTGAATTATCTTTCACTGGAGTTGAATATTAGTTTTTGAACTGGTTCTAAAGAATTCATTATTTTTATATATTGTTTTCTTTCGTTCTGTCATGGTATGCACTTCAAAACCTGAAAATCTTTGAGTTTTACTGTGCTTAATGGATAATTTCATTTAAATGAAAGCAGATTTATTATACTATGACAATATAACAGCGGTGGTATCCAAATCTCAGTTCATAGACACATGCTGTATTATTGTATGCCAATAGTTAATTTAAAAAAAACCTAAATCATTAAAGAAGAATTAAAAAATAGTAAATTGCAATTTTGGTTACAGTAGTATTAGGCTATGTTTCCACGATGAGTATTTGGTGAGTTTTTAATTTTGTAGTTTTTATGCAACATTTCTGCACCTATTAATTAAATTACTGTATTTTTCTGACCATAAGACGCACTTTTTTTTCCTCCAAATTTGGGAGGAAAGTGTGGGTGCGTCTTATGGTACGGATGTAGCATGTGGGGAGGGGGGCAGCAGTGAGTGGGATCACACTGTTATCCCACTTCAGGATGTCCCCACTGCCCAGAATCAGTGCTGGGGAAACCATGTGGTCCTGATGATTAAGTGCAGTGAATATTCATTAGCTACTCTCTGCCCACCTATCAGCTGAGTGGTGAGCCAGGAGAGGCAAATGAATACTGCACTTAAGCAGGGACACACATGGCTTCCCCAGCGCTGATTCCTGCAGCAGCTGGGGAGATCCGTGTGTCCGGGTGAGAGGAGGCAGCAGCAGCAGGGTCCGGGGGAGAGGAGATCGCTGTACCTTCCTGGGCTGGAGCTGAGTGCTGTGCAGGAGGACCTGTGATGTTGTCAGAAGTGGGCGGGCTGGAGCATCACATGGCAGCACAGAGTCCTCCCTCTTCTTGACATCATCACAGGTCCTTCAGACTCAAACACTAGAATCTGCCGGCTTCCATTACCTGTGCTGTGGAAAGGCAACAAGAGGGAGGGCTCTGTGTGCAGTCATGGGATGCTTTTACCTCACCACAGTGTGGCTGGCTGCCACAATTAAGAGGTTAGTCTTTCCAAAACACAATAAAGCACTCTGCCACTTCTTTAGTGAACTATAACTCCCAGCATGTCATAGGATCTGCAGGACATGCTGGGAGTTATAGTTCTCCCATTGGATTTTAAAGCAGCACTCCAGTGTTATTTTACAGTGCTGGAGTGGTGCTTTAAATATAAGCCCTGTGCCCCCATTCTTATACTCACCCTCCAGCATCTTCATATAGTACTGTACAGACACCACACTGGTCCCGCAGCTTCCAACATAATAACATACTATCATATGTGGTGTTATTATATATAATAGTATGTTATTAAATATTTTTACCACATTTTTTTGCTTCAAATATTTTTTTCCCTATTTTCCACCTCTAAAACCTGGGTGCGTCTTATAGTCCTGTGCGTCTTATAGTCCGAAAAATACGGTAATTGTTTTTTTCCAATGATTTTGAGTGCATTTTCTTGACATGCATTTTTATTGTCTTTTTGACATTCTCTTTTTCTCTTTTTGGTATGTCATAGTTTCAATGAAGCTGCTTTGCTTTTTATACTTTCTGGTATGTGGCTTTGACAAAACTTAATTGATATAGTTATGTGTGATTACATGTTGAAACGCATTAAAGATGGATGTGAGTTTTATACCTGCGGATTTCCTGCGGAAATGTACATCTTGTTGGAAGACCATTCCCGGTGACTACCTCTTTAAGCTCATCAAGAGAATGCCAAGAGTGTGCAAAGCAGTAATCAAAGCAAAAGGTGAATTCTTTGAAGAACCTAGAATATAAGACTTATTTTCAGTTGTTTCACACTTTTTTGTTAAGTATATAATTCCACATGTGTTAATTCATAGTTTTGATGCCTTCAGTGTGAATGTACAATTTTCATAGTCATGAAAATACAGAAAAATCTTTAAATCAGAAGGTGTGTCCAAACTTTTGGTCTGTACTCTATGAATATATAGGGTATAGGTAATACAAAATATCTATACTGCTACCCAAATGGCGGACTATACGGGATAGATCGTCATAATGAGAGACATGAAAATGAAAAAGAGAAAACGATCATGAAGCCCAAGAAGTAATGAAAAATAACATTTATATATATATACTAGCTGAAGAGCCCGGCATTGCCTGGGCATAGTAAATATCTGTGGATAGTTATAGCACCTCACTTCTCTTATTTTCCCATCATGCCTCTTATTTTCTTCCTTACACCTCTCATTTTCCCCCTCACTCCTCTCATTCCCCCCTAACACTTGTCATTTCAACCTCACATCTGTCATTTTCCGATCACTCCACTATTTTCCCTCGCAGCTCTCATTTTGCACTCACACCTTTTCATTTTCACCTCACACCCCTCATTTTCACCTCAGTATATACATGTTTGTCATCTCCCTTATATATAGTATACACCTGTATGTCTTCTCTTGTATATAGTATATGTACATATATGTACTGTATGCCATCTCCCCTGTAAATAGTATATACCTGCTGTATGTCATCTCCTCCTGTATATTGTACATACCCATGTGTCATCTCCTCCTGTATATATTATATCCCTGTATGTCATCTCCTCCTATATATACTATATACCTGTATGTCATCTCCTGTATATAGTATATACCTGTATGTCATCTCCCCTGTATATAGTATATACCTGCTGTATGTCCTCTCCTCCTCTATACCTATGTGTCATCTCCTCTTTTATATAGTATATACCTGTATGTCATCTCCTCCTGTATATAGTATATACGTGTGTCATCTCCTCCTGTATATAGTATGTACCTGTAAGTCATCTCCTCCTGTATATAGTATATACCTGTGTATCATCTGCTCCTGTATAAAGTATATACCTGTGTGTCATCTCCTCCAGTATATAGTATATACCTTTATGTCATATCCACCTGTATATAGTATATACCTGTGTGTCATCTCCACTGTATATAGTATGTACCTGTATGTCGTCTCCCCTGTATATAGTATATACCAGGATGTCATCTCCTCCTGTATATAGTATATACCTGTATGTCATCTCCTCCTGTATATAGTATATACCTGTGTGTCATCTCCCCTGTATATAGTATATATGTGTGTGTCATCTCCTCCTGTATATAGTATATACCTGTGTGTCATCTCCTCCTGTATATAGTATATACCTGTGTGTCATCTCCTCCTGTATATAGTATATACGTGTGTCATCTCCTTCTGTATATAGTATATACCTGTAAGTCATCTCCTCCTGTATATAGTATATACCTGTGTGTCATCTCCCCTGTGTATAGTATATATGTGTATGTCATCTCCTCCTGTATATAGTATATACCTGTGTGTCATCGGCTCCTGTATATAGTATATACCTGTGTGTCATCTCCTCCTGTATATAGTATATACCTGTGTGTCATCTCCTCCTGTATATACTATATACCTGTGTGTCATCTCTCCTGTATATAGTACTAATTTGGCAGCCTGATAAATCCCCAGCCAACAGGAAGCCCTCCCCCCTGGCAGTATATATTAGCTCACACATACACATAATAGACAGGTCATGTGACTGACAGCTGCCGTATTTCCTATATTGTACATTTGTTGCTCTTGTAGTTTGTCTGCTTATTAATCAGATTTTTATTTTTGAAGGATAATACCAGACTTGTGTGTGTTTTAGGGCGTGTTTCATGTGTCAAGTTGTGTGTGTTGAGTTGCATGTGGCGACATTCATGTAGCGACTTTTGTGAGATGAGTTTTGTGTGGCGACATGCGTGTAGCAACTTTTTGTGTGTCAAGTTGCATGTGACAGGTCAGTGTAGCAAGTTGTGTGCAACAAGTTTTGCGCATGGCAAGTTTTGCACATGGCGAGTTTTATGTGTGGTGCGTTTTGAGTATGTGCAAGTTTTGAGTGAGGCAACTTTTGCATGTGTTGCAATTTTTGTGCATGTAGCAATTTTTCCACGTGTGCAAGTTTTGCGGGTGGCGAGTTTTCCATGAGGTGAGTTTTGCACGTGTGGCGAATTTTGCATGAGCCTAGTTTTGCATGTGGCGAGTTTTGAGCGGCGACTTTTGTGTTTCGACTTTTATGTGGCGAGGTTGGTGTATGTGTGGTGAAATGTGTGCTAAGGGTGTATATGCGTTCAAGCACGTGGTAGTTTGTGGCACCTTTTGTGTGTGTGTTCATATCCCCGTGTGTGGTGAGTATCCCATGTCGGGGCCCAACCATAGCATCTGTATGGTATATACTCTTTGGTGCCATCGCTCTCACTCTTTAAGTCCCCCCTGTTCACATCTGGCAGCTGTCAATTTGCCTCCAACACTTTTCCTTTCACTTTTCCCCATTTTGTAGATAGGGGCAAAATTGTTTGGTGAATTGGAAAGCACGGAGTTAAAATTTCACCTCACAACATAGCCTATGATGCTCTCAGGGTCCAGACGTGTGAGTGTGCAAAATTTTGTGGCTGTAGCTGCGACGGTGCAGATGCCAATCCCGGACATACACACACACACACACACACACACACACACACACATTCAACTTTATATTATATATATATGTATATATATATATATATATATATATATATATATATATATATATACAGGTAAGAATAGCCTAGCAATACAATTTTATGTGTCAGTGTAATTCTGGTCATACCAAACTTTTTATATTTTAGCACTTAAAAAAATTAAGAACTTTGTGAAAAAAAATTAGTTTGTGTCACAATTTTTAAGTCCACTGAGGACAAGTGATCTCCTCTACTGTGAATAATCTATGCCAAGAAGAATGATGTGCGTCATTAATTTTCTAAGAAAACTTCAGCACTGATATAATGAAATGGTAGGTTTCTTAGCGTAAAGTGATACTTTAATTCATCCACCACCAATATGTACGGATAATGTCCAACTTTTCGAACCTGCTGGCTAATGTCAAGGTTATCTGTGGTGAGCGGTGGTCGACGTATTAGATGAAAGCATGTGCAACGGGACTGTGAGACACTTTGGAGACAGCAAGTTACGCTCCTCACGTTTTCACCTGATACACCGAAATGTCAGACATTACTAGTACATGTTGGTCGGGCATGAATGGCTTTATGCTAAGCAATCTAATATTTCATTACTTCGTTGTAAAAATTTTCTGTGAATATTATTGTCACACTAGTTTTAAGACAATTATTTTTTATTCAACCTATATGACTTTCGGAACACTTTTCATTACATTTTTGGATTTTTTTCTTTTTAATGTTAAATGTATGGTTTATATAATTTTATATTTGACAGATTGGACTTTTTTGGACATGAAAATAACAAATAATGAAGGCCCCCACCTACCACGGCAACTCATCATGGGGCTTATAGGAGCCAGTGGACATAGGCACTGGCAACAAGTCCATTTAAATGCTGCTGTCAGGGATTTATAATGGCATCAATTTGGCTAAACTGCAGTGATCTGAGCTAACTTTCGTTACTTCTGTTACAAGCACAGCCAACATCTGCTAGGAATGATGCGGGCTCAGCTCCTAAGCCTGTTCCACAAGCAAACACCCTGACTTGGATATACAGTCAAGGTGCAAAGTGATTAAGCAGGGTATGTATCTCTTTTCACTATCCCACCAAATCTGAACTTATCCATCAATGTCTATCCTTGGAAACCCTTAATGCCTTTTTACACAGCCTAATATTCAGCTGAAAGACTGTTCATGTCCTCAAATGATTTCTCTTGAAGACCATGACAGTGTTCAATTAACAATCAACTTAAATAGATACCTAAAAAAATCACTTTTTGTCACATGCAAACAGTTTGGGTTGGCTTAAGGAAAAGGAACTTTAGACAAGCTGTTAGGCACCAGGATTCTGCTGCTGCGCGGGATAGATCCCAAGCATTATCTGCTTTTGCGGTCTCCCATTCAGGTCCAGCCGCTGCAATTGCTGTTCATCACAGACGTCGGTCCCAGCGTCTTGCTCAGGCTCATGGTATACGTTTAGTTACTGCTGGCTCTCCAGTCAAGTCTATGATAACCAGTGATATACATGCGCAGCCTTGCGCTCTGAGTCTAAGTCCAGAGATCACCTAACTGAGCATTTCTATGATGTAGCGGCTTCTCAGTGGTGGTTGGATGTTAGCTGCTCTGATGATGTGGCAGCCCCGGATTGGCCCTTGGGCAAAGTCTCGGATGACTGGGCATGAGTGTTTGGGTTGGAGCCTAGCATAGAAAAGGCTCTCAGCTGCGCATGCGGGCATGCTAGTGTCATTTATGTTAGGTGCATGTGGGTGGCTACTCTACCACTCTGTCTGCATGTGTGTGTGTGTATTTGTTCAAAGACTGTACACGTTGACAAGCAGGTTGCACACTTTTGCAGTTTCCTACCCTTGGCTCAATGCCTGAGTCTCTAGTCTGCTGAATTCTTAGGGTGCCGGTTAGGCGCTGGTTCCGTAATATCAGGACTGGGGTAGCTAACCGCTTGGCTTAGCATCTGTTTCTTTCTTGTGTGCAGTTAGCACAGTCCAGTTACAGAGCAAACTCAACCGTTATGCTATACTTCTCGGTGAAAGCGACAGGATAATTGTACCTAGCGTCAAAGAGCCCTTTCTCTTGGTTCAGCATCTGCTTCATTTGTGTGTGTAGTTAACACAGTTTAGTTGCAGAGCTAGTCCAATCCGCGTGCTATCATCCCTGTGGTGTTAACAGGGTATAGCACTTCTCATACTTGAGCAGTACCTCTCGGTGAAATAACTGAGCTAGATACTCTGTGTCCCATTCACACTGAGTGGCGTTAACTCAGCGTGTCCAAGGTAACTCTTGCTGTTTTGTTCCGTCATTGTTTACACTAGCAGCAGGATTCATCTCTGCACGGTGGACCCAGGGTTGCGATTGCACTTTGCTTTATATTTTATTTAGTGCAATCTGCCAACCCTAACACAGGTATTAAAGGGAACCTGTCACCTGAATTTGGCGGGACCGGTTTTCGGTCATATGGGTGGAGTTTTCAGGTGTTTGAGTCACCCTTTCCTTATCCGCTGGCTGCATGCTGGCCGACTGCCTTGCGCAGGCATGTACTACGGAGGACAGAGAATGAACTTCAATCCAATATTGCGGCCAGCATGCAGCCAGCGGGTAAGGAAAGGGTGAATCAAACACCCGAAAGACCCCGTCCCTATGACCGAAAACCGGTCCCGCCAAATTCAGGTGACAGGTTCCCTTTAATAAATTAGGTTACTGTATGTTGTTGATGATGTGGGTAGATATGTAAGGAAAGAAGAAACATTCAGTACAATTTTTTTACTTGTTTTCATGATCCATATTAGCAAGATACTGCAATTAGTTTCTGCTCTAACACCTAACTTTAACCTGCAGGAAGAACCAGGGGTTGTGGTAGTCCATAAAGAGGTCATGCCTTTCTTCATGCTTTATTATTCATTCCACAGAGAATGAACCCAAAACTGACTTTTAGATGTTTGTGTTTTCTCTGGATTGACCTATATTAACTCTTTTGTAAAGCAAACTTTCCAGCAGGTAATGACTAGACAGTAGGACATGTTTTACCTCCATATAAAGCTTCTTTTTTCGTTTGCATCAGCAGGCCAATCTTGATCTTGCAACAATGACTAAAATGAGGTGTTAGAGGAAGAGTTATTGACAGCACATGTGTCACTTCTACTCTGTTTCCAATGTCATTTAAAGGTTTCATCCTGGCGAAGAAAGATTGGAAAGAAACTGACTCTGGGGAAAAACTTTTAAAGCAAAATAGGAAAAAAATCTTCAGATAAAAATTGCAAACCTAGCTTTGCATACTTGTCCACTTTCTAATAAATCATATTGTACATGTGTAATCAATACCCAGTAAACCAGAAACTTCTTATTAATATAAAACAAAGACATGTTGTTAAATTTAAAAAAAAAAAGGCAAAAATATAATTAGAAAATAATTTATAAAATTACATTTCCTGTGCTTTTATAGATCAGCATAGTAAACTACAAAGACAAAATATCATTATTTATGCATATTCCTTTAAATTCTCTGTTCTGGACAACTCATTAAACCTTTGGTGTCTTTACAATTTGTACAGGCTCACAAGGAGATGACAAATGTTCAGTGCTACACTGTGCAGAATAAAACTGTGAAATTTATTTTTTAACAGGTATATCACCTCTTAAATCAGGATCATCACCTTCTGAATCAAAGATATCACCTATAAACGGGCTTGATCCCTCATGGGGATTCAACGCATTGCATTTGGAGACAGATTTATCAGCTCTTGAATCTGATACCTCACCTTGTAAATCATGTAAATATCACAAGCGCTGTGTGTTCAACAGCTGTATAGTAGATAAATATAACAAATTACTTGCTAGAGTTGACACACCATTTAAACAATTATGTTAAAAAATAGCCCTAACATATCGCTCATTTTTTTAGCAGTACATGGGAAATGTTTAGTGACAGAGCATTCCTTGTTCTAGCCTTTTTTTTCATTTGAAAAGCAAACCCAGGGTTAATAAGACTTAACTCAATTAAAATTTCATGGAAATCATTGATACAGAAAACATATATCTTTGTGCCACGTTAGCAAGTAAATAGAAAAATATTAAAATTTGAGAATCCTCAGTAGTTGATACCTTTTAATGGCTGAAATGATGTTAACAAAATAAAAAATGGACACTATTAATTTTCATTCTAATTGTATAAATATAAATGTAGCATCATAAAAATAAAAGTAATAATATATATTAGTGCTACCAAAATAAAATGATAATACTGATAATATAATACATTACTATGCATTTGCTTTTTATTTCCTACAATGTGCAAGGTTTTGGAATTATTCTTTCTAACCTGTAACTAAAATTTTAAAAGATTTGAAGAAAACATCTATACTATATATCAGGATGCACAATAAAATTGTTATTGTTTTTATAAAACTCACTTCTTTAGCCTGTGTTTACATAAGAACTATTGTTGGTTTCTAATTTCTATTTCTTTACTTTTTTAATGTCAGGTAAAGTTTGTTGTGTTATATTTGTTGTAAAAAAAATGTAAATTGAAATTGAAAATGAAATTCTTTTTAACACACATAGTCCCATTAAAAACTGATGCCAAGATGCTAATAATAACATAATTATTATATTTTTCATGAAATTTTGTCAGAGATGGAGAAATTAGTTATTTCCATGCTGACTATTAGTGATGGTCGATGCACTAAATTGCTCGGTTGCTTGTTGCTCAGGTCTTTTAATTGCATTATCCTAGTTAATGAAAAACTTACCTGAAGCAGCCAGTGCCAGGCAGTGGCTGCCAAGGCAAACAGGATCACGGGGTGCATTAAAAGAGGTCTGGATACACATGATGAGAGCATTATACTGCCTCTGTACAAATCTCTGGTTAGAACGCACATGGAGTACTGTGTACAGTTTTGGTCACCGGTGCTCATTAACCCCTTCCCGACCCATGACGCCACGTAGGCGTCATGAAAGTCGGTGCCAATCCAACCCATGACGCCTATGTGGCGTCATGGAAAGATCGCGTCCCTGCAGGCCGGGTGAAAGGGTTAACTCCCATTTCACCCGATCTGCAGGGACAGGGGGAGTGGTAGTTTAGCCCAGGGAGGGTGGCTTCACCCCCTTGTGGCTACGATCGCTCTGATTGGCTGTTGAAAGTGAAACTGCCAATCAGAGCGATTTGTAATATTTCACCTATTATAACGGGTGAAATATTACAATCCAGCCATGGCCGATGCTGAAATATTATCGGCCATGGCTGGAAATACTAATGTGCCCCCACCCCACCCCACCGATCGCCCCCCCCAGCCCCCCGATCTGGCCGGTACACTGCTCCGGCTCCCCTCCGTCCAGTGCTCCGCTCCCCCCCGTGCTTTTGTCCGCTCCCCCCGTGCTCCAATCACCCCCCCGTGCTCCAATCACCCCCCCTGCACTCTGATCCACCCCCCCTGGTGCTCCGTTCCACCCCCCCGTGCTCCATTCCAGCCCCCCGTGCTCAGTTCCACGCCCCCCGTGCTCCGTTCCACCCCTCCCGCGCTCCGATTCCCCCCCCCGTGCTCCGATCCCCCCCCGTGGTCCCACCCCACCCCATCATACTTACCGATCCAGCCGGGGTCCCGTCCGTCTTCTCCCTGGGCGCCGCCATCTTCCAAAATGGCGGGCGCATGCGCAGTGCGCCCGCCGAATCTGCCGGCCGGCAGATTCGTTCCAAAGTGCATTTTGATCACTGAGATAGATTATATTTCAGTGATCAAAATAAAAAAAATAATAAATGACCCCCCCCCTTTGTCACCCCCATAGGTAGGGACAATAAAAAAATAAAGAAATTTTTTTTTTCCACTAATGTTAGAATAGGGTTAGGGTTAGGGGTAGGGTTAGGGTTAGGGGTAGGGTTAGGGGTAGGGTTAGGGTTAGGGGTAGGGGTAGGGTTAGGGTTAGGGGTAGGGGTAGGGTTAGGGTTAGGGGTAGGGTTAGGGTTAGGGGTAGGGTTAGGGTTAGGGGTAGGGGTAGGGTTAGGGGTAGGGTTAGGGCTAGGGGTAGGGTTAGGGTTAGGGTTTCGGTATGTGCACACGTATTCTGGTCCTCTGCGGATTTTTCCGCTGCGGATTTGATAAATCCGCAGTGCTAAACTGCTGCGGATTTATGGCGGATTTACCGCGGTTTTTCTGCGCATTTCACTGCGGTTTTACAACTCTGATTTTCTATTTGAGCAGTTGTAAAACCGCTGCGGAATCCGCACAAAGAAGTGACATGCTGCGGAATGTAAACCGCTGCGTTTCCGTGGAGTTTTTCCGCAGCATGGGCACAGCGATTTTTGTTTCCCGTAGGTTTACATTGAACTGTAAACTCATGGGAAACTGCTGCGGATCCGCAGCGTTTTCCGCAGCGTGTGCACATACCTTTAGAATTAGGCTATGTGCACACTGTGCGGATTTGGCTGCGGATTGGCCGCTGCGGATTCGCAGCAGAGTTCCATCAGGTTTACAGTACCAAGTAAACATATGAAAAACCAAATCCGCTGTGCCCATGGTGCGGAAAATACCGCGCGGAAACGCTGCGTTGTATTTTCCGCAGCATGTCAATTCTTTGTGCGGATTCCGCAGCGTTTTACACCTGTTCCTCAATAGGAATCCGCAGGTGAAATCCGCACAAAAAACACTGGAAATCCGCGGAAAATCCGCAGGTAAAACGCAGTGCCTTTTACCCGCCGATTTTTCAAAAATGGTGCGGAAATATCTCACACGAATCCGCAACGTGGGCACATAGCCTTAGGGTTAGGGTTGGAATTAGGGTTGTGGTTAGGGTTGTGATTAGGGTTATGGCTACAGTTGGGATTAGGGTTAGGGGTGTGTTGGGGTTAGTGTTGGAGGTAGAATTGAGGGGTTACCACTGTTTAGGCACATCAGGGGTCTCCAAACGCAATATGGCACCACCATTGATTCCAGCCAATCTCGTATTCAAAAAGTCAAATGGTGCTCCCTCACTTCCGAGCCCTGACGTGTGCCCAAACAGTGGTTTACCCCCACATATGGGGTACCAGCATACTCAGGACAAACTGCGCAACAATTACTGGGGTCCAATTTCTACTGTTACCGTTGTGAATAAAAAAAAATGCTTGCTAAAACATCATTTTTGAGGAAAGAAAAATGATTTTTTATTTTCACGGCTCTGCGTTGTAAACGTCTGTGAAGCACTTGGGGGTTCAAAGTGCTCACCACATATCTAGATAAGTTCCTTGGGGGGTCTACTTTCTAAAATGGGGTCACTTGTGGGGGTTTCTACTGTTTAGGCACACCAGGGGCTCTGCAAACGCAACGTGACACCCGCAGACCATTCCATCAAAGTCTGCATTTCAAAAGTCACTACTTCCCTTCTGAGCCCCGACGTGTGCCCAAACAGTGGTTTACCCCCACTCATCGGGTATCAGCGTACTCAGGAGAAACTGGACAACAACTTTTGGGGTCCAATTTCTCCTGTAACCCTTGGGAAAATAAAAAATTCTGGGCTAAATAATTATTTTTGAGGAAAGAAAACGTATTTATTATTTTCACGGCTCTGCATTATAAACTTCTATGAAGCACTTGGGGGTTCAAAGTGCTCACCACACATCTAGATAAGTTCCTTTCGGGGTCTAGTTTCCAAAATGGGGTCACTTGTGGGGGTTTTTTACTGTTTAGGCACATCAGGGGCTCTGCAAACGCAACGTGACGCCCGCAGAGCATTCCATCAAAGTCTGCATTTCAAAACGTCACTACTTCACTTCCGAGCCTCGGCATGTGCCCAAACAGTGGTTTACCCCCACATATGGGGTATCAGCGTACTCAGGAGAAACTGGACAACAACTTTTGGAGTCCAATTTCTTCTGTAACCCTTGGGAAAATAAAAAATTCTGGGCTAAATAATTATTTTTGAGGAAAGAAAACGTATTTATTATTTTCACGGCTCTGCATTATAAACTTCTATGAAGCACTTGGGGGTTCAAAGTGCTCAGCACACATCTAAATAAGTTCCTTTCGGGGTCTAGTTTCCAAAATGGGGTCACTTGTGGGGGGTTTCTACTGTTTAGGCACATCAGGGGCTCTGCAAACGCAACGTGACGCCCGCAGAGCATTCCATCAAAGTCTGCATTTCAAAACGACACTACTTCAATTCCGAGCCCCGGCATGTGCCCAAACAGTAGTTTACCCCCACATATGGGGTATCACCGTACTCAGGAGAAACTGGACAACAAATATTGGGGTCCAATTTCTCCTGTAACCCTTGGGAAAATAAAAAATTCTGGGCTAAATAATTATTTTTGAGGAAAGGAAACATATTTATTATTTTCACGGCTCTGCATTATAAACTTCTATGAAGCACTTGGGGGTTCAAAGTGCTCACCACACATCTAGATAAGTTCCTTTGGGGGTCTAGTTTCCAAAATGGGGTCACTTGTGGGGGGTTTCTACTGTTAAGCCACATCAGGGGCTCTGCAAACGCAACGTGACGCCCACAGAGCATTCCATCAAAGTCTGCATTTCAAAACGTCACTACTTCACTTCCGAGCCCCGGCATGTGCCCAAACAGTGATTTACCCCCACATATGGGGCATCAGTGTACTCAGGAGAAACTGGACAACAACTTTTGGGGTCAAATTTCTCCTTTTACCCTTGGGAAAATAAAAAATTGCAGGCTAAAAGATCATTTTTGAGAAAATAATTTTTTATTTTTATTTTCATGGCTCTGCGTTATAAACTTTTGTGAAGCACTTGGGGGTTCAAAGTCCTCACCACACATCTAGATTAGTTCCTTTGGGGGTCTAGTTTCCAAAATGGTGTCATTTCTGGGGGATCTCCAATGTTTAGGCACACAGGGGCTCTCCAAACGTGACATGGTGTCCGCTAATGATTGGAGCTAATTTTCCATTTAAAAAGCCAAATGGCGTGCCATCCCTTCCGAGCCCTGCCGTGCGCCCAAACAGTGGTTTACCCCCACATATGGGGTATCATCGTACTCAGGACAAACTGGACAACAATATTTGGGGTCCAATTTCTCCTATTATCCTTGGCAAAATAGGAAATTCCAGGCTAAAAAATCATTTTTGAGGAAAGAAAAATTATTTTTTATTTTCATGGCTCTGCGTTATAAACTTCTGTGAAGCACCTGGGGGTTTAAAGTGCTCAATATGCATCTAGATAAGTTCCTTGGGGGGTCTAGTTTCCAAAATGGGGTCACTTGTGGGGGAGCTCCAATGTTTAGGCACACAGGGCTCTCCAAACGCGACATGGTGTCCGCTAACAATTGGAGCTAATTTTCCATTCAAAAAGTCAAATGGCGCGCCTTCCCTTCCGAGCCCTGCCGAGTGCCCAAACAGTGGTTTACCCCCACATATGAGGTATCGACGTACTCGGGAGAAATTGCCCAACAAATTTTATGATCCATTTTTTCCTACTGCCCATGTGAAAATGAAAAAAATGAGGCGAAAAGAATTTTTTTGTGAAAAAAAAGTACTTTTTCATTTTTACAGATCAATTTGTGAAGCACCTGAGGGTTTAAAGTGCTCACTAGGCATCTAAATAAGTTCCTTGGGGGGTCTAGTTTCCAAAATGGGGTCACTTGTGGGGGAGCGCCAATGTTTAGGCACACAGGAGCTATCCAAACACGACATGGTGTCCGCTAACGATGGAAATAATTTTTCATTCAAAAAGTCAAATGACGCTCCTTCCCTTCCGAGCCTTACCATGTGCCCAAACAGTGGTTTACCCCCACATGTGAGGTATTGGTGTACTCAGGAGAAATTGCCCAACACATTTTAGGATCCATTTTATCCTGTTGCCTATGTGAAAATGAAAAAATTGAGGCTAAAATAATTTTTTTGTGAAAAAAAAGTACTTTTTCATTTTTACGGATCAATTTGTGAAGCACCTGGGGGTTCAAAGTGCTCACTATGCATCTAGATAAGTTCCTTGGGGCGTCTAGTTTCCAAAATGGGGTCACTTGTGGGGGAGCTCCAATTTTTAGGCATACGGGGGCTATCCAAACACGACATGGTGTCCGCTAACGATGGAAATAATTTTTCATTCAAAAAGTCAAATGACGCTCCTTCCCTTCCGAGCCTTACCATGTGCCCAAACAGTGGTTTACCCCCACATGTGAGGTATTGGTGTACTCAGGAGAAATTGCCCAACACATTTTAGGATCCATTTTATCCTGTTGCCTATGTGAAAATGAAAAAATTGAGGCTAAAATAATTTTTTTGTGAAAAAAAAGTACTTTTTCATTTTTACGGATCAATTTGTGAAGCACCTGGGGGTTCAAAGTGCTCACTATGCATCTAGATAAGTTCCTTGGGGCGTCTAGTTTCCAAAATGGGGTCACTTGTGGGGGAGCTCCAATTTTTAGGCATACGGGGGCTCTCCAAACGTGACATGGTGTCCGCTAAAGAGTGGAGCCAATTTTTGATTCAAAAAGTCAAATGGTGCTCCTTCCCTTCCAAGCCCTGCCGTGCGCCCAAACAGTGGTTTACCCCCACATATGAGGTATCAGCATACTCAGGACAAATTGGACAACAACTTTCGTGGTGGTTCAGTTTCTCCTTTTACCATTGGGAAAATAAAAAAATTGTTGCTAAAAGATAATTTTTGTGACTAAAAAGTTAAATGTTCATTTTTTCCTTCCATGTTGCTTCTGCTGCTGTGAAGCACCTGAAGGGTTAATAAACTTCTTGAATGTGGTTTTGAGTACCTTGAGGGGTGCAGTTTTTAGAATGGTGTCACTTTTGGGTATTTTCAGCCATATAGACCCCTCAAACTGACTTCAAATGTGAGGTGGTCCCTAAAAAAAATGGTTTTGTAAATTTCGTTGTAAAAATGACAAATCGCTGGTCAAATTTTAACCCTTATAACTTCCTAACAAAAAAAAATTTTGTTTCCAAAATTGTGCTGATGTAAAGTAAACATGTGGGAAATGTTATTTATTAACTATTTTGTGTCACATATCTCTCTGGTTTAACAGAATAAAAATTCAAAATGTGAAAATTGCGAAATTTTCAAAATTTTCGCCAAATTTCCGTTTTTATCACAAATAAACGCAGAATTTATTGACCTAAATTTACCACTAACATGAAGCCCAATATGTCACGAAAAAACAATCTCAGAACCGCTAGGATCCGTTGAAGCGTTCCTGAGTTATTACCTCATAAAGGGACACTGGTCAGAATTGCAAAAAACGGCAAGGTCTTTAAAGGGAACCTGTCACCCCGTTTTTTGAGATTGAGCTATAAATACTGTTAAATAGGGCCTGCGCTGTGCGTTACTATAGTGTATGTAGTGTACCCCGATTCCCCATGTATGCTGAGAAATACATTACCAAAGTCGCCGTTTTCGCCTGTCAATCAGGCTGGTCTGGTCAGGTGGGCGTGTTCACAGCGCTCTTTTCTTCCCCAGCTTTCCGTTGGTGGCGTAGTGGTGTGCGCATGTCCAGAGTTCCGACTTCCCTGCGCCCACGTGAAGACACAGCGCGCGATCTGCGCTGTAATCCCTTGCATCGGTGGGGGCGGCCATCTTCCTGGGGCCGCGCGTGCGCAGATGGAGTGCTCTGCTGCACGGTGCTTCAGGAAAATGGCCGCGGGCAGCCGCGCGTGCGCATTAGAGATCGCGGCGGCCATTTTCCCAAAGCCGAGATGCAAACTCGGCTTTGGGAAAATGGCCGCCGCGATCTCTAATGCGCACGCGCGGCTGCCCGCGGCCATTTTCCTGAAGCACCGTGCAGCAGAGTACTCCATCTGCGCACGCGCGGCCACAGGAAGATGGCCGCCCCCACCGATGCAAGGGATTACAGCGCAGATTGCGCGCTGTGTCTTCACGTGGGCGCAGGGAAGTCGGAACTCTGGACATGCGCACACCACTACGCCACCAACGGAAAGCTGGGGAAGAAAAGAGCGCTGTGAACACGCCCACCTGACCAGACCAGCCTGATTGACAGGCGAAAACGGCGACTTTGGTAATGTATTTCTCAGCATACATGGGGAATCAGGGTACACTACATACACTATAGTAACGCACAGCGCAGGCCCTATTTAACAGTATTTATAGCTCAATCTCAAAAAACGGGGTGACAGGTTCCCTTTAAGGTCAAAATAGGCTGGGTCATGAATGGGGTTAAGGATATAATGGAACTAGAGCGAGTACAAAGGAGGGCAACAAAATTAATAAAGGGGATGGGGTTAACTTCAATACCCAGAAAGATTAGCAAAATTAGGATTTTTTATTCTACAAAAAAGACGACTGAAGTGTCATCTAATAACCATGTATAAGTATATAAGGGGACAATACAAATATCTCGCTGAGGATTTGTTTATACCAAGGAAGTTGACGGTCATAAGGGGGCATTCTCTCTGTCTGGAGGAGATAAGGTTTTTCCACCAACATAGAAGAGGATTCTTTACTGTTAGGGAAGTCAGAATCTGGAATTCCTTGCCTGAGGAGCTGGTGATGGCAAACTCAGTTGAGGGGTTCAAAAGAGGCCTGAATGTCTTCCTGGAGCAGAACAATATTGTATCTTACAGTTATTAGGTTCTTTAGAAGGATGTAGATCTGGGGATTTATTCTGATGGAATATAGGCTGATGGAATATAGAACTGTATGGACAAATGTCTGTTTTCACTAACTATGTTACTATATTTCTATGAAATGCTCTGGTGCTCAACCCGAACAACGAGCCCAATGCAAGTCTATAGGAAACCCAATCATTTTTGCCACGATCTCCCCAATCATTTTTGCCATGTCCTTTTAGGGTCTTAAAACATCAGAAATCGATGGGAAGAGTGCTCAAGTGACATGGGAACATCATGGGGAAGACCCCTGGAAGCATTTCTGACTTCTAGGTCACTGCTGTGAACAATATTATCAGTGTTTTCGGCCATTTTTACAGGCACACAATAAAACATACTAAAATCAAAGCCAAAATTGATTTTCCTAGGAAATATGTTAAGGAACATCCATTCCAGGGTAATGATTTGTATATAAGGCAAAATAAATAACCCAAAACAAAAATGTTCCTCCACCACTTTGGCTATGTTCACATGTAGCGTTTTTGGTGCATTTTTCAACTTTAGCATTGCTTTCAACCAAAACAAATGCATTCACTGAGAAATGTAATTTTAACATTTTACAACATTATCTCGCCATGTGGTGTGTGACACATCATCAGGCACATCCTGTTTCATTTATGAAGGAGGGACTATTAAAAGAGGTGGGCCATCAGGCGGACTTTAATATTCTTAAAGGGACAGCAGTTGGTCCTCCCTATTCTTAGAGAGCCATCAGCCGGCTATGCTTTGTTGTTCCCATTATTAAACAGTGTGTCTTCTATACTGTTATTGCCTATGCATTGAATGCAAGGCCTGCCACAAATTTGGATGCACTCCAATAACCCGTTGAACAAATAAGAATACAGATAATAAATGGGAAATGTTTAAGAACATCCTAAATAGGCAGTGTAAGCGGTTTATACCTTGTGGGAATAAAAGGACTAGAAATAGGAAAAACCCAATGTGGCTAAACAAAGAAGTAAGACAGGCAATTAACAGTAAAAAGAAAGCATTTGCACTACTAAAGCAGGATGGCACCATTGAAGCTTTAACCCCTTTACCCCCAAGGGTGGTTTGCACGTTAATGACCGGGCCAATTTTTACAATTCTGACCACTGTCCCTTTATGAGGTTATAACTCTGGAACGCTTCAACGGATCCCAGTGAATCTGACATTGTTTTCTCGTGACATATTGTACTTCATGACAATGGTAAAAATTCTTTGATAGTACCTGCGTTTATTTGTGAAAAAAACGGAAATTTGGCGAAAATTATGAAAATTTCGCAATTTTCCAACTTTGAATTTTTATGCAATTAAATCACAGATATATGTCACACAAAATACTTAATAAGTAACATTTCCCACATGTCTACTTTACATCAGCACAATTTTGGAACCAAAATTTTTTTTTCTTAGGGAGTTATAAGGGTGAAAATTTGACCAGCAATTTCTCATTTCTACAACACCATTTTTTTTTAGGGACCACATCTCATTTGAAGTCATTTTGAGGGGTCTATATGATAGAAAATACCCAAGTGTGACACCATTCTAAAAACTACACCCCTCAAGGTGCTTAAAACCACATTCAAGAAGTTTATTAACCCTTCTGGTGCTTCACAGGAATTTTTTGAATGTTTAAATAAAAATGAACATTTAACTTTTTTTCACAAAAAATTTAATTCAGCTCCAATTTGTTTTATTTTACCAAGGGTAACAGGAGAAAATGGACTGCAATCATTGTTGTACAATTTGTCCTGAGTACGCCAATACCCCACATGTGGGGGTAAACCACTGTTTGGGCGCATGGCACAGCTCGGAAGCGAAGGAGCGCCATTTGACTTTTCAATGCAAAATTGACAGGAATTGAGATGGGACACCATGTTTCGTTTGGAGAGCCCCTGATGTGCCTAAACATTGAAACCCCCCACAAGTGACACCATTTTGGAAAGTAGACCCCCTAAGGAACTTATATAGAGGTGTGGTGAGCTCTTTCACCCACCAAGTGCTTCACAGAAGTTTATAATGTAGAACCGTAAAAATAAAAAATCATATTTTTTCACACAAATTATCTTTTCGCCCCCAATTTTTTATTTTTCCAAGGGTAAGAGAAGAAATTGGACCCCAATAGTTGTTGTACAATTTGTCCTGAGTAAGCTGATATCCCATATGTGGGGGTAAACCACTGTTTGGGCGGATGGGAGAGCTCGGAAGGGAAGGAGCGCCGTTTGACTTTTCAATGCAAAATTGACAGGAATTGAGATGGGATGCCATGTTGCGTTTGGAAAGCCACTGATGTGCCTAAACATTGAAACCCCCCACAAGTGACACCATTTTGGAAAGTAGACCCCCTAAGGAACTTATCTAGAGGTGTGGTGAGCACTTTGACCCACCCAGTGCTTCACAGAAGTTTATAATGCAGAACCGTAAAAATAAAAAAATCATATTTTTTCACAAAAATTATCTTTTCGCCCCCAATTTTTTATTTTTCCAAGGGTAAGAGAAGAAATTGGACCCCAATAGTTGTTGTACAATTTGTCCTGAGTGCGCTGATACCCCATATGTGGGGGTAAACCACTGTTTGGGCGGATGGGAGAGCTCGGAAAGGAAGGAGCGCCGTTTGACTTTTCAATGCAAAATTAACAGGAATTGAGATGAGACGCCATGTTGCGTTTGCAGAGCCCCTAATGTACCTAAATAGTAGAAACCACTCACAAGTGACACCATTTTGGAAAGTAGACCCCCTAAGGAACTTATCTAGATGTGTGGTGAGCGCTTTGACCCACCAAGGGCTTCACAGAGGTTTATAATGGAGAGCCGTAAAAATAAAACAAAAATTTTTTCCCACAAAAATTATTTTTTAGCCCCCAGTTTTGTATTTTCCCGAGGGTAACAGGAGAAATTGGACCCAAAAATGTGTTGTCCAATTTGTCCTGAGTGCGCTGATACCCCATATGTGGGGGGAAACCACTGTTTGGGCGCATGGGAGGGCTCGGAAGGGAAGGAGTGCCATTTGAATGCAGACTTAGATGGAATGGTCTGCAGGCGTCACATTGCGTTTGCAGAGCCCCTAATGTACCTAAACAGTAGAAACCCCCCACAAGTGACACCATTTTGGAAAGTAGACCCCCTAAGGAACTTATCTAGATGTGTGGTGAGCACTTTGACCCACCAAGGGCTTCACAGAGGTTTATAATGGAGAGCCGTAAAAATAAAACAAAATTTTTTTCCCACAAAAATTATTTTTTAGCCCCCAGTTTTGTATTTTCCCGAGGGTAACAGGAGAAATTGGACCCAAAAATGTGTTGTCCAATTTGTCCTGAGTGCGCTGATACCCCATATGTGGGGGGAAACCACTGTTTGGGCGCATGGGAGGGCTCGGAAGGGAAGGAGTGCCATTTGAATGCAGACTTAGATGGAATGGTCTGCAGGCGTCACATTGCGTTTGCAGAGCCCCTAATGTACCTAAACAGTAGAAACCCCCCACAAGTGACACCATTTTGGAAAGTAGACCCCCTAAGGAACTTATCTAGATGTGTGGTGAGCGCTTTGACCCACCAAGGGCTTCACAGAGGTTTATAATGGAGAGCCGTAAAAATAAAACAAAATTTTTTTCCCACAAAAATTATTTTTTAGCCCCCAGTTTTGTATTTTCCCGAGGGTAACAGGAGAAATTGGACCCAAAAATGTGTTGTCCAATTTGTCCTGAGTGCGCTGATACCCCATATGTGGGGGGAAACCACTGTTTGGGCGCATGGGAGGGCTCGGAAGGGAAGGAGTGCCATTTGAATGCAGACTTAGATGGAATGGTCTGCAGGCGTCACATTGCGTTTGCAGAGCCCCTAATGTACCTAAACAGTAGAAACCCCCCACAAGTGACCCCATATTGGAAACTAGACCCCCCCGGGAACTTATCTAGATGTGTTGTGAGAACTTTGAACCCCAAGTGTTTCACTACAGTTTATAACGCAGAGCCGTAAAAATAAAAAATCTTTTTTTTCCCACAAAAATTATTTTTTAGCCCCCAGTTTTGTATTTTCCCAAGGGTAACAGGAGAAATTGGACCCCAACAGTTGTTGTCCTATTTGTCCTGAGTACGCTGATACCCCATATGTTGGGGTAAACCCCTGTTTGGGCACACGGGTGAGCTCGGAAGGAAAGAAGCACTGTTTTACTTTTTCAACGCAGAATTGGCTGGAATTGAGATCGGACGCCATGTCGCTTTTGGAGAGCCCCTGATGTGCCTAAACAGTGGAAACCCCCCAATTATAACTGAAACCCTAATCCAAACACTCCCCTAACCCTAATTCCAACGGTAACCCTAACCACACCTCTAACCCTGACACACCCCTAACCCTAATCCCAACCCTATTCCCAACTGTAAATGTAATCTAAACCCTAACTGTAACTTTAGCCCCAACCCTAACTGTAGCCCTAACCCTAGCCCTAACCCTAGCCCTAACCCTAGCCCCAACCCTAACCCTAGCCCTAGCCCTAACCCTAGCCCTAACCCTAGCCCTAACCCTAGCCCTAACCCTAGCCCTAACCCTAACCCTAGCCCTAACCCTAGCCCTAACCCTAACCCTAGCCCTAACCCTAACCCTAGCCCTAACCCTAGCCCTAACCCTAGCCCTAGCCCTAACCCTAGCCCTAACCCTAGCCCTAACCCTAACACTAGCCCTAACCCTAGCCCTAACCCTAGCCCTAACCCTAGCCCTAATGGGAAAATGGAAATAAATACATTTTTTTATTTTTCCCTAACTAAGGGGGTGATGAAGGGGGGTTTGATTTACTTTTATAGCGGGTTTTTTAGCGGATTTTTATGATTGGCAGCCGTCACACACTGAAAGACGCTTTTTATTGCAAAAAATATTTTTTGCGTTACCACATTTTGAGAGCTATAATTTTTCCATATTTTGGTCCACACAGTCATGTGAGGTCTTGTTTTTTACGCGACGAGTTGACGTTTTTATTGGTAACATTTTCGGGCACGTGACATTTTTTGATCGCTTTTTATTCCGATTTTTGTGAGACAGAATGACCAAAAACCAGCTATTCATGAATTTCTTTTGGGGGAGGCGTTTATACCGTTCCGCGTTTGGTAAAATTGATAAAGCAGTTTTATTCTTCGGGTCAGTATGATTACAGCGACATCTCATTTATATCATTTTTTTATGTTTTGGCGCTTTTATACGATAAAAACTATTTTATAGAAAAAATAATTATTTTGGCATCGCTTTATTCTCAGGACTATAACTTTTTCATTTTTTTGCTGATGATGCTGTATGGTGGCTCGTTTTTTGCGGGACAAGATGACGCTTTCAGCGGTACCATGGTTGTTTATATCTGTCTTTTTGATCACGTGTTATTCCACTTTTTGTTCGGCGGTATGATAATAAAGCGTCGTTTTTTGCCTCGTTTTTTTTTTTTTTTTCTTACGGTGTTTACTGAAGGGGTTAACTAGTGTGCCAGTTTTATAGGGCGAGTCGATACGGACGCGGCGATACTAAATATGTGTACTTTTATTGTTTTTTTTTTTTTTTATTTAGATGAAGAAATGTATTTATGGGAATATTTTTTTTTTTTTTTTCATTATTTAGGAATATTTTTTTTTAATTTTTTTTACACATTTGGAAAATTTTTTTTTTACTTTTTTACTTTGTCCCAGGGGGGGACATCACAGATCAGTGATCTGACAGTTTGCACAGCACTCTGTCAGATCACTGATCTGACATGCAGCAGTGCAGGCTTCACAGTGCCTGCTCTGAGCAGGCTCTGTGAAGCCACCTCCCTCCCTGCAGGACCCGGATCCGCGGCCATCTTGGATCCGGGACCTGGAGCAGGGAGGGAGGGCGGCAAGACCCTCGCAGCAACGCGATTACATCGCGTTGCTGCGGGGGTCTCAGGGAAGCCCGCAGGGAGCCCCCCTCCCTGCGCGGTGCTTCCCTGCACCGCCGGCACATCGCGATCATCTTTGATCGCGGTGTGCCGGGGGTTAATGTGCCGGGGGCGGTCCGTGACCGCTCCTGGCACATAGTGCCGGATGTCAGCTGCGATAGGCAGCTGACACCCGGCCGCGATCGGCGCCGCTCCCCCCGTGAGCGCTGCCGATCGCATATGACGTACTATTGCGTCCTTGGGAAGTAGGGCCCACCCCCCATGGACGCAATAGTACGTCTGATGGCAGAAAGGGGTTAAAAAACTATAGGGAGAAAAATACTTTATCTAAAAAACTAATTAAAGCTGCCAAAAAGGAAACAGAGAAGCACATTGCTAAGGAGAGTAAAACTAATCCCAAACTGTTCTTCAACTATATCAATAGTAAAAGAATAAAAACTGAAAATGTAGGCCCCTTAAAAAATAGTGAGGAAAGAATGGTTGTAGATGACGAGGAAAAAGCTAACATATTAAACACCTTCTTCTCCACGGTATTCACGGTGGAAAATGAAATGCTAGGTGAAATCCCAAGAAACAATGAAAACCCTATATTAAGGGTCACCAATCTAACCCAAGAAGAGGTGCGAAACCGGCTAAATAAGATTAAAATAGATAAATCTCCGGGTCCGGATGGCATACACCCACGAGTACTAAGAGAACTAAGTAATGTAATAGATAAACCATTATTTCTTATTTTTAGGGACTCTATAGGGACAGGGTCTGTTCCGCAGGATTGGCGCATAGCAAATGTGGTGCCAATATTCAAAAAGGGCTCTAAAAGTGAACCTGGAAATTATAGGCCAGTAAGTCTAACCTCTATTGTTGGTAAAATATTTGAAGGGTTTCTGAGGGATGTTATTCTGGATTATCTCAATTAGAATAACTGTTTAACTCCATATCAGCATGGGTTTATGAGAAATCGCTCCTGTCAAACCAATCTAATCAGTTTTTATGAAGAGGTAAGCTATAGGCTGGACCACGGTGAGTCATTGGACGTGGTATATCTCGATTTTTCCAAAGCGTTTGATACCGTGCCGCACAAGAGGTTGGTACACAAAATGAGAATGCTTGGTCTGGGGGAAATTGTGTGTAAATGGGTTAGTAACCGGCTTAGTGATAGAAAGCAGAGGGTGGTTATAAATGGTATAGTCTCTAACTGGGTCGCTGTGACCAGTGGGGTACCGCAGGGGTCAGTATTGGGACCTGTTCTCTTCAACATATTCATTAATGATCTGGTAGAAGGTTTACACAGTAAAATATCGATATTTGCAGATGATACAAAACTATGTAAAGCAGTTAATACAAGAGAAGATAGTATTCTGCTACAGATGGATCTGGATAAGTTGGAAACTTGGGCTGAAAGGTGGCAGATGAGGTTTAACAATGATAAATGTAAGGTTATACACATGGGAAGAAGGAATCAATGTCACCATTACACACTGAATGGGAAACCACTGGGTAAATCTGACAGGGAGAAGGACTTGGGGATCCTAGTTAATGATAAACTTACCTGGAGCAGCCAGTGCCAGGCAGCAGCTGCCAAGGCAAACAGGATCATGGGGTGCATTAAAAGAGGTCTGGATACACATGATGAGAGCATTATACTGCCTCTTTACAAATCCCTAGTTAGACCGCACATGGAGTACTGTGTCCAGTTTTGGGCACCGGTGCTCAGGAAGGATATAATGGAACTAGAGAGAGTACAAAGGAGGGCAACAAAATTAATAAAGGGGATGGGAGAACTAGAATACCCAGATAGATTAGCGAAATTAGGATTATTTAGTCTAGAAAAAAGACGACTGAGGGGCGATCTAATAACCATGTATAAGTATATAAGGGGACAATACAAATATCTCGCTGAGGATCTGTTTATACCAAGGAAGGTGACGGGCACAAGGGGGCATTCTTTGCGTCTGGAGGAGAGAAGGTTTTTCCACCAACATAGAAGAGGATTCTTTACTGTTAGGGCAGTGAGAATCTGGAATTGCTTGCCTGAGGAGGTGGTGATGGCGAACTCAGTCGAGGGGTTCAAGAGAGGCCTGGATGTCTTCCTGGAGCAGAACAATATTGTATCATACAATTAGGTTCTGTAGAAGGACGTAGATCTGGGGATTTATTATGATGGAATATAGGCTGAACTGGATGGACAAATGTCTTTTTTCGGCCTTACTAACTATGTTACTATGTATGTTACTATGTCCTGGATGGCCATATGAAACCAAAGTTTGCATTCTTATTTATTTGGTACTGCCATACTGTTAGCCTATGCATTAAATGCAAAGTCTGCCCTGCCCCAAAGTTAAATGCACCCCAATAACACTTTGAACCAACGTACTGGATGGGCACATGAAACCAAAGTTTCAATTATTATTAGATGCTACTGCCATACTGTTAGCCTATGCATTGAATGCAAGGCTTGCCCTGCCTCAAACTTACACGCACCTCAATAACCTTTTGAACCAATGTACTGGATGGCCACATGAAACCTAAGTTCCCATTATTATTAATTTGCTACTGCCTTACTATTAGGCTATGCATTGAATGCAAGGCCTGCTCTGTCCAAAAGTTACACGCACCCCAATAACCCTTTGAACCAATTTACTGGATGGCAACATGAAACCTTAAAACCATTATTATGATTTTTTTTACTCTCAGAAAGTTTGCCCATGAAGTGAATGCAAGGCCTTCTCAAAATTTGGATGCACCCCAATATCCCATGGACGAGATGTGGAGGAGGGCCTCCTAAAAATCTTTTTGCAATTTATAGGAGCGGGTCTCCTATACTTGTAATGCACTTGCAGGAAGTGTATGAGCTGACAAACATTCCCCCTTGGGGGTACACATTAATATAATGTGTAAACTTTTTTTTCTCAAGCATCATAAACACCCTTGAAATCAATAAAGTGGCTGTTGCATCACGGAACACGTTCACCCTGGTGATCTAGTGATGGTGTCGGAAGAGACGTGGAGGATGGCCTCCTAAAAATCTTTTCCCCATTTAAAGGAGCGGGTCTCCTATACTTATAATGCCAATACACTAAGTGTATGGGCTGACAAACTTTTCCCCTGGGGGGGTACACATCAACATACTGTGTAAACATTTATTTTACATGCATTAAAAACATCCTTTAACATAATAACGTGGCTGTTGCAGTATGGACCACGGTCACCATGGTGATCTAGTGGTGGTGAATGATGATGATGAGTAACAGGAGTAGGATAACAGCAAATTGCCAAAATCAGGAAGCATATACCCATGTGTGGGTGTGAAAAGCTGCATGGGAATATACCTCCCAAAAAATGACACTGGATTTGAGGTTATGTTTCGCTGTTATGATTCGGTGATGTAGAGAAGTCTGGACCAATCCAGCTCTTATTCATGTTTATAAGAGTCAGCCTGTCAGCATTTTCAGCTATGCAAACTGTAGGAAAACAACAAGCACAAATAGGGTATTATCCACGAAATAATATGTGCATTTTTCAGAAAGAACTGCTCACCACGTGGTGTAAAGACAATGCATGTATGTCAGCTGCTGCAGATCCACGGGTCAACAAGTGACCTAGTTAAACTGTTATCAAGTTAGATTGTGGACTGTATCCGCACTGCCAGACAATTCAAATGCAAAATTTGTTTTTAGGATTGTTAGGAGTCAAGTTTCCTCTGCTGCACAGGGGGAATCTCGATCCGTCTCCGCTGCGGTCTCCCATTCTCCTCCAGCCGCAGTGGAGTCTGCTCAGCAGGGACGTCGATCCCAGCATCTCGCTCAGTCTGACTCTGTGCGAAGAGTTACTGCTGCTTTTCCTGCTTCTGCCATTGAAGCCAGTGCTGGGCAGCGGCGAGTGGACGTTTCTGGATCTAAGTCCTTATTTGCACACACTGAGCATGCCCAGGGCAAGATCTCCTGTTGGAGATCGAGGGTCACATGCTCAGGTACTGCAGCACATCCCATTGGTCCTTTTGGCAGGTCCTGAAAGGGCAAAACTTCTGTAGCTGCTTCCTGTGCTGCAGCTATATAAACTGTGCATGACCGCACGGCCATGTGCTAGTATTGTCTTGTAAATATGTGTGTGTGTTGTGAGTGAAAGTCGCTCTTTAAATAACCCCCCCTATTGAATGTCTGTTCGCGGAAGGTGTATGTTTGCTATCTAGCGCCCGACTTATCCAACAGCACGTAACACACATTACAGCTACCAGTTGCTGTGTCCGCCTGTACGGCGCCGTGCGCTTGCACTGCGCTTTCCTGACCCAAGCTTTGGTGGTTAGTGGCGTCCGTCTGTGCGGCACCGCACGCACTCTTGTGCCTTTCATATTATTATTTAGTTTCCTTACACACCCAGTTGCGGTGTTGTGCCAGCAAGTGTCTAATCGGACTTCAATCCTAGTTAGGGTTGAGTTCGCTGACTACTTGCTCGCGCTCTATGTGCGGTACCGCGGTCCTGTGACGCAACAGGATCGCTTCCTTCACGCAGGGTGTAGTTAACCCGTGCGTGCATACTTGTAGTACCGCCATATAGTCCGTCTTACTAGCAGCAGGGTTTTTTACCTGCACGGTGGACCTCGGACTGCGAACGCATCTAGTTCCATTTCATCTAGTACTTGGTGCGTTCCGCCAGTCCTAACATAATACTAGCGCCAAGGTCTGGCTAGTAAATGGCGGACGATCAGCGTTTACAGCCGTACATCCAGCAGCTGGAGGGAAGGTTGGCGGCTCTAGAGCGTTCAACCTCAGCTGTGGATGTCACTGCTGTCGCTGTTCAGGCTGCTAGCGTGGCTGCAGCTACCTTGTCCACTGCCACCCCTGTTCCGACTCTATCTCGCCTCCCGCTACCAGAGAAATTTTCTGGTGACAGTAAGTCTTGTAGGGGTTTCGTGAGTCAGTGCTCTATACATCTCGAGCTTCTGGCCTCTCGTTTCCCTACAGAGCGGGCAAAGGTGGGGTTTATCGTGTCTCTCCTGTCGGACAGGGCGTTGCAGTGGGCTACGCCGCTGTGGGAGCGTGGCGATCATGTGGTGCAGAGTGCTCCGTTATTCCTGAGCACTCTGAAACAGGTCTTTTTAGGACCTCGTGTCACCCATGATACGGCGCTCCAACTGTTGGCATTGACTCAGGGCTCGTCCTTGGTCAGCCATTTTGCCGTACACTTCCGCACCCTAGCATCTGAGCTGGAGTGGTCGGACAAAGCCCTCATTCCTATATTTTGGAGGGGGCTGGCTGACCACGTTAAGGACGCCCTGGCCACTAGGGAGATTCCCGCCACACTGGAGGAATTAATAACAGTATCCACTCGTATTGACCTCCGTTTCCACGAGCGGAGGTTAGAGCGAGCCCAGTGTAGGCAGAGGTTTCGGCTGGCTCCCACCTTCGCCAAACCTTTGGAATCTCCAGTCCAGGCCCCTGAGTCCCATGAGCCTATAGTAGTGTCACGAGTGGGATCTAAGTCCCGGACCGCTCGTGCACTCCAGGTTTGTCATGTGTGCCAGCAGTCAGGACATCTTGCCACCAGATGTCCCCAGTGGTCGAGGAAACGTCAGCGTCTAGTGGTAGTAGGTGGAGGTACACTAGACACGGCGACGTTTGCCTCCAAATTGTCCTTTAAGGGGACAATAACATTAGGCTCATCCTCCCACTCGGTAGAGCTCTGTGTGGATTCTGGGGCGGAGGGCAATTTTATGTCTTCTGCCTTCGCCCAACGTCACGCAATACCCCTGGTTATGCTACCTCAACCAGTAACGGTACGAGTGGTGAATGGGTCGACACTGCCCTCACAGATAACACATCAGACCATCCCTTTTACCCTGTCCGTGTCGCCATCCCATCAGGAGATTATATCTCTGCTCATCATTCCTGAGGGGATTGATGAGGTCCTGTTGGGGATACCTTGGCTACGGTACCACTCTCCTCACATCGAGTGGTCCTCAGGCAGAATTCTGGGATGGGGTGAATCTTGTGGGGGTAGGTGTCACCGAGAGTGCGTTCAGGTTGGTACTACAGAGGTACCCGCAGATCTATCCTCTCTCCCCAAGCAATATTGGTCTTATGCAGATGTGTTCTCCAAAAAGGCGGCGGAGATCCTTCCGCCCCATCGCCCCTATGACTGTCCTATTGATCTCTTGCCTGGTGCTGAGCCTCCCCGGGGTCGAGTCTATCCATTATCTCTCCCGGAGACGGAGGCAATGTCTCAGTACATTCAAGAGAATCTGACAAGAGGGTTCATCAGGAAGTCGGTGTCACCTGCTGGGGCAGGGTTCTTTTTCGTGCAGAAGAAGAATGGGGAACTACGTCCATGCATAGACTACAGGGGTCTTAACGTTATCACCGTTAAGAACAAGTATCCTTTGCCCTTGATATCTGAGCTTTTCGATAGGCTTCGGGGAGCAAGGGTGTTTACTAAACTAGATCTGCGGGGTGCTTACAACCTGATTCGCATCCGTGAGGGGGACGAATGGAAAACGGCGTTTAACACCAGAGATGGGCACTATGAGTATCTGGTAATGCCCTTCGGGCTCTGTAATGCCCCAGCCGTTTTCCAAGACTTTGTCAACAACATCTTCCGGGATATGCTTTCCACCTCAGTTGTAGTCTATCTGGATGATATTCTCATCTTTTCTCCAGATATTGACTCCCACCGGAGAGATGTTGGCAGAGTCTTCGGCCTCCTACGTGCAAACTCTCTTTATGCAAAGTTGGAGAAGTGTATGTTTGAGCAGGAGTCTTTACCTTTCCTGGGCTATATCATCTCCGCCCAGGGATTGGCTATGGATCCTGCCAAACTACAGGCTGTGATGGACTGGCAAGAGCCCCATTCTCTTAAAGCGGTGCAGCGCTTTATGGGGTTCATAAACTATTACCGCCAGTTCATTCCCCACTTCTCAACTCTGGTAGCTCCCTTGGTAGCCCTCACCAAGAAGGGAGCGAATCCCAAATTGTGGTCGGAAGAGGTCTCCAAGGCCTTCACTTCTATTAAGTCCCACTTTGCTAGCGGTCCCATCTTACATCGTCCCGATGTGGATAAGCCATTCCTAATGGAGGTGGATGCCTCGTCCGTTGGTGCTGGAGCAGTCCTCTATCAAAAGGATGCTCAAGGTCGGAAGCATCCATGCTTCTTCTTCTCTAAGACCTTCACGCCAGCGGAGAGAAACTACTCCATCGGGGACAGGGAGTTGCTAGCAATGAAATTGGCCTTTTCAGAGTGGAGACACCTTCTGGAAGGTGCGCGGTTTCCCTTCCAAGTTTACACGGACCACAAAAATTTGGTCTATTTGCAGACAGCCCAGCGGCTAAATTCTCGCCAGGCCAGATGGTCCCTGTTCTTCTCCCGGTTCCACTTTTCCCTTCATTATCTCGCCGGGGAGAAGAATATCCGTGCTGACGCTCTCTCTCGCTCCCTTATGTCAACTGAGGAGGAGGAAGAGGAGCCTCGGCTTATTGTCCCTTCCGAGAGCCTGAGAACCATAGCGCCGGTTTCGCTAGAGTCTGTGCCTCCGGGCAAGACTTTTGTGCCCATTAATTTGCGACCGGAGGTTCTCTCTTGGGCTCATTCGTCCAGGGTGGGTGGACACTTTGGGACAAAGAGGACATCTGAGCTACTGGCGAGGACGTACTGGTGGCCGCATATGGTCCGTGATGTCAGAGATTACGTTCTGGCGTGTGTCTCATGCGCCAAAAATAAGTCTCCTCGACAACGGCCATCTGGCTTACTCTATCCCTTGCCGGTGGCAGACAGGCCCTGGGAGATGGTCGGGATGGACTTTGTAGTGGGTTTGCCCAAGTCTCGCGGCTGTACTGTCATTTGGGTTATTTCCGATCATTTCTCGAAAATGGTGCATTTGGTGCCGCTCCCACGGTTACCTTCCGCACGGGCCTTGGCAGCGTTGTTCATAAGACACATCTTCCGCCTACACGGCATGCCAGACAAAATTGTCAGCGACCGGGGTCCCCAGTTTGCGTCTCGGTTCTGGAGAGAGCTTTGTCGTCTTCTCAGCATTGAGTTAAATCTCTCTTCCGCATATCATCCCGAGACGAATGGGTTGGTAGAGAGGGCCAACCAGGCCTTGGTCACATACCTGCGACATTTTGTTTCAGCCAGGCAGGATGACTGGGCATCCTTGCTATCATGGGCAGAGTTTGCACTGAACAATGCCGTAGCCGACTCCACTGGACAAACCCCATTCCTCCTCAACTATGGTCAGCATCCACGGATACCTGTGCCTATGCCCATGTCTTCCGCCGACTCCAGGGTGGCAGACTGGGCTGTGGAGGCACGGGATATTTGGGACCGCACTCAGGATGCCATTCGGGCCTCTAAGGAGAGAATTAGGTCCTCCGCCGATGCTCATCGGCGCCCCGCTCTGACCTTTGCTCCTGTCGACTTGGTGTGGCTCTCCGCCCGTAACATCAGGCTGCGAGTTGAGTCCACTAAATTTGCTCCTCGCTACTTGGGCCCATTCAAGGTCCTCGAGCAGGTTAATCCTGTGGTCTATCGTTTGGCCCTTCCGCCACGCCTGGGTATCACGACACCTTTCATGTGTCCCTCTTGAAACCCGTGTATATGTCCGGGTTCTCCGAGTCATCTGCTGGGACATCGGGTTCATCTACGGACGATTATGAGGTGAACGCTATTTTGGGGTGCAAGGTGGTACGTGGCAAAAAGTTTTATTTGGTAGACTGGAAGGGTTATGGCCCCGAGGACAGGTCCTGGGGGCCTATTGAGCACATTCGGGCCCCGCAGCTCATTGCTGCCTTCGAACGTAGTGAGGCCCAAAGGGGGGGGGGGGCCCTAGGAGTGGGGGTAATGTTAGGAGTCGAGTTTCCTCTGCTGCACAGGAGGAATCTCGATCCGTCTCCGCTGCGGTCTCCCATTCTCCTCCAGCCGCAGTGGAGTCTGCTCAGCAGGGACGTCGATCCCAGCGTCTTGCTCAGTCTGACTCTGTGCGAAGAGTTACTGCTGCTTTTCCTGCTTCTGCCATTGAAGCCAGTGCTGGGCAGCGGCGAGTGGACGTTTCTGGATCTAAGTCCTTATTTGCACACACTGAGCATGCCCAGGGCAAGATCTCCTGTTGGAGATCGAGGGTCACATGCTCAGGTACTGCAGCACATCCCATTGGTCCTTTTGGCAGGTCCTGAAAGGGCAAAACTTCTGTAGCTGTTTCCTGTGCTGCAGCTATATAAACTGCGCATGACCGCACGGCCATGCGCTAGTATTGTCTTGTAAATATGTGTGTGTGTTGTGAGTGAAAGTCGCTCTATAAATAACCCTCCCTATTGAATGTCTGTTCGCGGAAGGTGTATGTTTGCTATCTAGCGCCCGACTTATCCAACAGCACGTAACACACATTACAGCTACCAGTTGCTGTGTCCGCCTGTACGGCGCCGTGCGCTTGCTCTGCGCTTTCCTGACCCAAGCCTGGGTGGTTAGTGGCGTCCGTCTGTGCGGCACCGCACGCACTCTTGTGCCTTTCATATTATTATTTAGTTTCCTTACACACCCAGTTGCGGTGTTGTGCCAGCAAGTGTCTAATCGGACTTCAATCCTAGTTGGGGTTGAGTTAGCTGACTACTTGCTCGCGCTCTATGTGCGGTACCGCGGTCCTGTGACGCAACAGGATCGCTTCCTTCACGCAGGGTGTAGTTAACCCGTGCGTGCATACTTGTAGTACCGCCATATAGTCCGTCTTACTAGCAGCAGGGTTTTTTACCTGCACGGTGGACCTCGGACTGCGAACGCATCTAGTTCCATTTCATCTAGTACTTGGTGCGTTCCGCCAGTCCTAACAAGGATAAAGTTGGTTTATTGAATACCACCTTTATTCTTAAGCCATATTTAGCATTGGCAGCACGGATACAGTCCACATTCTCCCTTGATAACAGCATTTTCAGTTGACAGGCAGATGCGCTTATCAGTTATAATTCCACCAGCGGCACTAAAAACCCGCTCTGGCAAAACGCTAGTGGCAAGGCAGACCAGGACCTCCAAGGCATAGAGAGCCAGTTCATGCCACATGTCCAGCTTGGATACCCAATAATTATAAAGCACAGAGGAATCACAGAAGATGTTGGTATGGTAAGCAAGCTACTCCCTCAACATCTTCCAAAACTTTGCACTCCTTGTGACAGAACCCCGCACCTCAGGGTCACTGCGATGGGAGGGTCTGAAAAAACTGTCCCAGAACTTCCCCAGTGTTCCCCTTCCTCTGCTGGATTGGAGTTTTGTCTCTCTCGCCTGTATTCCTTGGATGTCCAACGAACTGTGACCTCTGTCACCAGTGTTTTCAGATGGGAAATTTTTTTAATAATTCCACAACAAAGGCCTTCTGGTACTGCCCCATTTTAGTAGACCTGTCTTCCTCTGGAAGAAGAGATTGAAAGCTATCCTTGTAGCATGGGTCTTGAAGTGTCACCAGTTATGACAGTCACCCAAAGATTTCAGAATACGAGGGTCACGGGAAAAGCAACACAACATAATGTCAGCCATGCATGTGATAGCAGTGTTCACTTGGGGCCTGTTCTTGTTAGGACAGGAGTACTACAAGGGTCACAACAGGGAGTTAGGGGAACAGCAACCTTTTACCCTCTACCCATCTCCTCCCCGTTGATCAATTTTTCCTGCAAAAACCTATTAGGGCAACTTGCTGTGGATCCATGTCTGTTCTTATTGGTGAGACCAAATCATTTTTTATTAGAGCACTGGTTTGCATGAGCACTTCATTCATGTGGTTTTTTCTTGCGTCGTGTTTTTGTCCATTTTAATTTTATCGATTAAAAGTTAAGTTTTATTTACTGGGAGACTCTCCTAGCTATACTCGAAATGCGTGCCAGACTGCTAACAGGCAAGACTTCCGTGTCCTCACCAAGAGGACAACTGACCATGCTCTCCTCCTCCTCCTCCCTGTCCTCAGACCATCCACACTGAACAGATGGTATGACAGTTGTGCTTGTAGTACCGTCTATAGTGCATGAAAGAAGCTACTGATCTTCCTCCTCCTCTTCATCCTCGTTGTCAACCAATTCATGTTGTGATGACATGAGGCTGGGCTGTATGTAATCACTCTGTATGGTTCCTTACTCCATCTCATCATGTTCCACCTGCAATGCATCCTCTTTGACTGTGAGCAGAGAGCATTTCAGAACACAGAGAAGCGGGATGGTGATGCTAATTATGGCATCATTGTGACTCACCATCTTAGTGGGCTCCTCAAATTTTTGGCGCAGTGGTTAGCACAGCAGCCTTGCAGCGCTGGAGTCCTGGGTTCAAACCCCACCAAGGACAACATCTGCAAAGAGTTTGTATGTTCTCTCTGTGTTTGCGTGGGTTTCCTCCGGGCACTCCGGTTTCCTCCCACATTACAAAGACATACTGATAGGGAATTTAGATTGTAAGCCCCATCGGGGACAGTGATGATAATGTGTGCAAAATGTAAAGCGCTGCGGAATATGTTAGCGCTATATAAAAATAAAGATTATTATTATTATTATATTTGTCTGACATCCATTTCCATTCCTGAGGTCTTATCTGTAGAGTCTGAACAAAATACCGACAACTTTGTTGATGCTGGCAATCAACAACTGCCCTCTTTTGCTCACAAATACTTTCCAACATATGCAGTGTAGAGTTCCAACATCATACACCAGTTGGTGAGCCAGAAGCTGCAAACACTGCTGAAACACGGCAAGGGTGGCGGAAGCTGTAGCTGACTTTATAAAATGGGCACACAGGCGGCATACTTTCACAAGCAGATCTGGCAGCCCCGGGTAGCTTTTGAGAAACTGTTGAAAAATGAGGTTAAGAACATGGGCAAGGCATGATACATGTGTGAGCTCGCCTCACCTCAGAGCCGCCACCAGGTTCCGGCCATTGTCACACATGACCATACCTGGTTGTAGGTTCAACGGCGTCAGCCACACATCTCCCTTCTCTTTCAGAGCTGTCCACAACTCTTCAGTATTGTGCAGTTTGTCACCTAAACATATTAGCTTCAGCACAGCCTGCTGCTTGGCTGAGGTAGTGCTGCAGTGCTTCCAGCTTGTGACTGATGTGGTCATTTCGGAGATGGAGGCTGAAGAGGCGGAGGAGGTGCAGGAGCTGTAGACTGTGGAGGCAACTCTGATTGACATAGCACCCAGAATCCTCGGGAGGACATGTTCCATCCCAAGGTCTGACTGGGTCCCGGCTTCCACTATGTTAACCCAGTGTGCTCCTAGCGAGATGTACCATCCCTGTCCAGAAGCACTTGTCCATGTGTCCGGGGTTAGGTGGACTTTCCCAGCAACAGCATTGTTTAGGGCACAGCTAATGTCTGACATGTGCTTGTGTAATGTGGGGACTGCACACCAGGAGAAATAGTGGTAGCTGGGGACCGAGTACCTTGGGACGGCCACCACAATCAGGTTGTGGAAATCTTCTGTCTCCATGAGCCTAAAAGGCAACATTTCGAGTGCAAGCAGATGAGAAATATGAAGTTAGTAGGGTGGCCTGTGGGGCGTTGCCATCGTATTTCTGCTGGTGTTCCAAGGACTGGGATATGGACAACTGAACGCTGCGCTGGGACAAGGATGTGGACTTGCTTGATGATGGTGCTAGTTGAGTGTGTGTAAAGACAGGTGCAGGGCAGGAGTTATCTTCGCAGGCACCATGGATAGGGGATTGGTTTCCACGCACAACAGTGGAAGAAGCAGTGGTGTCACCCGCAGACAGTGTTCATGGACCCTGGGATTCGGCCCACAAAGTCAGGTGCTTTGCTTCCATGTGCCTCATCATGCTGGTGGTGGTCAGGCTGGTAGTTTTGCTACCCCTGCTGTTGCAGGCATGGCAGGTGGTGCAAATGGCCTGTTTGGGGTTATTGGCAGAGCCTTTTAAAAGCAACCGGACTCGAGAAGACCTAACACTTGTACTGGCAACTTCCGTCCTGTTGGTGTTACGGGGAATGGTTGCCCATCTTCTGTCTGCGGCCACCATACTGCTTCTACCTGCCTGTTGGGATGCTATGCCTCCCTCCCACTGTAAGCTGCTGTCTTTGCTCGCCATGTCCTCCTGCCAGATAGGGTCAGTTACTATATCATCCACCACCTCCTCTTCCACTTCCGCACCCTAGTCCTCCTCCTGACTTTCTAGCAATTGCGTCTCATCATCGTCCACCTCTTTTGACATGTTCCCACCATCACCTTCATGTAAAATGTGGCTGCTCAAATATTTGGGCATCACTACATGCGATCTCTACTTGCAACGGGAGAGAGGCCCAAATCTCTAAATGGAAAATTGAACACCTTTTCGGAGTGTCCAAGTGTGGGATCAGTTGTCTCCAGGTGCTCTGCATGGTGGGAGGAAGGAGCATCAGAGTGAGGAATATGCAGTCCAGACTCACAGCTACTGAGACTTGACCGTGTGAAAGACAGGGTGTTGGTGGCAAAGTGACAGGAAGCATTATCCGCTGTCCAACCAACAACCTTTTGAAACTGCTATGGTTTCAATAGTGGTGTGCTGCTGTGCTCCCCTGGAAATTGTGACAGGAAGGTCGAGCAAGAAGATGTGGGTGTTTGTTGTGGCCCAATTTCAGCTTGCCCACGTCCTCGGCCTCGCCCTCTGCATGCACCATCATGTCCACTTTTCCGTCCGTTTGCACTCGACTTCCCCATTTTAAATTGACCACAATATTTTGCAAGTTCACTAAAAATGACTGACTTTGGAGAAAACTTATATGTGATCCGTATGCAGGAAAACCACAGTTCAAAATATCTGGCCTGTAGGGATCACCTTTTTTTTGCAATCAAACTGGTGTCAATAACTAGACTAAAACACAGCAAAACAGTTCAATTGAAAAAAGCCCCAATTTTTAGCCCACAGATAGGTGAGGCCTGTGACGGAGATCCCCCACTTTTGATTATCTGGCCTGGATTTTTTTAACAGCAAAATTGTGTAAATATCTAGGCTAAGACACAGCAACAACAGTTCAGTTGAGCCAAAAAATGGCAAAATTTTTAGCCCACAGATAGGTGAGGCCTGTGACAGAGATCCCACAGTTTTAATTATCTGGCCTGGATTTTTTTTTAACAGCAAAATTGCATAAATAACTAAGCTAAGACACAGCAACAACAGTTCAGTTGAGCCAAAAATGGCAACATTTTTAGCCCACAGATAGGTGAGGCCTGTGACGGAGATCCCACAGTTTTAATTATCTGGCCTGGATTTTTTTTTAACAGCAAAATTGTGTAAATAACTAGGCTAAGACACAGCAACAACAGTTCAGTTGAGCCCCCCAAATACCCAAGTTTTTAGCCCACAAATTGGTGAGGCCTGTGATGGAGATCCCCCAGTTTTAATTATCTGGCCTGGATTTTTTTTAACAGCAAAATTCTGTAAATAACTAGGCTAAGACACAGCAACAACAGTTCAGTTGAGCCAAAAATGGCAAAATTTTTAGCCCACAGATAGGTGAGGCCTGTGACGGAGATCCCACAGTTTTAATTATCTGGCCTGGATTTTTTTTTAACAGCAAAATTGTGTAAATAACTAGGCTAAGACACAGCAGCAACAGTTCAGTTGAGCCCAAAAAGGCCCCCATTTTTAGCCCACAGATAGGTGAGGCCTGTGGCTGAAATGCCCCACTTTTAATTTTCTGGCCTGGAATTTTTTTGTAACAGCAAAATTGCGTCAATAACTAGGCTAAGACACAGCAAAAAAGTTAAATGGAGCAAAAAAAAAAAAGCCCCAATTTTTAGCACCCAGATAGGTGAGGCGTGTGACGGAGATACCAGACTTTAAATTATCTGACCTGCATTTTCTTTTTACAGCACAATTGTGTCAATAAGTAGACTAAGACACAGTGAAAAAATATTCAATGGAGTCCTGAAATGGCACAATTTTGAGCACAATGATAGGCGATCCGTGTGGCAGACAAAACACAGTGTAAAATATCTGACTTGTAGGTAAAGATTTTTTTAAGCCAACTGCTGTAAAGATCTTGTAAAAGATACTCCAAAAATTTTTTACAGTACCACAAAAATGGCAGATTTTTATGCGCACTCAGATGTGATCGCTGTGACGGCCAAATCCCTGTTTAAAATAGCTGTATTTTAACGCTGTACTATGGAAAGGATCTGGCTTTATTCTGCAGTGCCAACAAACAAATGGAGAAAACAAAATGTGTGGTCTGGATTGCTTTTAAATAAAATAATCAGGATTAAGATGCAAAAAAAATTATTCCTGGCCACTGATACCTGGGGCTAGGTATATATGGTCAATATCTGTAATGGCAGCAGCAGAAATGGACCCTCTTGCTGTATCTAATTGCTGTATCTAATAAAGTATGCCACATACACTGCCTGCCTACCTATCACTGATATCTATATACCCCATAATTAGTCCTTAGAAGGACTGTTGGTTTAGCTGGATTTGTTGATTCAACAATGGTATACCCACACTGATACTCCAGCTATTCTGTCCTTATCGCTGCAGCAACTCCCTACACTGGTAATTCCGGAGCTGACTGGGATGAACAGGGCGGCGCCAGGTCTGATATAAGCCTGATGATGCTGCGTGGCCAGCCAATCACTGCAATGCCACAACCAACATGGCTGCAGCATTACAGTGCGAGGCAGACAATCCCTGCATGTTGACTGGCGCTCTAAAGAGCGCCAAACATGCAGGGAGAGGACCCACCAAGCAAACTTGGAAATGCTCGGCGCTCCCCGAGCATCATGAGCACTGCGATGCTCGGGCTAGTACCGAGCATTACCGAGCATGCTCGCTCATCACTAGATGTCGCTCCCAATTATACTACTTCTACTGAAATTGATGCCATTTTGGTGGTGTCTGACCCTAATTTTTGTAAATGTGGAAACTCCTGATTGGGTCTCTCTGTCTGCTGGGTTGGCTGTGGTGGAAACAATGTCGCTCCCCATTATACTATTTGTACTCTGGTGAAATTGATGCCACTTCGGTGGTATCAAGCCCTAATTTTTTAAAATTTTAAGACTCCTAACTGGGTCTCCATCTGCTGTGTTGGCTGTAGTGGAAGAGGTGTCAGTCCCCATTTTATTAGTCATACTCTATTGAAATTGATGCCACTTTGGTGGTGTCTGCTAATAATTTTGGGAAATGTGTAGACTCCTGGTTGGGTCTCCTTCATGTGTTTTGTCTGTAGCAGTAGGCCTCCGAAACCGGCAGGCCTCCACTCCCTTTGAGTCATCTATCCTTGTTACTATTCTTAAATTTTTCTGACAATAGTAGTCTACGAAACTGATATTTGCACCACCTGAGTGTGGCTGAGCATAAAAGGAGGTTAATCTGTTGCATGTGGTATCCAAGCACAGCAGGCCTACACCGATCCCTCGCCCACCACATCTTAATTTGAAGTTCAATTCAAAGCTGTAAATGCTGGCCCAGACCCTGATACCTCATACATGCCTGATTGCTGCCGTGCCATTCTGAAGTTTGTATTGTGGGTCAATTGCAGCCACTTTCCTGGTGTTTGCCCCTAATTGGATGTGTTTTGGCCGCTTTGGGCCCGTTTGAAGGTGTTATGTATGCGTTTGTTTTTGCCTCCCTTTGATTCCAATGGTGTTTGGTAGGGTTGAGCGAAACGGGTCGGCCACTTTCAGAAGTCGCCGACTTTTGGCAAAGTCGGGTTTCATGAAGGGCGCGTCCGAGGGTGAGTATATACCTAATAGGAATATACTCACCCTCGGACGTGCCCTGCTTCTTTCCGGCAGCCTTCCTTCCTAAGAATCAGCGCTTGCAGGACCTTGCGTGACGTCGCGGCTTGTGATTAGTCGCGCAAGCGGTCACATGGGCGGCCGCGCGACCAATCACAAGCCGCGACGTCACCGCAAGGTCCTGGAAGCGCTGATTCGAAGGAAGGAAGGTTCCCGGTTAGTACCAGGGCGCGTCAGAGGGTAAGTATAGCGATATTTTTTATTTTAATTCTTTATTTTACACTTAAATACGGATCCCAGGGCCTGAAGGAGAGTTTCCGCTCCTTCAGACCCTGGGAACCATTGGAAACCCAATGCACTGCATTGGGTTTTGAGTTTCGGCCGACCCCGACCCCGACTTTTTTATAGGATCGGCCGATTTCACTCGACCCGACTTTTGAAAAAGTCGGGTTTCATGAAACCCGACCCGATCCTATAAAAGTAAAGGTCGCTCAACCCTAGTGTTTGGCTATGTTCGCCGAATATTGCAAGATTGGCGATCGCTATCTGAACATTGATATAGTCCCTCATTTCTATTTATAATGAGATATAGGTTAATTCTCATGTTCTGTGTTAGCTCCATGTCTTAAACTAGTAACTCCCTATTTAATTTTAAATACACTCTCGAGACAGATTCTCATGCAGATCAGTGACCGGCTCATAGTCTTGATCACCTCATTTATATAAAAAAACGGATGTCTTTGGAATAAGACAATGTTAGTGCTCTTATTGCATAGGTGATAATTGCTCAAACTAGCAATAGAGAGGAATCCTGACAATGAGAATATTGTACATTGTCAGGATTTTACAATCTGTAGGCTCATAAAGTTACTTCAGAAATTGATGTTCAGCCTTAAAAACCCATGTAAATGAGAACTTCTGTATTAAGTCATCACATCATTAATCTGTTACACATTTCTCATAACTCTGACACACATCTGTTGCAGAACACACTTATAATATATGAATAATAAGAAGCATAGCATTATCAAGCGTACAGAACTAAAATGGCATTGTAATACTACCTGGCAATAAAATACATTGCTGGTGGTATACAGCATAAGGCAAACTATAACTTATTACAAGGTAACACTAAATGTCATACATTATACATCTATTTACCATCAAAATGTCATAAATACTGTAGCATTGACATAGTAATTAGACAATTAAGATAGCCATGTGGTATCTCCACTTGCACAAGGTCAATTGTACCTGCAGGACATAACAGTCTTGGAAAGTTCAGAACCTTGCATTGGAGTTCATATTGCAACGGTGCTTAAATGGAATCTATAAACAGGATGAACCCTCCTAAGCCATAAATATGGGCATGAGGTCATGGGAGTTACCAGTGTGATGCAAGAAACTAACACAGAACAGGAGAAATTAACTTTGTTTTCTTGGAAAAACATTTTTGCATCTCTTTGAGCTTTGCTGTATTGCAACAATATTACAACCCTGTCTGGCTTTGAGCAGGAAGCTGGAGCTGAGAGGAACCTGCGGATGTGTCAGGTATAAGCACAAACAGCTCTGCAGTGAGAGCAGGAGAGCAAAGAGCAGCCATTACTAGGGTTGAGCGAAACGGATCGTTCATTTTCAAAAGTCGCCGACTTTTGGAAAAGTTGGGTTTCATGAAACCCGACCCGATCCCTGTGTGGGGTCGGCCATGCGGTACGCGACTTTCGCGCCAAAGTCGCGTTTCGCATGACGCGCTTGGCGCCATTTTTTCAGCCAATGAAGGAGCGTGGGCAGAGTGATGACGTAGGTCTTAGGGGCGTGGACGCCTATCGTCATCTTGTCGCTTGTGCGCTGTAGCGATTTGAAATGTGTAACACCAGCTTTTCTGTTCAGGGAGGGAGGGAGAGAGAGAGAGAGAGAAAAAAAAAAAAAAAAAAAATCCCATTGAATTTGCATTGGGTTTCGTGTTTCGGTCGATCCCCGACTTTTCGCCATAATCGGCCGATTTCACTCGACTCGACTTTAGAGATAGTCGAGTTTCGCGAAACCTGACTCGACCCTAAAAAAGTAAAAGTCGCTCAACCCTAGCCATTACATGTCACACTGGTAACACTGTTAATGATTACACATCACAATGGTAACTCCCACTTTTATTTAACCCCTTCATGACCCAGCTTGTATTCACCTTTCTTACCCGGCCAATTTTTACAATTCTGACCACTGTCCCTTTATGAGGGAATAACTCTGGAATGCTTCAACACATCCCAGTGATTCTGACATGGTTTTCTCGTGACATATTGTACTTTATGATAGCACTAAAATTTCTTTGATATGACTTGCGTTCATTTGTGGAAAAAAATGGAAATTTGGCTAAAATTTTGAAAATTTCGAGATTTTCCAACTTTTAATTTTTATGCGCCCTTAAATTGTCATATTGCACAAAAAATAGTTAATAAATAACATTTACCACAAGTCTATTTTCCATCAGCACAATTTTGGAAACATTTTTTTGTTGTTGTTAGGAAGTGATAAGGGTTAAAAGTTGACTAGTGATTTCTCATTTTTTCAACAAATTTTACCAAACAATTTTTTTAGGGACCACATTAAATTTGAAGTCACTTTGAGGGGTCTATATGAAAACAAATACCAAAAAGTGACACCATTCTAAAAACTGCACCCCTCAAGGTGTTCAAAACCACATTCAAGAAGTTTATTAACCATTCAGGTGCTTCACAGCAGCTAAAGAAACATGGAAGGAAAAAATGAACATTTAACTTTTTAGTCACAAAAATGATCTTTCAGCAACATTTTTTTATTTTCACAAGGTAAAAGGAGAAAATGAACAACTTATGTTGTTGTGCAATTTCTTCTGAGTATGCTGATACCTCATATGTGGGGGAAACCACTGTTTGTATGCACTGCAGGGCTCAGAGGGGAAGGAGCACCTTTTGACTTTTTGAACGCACAATTGGCTGGAATTGAGAGCGGACGCCATGTCATGTTTGAAGAGTCCCTGATGTGCATAAATATTGGAAAACCCCCACAAATGACCCCATTTTGGAAGCTAGACCCTTCAAAGAACTTATCTAGCTGCAAGGTGAGCACTTTGAACCCCCAGGTGCTTCACAGACGTTTAGAATGCAGATCCGTGAAAATAAATCAATTTTTTTCCACAAAAATTATCTTTTAGCAACAATTTTTTTATTTTAACAAGTTTAACGGGAGAAAATCGTCTGCTGTTGTTGTTGGAAAATTTCTCCTAAGTACCTCCAATACCTCATATGTGGGGGAAAACCACTGTTTGGGAGCACGGCAGGGCTCAGAAGGGAAGGAGCACATTTTGACTTTTTGAACACAAAATTGACTGGAATTGAGAGCGGTCATCATGTAGCATTTGAAGAGCCTCCAATGTGCCTAAACATTGGAAACTAGACCCTTCCCCTTCAAGGAACTTATCTTGCTGTGTGGTGAGCACTTTGAACCCCCCAGGTGCTTCACAGAAGTTTAGAACATAGAGCCGTGAAAATAAATAATCACATTCTTTCCACAAAAATGATATTTCAGCAACAATTTTTTTATTTTTACAAGTGTAAACGGAGAAAATTAACTACTAAAGTTGTTGGCCAATTTCTCCTGAGTACCCCAATACCTCATATGTGGTGAAAAGCCACTGTTTGGGCGCACAGCAGAGATCAGAATAGAAAGAGCACATTTTGACTTTTTGAACACAAAATTGGCTGGAATTGAGAGTGAATACCATTCACATTTAAAGAATCCCTGATGTGCCTAAACATTGGAAAACCCCCACAAGTGACCCATTTTGGAAACTATACCCTTCAAGGAACTTACAGTATATAGCTGTGTGATGAGCACTTTGAACCATCAGGTGCTTCAAAGAATTTTAGAATATAGATCCGTGAAAAAAAAAGAATCACATTCTTTCCCACAAAAATTATGTTTTAGCAACAATTTTTTTTATATTTACAAGGGTAACAGGAGAAAATGGTCTGCTAAAGTTGCTTTGCAATTTCTCTTGAGTACACCGATACACCAAATGTGGGGGAAAACCACTGCTTGGGTGCACGGCAGGGCTCGGAATGGAATGAGTAACATTTTCGATTGCAGACTTTGATGGAATGGTCTTCGGGAGTCATGTTGCATTTGAAGAGCCCCTGATGTGCCAAACAGTGGAAAACCCCACAAGTGACCCCATTTTGGAAACTACACCCCTGAAGGAATTTACCTAGAGGCATAGTTTTATATAGTTTTATAGTAATGATTCTAATGCTTTTGGTTTTACTGGTGTATTAATTTATAATGTTGTATTATGTGTAAGATGTGCGGGGTACATCAGATAAAAGTATGTTGTGCCAACAGCATATTAACGAACGTTATTAATTTCTGGATGTGTGATATGCTTTGAAACAATGCTTAATGCAAAGGCCAGGTTTCACAATGGTAAGTGGTGTCCTTTCGGATTCCCCTCTTGGAGCATACTCTGCACCATTTTTGTGATCGTCCTGTCCTCGCTGTTTGGGGAACCTGTCCTGGAAATGTTGTCCTGGGACAATTCGGGCACTATCAGATTCAGACATACTGGGAGCCTCACCTCCCTGAGTGCCAAACATTAGGGCCTTGATGACTACCTCCTGAAATTGAAGGAAGGACCCGGTATTGCCTGCAGATCGGAACAGCACAAGAGCATTGTACAGTGCCATCTGTTCAATGTGCACGGCCAATTTTTGTGTACCATACTTTGGCTTTTCGCATGACAGTGTATGGTTGGAGGACCTGATCTGAGAGATCTACACCCCCATGTACCGATTGCAATCCAAGATGCAATTTGGCTTTGGGACTTGTGTTGTGGTCCCATGAACAGTGACAAGGCAGATGTTGTCACAGTGTATGGTGGTCAGAATAAGGACATCCCTTTTGTCCTTATACTTGACCACCAGCATGTTGTCACTGCATTGGGCTCTTCTTTCACCTTTCCTCATTGTTTGCCCAATTAGCAGCTTAGGGAGGCCTCACTGATTTTTTCGCACGGTGCCACATGCAGCTGTACCTCTGTCAGAATGGGTCTTGAAGAGTGGGATGCTGGCATAAAAGTTATCAATGTAGAGGTGATAACCCTTATCCAGTAGTGGATGCAGCAATTTCCACACAATTTCCTCACCTACCCCCAGGACGGGGTGGGGGGGGAAGGGGGGCACTAGGGGGGTCAATCTGGGTGTCCTTCCCCTCGTAGACCCTAAATCTGTGGATGTACCCTGGTATTGTTGGAATTAGCCTCCCTTTGAAGTGAATGAGAGATTCATCAATAGTGATGTCCCTCTGGGGATTGTACGCCACAGCAAATTTTCTGCTGAAGTGTTCAACCACAAAGTTTGGATTGTCTTGGGGACTACTCAATGTCTGAGTAGTCGTGGCCGAGTGGTTAAGGCGATGGACTAGAAATCCATTGGGGTTTCCACGCGCAGGTTCAAATCCTGCCGACTACGAATATGTTCCTATAATTTTGTACAAATCCCTAGTTAGACCGCACATGGAGTACTGTGTCCAGTTTTGGGCACCGGTGCTCAGGAAGGATATAATGGAACTAGAGAGGGTACAAAGGAGGGCAACAAAATTAATAAAGGGGATGGGAGAACTACAATACCCAGATAGATTAGCGAAATTAGGATTATTTAGTCTAGAAAAAAGACGACTGAGGGGTGATCTAATAACCATGTATAAGTATATAAGGGGACAATACAAATATCTCGCTGAGGATCTGTTTATACCAAGGAAGGTGACGGGCACAAGGGGGCATTCTTTGCGTCTGGAGGAGAGAAGGTTTTTCCACCAACATAGAAGAGGATTCTTTACTGTTAGGGCAGTGAGAATCTGGAATTGCTTGCCTGAGGAGGTGGTGATGGCGAACTCAGTCGAGGGGTTCAAGAGAGGCCTGGATGTCTTCCTGGAGCAGAACAATATTGTATCATACAATTATTAGGTTCTGTAGAAGGACGTAGATCTGGGGATTTATTATGATGGAATATAGGCTGAACTGGATGGACAAATGTCTTTTTTCGGCCTTACTAACTATGTTACTATGTTACATATGTTACTATGACACTGTGCATTATCACTATAATGCAAAAATGTATGGATTACTTCAAACCGTTTCCTTGTCATGGCCAGTATTGCCAAAGCTGTTTTTTTTGTTATGCCCGTATCCAGCACAATTCCCCAAAATGTCATCATCTCTGCTGCATTTACGGGGGTCCATCTGGCAAATGATGACGTGGGATTTGGGGTGAAAAATTTTTGGGCATACAGGTTTGTCTGGGCCACCATAAGATTTAGTATTTCATCACTGAAAAAGAATTTGAAGAAGTCAATTTCAGTGAAGCCAGTGGTGTCAAACTGGATTCCTGAGTTGCCGATGAAATTCGGAATGACAGGCAATTATTTTCAGGGGGTGCAATCCATATGGGATTGATAGCTGCAGGAGTTGTTTGGATATTAGGGCACCTTGTTGGGGGTCCTTCCTCACTAGATGAGGAAGGGGATGAAGAATAGAGGAATGTGGGATCTTCCTAACTGGCTGAATTTGTGTCAAATGCAAGGATGGCGTAAGCCTCTTCTGGTTAATAGCATCTTGACGAATGGGCTCGTATTTCTTTTCCCAAACCCCAGGGATGTGTGTAAGTGGTGCTTTTACATGTGTAATGTGTGGGGCTTGTGTACTAGGATACACTTTATTTTATAAAAAAAACAAAAAAAAAGTAGAGAGATAAAATGTAGAAAATAAAAAAAATGAAAAGAAAAATCAGATGAAAGAAAAAGTGTGCATTGAAAAAACAAATAGACGTTCACTACACTAATGCCCTCCCTATAAATTTACCAGATGCAAATAATTATTTTTTACAAAAGAAAAGTGAATGCCACCAACAGTGTGACGTACTAATGCACTGCTTAAAAATGTATTCGACGCACCCAATTATATTTTTGCCAAAGAAAAACGAACGTCACCAACAATGTGACGTACGCTCCTCTAATGCACTGCCTAAAAATGTATTTGATGCAACAAATAATTTTTTTTGCAAAAGAAAATGAACACCACCAACAATTTGACGTATGCTACCCTAACGCACTGCCTAAAAATTTATTTGAGGCAACTAATTATTTTTTTCTGCAAGGGAAAAACGAACGCCACGAACGTAGTTTTTTTTATGCAGAAAAACAAATGCTACCGCCCTACCTATAAAACTACTCTATAAGTTTTTTTCCCCTAAAACAAGATACAATGTCACCAAACACTGACTCCGGCTATACCTAGCTCACTACCTATAAAACTGCTCTGTACAATTTTTTTTGTTCCCCTGCATTCTATTCATTCCCCAGTTTTTACAGCCAGGGGCAGCTGCATTAGCAGGCTCCTGGTTGTAAAATGATTTAACCCCTTCAGATGGATTTACTTTCTGGGACATGACTGAACGGAGGACAGGTATAGGATATTGTTGTTTTTTTCTTTTAGCTTTTTTTCAGAAGACAAGGGTCGTCATTTGGATTGAGCGTATAATAAAGCTATTACAACACCATGTATATTTATTTCATTAAATTGATTTTTCCTAACGTGTGTGTGTTTTTTTAACCCTTTATTAATATTGGATTAATAATGGATAGGTGTCTTATTGACATCTCTCCATTATTAACCAGACTTAATGTCACATTACATTAGCAAGGTGATATTAACCCTTAACTACCCCATATCCCACCACTACTCGGGAGTGGGAAGAGAGTGGCTAAGTGCCAGAATAAGCACATCTTACAGATGTGCCTTTTCTGGGGTGGCTGGGGGCAGATGTTTTTAGCCAGGGGGGCCAATAACCATGGTCCTTCTCTAGGCTATTAATATTTGCCCTCAGTCACTGGCCTTCTCACTCTGGCGGAGAAAATTGTGTGGGAGCCCACGCCAGTTTTTTCCCTGATTTAACCCTTTATTTTAACACCTAGAGCTCCCAAATTTTGTACACAGACACTTCTAACATAAGTAGTGAGGAATATGTAATAAAAATAACACAGATCTGCAAAAAAAATTTTTTCAAGAGCTGTTTTGGTTATTCCACGCAATCTTTATGTTTTTAAGTGTGCTGAATCTGAAAATGACCTCTGTTTTGTCATAGGACATCACGTTTTCTGACAATTTAAGTAACTATGTTAAATAATACAATACCTCAAAATAAATGAAAATAGACTCATAAAATTAATTTTTTATTACAAATGTTTCATGAAAATCATTTTTTAACTGCAATGAGCTCAGTAACACACACTAAAATCGATTCTTCTTCCCTGTGAGGCTTCTCTTGGTACATTTACGCATGTGAGTAGCATCTGGAATGTCTCTCTGAAGCGTCCAACAGTAGTCTGCCATCATTGTAATGCTCCATCTTCCCTGGTATCTTCTTTCCATCTCTTTATTGTCCTGGTGGAATTGATCACCTTGCTCTTCACTCACAGCTCCCAAATTTATAGGAAAGTTGTCAAGGTGGGAATGGAGGAAATGCACTTTCAAACTCATCAGGCAACCTAAAGCTTGACATGCTTTCAGCATTCGTCTGACGATTTTTTTGTAGTCAGGGTCTTTGTTATTGCCTAAAAATTTATCTACGACCTCTTCAAATGCAAACCACCCTTCTTTTTGAGGATGCGTCATGGTATTGATAAACTCTAGATCAGCTATAAGGCCGGCGTCACGCTCGGCGTAAGACAATACGGTCCGTATATTACGGCCGTAATACGCTGAAAAGTCCCCAAAATAGTGGTCCGTAGCTCCTCCGTAGGCAGGGTTTGTCAGCGTATTTTGCGCATGGCATCCTCCGTATGTAATCCGTATGGCATCCGTACTGCGTGTTTTTCTTGCAGGCTTGCAAAACCGACATACGGATATACAATGGATCCATGTGTAAAAAAAAACATAAAAACATATATACTGTCTATATCTAATATATAAAGCTGAAAGTGTGTGTGTGTATGTGTGTATGTGTGTATGTATGTATGTATGTCCGGGATTGGCATCTGCACCGTCGCAGCTACAGCCACAAAATTTTGCACAGTCACACGTCTGGACCCCGAGAGCGTCATAGGCTATGTTGTGAGGTGAAATTTTAACCCCACACGTTCCCATTCACCAAACAATTTTGCCCCTATCTACATAATGGGGAAGAAAGTGAAAGAAAGTGTTGGAGGCGTCGCAGCTACAGCCACAAAATTTTGCACAGTCACACGTCTGGACCCCGAGAGCGTCATAGGCTATGTTGTGAGGTGAAATTTTAACCCCGCGCTTTCCAATTCACCAAACAATTTTGCCCCTATCTACATAATGGGGAAGAAAGTGAAAGAAAGTGTTGGAGGCGTCGCAGCTACAGCCACAAAATTTTGCACAGTCACACGTCTGGACCCCGAGAGCGTCATAGGCTATGTTGTGAGGCGAAATTTTAACCCCACACGTTCCAATTCACCAAACAATTTTGCCCCTATCTACATAATGGGGAAGAAAGTGAAAGAAAGTGTTGGAGGCGTCGCAGCTACAGCCACAAAATTTTTCACAGTCACACGTCTGGACCCCGAGAGCGTCATAGGCTATGTTGTGAGGTGAAATTTTAACCCCGCGCTTTCCAATTCACCAAACAATTTTGCCCCTATCTACATAATGGGGAAAAGTGAAAGGAAAAGTGTTGGAGGCAAATTGACAGCTGCCAGATGTGAACAAGGGGGACTTAAAGAATGAGAGCGATGGCGCCAAAGAGTATATACCATACAGTTGCTAAGGTGGGGCCCCGACATGGGATACTCACCACACACGGGGATATGAACACACACACAAAATGCGCTACAAACTACCACGTGCTTGAACACATATACCACCCTCTGGACACATTTCACCACACATGCACCAACCTCGCCACATAAAAGTCGAAACACAAAAGTCACCCCTCAAAACTCGCCACGCACAAAACTCGCCACATGCAAAAAGTAGGCTCACGCAAAACTCGCCACAAGTGCATAACTCACCTCATGGAAAACTCGCCACACGCAAAACTTGCACACGTGGAAAAATTGCCACATGCACAAAAGTTACAACACAAAAGTTGCCTCACACAAAACTTGCACATAATCAAAAGGCACCACACATAAAACTCGCCATGCGCAAAACTCGCCATGCGCAAAACTTGCTGCACACAACTTGCTACACTAACCTGTCACATGCAACTCGACACAAAAAAAGTTGCTACACACATGTTGCCACACAAAACTCATCTCACAATAGTCGCTACATGCATGTCGTCACACGCAACTCAACACACACAACTTGACAAACGAAACTCGCCCTAAAACAAACACAAGTCTGGTATTATCCTTCAAAAATAAAAATCTGATTAATAAGCAGACAAACTACAAGAGCAACAAATGTACCATATAGGAAATACGGCAGCTGTCAGTCACATGACCTGTCTATTATGTGTATGTGTGAGCTAATATATACTGCTAGGGGGAGGGATTCCTGTTGGCTGGGGATTTATCAGGCTGCCAATTTAGCTTACAAATACTGAGGTAAAAATACTGAGCAAATAACATGTGAACGAGGTCTAATACAGGAGGAGATGACACACAGGTATATACTATATACAGGGGAGATGACACACAGATATATACTATATACAGGAGAGATGACACACAGGTATATACTATATAGAGGAGGAGATGACATACAGGTACATACTATAAACAGGAATAGATGACATACAGTTATATACTATATACAGGAGGAGATGACACACAGGTATATACTATATACAGGAGCAGATGACCTACAGGTATATACTATATACAGGAGTAGATGACATACAGGTATATGCTATATATAGAAGATGAGATACAGGTATATACTATATACAGGGGAGATGACACACAGGTATATACTATATACATGAGGAGATAACATACAGGTATATACTATATACAGGAGGAGATGACATACAGGTATATGCTATATATAGAAGATGACATACAGGTATATACTATATACAGGGGAGATGACACACAGGTATATACTATATACAGGAGCAGATGACCTACAGGTATATACTATATACAGGATGAGATGACATACAGGTATATGCTATATATAGAAGATGACATACAGGTACATACTATATACAGGGGAGATGACACACAGGTATATACTATATACAGGAGGAGATAACATACAGGTATATACTATATATAGAAGGAGATGACACACAGGTATATACTATATATAGGAGGAGATGACATACAGGTATATACTATATACAGGGGAGATGACACACAGCAGGTATATACTATATACAGGAGATGACATACAGGTGTATACTATATATAAGGAAGATGACAAACATGTATATACTGAGGTGAAAATGAGAGGTGTGAGGTGAAAATGAAAAGGTGTGAGTGCAAAATGAGGGGAGTGAGGGAAAAAAAGGGATATGAGATGGTTTACTGTATGTAAACCATGTCTCATATCATGTCGGGTTTAGGAAGGAGATAGCAAAAGCCGGCAATTGAATTACCGGCTTTAAAGCTATTCAGCGCTGTATGAAATAATAATATATCTATATATATAATTGTCTAAGGGTTTTTCCGTCTGTCTGTCTTTCTGTCTGTCTGTCTGTCTTTCTGTCTGTCTGTCCTGGAAATCCCACGTCTCTGATTGGTCAAGGCCGCCAGGCCTCGACCAATCAGAGACCGCCACAGCATCGACGTAGAAATCCCGCGCCTCTGGCGGCCTCGACTAATGATGTCACAGCGACGATGATGTCATAAAGGACGTAGACATCCCGCGTCTCTGATTGGTCGAGGCCGCAAGGCCTCGACCAATCAGCGACGGGCACAGCGTCGATGATGTCATAAAGGACGTAGACATCCCGCTAGGCCTCGACCAATCAGCAACGGGCACAGTATCGACGTAGATGTCATAATGGTTGCCATGGCGACGATGATGTCATAAAGGTTGCCTCGACCAATCAGCGACGGGCACAGTCTGCCGCGAATTCTGGAATCATCATTGTTCATATACTACAGGGACATGCATATTCTAGAATACCCGATGCGTTAGAATCGGGCCACAATCTAGTATACATATATGTGTCTCACTGACATATATATATATATATATATATATATATATATATATATATACCTATTCTATGTGTACACATTTATTCTACCTATTCTACTGTAAGCTGTCAGTGTGATTTTACTGTACACCGCAATGAATTGCCGGCTTTTCTCTCTAACACCGCTGCGTATTTCTCGCAAGTCACACTGCTGGTCCGTGTGTAATCCGTATTTTTCTGGCTTCCGTAGACTTTCATTGGCGTTTTTTTTGCGCAATACGGTGACAAACACAGCATGCTGCGATTTTCTACGGCCGTAGAAAGCCGTATAATACTGATCAGCAAAATACGGCAGATAGGAGCAGGGGCATAGAGAATAATTGGGACGTTTGTTAGGCGTGTTTTACGGACATATTTTATGCGCTCTTACGTCCGTAAAACTCGCTAGTGTGACGCCGGCCTAAGCCTTCTAATGTCTGGTCCGACGAACACCGCTTCCTTCAATTTTGCCTCCGAGAGGCCTGGAAGCTTGGTCACTAGGGTTGAGCGGCTTTTCATTTTTTAATGTTAGTAATGTGTATGTGCAAAATTTCGGTGCTCTAGCTATTAAATTTAACCCCTTCATGACCTTGGGATTTTTCGTTTTTCCGTGTTCATTTTTCACTCCTCTCCTTCCGAGAGCCATAACTTTTTTATTTTTCTGTCAATTTGGCCATGTGAGGGCTTATTTTTTGCGGGACGAGTTGTACTTTTGAAAGATATCATTGGTTTTAGCATGTCATGTACTAGAAAATGGGAAAAAAATTCCAAGTGCGGTGAAATTGCAAAAAAAGTGCAATCCCACACTTGTTTTTTGTTTGGCTTTTTTGCTAGGTTCACTAAATGCTAAAACTGACCTGCCATTATGATTCTCCAGGTCAGTACGAGTTCATAGACACCTAACATGTCTAGGTTATTTTTTACCTAAGTGGTGAAAAAAAATTCCAAACTTTGCTAAAAATAAATAAATAAATAAATTGCGCCATTTTCCGATACCCGTAGCGTCTCCATTTTTTATGATCTGGGGTCGGTTGAGGGCTTATTTTTTGCATGCCGAGATGACGTTTTTAATGATAGCATTTTGGTGCAGATACAATCTTTTGATCGCCTGTTATTGCATTTTAATGCAATGTCGCGGCAACCAAAAAAACGTAATTCTGGCATTTCGAATTTTTTTCTCGCTACGCTGTTTAGCGATCAGGTTAATGCTTTTTTTATTTGATAGATCGGGCGATTCTGAGCGCGGCGATACCAAATATGCATAGATTTGATTTTTTTTATTGATTTATTTTGATTGGGGCGAAAGGGGGGTGATTTAAACTTTTATTTTTTTTTACTTTTTTTTTTACTTTTGCCATGCTTCAAAAGCCTCCATGGGAGGCTAGAAGCAGGCACCGCACGATCGCCTCTGCTACATAGCAGCGATCTGCTGTTCGCTGCTATGTAGCTGAAAATCAGGTGTGCTGTGAGCGCCGACCACAGGGTGGCGCTCACAGCTGCCGGCGATCAGTAACCATAGAGGTCTCAAGGATCTCTATGGTTACAATTCTGAAGCATCGCCGACCCCCGATCATGTGACGGGGGTCGGCGATGACGTCATTTCCGGCCGCCCGGCCGGAAGCGGTACTTAAATGCCGCTGTCTGCGTTTGACAGCGGCATTTAACTAGTTAATAGGTGCGGGCAGATCGTAATTCTGCTCGCGCCTATTACGGGCACATGTGAGCTGTTCAAAACAGCTGACATGTCCCGGCTTTGATGCGGGCTCACCGCCGGAGCCCGCATCAAAGCAGGGGATCTGACCTCGGACGTACTATCCCGTCCGAGGTCAGAAAGGGGTTAAGGGTTAAATCGCGGAAAAAATGCATTTGGTTTTCAGCACACCAAAATACATGGAAATTAGATGAAAATATTCAAACAGCTTTTTAGTCGCAGACCTGTGTAATGGATATGAAATGGTTTACTGTATGTGAACCATGTCTCATATCCTGTCGGGTTTGACAAGGATATAGCAAAAGCGGGCAAATGAATTACTGGCTTTTCTGCTATCTAGCTCTGTATTAAATATAAATATATATGTATATGTGTCTCATATACATATATATATATACATATATATATGTATATATATATGTATATATATATATATATATATATATATATACAGCACAGAGCAAAAGTTTGGACACCTTCTCATTTAAAGATTTTTCTGTATTTTTATGACTATGAAAATTGTAAATTCACACTGAGGGCATCAAAACTATGAATTAACACATGTGGAATTATATACTTAACAAAAAACTGTGAAACAACTGAAAATATGTCTTATATTCTAGGTTCTTCAAAGTAGCCACCTTTTGCTTTGATGACTGCTTTGCACACTCTTGGCATTCTCTTGATGAGCTTCAAGAGGTAGTCACTGGAAATGGTCTTCCAACAATCTTGAAGGAGTTCCCAGAGAAGATTAGCACTTGTTGGCCCTATTGCCTTCACTCTGCGGTCCAGCTCACCCCAAACCATCTCGTTTGGGTTCAGGTCTGGTGACTGTGGAGGCCAGGTCATCTGGCATAGCACCCCATCACTCTCCTTCTTGGTCAAACAGCCCTTACACAGCCTGGAGGTGTGTTTGGGATCACTGTCCTGTTGAAAAATAAATGATGGTCCAACTAAACGCAAATGGTCCAACTAAACACGGATGGAATAGCATGCCGCTGCAAGATGCTGTGGTAGCCATGCTGGTTCAGTATGCTTTCAATTTTGAATAAATCCCCAACAGTGTCACCAGCAAAGCACCCCACACACCATCACACCTCCTCCTCCATGCTTCACGATGGGAAACAGGCATGTAGAGTCAATCCGTTCACCTTTTCTGTGTCGCACAAAGACACAGAGCTTGGAACCAAAGATCTCAAATTTGGACTAATCAGACCAAAGCACAGATATCCACTGGTCTAATGTCCATTCCTTGTGTTCTTTAGTCCAAACAAGTCTCTTCTGCTTGTTGCCTGTCCTTAGCAGTGGTTTCCTAGCAGCTATTTTACCATGAATGCCTGCTGCACAAAGTCTTCTCTTAACAGTTGTTGTAGAGATGTGTCTGCTGCTAGAACTCTGTGTAGCATTAACCTGGTTTCTAATCTGAGCTGCTGTTAACCTGCAATTTCTGAGGCTGGTGACTCAGATAAACTTATCCTCAGAAGCAGAGGTGACTCTTGGTCTTCCTTTCCTGGGGCGGCCCTCATATGAGCCAGTTCCTTTGTAGCGCTTGATGGTTTTTGCAACTGCACTTGGGGACACTTTCAAAGTTTTCCCAACAATTTTTCAGACTGACTGACCTTCATTTCTTAAAGTAATGATGGTCACTCATTTTTCTTTACTTAGCTGCTTTTTTCTTGCCATAATACAAATTCTAAAAGTCAATTTAGTAGGACTATCAGCTGTGTATCCTACAGACTTCTGCACAACACAACTGATGGTTCCAACTCCATTTATAAGGCAAGAAATCCCACTTATTAAATCTGACAGGGCACACCTGTGAAGTGAAAACCATTTCTGGTGACTACCTCTTGAAGCTCATCAAGAGAATGCCAAGAGTGTACAAAGCAGTCACCAAAGCAAAAGGTGGCTACTTTGAAGAACCTAGAATGTAAGACATATTTTCAGTTGTTTCACACTTTTTTGTTAAGTTTATAATTCCACATGTGTTAATTCATAGTTTTGATGCCTTCAGTGTGAATTTACGATTTTCATATATATATATATATATATATATATATCTATATATATATATATATATAGATATATATATATATATATATATCTATATATATATATATATAGACTGTATATTTGTTTTCACAAATTTGTGAGCCCATGGATCCATTCTATGTCCATTTTGCATGCCGGTGAGAAAATCTCGCTGTATGGATGCCATGCGGATGTTACACGGATAATTTTTTGAGAAAAAATTGCATCCTCGTGGTTTTAATATGGATCACTGTTCAGGAACTTTTCTGCGTATTATGTCTGTAAAAAACGGACCATATTTTCCTATGCTAAGTGTGACGCCGGCCTTAGACTGTGATGTCCGCTACGCTAACTAGCTGACAAATTCCCATGGCACAGTCGCTGATCAGCAGCGATACTGATCAGAGCACTGCGGACACAGGAAGAGCACAAATGCTCTGCGCAGGATGCCATGCACAGGAAACAAAATGCAAAAAGTGTGGTAAAAATTCAATTTGGGGGGAAGGAGAAGAGATGGTACTGGAAAAGGGATGGGGGGACTAGGAAAGAGGACATCACCAAACACTGACGCCAGCTGTGCAACATCTAAAACAACTCTGTGCTAGCTACTATTAATATTTTTTTTAAAAATCGGATGTTGCTTAGACTGCAACGTCTGCTACAATTGCTAGCTAAAAAAAAAATTCCTGTGAGGTAGTCTCTGATCAGCAGCGATATTGATCAGAGTGTTGTGGACACAGGAAGGGCACAAATGCTCTGCGTGGGACGTCACGCACTAAAAGAAAAGTGCAAAAAAGGTAGGCTAAAAATTCAAATGGAGGGGGGACGGGGGTGTACTGCAAAAGGGATGGGGGGATTAGGAAAGGGCTGGGGTAGGTGCTGCTGCTACTACTGTTCTGCTGTGCTCACATGAGTCACACAACAGGCAGATCAGGGCACAGAGCAGAGAGCATAAGCTGGAAGTTGGAAGCTAATGCTAAAGATGGAGGCTGGAGATCACTGGGGGAGATCACACAGCCACCAATGGATTCTCTCCTCAGGTGACACAAGGGGGGGTCTCAAGACCACTCTGCACGCCAAATCTGAAAGATGGTTATGATTGCTTTTTTAGATTAACCCTTCTTTGCGCTGATTGGCTAGAAGCTATTGTTCAGCCAATCAGCACCATAGGGGTTAATCTGGTGAGCTGACGTGGTGATCCCCCCACCCATTGTGTTGGCTGTGATTGGTGCTGTGTCACCATAGGGGTTAATCTGGTGAGCTGACGTGGTGATCACCCCACCCATTGTGTTGGCTGTGATTGGTGCTGTGTCACAAATGTTTTTTTTTTTACTTTGCTGTCACATTGCTGTGATTGACTGGTCAGAATTGACCAACCAATAACAGTGATCGCCGATGTGGGGGGGCGGGCGGTGCTGCCCCCTGGGGCGACGTGCAGGGATAGTCTGCTGTCAGGGACAGCAGCCATCGGAACCCGATCACCATGCGATGCAGGCCCAGCAGAGCAGTACTAATACGGTGGCAAAGGTCTTGAAGGGGATAATACACAGGCACTAATAACCTCTGGAGACAGATTCTCAGTGAAATCTATGTGTGGACCATAGTCCTGAACAGCTCATTTACATATAAGAAAAATATGGATTTATCTGGAATAAGACATCGAATGCAGATATCAGGGTATCATTTTATTCAATTTCCCAAGAACTGCATGCTCATATAGGCATCTTAGGAGTGTTAATTTTACTGATAGATTCCCTTTAATTTTTATAAGAAAATTACAAACTAACTTTTTAATCTCTTACATACTGAGGCGGCCTAAAGACACTATTATTTTTTCACGGCAAAATTATTTTTTGAACTGAGGCCTGGGTGTTTCAAAAGTATGAAAAATAGGGCTTACGGAAATATTACAATGCTATATGCAAATTCACTCTTCAGAGAAAAAGAAGACTTAAACTCTATAGCGCCACCTGTTGGAAGTAGCGATCCTACAAGTCACAATCAACCCTTTAACGAGTCGTGCAATATGACTTAGGATAAAAGCCAAATCAGTATCTCAATTCGCAGACACAGTGTTTCGGGCTGTTGGCCCTCATCAGTTCGAAGCATGAGAACTGATTTGACTAGGTGAGAGGCTCTGGACTGAGGGGTAAGGTTTCTCCTTGTGAAGAGTGACATACCTGCTCGGGCTTGTCAAGGTAAGGAAGCGTATTCGCCGTGCAATGCTCCTCTGGGAAATTTAATATGCAAATTGCCTCTTCAGAGAAAAAAGGGCTTGAACTCTATAGCGCCACCTGGTGGAAGAAGCAATCCTACAAGTCACAATCAACCCTTTAATGAGTCTTACAATATGACGAATAAGCCTCCTTACCTTGACAAGCCAGAGCTGGTATGTCACTCTCCACAAGGAGAAACCTTACCCCTTACAATGCTATAATAATTCTTGCAAGAGGTGAGGAGTTAATTTTTTAATCCAGTTGCAAGAGAGGGAAATAATAAACCGCTACGTTGTGCCATCTGCTCTGCTAAATTCTGCTCCTTCTGTAGCTAATTGTTGATATACAAGCAACATCTAATATATGTGTTGTGTTAATTTACTAATCTTATCTGCTATATTTGTGTAAGCAGGAAGTTTATTTCTTCATTTTATAAGTAAAATATACAGCTGCTCTTAAAAGATTTGTCTTGCAGGCTCATGTAAAAAATGTGTTTTACGATTTAGAACAAAGCTTTGATACTGTAGTGTTCTATTGAATTGTAATTGCAGCAGACTTTAAAAAAATGTTTGTTCTGAGTCCTCTAGGGCTGCTGTCTCTAAAGATGGCTGAAGATTCAGTACAGGGAGATGTTTCACGTGAGTAAGAAGGAGAGCAGCAGCCAGAAAGTAGGGGAGCTCCTAGTATGTGATAAATGTAATGCCAAACTATGTGTATATTTTTTAGACTTTGACTATAAGTAACGAAATGCCAAACTATGTGTATATTTTTTAGACTTTGACTATATGTAATGAAGAAGTTATTACTTCAGGATAAAAATAGGGACCTGAAAAGTGAAATTAAAAAATGGGTAAGGTTAAAAAAATGTTAATTGAACTTTATCTCCATTCAAATGATAAAAGTTTCATTAGCTTGAAACTGCCATTGTAGTGCTTAATACATTGCAATCACCAGTATGTTGAAGTCAGCAGTACGTTCTAGTGCCCAGCTCAGGCTTCTGGAGTCACGCACCTGTAAATTAGGTGGACTGTCATCGCTACAAAAATGCCAAATATGTGAAAGCTAATTGTGATTTAATTTGCAACAGCAGAAAAAAAAAAGGCAGCAACCCTTACCTGCCCAGATCTTAGAACAAATGCACTGCAGGGTGCAGCCAGCCCATAAAGCAAGATGTTAGCAACACAGATGTTTGCTAACATCTTGCTTTATGGGCTGGCTGCACCCTGCAGTGCATTTGTTCTAAGATCTGGGCAGGTAAGGGTTGCTGCCTTTTTTTTTCTGCTGTTGCAAATTGAATTTTTGTAGACCTTGAGTCTCTAGTGGCTTTGCTATTTAGTTTAGTGTAGGACTCGTAAGCGTGGGGACCCTTGGCGTGGGTTACGAGCTTACGTATTTTGGCCAAAATATCAACCAATACCTCACTATTTTTGAATATTTTTTGCACTATATTTTTCGGGGTGCAGCCAAGCCCAAACACGTTCGGTCTCGCATGAGGGGTGTTCGCACTGGGATGCATTGAGAGTGTACTGGCCAGCCCGCCTAATCGAAAAGTAGGGGCGTGACTAATAGGCTGTGAACCAGACACTATGCAGTACCATTGTGTGAACTACGCCCTATGTGGGCCTTTATTGTGCAATTGTATACTGGGCAGTCACCCCCTCCAGGAATGGGTATGTGGAGAGTGGCTGTTCATCTGGTATTTTGCACCTGTGTTGCTAACATCTTGCTTTATGGGCTGGCTGCACCCTGCAGTGCATTTGTTCTAAGATCTGGGCAGGTAAGGGTTGCTGCCTTTTTTTTCTGCTGTTGCAAATTGAATTTTTGTAGACCTTGAGTCTCTAGTGGCTTTGCTATTTAGTTTAGTGTAGGACTCGTAAGCGTGGGGACCCTTGGCGTGGGTTACGAGCTTACGTATTTTGGCCAAAATATCAACCAATACCTTACTATTTTTGAATATTTTTTGCACTATATTTTTCGGGGTGCAGCCAAGCCCAAACACGTTCGGTCTCGCATGAGGGGTGTTCGCACTGGGATGCATTGAGAGTGTACTGGCCAGCCCGCCTAATTGAAAAGTAGGGGCGTGACTAATAGGCTGTGAACCAGACACTATGCAGTACCTTTGTGTGAACTACGCCCTATGTGGGCCTTTATTGTGCAATTGTATACTGGGCAGTCACCCCCTCCAGGAATGGGTATGTGGAGAGTGGCTGTTCATCTGGTATTTTGCACCTGTGTTGCTAACATCTTGCTTTATGGGCTGGCTGCACCCTGCAGTGCATTTGTTCTAAGATCTGGGCAGGTAAGGGTTGCTGCCTTTTTTTCTGCTGTTGCAAATTGAATTTTTGTAGACCTTGAGTCTCTAGTGGCTTTGCTATTTAGTAATTGTGATTTAATCACACAGTTGGGCTCAGAAGAAAGAGGGGCATTTGAATTTAGGAGTGCAGAATTTTCTGAATTTCTTTTTAGGGGCGAGGAGCTATAGCGCTTTTCCAGGGTCTTTGTACTACCAATACGTAGAAGCCCCATATACACTGCTCACAAAAATAAAGGGAACACTAAAATACCACATCCTAGATATCACTGAATGAAATATTTCAGTTGTAAATCTTTATTCATTACATAGTGGAATGTGTTGAGAACAATAAAACTAAAAAATGATCAACGTAAATCACAACTAATATCCAATGGAGGTCTGGAGTTGGAATGATGCTTAAAATCAATGTGGAAAATGAAGATACAAGCAAATCCAACTTCTTTGGAAATGCCTCAAGACAAGGTAATGATGCTCAGTAGTGTGTGTGGCCTCCATGTTCCTGTATGACCTCCCTACAATGCCTGGGCATGCTCCTGATGAGGCAGCTAATGGTCTCCTGAGGGTCTCTTCCCAGACCTGGACTAAAGCACCTGCCAAGTCCTGGACAGTCTGTGGTGCAATGTGACGTTGGTGGATGGTGCAAGACATGATGCCCCAGATGTGTTTAATCGGATTCAGGTCAGGGGAACGAGTGGTCCAGTCCATAGCTTCTATGCCTTCATATTGCATAAACTGCTGACACACTCCAGCCACATGAGGTCTGGCATTGTCCTTCATTAGTAGGAACCCAGGGCCAACCGTACCAGCATATGGTCTCACAAGGGGTCTGAGGATCTTATCTCGGTACCTAATGGCAGTCAGGCTACCTCTGTGGAGCACATAGAGGGCTGTGCGGCCCTCCAAAGAAATGCCACCCCACACCATTACTGAGCCACTGCCAAACTGGTCATGCTGAAGGATGTTTCAGGCAGCAGATCGCTCCTCACAGCGTCTCCAGACTCTGTCACATGTGCTCAGTGTGAACCTGCTTTCACCTGTGAAGAGAACAGGGCACCAGTGGCGAATTTGCTAATCCTGGTGTTCTGTGGCAAATGCCAAGCATCCCGTATGGTATTGGGCTGTGAGCACAACCCCCATCTGTGGATATCAGGTGCTCAGACCATCCTCATGGAGTTGGTTTCTAACTCTTTGTGCAGACACATGCACATTATTGGCCTGCTGGAGGTCATTTTTGCAGGGCTATGGCAGTGCTCCTCCTGTTCCTACTTGCTGAGGTAGCAGTCCTGCTGCTGGGTTGTTGCCCTCCTGTGACCCCCTCCATGTCTCCTGGTGTACTGGCCTGTCTCCTGGTAGCGCCTCAAGCCTCTGGACACTACACTGACAGACACAGCTAACCTCCTTGCCACAGCTTGCACTGATGTGCCATCCTGGATGAGCTGCATCACCTGAACCACTTGTGTGGGTTGTAGAGTCTGTCTTTTGCTACCACGAGTGTGAAAGTACAACCAACATCCAAAGCTGACCAAAAAGTCAGCCAGAAAGCATTGGTACTGAGATGTGGTCTGTAGTACCCACCTGCAGAACCACTCCTTTATCGAGTGTGTCTTGATAATTGCCAATAATTTCCATCTGTTGTCTCTGGACACCACGTTGACAGACACAGCAAACCTTCTCACCACAGCTCGCATTGATGTGCCATCCAGGATAAGCTGCACTACCTGAGCCACTTGTGTGGGTTGTAGAGTCCGTCTCATGCCATCACGAGTGTGAAAACACAACCAATATTCAAAAGTGACTAAACCATTAGCCAGAAAGCATTGGTACTAAGATGTGGTCTGTGGTCTCCACCTGCAGAACCACTCCTTTATCGAGTGTGTCTTGATAATTACCAATAATTCCCATCTGTTGTCTATTCCATTTGCACAACAGCATGTGAAATTGATTGTCAGTGTTGCTTCCTAAGTGGACAGTTTTATTTCACAGAAGTTTGGTTTACTTGGAGTTATATTCTGTTGTTTAAGTGTTCCCTTTATTTTTTTGAGCAGTGTTTCGATATAAATCTCCAAGTGATGTGATTCAAGTGAAACCCCTGATTGATCCACTCGCTATAATGCAGCAGCAGAATTACTCTGGACTCCGTCTGGACTCTGTTCAGTATTGTCCTCATTTTCACAAGTGCACAAAACTGTGGTGGATCGTGCTTTAATAAGACAGACACCGCCAAATCATCCACAATACCTCAATCTGTCTCATTTTAGGGAATCTTTCGTCGGGCTTTCTGAATGCGAATCATGCATTTCAGAGATTTACATGGAAACCCTGATGTAAGCACTCAGCGTAGAATGCAGGATAAATGTGATTCGAGCCTTACTGCGATCTTTGGAAGGCAGAATTAATAAATCAACAGCAGGTGAAAAATTGGTTTTATTTATTTTTAATGCCGTTGCTCATACGGTATATGCATTTAGACAACTATTTTCTTTGGGTCTGTGTGATTACATCAATACTAGATTTATAATGATTTTTTTGTGTGTGTTTGGCTGCTGTCACACACTAAAAAACACTTTATTGCAAAAACAAGTTTTGCATCTCCATATTTTGATCGCTTCACTTTTTATATATTTCGGCCCACAGAGTGATGTGAGTGCTTGTGAGACAAGTTTACGTTTATACTGGTACCATTTTCAGACATTTTCATTTTTTCATCGCTTTCTATTCAGATTTTTGGGAGGCAGAATGAACACAAACCCGCAATTCAGGACTATTTTATGCTCTTCTGCGTGTGGTAAAATTGATAAGGCAGCTTTGTTCTTCGGGTCAGTATCATTACAGTGATACCATATTTACATTTTTTTATGTTTTGGCACTTTTACACAATAAAAACTATTTTACAGAAAAAATTGTTATTTTCGCATCGTTTTATTCTGAGAGCTATAATTTTTTTCATTTTTCCGCCGATGGAGCTGTATGTCGTATTCAGATATATCTTTTTTATTTACATAAATTTTTTTTATCGTGTTCCATTCCACTTTTGTGTTCAGCAATATGATGATAAAGCATCATTTTTACCTCATTTTTTATTTATTATTTTTAACTGTGATCAATGAAGGGGTTAACTAGTGGGACAGTTTTATAGGTTTGGTTGTTCCAGACACGGCAATACAAATATGTGCACTTTTTTTTACATAAATAAACAAATTTATTGGATTAATTTTTGTTTAATTTTGTGATTTAAAAAAAAATGTTTCTACAATTTGTATTACTTTTTTTTTTTTAATGTTTTGCATTGTCCCAGGATGGAACGTCAACTTCACACTGACAAATTGCTGATGTAATTCTCTGCAATGCTTATGCATTGCATAGCATAAGATCGGCACCTGGCATGCAGTGAGGAGGCAAGTAAGCCTGTGCTTTGAGCATGAGCTTTCAGACCACCATCCCTAGCAGATCCCATGGCCAGCTTTCGGCCTAGGCTTGCCACGGAGACCATTGACATAACGCGATAACATCATTGTGCAGATGGGAACTCAGAAGGTGCTCCCTCCCTCTACGATGCCCCATGATTTCACTGTCACTATTGACAACGGCATCACAGAGGTTAAATGCCCACGATCATTGCTAGCACCGATCACAAGTGTTGCTCCAGGGTGTCAGCTCTCATACAGGTCTGACACCCGCATTTGATCATGTCGGCACTCAATGTGACCCCCCACGATCATGGCGCAGTGTATATACTTCTCTTTGTGGGAAAACAGCTCCCAAATACTAGCATATATATGGCGCATGTCAGGAAGGGATCATTAAATGGTGATTGAAGAAGAACAGCAATAAGGATTACTTTACCAGAGGTATCAATGTAATCTATATTACAGCGCCATTACAGATATGTCTTTACTTTACATTACGAAATCGTGCTGACCGGTTCTCCTTAATCCATATGCAGATGTGAGTGAATTTTTTAGCACCATCAGTGGTTTGGAACTATTTTTGATCAGTAATTGGTCAATGTGTAATTTTTTATCAACAGGTATTTTCTACTATTAAAAAAAAATTGCAATGTTAAAAATGGATAGTACACCTATAGACTTGAATAGGAAATTTTGTCTCAAATTAAAATCAGATGTCTTGATGATTTTGTCGTGGACACACAGTCCAAGAAAAAAACACAGACATACATATAGCACAATAATTAGTACGCTTTTTCAGTGCAAAACATGAATAAAACACAAACGTGAATCACAGACTCTGAATGAAGCTTAAAGCTGTGTAATTGATGTCGAATGCATTTTGGACATGAGCCAATAGTATAGAAAAGATTCCCTTCTAGTGATTGGATTAAATGCAGGTTAATCACAGAAGGCTATCAGTCTACAGCTATATTATAGCTACCACATCTTTATCTTCTTACATGCCTATTGCAACATTTTACTTGTTTATTGCCTCAATGGCAAATGTAATCACATGACTAGGAAAGATTGTAAACTCTAATGTCTCATTCAGGTGTCTACTTTTTCATGCGTTGAAAAAAGTAACAATTTTCATCAGTATTTTGGATCAGGTTTTCATCACTGTTCAGTCAATGTGTCAGATTTTGCCATCAGAGTGTCATCAATGATTTCCACATATGCAAAAACAAAAAAATTGCAAAAATTTTAGCTTTAACTTTAAGAATTGAAAGCACTAAGATTGCACAAAATGTACATACAGTGCTCAAAAAAATAAAGGGAACACTTAAACAACAGAATATAACTCCAAGTAAATCAAACTTCTGTAAAATCAAACTGTCCACTTAGGAAGCAACACTGATTGACAATCAATTTCACATGCTGTTGTGCAAATTGAATAGACAACAGATGGAAATTATTGGCAATTATCAAGACACACTTGATAAAGGAGTGGTTCTGCAGGTGGGTACTACAGACCACATCTCAGTACCAATGCTTTCTGGCTGACTTTTTGGTCAGCTTTGAATGTTGGTTGTACTTTCACACTCGTGGTAGCAAAAGACAGACTCTACAACCCACACAAGTGGTTCAGGTGATGCAGCTCATCCAGGATGGCACATCAGTGCAAGCTGTGGCAAGGAGATTAGCTGTGTCTGTCAGTGTAGTGTCCAGAGGCTTGAGGCGCTACCAGGAGACAGGCCAGTACACTAGGAGGCATGGAGGGGGCCATAGGAGGGCAACAACCCAGCAGTAGGACTGTTACCTCAGCCTTTGTGCAAGGCGGAACAGGAGCAGCACTGCCAGAGCCCTGTAAAGTGACCTCAGCAGGCTATAAATGTGCATGTGTCTGCACAAATGGTTAGAAACCAACTCCATGAGGATGGTCTGAGTGCCCGTCGTCCACAGAGGGGGGTTGTGCTGACAGCCCAACACCGTGCAGGATTCTTGGCATTTGTCACCGAACACCAGGATTAGCAAATTCGCCACTGGCGCCCTGTGCTCTTCACAGATGAAAGCAGATTCACACTGAGCACATGTGACAGACATGACAGAGTCTGGAGACACCATGGAGAGCGATCTGCTGCCTGCAACATCCTTCAGCATGACCAGTTTAGAAGTGGGTCAGTAATGGTGTGGGTGGCATCTGGAGAGCCGCACAGCCCTCCATGTAACCTAACTGCCATTAGGTACCAAGATGAGATCTTCGGACCCCTTGTGAGACAATATGCTGGTGTGGTTGGCCCTGGGTTACTCCTAATGCAGGACAATGCCAGACCTCATGTAGCTGGAGTGTGTCAGCAGTTGAAGGCATTGAAGCTATGGATTGGCCCGCCCGTTCCCCAGACCTGAATCCAATTAAACACATTTGGGACATCATGTCTCGCATCATGCACCACAGACTGTCCAGGAGTTAACGGATGCTTTAGCCCAGGTCTGGGAGGAGATCCTTCAGGAGAACATCCACTGCCTCATCGGGAGCATACCCAGGCATTGTACGGTGGTCATACAGGCATATGGAGGCCACACACACACTACTGTATCATTCCAAATCCAGGCCTCCATGAGATATTAATTTTAATTTACATTGATAATTATTATGTTTTATTGTTCTCAACGCTTTCCACTATGTAGTGAATAAAGATTTACAAGTGGAATATATTATTCAGTGATATCTAGGATCTGGTATTTTAGTGCTCCCTTTATTTTTTGAGCAGTGTATATTTCACGTATACACAGGAGCTGAGGTGAATCTACAGTGCATGGTTATCTAGATCGAAGGTTATCAGTAATGCTTGTTTCCCAATAATTGCGAATTGAGATACTGATTTGGCTCTTATCCTAAGTCATATTGCAAGACTCGTTAAAGGGTTGATTGTGACTTGTAGGATCGCTACTTCCAACACGTGATGCAAGAGAGTTCAAGTCCTCTTTTTCTCTGAAGAGGCGATTTGCATATTTAATTTCCCAGAGGAGCATTGCATGGCGAATAAGCTTCCTTACCTTGACAAGCCAGAGCTGGTATGTCACTCTCCACAAGGAGAAACCTTACCCCTTAGACCTCAGTCCAGAGCCTCTCACCTAGCCAAATCAGTTCTCATGCTTCGCACTGATGAGGGCTAACAGCACAAAATACCATGTCTGCAAATTGAGATACTGATTTGTCTCCTAAGTCATACTGCAAGACTCGTTAAAGGGTTGATTGTAACTTGTAGGATTGCTACTTCCAACAGGTGGTGCTATTGAGTTCAAGTCCTCTTTTTCTTTAAAGAGGCAATTTGCATATCCCAATAATTGAGCAGTGTAAACAGACCGCTGATGAGCTGACGAATAAAAATGCTTGATCATCAGGAGAAATGTTCTTTCAGTTTCGTTTATCGTTCTCAGAAGCCTCTCATCTTACCCTATGCGTGCTGAAAGATATATTACTGACTGTTCAGTGTGCATCTAAAGTAAGAGTTGCCTGTCTATAAAGACTGTTAAACGAATGCTGAAAAAGGCCATGTGCACATATTGAGTATTTGGTGAATTTTTTTACCCCAGTATTTGTAAGCCAAAACTAGGAGTGGAATAGCATAATAGAAACATTTGCACCCCTTCGGTATTTATCACCCACACCTGGTTTTGGCTTACCAATACTGGGGTAAAAAACACACCAAATACTGAATGTGTGCATTTGGCCTAACAAACATATTTCCAATCGCTGCTGGTCCTCTCCAGTCAGCTGGTGCAAACCTAGCTTTAAGCTTTTTCTTTAACAGAAATAAACAGTGTGGTAAGAAAAAATATCTAAAACCAAGCGCAATAAATGATCAAGAGGTATTAAAAAAGAGAATCTAATGCAATCGATTAGATATTTTAAAAACATTGTCACGCTTGCTGCTATCAGTCAAAAAGCCTTTGAATGCGCTAAATCCTTAATCAGTATACAGCCTAAGACCCCAATGACTGTACAGAGAAGTGTTAGTCCAGATAAATCCTCCAAGGTTTCAGAGATTTGAAAATCCCTGGCACTTCCTTGTGTTTTCCCTGCCCTTTGTCCTCTTCTCTATGATGTCATTATTGAAGTTTTACACTCACCAAGCAAGCTCCAAGTTGACATTGACAGTTTCAGCGCTTTCACATCGACTCTAGAGATTTCGTAGCTTTGAAGCTATTTGGCCTTGAGCAGAAAATTCTCTCTTTTTTTTCCAGATCTCACACTGGCTCGTAATCTCTGAGAAAGGGCTTTTCGATTTAGTGCAGCCTTGGGTGATTTCTTAAAAAAGAGATAGACTTGTTCACATTGAAATAAAATGCAAACTTGCAAACTTCATTAAATTACATGACAACACCCAGCAAAGAATAGCATGGTAGACATTTTCTGTAATAAAATAACAGTGCAAATTGCAGGTTGTCTTTATACCTGTTGACTATATGCAGTTTTCTTGTTTCGAAATAGAATGTGCATATGCATTTATTTCTAGCAAAACCGTGCCAGTGTAAAAGTAAGTTTATATCTAAACAAAGCAAATAAAAAGATTAACCACAGAGAAATATGGATAATATAGTTAAAGAAATACTGCATATCAGCTGAAATTAGGTAGCAAAGTGAATTCAATGACCCGGCAACTATTAAAGCAGGAAATCATGGAATCTGAGAACAATAGCTAATATAAAAGTACACTGACTATTTCTTAGTATAATGTTTTCATTGAAAAGTGGAGTTTTTTGGCAAGAAATGTCTTACTCTGTCTGGGTCTTTAGTATTTCACATTAATGCATCTACACAATAGTCAAATACGGGGATAGAAATGGAGAAAATATGCCATCACACATCAGCAGTTCCCAGACCACTCCTGAAAAAGGCAGCACCAAAACACATTTTGTGACTGACACCATTTCAGTTATCCTCTCTAATGGGTCTATTTTTTCACTTTATATAATCATGTTGAATATTTAGAATCATGTTAATGTTATTTGGAATTTGGCACTTCATCTTATTCTGATTGGCTGTGGATCAATATTGTAGATATACACTTTATGATTTATCCCCTGATCCACATGCTTTTATCCAAGTACTGTATGATGCATGTTACACTGACACTCACCTACCATATCACCTGGTGTATTATGAGCATACAAGCACTTATAACATATCTTGCAATTACATCAATTTGCATTTATCTCCCATATTTGTAAAATATTAGCACTGCATATTATATAGGTGCTTCTCACAAAATTAGAATATCATAAAAAGTTAGTTTATTTCAGTTCTTTGATGCAAAAAGTGAAACTCATATTATATAGAGTCACTCATTACAACTACAGTGATCTATTCCAAGTGTTTATTTCTGCTAATGTTGATGATTATGGCTTACAGCCAATGAAAACCCAAAAGTTTATTATCTCAGTAAATTAGAATACTTTATAACACCAGCTTGAAAAATGATTTTAAAATCTGAAATGTTGGCCTACTGAAACGTATGTTCAGTAAATGCACTCAATACTTGGTCAGGGCTCCTTTTGCATCAATTACTGCATCAATGCGGCGTGGCATGGAGGCGAACATCATGTGGCACTGCTGAGGTGTTATTGAAGCCCAGGATGTATTGAGAGCAGCCTTTCAACTTGTCTGCATTGTTGGGTCTGGTGTGTCTCATCTTCCTCTTGACAATACCCCATACATTTTCTATGGGGTTAAGGTCAGGCGAGTTTATCTGGCCAATCAAGCACAGTGATACTGTTGTTTTTAAACAAAGTTTTGGTGCTCTTGGCAGTGTGGACAGGTAGCAAGTCTGGCTGGAAATTTCCATCTCCAAAAAGCTTGTCGGCAGAGGGTAGCATGAATTGCTCTAAATTTTCCTGATAGATGGCTGCGCTGACTTTAGTCTTGATAAAACACAGGGGACCTACACCAGCAGATGACATAGCTCCACCAAACCATCACTTATTGTGGAAACTTCACACTAGACCTCAAGTAGCTTGGATTGAGTGTCTCTCCACTCTTCCTCCAGACTCCTGAGTCCTGACCTTGATTTCCAAAATGAAAGGCAAAATTTACTTTCATCTGAAAACAACACCTTGGACCACTGAGCAACAGTCTATTTCTTTTTCTTCTTGGCCTGTTGTGAATTCAGCTTTTGGGCTCCCTCCGGTGGTTGTAGAGGGTAATGCAGTTGTGCCTGGACTGCAGGAGTGGACAGGTGTATCTACTAATTGCAAAACTGACTGGGGTATATAGCTTTGCAGGATCCTTTAGTCAATGCCAGTTGTCCATTGTTCTGGAAGGATTCACTTCCCTGCTGGTCTCTCCAGTTTGCTATGCTTTTCTACAAAGATAAGTCCTGGCTTTGTTTTTGCTGTCCACCTGCAGTGGACCTTATAGTTCTGTTCTTTTTCATGTTTTTGTCTTGTCCAGCTTAGTCTGTGAAGGATTTTTTGCAGTCTAGCTATTTCTCTGGAGATGCAGATATACCCCCCATGTCTTTAGTCAGATGTGGTGATCCGTATTTTCTGCGGTGGATATTTTCTAGTGTTTTTATACTGACCGCATAGTACTCTGTTCTATTCTTTCTTTTTAGCTAGTATGGCCTCCTATGCTAAAATCTGATTTCATATCTGCGTATGTTATTTCCCTCTCCTCTCACAGTCAATATTTGTGGGGGGCTATCTATCCTTTGGGGATTTTCTCTGAGGCAAGATAGGTTTCCTGTTTCTGTCTTTAGGTGTAGTTAGATCTTAGGCTGTGCCGAGGGGTCTAGGGAGTGTTAGGTACCCCCCACGGCTACTTCTAGTTGTGCTGCTAGGTTCAGGGTTTGCGGACAGTACAGGGACCACCTTCTCCAGAGTCCATCTCATGCTGCTCCTAGGGCACCAGAGCATAACATTGGCCCAGGTAAGACATTTCTGGCATTTTCTATTGGTCATGAGTGGTTTGTCACAAGTAATGAGACACTTGCAGCCCAAGTCCTGGATACAATTGTGTGTGATGGCTCTTGAAGCAATGACTCCAGCAGGAGTCCACTCCTTGTGAATATTTCACAAATTCTTGAATAAACTTTTCTTAACCCCTTCGCGATCTCCGCCGTACTAGTACGGCAGAGGTCGGATCAAAGCCGGGACATGTCAGCTGTTTTGAAAAGCTGACGTGTGCCAGCAATAGCGGCGGGTGAAATCGTGATTCACTCGCCGCTATTAACTAGTTAAATGCCATTGTCAAACGCTGACAGCGGCATTTAACTACCGCTTCCGGCATTGGGCCGGAAGTGAGCGCATCAATGGCCCCTTCACATAATCGAGCATCAGCGATCCGTCAGCATGACAACCTGGGGTCTCCTTGAGACCTCTATGGCTGTTGATGCAGGATTGCTATAAGTGCCAACCTGTGGTCGGCCCTCATAGCAATCTGACGATCGCTCCTATGTAGCAGAGCCGATTGAGTTGTGCCAGCTTCTAGCCTCCCATGGACGCTATTCAAGCATGGAAAAAGTAAAAAAAAATTAAAAAAATATGAAAAAAATTAAAAAAATTAAAAGTTTAAATCACCCCTTTTCGCCCCATTTAAAATAAAGCAATAAAAAAATCAAACATACACATATTTGGTATCGCAGTATTCAGAATCGCCCGATCTTTAAATAAAAAAAGGATTAACCTGATCGCTAAATGGCACAGCAAGAAAAAAAATTCAAAACACCAGAATTATGTTTTTTTTGGTCGCCATGACATTGCATTAAAATGTAATAACGGGTGATCAAAAGAACTTATCTGCACCAAAATGGTATCAATAAAAACGCCCGCTCGGCATGCAAAAAAAAAGCCCTTCCCCAACCCCAGATTACAAAAAATAGAGACGCTACGGGTATCAGAAAATTGCGCAATTATTTTTTTTTAGCAAAGTTTGGAATTTTTTTTACCACTTAGATAAAACGTAACCTAGACATGTTTGGTGTCTATGAACTCATAATGACCTGGGGAATCAAAATGACAGGTTTAGTTTAGGATTTAGTGAACCTAGCAAAAAAGCCAAACAAAAAACCATTGTGGGATTGCACTTTTTTTGCAATTTCATCGTACTTGGAATTTTTTTCCCTGTTTCTAGTACACGACATGGTAAAACCAATGGTATCGTTCAAAAGCACAACTTGTCACACAAAAAATAAGCCTCCATATGGCCATATTGACGAAAAATAAAAAAACGTTATGGCTCTAGTAAGGAGGGGAGCAAAAAACGAAAACGCAAAACCGAAAAAGGGCAAGGTATTTTGTTAATTATTCTAATTTACTGAGATAATGACTTTTGGGTTTTCATTGGCTGTAAGCCTTAATCATCAACATTAACAGAACTAAAAACTTGAAATAGATCACTCTGTTCGTAATGACTGTATATAATATACAGTGGGGCAAAAAAGTATTTAGTCAGTCAGCAATAGTGCAAGTTCCACCACTTAAAAAGATGAGAGGCGTCTGTAATTTACATCATAGGTAGACCTCAACTATGGGAGACAAACTGAGAAAAAAAAATCCAGAAAATCACATTGTCTGTTTTTTTAACAATTTATTTGCATATTATGGTGGAAAATAAGTATTTGGTCAGAAACAAACAATCAAGATTTCTGGCTCTCACAGACCTGTAACTTCTTCTTTAAGAGTCTCCTCTTTCCTCCACTCATTACCTGTAGTAATGGCACCTGTTTAAACTTGTTATCAGTATAAAAAGACACCTGTGCACACCCTCAAACAGTCTGACTCCAAACTCCACTATGGTGAAGACCAAAGAGCTGTCAAAGGACATCAGAAACAAAATTGTAGCCCTGCACCAGGCTGGGAAGACTGAATCTGCAATAGCCAACCAGCTTGGAGTGAAGAAATCAACAGTGGGAGCAATAATTAGAAAATGGAAGACATACAAGACCACTGATAATCTCCCTCGATCTGGGGCTCCACGCAAAATCCCACCCCGTGGGGTCAGAATGATCACAAGAACGGTGAGCAAAAATCCCAGAACCACGCGGGGGGACCTAGTGAATGAACTGCAGAGAGCTGGGACCAATGTAACAAGGCCTACCATAAGTAACACACTACGCCACCATGGACTCAGATCCTGCAGTGCCAGACGTGTCCCACTGCTTAAGCCAGTACATGTCCGGGCCCGTCTGAAGTTTGCTAGAGAGCATTTGGATGATCCAGAGGAGTTTTGGGAGAATGTCCTATGGTCTGATGAAACTAAACTGGAACTGTTTGGTAGAAACACAACTTGTCGTGTTTGGAGGAAAAAGAATACTGAGTTGCATCCATCAAACACCATACCTACTGTAAAGCATGGTGGTGGAAACATCATGCTTTGGGGCTGTTTCTCTGCAAAGGGGCCAGGACGACTGATTCGGGTACATGAAAGAATGAATGGGGCCATGTATCGTGAGATTTTGAGTGCAAACCTCCTTCCATCAGCAAGGGCATTGAAGATGAAACGTGGCTGGGTCTTTCAACATGACAATGATCCAAAGCACACCGCCAGGGCAACGAAGGAGTGGCTTCATAAGAAGCATTTCAAGGTCCTGGAGTGGCCTATCCAGTCTCCAGATCTCAACCCTATAGAAAACCTGCTCTAGAGGAGATCTGCATGGAGGAATGGGCCAACATACCAACAACAGTGTGTGGCAACCTTGTGAAGATATCAGAAAACCTTTGACCTCTGTCATTGCCAACAAAGGATATATTACAAAGTATTGAGATGAAATTTTGTTTCTGACCAAATACTTATTTTCCACCATAATAAGCAAATAAATTGTTAAAAAAACAGACAATGTGATTTTTTGGATTTTTTTTTCTCATAGTTGAGGTTTACCTATGATGTAAATTACAGACGCCTCTCATCTTTTTAAGTGGTGGAACTTGCACTATTGCTGACTGACTAAATACTTTTTTGCCCCACTGTATGAGTTTCACTCTTTGTATTGAAGAACTGAAAGAAATTAACTTTTTGATGATATTCTAGTTTTGGGAGAAGCACCTGTATATTATACAATATTGCCAGCACTTATTATCACTGTCATACTTTTTTTATTTAAGTGCTTTTAATCTTATTTATTTTTATATGTTTACATTGTTCTTCTGAGCTTGCATCTGTTCTCTGATAGACTCCATCTTCACTATTTCAGTGTAAACATTTTTCTAGATACTAATTTCTTATTTTGACTTTTTGGACACATAGTGTGGCTTAAAAGCGAAGAAGTGCTGTTCATTTTTGGTGTGTAAATTTAGATTGAACAAGTTGCAGTAACTGTGTTGCATTTGCAGAGCCTCTCAGGTACTAAAACAGCAGAAGTGACCCCATTTTGAAAACTAGAGTAGTCAGGCAATTCATCCAGGTATGTCTGGACAATTTTATCGCCATAGCTGATTTACACAAATTTATAGCATTTGGACATGAAAACAATAAATTAGTTTTTGTCCAGTAAAATACTACTTTAGCTGCAAATTTTTGGTCACATGGCAGGGCTCAGAAGGGAAGGAGCACTATTTTTTTGTAGCTTTAATTTGTCTAGAACAAATTTAAGACATCATTTCACATTTGCAAAGCCCTTGAGGTACTAAAACAGCAGAAACCCCCAGAAGTAATTCCATTTTGGAAATTAGACTATTCAAAAAATGTATCTAGGTGTGTGAAGATATTTTATTCCCATAGGTACTTCACAAAACTTTATAACATTTGGACATGAAAATGAAAAATTAATATATTTCTCCAGTGACGTTATTTTAGCCCCAAATGTGTATTCATCTCAAAGGGCAACAGGAAAAAAATCTAGAATATGGGATCTAGTTTTGGGCTCCACATTTTAATAAGGATATTCAGAAGTTAGAATCAGTTCAAAGGCGGGCAGCTAGATTATTACAAGGGATGGAAGGCCGAGAGTATGATGTAAAGTTGGACTTGATTTGGTTAGAAAAATATGCCCTCAGAGGAGATCTCATTTACATGTATAAATATTTGTCTGATCAGTACAAAGGACTGGTGCATGACCTATTCCTTCCAAAGACCATACTAAGGATCAGTGGGCATTCACTATGGATGGAAGAAAGGCTATTCCGGCAGCTAAAGAGGAATGGGTTCTTTACAGTTAGAACATTCAGATTGTGGAATGCCATACAACAAGAGGTGGTAAAGGCAGACACTATAACAGCTTTTAAAAAAGGCTGTATGATTACATGGATACACATAACATTGTGGGTTATAGTTAAATTAGTGACAAATGTAGACTTGGTGGAGAAAGGTTGAACTGGATGGACCTAGGTAATTTTTCAACCTGTGCAGCTGTGTAACTATGCAGAGGCTTGGTTTCATTGTAGGAAATTGCATGGGTGGTGAGAAGCCTATTCTAGCCAGGAGTCTATCATACGAATTTTGTTTGTTTTTGTTGTGGGAGATGTTGTAGTTAGGTAAGCCAGACCATAAGCTGCTGCATATATCTGATTATTTGGGGTCTTTAAAGAACAGGATCATGGATATAGGTGCTAGTGCTGAGGAAGCTAAGGTAAAGAATAACACATTTTCTAAAGATCACTTAATGGATAAAGTATTGGTGGTAATGATATCACAGTGAAAAGCAGGAGGGGGTAAAGCCTCGGTCCATATCTATCTGTTAGCATTTCTGCCATATTTGACTCGCTATGTTGTCTTGAGGAGTTGGCAAATTTCAACCATCTATTCAAGTGAATTTTCTTATAATAGGTATCATGCTCCTGGGTTTAAACTCTTGAGCAGGTGCAAAGGTCCGAGCTTCCATCTTGTATTCTGTGGTAAGGGCTATCTCTACAACGCAGGAACCAATAGAGTCAGTTACAATTTTTTAGTTTGTTACCTATTTTAGCAAGTGAGTTGCTACCCAATCATAACAGTAGGCATGGACAACAGGGAGACGGATGCCCCCTCATGGTTTTCGTTGTGTTAGGAGTTTATTGGAGAATCTCTATCTTTTTCAAATTTTCATATGTACTGGGAGTGTTGGCCACTTTTACCCACTGGTGCTTCACAGAAATACATAACTTTTGGATACTAAAATGAATATTTACGTTTTTCTCCAGTAAAATGTTGTTCAAGCACAAAATTTTAAATTTCCGCAAGAGGTAATAAGAAAAATAGTGCTATTTAATTTGTGGCACAATTCCCCCTAAATACTTCAATACCACATACATGGGCGAAAAATAATTTTTGCGCACAAGGACTTGGAAAACAAGTGTTAGGGCTGGCGGAACTCACCAAATAATGTTAAAGATATAAGGTGCGTTTGCAGCCCGGGGTCCACTGTGCAGTGATGGAATCTGCTGCTAAATAATGATGGCACTCTATGGCGGTATTACGTCTAATTACACACGGGTTAACATCACCCAGTGTGAACAAACACAAACTCTGTTGCTCCACAGAGTCGCAGAGCACAATAGAAATGCTGAACCCCTGTCATAGGGCGCAGCAGAGCAGGAGCTAGTAGGATCCCTAGCAGTCACCCCCACTTAGCTGCTGGTTGAACCCACTCTGTCACTCAGTGGCTTTTGAGCCTGAACCTGAGGACACCTGGAGACAGATGCTGGGTTCAATGGAAATTCCCACTGTGAAACTGCTAACTGAAAGCTATAACGCATGGAGTGCGGGCAGCGTTGCGCTTCCGTACGCCACTAAAGATGTTGACCAATTGTGTGGCAGTGGCTAAGCCACTAGCTGGTACTGTATCCTAGCTCCACTAACCCTAATGCCCATGCAATAACCAGAGGGAAAGGGAACATTAAGGAACTTTCACCAGATACAGTCATACGAGCACACACAATTTTGGTTTACACTAGCGCATGGCCGAGCGGTCATGCAAGCATTTTATAGATGTAGCCTTCTGGGACCTTCCTAGTGGTCCAATTGGAGCCGCTACAGGACCTGAGCATGTGACCTCCAACCAATGAGAGGTCATCCCATGGGCATGCTCAGTAGATGAAAAGCAGGACTTAGTCCCTGGAACGTCTGCTCGACGCTGATCAGTGCTGGTTACAAAGGCTGAACCTGGGACAGCAGCTGCAACCTGACGCACAGTATCAGCTTGAGTCAGACGCTGGGACCGACGTCTCTGCTGAGCAAACTCCACTGCAGCCGGGGAAGAATGGGAGATGGCAGAGGACATGTTTCAAGATTCCCACGTGCAGCGCAGGAACTCGACACCTAACATTACCCCCCTCCTAGGGCCCCCCTCCTTGGGTCTCGCTATGCTTAAAAGCAGCAATGAGCCTGAATGGGCTCAATAGGCTCCCAGATCCTTTCCTCAGGGCCGTGACCCTTCCATTCCACCAGACAATACTGTTTGCCACTTACCACTTTACACCCAACAATAGCATTCACCTCATAATCATTTGTAGATAAGCCTGATATCCCAGCAGATAACTCAGAAAACCGGGACATGTGAACGGGTTTTAGGAGGGACACATGAAAGATGTCGGTGATACCTAGGCATGGAGGAAGAGCCAACTGATAGACCACAGGGTTGACTTGTCCCAGGACCTTGGAGGGGCATATATAGCGAAGTACAAATTTAGTGAACACAACTCGCAGCCTGATGTTACAGCCGGAGAGCCACACTAAGTCAGCAGGTGCAAAGGTTGGAGCGGGGTGCCAGTGTGCATCGGTAGAAACCCTCATTCTCTCCTTGGAGGCCCAGATAGCATCCTGTGTGCGGTCCAAAATGTCACATGCCTCCATCGCCCAGTCTGCCACCCTAGAGTTGGTGGGTGACACAGGCATGGGAACAGGGACATGCAGATGCTGGCCGCAGTTAAGGAGGAATGGGATCTGACCAGTGGAGTAGGCTACGGCATTGTTCAGTGCAAATCCGCCCACAGTAGCAAGGATGCCCAGTCATCCTGCCTGGCCAAAATAAAATATTGCAAGTATTCTTCAGACCTAGAGCATCCTTTTGGACTAGGCCTGCTCCAGCACCAACAAATAAGACATCCTCCTCCATTATAAAAGGTTTATCTACATTGGGGCGATGTAGAATGGGAGCGCTAGCGAAGTGGGACTTGATAGAGAGGAAGGCCTTGGAGACTTTCTCCGACCACAATTTTGGAATTTGCTCTCTTGTTGGTGAGGGCTACCAAGGGAGTGACCAAAGTTGAGAAGTGGGGAATGAACTGGCGATAATAGGTAATGAATGCCATAAAGCGCTGCACTGCTTTGAGAGAATGGGGTTCCTGTAAGTCCATCACAGCCTATAGCTTGGCAGTATGCATAGCCAATCCCTGGGCGGAGATGATATAGCCCAGGAAAGGCAAGGACTCCTGCTCAAATACACACTTCTCCAACTTGGCATAGAGGGAGTTTGGAGGAGGTCGTGGGAGGTCGAAGACTTTGCAAACATCTGTCCGGTGGGAGTCTATATTGAGAGAGTAGATGAGAATATCATCCAGATAGACTATGACCGAGAAGATATCATTCACAAAGTCTTGGAAAACGGCAGGAGCACGAAGGACATCACCAGGTATTCATAGTGTCCATCCCTGGTATTAAATACCATCTTCCATTCATTCCCCCTCATGGATGCAAATCAGGTTGTAAGCACCTTGCAGATCAAGGATAGTAAATACCCTGACTCCTTGCAACCTATTGAAGAGCTCAGATATCAGAGTCAGAGGGTACTTGTTCTTAATGGTGATGTCATTAAGACCCCTGTAATCTATGCATGGACGTAGTTCTCCTTTCTTCTTCTGCATGAAGAAGAATCCCGCCCCTGCTGGTGACACTGACCTCCTAATGAATCCAGATTCTCCTGGATGCTTTTGGTCATCGCCTCCATCTTTGGGAGAGATAAGGGATAGACTTAACCCCGGGGAGGCTCTGCATCAGGCAAGAGGACAATAGGACAGTTATAGGGGCGGTGAGGCGAAAGGGTATCCACAGCCCCCTTGAAGAACACGTCCATATAGGGCCAAAAGTGCTTAAGGAGATAGGAAAGATCTGCGGGTACCTCTGTAGTAGCAACCTGAACGCACACCATCAGACAGCTATCCTCAGAAGACTCACTCTATCCCAAAATTCACCACTCTATATGTGGGGAGTGGTGACGTAACCAGGGTATCCCTAAAAGGATCTCATCAATTCCCTTGGGAATGAGAAGTAGTGAGATAATCTCCTGATAGTATGGTGACATAGACAGAATAAAAGGGATGGTTTGGTGTGTTATCTCTGAGGGCAGAGTCAACCCATTTACCACTCACACAGTGACTGGCTTGGTGAGCATCACCAGGGGTATTGTGTGCCGTTGGGCGAAGGCAGAAGATATAAAGTCAAGATGGGGTGCAGAGTGTACATTAACATTAGAAATCCCAGAAATTTCGAGCTCCAAGGGTTCCATAGGTAGAAATGTTAAATGACCCCTCTCTGGGACTTCTAGTGTTAATGAGAAAAAAAAAAACTTTTTTAATTGACCAAATGGCTGTAATAAAGCAAAGAGTGAAAAATTTAAGGGGTCTGAATACTTTTCATACCCATTGTATATATGTGTATGTCATGACACACATATAACTATGTATTTTATAATTATATACAGCTGTGCTCAAAATTGTACATACCATAGCAGAATTCTAGCTTTATTGGTTTTTTTTCAGAGAATATAAATGATATGAATGATAGCACTGAAACTTTTTCTCCACCCATGGTTAGTGGTTGAGTTAAGCCATTTATTGTCAAACTACTGTTTTCTCTTTTTAAATCATAATGACAACCCAAAACATCCAAATGACCCTGATCAAAAGTTTACATACCCTGGTGATTTTGGCATGAAAACTGTTGTGAATTCTGCTTTTGGGCTCCCTCCGGTGGTTGTAGGTGGTAATGCAGTTGTCTCTGGGCTGCAGTCCTGGACAGGTGTATCTGTTGATTGCAATTCTGACTGGGGTATTTAGGTTTGCAGGATTCATTGGTCCTTGCCGGTTGTCAATGTTTCTTGGGAAGTGTTGGATCTCTGTCTGGCTTCTCCTGCTTAGCTGCCAATTCAGCAAAGATAAGTGTCTGTTTCTTTTTCTATGGCACACAAGCTGTGTGCTTGTTTTTTGAATGTATTCCTCCTCTGAATTTAGGAGTCTCTGGAGTTGCAGATATACGTTCCACGTCTTTAGTTAGATGGAGGATTTTTTTGTATAATCTGCTGTGGATATTTTTGGAAGGGTTTTAATACTGACCGCACAGAACTCTGTCCTATCCTTTCCTATTTTAGCTAGAGTGGCCTCTTGTGCTAAATCCTGTTTTCTGCCTGTGTTTGTCTTTCCTCTCCTACTCACAGCCAATATTTGTGGGGGCTGCCTATCCTTTGGGGTTCTGCTCTGAGGCAAGGTAGTATTCCTATTTCCATCTATAGGGGTATTTAGTCCTCCGGCTGTGACGAGGTGTCTAGGGTTTGTTAGGTACACCCCACGGCTACTTCTAGTTGTGGAGTTAATATCAGGATTTGCAGTCAGTATAGTTACCACCTACTCCAGTGAAAGTTTTCATGCTGCTCCAAGGTCACCGGATCACAACAGAAAACATGCACAGAATTTGACACAAATGGGTTTGAATGGCTACTAAAGGTAACCTGTTTGCTTGTAATCAGTGTGTGTGTGCATAAAAGCTGAGTGAGTTTCTGGGATTCATACAGACTGTTGCTTCTTTCATCCAGCCACTGATGTTTCTGGATTGTGATTCATGGGGAAAGCAACAGAATTGTCAATGGGAAAATGGGAAAAAGTTAGTCGTACTGTATAAAACAGGAAGGGGATACAAAAAAATATCCAATGAATTGATAATGCCAGTCAGCAACGTTCAAACTGTGATTAACAAATGGAAAATCAGGGGCTCTGTAAAAACAAACCATGGTCAGGAATACCAACAAAAATTTAATCCACAACTGCCAGGAAATTTGTTTGGGATATAAAGAAAAACCCACAAATAACATCAGCTGAAATACTGTACTCTCTGAAAACTAGCGGTGTGGCTGTTTCAAGAAGCACAATAAGGGGCACTTGAAGAAAAATGGGCTGCATGGACTAGTCGACAGAAGAAATGCCACAAAGTATCTCACCTACAATACGCAAAACAGAACGGAGACAAGCCTCAAAACTTATGGAACAAGGCAATTTGGAGTGACGAGACTATAATTGAACTTTTTGGCCACAGCCATAAATGTTACATTTGGAGAGAGGTCAACAATGCTTATGATGAAATAAACACCATTCCTACTGTAAAGCATGAAGATTGATCACTGATGTTTTGGTGATGTATGAACTACAAAGGCACAGGAAACTTTGTCAACATTGAAGGAAAGATGAATGCAGCACGTTATCTGCAAATACTGGAGGCAAATTTGCAATCATCAGCCTGGATACTACTGCTCATGGGACGTAATTGGATGTTCCAACATGACAAGGATCCAAAACACTAGGCCAAGTCGTCGTGTAATTGGCTACAGCAGAACAAAGTGAAGATTCTGGAGTGGCTATCTCAGTCTCCTGACCTCAATATCATTAAGCTACTCTGTGGCGATCTCAAGTGTGCAGTTAATGCTAGACAGCTCAGGAATTTTTAGGAACTGGAGGCTTTTTGCCAAGACGAGTGGGCAGCTTTAACATCTGAGAAAATAAAAAACCTCATCCACAACTACCACAAAAGACTTCAATCTGTCATTGATGTTAGAGGGGGCAATACACGGTATTAAGAAATGGGGTATGTGAACTTTTGATCAGGGTCATTTGGATGTTTTGTGTTGTCATTATGATTTAAAAATAGAAAGCACAGTAATTTCACAATAAATGGCTTCACCCAACAACTAACCATGAGTGGAGAAAAAGGTTTGGTGTTATAACTTATCATTAGGGTTGAGCGAAATGGGTCGGCCACTTTCAGAAGTCGCCGACTTTTGGCAAAGTCGGGTTTCATGAAACCCGACCCGACCCCTGTGTGGGGTCAGCCATGAAGTCGGCGATCTTCTGAAAGTGGTATCGGAATTCCGATCCCGATTTCCGATATGTTTGCAATATCGGAAATCGGTATCGGAATCCATATTTAATGTAAAATAAAAAATTAAAATAAAAAATATCGCTATACTTACCCTCTGACGCGCCCTGGTACTAACCGGGAACCTTCCTTCCTTCGAATCAGCGCTTCCAGGACCTTGCGGTGATGTCGCGGTGACGTCGCAGCTTGTGATTGGTCGCGCGGCCGCCCATGTGACCGCTCGCGCGACCAATCACAAGCCGCGACGTCACGCGACGTCACGCAAGGTCCTGCAAGCTCTGATTCTTAAGAAGGAAGGCTGCCGGAAAGAAGCAGGGCACGTCCGAGGGTGAGTATATACCTAATAGGAATATACTCACCCTCGGATGTGCCCTGCTTCTTTCCGGCAGCCTTTCTTCCTAAGAATCAGCACTTGCAGGACCTTGCGTGACGTCGCGGTGACGTCGCGGCTTGTGATTGGTCGCGCGAGTGATCACATGAGCGGCCGCACGACCAATCACAAGCCGCGACGTCACCGCAACGTCACCGCAAGGTCCTGGAAGCGCTGATTCGAAGGAAGGAAGGTTCCCGGTTAGTACCAGGGGGCGTCAGAGGGTAAGTATAGCGATATTTTTTATTTTAATTCTTTATTTTACACTTAAATATGGATCCCAGGGCCTGAAGGAGAGTTTCAGCTCCTTCAGACCCTGGGAACCATTGGAAACCCAATGCACTGCATTGGGTTTCGAGTTTCGGCCGACCCCGACCCCGACTTTTTTATAGGATCGGCCGATTTCACTCGACCCAACTTTTGAAAAAGTCGGGTTTCCTGAAACCCGACCCGATCCTATAAAAGTAAAGGTTGCTCAACCCTACTTATCATTCATATTCTCTGAAAAAAAGGCCAAGAAAGCAAAAATTCTGCCGAGGTATGTAAACTTTTGAGCAGAAATGTATCTGTTCTATCTATTCTATCCTCTCAGTGTGATTTTACTCTATGAGGCACATGAATTGCCAGCTTTTCAAATTTGATTGGTGTACAAAAATCGGACAGCTTTCGCATTGTCCGTGTGCTGTATGATTTTTTCTCACACCCATTGACTACTATTGCGGGTTGCGATCCAATTTCGGATTACAATCGTAGCATGCTGTGACTTTTATCCAGTCCGATTGAGATCTGATCTGAGCTGGAAAAAAAATGCAGATGCAGAAAAAATAATAGAATAACATTGGTCCGGATTCAATCCGATTTTTTATCGGATTGCATTCGTCCGATTTCATCGAAAGTGGGAATGAGACCTTAAAGTGAAATAGTTTTAGACACCAGCTGGTGACATCACCAAGGGTAATAGGAGAATTTGGACTGCAAAAGTTGTTACACAATTTGTCCTGAGTACGCTGATACCCCATATGTGGGGGTAAACCACTGTTTGGGGGCATGGCAGAGCTTGGAAGGGAAGGAGCACCATTTGACTTTTCAATGCAAAATTGGCTGAAATTGAGATAGAATGCCATGTTGTGTTTGGAGAGCCCCTTATGGAAACTCCCCACAAGTGACCTCCTTTTGGAAACTAGACCACCTAATTAACTTATCTAGATGTGTGGTGAGCACTTCAAACCCCCAAGTGCTTCACAGAAGTTTATAATGTAGAGCCGTAAAAATAAAAAATCATATTTTTTCACAAAAATGACCTTTCCGCCCCCAATTTTTTATTTTCACAAGGGTAGCAGGAGAAATTAAACCCCAAAGTTGTTGGGAAATTTGTCCTGAGTACACTGATACCCCATATGGGGAGGGGGAAACCACTGCCTGGGCGCATGGCAAAACTATGAAGGGAAGAGCACTGTTTGACTTTTTAAACGCAGAATTGGATGGAATTGAGATCAGACATCATGTCGTGTTTGGAGAGTCAACCGATGTGCCTAAACAGTGTAACCCCCCCACAAGTGACTCCATTTTGGTAACTAGACCACATAAGGAACTTATCTAGATGTGTGGTGCACACTTTGAACCCCCAATTGTTTCACTAAAGTTTATAATAGAAAGCCGTGAAAATTAAAAATTATTTTTTTTCCACAAAAATTATATTTTCACCCCACTTTTTTATTTTCACAAGGGTATCCGCAGAAATTAGACCCCAAAAGTTGTTGTCCAATTTGTCCTGAGTAGAGTTGAGCGACTTTTACTTTTTTAGGATCGAGTCGGGTTTAGCGAAATCCGACTTTGTCAAATGTCGGGTCGGGTGAAATCGGTCGATTATTGTGAAAAGTCGGGGATCGGCCGAAACACGAAACCCAATGCAAGTCAATGGGGAATTAAAGTCGGCAGTGAGTGGAGGACAGGAAAACACCTACAGTGCCCATTTTAATGCCAAAAACATCAATTCTTGTTACATATGCTTGTCAATCTTAATTTACCTTATAATAATAGTTAGTCATTGAAAATTGGGGGTCATTTGGCTAAAGTTGTGGGGAGGTAGGGCTGGCTCAAGATTTTCGTGGGCCCAGGAAACCCGGACTATGTCACGGCGGTGGAGCAGGGAGAGGTAAGTATTTAAACTTTGCTAGTGCTGTGATCCTGAGCAAGCAGGGGGGCCCACTCGTTCGCATTGGCACTGGCACAGGGCCCCTCAAAGTACGGCAGTGTGTTTGATGGCGGGGGCACCTCTCACTGGCAGAGACACTTTTGCATACTATGAGGGGCCCTGTGCCAGTGACGTCGCCAACGAGTATGCCCCCCCACCTGATGAAGGAACCTGCACTTTCATCTGCACCTTCCTCTTTGTCCCTGTGTAAGGTGGTATAGTATGCGGGAAGGGGAACCTGACTTTCAGCAGGGTCAGATTCTGGCTGTGTAGAGTGCAAGGGGAATGTAGTGGTCTGGGTCAATGTACCAGCAGACTCATCTAGCAGTGGCTGGGCAATGAGCAGGATGAGAAGGAAACACAGCTAGTAGGCCCAAATAATAAAGTAGGCTAAATGCAGTTCAAAAGTGGTAACAGGACTAAACAGGCGGCATCACTTTGCTCAGTGGAGGACAACTGTAATGAGTGGCAGACACAGTTAGTAGGCCCAACCAAACAAGTAGGCCAAATGCAGTTTAATATCCGAAACAGGATGAAAATTGAGGCTCAGCTTTGTTCAGTGGAGGAGAACAACAAGCAGCGGCAGACACCGTTAGTAGGCCCAACCAAACAAGTAGGCCAAATGCAGTTTAATATCCGAAACAGGATGAAAATTGAGGCTCAGCTTTGTTCAGTGGAGGAGAAAAGCAAGGAGTGGCAGACACCGTTAGTAGGCCCAACCAAACAAGTAGGCCAAATGCAGTTTAATATCCGAAACAGGATGAAAATTGAGGCTCAGCTTTGTTCAGTGGAGGAGAAAAGTAAGGAGCGGCAGACACTGTTAGTAGGCCCAATCAAACAAGTAGGCCAAATACAGTTTAATATCCGAAACAGGATGAAAATTGAGGCTCAGCTTTGCTCAGTGGAGGAGAAAAGCAAGGAGCGACAGACACCGTTAGTAGGCCCAACCAAACAAGTAGGCCAAATGCAGTTTAATATTTGAAACAGGAGTAAACTGGCAGCTCAGCTTTGTTCAGTGGAGGACAACTGTAATGGGAGGCAGACACAGTTAGTAGGCCTAAACAAGTAAGTAGGCTAAATGCAGTTCAAAATTGGTAACTGGAGTATACAGGCGGCATAGCTTTGTTCAATGGAGGACAGTTGTAATGAGTGGTGCAGACAAACTTAGTAGACCTAAAATAAAAAAGTAGGCTAAAAGCAGTTCAAAATTGGTAACAGGAGTAAACAGGCGGCTTAGCTTTGTTCAGTGGAGGACAACTATTGTTGTGTGTGTCCCCGGCCTTAGGCTTATAATCTAGTTCCACACAACTCGAGATATGTTTAGGCAAGACCAAATGACTGACACATCTGTATTTTTTGGTACATATTCAGGACGAGATGATCCAGGGGATGAAATATAGTTGTAACTTTTATTCTTGCAGATTTAAATGCTCTAAAGCATATAAAGGCTATATACATTTATGCAAATTTTTATTTTGCATGCTTTTACATTAATAAATTATATTTGGAAAAATTCAGTATGTTCGTGTTGACACCAATTCACAAGAATAGGGTGCTAATTAGTAATGTCCATTGTGTAGTTGGAGCTAGTTGTAAATGGAGTGGAGTGATGTAGCCTAAATCCCAGTGGGTGCTGATGTGGTAACTGCTGAATGAAAAATGTCAACACTTCTGAATTCCTCCCCCACATCCCCTCTTTTGTCCCTTGTGTTTCCTGGCATAAATAAAGATGATTACACTACACATCTTGATTTTACATTCTCACACATTTATGAACACATTTGACAGTACTTTACATTAAGTGGCACTAATTAAACCCTGTATAGAAGTGTTGCAAATCATAAGGAAACAAATTTTAAAAATTAAAGTGTGAACTAATTAGTAGATCGAGCAGCAGAGCAGTCACTCCACAATTTTTGTTATGATCTTTTTTTAATCAACTTAATGTTAGATCACCAAGCCCGTTAACTAGAGATGTTTGTATAATTTTTTGCATAAAATTCCTTAAAAATTCTTGGTGTTTTCAGGAGAAATCTAACTGTGAATTAAAAAATATATTGCTTTTTTTTTACTTGAGGCCATCCTCACATAGGGACTTTTTTATATTTTTTTTAAAATGCATGATAAAATTCCAAAAATTTGAAACATTGCATACCTTTTCTTATAATGTGTTTTAGGTAGTGTTTTCTAAATATAATATGTTTGCACAAATAGGAATTTTAAAGGGATTGCCTACCCTTGGGGACAACTTTTTTTCTTACTTATCTACCAATGTCCTTTTTTTGGGACGCCTAATCTTTAGCTTCTAGCAACTAAGATTTTATAATTTTTATAATTAGGTCCAATTTTTTGTGTTGTGTTTGTAAAATGAATGTTTATAAAATAGGAAATCATGTCATTGTCATTTTTAATTGAATATTGGGACGCCCTTTTCTGAAAAATCCGTACTTGTAAAAATTTTAATTTGGCAAGTAATGGGTTAAATACATGCTATCGGGGCTAAAAAAATAATTTTGTAATTTGGCTTCCTTAAAAATTTTACACAGTCTGCCTGCTATAGCCACTGAAATTCACAGTCTATTGCTGGCTGCCAAATGAGTTACCTGGGTTGATCACATTATCTTTATTTTAACCCCTCCACCCACCCAAGCCTGATTTCACCATCATGATCAAGCCAAATTTTGCAATTCTGACCATGGGTCACTTTACTTGGTAATAACTGTGAAATGCTTCAACGGATTGCACTAATTCTGAGACTGATTTTTTTGTGACATACTGTACTTCATGGTAGTGGTAAAATTTATTTGAAATGATTTGTGATTATTTGTGGAAAACTCTGACGTTTGTCAAAAAATTTGGAACATTTTGCAAATTTCTAACTTTTAATTTTTATGCTCTTAAAGGCAACCTGTCACCCCCAAAATCGAAGGTGAGCTAAGCCCACTGGCATCAGAGGCTTATCTACAGCAATCTGAAATGCCCTGATGTATCCTGAAAGATGAGAAAAAGAGGTTAGATTATACTCACCCAGGGGCGGTCCTGCTGCGGTCCAGTCCGATGGGTTTCGTGGTCCAGTCCAGCGCATCCTATATTCTTACGATGACGTCCTCTTCTTGTCTTCACTCTGTGGCTCCGGCTAAGGTGCACTTTGTCTGCCCTGTTGAGGGCAGAGCAAAGTACTGCAGTGCGCAGGTGCCGGGAAAGGTCAGAGAGGCCCAGCACCTGTGCGCTTCAGTACTTTGCTCTGCCCTCAACAGGGCAGACAAAGTATGCCTGCGCCGTAACCACAGCTTTAAGACAAGAAGAGGACGTCATCGTAAGAAGATGGGAGGCCCCGGACCGGACCGTGACATCCATCAGATCGGACCACCCACCCAGGTGAGTATAATCTAACCACTTTTTCTCATCTTTCAGGATACATCCAGAATGCTGTAGATAACCCCTGATGCCGGTGGGCTTAGCTCACCGTCGATTTTGGGGGTGACAGGTTCCCTTTAAATTAGAGAGTTATTTCACACAAAATAGTTAATAAATAATATTTACCACATGTTTACTTTACACAGGACAATTTTTGCAACCTAATTTTTTTGGGTAAAAGTTGTCCAGCAATTACTAATTTTTCCAATACAATTTGCAGAACCTTTTTTAAGTACCATATCACATTTTAAGAAACTTTGAGGGGCCTACATGACAAAAAATACCCAAAAGTGACACCATTCTAAAAATTGCACCCCTCAAGGTGCTCAAAATCACATTCAATAAGTTTATTAATCCTTTTGATGTTTCACCGAATTTTCTGCAATGGGGAAGAAAAAATTTTAACAAATTTTAACAAAACTTTTATTTTATACCAAAATTTCTTTATTTTCACAAGGGAAACAGTAGAAAATAAACCCAAAACTTGTTGTGCAATTTCTCCTGAGTACGCCAACACTTCAAATGGGGGGGAAGTAGTGTTTAGACACATGACAGGGTTTGGAAGGGCAAGAGTGCCATTTGACTTTTTGAACGGAAAATTGGCTGAAATTGAAAGCAGACACCATGTCCCATTTGGAGAGCCCTGATGTGCCTGAACAGTTGAAACTATCGACAAGTGGCCCCATTTTGGAAACAAGACCCTTCAAGGAACTTACCTAGATTAGTGGTGAGCAACCTGAACCGAAATTTATAATGTTGAGCTGTGCAAAACAAAAAATTAAATTTCTCCTGAGTATATCAATAGCCCATATGTGGGGGAAAAGTACTGTTTAGGCACCTGACAGGGCTCAGGAAGCAAAGGAGCAACATGTGACTTTTTGAAAACACAATTTAGCTGGAATCATTAGCGGACTCCATGTCACACTTACAGAGACCTTGATGTGGCTAAACAGTGGAAACCCCCCACAAGTGGCACCATTTTGGAAAATAGACCCCTCAAGAAATATATCTAGATGTGTGGGGAGAATCTTGAACCCCCAGGTGCTTCTTAAAAGTTTATAAAATTAACCTGTGAAGATAAAAAAGAATAATTTTTCCCACAAAAAAGTTATTTTAGCAACAATTATTTTTCATTTTCACAAGGGTAACCGGAGAAATTGCACCATACAAATTGTTGTGCAAATTCTCCTGAGTAAGCTGATACCCCATATGTGGGGAAAATTACTGTTTCTGCGCATGGCAGGGCTCGGAAGTGAAGGAGCAACATTTGATTTCACCATACAAATTTTTGTGCAATTTCTCATGAGTACGCCGATACTGTATATGGAGAGGTAAACTAATGTTTGCGCACATGGCAGAGCTTGGAAAGGAAGAAGCGCCATTTGAATTTTTGGAAAAAAAATTTTGCAAGAATCATTAGTGAATGCCATGTCCCATATGGAGAGCCCCTGATGTGTCTAAACAGCAGAAACACCCACTAGTGAGCCCATTTTGGAAACTATACCTCTCAAGGAAAGTATTTAGATGTGTGGTGAGCACCTTGAAAGCTCAGGTGCTTAGCAGAAGTTTATAACGTTGAGATGTGGAAAATCACATTTTTCCCACAAAAAAGTTTTTTTATTTTATTTTCACAATGGTAACAGAAGAAATTGCACCATACAAATTGTTGTGCAATTTCTCTTGAGTACGCCAATAGCCCCATATGTGAGGGAAAACTACTGTTTTCTCACACATCAGAAAGGAAGAAGAGACATTTTGGAAAGCAGACTTTTATTGGAATTGTGTGCTGGTGTCATGTCATGTTTGGAGACTGTACCTCTCAAGAAATGTATCTACAAGTGTGGTGAGCACCTTGAACCCCCAGGTGCTTCAAAAAATTCTACAACATTGAAATGTGAAAATAAAAAAAAAATTTTTTCCACAAAACTTGTTTTAGCCTCCAATTTGTTCATTTTCACAAGGATACCAGTAGTAAAAGGACCCCAATTTCTCTTGAGTACACTGATGCCCCATATGTGTTTGAAAATTAATTTTGAGGCACAGTGCGAAGCTCAGAATGGAAGGAGCACAATATTTGAGTTCAGATTTTGCTGGAATCATTTGAGAGTGCCATGTCTCATTGGCAGAGCCCCTGAGGACCCAAAACAGTAGAAACTCCCCATATATGACCTACACTTACAAACTACACTCCCCAATGAATTCAACCAGGGGTACTGTGATCATATTGACACCACATGTGCCTCACAGAATTTTATACTATTGGAAGGCAAAAAAAGAATAATTATATTTTTACTACTGAAATATTGCTTTAGCCCCAAGTTTTTAATTTTTCTAAGGCTAATGTGAAAAAATGGACAACGGTTTGTTTTAAAAATTTCTCCTGAGAACGCCAATAGCTTACATGTCAATGGGACATACTTTTCAGGCACAGTGCAAAGCTCAGAAGGGAAGAAGAAACATATTATATGTAGTGCACATTTTACTGTTATGGTTTGCAGGTGCCATGTCCCACTGGGAGAGCCCCTGAGGTGCCAGAACAGCAGAACCCCCCATAGGTGACCCCATTTTGCAAACTATACCTCTTGATGAATTAATATAAGTTGCAGTGATTGGTTGCAGTGATTATTTTGACTCCACAGGTGTGTCACAGAATTTTATACCATTGGGCAGTGAAGAAAAAATAATTGTATTTTTGCCACAAAAAATGTTGTTTTAGCCCCAGATTTTACATGTTTACAAGGAGAAATGGGTAAAAACGGCACCAAAATTTGCTCCACAATTTCAAATGAATGTAGAAATACCTCATATGTGGCTGTACAGTACTTCTTAGCCATATGTTGAGACTCGGGAGGGATGAAGCGCTATTTGCCTCCTGGAGTGCAGATTTTCCTAGAAAAGTTTGCAGACTCCATATACAGAGCCTCTAAGTGCTAGAAGAGCAGAATTTCCACTCAAGTGACCCCATTTTGGAAATGATACCCCTTTGGAAATTTGTCTGCAGATGTAGTGATGATTTTTACTCCATAAATAGTGTTGAGCATTCCGATACCGCAAGTATCGGGTATCAACCGATACTTGCGGTATCGGAGTTCCGATACCGAGATCCGATACTTTTGTGGTATCGGGTATCGGTATTGGATCCATAGTGAGGTGTAAAATAAAGAATTAAAATAAAAAATATTGATATATTCACCTCTCCGGCGGCCCCTGGACATCACCGCGGGTAACCGGCAGGCTTCTTTGTTTAAAATGCGCGCGTATAGGACCTGAGGAATGACGTCGCGGCTTCTGATTGGTCGCGTGCCGCCCATGTGACCGCCACGCGACCAATCAGAAGCCGCGACGTCATTCCTCAGGTCCTAAATTCCTAGAATGAGCGCGTTTAGAACCTGAGGAATGACGTCGCGGCTTCTGATTGGTCGCATGCCGCCCATGTGACCGCCACGCGACCAATCAGAAGCCGCAACATCATTCTCAGGCACTAAACTCCTCATTCTAGGAATTTAGGACCTGAGGTCATTCCTCAGGTCCTAAACGCGCGCATTTTAAACAAAGAAGCCTTCCGGTTACCCGCGGTGATGTCCAGGGGCCGCCGGAGAGGTGAATATATCAATATTTTTTATTTTAATTCTTCATTTTACACATTAATATGGATCCCAGGGCCTGAAGGAGAGCTTCCTCTCCTTCAGACCCTGGGAACCATCAGGATACCTTCCGATACTTGGTGTCCCATTGACTTGTATTGGTATCGGATATCGGTATCGGCGATATCCGATACTTTTCGGGTATCGGCCGATACTATCCGATACCGATACTTTCAAGTATCGGACGGTATCTGTTGTGAATTCTGTGGCAGAGCTCTCTCCTGTGGTCACAAGTGGTACTTCGGCTGATTCTCTCTGTGAGCTTCCGTTGGTGGAGGAGAGTGGTACTGCGGCTTCTGAGTTTCCTTCCTCAGGTGATGTGGTGAAGTCGTTAGGTGCTGCTCTATTTAACTCCACCTAGTGCTTTGATCCTGGCCTCCAGTCAATGTTCTAGTATTGGACCTGTTTCCTCCTGGATCGTTCCTGTGGCCTGCTGCTCTGCATAGCTAAGTTCTGCTTTGCTATTTTGTTTGCTGTTTTTTTCTGTCCAGCTTGTCAATTTGTTTTTTCTTGCTTGCTGGAAGCTCTGGGACGCAGAGGGTGTACCTCCGTGCCGTTAGTTCGGTACGGAGGGTCTTTTTGCCCCCTTTGCGTGGTTTTTTGTAGGGTTTTGTGTTGACCGCAAAGTTACCTTTCCTATCCTCATTCTGTTCAGAAAGTCGGGCTTCACTTTGCTAAATCAATTTCATCTCTACGTTTGTCTTTTCATCTTAACTCACAGTCATTATATGTGGGGGCTGCCTTTTCCTTTGGGGTATTTCTCTGAGGCAAGGTAGGCTTATTTTCTATCTTCAGGCTAGCTAGTTTCTCAGGCTGTGCCGAGTTGCATAGGGAGCGTTAGGCGCAATCCACGGCTGCCTCTAGTGTGGTTGGAGAGGATTAGGGATTGCGGTCAGAAGAGTTCCCACGTCTCAGAGCTCGTTCTATGTTTTTGGGTTATTGTCAGGTCACTGTATGTGCTCTGACCTCTATGTCCATTGTGGTACTGAATTACCTTATCATAACAGTACTGGAGGCCAAAAGTACTAATGATTCTCAATAGAGGGAAAAAAGAAGTTCTGAGACCATTTTTTTTTCTCTGCACTGTGTTTTGCCTTTTTTTTCCCCTAGACATTTGGGTGGTTCAGGACACAGGTGTAGCGATGGACATTAAAGGTCTGTCTTCATGTGTGGATCAGATCACGGCAAGAGTACAAAATATTCAAGACTTTGTGGTTCAGAATTCTATGTTAGAACCGAGAATTCCTATTCCTGATTTGTTTTTTGGAGATAGAACTAAATTTCTGAGTTTCAAAAATGATTGTAAACTATTTATGGCTTTGAAACCTCGCTCCTCTGGTGACCCAGTTCAACAAGTTAGGATCATTATTTCTTTTTTACGTGGCGACCCTCAGGACTGGGCATTTTCTCTTGCGTCAGGAGATCCTGCATTAAGTAATATCGATGCGTTTTTCCTGGCGCTCGGATTGCTGTACGATGAACCTAGTTCAGTGGATCAGGATGAGATAGAGGTATATTGTCAGAAATTTAGAAAGTGGTCCGTACTCACTCAATGGAATGAAGGTGCGCTCGCAGCTATTTTCAGAAAGGGTCTCTCTGAAGCCCTTAAGGATGTCATGGTGGGATTTCCTATGCCTGCTGGTCTGAATGAGTCTATGTCTTTGGCCATTCAGATCGGTCGACGCTTGCGTGAGCGTAAATCTGTGCACCATTTGGCGGTATTACCTGAGCTTAAACCTGATCCTATGCAGTGCGATAGGACTTTGACCAGAGTTGAACGGCAAGAACACAGACGTCTGAATGGGCTGTGTTTCTACTGTGGTGATTCCACTCATGCTATCTCTGATTGTCCTAAGCGCACTAAGCGGTTCGCTAGGTCTGCCACCATTGGTACGGTACAGTCAAAATTTCTTTTGTCCGTTACCTTGATCTGCTCTTTGTCATCGTATTCTGTCATGGCATTTGTGGATTCAGGCGCTGCCCTGAATTTGATGGACTTGGAGTATGCTAGGCGTTGTGGGTTTTTCTTGGAGCCCTTGCAGTGTCCCATTCCATTGAGAGGAATTGATGCTACGCCTTTGGCCAAGAATAAGCCTCAGTACTGGACCCAGCTGACCATGTGCATGGCTCCTGCACATCAGGAGGTTATTCGCTTTCTGGTGTTGCATAATCTGCATGATGTGGTCGTGTTGGGGTTGCCATGGCTACAAGTCCATAATCCAGTATTAGATTGGAAATCCATGTCTGTGTCCAGCTGGGGTTGTCAGGGGGTACATGGTGATGTCCCATTTCTGACTATTTCGTCATCCACCCCTTCTGAGGTTCCAGAGTTCTTGTCTGATTACCGGGATGTATTTGATGAGCCCAAGTCCGATACCCTACCTCCGCATAGGGATTGTGATTGTGCTATCAATTTGATTCCTGGTAGTAAATTCCCAAAAGGTCGACTGTTTAATTTATCTGTGCCTGAGCACGCCGCTATGCGGAGTTATGTGAAGGAGTCCTTGGAGAAGGGGCATATTCGCCCATCATCGTCGCCATTAGGAGCAGGGTTCTTTTTTGTAGCCAAGAAGGATGGTTCGCTGAGACCTTGTATAGATTACCACCTTCTTAATAAGATCACTGTTAAATTTCAGTACCCCTTGCCGTTGTTATCTGATTTGTTTGCTCGGATTAAGGGGGCCAGTTGGTTCACCAAGATAGATCTTCGTGGTGCATATAATCTTGTGCGTATTAAGCGAGGCGATGAATGGAAAACTGCATTTAATACGCCCGAGGGCCATTTTGAGTATCTAGTAATGCCATTCAGACTTGCCAATGCTCCATCAGTGTTTCAGTCCTTTATGCATGACATCTTCCGAGAGTACCTGGATAAATTCCTGATTGTGTACTTGGATGACATTTTGATCTTCTCGGATGATTGGGAGTCTCATGTGAAGCAGGTCAGAACGGTGTTTCAGGTCCTGCGTGCTAATTCTTTGTTTGTGAAAGGATCAAAGTGTCTCTTTGGTGTTCAGAAGGTTTCATTTTTGGGGTTCATCTTTTCCCCTTCTACTATCGAGATGGACCCTGTTAAGGTCCAAGCCATCCATGATTGGACTCAGCCGACATCTCTGAAAAGTCTGCAAAAGTTTCTGGGCTTTGCAAATTTTTATCGTCGCTTCATCTGCAATTTTTCTAGTATTGCTAAACCATTGACCGATTTGACCAAGAAGGGTGCTGATGTGGTCAATTGGTCTTCTGCTGCTGTGGAAGCTTTTCAAGAGTTGAAGCGTCGTTTTTCTTCTGCCCCTGTGTTGTGTGAACCAGATGTTTCGCTTCCATTCCAGGTCGAGGTTGATGCTTCTGAGATTGGAGCAGGGGCTGTTTTGTCGCAGAGAAGTTCTGATTGCTCGGTGATGAAACCATGCGCCTTCTTTTCCAGGAAGTTTTCGCCTGCTGAGCGAAATTATGATGTGGGCAATCGAGAGTTGCTGGCCATGAAGTGGGCATTCGAGGAGTGGCGTCATTGGCTTGAAGGAGCTAAGCATCGCGTGGTGGTCTTGACTGATCATAAGAACTTGACTTATCTCGAGTCTGCCAAGCGGTTGAATCCTAGACAGGCTCGTTGGTCGCTGTTTTTTGCCCGTTTTGACTTTGTGATTTCGTACCTTCCGGGCTCTAAGAATGTGAAGGCGGATGCTCTGTCTAGGAGTTTTGTGCCCGACTCTCCGGGTTTATCTGAGCCGGCGGGTATCCTCAAAGAGGGAGTAATTGTGTCTGCCATCTCCCCTGATTTGCAGCGGGTGCTGCAAAAATTTCAGGCTAACAAACCTGATCGTTGCCCAGCGGAGAAACTGTTTGTCCCTGATAGGTGGACGAATAAAGTTATCTCTGAGGTTCATTGTTCGGTGTTGGCTGGTCATCCTGGAATCTTTGGTACCAGAGAGTTAGTGGCTAGATCCTTTTGGTGGCCATCTCTGTTGCGGGATGTGCGTTATTTTGTGCAGTCCTGTGGGATTTGTGCTCGGGCTAAGCCCTGCTGTTCTCGTGCCAGTGGGTTGCTTTTGCCCTTGCCGGTCCCGAAGAGGCCTTGGACACATATCTCTATGGATTTTATTTCAGATCTTCCCGTCTCTCAAAAGATGTCAGTCATTTGGGTGGTCTGTGATCGCTTCTCTAAGATGGTCCATTTGGTACCCTTGTCTAAATTACCTTCCTCCTCTGATTTGGTGCCATTGTTCTTCCAGCATGTGGTTCGTTTACATGGCATTCCAGAGAATATCGTTTCTGACAGAGGTTCCCAGTTTGTTTCGAGGTTTTGGCGAGCCTTTTGTGGTAGGATGGGCATTGACTTGTCTTTTTCCTCGGCTTTCCATCCTCAGACTAATGGCCAGACCGAACGAACCAATCAGACCTTGGAAACATATCTGAGATGCTTTGTTTCTGCTGATCAGGATGACTGGGTGTCCTTTTTGCCTTTGGCTGAGTTCGCCCTTAATAATCGGGCCAGCTCGGCTACCTTGGTTTCGCCGTTTTTCTGCAACTCTGGGTTCCATCCTCGTTTCTCTTCAGGGCAGGTTGAGTCTTCGGACTGTCCTGGTGTGGATATTGTGGTGGACAGGTTGCAGCAGATTTGGACTCATGTAGTGGACAATTTGACCTTGTCCCAGGAGAAGGCTCAACGTTTCGCTAATCGCAGACGCTGTGTGGGTCCCCGACTTCGTGTTGGGGATTTGGTTTGGTTATCTTCTCGTCATATTCCTATGAAGGTTTCCTCTCCTAAGTTTAAACCTCGTTTCATTGGTCCGTATAGGATTTGTGAGGTTCTTAATCCTGTGTCTTTTCGTCTGACCCTTCCAGATTCTTTTTCCATACATAACGTATTCCATAGGTCATTGTTGCGGAGATACGTGGCACCTATGGTTCCATCTGTTGATCCTCCTGCCCCGGTTTTGGTGGAGGGGGAGTTGGAGTATATTGTGGAGAAGATTTTGGATTCTCGTGTTTCAAGACAGAAACTCCAGTATCTGGTTAAGTGGAAGGGTTATGCTCAGGAAGATAATTCCTGGGTCTTTGCCTCTGATGTCCATGCTCCCGATCTTGTTCGTGCCTTTCATGTGGCTCATCCTGGTCGTCCTGGGGGCTCTGGTGAGGGTTCGGTGACCCCTCCTCAAGGGGGGGGTACTGTTGTGAATTCTGTGGCAGAGCTCTCTCCTGTGGTCACAAGTGGTACTTCGGCTGATTCTCTCTGTGAGCTTCTGTTGGTGGAGGAGAGTGGTACTGCGGCTTCTGAGTTTCCTTCCTCAGGTGATGTGGTGAAGTCGTTAGGTGCTGCTCTATTTAACTCCACCTAGTGCTTTGATCCTGGCCTCCAGTCAATGTTCTAGTATTGGACCTGTTTCCTCCTGGATCGTTCCTGTGGCCTGCTGCTCTGCATAGCTAAGTTCTGCTTTGCTATTTTGTTTGTTGTTTTTTTCTGTCCAGCTTGTCAATTTGTTTTTTCTTGCTTGCTGGAAGCTCTGGGACGCAGAGGGTGTACCTCCATGCCGTTAGTTCGGTACGGAGGGTCTTTTTGCCCCCTTTGCGTGGTTTTTTGTAGGGTTTTGTGTTGACCGCAAAGTTACCTTTCCTATCCTCGCTCTGTTCAGAAAGTCGGGCCTCACTTTGTTAAATCTATTTCATCTCTACGTTTGTCTTTTCATCTTAACTCACAGTCATTATATGTGGGGGCTGCCTTTTCCTTTGGGGTATTTCTCTGAGGCAAGGTAGGCTTATTTTCTATCTTCAGGCTAGCTAGTTTCTCAGGCTGTGCCGAGTTGCATAGGGAGCGTTAGGCGCAATCCACGGCTGCCTCTAGTGTGGTTGGAGAGGATTAGGGATTGCGGTCAGCAGAGTTCCCACGTCTCAGAGCTCGTTCTATGTTTTTGGGTTATTGTCAGGTCACTGTATGTGCTCTGACCTCTATGTCCATCGTGGTACTGAATTACCTTATCATAACAGGTATCGCTCAACACTATCCATAAATGTTTTCTAGAAACAAGCAGCAGTGGATGTTACTGAGTTAAATGCAAACTGCCATTGTAGTGACCAGTACGTTATGCCAAGCTTGTCCTTCTGGAGACATGCACCCATAATTTGGGCGGGCTCTCATCAGTACAGAAATTCCAAACATGTGAACGCTAAATGTGGTTTAGGAACACTGGGGCTCAGAAGGGAGGGAGGCATTTGGATTTAGGAGTGCAGAATTTGCTGGATTTCGTTTGGGATGCAAGGAGCCATAGCACTTTTCCAGAGCCTTTCTACTAGCAGTAATGTTGAATCCCCCTATATTCCCATTGACAGATGATGCACCTGAGTGAGGGCTTCCTTTTGTTGTGGATTGAGTTGAAGCTTTTGTTGGGAACTGTCACAAATCACAGGGGGGATATTTTTATCATCCCACCACTGCCACCAATATGTCAGGAACTGCCTGTAAAAACATTTAACCCCTTCAGATGGATTTACATCGTGGGACGTGACAGATCATCGGAAGGTATGAGATATTGTTGTTTTTTTATTTTTCCTTTGTTACAGAGCGAGGCCCTTCAGGTGGATTACCAGGATAATAAAATATTCCAACAACCTGTGTTTTTATTTCATTAAAATACTTTGTAATAATGTGTGTGTTTTTTTGTTAACCATTTCATACAATTGGATTAATAATGGATAGGTGTCATAATTGACGCCTCTCCATGATTAATCTGGCTTAATGTCATCTTATAATAGCAAGGTGACATTAACCCTTCATTACCCCATATCCCACCGCTACACGGGAATGGGAAGAGGGTGGCCAAGTGCCAGAATAGGCGCATCTTCCAGATGTGCCTTTTCTGGGGTGACTGGAGGTAGAGGTTTTTAGCCACGGGGGGCCAATAACCATGGACCCTCTCCAGGATATTAATATCTGCCCTCAGTCACTGGCTTTACTACTCTGGTGGAGAAAATTGCGTGGGAGCCCACGCCAATTTTTTCCGCCATTTAACCCTTTTATTTAATAGCTAGAGCGCCCAAATTTTGCACATGCACACTACTAACATTAGTAGTGTGGAATATGCAAAAAAATGGGGATATGAGATGGTTTACTGTATGTAAACCATGTCTCATATCATGTCGGGTTTAGGAAAGAGATAGCAAAAGCCGGCAATTGAATTACCGGCTTTTAAGCTATCTAGCGTTGAATGAAATATTAATATATATACATATATGTGTCTCAATGACATATATATATATATATACAGTATAAATATATATATATATATATATATATATATACCTATTCTATGTGTACACATTTATATTCTACCTATTCTATTGTAAGCTGTCAGTGTGATTTTACTGTACACCGCACTGAATTACCGGCTTTTTTCTCTAACACCGCTGCGTATTTCTCGCAAGTCACACTGCTGGTCCGTGCGTAATCCGTATTTTTCTCGCCCCATAGACTTTCATTGGTGTATTTTTTGCACAATGCGGTGACAAATGCAGCATGCTGCGATTTTGTACGGCCGTAGAAAGCCGTATAATATGGGTGCGTAATATACGGCTGATAGGACCTGACCCATTGAGAATCATTGGGCCGTGTGTAATATGTGTTTTACGGACGTATTTTATGCGCTCATACATCCATAAAACTCGCTAGTGTGACGCCGGCCTAAATGTATCAGTGTTAAGTCACATTCACACGGACTGATTTGATCAGTATTTTACCTCAGTATTTGTAAGCCAAAACCAGGAGTGGCACAATCAAAGGAAAAATAGAAACATGCAGTGACGTAACTACAAAGTTATGGGCCCCAATGCGAACTTTAAAAATGGGACCCCATGCCAAAATATTTTCCACACATATTCACATTTTCCCTATTCATTTTGCACTCTACAGTTTTATTGCAATGTTTTAGGCTCTGTGCACATGTTGCAGATTTGATTGCAGTTCTGCAGCGCTTTTTGCTGCATGGAATTGCATCAAATCTGCAGTGTTGTGCACAACCAATGTAAGTCTATGGGAGCCACGGAATTGTTGTGCACATGCTGCAGAAAAAGCCGCACTGAAACACAGCTTTTTTTTCCTGTAGCATGTCACTTCTTTGTGCGGAACTGCAGTGTTTCTGCACCCATAGACTTGCATTGAGATGGGCAAATCCGCAGCAAAACCGCAGATGTAAAAAAGATCTGCAGTTTTGCTGTGGATGTGGGTCCGAGAAACGCTGCAGTTCGGCAGGAGGGAAGTGTGTGGGCGATGACTGTGTGCGTGTGTGTGGGCGGGGTCTGCAGGCTGTTCAGGTGTGTGCGGATGTGTGCGGCGCTGTGCCGGACTGTTCAGGTGTGTACGGGACTGTGTGGGGATGTGCGTGTTTGTGTGGGGCTGTTCGGGTGTGTGCAGGACTGTGTAGGGCTGGGCAGGTGTGTGTGGGGCTGTCCGGGTGTCTGTGGGGGCTGTCCGGGTGTGTGCGGGACTGTATGGTGTGTGCGGGGCTGTCTGGGTGTGTGCGGAACTGTACGAGTGTGTGCGGGACTGTTCGGGTGTGTGCGGGGCTGTCCGGGTGTGTGCGAGACAGTAGTAGTCCCATCATCCGGCTAATGTGTTGAATGTTAAAAAAATATATGCGCATGTACCGTACATACAACATACAACATGCAACACACTACACGCAACATCCAACACGCAACATACAACATGCATCACACACCATGCAACATGCAACACGCAACATGCACCATGAAACATGCAACACACAACATGCAACACGCAACATGCAACATACACCATGCAACTTACAACATGCAACATGCAAAACGCAACATGCAAAACGCAACATACAACATGCAACATACAACACACAACATTCAACATGCAACATACAACATGCAACATGCAACACACAACATGCAGCATGCAACATACAACACACAACATGCAACATACAACATGCAACATACAGCACGCAACATGCAACATTCAACACACAACATACAACATGCAACATGCAACTCGCAACATGCAACATACAACACGCAACATGCAACATGTAACATGCAACATAGAACACATAACATACAACACGCAACATGCCATATACAGTACATACATACAGTACATACATACAGTACATACATATAGACATACAGTACCTATAACATAGAGTACATACTCTCCATCGCCTTTTCACCTTGATCTCCGAAGCCAGTGTCACCTGCAAAAAATATTAAAATAATAAACAAACACTGTACTCCCTGTGTCCGCAGATATCCAATTAATATGATTGTCCCATGACGATCTCCCGAGGAGAGCAGCAGCATCAGCTGATGCGACCGCTCTCCAGGGGCTCCAGGAATACAATGACGGAAGTTATCCTTCCGCAATGTATTCCTCCGCCGCTATAAAAAATAGTCCCTAGTCTCACTTGTGGCACTGCTGTGTGGGAAAATTCCCACGCAGAAATGCCATAAAGTGAGACCCTGAACTAAGGTAACCTCAGTGATGCCCTGCAGGAGCCATTGTCTTCTGTCAGTGTGTCACTGGAGATCCTATAGAGCAGTGACATCACCCGATGTCACTGTTCTATATGGGAGATTGTCTCTAGCCTTCTGATCGTGCACTCCGCCTCCTAGCTTTCAGGTGTTTTAATTACAGCAGGTCCAATACCTCTCCTCAGAGAGAGAATTTTAGTCTAAGAAGAGGTTTCACATGCACCCATTCAGATGGAGACGTTTATTCTCAGCGAGGAAGGCAAGCGTAGGACCTGGTATAAGAGAGATGCCGTAAAGAGGCTACCAGGTACACATAAAATTGGCCATTTTTATGCGCTAAAAGCTCTCATTTTTCATATTTCTAGTGCAGTAATGCAGTTCAAATTTCGTGTTTTCAAGTTTGCATGTTTTAGCGCTGCAGTGTGCTGCCTTATTTACTTAACTATATGCGAGTTGGCGACTCTAGGTTCAGCACCTGTTCCTGTTCACACTGTGTCTATGTTTGGATGTGCAGGTCAGGTTTTTGAAATGTATTCTCTAGCCTTCTGATCGTGCACTCCGCCTCCTAGCTTTCAGGTGTTTTAATTACAGCAGGTCCAACACCCCTCCACAGAGAGAGAGAATTTTAGTCTAAGAAAAGGTGTCACATGCACCCATTCAGATGGAGACGTTTATTCTCAGCGAGGAAGGCAAGCATAGGACCTGGTATAAGAGAGATGCCATAAAGAGGCTACCAGGTACACATAAAATTGGCCATTTTTATGCGCTAAAAGCTCTCATTTTTCATATTTCTAGTGCAGTAATGCAGTTCAAATTTCGTGTTTTCAAGTTTGCATGTTTTAGCGCTGCAGTGTGCTGCCTTATTTACTTAACTATATGCGAGTTGGCGACTCTAGGTTCAGCACCTGTTCACACTGTGTCTATGTTTGGATGTGCAGGTCAGGTTTTTGAAATGTATTATCTAGCCTTCTGATCGTGCACTCCGCCTCGTAACTTTCAGGTGTTTTAATTACAGCAGGTCCAATACCTCTCATCAGAGAGAGAGAATTTTAGTCTAAGAAGAGGTTTCACATGCACCCATTCAGATGGAGACGTTTATTCTCAGCGAGGAAGGCAAGCGTAGGACCTGGTATAAGAGAGATGCCGTAAAGAGGCTACCAGGTACACATAAAATTGGCCATTTTTATGCGCTAAAAGCTCTCATTTTTCATATTTCTAGTGCAGTAATGCAGTTCAAATTTCGTGTTTTCAAGTTTGCATGTTTTAGCGCTGCAGTGTGCTGCCTTATTTACTTAACTGTATGCGAGTTGGCGACTCTAGGTTCAGCACCTGTTCACACTGAGTCTATGTTTGGATGTGCAGGTCAGGTTTTTGAAGTGTATTCTCTAGCCTTCTGATCGTGCACTCCGCCTCCTAGCTTTCAGGTGTTTTAATTACAGCAGGTCCAATACCTCTCCTCAGAGAGAGAGAATTTTAGTCTAAAGGTACCTTCACACATAACGATATTGTTAACGATATCGTTGCTATTTGTGACGTAGCAACGATATCGTTAATGAAATCGTTATGTGTGACAGCGACCAACGATCAGGCCCCTGCTGGGAGATCGTTGGTCGCTGAATAAAGTCCAGAACTTTATTTCGTCGCTGGACTCCCTGGAGACATCGCTGGATCGGCGTGTGTGACACCGATCCAGCGATGTCTTCACCGGTAACCAGGGTAAACATCGGGTAACTAAGCGCAGGGCCGCGCTTAGTAACCCGATGTTTACCCTGGTTACCATGCTAAAAGTAAAAAAAAACAAACAGTACATACTTACCTAACGCTGTCTGTCCTCCAGCGCTGCGCTCTGCACTCCTCCTGTACTGGCTGTGAGCCGGAAAGCAGAGCGGTGACGTCATCGCTCTGCTTTCCGGCTCCCAGACACTACAGGAGGAGAGCAGAGAAGCAGAGCGCAGCGCTGGAGGACAGACGGCTGTAGGTAAGTATGTACTGTTTTTTTTTTTTTTTACTTTTAGCATGGTAACCAGGGTAAACATCGGGTTACTAAGCGCGGCCCTGCGCTTAGTTACCCGATGTTTACCCTGGTTACCGGCATCGTTGGTCGCTGGAGAGCGGTCTGTGTGACAGCTCTCCAGCGACCAAACAGCGACGCTGCAGCGATTCGGATCGTTGTCGGTATCGCTGCAGCGTCGCTAAATGTGAAGGGCCCTTAAGAAGAGGTTTCACATGCACCCATTCAGATGGAGATGTTCATTCTCAGCGAGGAAGGCAAGCGTAGGACCTGGTATAAGAGAGATGCCGTAAAGAGGCTACCAGGTACACATAAAATTGGCCATTTTTATGCGCTAAAAGCCCTCATTTTTCATATTTCTAGTGCAGTAATGCAGTTCAAATTTCGTGTTTTCAAGTTTGCATGTTTTAGCGCTGCAGTGTGCTGCCTTATTTACTTAACTATATGCGAGTTGGCGACTCTAGGTTCAGCACCTGTTCCTGTTCACACTGTGTCTATGTTTGGATGTGCAGGTCAGGTTTTTGAAATGTATTCTCTAGCCTTCTGATCGTGCACTCCGCCTCCTAGCTTTCAGGTGTTTTAATTACAGCAGGTCCAACACCCCTCCACAGAGAGAGAGAATTTTAGTCTAAGAAAAGGTGTCACATGCACCCATTCAGATGGAGACGTTTATTCTCAGCGAGGAAGGCAAGCATAGGACCTGGTATAAGAGAGATGCCATAAAGAGGCTACCAGGTACACATAAAATTGGCCATTTTTATGCGCTAAAAGCTCTCATTTTTCATATTTCTAGTGCAGTAATGCAGTTCAAATTTCGTGTTTTCAAGTTTGCATGTTTTAGCGCTGCAGTGTGCTGCCTTATTTACTTAACTATATGCGAGTTGGCGACTCTAGGTTCAGCACCTGTTCACACTGTGTCTATGTTTGGATGTGCAGGTCAGGTTTTTGAAATGTATTATCTAGCCTTCTGATCGTGCACTCCGCCTCGTAACTTTCAGGTGTTTTAATTACAGCAGGTCCAATACCTCTCATCAGAGAGAGAGAATTTTAGTCTAAGAAGAGGTTTCACATGCACCCATTCAGATGGAGACGTTTATTCTCAGCGAGGAAGGCAAGCGTAGGACCTGGTATAAGAGAGATGCCGTAAAGAGGCTACCAGGTACACATAAAATTGGCCATTTTTATGCGCTAAAAGCTCTCATTTTTCATATTTCTAGTGCAGTAATGCAGTTCAAATTTCGTGTTTTCAAGTTTGCATGTTTTAGCGCTGCAGTGTGCTGCCTTATTTACTTAACTGTATGCGAGTTGGCGACTCTAGGTTCAGCACCTGTTCACACTGAGTCTATGTTTGGATGTGCAGGTCAGGTTTTTGAAGTGTATTCTCTAGCCTTCTGATCGTGCACTCCGCCTCCTAGCTTTCAGGTGTTTTAATTACAGCAGGTCCAATACCTCTCCTCAGAGAGAGAGAATTTTAGTCTAAAGGTACCTTCACACATAACGATATTGTTAACGATATCGTTGCTATTTGTGACGTAGCAACGATATCGTTAATGAAATCGTTATGTGTGACAGCGACCAACGATCAGGCCCCTGCTGGGAGATCGTTGGTCGCTGAATAAAGTCCAGAACTTTATTTCGTCGCTGGACTCCCTGGAGACATCGCTGGATCGGCGTGTGTGACACCGATCCAGCGATGTCTTCACCGGTAACCAGGGTAAACATCGGGTAACTAAGCGCAGGGCCGCGCTTAGTAACCCGATGTTTACCCTGGTTACCATGCTAAAAGTAAAAAAAAACAAACAGTACATACTTACCTAACGCTGTCTGTCCTCCAGCGCTGCGCTCTGCACTCCTCCTGTACTGGCTGTGAGCCGGAAAGCAGAGCGGTGACGTCATCGCTCTGCTTTCCGGCTCCCAGACACTACAGGAGGAGAGCAGAGAAGCAGAGCGCAGCGCTGGAGGACAGACGGCTGTAGGTAAGTATGTACTGTTTTTTTTTTTTTTTACTTTTAGCATGGTAACCAGGGTAAACATCGGGTTACTAAGCGCGGCCCTGCGCTTAGTTACCCGATGTTTACCCTGGTTACCGGCATCGTTGGTCGCTGGAGAGCGGTCTGTGTGACAGCTCTCCAGCGACCAAACAGCGACGCTGCAGCGATTCGGATCGTTGTCGGTATCGCTGCAGCGTCGCTAAATGTGAAGGGCCCTTAAGAAGAGGTTTCACATGCACCCATTCAGATGGAGATGTTCATTCTCAGCGAGGAAGGCAAGCGTAGGACCTGGTATAAGAGAGATGCCGTAAAGAGGCTACCAGGTACACATAAAATTGGCCATTTTTATGCGCTAAAAGCCCTCATTTTTCATATTTCTAGTGCAGTAATGCAGTTCAAATTTCGTGTTTTCAAGTTTGCATGTTTTAGCGCTGCAGTGTGCTGCCTTATTTACTTAACTATATGCGAGTTGGCGACTCTAGGTTCAGCACCTGTTCACACTGAGTCTATGTTTGGATGTGCAGGTCAGGTTTTTGAAGTGTATTCTCTAGCCTTCTGATCATGCACTCCGCCTCCTACCTTTCAGGTGTTTTAATTACAGCAGGTCCAATACCCCTCCACAGAGAGAGAGAATTTTAGTCTAAGAAGAGGTTTTACATGCACCCATTCAGATGGAGACGTTTATTCTCAGCGAGGAAGGCAAGCGTAGGACCTGGTATAAGAGAGATGCCTTAAAGAGGCTACCAGGTACACATAAAATTGGCCATTTTTATGCGCTAAAAGCTCTCATTTTTCATATTTCTAGTGCAGTAATGCAGTTCAAATTTCGTGTTTTCAAGTTTGCATGTTTTAGCGCTGCAGTGTGCTGCCTTATTTACATAACTGTATGCGAGTTGGCGACTCTAGGTTCAGCACCTGTTCACACTGTGTCTATGTTTGGATGTGCAGGTCAGGTTTTTGAAATGTATTCTCTAGCCTTCTGATCGTGCACTCCGCCTCCTAGCTTTCAGGTGTTTTAATTACAGCAGGTCCAATACCCCTCCACAGAGAGAGAGAATTGTAGTCTAAGAAGAGGTTTCACATGCACCCATTCAGATGGACACGTTTATTTTCAGTGAGGAAGGCAAGCGTAGGACCTGGTATAAGAGAGATGCCGTAAAGAGGCTACCAGGTACACATAAAATTGGCCATTTTTATGCGCTAAAAGCTCTCATTTTTCATATTTCTAGTGCAGTAATGCAGTTCAAATTTCGTGTTTTCAAGTTTGCATGTTTTAGCGCTGCAGTGTGCTGCCTTATTTACTTAACTATATACGAGTTGGCGACTCTAGGTTCAGCACCTGTTCACACTGTGTCTATGTTTGGATGTGCAGGTCAGGTTTTTGAAATGTTTTTTCTAGCCTTCTGATCGTGCACTCCGCCTCCTAGCTTTCAGGTGTTTTAATTACAGCAGGTCCAATACCCCTCCACAGAGAGAGAGAGAATTTTAGTCTAAGAAGAGGTTTCACATGCACCCATTCAGATGGAGACGTTTATTCTCAGCGAGGAAGGCAAGCGTAGGACCTGGTATAAGAGAGATGCCGTAAAGAGGCTACCAGGTACACATAAAATTGGCCATTTTTATGCGCTAAAAGCTCTCATTTTTCATATTTCTAGTGCAGTAATGCAGTTCAAATTTCGTGTTTTCAAGTTTGCATGTTTTAGCGCTGCAGGTTGCTGCCTTATTTACTTAACTATATGCGAGTTGGCGACTCTAGGTTCAGCACCTGTTCACACTGTGTCTATGTTTGGATGTGCAGGTAAGGTTTTTGAAATGTTTTTTCTAGCCTTCTGATCGTGCACTCCGCCTCCTAGCTTTCAGGTGTTTTAATTACAGCAGGTCCAATACCCCTCCACAGAGAGAGAGAATTTTAGTCTAAGAAGAGGTTTCACATGCACCCATTCAGATGGAGACGTTTATTCTCAGCGAGGAAGGCAAGCGTAGGACCTGGTATAAGAGAGATGCCGTAAAGAGGCTACCAGGTACACATAAAATTGGCCATTTTTATGCGCTAAAAGCTCTCATTTTTCATATTTCTAGTGCAGTAATGCAGTTCAAATTTCGTGTTTTCAAGTTTGCATGTTTTAGCGCTGCAGTGTGCTGCCTTATTTACTTAACTATATGCGAGTTGGCGACTCTAGGTTCAGCACCTGTTCACACTGTGTCTATGTTTGGATGTGCAGGTCAGGTTTTTGAAATGTATTCTCTAGCCTTCTGATCGTGCACTCCGCCTCCTAGCTTTCAGGTGTTTTAATTACAGCAGGTCCAATACCCCTCCACAGAGAGAGAGAATTTTAGTCTAAGAAGAGGTTTCACATGCACCCATTCAGATGGAGACGTTTATTCTCAGTGAGGAAGGCAAGCGTAGGACCTGGTATAAGAGAGATGCCGTAAAGAGGCTACCAGGTACACATAAAATTGGCCATTTTTATCCGCTAAAAGCTCTCATTTTTCATATTTCTAGTGCAGTAATGCAGTTCAAATTTTGTGTTTTCAAGTTTGCATGTTTTAGCGCTGCAGTGTGCTGCCTTATTTACTTAACTGTATGCGAGTTGGCGACTCTAGGTTCAGCACCTGCTCACACTGTGTCTATGTTTGGATGTGAAGGTCAGGTTTTTGAAATGTATTCTCTAGCCTTCTGATCGTGCACTCCGCCTCCTAGCTTTCAGGTGTTTTAATTACAGCAGGTCCAATACCCCTCCACAGAGAGAGAGAATTGTAGTCTAAGAAGAGGTTTCACATGCACCCATTCAGATGGAGACGTTTATTTTCAGCGAGGAAGGCAAGCGTAGGACCTGGTTTAAGAGAGATGCCGTAAAGAGGCTACCAGGTACACATAAAATTGGCCATTTTTATGCGCTAAAAGCTCTCATTTTTCATATTTCTAGTGCAGTAATGCAGTTCAAATTTCGTGTTTTCAAGTTTGCATGTTTTAGCGCTGCAGGTTGCTGCCTTATTTACTTAACTATATGCGAGTTGGCGACTCTAGGTTCAGCACCTGTTCACACTGTGTCTATGTTTGGATGTGCAGGTCAGGTTTTTGAAATGTATTATCTAGCCTTCTGATCGTGCACTCCGCCTCGTAACTTTCAGGTGTTTTAATTACAGCAGGTCCAATACCTCTCCTCAGAGAGAGAGAATTTTAGTCTAAGAAGAGGTTTCACATGCACCCATTCAGATGGAGATGTTCATTCTCAGCGAGGAAGGCAAGCGTAGGACCTGGTATAAGAGAGATGCCGTAAAGAGGCTACCAGGTACACATAAAATTGGCCATTTTTATGCGCTAAAAGCTCTCATTTTTCATATTTCTAGTGCAGTAATGCAGTTCAAATTTCGTGTTTTCAAGTTTGCATGTTTTAGCGCTGCAGGTTGCTGCCTTATTTACTTAACTATATGCGAGTTGGCGGCTCTAGGTTCAGCACCTGCTCACACTGAGTCTATGTTTGGATGTGCAGGTCAGGTTTTTGAAGTGTATTCTCTAGCCTTCTGATCGTGCACTCCGCCTCCTAGCTTTCAGGTGTTTTAATTACAGCAGGTCCAATACCTCTCCTCAGAGAGAGAGAATTTTAGTCTAAGAAGAGGTTTCACATGCACCCATTCAGATGGAGATGTTCATTCTCAGCGAGGAAGGCAAGCGTAGGACCTGGTATAAGAGAGATGCCGTAAAGAGGCTACCAGGTACACATAAAATTGGCCATTTTTATGCGCTAAAAGCTCTCATTTTTCATATTTCTAGTGCAGTAACGCAGTTCAAATTTCGTGTTTTCAAGTTTGCATGTTTTAGCGCTGCAGTGTGCTGCCTTATTTACTTAACTATATGCGAGTTGGCGACTCTAGGTTCAGCACCTGTTCACACTGAGTCTATGTTTGGATGTGCAGGTCAGGTTTTTGAAGTGTATTCTCTAGCCTTCTGATCGTGCACTCCGCCTCCTAGCTTTCAGGTGTTTTAATTACAGCAGGTCCAATACCCCTCCACAGAGAGAGAGAATTTTAGTCTAAGAAGAGGTTTCACATGCACCCATTCAGATGGAGACGTTTATTCTCAGCGAGGAAGGCAAGCGTAGGACCTGGTATAAGAGAGATGCCTTAAAGAGGCTACCAGGTACACATAAAATTGGCCATTTTTATGCGCTAAAAGCTCTCATTTTTCATATTTCTAGTGCAGTAATGCAGTTCAAATTTCGTGTTTTCAAGTTTGCATGTTTTAGCGCTGCAGTGTGCTGCCTTATTTACTTAACTATATACGAGTTGGCGACTCTAGGTTCAGCACCTGTTCACACTGTGTCTATGTTTGGATGTGCAGGTCAGGTTTTTGAAATGTTTTTTCTAGCCTTCTGATCGTGCACTCCGCCTCCTAGCTTTCAGGTGTTTTAATTACAGCAGGTCCAATACCCCTCCACAGAGAGAGAGAGAATTTTAGTCTAAGAAGAGGTTTCACATGCACCCATTCAGATGGAGACGTTTATTCTCAGCGAGGAAGGCAAGCGTAGGACCTGGTATAAGAGAGATGCCGTAAAGAAGCTACCAGGTACACATAAAATTGGCCATTTTTATGCGCTAAAAGCTCTCATTTTTCATATTTCTAGTGCAGTAATGCAGTTCAAATTTCGTGTTTTCAAGTTTGCATGTTTTAGCGCTGCAGGTTGCTGCCTTATTTACTTAACTATATGCGAGTTGGCGACTCTAGGTTCAGCACCTGTTCACACTGTGTCTATGTTTGGATGTGCAGGTAAGGTTTTTGAAATGTTTTTTCTAGCCTTCTGATCGTGCACTCCGCCTCCTAGCTTTCAGGTGTTTTAATTACAGCAGGTCCAATACCCCTCCACAGAGAGAGAGAATTTTAGTCTAAAAAGAGGTTTCACATGCACCCATTCAGATGGAGACGTTTATTCTCAGCGAGGAAGGCAAGCGTAGGACCTGGTATAAGAGAGATGCCGTAAAGAAGCTACCAGGTACACATAAAATTGGCCATTTTTATGCGCTAAAAGCTCTCATTTTTCATATTTCTAGTGCAGTAATGCAGTTCAAATTTCGTGTTTTCAAGTTTGCATGTTTTAGCGCTGCAGGTTGCTGCCTTATTTACTTAACTATATGCGAGTTGGCGACTCTAGGTTCAGCACCTGTTCACACTGTGTCTATGTTTGGATGTGCAGGTCAGGTTTTTGAAATGTATTATCTAGCCTTCTGATCGTGCACTCCGCCTCGTAACTTTCAGGTGTTTTAATTACAGCAGGTCCAATACCTCTCCTCAGAGAGAGAGAATTTTAGTCTAAGAAGAGGTTTCACATGCACCCATTCAGATGGAGACGTTTATTCTCAGCGAGGAAGGCAAGCGTAGGACCTGGTATAAGAGAGATGCCGTAAAGAGGCTACCAGGTACACATAAAATTGGCCATTTTTATGCGCTAAAAGCTCTCATTTTTCATATTTCTAGTGCAGTAATGCAGTTCAAATTTTGTGTTTTCAAGTTTGCATGTTTTAGCGCTGCAGTGTGCTGCCTTATTTACTTAACTATATGCGAGTTGACGACTCTAGGTTCAGCACCTGTTCACACTGTGTCTATGTTTGGATGTGCAGGTCAGGATTTTGGAATGTATTTTCTAGCCTTCTGATCGTGCACTCCGCCTCCTAGCTTTCAGGTGTTTTAATTACAGCAGGTCCAATACCCCTCCACAGAGAGAGAGAATTTTAGTCTAAGAAGAGGTTTCACATGCACCCATTCAGATGGAGACGTTTATTCTCAGCGAGGAAGGCAAGCGTAGGACCTGGTATAAGAGAGATGCCGTAAAGAGGCTACCAGGTACACATAAAATTGGCCATTTTTATCCGCTAAAAGCTCTCATTTTTCATATTTCTAGTGCAGTAATGCAGTTCAAATTTCGTGTTTTCAAGTTTGCATGTTTTAGCGCTGCAGTGTGCTGCCTTATTTACTTAACTATATGCGAGTTGGCGACTCTAGGTTCAGCACCTGTTCACACTGTGTCTATGTTTGGATGTGCAGGTCAGGTTTTTGAAACTACTGGTGAACTAACTTGAAATGAGGGGCGGGAGGGGCATTCCTGCTCTGCCACAAAGTTTAACTGTATGGGCATGCTGCGCAGTTATACAGTTCACAGTGGCGTAGCTCCTGGTGGGCCCCAATGCCCCCCAGGAGCTACGCTACTGTCTAGGGTTGAGCGACTTTTACTTTTATAGGATCGGGTCGGGTTTCACGAAACCCGACTTTTTCAAACGTCGGGTCGAGTGAAATCGGCCGATCCTATAAAAAAGTCGGGGTCGGGGTCGGCCGAAACTCGAAACCCAATGCAGTGCATTGGGTTTCCAATGGTTCCCAGGGTCTGAAGGAGAGGAAACTCTCCTTCAGGCCCTGCGATCCATATTTAAGTGTAAAATAAAGAATTAAAATAAAAAATATCGCTATACTCACCCTCTGACGCGCCCTGGTACTAACCGGGAACCTTCCTTCCTTCGAATCAGCGCTTGCAGGACCTTGCGGTGACGTCGCGGTGACGTCGCGGCTTGTGTTTGGTCGCGCGACCAGTCACAAGCCGCGACGTCACGCAAGGTCCTGCAAGCGCTGATTCTTAGGAAGGAAGGCTGCCGGAAAGAAGGGTGAGTATATTCCTATTAGGTATTGTGGCACCCCTAGGGGTATTTGCCACAAAAATAGTTACTGACAGTAAGTACAAATACTAAAATAGCAAGACTGCACTACCACCTCCGGCCAGAAGGGGGAGCTCCAGAGACTCCCCTTGATCCATTCTGGTCTGAGAGAAGAAATGGCAGTTGGGCCAAGGAGCTGATAGTGAGAGGTCATACAGTTGAATCTCTAACAGCCCTGTGACTGTTACCAGGCCTAAATCACCGGCCTGAGGAGAAGAGGGATAGAGAAAAAGGACATTGTGAGAACCGGGTAGCATTAATCACTACCCAGAACAGGCGCAAAGACGGATACCGGATCCGTGGCTGTATTCATTATATATAATACAGCAACCGGAAAAACGTGAGGTGATATCAGCTTCACTAGGGTCGGATGCAGCAACAGACACAGAGTTCAGCGGTACTCCCAGAGGGGGTAAACCGATAAAAGGACTCGGGTTGCCCGTCGAACCAGGACCCGGAGGGGACAGATTGGGCCGGCAGCCAGTTCACATACAGCAGCAGGGCCATACAGAAATTGCGCACAATAAGAGGCGAAGACCCCGGCAGGGTCAAAGTAACTCAGAGTTCCCATACAGACTCCGGTGACAGGACTGGTTGTAAATCCTTTTATGTTAAAGTAAACTGGTTAAACGTTTCAGTGCCTCAGTCTTTCATTTGAACAATAGCCATCTATCCAGGATCGAGATCGTCACCGCTGGGAGAACCTGCTGCTGATCAAGTAAGTGCCTGTCCCCTCACGATACCCCTTACAATGTGCATTGCCTGAGGCCACAGCACCGGGTCAAGCCACCCGTGACATCCCCCTCAAGAGACAGACTCCATTGGTCCGGTGCTGGGTATCCCGGTCTCCTGGGCGTCACAATTGGCGTCACGAACAGGATCTAGCCAGCCCGTATACCGGGTATTGTGTGCCGTGATTGGAGCCCAAAACTGTGAAAACTGGGATGAAAAATCTTGAAAATTGACTTTATTAAAGAAAAATCCATTCCCCATTGAAAACTATTGAAAGTGACTTTTCCCCATTGGTTATAATGGAGTAAAGATGGCCGCCATCCCCTGAGGTAATCACTTCATAACCGTTAGGCACGAGACTGTTAATTGAGCTACGCCATCACCTGAGCCCCAGTCTAACTGAAAAACTTCAGAATCCGCCATTACAGAGCGCGGTGGGTGGGAGCAGCAGGGGGCGTGTCATTGTGGGCGCCACCAAGCTGAGCGCTCTGACATCAGAGCAAGGGGAAAATCGATCCTGCTGCACAGCGGAACGAATCTACACTATCCCGACGGAAGCGGAGGACCGGAAGGGTCCGGATTAACTAAGGGGGCACAGTATGTCGCAGCACGGAGACGCCGCAGCACTCGGCAACGCTGATGCAGCTGAAAGACAGAGTGTCAATAGAGAGTCCGGCAGCGCAGCGGTGCAAGGAGTGGCGCCCATCATGCCGGTGCTGATGCCATATACCCCGGGTGGCCCATGGCTTCCAATGTATGAAGGTGAGCCTAATACCCTTGACGATTTCAGAGAAAAGATGCTGGCCCATTTTGACATGTTCCCTGTGGGTGAAGTTCAGCGTGTTAGTCTCCTGATGATGCAGTTAAGTGGCCATGCTAAGCGAGAAGTCACAGCACGGGCAGCTGATCTAAAAGGCACTGTTGAACGCATATTTGCTGGATTAAAAGCTACATTTGAAACCACGGCCAGCAGCAAAGCTAAAATACGATTCTTTAGTTGCAAACAAAAAGCTAATGAGGGCGTGAGAGACTTTGCCTTAAACCTGCAGGAAGCCCTTAAATCACTTACACTGGCTGAACCCATTTTTAACACCGGAGCGGATAAACTGCTAAGAGATCAATTTATTGAGGGACTCTACACCCCTTCTCACCGGGGGCATGTGAGCATGCTTGTTTTTAAGAACGCTGAATTGACATTTGCCCAATTAAAGGAGAGCGCTATACGTCTCCAGCTGGCAGAGGCACCTCGGGATCAGGATCCTGCGCAACCCATGGCAGAGGCACCTCAACAACAGGGAGTGCCAGTGACATCAGCTATGTCTGGGGCCATTGCTAAGCCCCTGGGGCCCAGTACTAATGAGGCTCTTCAACAAAAGCTTGACTCTTTAGCTGATGTTGTTGCTTCAATGGCTAAAACCATGCAGGAGATGAGAGGACACAAGATGGAGTTGGCAAACTGTAGAGAGGATGTTCCATGGATGAGACCCCGGAGATACCCGACATGGAGAGGACGACCCCGTGACCGCTACCAACCGGATGGACAGCCCATTTGCCGCCGTTGCCAGCAGCCGGGCCACTTTGCACGAGATTGTGATTTAAACGGGAATCCCCTGGGAATGCGGGCCGCTTCGCAGGAATGAACTTTCAAGGCCCAACACCCTGGCACGACAGGTACATCGGAGGACGACCCATTATCCCTATCGTGCTGGACGGAATTCCCCTCAACGCTTTGCTGGACACAGGTTCCCAGATTTCATCTATACCGTATATCCTTTATAAGAGGTACTGGGCTGATGCAGATATTGATAAAGGGCCCTCTGATGTTGAACTAGATATATGGGCCAGTAATGGTAAGTTGGTACCGAAACTAGGATTCAGGGAGATGACCATAAAGATTGGTAAAGTAGAACTGAAGAAACAGGGTATAATTGTTGTTGATGTTGACCGGCGGAACTGTGAGCCAACTGTATTGATAGGAATGAATGTGTTAGAGAACTGCTTTTCCGAAGTCATTTCTGTCTTACAGCAAATTGCTGAAACTGCCCAATCCTGCCAGCAGAGAGTTCTCCGGAGGGAAATAAAAGTATTGATGTTAAGGCAACAGGTAGAAGTTGCAGGTGGAGAAATCGGCAGTGTGAGGGTAAGTGATCCAACGTCTATTGTAATCCCACCAAAAACAGAAATGCTGGTATGGTGTAGAGCAGCCATTGGTACTAAGGGACGAGATTATCAAGCCTTAATAGAACCAGTGTACACCGACAGCAGGCCCACTATACTCACAGCACGAGGGATAGTCGAGGTACACCGGGGACGAGTGCCGGTACGACTTTTGAACTGTGGAGAGGAAGAGGTCACTTTGCCAAGGTATGCTACAATGGCAAAGCTATATACTGTTGACAACAATGCCATCACAACCATTGAGCCCTTAGAACCAACCTGTCAGGTGGAAGGCAATGGCTCAGATGGAGAAATGGAGGATTGGTGCCAACAGCTACACGTGGGCATAAATTCAACACCTACCCATCAAAAACAAGGGGTGTATAGGCTAGTGACGGAATATGAACAAGTCTTCAGTAAACACCCATTGGACTTCGGACGGATAGAAGGGGTAGAACACACAATCCCCACAGGTGACCATCCCCCAATAAAAGAAAGATATAGACCCATACCGCCCGCTCACTATCAATGTGCAAAAGATATGCTGAGGGAAATGAAACAGGCCGGGGTAATAAGAGACAGTTGTAGCCCCTGGGCGGCCCCTCTAGTGATTGTCAAAAAAAAGGACGGAACCATGAGAATGTGCGTAGACTACCGGAAGATTAATAACATCACCCATAAAGACGCCTACCCCTTGCCTAGGATAGAAGAGTCCTTAACTGCTTTGAAATCTGCTAATTATTTTTCCACCTTAGACTTAACAAGCGGGTATTGGCAAGTCCCTGTGGCTGAGAGAGATAAGGAAAAGACGGCATTCACCACACCAATGGGTCTATGTGAATTTAATCGCATGCCGTTCAGACTCTGCAACGCATCTGGTACCTTCCAGCGGCTGATGGAATGCTGCCTCGGACACAAGAACTTCGAGACCGTCCTCCTGTACCTAGATGATGTGATCGTCTACTCAAAGACTTACGAACAACACTTAATAGACCTGGCAGAAGTGTTCGAAGCCTTATCCAGGTAAGGCATGAAAGTCAAGCCATCCAAATGTCACCTTCTCAAGCCAAAGGTACAGTACCTGGGACACATCGTGAGTTCGGAGGGAGTAGCACCAGATCCCGAGAAAATAAGCGCCATAAGGGATTGGCCAAGACCTACCAGCGCAAAAGAAGTGAGACAATTCCTGGGATTGGTGGGTTACTATCGCAGATTTATAAAAGGATTTACCAAGTTGGCAGCACCCTTGCAAGACACCTTGGTAGGGCAGACGAAGAAACCTTCAAACCGAAACCCTCCTTTTCAGTGGAACGACGAAAGGGAAGACTCCTTTGAACAACTAAAGAAGGCACTAACCGGAGAAGAGGTTCTGGCATACCCAGATTACCATAAACCTTTCATCCTCTACACCGATGCCAGTAATGTGGGACTAGGAGCGGTGCTGTCACAAAAGCAAGAAGGTCGGGAGAAAGTCATCGCCTTTGCAAGTAGAAAGCTCCGGCCTACTGAAAGAAATTCAGAAAATTACAGCTCCTTCAAATTGGAACTACTGGCAGTAGTTTGGGCTGTGACGGAGCGTTTCAAACACTATCTGGCCGCTGCAGAATTTATTGTCTATACTGACAACAATCCGTTGACCCACCTGGACACAGCCAAATTAGGTGCGTTAGAACAGCGATGGATAGCCCGGTTATCTAATTACAACTTCATAATCAAGTATCGAGCAGGTCGCAAGAATGGAAATGCCGATGCCCTATCCCGGATGCCACACTTGAGAGATGTAGAAGAGGAAACGGGGGAGCTTGAAGAAATTGAACTACCAGCCTTCCATCGTCTCAAGGCAAAACATCATCAGTCAAGTACCTATCAGAAACAACAAGAGGTGAATTTTAATCCGTTAGCACAACAAAATTAATAAAGGGGATGGGAGAACTACAATACCCAGATAGATTAGCGAAATTAGGATTATTTAGTCTAGAAAAAAGACGACTGAGGGGCGATCTAATAACCATGTATAAGTATATAAGGGGACAATACAAATATCTCGCTGAGGATCTGTTTATACCAAGGAAGGTGACGGGCACAAGGGGGCATTCTTTGCGTCTGGAGGAGAGAAGGTTTTTCCACCAACATAGAAGAGGATTCTTTACGGTTAGGGCAGTGAGAATCTGGAATTGCTTGCCTGAGGAGGTGGTGATGGCGAACTCAGTCGAGGGGTTCAAGAGAGGCCTGGATGTCTTCCTGGAGCAGAACAATATTGTATCATACAATTATTAGGTTCTGTAGAAGGACGTAGATCTGGGTATTTATTATGATGGAATATAGGCTGAACTGGATGGACAAATGTCTTTTTTCGGCCTTACTAACTATGTTACTATGTTACTATGTTACCATAGATGGGCTGACACCCAAGACAGCAATCCGGCTGTGAAGTTGGTGAAGGAACTGTTGACTGAGCAAAGTGCATATCCCTATGAGGATGCCCCAGAAGAAACGCATCAACTCTGGAAAGAGAGAGGCAAAATGTTCCTGTATCAAGGGAAGCTCTGTAGAAGATACACCAATCCGAAAACACATGAATTGGTTTGGCAGATTATTGTGCCTAAACAAGATGTGAAGATGGTCCTCGAAGCTTACCATAATGGTGCTGGTCACTTCGGTTGGAAAAAGTTAGAAGTACTTCTAAGAGAAAGATTTTATTGGGTCGGGATGAGAAAATCAATCGAACAGTGGTGCAGAAATTGTGGCCCGTGCAACCTCAGAAGAAACGATCAAAAGAACCAAAGAGCACCACTGCAGCCCATAATCACCAAACAACCACTTGAACTTGTAGCCATGCACCACGTGAAGTTGACACCAAGCCGGTCCGGCTATGTCTATGCCTTGACCATCGTGGACCATTATTCACGTTTCTTGGTAGTAGTACCCGTAAAAGATCTGACGGCAAAAACAGCAGCCAAAGCGATCCAAACGTACTTTTGTAGACCCCATGGATATCCGGAACAGGTTCTCACCGACCAAGGTACAGCCTTTGAATCAGAGATCTTCAGAGAATTCTGTAATATGTATGGTTGCAAAAAGATCCGGACGACGGCCTATCATCCACAAACAAACGGCTTATGCGAGAAGATGAATCATATTGTAATAGACCTACTAAAGACTTTACCTGAGACAGAAAGGAATCAATGGCCAGAGAAATTGCCTGACTTGGTGGATCTGTATAATCATGTCCCGGTGAGCTCCACCAACTGCACCCCAGCTTACCTTATGCGTGCAAGACCCGGCCAATTACCAATCGATCTAGAAATGGGAATTCTGAAACCAGACGCAGAAGTTCAAGACTCCAATTGGGATATCATACGGCAAAAGCAGTATCGCCAAGTGCAAGAGAGTGTGGAAAGAAGCCTTCAGCAAACTAGAGAAAGACAAGAGCGAACTTTCAACCAGAATGCTCTAGCGACCCCATTAAGACCGGGTGACCAAGTGCTCAAGAGAAATCGTCGAACCAATAAACTGGACAATCAGTGGGAAGTCGTACCCTACACAGTTTTACCAACAAGAGTGGATAATCCTAAAATGTGTCTCATTAGCAAAAACGGAGGCTTAACATCTGTACTAGTGTCAAGAGACAATCTTAAATTGTGTCCGGAAGCATTGAAAGAGCCAGACGTTGTCCAGCCAGAACCAGAAGTTATTCAACCCATACAGGTTCAACCAGTAAAGGAAAAAGAAGAGGAAGTGTATCACACCTGTATAGGAGACTTTCCCAAAACCCTACTAACATACCATGGTGCAGTAGTGGTTCCCATGGTGGCCTTTTACCCAACACCGAACCCAATACCAGAAGTCCCAAGACAGGAAGAGGCTGACCCCGTACTACAGGAGGTTCCAGGCCAGGAAGAACAGATTCCTGGTCAGAGTAATCCCATTCACGGTGGACTTGCCAACTCCATAGTCGTGGAATTATCTTTAGCAGAGCGGGCAGATACTACATCCGCAGTAGACAGTAGTACACCACATGAAGAGACACCGCTATTACGTAGATCACAGCGTAGTACCCAGGGTCAATTACCGGCCAGGTATGCAGATTACCAACTATAAAGCTCATAATGTGAATTGTATATATGTTATGCCGTATATAGTTAAACAGAAAATGTAGTATAGTCATTGCTATCAGTCTGCAACGTTTAAGCCCAGTGCCTACAGAGACTTGTCTGTATGAACTTATTGCATATTCTTGAACTTTTTATCAGCCCGGAGGCACTAAATCAAAGCTCCGGAAAGACTGCTTTTTGAACTTTGCTTTTTGCTCTTTTTGAACTTTCTTTAGACTTTATATTGATAACTCCGTTGGAAAAATGGAACTAAATTCCTGGACACTAAGTACAGTGCCGTTCCTAATACCTTCAAGGATAGAACTGTATTAATGGACGCTATTTGAAGTGACTTTTTACAGAACTCTATTTTTGTTTCCTTGAGTGGTTTTTGTAACTTTTCATTTTTAAGACTCTGTACATATTAATTGTTATTTCAAAATGTTATTGTCCCACAGTCCCGGAGTACTGTTCTTAACTAAGGGGGAATGTGGCACCCCTAGGGGTATTTGCCACAAAAATAGTTACTGACAGTAAGTACAAATACTAAAATAGCAAGACTGCACTACCACCTCCGGCCAGAAGGGGGAGCTCCAGAGACTCCCCTTGATCCATTCTGGTCTGAGAGAAGAAATGGCAGTTGGGCCAAGGAGCTGATAGTGAGAGGTCATACAGTTGAATCTCTAACAGCCCTGTGACTGTTACCAGGCCTAAATCACCGGCCTGAGGAGAAGAGGGATAGAGAAAAAGGACATTGTGAGAACCGGGTAGCATTAATCACTACCCAGAACAGGCGCAAAGACGGATACCGGATCCGTGGCTGTATTCATTATATATAATACAGCAACCGGAAAAACGTGAGGTGATATCAGCTTCACTAGGGTCGGATGCAGCAACAGACACAGAGTTCAGCGGTACTCCCAGAGGGGGTAAACCGATAAAAGGACTCGGGTTGCCCGTCGAACCAGGACCCGGAGGGGACAGATTGGGCCGGCAGCCAGTTCACATACAGCAGCAGGGCCATACAGAAATTGCGCACAATAAGAGGCGAAGACCCCGGCAGGGTCAAAGTAACTCAGAGTTCCCATACAGACTCCGGTGACAGGACTGGTTGTAAATCCTTTTATGTTAAAGTAAACTGGTTAAACGTTTTAGTGCCTCAGTCTTTCATTTGAACAATAGCCATCTATCCAGGATCGAGATCGTCACCGCTGGGAGAACCTGCTGCTGATCAAGTAAGTGCCTGTCCCCTCACGATACCCCTTACAATGTGCATTGCCTGAGGCCACAGCACCGGGTCAAGCCACCCGTGACATCCCCCTCAAGAGACAGACTCCATTGGTCCGGTGCTGGGTATCCCGGTCTCCTGGGCGTCACAGTATATACTCAACCTCGGACGCGCCCTGCTTCTTTCCGGCAGCCTTCCTTCCTAAGAATCAGCGCTTGCAGGACCTTGCGTGATGTCGCAGTGACGTCGCGGCTTGTGACTGGTCGCGCGAGCGGTCACATGGGCGGCCGCGCGACCAATCACAAGCCGCGACGTCACCGCAAGGTCCTGCAAGCGCTGATTCGAAGGAAGGAAGGTTCCCGGTTAGTACCAGGGCGCGTCAGAGGGTGAGTATAGCGATATTTTTTATTTTTATTTTACACTTAAATCTGAATTCCGATACCGATTCCCGATATCTTAAACATATCGGGAATCGATATCGGAATTCTGATTCCAGATTCAGAAGATCGCCGACCTTCTGGCCGACTCCACACAGTGGTCGGGTCGGGTTTCATGAAACCCGACTTTGCCAAAAGTCGGCGACTTCTGAAAGTGGCCGACCCGTTTCACTCAACCCTACTACTGTCACAGAATTTCCAGGAAATTATGGTAACGGGCAGAGCAGAGAGGAAGGGGAAGGAGTTGCAGCACTACAGACTATCGAGGTAAAAGAACACGACAGGAACAGGAAGTTGTTTCCTTTCGCTGATATCTGTAGATCACACTTTATATCTGTTCCTGACCCTTCCCTGGTGCTCGTAGGATGTGGGGATTGATCAGTGTTCACAAAGCTGATGCTGATCTATCATGTAGTCAGCTATTTTGTGTGTTTATATCAGTGTTTGTATGTGTGTATATCAGTGTATCTATATGTATGTATCAGAGTGTGTGTGTTTATATTAGTCGTCATGTGTATATCAGTGTGTGTGTATATGTATCAATATTTCAGTTTGTGTGCATCGGTGTTAGGCCACATTCACAGGCTGAGTATTTGGTTAGATTCTTACAGCAGTGTTTGTAAGTAAAAAACAGGAGTGGAACAATTAGAGGAAAACTGTAATTGAAACACGTCACCACTTCTGTATTTATCACCCACTCCTGGTTTTGGCTTACACATACTGAGGCAAAATACTGACCAAGTGCTGAACATGTGAGTGTGGCCTTAGTATTTGTGTGTCAGTGTTAGGGCTTGTGCACACAACCATATTTACGGTGCGATTGCTGTCCGTGAAAAAACAGACACCACTAGGATCAATGTTGTTCAATAGGGTAGTGGAGATGACTGATTGTTTGCACTGACTAAATCTGCGTGTGAAAAAAAAATTACAGCATGCGCTAGTTTATTCTAATTAAGATAAGAATCGACAATTAAAGTCTATGGGTGCACCAAAAAATTGGATGCCATATGGAGCGACAGTGTAGCATCCATTTTTTATGGGTACATTACAATTCTGTAACATAGGAAACTGTAAATGATAAAATGGCTGCTCTAAAAATAAACGGATTGCGTACAGACTGGAGTCGGATGACAAGTGAGAAAAAAATTGTCCCACTTTTCTGGATGAAACTCTAAACAATTGTTTATACACTTGTTTGAACCTAAGGACTTCTTTGCTTTTTGCGACCGTAGCGGGTCCGTTTTTATGGGCAGCAAATAGGGACACGGACACCCAATGCATTCAATGGTGTTGCGCACCTGTCAGGTTTTTCACGTGGACCGTGTGTCTGTGTGAAAAACCCGCAGACACGTCAATTTCTTCTTGCACAGCACAGACAAAATGCGTGTTGCACATGTGTACACTGGTGATACACGGATGACATCCATTGTCATTAGCGTGACATGTACCGGTGCCCGGGAACAAGCGGTACATTTTGCGTTAATCCCAGGCCCCAGCTGATGAAGGCATATTTCAGCAAGGAGATTTTCCCTATTATGTAAAGGGTTCCAACCTCCGCAATATAGGCAGGTAAAAAGTATCAAGGATCAGATAAGCAATAGCTGTTGGTAAGTTATGGCAATCATCTGTTAATGGAGGACACTTTGCATTTTGCAAATATTCACTTTTTGCTTGCACATTGTCACTTTGTTTGTTATGACACTTGCATTATAGAAGGTTGGGTGTGACTAACACCAAACATTTTGGATTATACTGTCCGCTGTAGTATTCGGGAAATAAAGGGTTAGTAAGAGACAGCCTTCAAGGAGCGGGGGCGCTAATGTCCTGGTTATAATAAGTTACTAATCTCTGCTGACAAGCAGGTACCATATTGAGGCATAAAGTAGAACTGATTACTTACTTACATTCGTGAAGTGGGCCTCCTCCCCTATTAGAGTAAAGGGGATTGTCTGTGGACCAGCTTTATGCAGAGTGTCATTTGGTTGATCTCGGTGTGGTTTGTGGAAGTGTCCTTAATTATATTTTAATGGATATCTAATAAACATTATAGTATTTATAAGGGTTTTTTATGTTAGACGCGTTTGTGCAAGTTGGGAATAGATGAGGCCGTTCTGGAAATGTGAAAAGTCAGAAGTGTCTTGTGATCTCTGCAGCTGAGTCATGGCTAGAGAAACTGTCATGCTGGTATGTGCCAGATGGAAAAGACAGGAACAATGAACTGTTCCATCAGAAAGAACAATATCTGTAAGTTACTATTTATAACTGTACTGCAATCTCCTATATGTTCAGCAGGACTGATATCTACTACTATATGATCACTATATGGTGGTAATATCAGTGTTGGTCTTTGTCTAGAGACTAATTTAAGTAGCAGCCCGGTCATTTGCTGAGGTTCTCCTACATTCACTATTAGGGTGCTCCACCATAGTTGTAATAAGGGCTACCTGTTAGGGACCCACTCAGAAGTTTCACCCTCCCTGAAACGAAACCCTAGCTATGCCTCTGCTCTGCTCCCTTGCCTATGATTACTGCCATGGCTAAGGCCGGCGTCAGCACCCGGTGCACCCGGGCAAGTGCTTGGGCCCTGAGCAGGTGGGGGGTCCACTCGCTGTCAGGGACATCAGCACGCTATAGGGGCCCGATGTTTGTGCCAGTGCCGGCACCCGCGAGTGGGTCCGCTCAGCTTGCTCAGGGCCCTGGTACTTGTGATACTTATCTCTCCACGCTCAACCGCTGCAGTGTCTTCTGCATCTTCTAACTGTGAAGAAAAGGTCAGAGGGTGCCATGACATCATGTCTGTGCGCCCTCTGCCTGAACAGTCACAGTGCAGAGAGCCGGAATACGCCAACGGTGAGGAGTCCGCAACAGAGCAGCGGCCAGCGATAAGATGTGAGTATTTAATTTTTTTTATGTTTGGAGCACTGTATATGGGGACCATCATACATTGGAGCATCATATATGGGTCCATCATATATAGAGCATTGTATATGGGCCCCATTATACACTGGAGCATCATATAGGGGCCCATTATAAACTGGAGCATCATATATTGTGTCCATTATACACTGGAGCACCAAATGGGGCCCATTATATATTTAGCATCATATGGGGCCCGTTATATATGGAGCATCGTATGGGGCCCATCATATATAGAGCATCATATGGGGCACATTATATTTAAGGAGCATTATATGGAGACTATTCTTTATGGATCATTATATTGGGCCCATTCTGTGTGGAGCAATATATGGGGCCCTTCATAATCTATATGGAGCACAATATGGGACTCATTATGCTATATGGAGCAATATACCAGTATATGGGGCTCATTATATTCTAAAGGGCCCATCCTATAATTTATGGAGCATTATATCCATCATATACTGGAACATTATATGGAGTCCATCATATACTGTATAAAGCTCATTATTCTTTATGGATCATTATATGCAGCCAATTATACAGTTTGGAGCAATATATGTGGCTCATTCTTCTGTATGTGGTATTATATGGGGCCCATTATTCTGTAAGGAGCAAAATGTGGTGCCCATATTACTGTATGGAGCAATATATGGGGGTCATTATTCTGTATGGAGCACTATAGGTTTCTGACCTATTGTAAAATGTACAATAGATATCTTCATGTAATGTAAGAACAGTATTTTTCGGACTATAAGACGCACTTTTTCCCCAAAATTGTGAGGAAAATGTAGGGTTCGAATGTAGGCTTACCGGCAGTGGTGTGGCGATGGTAGAGGTACGGGGATGATGAGGCGCGGTGAGCGATATGGCGTGAGCAGGGTCCCTTCCACAGGTGAGGTGATGCTGTGGCCCGGTATCCAAGGTGAGCAGCAGAGCGAGGGGAATCACGGCTTTCTTGGTGGTGGCGGCCATCTTCCAGAGGCCTACTGCAACTACTTTCAGCCGGGCCCAGCATACACTGCTCTCTCTGGCTGCTAGTCAGGAGGCGTAGCGTCCTCATGCAAATCCAGCCAGAGAGTTCAGCTGGGAGCAGTGGAGGACTAGAAAGGAGAAGATAGGAGGAGCCAGGTACAGATGACGGTGGCTCGCACATTTAAATAAAGACACAAGGAACAGCACAGCCCAGGAGCGGACACTGACAGCTTGTGGCCCCTGTGCAAGAAATGTGTCTGGGCCCCCTAATTTTATGGCGACAAGGCTACGTATATATAAATATATATATATGTATATATATATATATATATATATATATCCACACACAAATACATGTATACCTACTATATAATTGTCTAAGGGTCACTTCCGTCTGTCTATCTTTCTGTCACAGATATTCATTGGTTGTGGCCTCTGTCTGTCATGGAAATCCAAGTCGCTGATTGGTCGTGGCAAAACAGTCACGACCAATCAGCGACTGACACAGTCACGCAGAAAATGGCCGCTCCTTACTCCCCGCAGTCAGTGCCAGCTCCATACTCCCCTCCAGTCAGCCCTCACACAGGGTTAATGCCAGCGTTAATGGACCGTGGTGTAACAAACTCCATTAACGCAGCTATTAACCCTGTGTGACCAACTTTTTACTATTGATGATGCGTATGCAGCATCAATAGTAAAAAGATCTAATGCTACAAATAATAATAATAATAATAAATTTTATTCTCACCCTCCGCCATCGCGTCCTCTCCTCGGCAGTGCAAGCGGCAGGTTTCGGTGGCAAGGATGCTATGCGAGAAGGACCTTCTGTGATGTCACGGTCATGTGAACGTGACGTCAGACTCATCACAGGTCCTGCGCTCCTACCAACCCTGGGACTGGAAGCTGCCGTGTGCACCGCACACAGACGCCAGGACTACAAGGGGCCCTCGGATGGTAAGTATATGTTTATTTTTTATTTTAAGTCTTTTTTAACCTGTTACATATGTGGCTGGGCAATATACTACGTGGCTGGGCATTATACTATGTGGCTGGGCAATATAGTACGTGACTGGGCAGTATACTACGTGTCTGTGCTGTATACTATGTGGCTCTGTGCTGTATACTATGTCGCTGTGCAATATACTACATGGTTTGGCAATATACTGCGTGACTGGGCAATATACTACGTGCCTGGGCAATAAACTACGTGACTGGCCAATATACTACGTGACTGGGCAGTATACTACAAGTCTGTGCTGTATACTACGTGGCTCTGTGCTGTATACTATGTCGCTGTGCAATATACTACGTGGCTGGGCAATATACTACGTGACTGGGCAATATACTAAGCGACTGGCCAATATACTACGTGACTGGGCAGTATACTACGTGTCTGTGCTGTATACTACGTGGCTCTGTGCTGTATACTACATCGCTGTGCAATATACTACGTGGCTGGGCAATATACTATGTTACTGGGCAATATACTACGTGACTGGGCAATATACTATGTGACTGGCAATATACTACGTGGCTGGGCAATATACTACGTGGCTGGGCAATATACTACGTCGCCTGAAAATATACTACGTAGCTGGGCAATATAGTACTTGACTGGGAAATATACTACGTGGCTGGGCAATATACTACGTGGCTGGGCAATATACTACGTGGTTGGAAAATATACTACGTGGCTGGGCAATATACTACGTGGGCTGTGCAATATACTACGTGAACATGCATATTCTAGAATACCCGATGAGTTAGAATTGGGCCACCATCTAGTGCATTATATAGTCTTCTTTATTATGTATATTGCTGTCCCTTATACAGTGCCCTATCTTGCTATGTACAGCACCATCCCTAACATATTGGATATAAGAGCCCTGTTTTTTATTACCGTCCTCTCTTGTTAGATATATAATGCAATGATGGCTGATGGAGCATGGGAAAGCTTCTTTTCTAATGGAGGTGATGATGAACTGGTAGTCTGGTCACCGGCTCCTCCATCAGCAGTAATTTTATATCTAACAAGAAAGCAGACTATGTAATTAAAGATGGTGCAGTGAATAACAAAAATAACAAGAATACACTATTTAAGAGATAGCACTGAACATAACAGCAGAGGAAGCTATATAATAAGGGACGGCACCATAGATAACTAGAGAGGATGGTATGTAATAAGGAATGGTGTTATACATGATAAAAAAGGAAACTATGTAACTAAGGATGGTGTTATACTTAATCAGTGAGTACACTATATACTAAGGGACTGTGTTAGACATAATAAGTGAGTATACTATATACTAAGGGACTGTGATATACATAAATGAGTACACTATATACTAAGGGACTGTGCTATACATAAAAAGTGACTACACTATATATTGAGGGATGTCGCTATACATAATAAACGAGTATGCTATATACTAAAGGACTGTGCTATTCATAATAAGTGAGTACAATATATACTAAGGGGCTGTGTAATGTATAATAAGCGAGTACACTATATACTAAGGGACTGTGTTAAACAGAGTAAGCGATAAAAATGTCTTCCTCCACCTCCTCCTGTTCCTAAATCCATTATAAATCCCTCTTCCTCCCTTCCCAATTCAACACACCTCTCATTGTCCTCCTCCCGTCGCATCCCATTATTGTCCTTTCCCCCACCCCATTATTGCCTTCTCCCCCAGCACCCTCATCATTGCCCTTTTCACCACCTCTATCATTTCTTTCTCCCCACTACGTCATCATTGCCCATTCGACCACCTCCATCATTGCCTCGTCCCCAAACACCTCCATCATTGACTATTCCACCACCTCCTTCATTTCCTCCTCCTCTATCACCCCTATCATTGCCCTTTCCACCACCATTGTCATTTCCACTACCACCATCATTGACCTTTCCCCCACCACCTCATCATTGCCCATTCCAACACCTCCATCATTTTCTCCTCCCCATCCACCCATTATTGCCCTTCTCCATCAACCCCATCATTGCCCTCTCTATCACCCTCATCATTGCCTTCTCCCCATCACCCCATCATTGCATTCTCCCCATCACCCCCATCATTGCCCTTTCTTTCACCTACACACACAGGCACACACAGCACATTCACTTCTCTGCACATTCCCCCGCAATGCTACGCACACACCCACCACCACCACTCATCTCTACACACACACACACACACACACAGACACACGAATGTAAACACACATATCTACAGGTAACTTTGACATAGTGGGAATAACCGAGACATGGTTAGATGAAAGCTATGACTGGGCAGTTAACTTACAGGGTTACAGTCTGTTTAGAAAGGATCATAAAAATCGGAGAGGAGGAGGGGTTTGTCTCTATGTAAAGTCTTGTCTAAAGTCCACGTTAAGGGAGGATATTAACGAAGGGAATGAGGATGTCGAGTCCATATGGGTCGAAATTCATGGAGGGAAAAATGGTAACAAAATTCTCATTGGGGTCTGTTACAAACCCCCAAATATAACAGAAATCATGGAAATTCTACTTCTAAAGCAGATAGATGAAGCTGCAACCCATAATGAGTTCCTGGTTATGGGGGACTTTAACTACCCGGATATTAACTGGGAAACAGAAACCTGTGAAACCCATAAAGGCAACAGGTTTCTGCTAATAACCAAGAAAAATTATCTTTCACAATTGGTGCAGAATCCAACCAGAGGAGCAGCACTTTTGGACCTAATACTATCTAATAGACCTGACAGAATAACAAATCTGCAGGTGGTCGGGCATCTAGGAAATAGCGACCACAATATTGTACAGTTTCACCTGTCTTTCACTAGGGGGACTTGTCAGGGAGTCACAAAAACACTGAACTTTAGGAAGGCAAAGTTTAACCAGCTTAGAGATGCCCTTAATCTGGTAGACTGGGACAATATCCTCAGAAATAAGAATACAGATAATAAATGGAAAATGTTTAAGAACATCCTAAATAGGCACTGTAAGCGGTTTATACCTCGTGGGAATAAAAGGACTAGAAATAGGAAAAACCCAATGTGGCTAAACAAAGAAGTAAGACAGGCAATTAACAGTAAAAAGAAAGCATTTGCACTACTAAAGCAGGATGGCACCATTGAAGCTCTAAAAAACTATAGGGAGAAAAATACTTTATCTAAAAAAATAATTAAAGCTGCCAAAAAGGAAACAGAGAAGCACATTGCTAAGGAGAGTAAAACTAATCCCAAACTGTTCTTCAACTATATCAATAGTAAAAGAATAAAAACTGAAAATGTAGGCCCCTTAAAAAATAGCGAGGAAAGAATGGTTGTAGATGACGAGGAAAAAGCTAACATATTAAACACCTTCTTCTCCACGGTATTCACGGTGGAAAATGAAATGCTAGGTGAAATCCCAAGAAACAATGAAAACCCTATATTAAGGGTCACCAATCTAACCCAAGAAGAGGAGTGAAACCGGCTAAATAAGATTAAAATAGATAAATCTCCGGGTCCGTATGGCATACACCCACGAGTACTAAGAGAACTAAGTAATGTAATAGATAAACCATTATTTCTTATTTTTAGAGACTCTATAGCGACGGGGTCTGTTCCGCAGGACTGGCGCATAGCAAATGTGGTGCCAATATTCAAAAAGGGCTCTAAAAGTGAACCTGGAAATTATAGGCCAGTAAGTCTAACCTCTATTGTTGGTAAAATATTTGAAGGGTTTCTGAGGGATGTTATTCTGGATTATCTCAATGAGAATAACTGTTTAACTCCATATCAGCATGGGTTTATGAGAAATCGCTCCTGTCAAACCAATCTAATCAGTTTTTATGAAGAGGTAAGCTATAGGCTGGACCACGGTGAGTCATTGGACGTGGTATATCTCGATTTTTCCAAAGCGTTTGATACCGTGCCACACGAGAGGTTGGTACACAAAATGAGAATGCTTGGTCTGGGGGAAAATGTGTGTAAATGGGTTAGTAACTGGCTTAGTGATAGAAAGCAGAGGGTGGTTATTAATGGTATAGTCTCTAACTGGGTCGCTGTGACCAGTGGAGTACCGCAGGGGTCGGTATTGGGACCTGTTCTCTTCAACATATTCATTAATGATCTGGTAGAAGGTTTACACAGTAAAATATCGATATTTGCAGATGATAAAAAACTATGTAAAGCAGTTAATACAAGAGATGATAGTATTCTGCTACAGATGGATCTGGGCTGAAAGGTGGCAGATGAGGTTTAACAATGATAAATGTAAGGTTATACACATGGGAAGAAGGAATCAATTTCACCATTACACACCGAATGGGAAACCACTGGGTAAATCTGACAGGGAGAAGGACTTGGGGATTCTAGTTAATGATAAACTTACCCGGAGCAGCCAGTGCCAGGCAGCAGCTGCCAAGGCAAATAGGATCATGGGGTGCATTAAAAGAGGTCTGGATACACATGATGAGAGCATTATACTGCCTCTGTACAAATCCCTAGTTAGACCGCACATGGAGTACTGTGTCCAGTTTTGGGCACCGGTGCTCAGGAAGGATATAATGGAACTAGAGAGAGTACAAAGGAGGGCAACAAAATGAATAAAGGGGATGGGAGAACTACAATACCCAGATAGATTAGCGAAATTAGGATTATTTAGTCTAGAAAAAAGATGACTGAGGGGTGATCTAATAACCATGTATAAGTATATAAGGGGACAATACAAATATCTCACTGAGAATCTGTTTATACCAACGAAGGTGACGGGCACAAGGGAGCATTCTTTGCGTCTGAAGGAGAGAAGGTTTTTCAACCAACATAGAAGAGGATTCTTTACTGTTAGGGCACTGAGAATCTGGAATTGCTTGCCTGAGGAGGTGGTGATGGCGAACTCAGTCGAGGGGTTCAAGAGAGGCCTGGATGTCTTCCTGGAGCAGAACAATATTGTATCATACAATTATTAGGTTCTGTAGAAGGATGTAGATCTGGGGATTTATTATGATGGAATATAGGCTGAACTGGATGGACAAATGTCTTATTTCGGCCTTACTAACTATGTTACTATGTTACTATGTTACATAGCAGACATCACCTCTCACCTCTCCACACGCTCTCCCGCAGACACAGCATCACCATTGCCGGCAGCTTCCTATCACTGGCACATCATCCAGCCACGCTGCTAGCTGCTGTGTGAGACAGGAAGCGTGGGCAGGAAGCAGGATGATTGCTGCTGCTCCGCTGCCATTTTTTCTTGTAGGCAGCGGAGCTGCAGGGATCTCTCTCTGCCGGCTGCACATGAAGGCAATCTGACCAGGGGCCCCCAGGTGTTGTGAATTCCGTTCTTGGTTGTAAGTAGTATTTTTTGAGTTCTGCTCTTGGGCTCCTCCTGTGGTCTTTAGTGGTATGACTGCTTCTTGGATTTAGCTTCTCAGCTGTTTCCTTTGATTGTCTTTTGGGCTCGGCTATATTAGTCTGGCCTTAGCCCTCATTCAATGCCAGTTGTCAATTGTCTCTGCCTGGAGTCATTGCTCTTTGGATTGTCCTGACTCTCTGACCAAGTTCTGCACAGCTAAGTCCTTCCATGTCCTTTGCAGTTCACTTATTGTGGACTTGTTGTTTTGTACTGTCTTGTTTTTTGCTCATTTGTCCAGTTTATCAGTATGGATCTATTTAGCTAAACTGGAAGCTCTGGGCAGCAGAGTTTGCCCTCCACACCTTTAGTTAGGTGTGGAGATTTTTGCATCTCTCTGCGGTGGACTTTTTATAGTTTTTTCTACTGACCGCACAGAGCTCTTTTCTGTACTTTCCTTTTTAGCTAGAAGTGGCCTCCTGTGCTCAATCTTGTTTCATACTACGTACGTTATTTCCTTCTCCTCTCACAGTCATTACATGTGGGGGGCTGTCTTTCCTTTGGGGATTTTCTCTGAGGCAAGATAGTTTTCCTGCTTCTATCTTTAGGGGTAGCTAGCTCTTAGGCTGTGACGAGTTGCCTAGGGAGCGTTAGGAGCAATCCACGGCTGCTTCTAGTTGTGTGTTGAGCTTAGGGTCTGCGGTCAGTATAGATACCACCTGCTCAGAGCTAGTCTCATGTCACTCCATAATCACCAGACCATAACACCCAGGAGCCTTGAGGCCAGAAAAGCAGGCAAGATTTCCCTCATTTTTAGCCACCCTGCAGGGTCCCCCCCAACATGGCTAATTATAAAGATATAGAGTTTTGCAATCTAGGACATTTTACAAGATATACATATTATTATTAGAATATTAAAAAAAGTTAAATTTTTACAGTTCTTCAATACAAAAATTGAAACAGAGTGATCTATTTTAAGTGTTTATTTCTGTTAATGTTGATGATTATGGCTTGCATCCAATGAAACCCAAAAGTCATTCTTTCAGTAAATTAGAATACTTTATAACGCCTGCTTAAAAAATAATTTTAAAATCGAAAATGTTGGCCTACTGAAATGTATGTTCAGTAAATGCACTCAATACTTTTTATGTTTCTCTTCTTCCTTTTGACAATACCCCATAGATTCTCTGTAGGGTTAAGGTCAGGCGAATTTGCTGGCCAATAAAGCACAGTGATACTGATGTTTTTAAACCAGGTATTGGTACTTTTGTCAGAGTGCACAGGTGCCAAATCCTGCTGGAGAATTAAATTTCTATCTCCAAACATCTTGTCACCAGAGGGAAGCATGAAGTGCTCTAAAATTTCCTGGTAGATGGCTTTGGTCTTGATAAAACACTGTTATCACAATTATCTTAGGAAATATTACGGTTAGATAAATTCTTATCAAAATAATAATACATACATTTTGCTTGTGTTTTACTTACAAAAGATAAATATACATAAATATATATTTCAGAAATCTTCAGTACAAATGTTACCTGCATGAGACTTGAATCTATCATACGTATATATTTGGTTAACTTCATATTAAGTTTGGTGTTAAAGAAAAAATAATCATTTGAGGTTAGTATAAAAAAAACTAAAGTAAATGTTAAATAGTTTCAAAAAGTATACAAAAAGTCATACAAAAATAGACATGAAAGCACCACCTTAATTATTACAACACATACAGTCAATTTAAAATGCAATTCTGAGTGTTCTATAAAAAAAAATGGTTCCCAAAAAAACGATGTTAGACTTTGAATATTTTTACATTGTGGTTGAAAAAATTAAATTAAACAGCTTATCTTTAGTGATGAGCGAACGTGCTTGGATAAGGTTATCCGAGTATGATCGGGTGCTGAGTGTCTTCGGCGTGCTCAAGTATGTTCGAGACCCCACAGCTGCATGTCTCTCAGCTGTTCAATAGCTATAACACATGGAGCTATTGCCTAACAAACAGGGAATTCATGTATGTGTTGCAGTTGTCTAACAGCTTTGCGACATGCAGCTGCTGGAACTCAAACACAATATTCGAACACGAAAAAGACACTCGAATAATGCCCTAGACTGCTCAGCACCTTATCTGAGCAAGTTTGCTCATCACTAATTATCATCTAATAGTTTTAAGAAAGAAAGAGGACACAGCATATAAAAGCCTAATGTATTAATCCTGAAGAGGACCAAAACCCCATCGGGAAGATGTTAATTGCCCCATATTTCGGGAAGATGTTAATTGCCCCATATTTCAGGAAAATTCCTTCCTGACTCCAAATACTGTGTACAACCAGACTAGATCTTATGATTAACATCAGAGCAGATAAATCTAATACTTATAATATGTTGTAACCAGGCCCTCTTCTAACTTGCTAAGTAACATTTTATGTACAAGCAGATAATATAAATATACTTTACAAAGATTACATAAAGCACAAATTGGTGAAAACAACTCAGTCCTAATTACTGGTTCTAAAAGCAATAGACTTAGCAAACCCTCAAATTCTACATCTTTAGAGTTTCTGATTCAATTCTATTCCCTCCTCTTATGCATCAATAAAAAGATTGTCTTGTTATGACACCCTTAACACGTAAAAGATCTCCCAACAATGAGCTGATCTCTCACAATAAGCTAGTATTAACAGGGAAAACAGCAAATAAATAGACATTCAAATTTGTTATGGAAGTAGACCTACTTAAATGTAACATTTAGGGTAAACATCAATTTATTCTCATACTGACTACAAATCTCTTTAAATAGATGTTGTAATGGAAATGTTTTCTTTCTATATCAATTGTCAGCTCAGTAAAACATTTTCAAGTCTTCACTGTTTATAGTATTTGTTTACTTTGCAAAAATTTAGTTTATCGTGTTACAAATTCTCAACGCAATAATACATATGTTTATTGTTTGTATAATAGAACAGAGATTTAGGAAGTCAATTACTTTTCAGTTAAATTGCAGACCTCTAGGTATTTAGGCTACATGTAAATAAAGAACCCACAGAAGATTCAATTTCTTGTCTCCTGGCGTTATGATTGAAAAGGTTTTTGTTATGCAGAAACAAATAAGGAACAAACATATAAGTAGTCTATGCAAAAATGACACTTGAGCTCAACAACAGTTATAAGGATCATAGCATGGATATATACAGTGGGTATAGAAAGTATTGCAGCCATTTGGTGAAAAAAAGTGTGCAATTCAATGTTTTCATGGATTGCACTTGGACGGAAACTATGGTCATCTGTACGAGTCCTAACCATTACAGAAATCGTTTGATTGCAGTGGTTACCTCTAAAATGTTGTGCAACAGAATATTAAGTTGAGAGTACCATCATTTTTTTGTCCAGGCGATTTGTATTTGATTATTTTTTGTTTTTTTTCTGTTGAACTATAATTCAAAAGCAATGTCTGATTTTCATTAGTTGATATTCAGTAAATTTTACTTGAAAATTACTTTTGTCAGTTACAAGTTATTTCAGTGAACTTTTTTGAATTTGCCAAATGGCTGCAATGAAACAAAGAGTGAAAAATTTAAAGGGGTCTGAATACTTTCTGTACTCACTATATATAATGTAGTGCAGCGGTGTTCATGTGAGGAAGACCGGGCTGTGGGTACCTGCGCTGAGTTGAGTCTGGGACTGTCGGGCTGCATCCTATGTTTACTGGGGGAAGGAATAGGGGCTGGACAATCTCCATAACCCATAACAGAGAGTGCGTGGAGGGATAGTGAGTTGCTAGCCGCCAGACAGAGAGCCAGACAGAGAGCAGCAGGGTGAGCAGCACGCTCCGCACCCAGCACAGCAGACATTGCACGTTATAGCGGGACCTGTTCCTTTAACTCTGATTAATTGTTTATTAACTCCCTGTGAGGAGATCACCCCTTAATTTGACTGTTATATTAAATAGTTTTGTTATACCCTACAGCTCGACAATCCCTGCGTACTGCATCTCAACACCTACTTACATTTGTTGAAGACAAAAGGATGCAGTCTATGAACGCAGAGGCAGCAGACCAGAAGGTTATGGGTGCCCCAAGGACCAGCTTACCCCTAGGGGCCATGCTCCGCAATCTCCCAAAATTTACAGGGAGCAATTCACTGCTGTGGGAATGGACTGGTTAAAGGCATGTTGAGAATGCACTCAATGACCCCCATTATGCAGACAGAGATTGCTGTGATGGCCATGGATGGGGAGGCTAGATGTTCAGAGATGTTTCAGCCCCCTCATGAACGGGACACCTTTACTAAAGTGTTGCAAATTTTGGAAGAGATGCTTGGGGATCCCACTGATATCAGAGAATTGTGGAAGTGATTATTTAGCAGTGTTCAGAAAGAGCTTTCCAGGTTATTCATCAATCTTGTGGTCAGATTGCACAGCATTTATCTGAACATTGTATCCAATATGGGGCTGCAGTTTGTCTTTAAATTTTGGAGAGTATTTTGTAAGAGATTGTGGATGGACCTGTTGTTTTCATCTGCTTACCATCCTGAAACCAGTGGTCAGCAAATTCTAAGATGATTCGTTGCAGCTCAGCAAGAGGACTAGTCCTCATTCTTACCTCTTGCTGAATTTGCCTTAACAGTCGGGTTAACCAGTCTACTGGAACCTCGTCATTTTTTGTAATTATGGTTTTCATCCTCATTTTGATGAATTCTCAAGTGTGAGTTCTAGTTGTCTGGGAGTAGAGCTTGCTATCCCAAAGCTGGGGAATGTCTGTAGAGAGTTAAAGAGGAATATTGGAGTGGCCCAGTGTCGCAAGAAAAGGAAAGCCAATAGGAAATGTTCAGGGGGTCCAATATGCAAGGTTGGTTATAAAGTCTGGGTTTCGTCCAAGAATATTAAATTGAAAGTGCCATCAGCAACTTTGAGTCCCAAGTTTAATGGTCCATGTGAGATTTTGGAGGTAGTTAACCCAGTGGCTTTCAGATTAGAACTCTTTTCACATTCCAAATGTATTCCACAAATCTCTGCAAAAGAGCTTGTCCCTTCTGTTTTGTCTCATTCACCTCCCCCTCCACCGGTTTCTGTGAATGACAGTTTGGAGTTTGAAGTGCAAAAGATTGTTGATTCTTGGAAAGTCCATAATTCCCTCCAGTACTTCATTCGTTGGAGAGGTTATGGCCCAGAAGAGAGATCTTGGGTCCTTGCTTAAGATGAAAATGCTGATTGTCTCTTCATTGCCTTCCATTGAAGGATTCCTCAGGAACCAGGGAGAGCGGTGGCCCCCCTAGAAAAGGGGGTACTGCCATAATTCCTAAACTCAGTGAGTGATTGCTATGCTGTTCTATGGAAACTGTTTTGCTCAGTTGTCTGTCTTGATTGACAGCTTGGCTGTCCAATCCTGTGATGGGTTTGCTGAGCTTTCGGGGCTTTGATTGACAGCTCAGCTGTCCATTCTGTGACAAGGAGTTGTGGGACTTTCTACAGGTGGTCGGTGTTCTGGTGATTGCCCAGCTACTTAACTGAGCTGTCTACCCCTGATCCCTGCCAGACTTTGTTCGTGCTTCTTGGTGAATGTTATCCTGATTCTGTTGCTCTGAGTTCAGAGCTTCTGCTGCCTGACCCTTTGGACAGTGTTCTGACTATCCCTTCGTTTTGGTCTTTGGCATTTGATCCGCTATCTCTTGTTTGTAATCCTGGACTGTGAACTCACGCCTCCTTTATTTACCTTGGTTAACAAGGTACTCTCTTGGTATTGACCCCAGGGCATCTGACTCTTCTGCTTCACGGTCTGTCCGTGAGTAGTGACTAGCGTCACACCGACACCCACATCTGTCTGTTATTTGCTCATTTCTTTGCTGAAAAAGACACAATGAAAATACAGCACCAAGGGTAACTTAAGAGAGTTTTCCTATTGAAATAATTTTAGAAACATATTCAAAAAGTAATATAAGAGCTTTATGTGGATTTTTAAGCACATTATTCTTCAAACCTGTGTAAAAAAATATTTTGGTGCAAACAGTCATGGCCGAAAGTGTCAGCACACTTGAAATTGTTCCAGAAAACTATGTATTTTTCCCAGTATTGTTCTGTTTGAAAAAGAAGAGTGGTCTAAAATTCCAGTTGAGAGGTGTAAGAAACTTGTATATTGGTTATAGGAAGACATTGAGTGCAGTTATTTATTCCAAAGGGTGTGCAAACAAATATTAAGTTGAAGGTCCCAAAAATTTTGCCCAGCTTATTTTTGGGGTTTTGCGTGAAATTATGATCAATTTGCCTTTTTTTGTGTTGTTCCAATTTACAAAGGGAAAAAATACAGGTATTTCACAAAACGTGTAGTTGAAGTAATTTTCTGAGACAAATATTTCATTTTCTAGAACAATTTCAAGGGTGCCAATACTTTTGGCCATGACTGTATATTTACACGTACCAATTTATGACGTATTCTTTGACTTGGTGTGACAATCTCTTAAATAATATGTGTAATAACATAATTAATATGCGAGAGACTGTAAACATTAAAAAATAAAAGTTTTACATTGTACGCTTGTCAGAATGAAAGGTATCAACTTAACGTAGAGACATGGCGGAGAAAGAGGAGCCTGATTAATTAAGAGGCGCATGTCACTTAAAGAGTCATGCACAAGTGGGCCTTGACAGAAATCTCACTTCAGTTGGTATATGCCAAGTCTGGTAATAAGTTAGATGGATGTGCATTGCCATGTCCCCGTCCTGCCCCAGCTTCGCCCATTTTGGTATAGCTGGTCGGGATTGGGATGAAGACACCAAAAGGCACAAAATTTAAATTTACAATTTTTTTAAAATGTTTCTTGCGTTAACACTTTGACGTATCACCCCCCCCCCGTAGCTTATAGTGTAACTGGAGGAGTAGTGTACATTCATTCAGTGGGCACATTTTGTTTTATGCAATGCAGAAATATAGTGCTGCTGTGCATTGCTTATGCTTGCGGATTTAGTGACAGCTACATTATTACATATAAAAGTCGCTGAATGCTATATCACAAGACTAAACAAGTCATCAAGCACTTGCAAACAATTCTGGGGAAGACAATGTGGAAGTGAATATTCTTCATAGCGAAGCACATGAGGCAGCTGGCAAAAGACTGCAGGGAGAATGACATCATTTCAGATTTTTAGGACTAATCATTTAACTGGATTAGCCCCAAAGTGCCGTGTCTAAAACCAGCTTCCCTGTCTCTTTATGCACTCCAGATGAAACACATTAGCAAAAATATGGCAAGGGACATTCACAATGCACTGTTCTACACTCTCAGCATTTTCCTGTAAATCTGCAATTAGTCTGAAGGGCCTTGGTAAATTAGGCCTCTTGATAAATGAAGCAGCACCTAGACAGGTTTCAGATTTATTGGATCTTAGATGTCCTGCTGTCCAGGAAGCCCTGGCTGCATGGCACTAGAAGGACCAAGAGAATGGGAAGACAAAAAGGGAAAAAAATCCAATCAGCAGTGAGCGGAATCATAAACGCAGTCAAGGGAAGGAATACTCAAAGCTGCTGACTGATTAGTTTTCAAAGTTCTGCCAGCAGTGCTTTAGGCATAAATTCAAGAGCAAAATTGTGATAAAACGCGAAGCCAAAAAAATATTCTAAGTGTTTCTAATAAAAGCAAATTGAAATATAATTTTACTAAAATGATGCACAAATGTCCCTGAGCTATGTAATCAAAAGACATGAGTCACAGAGATTGAGTCAGTTTGGCCTTGGTTACTACAAGCCGCCATCATCATGCACACCCTACAGCAAAGTTTATGAACATCCCTTCAAGCATAACGATTTGTCTGTCCATTCATTAGAGCACATGTGAAAATGAACGAATCTGCTACCAGGATGAAATACGAAAGCAGGTTTTGCTGTCGTTGCTCCACATTCAGGAGATCTGCTCTCACATAGCTTTTTTTTAAACTTTTTTAGCATACCTGAGAACAGATCCTAGCACAAAGTACAAGGGGAGTATTCTACAGATTTCTTTAGAGATGTTTTTTATACAACGATATGTTCCCAGAAAAAGAAGGTGAAGGTAGTCAAACATTCACACAATTATTATTTTTATAGGGAATCTATTACGTTCAATATGTCATCTGCAGTACAGTAGCATTTTACATTGGGTTTAGGAGTCCAGCAGGCTAAATAGGAGCAACTACTGGACTCTTAAGCAATTAATAATCAGGGATTTAAATGTACATAGTAGTCATACTCAATGTTTTTACACAAATTTATAAGTCAGTCTGCTAAGTTCATGTTCCTCTATAGAACGATGATGGCAGGTTGGACAGAATTTTTTATGACAACAGGTTCAATTTCGTTTAAAGGACTTTCAGGCCTTATTCACACATCCATGTTGCACGCATGTGTTCTATCCATTTTTTTCATGGCTAGAACACACGATCTATGGTACTTTTCCCAGGTACTGTACATTTTTTTTCACAGACTGTGTGCCAATGCAAAACTCACAAATACATGTCTGTTTTTCTCTGGTATCTTCCATGTGCAGTCCATATTTAACACTGTAAAAAAGAGAAGATGCTTTGTAATTTATTATTTATTTATCCATCCATGAAAAACACTGATAACTGAAGGTAAAAATGGACATACAGACCATACACTGGTGACACACTAAAGATAAAAATGGACACACGGAAAACATACTGATGACACACCAAGGCTGGGATCACACATGCGAGAAATACGGCCGAGTCTAGCATGTTAATATCCGGCATTGCCACTGTCACTCAGGAGCGGAGCGTGCGGCTCCATGTATTGCTATGCGGCCTCACGCTCCGCTCCTGAGTGATGGTCGCAATGCCGGGTATTAACATGCTAGACTCGGCCGTATTTCTCGCATGTGTGATCCAAGCCTAATGGTAAAAACAGGTAAAGAAGCTGCGGAGACACCATCACGTGTTTCTCGACGCAAGCAGTGAATAGCCAGGCCTTTCCCCGGGAAGGAACAACCACGGGAAGGGCAGCATCCTATGAAGGAAAGCCACCTATGCCAAGCATGGTATCCATCCACAGACAGCTGTCTGTGGATGGATACCATGCTTGGCATAGGTGGCTTTCCTTCATAGGATGCTGCCCTTCCCGTGGTTGTTCCTTCCCGGGGAAAGGCCTGGCTATTCACTGCTTGCGTCGAGAAACACGTGATGGTGTCTCCGCAGCTTCTTTACCTGCATCTGCATATTTCCCATAAGGGATGGGGGCAGTGTTCTGGAATCACTGCGTTGAGAAACACGTGATGGTGTCTCCGCAGTGTTGGATGTTTTGGTCTCCCCGAGGCCAATCATCTGTGCCTTTATAATGGTAAAAACAGACACACGGGCCATACACTGATGACACACTGATGGTAAAAATGGACACATGGACCATACATTGATGACATACTGATGGTAAAAACGGACACACGGACCACAGACTGATGACACACTGATGGTAAAAATGGATACACGGACCATATACTGATGACATACTGATGGTAAAAACAGACACACGGACCACACACTGATGACACACTGATGGTAAAAATGGACATATGCATCATACACTGATGACACACTGATGGTAAAAATGGACACACGGACCACATACTGATGACACACTGATGGTAAAAACAGACACACGGACCATATACTGATAACATACTGATGGCAAAAACGGACACACGGACCACATACTGATGACACACTGATAGTAAAAATGCACACATGGACCACACACTTGATGACATACTGATGGTAAAAATGGACACACGAACCACATACTGATGACACACTGATGGTAAAAATGGACAAACTGACCACATACTGATGACACACTGATGGTAAAAATGGACACACTGACCATACACTGATGACACACTGATCCAAAACACTGATGACACCGGTACCATTTTTTCACATACATGGTTAAACACAAACGTGTGAATGAGGCCTAAGGAATGTGTTTTAGGGCAATAGTTTTAGAAAGCCTCCTTCCATTTTACCTCCAGTAGATACTTTTGGTGTGGTTAAGTAGTGGAAGCGCGGAATACGTCACGGCGGTGGAGCAGGGAGAGGTATTTCAACTTTGCAAGTGCTGTGATCCTGAGCAAGCAGGGGGGCCCACTAGATGGCACTGGCACAGGGCCCCTCATAGTACGGCGGTGTGTTTGACGGTGGGTGGTGCCTCCCACTGCCAGAGACACTTTTGCGTACTATGAGGGGCCCTGTGCCAGTGCCAGCCCCACCTGATGAAGGAACCTGCACTTTTATCTGCACCTTCCTCTTTGTCTCCGTGTAAGGTGGTATAGTATGCGGGAAGGGGAACCTGACTTTCAGCAGGTCAATGTACCAGCAGACTCATCTAGCAGTGGCTGGGCAATGGGCAGGATGAGGAGGAAACACAGATATAAGCCCAAAATAAAAAAGTAGGCTAAAAGCAGTTCAAAATTGGTAACAGGTCTAAACAGGCGGCCTTGCTTTGTTCTGTGGAGGACAATTGTAATGAGTGGCGCAGACACAGTTAGTAGGCCCAAAATAAAAAAGTAGGTTAAATTCAGTTCAAAATTGGTAACAGGACTAAACAGGCGGCATTGCTTTGTTCAGTGGAGGACAATTGTAACGAGTGGCGCAGAAATAGTTAGTAGGCCCAAAATAAAAAAGTAGGCTAAAAGCAGTTCAAAATTGGTAACAGGACTAAACAGGCGGCATAGTTAGGTACTGGGGTGGGCTCCTCTGCTGAGTAGCAGACAGTGGTAGTAGGCGCAAAGTATTAACTGCTCTAAATGGAGGCCAGGGCCCCTGAATATTTTAACTATCATCTATCATTTCAACAAATTTGTATTAGCAGTGCCATTGAAGGATTTAACAGCACATACTACACAGTGGTGGAGCAGGGAGAGGTAAGTATTGCAAGTGGTAGAGCACTGTTTGAGCTGGGGGGAACACTCTCTCGTGGGTGGCGGTACTGGCACAGGGCCCCTCATATTACGACGGCGTGTCTGACGTTGGATGTGCACCACCACCGTCAGAGACACTTCATTGTACTATGAGGGACCCTGTGCCAGTGCCATCGCCCAAGAGGGGGTGCACCCCGCTGTCCAGGCAAACGGCACTCGCACGGGTGCTTGCGCCAGGTGGTGACCACGGCCATGTGGGTGGAGTCAGCCCATTTAGGGAGGTATAAAAATGGCCTATGGTGGACATTCAGCAACTGCAAATGGAGGAATTGGAGAAGTCAGCAAGAGGAGGCCAAAAGCAAGACATTTTTCAGGCAAGCTACGTGTCAGCAGGAGAAGGTGGGGCAAAATAATTTGAAATCCATGATTGGTTCATTTTAATGAAGGTTAGATCATCAACATTCTGGGTAGCCAGACATGTCCTTTTTTCGGTCAGTATTGAACCAGCAGCACTGAAGACTCTTTCTGATAGCACACTAGAAGCAGGGCAAGAGAGTTCCTGTAATGCATATTCTGCCAATTCAGACGAGGTGTCTATTTTAGATGCCCAGTAATCAAAGGGGAATGACCTGTGAGGGAGAACATCGATAAGGGAGGAAAAGTAGTTCATAACCATACTGGACAAATGAATGAATCGATGCAGCACTACCTGTCGTGTCAGCGGTCATTGCAAAATCACTCCACAACTTGGTCATAAAACCCTCTGTCCAATGCAACTTTGGATTTGTGCACCTCTAACACCTCTGCCATGTTGCCACCTACGGCTCATGTGAGAACCATCACCACCGCTGTGTGCTGGGAATGCCTGAACCAAGCGGTCTACAAGAGTTGCTTGTTTGGTAGCCAATATTTGCTCAAGGTTCTCATGTGACATGATATTTTGTAATTTTCCTTTATATCGTGGATCCAGGAGGCAGGCCAACTAGTAATCGTCATCGGTCATCATTTTGATAATGCGGCGGTTCCTTTTTAGGATACGCAAGGCATACTCAGCCATGTGGCCCAATGTTCCAGGTGTCAATTCACTGCTTGTGCTGGGTTGAAGAGCACTTTCTTGCAAATCAGCATCACTTGTGTCCCGCAAAAACCCTGTACCTACCTTGCAACGCCACCAGTTTCTATTGCCCCTGAGAAGCATCCTCCTCCCATAAATTTTCATCCCCATCATCCTCCTCCTCCTCTTCGTCCACCACTTCGTCCAGGAGAGATCCCTGAGCAGACAATGGCTGACTGTCATCAAGGCTTCCCTCCTCCTCGGCTGCAGACGCTAGCTCCTTAATGTGCGTCAAGTTTTGCATCAGCAGACGCATTAGTGGGATGCTCATGCTTATGATGGCATCGTCTGCACTTACCAGCCGTGTGCATTCCTCAAAACACTGAAGGACTTGACAGAGGTCTTGGAGCTTCGGCCACTGCACACCAGACAACTCCATGTCTCCATGTCATCCAACTGCCTGCCCATGTATGTGTATCCTCTCACAAATTAATCACAGCACGCCTCTGTTCCACAGCCTCTGAACCATGTGCAGTGTGGAGTTCCACCTTGTTGCAACGTCGATTATTAGGCGGTGCTGGGGAAGATTCAGCGATCGCTGATGGTTCAGCATACGGCTGGAGTGTACGGGCGACCGGCGGATGTGCGAGCAAAGTCTTCGCAACTTCAGGAGCAGGGCTGGTAACTCCGGACAATTTTTGAGGAAGCACTGCACCACCAGCTTCAAGGTGTGAGCCAGGCAAGGTATGTGTTTAAGTTCTGAAAGGGCTATGGCAGCCATAAAATTCCTTCTGTTATCACTGATTACCTTGCCTGCCTCAAGATGTACACTGCCCAGCGATGACTGTGTTTGTTGCTGGAATACTCGGCCAGTACTTCCGCGGTGTGTCTTTTGTCGCCCAAACACTTAATTTCTAACACAGCCTGCTGATGCTTACCACTAGCTGTTCGATAATGGGACATCTCGTGTGCAACACTGGCAGCTGCGGATGGAGTGGTCGTGCGACTGCGCTCTATGGACAAGCTTTCGCTTCTGGAGAAGGAGGAGGAGGGGTTGCGAACGCCTACAGCCAACTGTTTCCTAGACCGTGGGCTAGGCAGAACTGTCCCACTATGGCTGTCCCCTGTGGACCCTGCATCCACCACATTAACCCAGTGTGCGGTGATAGAAACCTAACGTCCCTGGCCAAGCCTACTGATCCATGCATGTGTTGTGAGGTGCACCTTTCTACTGACTGATTGCCTCAGTGCATGGACAATGCAGTCTTTGACATGCTGGTGGAGGGCTGGGATGGCTTTTCTCACAAAGAAGTGTCGACTGGGTAGGTCACAGCGTGGTACTGCGTAGGCCATCAGGGCTTTGAAAGCTTCGCTTTCAACCAACCGGTGGGGCATCATCTCTAACTAGATTAGTCTAGCAATGTGGGCGTTCAAACCCTGTGTATGTTGATGAGAGGAGGAGTACTTTCTTTTCCTAAGTCTCTTGCAGGGTGAGCTGGACTGGAGAGGTGCATATGGTGGAACTAGCAGTGGTGGTGGTGGTGGACATGGCGGATTGAAAGAGGGTTGGTGATGGTATACTCGATGTTGGCCTACATACAGTGTTTCCTACCAATAACCTTGTGATTCCCTGACTGCTTTGGCCTTGTGACGATACCTCCACATTTGCTGCTGGTGGTGTCCTAACCAGTGGGCTTACAGTGAGGGAAGCGATGTAGCTTTGCTGACTACCTTCATTCTGAGCAGGTGCACCAATGGTACGGGACGTTTGGTAGTTAGTCCAGGCTTGCAAGTGCATGCTGGTTAAATGTCTAAGCATGCACGTTGTATTTAAATTTTGAAGATTCTTCCCTCTGCTAAAGGTCTTTGAGCATTTCTTACAGATAACTTTTGACTGATCATTCGGATCTTGGTAAAAAAATTGCCACACTGCACTCTTCCTACATTTTCAGGCATTGCACGCTGTGCTACTTTCACCGGATGGCCACGCTGTCCTAAAACTGTTTTTGTTTTTTACAAAAGTTTTTGGCCTGATACGGGCCTGCCAGATGACAGCTGTTGCGATGTAGATGGCTGCTGCGGATCATCCTCCTCCGCGTCAGAGCTACTGGCAGCGGCACCCTCTTCCCCCAATGGCTGTCAATCTGGGTCAACAACTGGGTCATCTATCACCTCCTCTTCAATGTCATGTGCACCTTCCCCTGTGTCACTGTGTAAGTTGCTATAGCGTTTGGGATGGGGCACCATAGTCTCATCAGGGTCAGATTCTGGCTCAGTACACTGCCATGGCAATGTAGTGATCTGAGTCAATGGAACAGCTTTATAATCTACCTGTGGCTGTGCATCTGTGCACTCCATGTCCGATTCATCTTGTAATGGGCAGTTAACAATTTCCCGTTCTAACCCAGTCACGGTATGTGTAAAGAGCTCCATGGAGTAACCTGTAGTGTCACCTGATGCATCCTTCACTTTTGGTTTGGGTGAAGGACACAAGGAAACGTCTTGTTCCTGACCGGGAGCATCCACTGACGACTCGCTGCTTTTATATTTGGAACTTTCTGAAGAGGAGGTGAAAGAGCTAGAGGCTGAGTCAGCAACGAAAGCCAAAACTTTATCCTGCTGATCCGGCTTTAAAAGCCATTTTCCTACTCCCAGAAAAGGGAGCCTTCGAGGCCTTGTGTAGGGAGACGATGACGCTGGCTCAACACCTCCAGCCTTAGGTGCTATTGTGCTTTTGCCACTACCACCAGATGCACCACCACCACCACCACCATCAGTACCAGCTGGCAACCACCGACCACGGCCTCTTCCACGAGACTTCCTCATTTTTTCGAAAATCTAACCAAAATAACAACCATTATATGGTACTGTAATACAAGGTAGAAGGTGTATATAAACTTGTTGAGAATGTGAATCTCCCTTTTTTTGGGGGGAGACTGATCCAAAACTCAGGCCCAATGTATAAAAAAACACAATGTAAGTGCCAGAAAGTGGCTGGCTGGCATACACCAAACTAACAGGACTGAAGTAGATCCACTTTGTGAGAATTTGAAACTCCCTTTTTTGGGGGAGACTGACCCAAAACTCAGGCCCAGTGTATAAATCAACGCGATCTAAGGGGCAGAAAGTGGCTGGCTGACATACACCAAACTAACAGGACTGCAGTAGATCCACTTTGTGAGAATTTGAAACTTCCTTTTTTGGGGGGAGACTGACCCAAAACTCAGGCCCAGTGTATAAAACAACGCAATCTAAGTGGCAGAAAGTGTCTGGCTGACATACACCAAACTAACAGGACTGCAGTAGATCCACTTTGTGAGAATTTGAAACTCCCTTTTTGGGGGGGAGACTGATCCAAAACTCAGGCCCAGTGTATAAAACAACGCAATCTAAGTGGCAGAGAGTGGCTAGCTGACATACACCAAACTAACAGGACTGCAGTAGATCCACTTTGTGAGAATTTGAAACTCCCTTTTTTGGGGGGAGACTGACCCAAAAATCAGGCCCAGTGTATAAAACAACACAATCTAAGTGGCAGAAAGTGGCTGGAAGATATATGAAAAAATACAAGGACTGTAGTACAATTTCAATCTCCCTACAATGATCTCAGGAAAAGTATGGCAGCAATAAAAAACTGCTGCACACAAAAGTGTGGACAAATAAGATAACTGTGCAGAAAGGAGCAACATGATTTTTACTTTTAAAAAAGCAGTTGGTTTACACATCAGCGTGCATACAGCAATGCAGCTATCAGGGAGCCTTATAAGGCAGCCTAATAAGCTACAGAGCTGATGCACAAAAATATAGCCTCCACTGTCCCTACAAACAAATGGTGGTGTTGGACAGTGCAAATCGCTACAGCACAAGCAGTTTCGGGGGTTAATCTTCCCTCCCTAACTATATCCCTTCTTCTGATAAAGCTGCAGCAACCTCTACCTACGCTACGATCGACAGAAGTAATATGGCGGTCGGTGTGCACGCCCCTTTATAGCCCCTGTGACGCCGCAGAAAGCAAGCCAATCACTGTCATGCCCTTCTCTAAGATGGTGGGGACCGAGACCTATGTCATCACGCTGCCCACACTCTGCATCCTCCTTCATTGGCTGAAAAATGGCGCTGAAAGAGTCATACGAAATGCGAATTTGGCGTGAAGATCGCAGACCTCATGGCCGATCCCACATTAGGATCACGTCGGGTTTCATGAAACCTGGCTTTGCCAAAAGTCGGCGATTTTTTAATGTGTCCAATCCGTTTCGCTCAACCCTAGTCGCCACTATTTCTCCTGGTGTGCCGTACCGGCATTACACCAGCATGTGTCCCACAACATTACCCGTGCCCTCAACAATTCTGTTACTGGGAAAGTCCACCTAACCATGGACACATGCACAAGTGCTTGTGGGCAGGGACGATACATCTCACTGATGGCACATTGGGTTAACATTGTGGAAGTCAGGACCCAGTCGGACCTTGGGTTGGAACACATCCTGCCCATGCCAAGGAGTGCGGGCCCTACATCAATCAGGGTTGCCCCCACAGTCTACAGTACTTGCCCTTGCCGTGCTTCAGCAGCGTTTCCAGCTTCCGGCTCACCGACTGGTGTGTTATGTCCCCACGCATTGGAACTCTGCACTGCATATGTTGGAAAGGATTTGTGAGCAGAAGAAGGCAGTTGTTGGCTACCAGCATCAACAAGGCAATCGTTATTCAGTTAAGACTCCACACATAAGACCTCAGGAGTGGACATGAATGTCAGACATCTGTACCATCCTGCAAAACTTTGAGGAGTCCACCAAGGTGGTGAGCGGTGATGACAACATAATTAGAGTCACCATCCCACTTCTCTGCATTCTGCTCACAATGAAAGAGGATGCATTGCAGGCGGAGTATGAGGACATGGAGCAAGGAGCCATGCCGGGTAATTACACACAGCCCAGCCTCAAGTATCCCACCATGGATTCGTTGACAATGAGGAAGAGGAGGAGGAAGAACAGGAGCTACTTTCATGCGGTATAGACGGTACTACAAGCACAACTGTCATACTGTCTGTTCAATGTGAATGGCCTGAGGACAGGGAGGAGGAGAAGTTTTAGGAGGAGGACAACTTGGTCACTCGTCCTGTTGTTGAAGACACAGAATTCTTTCCTATTACCAGTTTGGCACGCATGACTGTCTTTATATTATGCTGCCTTTCCCGTGACCCTCGTATTATAAAAATTTTGGGTGACAGTCATTACTGGGTAGTGACACTTTTAGTTCCACGCTACAAGTAAAACTTTCAATCTCTTGTTCCAAAGGCAGACAGGTGTACTAAAATGGTGCAGTAACAGATGGCCATTGTTGAGGAATTATTTAAAAATTCCATCTAAAATGCTGGTGGCAGAAATCACAGTGTGTTGGACAACTAAGGAGTACAGGTAAGAGAGACACAACTCCAATCCAGCAGTGGCAGGGCAGTACTGGCAAAGTTGTGGGACAGTTTTCTCAGACCCTCTCATCGACCTGGCTCAGAGGCGCAGGGTAATGTCACAAGAAATGGAATGTTTGGTAGCATGGTAAGGGAGTACCTTGCTGACCATACCAATGTCCTCTGTGATTCCTCTTTGCCTTTTTTATTATTGGGTATCAAAGCTGGACACATGGCATGAACTGGCTCTCTAAACTTTGGAGGTCCTTGCCTGCCCTGCCACTTTGTCAGAGCAGGTTTTTAGTGCCGCTGGTGGAATTATAACAAATAAGCACATTCGCCTGTCAACTGAAAACGCAGACAGGCTGACTCTTATAAAAATGAACAAGGGCTGGATTGGGCCAGACCTCCCTACACCACCAAATGATAACAGCGAAACATAACCTCCAATACAATGTCTTTCTGGGAGGTGTATTCCCATGCACCTCTTCACACCCACACATGGGTATACGCTTCCTGAATTTGGCTATTTGGTGTCCTCCTCCTCCTTCTCCTCATCATCCACCACCTCTCGAATGCCAGGGTTAATGTGTTCTGTGATGCTACAGCCAGTCTGTTTTTTGCAAGGGTGTCTTTGAGGCCCATAAAAATGTTTTAAAAAATGTACCCCACATGGGGAAATGTTTGTCAGCCCTTACTCTTAGTGTATGGGCATTACAAGTATAGGAGTCCCACTCCTTTAATTTGGGAAAACATTCATAGGAGGAAATCATCCACGTCTATTCAGACACCACCACTAGAACACGAGGGAGAATGCATTCCATGATGCTACAGCTACTCTATTTTTTTTCAAGGGTGTATGATGGCCGTAAATAAATTTTTTTAAAAAATTTACCCCCCTGGGGAAATGTTTGCCAGCCCATACATTTAGTGTATGGGCATTCCAAGTATAGGTGAAGAGCTCCTTTATAATGTTACAAAAAACTTGGACTAAATTTATGGAAAAAAAAAGAAAATGGGAACTTTTTTTTCTGTGGTCAACCATAACCTTTTAAGGGTTATTGGAGTGCATGTAGCATTGGTGCAGGGCAGGCCTTGCATTCACTGCATCAGCAAACAGTATTTTTTGTCATGGCAAATATTTTTTCCTGAGGCCTTCAAGTACATCTGCTGAAAGGGTTATTGGGGTGCATGTAACTTTGGTGCAGGGCAGGCCTTGCATTCAATGAAGCATTTTTTCAGGAGGCCCTCCTGTACATCTCGTGAAAAGGGGTATTGGGGTGCATCCTAATTTTTGGCAGCCCAGCCACTCACTGCATAGGCAATAACAGTGTAAGAGACTAACTGTTTAATGGCCCTTTAAGAAGATTATTGCTGCCTGATGCCCCTCTAAAAATAGGCTCTGTGACTTTAAGAGTCCCTCCTTCATTAATGAAACAAGATGGGTCTGCTTATGTGTCACACATCACATGACCAGTTAGGGTTGTTGCAATGACATCACCCAGTGAATGCATTTTTTTGGTTGAAAGTAATGCTAAAGTTGAAAAATGCATCAAAAATGCTGCGTGTGAACATATCCCAAGTGGTGGAAAAACATTTTTGTTTGGAGTTAATTATTTTACCTTATATACAAGTTATTACACTGAAAAGGATGTTCCTTAATATATTTCCAGAAAAATTCATGTTTTTTCGTGCACCTGTAAAAATGGCGTGAAACTCTGACAACATTGTTTACAGCTGTGACCTAGGAGTCAGAAATGCTTCCAGTGACATTTGCCATGATGCTCCCATGTCATTTGAGCAGTGTTTTCATCATTTTCAAATGTTTTAAGACCTTAAAAGAACCCCCGGGGTGATCGCTGTAAAAATGCTCGGGTCTCCCATAGACTTACATTGGGCTCGTTCTTCTGTCCGAGAACCCGAGTATTACAAATTGCTTGACCCGAGCAACGAGCACCCGCATTTTAGTGCTCGCCCATCACTAGTGCTAACCCAGGGAGAAGTGAGCAGCGGACACACAGTCACTCTAGGGATGAACATTTTGAGGGACTTCAGGAGTCTCCTTATCCATATACACCTCAGAGAAGAGTATTCCAACAGTTAGTGCGTGCAGCTCAAGCTCAAGAATCTTTCTGTGAAGGAAGAGTGTTAGGAAAAGTGATCATTCCCGCTTCTTCCAAACTTATTCTACCATCCGAACAAACAATACTTACTTTGCAAGTTCGAGCTTGCATCCCATTGGAAGGAGTTAAGATTCAAATTGAGCCTTCTTTCTCGGAGCAACTTCTCTCGGGATTCTTGGTGGCACGTACATTAGCCATTGTGCGCGATGGAACTGTTCCTGTACCCAGCATCAATTTAGAGGATCAGGACATCGCAGTTCTTCCCAAATTCGAAGTAGCCCGGGTTGTGAGTATGCCTGAAGAGAGAGTACCATCTCGGAGTGTACAGCTGGAAGTACAGCAAGGGGACCCCGGGACTGTGACGGTAAACTCCTCTTCACCACCAGAGCCCCAACACGTTCAGGATGGACAACATGTCCTGGAACAAATGCGGGCCGAATTGGCTGAACCCACTCAGGCACAGGTGCAACAGGTGGAAGCCCTGATAGGGTGATATAGAGACGTGTTTGCTCGCCATGAAGATGATTTTGGCTGCACCAATTTGGCTATCACACATGAGATACCCACTGAAAATACTGTGCTCATTAAAGAAGGCTATCGGCAATTCCCACCACAGCTGTACCAAGAGGTAAAGAATATGTTGGGACAGATGTTGCAGAAAGGTGTCATCAGAGAGAGTCAGAGTCCATGGGCTGCTCCGATTGTGCTGGTGTGGAAGAAGGATGAGACTCTGCATTTTTGTGTGGATTATACGAACCTTAATGCTTGTACCGTCAGAGACTCATACCCATTACCCAGGATTGAGGAATCCCTGTCCATACTAGGAAAAGACAATTTTTTTTCTACGTTGTACCTGGACAGCGGCTATTGGCAAGTGCCGATGTTCAAACATAATTGAGCAAAGATAGCTTTTATTCTACCCTTGGGCCTGTTTGAATTCAACCGAATGCAAACATCTCATGGAAAGGTGTCTGGGCGACTTAAACTTTGAAGCCAAGCATATCTATCTAGACAACATTATAGTCTATGCTGCTTCATTTGAGGAACATCTCCGACGACTGGAACAGATGTTGAGTCACCTTCAGAAGCACGGATTAAAAGGGAAACCTCAAAAATGCCATTTGTTCCGCACTCAGATTGAGAGCTTGGGCCATGTTGTTTCTGCTAATGGGGTAAAACCATCTCGAGAAAAGATCGTGGTGACCGTCCAGAGATGCTGAAAGATGTTTTGAGCATACCTGGTATTGACCGGGTATTATCGCCGCTTTGTGAAGAATTTTGCCCACCGAGCAAGACAGCTGCTGGAGCTGCTTAAAGGAGTGCCCTCTGGCACAAAGAACTGGAACATTCATTGGAAGGAACACCAGGAGGAAGCTTTACAAGATTTGAAGAAGGCAGTAATGGAAGCACCTGTGTTGGCCTATGTGTACTTTTCTCAACTGTTTATTCTCCACACCAACGGGAGTTTGCAGGGAATTGGAGCTGTGTTGTCACAGATACAGGACAGGAGAGAGTGGGTGATCACTCACGCAAGTCGGACCCTTCATGATTCTGAGCGTAATCCAGACAATTACAGTTCCTTTAAGTTGGAGCTGCTGGCGCTGGTGTGGGCTATGACAAAGAGGATCGTACAGTATTTGTCTGGTTTTGAAGTGCTAGCACACACCGATAACAACCCATTGGCTCACCTGGAAAATGCAAGGCTGGGAGATCTGGAACAACGATTGGTGGCCAGAATTTCAAAGTTTCAATACAAAACTGCCTACAAAAGAGGAGCAAAGAACACTCATTTTGAAGCCCTATCTAGCGTGAAACATGCTAAACCTGAGTGAAATAGAGATGAGGAACTGGAAAGTGAGGAGGTTCCCAGGTTCCTAGGCCTCGCCAGGACGGTGGTGGCATCGCAGGACCAGGTACAAATTCTGACTTAGGGGGGCGTCTTAGGCCAATCCCAGAATGAGTGGGTCCCGTTACAACAAGAAGATAGTGAGCTTGTTCTGTTTAGACAGTGTGTGACATTAATTAAAGAGACTTTCCAGTTTGGTGGAGAGAAATGCCCTGTCCCAGGAGACTCTGCGGATTCTTCGACAGTGGGAATGCCTTCAGATGAAAAATGGATTGCTGTATTGGAAAGTACAACTTCAGGTGGAGCTGGTTGCCACCTGGCAAGTCATAGTTCCAGAAGCGTTGTTGTCCGAGATAGCCACCAAAGCACATGAAAAAGGAGTGCACTTTGGTCAGGAGAAGACTTTTCAGTGGTTACAACGGTTCATTTTTCATCCTCGGCTAAGACAGTCTTCAAAGAGACTTATAGAGCATATCAGACATGTGAATTGGCTATACCGCCAGAGCAGAGAGCCCCCACACAGTCCATTGTGACACCTACTCCCTGGAGCTGTTAATGATAGATTATCTGACCATCAGGCCAGCCCACCAGGGGTATGAACATTGTTTAGTGATGTGGATCACTTCACAAAATTTGCTGTTGTGACTCCAACCAGGGATCAAACTGCGGAGTCAGGTACACATGCAATTTGTAAAAATTTCCTTCAACTTTAAGGATGTGCGACACAGATCCATTCTGACCAGGGCGGCTGTTTCTTGGGTAAAGTGATGGAAGAATTACTGTACATCATATGTACCGGATTGACAAATCCCGCACCACACGGTATCACCCTCATTGTAACAGCGCCTGTGAACGTTCAATCGAATGTTAATTCAAATGTTGAGAACTCTGGAAGAAGATTGGTAGGCCCGGTTGCCTAAGTATGTATCAGATTTGATGTGGATTTACAATAATTGAGCACACCGAACCACGGGTTTTACCCCCTATTCTCTCCTATTTGGTCAGGCTAGAAAGAGAATCACTGAGTTAGAATTGGATCCAGAAGAGCACTACCCACAGAGGGAGTTGTCCTCCTGGGTTCGACAACATTGTTATCGCCTAATGACTTTGCATCGGGTGGCACAGACCAGGCTTCGGAAGTCAGAGCATGCTGAGAGGACTCCACTGCGGGCAACAGATCTTCAGGTCAGAGCCCGTGTCCTGGTGCGAGAAAGATGTCCTCGAGACAAGCTGGAAAAATATTGGGAAAAGGACCCATATCGGGTAATGCGAACAGTCAGCTCTAAGGGGCCTGTGTACGAGATTCAGCTTGAAAAAGAAAAGAGCTCTCCCACTTGCATAGTTCATCGGAACATGCTTCGGCCTTGTCTATTAAAAGGACCCAGTACGAACAGAAGAGACACCAGGGACTCCTTAACCAGTTCCAACGATCATAGAGGAAGAAGAGGATAAAGAGAGTGAGGGACCAAGACTTGGGATCCCTGAAAAATCTGATCCTGGGAATACAGATGCACCATTACACCCTTCTGTACAACCTGATTCTACCACTCAAGTGGACTCCACTACTCCTTCCAATTTATGATGCTCCAAAAAAACAACAGTGGGCAAACCCCTGCAATTGTTTCGATTAGGAACATTTCATTTGGCAGCAAAATGTACTAAAGAGAGGAAGATGGCCATGTGTTTCACAAAACCCTCGCCCATGGAATGACGAGCAAAAGGAGTGGGGGAATGTAGGAAGATGGACCAGAATAGTGGTCCCTCTTGCGTGTTCAGGCCTGAACTGTTGGGACTGTCACCATTGTTGCCGAGGGAAGCACTTTATGACTGGAATAGACCTTTGCACCTGACTGTTTGGGGTGGGTGTGATATAAAAGAGACTGAGCGCGTGGGAACGGGGCTTTTGGCGGGTAAACAGTGTGCTGCAGGAGAAGGTTGACTCCCTCTCCTCACCGCCAATTGACAGGCCCGCTTTGCGGCATTCCATCCCAAGTGCATGCAGACTGTGCACCTCCAGAGACCAACTCCCCATTAATCTCCGACCCTAACAGCACTAACCAGTCAGTGCATCGGACATCTGCTGACTCTCATTGCAATGCTGATTCGGCATTGCACGTGGTTCGCAGCGGTTAGACTGCGGCCACCACTGCGGGACTTTGTACATCCTTAGCCGTTCAACAGATCTTTCCCCATTCTGCACCTTGCTCCAGTATCACAAGACCACGTGTAAGAAGACCAGGAAACTTTGCCGCCATACAGAGACAGTGCTTCTCTTTTCTCCAGGACCGGCTCAGAGACTTCTTGAGCCACCTATGGCACCATCGTTGGATTTTCCAGCCACCACTATCCAGGAACCAGAGACTGATAAGTTAACCCGTTATTTTACCAGTTAGGCTACATTCACATTAGCATTTTGCGGGGCTGCGTCGGGCGCAGCCACGGCGACGCATGCGTCATGCGCCACTATATTTAACATGGGGGCGCATGGACATGCGTTGTCTTGCGTTTTGTGACGCAAGCGTCTTTTTTGGCGCAAGCGTCAGGGCGCAGAGGACGCAGCAAGTTGCATTTTTTTGCATCCAAAATCATGCCAAAAAAGGACGCATGCATCACAAAATGATGCGTTTTGCATGCGTTCTTGTTTGCGTTGTGCGTTGCGTCGCCGACGCAGCACCGCACAACACAAATGTGAACGTAGCCTTATAGTTACTTTATTGCTGTATACACATTGTGGGCCTGTATATTTACACCCCCTCACTCCCTGCATGGAGTATTTACTGTTGAGATAAATATATAAAACCGTTAACTCTTGCTCTGCCTCATGCTCATCACTGCTTTCCACGTTCCTGCTAAATCCTTACAACAGGAGAACAAATATTTCACCTGCAATGCTGTTCTGAAAAATCTAGTGTTTAATAATCAATTAGGAAAACAGCAGCTGCATGCCAATGTGGTTTTCGGTCACTCCCCTTGGTCTTACACTTAGTCTACTTGCTTTGCCCTTCCCCTCCAATAAATTTGTTTGCCTTTACCCAACACACAGAGCACTCAGTTCATCCAATCAGTTCCGCTCTAGCAGTAGTCTGTATCAGTGGATGGCTGCAGTTGCAAACAGTTTAGATTCACGACATAATTACCCATGCTAAACTAAAAGGTTTGAAATCATCAGTGAAAGAGAAATTGCCATAGTGTGGATTTTGAAATCTACATTGCCTGTTAATTTCAATGAGAAAAACAAAGCAGCATCTAAATAAGGTTTGTAAAATCCCATCGATAGGCTTAGTACTGGAATGCGCTATGGATTTTGCAAGTAAAATCCACAGAAATCCTTTTAAATGTGGTTTTACCTTTACATCGTTGAAATCAATGATTGATCTGAGTTTTGGAAGCATTGTTTTCTGCTTACTTTACGTATATATTTCAGAAATCAATAGATCCAACAGATTGTGTAAAAGGGGGCATAACACATTATGCAGCATGTAGAGTAGACAATTGGAGGGCTTTTATATCGGATCTGTCTTACAAAACATACATATTGTGTCATGATGATGAATTGTGGGGCCATATTGTTGCATGGCTGTGTGCCCAGAAACCATGGGCACACATTATTAGAATATATTATTAAGAATTATTAGAGTGAGTATTTTGATCATATCATCATTTTTATCCATTTTTTATACCTCTGCGATGTAAAAACTTGAATTCTTAATGGATTAAGGATATCAGGTAATGTGTATTTGTGTAATCAGGAAGGTGAGGCCTAAGGATACAGAACCCTTTATCAAGGTATGCATAATTATTAGGCAAGTGTGTTTTCCTCAGGCAAAATGGGCAAAGAACGAGATTTAACTGACTCTGAAAAGTAAAAAAAAATTGTTAAGTCTTACAGAGGGATGCAACACTCTTGAAATCACCAAAATATTGGGAAGTGATCACAGAACTATCAAAGATAGATTTGAGCAAAATCAAATGTGAAAATGTCAAGATCCCATTATCCTCCAGTGCTCTCATAATCCAGAGCTACAACCTCCCTGGAGTGCCCAGAAGTACAAGGTATTCAGTGCTAAGAGAAAAGGCCAAGGTAAAAAAAGCTGAAACCTGACCACCACTGAACAAGACACAAAAGCTGAAACATCAAGACTGGGCCAAGAAATATCTGAAGACAGATTAGATTTTATGGACTGATGGAATCAGAGTGGCTCTTGAAAGACCAGATGGATGTGCCTGTGGCTGGATCAATAGCAGGCACAGACCTTCACTTTGACTCAGATGCCAGCAAGTTGAGCTGGGGTACTACTATGGACTGGTATTATTAAAGATGAGCTAGCTAGAACAGTTTTAAGTGGAACATGGATTGAAAACATCTCTCAAACCTTTGGCCAGTTTTTTAAAACACACTTTCTTCAAGCAGTGGTATAGGAAAAAGTTAGCATTTTTCCAGAAAACCATGATTTTTATGTAGGATAATGCTCCATCACATACATCGAAGTACTCCACTGCTTGGCTATCCAGTAAAGGCCTTATAAATGAAAGAATAATGAAATGGCCTTTCCTCACCTGACTTAAACTCTATTGAAAACTTGTAGGACCTTCTTAAATGAGAGATTTATGGTGAAGTAAAACAGTTGACCTCTTAAAGCAGTGTCAGGGTCTGTGGTTGGTGCTGCCTAAAAGTTGATTCCTTAGTCAAAGATCAGGTGAAATGCGCGTTGGGCAGCTGCAGTGCAGTTGGGAGGCATTTTTTTCATTTTAATTATGGATTTTTGAGTCAAGTGATCAGCTTGGCAATCCTAAGCACTTACTGTATTCAAGGGAAAAATTGCTCAATTGATTGATAGTGATCAGAATACAATTAGAGAGTTAAAACAAGGTTTAAAGATATTCTTTCATCATAGTATAAATTGTGGTGGAATAAAACCACTTTAGAAAATTACCTACAAAGAGGCTTATCCCACAGGGTCTTCGTGTGAAGATTTTACCTCCTATGGAAAGGATGATACACAGTTTTTTACACAATGAGAAGAAATTTGTAACAATTGCTCAAATAATTTCCTCCAATTGATAATTAAACAGAATGGTATGACCCTCAAAGAAACAGACTTGGAGGAGATAAATTGCAAATCTGATTAATTGCAAGAGCAACTAAAGACACTTTTAACACAGAATGATCTAGAAAAGTTTGATAATCAGATGGAGGAATGCTTCTATCCTGGGAAAAGCAAATTAAAACTATGACAGCAAATAAATACCCACATGACCAACAAGATATTACAAACAACAGAATATATAAGTTAAAATGTGCACATCAACAATTTTGTAAATGTAAAACATCTATACCTTCAGCTGTTTCTACAGACAATTAATCTTATGAATCGTCCATTTCCCGTGACAATTATCAGACGACATTTGTGCCATAAAGTATGATTTCAGAAGGAATACCTTCAAGGATAGGAATTACAGTGGAAATGGCAAGTCTATATCTGCCTCAAATGTAATCAATTTATCCAACAAAATATTAACACCATCATAGATTGACGTATAAAATAAAAGGATTAACCTTTTTCCTGACATGTGGCCTTGACTATTTTATGGCTCTTGATAATTTACATTTATTTGCCTAAAAATTGATTTTTTTAAAATGTTTCATAAACATACTACTGATAATGTGGTGTTAACTATAGAAGATCAGGAAGTGGTGAATTTCTTACAGTGTCTGCTGGATGAACAAACAAAATCAGGTAAGTTACCAAACTCCATCATGCCTCCTTCTCAATGCTTTCTTTCTATATCCCTGTACCCAAGTATCTAATTGTTTATGAAACTCGTAACTAAAAAGTTGATTGTCAAGAGATTAAAAAACTGACTTACTCCTGTAAGATTGCACTTACTGAGTGTATTGGGGGGACACTCGCTTGGCACGGGATTCAAGCACTTAGGCATGGTTTTTCTACTTAAACAGTCCACATGGTTTATTATGGCATCATAAACCTGATTATGCTCAGTTCATCATATACACTTCATAGAACACAATAGGCACGAACCGGTGACATTAAGTTGCAGCTTTATCTTTAGACACTTCATATTCGGCTTTATCTCAAGGACACTAAACATGCTGGACCTCTCACTTTGTCCAGTTACCATGGGTGTCTGTACGCCGAACAGTTCATCAATGTCCCTAGTCATAGAGTGCACATGACACTGGGTCGCGGTCTCTAACCACGCTGATCCTTATCTTATCAGTTGCCATGGGTGACTGCACAGCTCCCCATACGCTGGGTTACCTTCTAAGAGCTCCTGCTCCATACGCTGACTCCTGTCAGTACTCTCTCTCTCAGGGAAGCTGCCGAACTGGGATCACTGTCCCTGGCAATGCCTTGCTCACCAGGCCACCTGACAGTCCAGATCCTCAGACGGCCTGTAGCTTCCCCAAACGCAGTGCCATCACGGACTCTGCACACACGCGTCCTCTCTGTGCACAATTCAGGACGTCCATCCCTGTTATGACCTGGTGGTTAGGAGCACCCGACCTGATAGTTAAACTCATACAGGACGAGCTCTGGGATGTGGGAGCTCTGCTGACCGCAAGCCCTAATCCTATCGCACACACTAGAAATAGCCGTGGAGCGCTCCTGACGCTCCCTAGGCGCCTTGTCACAGCCTAATCGCTAGCTAGCCCTAGAGAAGAAAATAAAGCCTACCTTGCCTCAGAGAAATTCCCCAAAGGAATAGGCAGCCCCCCACATGTAATGACTGTGAGTAAAGATGAAAGTCACAAACACAGAAATGAGATAGGTTTCAGCAAAGGGAGGCACGACTAACTAAATAGACAGAGGATAGGAAAGGAATCTTTGCGGTCAGCACAAAAACCTACAAAAGACCACGCAGAGTGTGCAAAAGGGTCCTCCGCACCGACTCACAGTGCGGGGGTGCCACCCTGCATCCCAGAGCTTCCAGCTAGCAAGACAAAATCAAGATAACCAGCTGGACAAAGAAACAAGAACAATAATAACAATCAGGAACTTAGCTTCTGCAGGAGAAGACAGGACACCAGACAGATCCAGGAGGGAACTGAACAAATGCTAAAACATTGACAGCTGGCATGGAGAAACGATCTGAGTGGAGTTAAATAGAGAAGCCAACCCGAGGATAAACCACGTCACCTGTGTAAGGAACTTCAGAAGCAGCAGCTCCACTCACAGCCACCAGAGGGAGCCCACGGACCGAACTCACCGAAGTACCATTCATGACCACGGGAGGGAGCTCGACAACAGAATTCACATCACATCCCCATCTGGAACCATTCAACACACAGGCCCCCGGGTCCAAGGCCTCTCCCATGTGCTCTTCAGGGATCTAGTCCTACTCCCAGCACCTCCCAACACAGAGGCCCTCCAGGACCTGGCACACAGACCACTCAGGTCCATCCATTTTTTCCATTATACCATTAACCATAACCATTATAACCCCAGATATGCCTCCATGCATATCCTGAGGAGCACATGCAGCACCCCCTAGCTGTAACAGGGGTCACTGCATCACACTCCAAAGATGGAAGGCTTATGACTGTTATTGAAAAGAAGGATAGCTATATTGGTCACTAATATTTTTTTGCAAAATGTCAGAAATGTCTTTTTGTACATTTTGAGTTGATGTTTATTTTTATAACTTAAGAATAGTAACCAAACAGTTGAGATGGGTAAATTTAGATTTTTCATTTATATAAAACATGTAATTGAACCACTAATGGCTCTTCTTCTAGTTCTCAATTGCCATGTAGTAAGCATTTATCCACCAAATGCAATATAATTAAGAATACAAAGATGAGAAAAGAACATGAACATATAGTACAGACCAAACCTTTGGACACACCTTCTCATTTAAAGATTTTTCTGTATTTTCATGACTATGGCAATTGTACATTCACACTGAAGGCATCAAAACTATGAATTAACACATGTGGAGTTATATATTTAACAAAAAAGTGTGAAACAACTGCAAATGTCTTATATTCTAGGTTCTTCAAAGTAGTTACCTTTTGCTTTGATGACTGCTTTGCACACTCTTGGCATTCTCTTGATGAGCTTCAAGAGGTAGTTACCGGTAATGGTCTTCCAACAATCTTGAAGGAGTTCCCAGAGATGCTTAGCACTTGTTGGTGGCCCTTTTGCCTTCACTCTGCGGTCCAACCCACCCTAAACCATCTCGATTGGGTTCAGGTCTGTTTCACACTTTTTTGTCCAGTATATAATTTCACATGTGTTAATTCATAGTTGTGATGCCTTCAGTGTGAATGTACACATTTCATAGTCATGAAAATACAGAAAAATCTTTAAATGAGAAGGTGTGTCAAAACTTTTGGTCTGTACTGTATATGAACAAATTAATTAAAAAAATTGCCACTCAGGTTATATGTAAAAAACAGTAATAATTATGCAAACACACAAAAGACAAAGGTAATGCTGGTATCTGCATAAATTACTTAACTAAATTTCATGAAAAAAAGAATATCCAGTGCAATAAATTGTATGACTATATAGCAGTAACTAATCATGCATAAGGTAAAATACAAAAAACAGTCTCCCATCGCTTTAGATGAAATGGACCAGATCTGTAACTTCTTCTTGACTTAACCTGGAACCTCCTCCTAGAACTTGCTTGTGGAACGCTCAGCTGAAGTCTACTCTTCTATTATTAAGAGGCCTGTTTAACTGCACATCTCTATGACCCAACTGCTAACAGGACAAAAGAATTTAAAGAGGTGGAAAACTATTTTTCCTATTTTACACTATGCGTTGAGCCATATAAGCTATTGCATCTGATAAACTTTGTTTCAACTATTTTAACTATGCAATTTATGCACTTACAAGCATTTCCTCTATATTTTATGCATTTGTGCCATTTCATTACTGTTTTTTTACATATAGCCTGAGTGACGATAAGGTTTGGGAAATTCTCTATTTATTTCATCTGTTCACACATGCGCAAGTTTTTTTTAATTGAGAAAGGAAAACAGTTGAGAAAGAAGATAATATACAAGGTAAAACCCCAATATTGGAGTAAAATGTATCATTCAGAGATTCTCACCTGGCATGTTTGTGCAAGACACAACTACTGTAAGGTTATCAGATTGCACGAAGCTTGGTGCGAAGTGCGCATCAGGTGCGATTTTCCTGTCTGGTGAGGTCTTCTACAGGTGCTTCTCACTAAATTAGAATATCATCAAAAAGTTAATTTATTACAGTTTTTCAATACAAAAAGTGAAACTCATATATTATATAGAGTCATTACAAACACAGTGATCAATTTCAACTGTTTATTTCTGTGTCTGTTGATGGTTATGGCTTACTGCCAAGAAAAACCCCAAAGTCATTATCTCAGTAAGTAATAATAATTTATAACACCAGCTTAAAAAATGATTTCAAAATCCGAAATGTTGGCCCACTGAAATGTATGTTCAGTAATTGAATTCAATACTTGGTCGGGGCTCCTTATGCATCAATTACTGCATCAATCTGGATGGCATGGAAGCGATCAGCCTGTGACACTGCTGAAGTGTTATTGAAGCCCAGGTTGCTTTGATATCAGCCTTCAGGTCATCTGCATTGTTGGGTCTGGTGTCTCTCATCTTCCTCTTGACAACACCCCACAGATTCTCTATGGGTTCAAGGTCAAGCGAGTTTGCTGGCCAATCAAGCACAGTGATGCTGTTGTTTTAAACCATATATTGGTACTTTTGGCAGTGTGGACTGGTGTTAAGTCCTGATGCAGAATAAAATTCCCATCTACAGAAAGCTTGCAGGCAGAGGGAATCATGAAGTGCTCTAAAATTTCTGCACTGACTTTGGTCTTGATAAAACACAGTGGACCTGCACCAGCAGATGGCATGGCTCCCCAAACCATCACTGATTGTGGAAACTTTCCACTAGACCTCAAGCAGCTTTGATTGTGTGCCTCTATGCTCTTCCTCCAGACTCTGGGACCTTGATTTTCAAATGAAGTTCAAAATTTTCTTTCATCTGAAAACACCTTGGACCACTGAGCAATAGTCCATTTCTTTTTCTGCATGGCCCAGGTAAGGCTGGGTTCACATTGCGTTAGAGGCATCCATTAGATGGACTACATTAAACCACGGCATAACGCGGTGTAACGCAGTCCGTTAACGCCGCCATTAAGTTCTATGTCGGACGCATCCCTAGCGCACGCCCACAATGGGCGTGCACTAGCGATGTGCCGTCATTGAGTGATGGACCCAGGAACGCGGGCTGCAGCGTTTCCGGGTCCATCACTGCTAGCGCAGATAGAGCATCTGCTAGCTCTATGTGCACTAGCGCAATCACATATCGGCACTTGCGTTAACAGCAGCCTGTTAACGCATGTGTTGAATGGGCTGCTGTTATCACAATGTAAACCTAGCCTAAGACCCATCTGGGTCTATTGATTGGTCGTGAGTTTTGAAATAGCAACGAAGATGTTTAGTGCTGACGATGCCATTATCAGCATGACCATTCCGGTGATTTACATGCTTGAGCACACCTTACACAGTGTTCGGAGTCAGGTGGTGGAAAAAGAGAAGGAGGAGGAGGAACCGGAGGAGTCATATGCAGAAGGGATCATATCTCCAAGGTCAAGAAGGTTGGCAGCACCAAGGCGGCTGGCATTGGAGGCTGGGGGAGAGGGATTACCGAGGGTGCATGGTAGCAGCCAAATTGTTGAGGAAGGTCGGAAGGTGCAGGAGGCGAGGAAGAAGTGGAGGACGAACTGGTGCTGGGCCTGGAAGACTCATCAGATGAGGGAGACCTTGATCAAATTTCTGTTGTGCGAGGTTGGGGGGAGAGGGCAGACGAAGGAAGCATGATTCTCACTTCGCCACCACCAAGACAACAAGGACTTGGCCCTCCTGGGTGCGCAAGGCACATGAATGCCTTCTTGCTGCACTACCTGCAACATGACCCTCGGATTGTCAGAATCCGAAGTAATGCCGACTACAGGGTTGCCACACTCTTAGATCCCCGGTACAAAAGCAAATTTGGCAAAATAATTCCTGCCATAGAAAGGGATTCACGCATGCAGGAGTATCAACAGAGACTGTTACAGAATCTAACATCTGCTTTTCCACAAAACACCAGTGGTGCACGTAGTGAATCTCTAAGTTCTTAATTGCCAACCGTGGGACTATCGAGTCATCACTCAAACCGTAACAGTAACATCGTATCTGGTGGTAACAGCAATTTTTTCCAATCGTTTCCAGATTTTTTAGACCATCCTTTGCAAGGCTACAGGAGACAAGAAGTCTGACGCACAGCCAACACCTAGAGAGGATGGTACAAGAGTATCTCCAAGTTAACATCGATTCCATGACTGTGGAACTGGACCCTTGTTAATTTTGGGCTTCCAATCTTGAAAAATGGCTGGAGCTCGCCACTCACACCTTGGAGATCTTGTCATGCCCTGCAGCCAGCATTCTCTCTGAACGTATGTTCAGCGCTGCTGGTGGTGTGCTGACAGATAAGTGCACGCGGCTGTCCAGTGACATCAAGATGAACAACTGGATCCGCAAGGACTTTTCTACTCCTGTGTCATCTTGGGGAGACTAAAAGCTTGATGATTTTTGAAAATCACCTCACCAACTGTTTAAAAAAATCTCTGGCGAAATTGATGCCACTTAAGTGGTGTCTGTGGCCAAATTTTTGGAAAAAATTGAGACTATTTAGTCCACTTGCTGAGTTTTACATGATGTTGCCATCGTCAATTCCAGGTGGGTGGGGTCGTCTGCAGAGATGTTTACTCATACAATGTCCTGGGATTCAGAGGTCTGCTCCAAAGCTTCAGTGTCTGCTAGTCAGCAGAGTAGCCCAGCCACCCACCACCTGTTTACCTAAGTACTATTTTTAACGGCATCTGACCTAGGAAATTCTTTTGGGCCTAGTAGAATTTAGTGCTACTCAGCAGCGTACCCCACCCATGAAGCAAGCTACACCGCCTGTTTACCTAACTACTATTTTGTAATGGCATCTAGCCCAGGAAATCCTTTTGGGCCCAGAAGAATTTAGCGCTACTCAGCAGCGTACCCCACCCATGAAGCAAGCTACACCGCCTGTTTACCTAAGTACTATTTTGTAATGGCATCTAGCCCAGGAAATCCTTTTGGCCTGGTAGAATTTGGTGCAACTCAGCAGCATACCCCCTCATGAAGCAAGCTACACTGCCTGTTTACCTAAGTACTATTTTTTAACGGCATCTAGCCCAGGAAATCCTTTTGGGCCTAGTAGAATTTAGTGCTACTCAGCAGCGTACCCCACCTATGAAGCAAGCTACACCGCCTTCTTTCTTTCTCAATCTAACCCCTCAGCTCTGGGGTGTCCACTCTCCCTCCAGCTCTCTCTTTCTCACAGGTGGACTATCTCGTGTTTTCACACTGTGGCGAATCTTTTGGGCCCAGGCATAATAAGTCGTCGAGGTAATGGATAATATGTGCCGCCTTACAAACGTCCATGACGACACATTCGAGGTAGGAACTAAACGCCTCAAATAGTGAGCTGGATATGGAGCACCCCATGGGCAAACAGCGATCTATGTAGTATGCTCCTTCACAGAAGCAGCCCAATGGGAGGACACTATTCGGAGGCACAGGTAGTAACCGGAACGCCCCCTCAATGTCTGTTTTGGCCATTAGGGTGCCCCTTACCAACTTCTGGACCCGCTTGGTTGCCTCATCAAAGGAGGTACAGTACATAGTACTGTACTTGGTTCCGCGTCGATGTTGTCGTTTACTGACCTGCCCCTTAGATATGACAAATGGTGGATTAGTCTGAATGTATTGGGTTCAATTTTTGGCACAACTCCCAACGGGGTACCACTACGTCTTCTAAGGAAAGTGTTCGGAATGGACCCGCCACCATTCTACCTAAAGATATTTTTTTTTTTATTTTTTTTGTCACGACGTCTTGGGTGTTGGTAGAGTGAGTTTAGATTTTTACTCCAGCCTTTCTTGATTTTAGAAGGGCATGACATGCCTATATCTGTGTCTCCTCCTCCTTTTACTCCTCCAACTCTTTTCTTTTTGCATGACTATATGTAGTTGTCACTTTTCAATGTGTTTGTTGAGTCTTCTGAGCAGTTTGTCAGCTTTTGGACACATTTAAGGAGTTTTCTATGCGTTTTCTATGTGTTTGTATGTGTTTGTGTTTGCCTGCCATTGGTTTCAATGGGGTTCGATGGTGTTCGTCGAACGTTCGATGAACAGTTCGTCAAACACATCCCTGTTCGACGAACCGAACCGAACCCAAACACTAGGGAGGTGGCTCAACACTAGTCATAACACATACCACCCCAAGTGGTAACATGCCGTGTACACATTACTACATCATTTTTGAAGAACGTGCATTGAGTCCTAACTAGTACCAAAGGTCAAGGAATGAAGAGGAGTTCAGTGTTGAAGTTTAACGGATGTGGTAGGAAGTCAGCAGAGAACTAGTAATGTTGGGGTGGTAGGGGCAGGTGAGGGACTTGGTAATTATAATCTTTTATTGATTTCTTCAGCACCTTACCATCTAACATTTTGCACAGATTAACTTCCTAGAAATTTAGATTTGTTATTGCACAAAATATATTACTTTGAATTCTCTTATGTGTAAGTTAGTTTATTCTCAATGTTAATATATGGATGAGGACAAATTAATTAATTTTAAGGGATCCCTCTAAAAGTAAGGAACTGCTTAAGTAATGGTAATGTGAAGATCACTTACAGTTGCATGTGAAAGTTTGGACAGCCCTGGTCAAAATTACTGTTATTGTGAACAGTTAAGCAAGTTGAACATTAAATGATGACTAAAAGGCCTAAAGTTAAAGATGACACATTTCCTTTGTATTTTTTAGCAAAAAAAAAACCTTTTACATTTTCATATTTTACATTTTAAAAATTACAAAAAGGAAAATAGTGAGCTCAGATAACTTTGATCAAGACCTTAGTTAGCCTGTTAAGGTACCGTCACACTAAGCGACGCTGCAGCGATACCGACAACGATCCGGATCGCTGCAGCGTCGCTGTTTGGTCGCTGGAGAGCTGTCACACAGACAGCTCTCCAGCAACCAACGATCCCGAGGTCCCCGGTAACCAGGGTAAACATCGGGTTACTAGGCGCAGGGCCGCGCTTAGTAACCCGATGTTTACCCTGGTTACCAGCGTAAAAGTAAAAAAAAAAAAACACTACATACTTACCTTCTGCTGTCTGTCCCCGGCGCTATGCATTCCTGCACTGACTGTGAGCACAGCGGCCGGAAAGCAGAGCGGTGATGTCACCGCTCTGCTTTCCAGCCGCTGGGCTTACACAGGGCAGAGAAGCAGAGCGCCGAGGGATAGACAGCGGAAGGTAAGTATGTAGTGTTTGTTTTTTTACTTTTACGCTGGTAACCAGGGTAAACATCGGGTTACTAAGCGCGGCCCTGCGCTTAGTAACCCGATGTTTACCCTGGTTACCAGCGAAGACATCGCTGAATCGGCGTCACACACGCCGATTCAGCGATGTCAGCAGGAAGTCCAGCGACGAAATAAAGTTCTGGACTTTCTGCAGCGACCAACGACGTCACAGCAGGATTCTGATCGCTGCTGTGTGTCAAACTGAACGATATCGCTAGCCAGGACGCTGCAACGTCACGGATCGCTAGCGATATCGTTTAGTGTGACGGTACCTTTATGGTTATGACTTGTTCACTATCATCTTTAGTAAAGGCCAGGTGATGCATTTTTCCAGCTTTATAAAAACCCAACCTTCTCTAATCTTGTGCCAGAAATCAGCAGCAATGGGTTCTTCAAAGCAGCTGTCTAGCACTCTGAAAATAAAAATAGTAGAGGCCCGCAAAGCAGGATAAGGCTGCAAAATGATAGTTAAGTGTTTTTGTGGCACCCCAGGAGTCCGTTTGCCACAGTGGCGTTGCCTCCCTCACAGGGGGTGATGTCATGCCTGCAACCAACACCTTCATGACTCCAGATCAGAAGGGTGAGCTCTAATACTTGGATTCAGGGGAACCTCTCTATAAGTTCTGGCCTGGAGGTGGGGTTAGTGAGTCGGTAGTTAGAGTCTGAGAGTGAGAGGCGAGGAGGCAAGTCGAGGAGAATCTGGGGAGTGCAGCTGTAGCCACGCTCACTCCAGAAGAGAGCACTGAAATTATAGGATGCCAGAGTCCTTGGCTGTGTGGGTGCTGCATGCCCCCGACAGCCGAATCTGGTGGGCAGGGAACTGCAAGCTCCCTGGCCACACTGAACGCCTGGAGGCACTGCAGCAGATCAGGAGTCAGGGCTGCCAGTGAAAAGTCAGTGCTCATGATAGGTTCATGCTGTCTGCCATACAGGTTAGAAGCAACATGCAGGGGAGGAACTTGAGTAGAGCTTAAAGCAGCTAGGACCTGAGAGACTAGCCCAGAAGGAATGCCTTCAAACCCACCTGGCTAGGTGGATCCCAAGCTGCTTCCTGGCTGCACGGACCCCAACATCACCTGTTACCCATGCCCTGGACTGCACCTGCAACTAACAAGTAAAGGTAATGGAAACTGCAGTCTTTGTGTCCTCCTGTCATTTCCCGCAGCCTCAGTCCTGCACCCCATCATCTACAATCCCTTACCAACTATAATGGTCATTCTGGGGCCCTGCTCCACCTGTGGGGAGCAGAACCATCCCAGCTGCATCACCATCGGTCCCAGCGGTCTCTTTAAGCAGTGTCAGCCATCCATTGCCGAACACCACAGGTGGCATCATGAACTAATCCCCCATAAACTTTATTCCTTTTAATTTCCATTTTATTGGATGCCCAGGTCCATGGACCGGGTCACTGCTGCAGTGAAAACCCCCTTAAGAACCGTCGGACCCAGCCTGAGTACCCCACGGCCCTAGCGGGCAATCCATTTTCAAGTTGCCTTTTCCAAAATGTAACTAAGAAATGTCAGTTAACAGGAACAGAGGAGGTCAAGGTAATCAGAAAGATTTAGCAGACTCTAGTGTTGTGGTACATTGTTCTACTGTTCAGAGACACCTGCACAAATATGGCCTTCATGGAAGAGTCATCAGAAGAAAACTTCTACTGCATCCTCACCATAAATTTCAGCATCAGAAATGTGTAAAAATTACCCCCTCTTTGAGAATACCCACCGGCTCAGGAACACCTAGAGAGTCGGGCACAAAACTCCTTGACAGGGCATCAGCCTTCACATTCTTAGAGCCTGGAAGGTACGAAACCACAAAATCAAAACGGGAGAAAAATAGCGACCAACGAGCCTGTCTAGGATTCAACCGTTTGGCAGACTCGAGATAAGTCAAATTCTTGTGATCCGTCAAGACCACCACGCGATGCTTGGCTCCTTCAAGCCAATGACGGCACTCCTCGAATGCTCACTTCATGGCCAACAACTCTCGATTGCCAACATCATAATTGCGCTCAGCAGGCGAAAACTTTCTAGAAAAGAAGGCACATGGTTTCATCACCAAGCCATCAGAACTTCTTTGAGACAAAACAGCCCCTGCTCCAATCTCAGAAGCATCAACCTCGACCTGAAACGGAAGCGAAACATCTGGCTGGCACAACACAGGAGCAGAAGAAAAACGACGCTTCAACTCCTAAAAAGCTTCCACAGCCGCAGAAGACCAATTGACCACATCAGCACCCTTCTTGGTCAAATCAGTCAACGGTTTAGCAACACTAGAAAAATTACTGATGAAGCGATGATAAAAATTAGCAAAGCCCAGGAACTTTTGCAGACTCTTCACAGATGTCGGCTGAGTCCAATCATAAATGGCCTGGACTTTAACAGGGTCCATCTCGATAGTAGAAGGGGAAAAAATGAAACCCAAAAATGAAACCTTCTGAACTCCAAAGAGACACTTTGACCCCTTCACAAACAAAGAATTGGCACAAAGGACCTGGAACACCATTCTGACCTGCTTCACGTGAGACTCCCAATCATCCGAGAAGACCAAAATATCATCCAAATATACAATCAGGAATTTATCCAGGTACTCTCGGAAGATGTCATGCATAAAGGACTGAAATACTGATGGAGCATTGGAAAGCCCGAATGGCATAACCAGGTACTCAACATGGCCCTCGGGCGTATTAAATGCTGTTTTCCATTCATCGCCCTGTTTAATACGCACAAGATTATACGCACCACGAAGATCTATCTTGGTGAACCAACTGGCCCCCTTAATCCGAGCAAATAAATCCGACAGAAGCGGCAAAGGGTACTGAAATTTGACTGTGATCTTATTAAGAAGGCGGTAATCAAAACAAGGTCTCAAAGAACCATCCTTCTTGGCCACAAAAAAGAACCCTGCTCCCAATGGTGACGACGACGGGCGAATATGACCCTTCTCCAAGGATTCCTTTACATAACTCCGCATAGCGGCGTGCTCTGGCACAGATAAATTGAACAGTCGGCCCTTAGGAAACTTACTACCAGGAATCAAATTGATAGCACAATCGCAATCCCTATGAGGAGGTAGGGCACTGGATTTGGGCTCATCAAATACATCCCGGTAATCCGACAAAAACTCCGGGACTTCAGAAGGGGTGGATGACGAAATAGACAAAAATGGAACATTACCAAGTACCCCCTGACAACCCCAGCTGGACACAGACATAGATTTCCAATCCAATACTGGATTATGGACCTGTAGCCATGGCAACCCCAAAACGACCACATCATGCAGATTATGCAACACCAAAAAGCGAATATCCTCCTGATGTGCAGGAGCCATGCACATGGTCAATTGGGTCCAGTACTGAGGCTTATTCTTGGCCAAAGGCGTAGCATCAATTCCTCTCAATGGAATAGGATACTGCAAGGGCTCCAAGAAAAAACCACAGCGCCTAGCAAACTCCAAGTCCATCAAATTCAGGGCAGCGCCTGAATCCACAAATGCCATAACAGAATAGGATGACAAAGAGCAAATCAGAGTAACAGACAAAAGAAATTTCGACTGTACCGTACCAATGGTGGCAGACCTAGCGAACCGCTTAGTGCGCTTAGGACAATCGGAGATAGCATGAGTGGAATCACCACAGTAAAAACACAGCCCATTCCAACGTCTGTGTTCTTGCCGTTCAGCTCTGGTCAAAGTCCTATCACATTGCATAGACTCAGGTCTATGCTCAGATAATACCGCCAAATGGTGCACAGCTTTACGCTCACGCAAGCGTCGATCGATCTGAATGGCCAAAGACATAGACTCATTCAGACCAACAGGCATGGGAAATCCCACCATGACATCCTTAAGGGCTTCAGAGAGACCCTTTCTGAAAATTGCTGCCAGGGCACATTCATTCCACTGAGTGAGTACAGACCACTTCCTAAACTTCGGACAATATATTTCTACCTCATCCTGACCCTGACACAGAGCCAGCAAGATTTTCTCTGCCTGATCCACTTAATTAGGTTCATCATAAAGCAATCCGAGCGCCAGAAAAAACGCATCAACATCACGCAATGCCGGATCTCCTGGCGCAAGGGAAAATGCCCAGTCTTGAGGGTCGCCACGTAACAAAGAAATAATGATTTTCACTTGTTGAACAGGATCACCTGAGGAGCGAGGTTTCAAAGCAAGAAACAATTTACAATTATTTTTGAAATTCAGAAACTTAGATCTATCCCCAAAAAACAAATCAGGAATAGGAATCCTAGGCTTTAACATCGGATTCTGAAGCACAAAATCTTGAATGTTTTGTACCCTTGCAGTGAGATTATCCATACAAGAGGACAGACCTTGAATGTCCATATCTACACCTGTATCCTGAACCACCCAGAGGTAAAGGGGAAAAGAGAGACAAAACACACTGCAAAGAAAAAAAAATGGTCTCAGAACTTCTCTTATCCCTCTATTGAGATGCATTAATACTTTGGGCCACCTGTACTGTTATGACCTGGTGGTAAGGACAATAATGGACCTGGTGGTTAAGAGCACACGGAATGACCTGATAGATACTAATAATATAGGACGAGCTCTGAGACGTGGGAACTCTGCTGAGCGCAATCCCTAATCCTATCACACACACTAGAAATAGCCGTGGATTGCTCCTAACGCTCCCTATGCAACTCGACACAGCCTAAGAAACTAGCTAGCCCTAGAGATAGAAAAATAAAGCCTACCTTGCCTCTGAGAAATTCCCCAAAGGAAAAGGCAGCCCCCCACATATAATGACTGTGAGTAAAGATGAAAATTACAAACACAGAGATGAAATAGATTTAGCAAAGTGAGGCCCGACTTACTGAACAGACAGAGGATAGGAATGGTAACTTTGCGGTCAGCACAAAAAACTACAAAAAGACCACGCAGAGGGCGCAAAAAGACCCTCCGCACCGACTCACGGTGCGGAGGTGCTCCCTCTGCGTCCCAGAGCTTCCAGCAAGCAAGACAAAAATCAAAATAGCAAACTGGACAGAAAAATAGCAAACCAGATAAAAACAAGCAAGAACTTAGCTTCAGCTGGGAAGACAGGTCACAAGAACGATCCAGGAGAGAACTAGACCAATACTGGAACATTGACAGGTGGCATGGAGCAATGATCAAAGTGGAGTTAAATAGAGCAGCCAGCTATCGAATTAACCTCGTCACCTGTGGAAGGAAACTCAGAAGCCGCAGCTCCACTCACAACCACCAGAGGAAGCCCATGGACAGAACCAGCCGAAGTACCATTCATGACCACAGGAGGGAGCTTGACAACAGAATTCACAACAGTGGCCCCAAGACCAGCATTTCACTGGGGGCCATGCTGAGTAACTTGCCAAAATTCACGGGGAGCAACACTATGCTGTGAAGCTAGACTGAATGCATTAGATGCATGATGAGAATGCACCCCATGACCCCTGAGCTGGAGGCTGAGGTGGCTGTCATGGCACTGGATGGGGAAGCCAGGGATTCAGTGATGTTACGGACCCCCCAGAGACACCTTTAATAAGGTGTTTCAGATCTTGGAGGAGACTCATGGAGACCCTACAGATGTAGGGGAACTGAGGACACTTCTTTTTAGTAGAATGCAGAGGAATGGGGAGACCGTAACTCAATATATGAATGCATTGCAGAAGCTACACACTGTGATTGTTAGAAAAGAGAGTATGGGAGTAGGACCCACAGACATAATGTTACGAGACCTCTTAGTGACTTGTTTGATAGATGTGCTGACAAAACAAGCCCTGCGAGAGCATGTACGGGTACAACCTCAAATGACTTTCCCTGAGGTAGGGAGTGAGGCATGCATGTGTGAACAGGAGCAGGGCGCGAGAGTCCCTGTGGGGAAGGTCCAGACCGTGGGGGTGTCTGTAGATGCCATTGATGAACCCCAATGGGTGGAAGAACTCAGGAGAGAACTTGTGAGTGTGAAAGTAGAACTGGCTGACATAAAGAAGAAAGCGGAAGCTACCAGTATTCCACCAGAGAGCAGTGAAGGCCCAGAGCCCCGCCATGACTTCAGAATGTTTCACCGACTGAGGCTCATCACTTGTTACAACTGTGGGGAGAGCGGACACATCACGCGGGAGTACACCCGCCGAGGAAGACGTCTCACCACCCGTTAAACTAGAGGGCTCCGAGCTAGGAGGATGCCACCTAAAGCCAGAACAGGTGAGGAAGAGAAGTGGAAGTCCTACAAATTTGGTGTCAACATGCCCCCTGATATTGGCAGAGATGGACGGATGTGCACTAGTAAACACAGGCTCGCAGGTGACAATGATGCCAGAGGCTTACTTCCGGCAACATTTTCCCAGAGCAAAACAGCCTGAATGGGGCCCTGTGATAAAGTTAATGGCGGCCAACCAATTGCCCATCCCAGTCACAGGGGTAGTAAGGATGCAAGTGTCTATCTGTGGGAAAGACCTGGGATGGAAAGGTGTGATACTGACCCAGGGAGAAGTAAGTAATGGACCCACCTTCACCTTAGGAATGAACGTGCTGAAGGAGTTCAGAAGCCTTTTCATCAGGGAACCCTCTATTGAGATTCTAAAACAGTGGGGCCCGCATACTCCCCAAAGAAGTATTTTTCAACAACTAGCCCAAGTGGTGCAAGTACAGGAGATTAGCTGTGAGGGAGGAGTGTTGGGAAAAGTGATTATTCCTGGCTCCACCAAACTTGTTCTTCCACCAGGACAAACAGTACTGTTCCTGCCTGCCCGTTCGTGCCCGTGTTCCCCTGGAGGGGGTTGAGGTCCAAATTGAATCATCTTCTTCAGAACAATTACCTACGGGACTCCTAGCGGTGCATACATTAGCCATTGTACGAGAAGGGACTGCTCCTGTATGGTGCATTCATTTAGGAGACCAGAACATCACCGTTCTTCCCAGAAGTGTGGTGGCCCAAGTAATGAATCCACCTGAAGAAATAATACCCTCCCAAGCAGTACAACTGGAAATACAACCTGGGGACCCTTGAGCTGAGTCAGTAAACTCCATTTCAGTAACAGAAGCTCATTACATCAAGCAGGGCCGACCCATACTAGAACGAATGTGGGCCAAATTGTCCGAACACACACCCACCGAGGTACAACAGGTAGAAGCTATGTTGGGGAGGCATAAAGATGTTTTTGCTCTCGACAAAGATTATTTTGGCTGCACCATGGCCATTACACACAAAATACCAACTGGGAGCACCATGCCTATAAGAGAGCATTACCAACAAATCCACCGACAGTTATGCCAGGAAGTAAAGAGCATGTTGAACCAGATGTTGCAGGCATGCGTCATTAGGGAGAGCCAGAGTCCGTGGGTTGCCCCAATTGCGTTAGTGCGGAAAAAGGATGGTACCTTACATTTTTGTGTGGATTAACGAAAACTCAACACCTGTACCGTAAGAGACTCATACCCTTTGCCCAGGATTGAAGAGTCCCTATACGCTCTGGGAAAAGCCAGGTATTTCTCTACATTGGACCTCGTCAGTGGCTGCTGGCAAGTACCCATGTCTGAACAAGTTCGAGCAAAGACTGCCTTTATTCTTACCATGGGCTTGCATGAGTTAAATCAAATGCAGTTCGGCTTAGCCAGAATGGCAAAGTTTCGCTATAAGATTGCCTATAAGAGGGGAGCCAAAAACACTCATGCTGATGCCCTGTCTAGGAGGAGAAGTGCTAAGCCAGAGTGGGGCAGAGCTGGAAGATGAAAAAATCCCAAAGTTTCTGAGATCCGCCAGGATGGTGTTTGCAACGCAGGAGCAAATACACACCTCGGCCCAGGAAGGTGCATTGGGACGATCCTGGGATGAGTGGATTCACAGGAAGAGGACGAAGAAAGGGGTGAAGATTTGAGCTCCGATGGGTCCGAGAGGTTAGAACCAGAGAATACAGCCATGGCTCTGCCCCCACAGCCAGATTCTGCCCCACAAGAGAACTCCACTACTTCTCCTGATCTGAGATGCTCTGAACGAACAACAGCTGGCAAGCCCGCCAGTCGCTATGATCAAGAAAATTTCATCTGGCAACAATCCACACAGAAGAAAAAGAGACAGTCACGCACTCCTCAAAGAGTCTTGCCCATGGAATGGAATGGCGAGGAAAATGAGTGGGGGAGTGTAGGGAGGTGGACCAGGTTATCGGTCCATCTTGCGTGTCTGGACCAGAACTGTCGGGACTGTTACCATTATTCCAGGGGGGAAGAGATTTCTGACCAGAGCAGTTCAGGATACCTGAACGGTGGGGGTGGGTCCAACTTAAATAGCTGGGTGTGCGGGAAGACGGAACTTTTGATGGGGAACCAATGTGTGAGGACAGAGATGGTTGACTCTCTCTCAACTTACCCACACCAGCTATCTGTGCCAATATATCCAGTTAGCCAGTCTATCCCGACTGATAACTCACAGCTCAGAGAGACCTCCGCACTGTACAGTGACTGGTACAGAGCGAACTGCATAGTTGCGCTGGCCACCGAGGAGGCACCACTCAGTTATATCCCTGCAGTGCCTACTGAGAACTGGCCTGCTCCTGATGCTGTGACCACTGGACTGTGTACTTCTTCTGTGGTCTTGTCTATTGAACTGTCTCTTTTGTCCGCTGTGCCGCGGACCAACACCTCTACAACATTCCTTGTCCGTATCAGGATATCACGTACCATAGGACCAGGAGGATTCATAACCGCGAGGAGACAGCCCATCGCCTTTTTGCGGGACCAGATCGGAGACATCTCGCACCTCCTGCAGCACCACCGAGGGATCTTCCAGCCACCTTCCACCAGGGCCCAGAGTCTGATAAGTTAAACTGTTGTTACTTTTACTATTGTACCCCCTTGCTTGACTTACTATTGTTTTACACAAAAAATACCTGTTAACCCTTGCTCTGCCTCCTGTGTGTCACTGCATACACATATATGGTTATATGTATGCACATGCATGTATGTGTCATATAGTTTTTAAGGTGTCACTGTTTGTCTTTTGGTGTTTCTCTAATTATGTTGCATATGCATGTTGCATGAATTCACACAATAAAATGTAACTTTTTAAATGATTCTTGTGATATATTTCATCCTTTCTTTGGTTATTTAATTATTTTTGCGCCACATCAGGAAGTGCTATACCTTTAGGCTAATTGAGATATCTTGGTAAATTTTTCACAATAACAGTAATTTTTATCCAGGGGTGCCCACATTTTTACATGCCACTGTATTAGAGGTGTGATGAGCAAGTGTATTTCTGTAAGATTTTACACAAAAGCTTGTTTGCAGCCAACTTTGCACATATGGACTGGTATTACTGAATAATGGCTGTAAAGTTTGGATCCAGGTTTGGAAACTGCAGCATAGAAATCTTGAACACTGTGCTTATTTCTCACAGATGTGCCTGTTTTCCATGGTTCTTTGCTCATTTAACATCTGTAGATAAAAATGTAGTCTGTAAATCTTGCTTGTATGTCAACTGTGTATCCAACTCATAGACTTAATATTTCCGCCGTCCTTTTTAATTCTGCGTTTTGTGATCTCTGTGTTATATCATTTCTTTATTAAGTGCAGATGATCAAACCTAATCTGTTCTGGACTGCTTAAAGTAATATATGCAGATGCACATTTTTTAAGGAAGTGTTGACTTACAAAATATAAAATCCCAAGCATTAAATCCCACAATTACATGTAAGTGAATAAAGCTGTAATGATGCATGTGCATTACCACTCCATTTACATAAGGGACTCAGGTTAAGTTATAATTTTGGGATATCCCATTTATGACATATGATGACGGTAAACTGTGAAATCATGAATTCTACTCTATTCAGGGGTTTAAATGGATAGAATTTGCATTTTCACCATGCATTCCCTGTTCGTCATAGGCCTCAAAAAATAATTACATTTTAAGATGTTTGAGAATATATCCAACTTGAGTATATTTTTGAGCAACTCAGTCATTTATATGCATATCCAATATTAGTACAATTAATAAATACTTTACCATAGTACTATATTACTGCTAAAGTCCATGCAACCACGTATAACACAAACACGTATAACACAAATCGAGTTGTAATGTGCAGTGAGACATTCTCTCCTTACTCTTCAGGTGGTCAAAATGTTTCACATATTTCACTTTTACATAAATTTTGATTAACAAGTTAAAGATACCATGGCCAGATTGAACATTTGGTGCAATTTTTTATGACTAAACTTAACCAGAGCCATCCTGGAGAAGAGAAAAGATTTTTGTAGAATTTTTTGAATTCCTGGAGTTTGGTGACCATAAGATATGCGAGATATGAAAAATAAGATTTTATATTGTCATTGACTGTACTGAAGGTATAGAAAAATAATTTTAGATTACACTGTAAGTGTATTTGGCATCTTTATTATTTCAGTTGAGTCCACACTGAACCCACATGTGCTCCATGTTTTTATCCCTGTTTCTCTCCATGAAGCCTTAGAATCTGAATTATAAGCAAATATTTTACCTAAAACGGTTACAACTTTCAGTAAGTCTTCTAAATAGGCCATGCTACCTTTTTTCCAAGCAGAATTAAATAAAAACTTTTAGCCTCTATATGAAATTGAAGGCACACAGAGGTAAAATTTGGGTTCATAGTAGATTACAGGGATTGAAAACAAGATGTCCACAGATTAGGAGATTACTTTCAGATTGGTCCTAAGGCTGAGACATGCACCGATCAGCAGAAATAGGAATTTTATCCACAATAAAAAACATTTATCTCTATTGCAAAATGGAGCAGCAGACACCTTATCACTAGTCTACTTATTTTTTGTGGGGCTAGCGGAAAGCCAAAAAAAGATTTCGACATCCCCATAGAGAATGAATGGAGCAGCAGTTGAGCATGCACATTGCCACTCCATTCTAATAGGGTGGGTGCCAGTGATCAGGACTGTACCGATTATAATCCGTTGGACAACCTCTGTAAAGACACTATATTACGGTTTTCATGAGCCCTTACAAGAATGATCTTGCCTGGTTTTATGTAATTTGGATACTTTAATATAAGTTATGTTTTAAGTTACATAGTTGATTATTTTCAGGCTGCTTTTTCCTTACAACTACCAGAAAATCTGATACATTTTGAGAGATAAAAAAGTTATTTCATCGAAACTTTCCACAGTCCCTTAATTATTTTGCTAAATTGACAATAGTCATATTGGACAATACTATAGAATAGTGATGTTGCACAACAACAAGACCTTTATGCTGCTCTCTATCATGGACATTTATGTAGATATTATGAGTCCATTTTGCGCTACTTATTTATGTAAAAAAAAAATCGGTACCAGTTTTTTTTTTTACATGTCTGATTACACCGCCTTCCTTTCAAGCAAACTTCTGCAATCTTACCCAGCTGGCGGTTATATGGTTTGCATTTGAAGCAATATTAATGGAATGAGTACAAAGAGAACAACATGGCTCTATGTAATGTTAGGAAGAAAATCTTTATCATTGTGACATCTTGGATTATCCCAATTTTTATCTCTGAAACAATCCTTTACTGTTTCCAGCTTTGTGCAGTGACATCTGCCAACTCCTTTGTGGATGTCAAAAGAACAATATCTCTTCCTACAGATGTTTTGTATCCTTCCCTTAACATTGTGCAAACCAGTTGCCTTTATCCATCCAAACTGGATGTTTGTTCTCATTGTTTTTGCTGAGTATTAACCCCAGCTTATCACATTAGCAAAGTTTATGTCCTTTCCCTTAAACAACTTTTTATTCCATACATGTAGTGCTTGAGGAGAGTTTATTACTAGTGATGAGCAAATAGTGAAATATTTGTATTCAGGAAATTTGGCACAAATAATTTCTAATATCCATGTATTCGTACTGAATAACGAATCCAATGAAAGTCAATGGGAAAGCCGAATATTTTTCTTCTGGACCCAGCAAACAGGTCTGGGGGCCTGAGAAAAAAGATGAAGTGGATGGGAAAGTGCTAAAACTAAATGGGAACAGCATGGAGAAGATGCCTGCATGCCTTTATGACTCAGATATGGTATTTGGGAATAATGTTGTTAGGCTATTGCACCGGTTTTACGGATTTATAACAAGACCGACCAAACCAAACCTAACTTTTTTTTAAAGGGAAAATAATAAGTAACATATTTTTCCTTCATAATTACATGTATATAACACAAAATTAAAATATTTACAGTATATATATATATATATATATATAATAGCTATTGAACCCGTTCTACGCTGGGTGGAGAACATTTATATTGGTGTATGGTCTCCATACTGGTATGTGCTGCTTCCATCCTGTGCCTCAATCTTATCATGTGCTGCTCCCATCCTGCGCCCCCATCTTGTCAAGTGCTGCTCCCATACTGCACCCCATCCTGTAATGTGCTGCTCCCATCCTGAGCCCCATCTTGTCATGTGCTGCTCCCATCCTGCACCCCCATCAAGTCATATGCTGCTCCCATCCTGCGTCCCCATCTTCTCATGTGCTGCTCCCATCCTGCACTACCATTCTGTCATGTGGTGCTCCCATCCTGTGCCCACATCCTGTCATGTGGTGCTCCCATCCTGCGCCCCCATCCTGTCATGTGCTGCTCCCATCCTGCACCCCCATTCTGTAATGTTCTGCACTCATCCTGCGTCCCATTCTGACGTGTGCTGCTCCCATCCTGCGCCCCCATTCTGACATGTGCTGCTCCCATCCTGCGCCCCCATTCTGACATGTGCTGCACCCATCCTGTGCCTCCATTGTGACATGTGCTGCACCCTTCCTGCGCCTCCATTCTGTCATTTGCTGCTCCCATCCTGTGCCCCCATGCTGTCATGTGTTGCTCCCATCCTGCGCCCCCATACTGTCATGTGCTGCTCCCATCCTGTGCCCATGTTCTGTCATGTGCTGCTCCCATCCTGTGCCCCCATGCTGTCATGTGCTGCTTCCATCCTGCACCCCCATGCTGTCATGTGTTACTCCCATCCTGCGCCCCCATGCTGTCATGTGCTGCTTTCATCCTGCGCCCCCATTCTGTCATGTGCTGCTCCCATCCTGCGCCCCAATCCTGCCATGTGCTCCCATCCTGCGCCCCTATTCTGTCATGTGCTGCACCCATCCATATGCCCCTTACGTTGCTCCATAAAGGTTGATGGCCCCCATAAGATGCTCTATAGTAAATGCCCCGTATGCTGCTCTATAAAGGTTGATGGCCCCCATAAGATGCTCCATAGTATATGCCCCATATGCTGCTCCATAAAGGTTGATGGCTTCCATAAGATGCTCCATAGTATATGCCCTATATGCTGCTCCATAAAACGTGATGGCCCCCATAAGATGCTCCATCTATATATATAATTGTCTAAGGGTTTTTCCTTCTGTCTGTCTGTCTGTCTGTCCTGGAAATCCCGCCTCTCTGATTGGTCGAGGCCGCCAGGCCTCGACCAATCAGCAATGGGCACAGCGACGATGATGTCATAAAAGACGTAGACATCTCCCGTTTCTGATTCAGCGACGGGCACAGTATCGACGTAGATGTCATAATGGTTGCCATGGCGACGATGATGTCATAAAGGACGTAGATATCCCGCGTCTCTGATTGGTCGAGGCCGCCAGGCTTCGACCAATCAGCAACGGGCACAGCGACGATGATGTCATAAAGGACGTAGAAATCCAACGTTTCTGATTCAGCGACGGGCACAGTATCGACGTAGATGTCATAATGGTTGCCATGGCGACGATGGTGTCATAAAGGTTGCCTCGACCAATCAGCGATGGGCACAGTCTGCCGCGAATTCTGGAATCATCATTGTCCATATACTACGGGGACATGCATATTCTAGAATACCCGATGCATTAGAATCGGGCCACAATCTAGTAGTATTATATGCCCCATATGCTGCTGCAATAAAAAAAAATGACATACTCACCTATCGTCGCTGGGCTCCAAGTGCCAGGGGCCTGAGCAGGTGGGGACACCGGCGCGCTAAGGGGGTCAGGTGCCGGAGTCGCCACTGGTTCAGGCCCCCGGCACTTGCTATAGTCACCTGTCCCCATCCACCTCTGCGCGCCGCTCCTTCTTCCGGGTCCTCTGACTGTGATTGTTCAGTCAGAGGGTGGCGCCGGCATGCTCTAATCGCGTCATCGCGCCCTCTGACCTTAATGTCACAGGCAGAGAATGCAGAAGACGGAGCTGTATGCAGCAGTGGAATAGGGACAGGTGACTATAGCATATACTCACACCCTCCTGGCACGTCCCTGCTTCTCCATCAGAGATCGCTGTATGCGTTCAGTGCTTACGCATACCGCGATCTCCTCTGGGCTGCATCAGTCGGTGGGGTCCAGACTGCGCCGGCACTTGCGCTAGCACAGTCTATAAAGTCTTTGGACAGAGTCCCAGCATTTTATTATATATATATATATATATATATATATATATATATATACAGTATATACCTCTCCTTTAGCATATGTTCACATGGAATGTTTTGGCTTTAGTTTTTCCTTTTACATTTGTGAGGGCTCTCACTCCTACTTTTGGGAGGTCCCTCCCTCATTCAAAATTGTTATCTAAATAGTGGAATACATATTCCCCATCACTTTACAATGCCAGCTAAAATATGCCCATTTTAATTTTGGGCTTTGACCGCCACCACCACCACCACATCCATCGCCATGTCATTAAGCGGCCCACACTTCACATTTTCAGAGGGCCAGCAGGTGCCATGAAACCTAAGTTTTGTGAGCTCCACAGTTCATTTTGGCCAATGGTTCCCAATGGAGCCACTGTCATAGCGGATGAAGCTGCTGTAAGGTGAATTTAATACAGTAGTTGGGTGTACTGTATGATCAATAACAGTAAATTGGATTCTACCTGACATCAAATGCATTAGAATTAAATTCTGAGTACATTGCATGCAAGCGAAGGCCTGTATTGTGGTCAGTCTGTCAGGCCTGAAACCCATGTCAGGAATATGTACAAGTCTTATTTTACTTGGAAGCAGCTTCTTCAAGGGAAGAGACAGGAGTGCCATTGACCAATCTGCACAAGCCTACGCACTTCTTCTGGAAACTACCCAACCAGGCAGAATGTATCGTTTGTATGGTTTTGAGCAACAATGGAGTAATTACAGGATATGCCCCAGCGAGTGTCAAGGTCTGTGGAGTGTATTACTCAGGTGACAGGCAGTGCTACAGAGCTCAGGCAAAGGCATTAGCGTGGTAATGACCTTGTTCCAATATGTGTAAGGTTGTGGCCTGAATAGGTCTGTGGAGTGTATTAGCCCAGTCTTTGTGACCTTTTTAAAATGTGCAGAAACTGGATAATCCCCCACCACCATTTTTTTTCTTTACCAAAATATATAAAATGTAAGGGAAGTGATAGCTTAATAAAGAGACACAAATCTCATTTAGGAGCCTGGAAAAGCCAGCAATGGCCTTTGTCCAGCACTGGACAATGTAAAGTGTTAACAAATATATATGCCCTATCTAGGACATATATGTTGACAAGGAACAACTGAACGCTGTGGTGGGATAATTAACTGGATGTGATTGCTGACTGTTGTGTCTGTACAACTGCAGGATGTGGGCAAGAGGTAACAATGCCTCCTCCCTGGAAAGCAGATTGGGAATGATGTAACACAGGGTAAGGGCCAGTGGTTTTACCCTCAGACACAGATATTGTACCCAGGCATTCCGCCTACTTACTAGTGTGCTGCGTATGTCAGTATATGGCATATGCTAACAGAGGTATTGTATTGAATTTCCCTTTATAAAGGGATGTGTGGGTAAGATTTTTGAGCTACCAGCATATATATAGAGCATATTTCAATGTAATAATAGAACAACATGGCACTCGTAGTAGTGTATAGAGTAGGTGCTCAAGTAGGGTATCCAGCCCAACAAATCCAAATCCAAAAAAACTTGGCATCCTAGATGAATAATTATCATATGCAAAAGGTTTATTGATGTGCATAAAGGCAAGTCGAACGTTTTCGGTCCACATCCGGACCTTCATCAGAACAAATATTAGAGATCTGGTGCAGGGAGAAACGTTAACCCTGTCTCTATAAATTCCAGTATTGGTAGGGTAGCCTGGATGCAGCAGGAAGTTCTGTCCACGTAGGCACGCGTGTAATGCGACCGGAGTCGCTGGGTAAATGGTGCCATTTACCTGAAGAAGTGTGTGGAGCATATTAATGCATTAATATTCCACAATGGCCAAGAGCAGACCAAAAAATCAACATCAGGCTCCCAGATACATGCTTAAAGAGACCGTAAGAAGGGCAACACAATGAAAAAATTTTTTAATAGCAAAATATATAGAGATTGAGAGTACAAATTTGACCATTGCACAATGAACAAAGGTTTCCAAAAATTACCAAAGGGGTCTGTATCATACACGCTGAAAGAGACCGTGATTGGGTCCTCACAATAAATTTTTGCAGTTACTAAATTTGCTACAGATAGGGAGTACAAGTGTCACAATTGCACAATGTACAAAGGTTTCCAAAAATTACCAAAGGAGTCTGTATCTTAGATGCTGCAAGAGACCGTAATTGTGACCTCACAATAAATTTTGAAGTTATTATAATTCATAGTTATAGGGAGTACAAGTTTCACCATTGCACAATATATAAAGGGTTACAAAAATTACCCAAGGGGTCTGTATCATAGACACCAAAAGAAACCATGATGGTGACCTCACAATAAATTTTGTAGTTATCATAATTGCTAGATATAGTGAGTACAAGTTTCACAATTGCACAATGTACAAAGGTTTACACAAATCACCCAATTGGTCTGTATCATACATGGCGAAAGAGACCGTTTGGGAACCTCACAATACATTTTGCTGTTATTATAATTGCTAGACATAGGGGGTATAAGTTTCACCATGGCACAATGTACAAAGGTTGAAAAACTTAAAAACATTACCCACATGGGTTACACATACATGACCACTAAGTACTTGTCGCAGAAGCAGGAGGAGTAGAACGTGATTTCCAGAACAAAATTGATTTGGATGGTAAGGGATGGACTTCAAGACAACTTCCAAAAAAGAACATTTAGGCTGCATTTATATTGGGCTGCTGTCATCCGTAGGGCTTTTAAAGTCAGATGAAATCCAACCCTTGTTCAATTTTAGAAGAGTCAGCCTGTCTGCATTTTCCATTGACAGGCGTGTGCGCATATCTGTTATGATTGCACCGACCAAACTAAAAACCTGCTCAGACAACACACTCGCGGCAGGGCATGGCAGTACCTCCAAGGCATACAAGCAGAGGTCAGGCCAAGTGTGAAGCTTCCACAAACAATAGTTAAAGGGACTCTGTCACCTGAATTTGGAGGGAACAATTTTCAGCCATAGAGGCGGGGTTTTTGGGTGTTTGATTCACCCTTTCCTTACCCGATGGCTGCATGCTGGCTGCAATATTGGATTGAAGTTCATTCTCTGTCCTCCATAGTACATGCCTGCGCAAGGCAAGATTGCCTCCCTCATTGTCATATTTACACCCACAGATAGCCCTTGCTGACATGATGGTTTTATGAAAATGGTGAAGTTGGTGGACATTTTCCCTTCCTGAGTTGCACCTGATGTGCATGACCCTCCCCTGTGATCATTGTGGGTGAAAAAAGCCAGTATCTCTGCCAGGAGCATTGTCTGATGTTAATCTTTTTAGCAATTCTTCAACAACGGTCCTCTGGCATGCATGCACTGAAAATGGCACGGCTGCCTCCAACATGAGAGAAGGAAATTTCTCCTTGTACCACGGGTTAAGAAAGGTGGACAGCCAACATTTCATGGTGGACAAAATGTGTTTCATGCAAGGGTCTTGGGAAAGGCATCTGGACATGAACTGTGCCATGTGTGGTAGACTACAAAGAGTCAAACTCTCAGTTTTTCTAAATATTGCCTTTATGAAACACGCCTACAGCAGACTCAAGGAAATTACTTTTAAAATAGTGATGCTTGCTTATCTCTGCATGCTTTGCGCCAGTCACACAACTGCTAGATAAATATACGCTATTTATTTAACCAATAGAATTTTTTTTATATTGCCTTTATGACACATGGCAACAGCAGACTCAGGAAGATTGATGGCACTGGTAAATAGTGACGTTTACATATCTCAGCAGGCTTTGCGCCAGTCTCACAAATGCTAGATAAATATATGCTATTGTTTTTAACCAATAGAATTTTTTTATATCGCCTTTATGACACTCGCCAAAAGCAGAACCAGCAAAACTACTAGTAAATAGTGATGTTTGCTTATTTCTGCATGCTTTGCAACAGTCGCACAACTGCTGGATAAATATACATAATTTATTTAACCAAAAGAAACTTTTTTATATCACCTTTATGACACACGCCAACAGCAGACTGAGGAAAATTATTGGCACTGGTAAATAGTGACATTTGCGTATATCTGCAGGCTTTGCATCAGTCGCACAACTGCTAAATAAATATTCGCTACTTATGTAACCAATAGCAAAGTAATTTTTTTATATTGCCTTTATGACACACGCCAAAAGCAGAACCAGGAAAATTATTGCTAAATAGTGACGTTTGCTTATATCTGCATGCTTTGCAACAGTTGTTCAGCTGCTAAAAAAATATATCACAATATATGGGGAAAGGATTAGACCACCACAATGCAAGTATAATCCAAAGAGTATCAAACTTTATTTAAACATGTATTAAAACATTAAAAGTCTGCTAGACACCAGGTTGCAGAAGCCAAGGTAACCATTATATGCAGTAAATAGCTAAAATCAAGAGATTAATAATCCATCCGTTATAGCAACAGTGTAAGTGAAAAATTCTAGTGCTAAGCCACATGAATACAAATAATTAACTTAGATCATAACAAAATAATGATAATCATGTTATACAACAAAGTGCTAGTGTATTAAAATTTAAGTTTTGAGTAAAGGAACTTGTAAGGAACAGCCTGATTTCCTCAGGAAAATAAACAAGAGGTTCAGTAAATACTAAGGGAATAATCACACTGTACTGCTGACATGGTTAGCTAAATATAATGCAGTGTACTCCATGTTACCGCACTATTCTAATGCAGAGTTAATGCTAAAGCGGAGATAGGTGAAATATCTAACCGCACAAGATTACATACAGCTCTAGCAAAAATTAAGAGACCACCACATCAAAGCCCTGTCATGAGCAGCCCAATCTCCAGACCTGAACCTCATTGAAAACCTCTGGAATGTAATCAAGAGGATGATGGATAGTCACAAGCCATCGAACAAAGAAGAACTGGTTACATTTATGCGCGAGAAGCCGTGTGAAAGACTGGTGGAAAGCATGCCAAGACACATGAAATCATTAAAAATCATGTTTATTCCACAAAATATTGATTTCTGAACTCTTCCTGAGTTAAAAAATTAGTATTGTTGTTTCTAAATGATTATAAACTTGCTTTTTTTGCATTATTTGAGGTCTGAAAGCACTGTTTTTTTGTAATCTTGACCATTTCTCCATTTCAGGAAAAAATACAAAGTGTACTACTTGGAAATTCAGAGACATGTCGCCAGTAGTTTATAGAATAAATGGAAAATTTCCATTTTACTAAAAATTTCCATTTTACTAAAAAAAAACCTATGAAGAGAAAAATGAGACAAACTGAACATTTTGTAATAGTCTCTTAATTTTTTCCAGAGCTGTAGAAAGCGGAGAATACGCTTACTGCCGTGATGAGGATACCTTGGCGTTCCTGTCGCCCCAAAGCACGTTTCGTTAATCTTCTTCAGCAGGCATGCTTTGGGGAGGGATTCACCAGGTTATTTATGCAGAGCTTGTCCAATGTGTAAAAAGGATATAAATAGGCGTGACGGAGGTATGCATTACATGACTGCCACTTTGCAATAGATGTCCCACAACACACGCCTCCTGAAGCAGATTAACGAAACGTACATTGGGGTGATGGAAATGCCAAGGTTTCCTCCTCATCACTGCAGTAAGTGTATTCTCCACAGTCTATGTGATGTTGTGCGGTTAGATATTTTGCTAATCTCCACTTTAGCATTACCTCTGCATTTGAATAGTGCGATAACATGGAGTACCCTACATTATATTTAGCTAACCATGTCAGCAGTCCAGTGTGAATTTTGCCTTAGTATTTACTGAGCCACTGTTTATTTTCTCGAGCAAATCAGGCTGTCTCTGACAAGTTCCTTTACTCATAACTTACATTTTATTACACTGGCACTTTGTTGTATAACATGATTATCATTATTGTGTTATGATCTAAGTTACTATTATTATTCATGTGGCTTAGCACTAGAACTTTTCTCTTGCACTGTTCCTATAGTGTGATAGATTATTAATATCTTGGTTTAAACTATTTACTGCATACAGTGGTTACCTTGGCCCCTGTAACATGGTTTCTAGCAGACTTTTAATGTTTTAATACATATTTAAATAAAGTTTGATATGCTTTGGATTATACTTGTATTGTGGTGGTCTAATCCTTTCCCCATATTGTGTGATATATATGCATTTGAGATCTTTTGTCCTATATTTAACCTTGCTCTGGCTGTTTTTGTGTTAAATGCTAAATAAATATAAGCTATTTATTTAACCAATAGAATTTTTTTATATTGCCTTTCTGACAAACGCAAACAGCAGACTCAGGAAAATGATTGGCACTGATAAATAGTGATGTTTGCATATCTCAGCAGGTTTTCTGCCAGTCGCACAACTGCTAGGTACATATTAGCTATTTCAGGAATAGGTGAGGAATATTATTTAGAAATTAGCTTTTAAAAAATATGTTTTGGCTCTCTAAAAGAGCTGTTTTGTATATTAGGGTACTGGATGAAACCCTGCCTCACTTCCTAATCCCACAGTATGTTCCTTCATTATACAACACAATGCATACTAATAGAGATCTGCAGTATCTACTTGCATTGATAACACCCAGGTGCCTGCCTTTCCATAGTATTAACTCTCTCCCTACGCTACCTCCACCTAACAGAGAACCAATCTTCACTCTCAGTACCTCTTAAAAGAGCTTTTTGTAATCTCAAACTTTCCCTGTTCACTGCTTTCACTCTTCATATGCTCACACTATGCTCTCACTACGCTGTTTCCGGCTGTAATGTGTGCAAGATGGTGCCGGCAGGGATTAAATATCCCCTATGATGCTGTAAGGCCAGCTAATCACATAATGCCACACCAAAGACGGCGCTGGCATTGCTGTGATTGGCAAGCCAGCCCTGCATATTCATTGGCTACAAATAAAGCACCAAACATGCAGGACAGGTCACTTGAATATACCAAGGCGAATAGCTAATTACTTGCCGAGTAACCAATAGCCCAAATGCCGTACCATTCTTGCAAGAAACGAATATTGCTGAATGTATTTGCTCATCACTATTTATCACAGAATGAGCTCATGAAATGGGTACTGCTCTGCTTACAAAGAATACAACCCTAAAGGGGTATCCTATTGAAAGTACCTTTTTCATAAAGAAGCTGATTAAGTAAGGTTTGCCTGTCTTCTTTAACCACCGTGGCTATATGTTTGTTTACGACTGCTGCATACGAAATTTAACAATTCACACTGGCCACTCAAATAAATGCCCACCCATAAAATGCACGGAGGAACTAGGTCTGCCTGACAGGACATTACTTTAAGCAACTGTTATTATGCTTGTATACATGCATAATGACACCAAAACCACATTGGAAGTGACAACACCACCTTTAAAAATACAATCATCATATATACATAAAACTTTTTTTGGTAGCAAAACGTTAGAGAATTTCCTCTCTGTTTTGGTTATATGCTTGCAGTCACGCATATCTCTGGTATGTCCATAGGTACCTTCTCTGGTCTATGCAACGGTCATAATTAGAGAGGAGCAGATCAGGCAAAATTCAAATTCAATTGTTTGCACAGATTTTACCAGTAATTTCAATTTGGAGACAAGTTATTTTCTCCCAATTTAATGTCCCTTCGCTTCTTATGCTCTGGAGCCTTTCCACACCGCAGAGAATAATAAAGGTAAGATGTCATAAATAAAAAATGCACTCAGCATACTTCTCACCTCACCTAATGTCATTGCCCCTTACACATTCTTCAGTTCTCTATATCTCCCTCGCACAGCCGGAAAGGTGACTGTTGAGGTTTTTTTTTCTTTTTAACTTTTTCTCATCAGATTACCTCTCTAGCTGTCTTCTGTGCCTCTGTTGTGTTACATTTCCACCAGCCAGTGTTCACTCTATGCCAGGAATTCTAGCCTAGAATAGACCTCGAAGAAAGTACAGTGAATTCTATGGCCTACTCATGGTTGAAAATACTGGTTTAGAGTGAACATCAGGATCTGGCCAGTGATGCAACATGACGGAGGCACAGAGGACTGAAAAGCAGGCAGGGAGAAGCGAGTGCAGCTGAAGAGGTAAACTGCCTCCAAAATACTAAAAAGGAAAAAAAGCATACTCACCTCATTTTTATGGTTGTGACTACATTTGAGACACATACGGTTGCAACTACTTTTATGCCTCTCGATCTGTACATGCAAACAAAATAGTGCAGTCAACCTGCAGCCATCAAGATGGCACCTTCTACATCAATACATTAATTTTCTTTGTTTGTACTGACAGTACAAAAGTTCATGTACTGTATAGCAACTGGAATAAATGAACAAATTGACAAAGAAATGTAAAAAATGAAAACAGTCTCTATTGATAAATTACTGCCTTCCCACAGAGACCAGAGAGTTAAAAAAATATGTATTTAAAATTGTATCTGTGTGTAATGTGTTCCTGATCTTCCTTTGTCTAGTTTGTAAGCAGTACAAAATGGCTCTTATTAAATTGCTTGTATTCTTTTATCATGAGATAACACTGCTCATTCTGCTTCAAACTCTACAGCAAAGCTGACAAGTTAGCTCTGTGATCCTTTTTTGTGTGCTAGTGACGGATGTGGAAATTTTGTATAGTTTTTTTTAATAAAAAGTAAAACACTTAATTTTTTAATCGGAATTAAACTATGCTTTTTTGATCTTGCATTCTTTTTGTTACATACACAAGAATAAAGTCTGTACAACATTTTAAAATATTTTGCTAGTTTCCAACACTTTCCAACACTTTCCAATTTAAGGGTCTACTTAAAGGTCTAATTAGACTTTGATTTGTTGCAAGCATGTTTATAATATGTGTTTGTGACATTTTTGATGCCAAAAATACCTTAGCCAGTTGTTGCCTGGTGAGTTTAAACTTACATTCCAGAAGTCTTTTTCTAAACTTGAAAATGTTGGAGAAAAGAGATTTTATTCATATTTTAATATTTTTTTATTTTTATTTTTATGACAGTGTCACGTTTTTGGGGTGTGTATTTCAAAATGTAGTCTTTATGGAAAAATTATAGACAAAATGGAACTTCTTTAATATCTAATATCATTAATATGTTTTTAACTTCTTTAACATCTACAAGTACTTGCAAAATGCAATGGAAGTCCATTCTTCATACCATATTGTAAAATTACTGTATGAGGACAACAGGTTCCTCATTCTATCAGCAATAGGAAAGAGCTGATATGACCAGGATAACTCTGATTTTGACTGTTTAACGCTTTTGATGCCACTGCAGCATTTGACCTCTCTATGTGATTGTGGGGTGCTGATGGGATGATGTACCATACCATGTAAACATTTAGGGGTCAATTCATCAAACATAAAACACTTTTAGAAGTTGCAAATTTTTGGTGTAATACGGCGTCGTGCAAAGAAGGCTGAAACTCTTAGCGTTTTTAAGCCAGTTCTGGCCAACCCCACCAAAGTGCACTGACCATGGGTGAGATAAAGTGTGTTAACTGCAAAAATAAGGGTTACCAGGCACCAAGTTCAAGCATTTATTGTGTTAACTAGGGTTGAGCGAAACGGATCGTTCCTTTTCAAAAGTCGCCAACTTTTGGCTCAGTCGGGTTTCATGAAACCCGACCCGATCCCTGTGTGGGGTCGGCCATGCGGTACGCGACTTTTGCGCCAAAGTCGCGTTTCAGCCATTTCTCAGCCAATGAAGGTGGACGCAAAGTGTGGGCAGCGTGATGACATAGGTCCTGGTCCCCACCATCTTAGAGAAGGGCATTGCAGTGATTGGCTTGCTGTCTGCGGCGTCACAGGGGCTATAAAGGGGCGTTCCCGCCGACCGCCATGTTACTGCTGCTGATCTGAGCATAGGGAGAGGTTGCTGCCGCTTCGTCAGAAGCAGGGATAGTGTTAGGCAGGGTCCATTAACCCCCAAACCGCTTGTGCTGTAGCGATTTCCACTGTCCAACACCACCTTTTGTTTGCAGGGACAGTGGAAGCTACATTTTTTTTCCTCAGCGCTGTAGCTCATTGGGCTGCCCTAGAAGGCTCCCTGATAGCTGCATTGCTGTGTGTACGCCGCGGTGCAAACCAACTGCTTTTTTTAAAGCACAAATCCTGTTGTTCCTTCCTTTCTGCACAGCTATCTTTTTGTTTGTCCACAACACTTTTGATTTAATTTGTGCAGCAGTCCACTCCTTGTTATTGCTGCCTGCCATACCTGGCTGAGATTACTGCAGGGAGATAGTAATTGTAGGACAGTCCCTGTTTTTTTTTTTAATTCTCCCTGAAAAAAAAAAAAACAGTGGGAGATTAATATTGGCCTTTGTGCTTGTTGGGCTTGTGTGCCAGTCCTGTGTACCATCTCTCAAATATAGGGCCACAGAAAGCCTTGTGTCTGTTTTTTTAATTTTTTTTTTGGTTTTAAAATTCTCCCTGAAAAAAAAAAAAAACAGTGGGAGATTAATATTGGCCTTTGTGCTTGTGTGCCACTCCTGTGTGCCATCTCTCAAATATTGGGCCACAGAAAGCCTAGTGTCTGATTTTGGTTTTAAAATTCTCCCTGAAAAAAAAATAAACAGTGGGAGATTAATATTGGCCTTTGGGCTTGTGTGCCAGTCATGTGTGTTAGGACTGGCGGAACGCACCAAGACAGATGGTATAGATGCGTTCACAGTCCGGGGTCCACCGTGCAGGTGAAAACCTGCTGCTAGCAATTAGCAGACTATATGGCGGTACACTAAAGTACACACGCGTGGGTTAACCTCACCCAGCGTGAAAGAAGCAATCCTGTTAAGGCACAGGACCGCGGTACTGCACCTAAAGCGTGAGCAAGTAGTCAGCGAACTCAACCCCAACTAGGATTAAAGTCCGATTAGACCCTTGCTGGCACAACACCGCAACTGGGTGTGTAAGGAAACTGAAGAGCAATATTAAGGCACAAGAGTGCATGCAGTGCCGCACTGACGAACGCCACTAACCACCCAGGCTTGGGTAAGGAAAGCACAGAGGAAATGCACGGCGCCGTACTGGCGGTCACAGCAACTGGACGCTATAATGTGTGACTAGTGCTGTAGGATAAGTCGGGCGCTAGGTAGCAGCCATACACCTTCCGCGAACAGTCATTCAATAGGGTAGGGGTATCCAAGGACGACTTGCACTCACAACATACACACATTAGCGATTGAAAGACAATACTAGCGCATGGCCGTGCGGTCATGCGCAGTTTATATAGCAGCAGCACAGGAAGTGGCCACAGCACCTTTGCCCTTCCAAGACCTGCCAAGAGGACCAATGGAATGTGCTGCAGAGCCTGAGCACATGACCCTCGATCTCCAACGGGAGATCTTACCCTGGGCATGCTCAGTACGTGCAGACGAGGACTTAGTCCCAGAGAAGTCCGCTCGCTGCTGACCAGCACTGACTTTAATGGCAGAGACTGGAGAAGCAGCAGTAACTCTCAGAACAGAGTGAGAATGAGCAAGACGCTGGGACCGACGTCTTTGCTGAGCAGACTCCACTGCGGCTGGACAAGAATGGGAGACCGCAGCGGAGGTGGCTCGAGATTCCCCCTGTGCAGAAGCGGGAACTCGACCCCTAACACTGTGTGCCATCTCTCAAATATTGGGCCACAGAAAGCCTAGTGTCTGATTTTGGTTTTAAAATTCTCCCTGAAAAAAAAAATAAACACTGGGAGATTAATATTGGCCTTTGTGCTTGTGTGCCAGTCCTGTGTGCCATCTCTCAAATATTGGGCCACAGAAAGCCTAGTGTCTGATTTTGGTTTTAAAATTCTCCCTGAAAAAAAAAATAAACACTGGGAGATTAATATTGGCCTTTGTGCTTGTGTGCCAGTCCTGTGTGCCATCTCTCAAATATTGGGCCACAGAAAGCCTAGTGTCTGATTTTGGTTTTAAAATTCTCCCTGAAAAAAAAAAAAACAGTGGGAGATTAATATTGGCCTTTGTGCTTGTGAGCCAGTCCTGTGTGCCATCTCTCAAATATTGGGCCACAGAAAGCCTAGTGTCTGATTTTGTTTTTGTTTTTTATTTTGGTTTTAAAATTCTCCCTGAAAAAAAAAATAAACAGTGGGAGATTAATATTGGCCTTTGTGCTTGTGTGCCAGTCCTGTGTGCCATCTCTCAAATATTGGGCCACAGAAAGCCTAGTGTCTGATTTTGGTTTTAAAATTCTCCCAGAAAAAAAAAACAGTGGGAGATTAATATTGGCCTTTGTGCTTGTGTGCCAGTCCTGTGTGCCATCTCTCAAATACTGGGCCACAGAAAGCCTAGTGTGTGATTTTGGTTTTAAAATTCTCCCTGAAAAAAAAAATAAACAGTGGGAGATTAATATTGGCCTTTGTGCTTGTGTGCCAGTCCTGTGTGCCATCTCTCAAATATTGGGCCACAGAAAGCCTAGTGTCTGATTTTGTTTTTGTTTTTTATTTTGGTTTTAAAATTCTCCCTGAAAAAAAAAATAAACAGTGGGAGATTAATATTGGCCTTTGTGCTTGTGTGCCAGTCCTGTGTGCCATCTCTCAAATATTGGGCCACAGAAAGCCTAGTGTCTGATTTTGCTTTTAAAATTCTCCCAGAAAAAAAAAAAACAGTGGGAGATTAATATTGGCCTTTGTGCTTGTGTGCCAGTCCTGTGTGCCATCTCTCAAATACTGGGCCACAGAAGGCCTAGTGTGTGATTTTGGTTTTAAAATTCTCCCTGAAAAAAAAAATAAACAGTGGGAGATTAATATTGGCCTTTGTGCTTGTGTGCCAGTCCTGTGTGCCATCTCTCAAAAATATTGGGCCACAGAAAGCCTAGTGTCTGATTTTGGTTTTAAAATTCTCCCAGAAAAAAAAACAGTGGGAGATTAATATTGGCCTTTGTGCTTGTGTGCCAGTCCTGTGTGCCATCTCTCAAATATTGGGCCACAGAAAGCCTAGTGTCTGATTTTGGTTTTAAAATGCTCCCTGAAAAAAAAAAAACAGTGGGAGATTAATATTGGCCTTTGTGCTTGTGTGCCAGTCCTGTGTGCCATCTCTCAAATATTGGGCCACAGAAAGCCTAGTGTCTGATTGTGTTTTTGTTTTTTATTTTGGTTTTAAAATTCTCCCTGAAAATAAAAAACAGTGGGAGATTAATATTGGCCTTTGTGCTTGTGTGCCAGTCCTGTGTGCCATCTCTCAAATATTGGGCCACAGAAAGCCTAGTGTCTGATTTTGGTTTTAAAATTCTCCCACAAAAAAAAAAACAGTGGGAGATTAATATTGGCCTTTGTGCTTGTGTGCCAGTCCTGTGTGCCATCTCTCAAATACTGGGCCACAGAAAGCCTAGTGTGTGATTTTGGTTTTAAAATTCTCCCTGAAAAAGAAAATAAACAGTGGGAGATTAATATTGGCCTTTGTGCTTGTGTGCCAGTCCTGTGTGCCATCTCTCAAATATTGGGCCACAGAAAGCCTTGTGTCTCATTTTTTTTTTTGGGGGGGGTTTTAAAATTGTCCCTGAAAAAAAAAATAAACAGTGGGAGATTAATATTGGCCTTTGTGCTTGTGTGCCAGTCCTGTGTGCCATCTCTCAAATATTGGGCCACAGAAAGCCTAGTGTCTGATTTTTTAATTTTTTTAATTTTGGTTTTAAAATTCTCCCTGAAAAAAAAATAAACAGTGGGAGATTAATATTGGCCTTTGTGCTTGTGTGCCAGTCCTGTGTGCCATCTCTCAAATATTGGGCCACAGAAAGCCTAGTGTCTGATTTTGGTTTTAAAATTCTCCCTGAAAAAAAAAACAGTGGGAGATTAATATTGGCCTTTGTGCTTGTGTGCCAGTCCTGTGTGCCATCTCTCAAATATTGGGCCACAGAAAGGCTAGTGTCTGATTTTGTTTTTTTTTATTTTGGTTTTAAAATTCTCCCTGAAAAAAAAAATAAACAGTGGGAGATTAATATTGGCCTTTGTGCTTGTGTGCCAGTCCTGTGTGCCATCTCTCAAATATTGGGCCACAGAAAGCCTAGTGTCTGATTTTGTTTTTGTTTTTTATTTTGGTTTTAAAATTCTCCCTGAAAAAAAAATAAACAGTGGGAGATTAATATTGGCCTTTGTGCTTGTGTGCCAGTCCTGTGTGCCATCTCTCAAATATTGGGCCACAGAAAGCCTAGTGTCTGATTTTGGTTTTAAAATTCTCCCTGAAAAAAAAAAGTGGGAGATTAATATTGGCCTTTGTGCTTGTGTGCCAGTCCTGTGTGCCATCTCTCAAATACTGGGCCACAGAAAGCCTAGTGTGTGATTTTGGTTTTAAAATTCTCCCTGAAAAAAAAAACAGTGGGAGATTAATATTGGCCTTTGTGCTTGTGTGCCAGTCCTGTGTGCCATCTCTCAAATATTGGGCCACAGAAAGCCTAGTGTCTGATTTTGGTTTTAAAATTCTCCCTGAAAAAAAAAAACAGTGGGAGATTAATATTGGCCTTTGTGCTTGTGTGCCAGTCCTGTGTGCCATCTCTCAAATATTGGGCCACAGAAAGCCTAGTGTCTGATTTTGTTTTTGTTTTTTATTTTGGTTTTAAAATTCTCCCTGAAAAAAAAAAAACAGTGGGAGATTAATATTGGCCTTTGTGCTTGTGTGCCAGTCCTGTGTGCCATCTCTCAAATATTGGGCCACAGAAAGCCTAGTGTCTGATTTTGGTTTTAAAATTCTCCCACAAAAAAAAACCAGTGGGAGATTAATATTGGCCTTTGTGCTTGTGTGCCAGTCCTGTGTGCCATCTCTCAAATACTGGGCCACAGAAAGCCTAGTGTGTGATTTTGGTTTTAAAATTCTCCCTGAAAAAAAAAAATAAACAGTGGGAGATTAATATTGGACTTTGTGCTTGTGTGCCAGTCCTGTGTGCCATCTCTCAAATATTGGGCCACAGAAAGCCATGTGTCTCATTTTTTTTTTTTTTTTTGGTTTTAAAATAGTCCCTGAAAAAAAAAAATAAACAGTGGGAGATTAATATTGGCCTTTGTGCTTGTGTGCCAGTCCTGTGTGCCATCCCTCAAATATTGGGCCACAGAAAGCCTAGTGTCTTTTTTTTTTGTTGTTTTTATTTTGGTTTTAAAATTCTCCCTGAAAAAAAAAAAAACAGTGGGAGATTAATATTGGCCTTTGTGCTTGTGTGCCAGTCCTGTGTGCCATCTCTCAAATATTGGGCCACAGAAAGCCTAGTGTCTGATTTTGGTTTTAAAATTCTCCCTGAAAAAAAAATAAACAGTGGGAGATTAATATTGGCCTTTGTGCTTGTGTGCCAGTCCTGTGTGCCATCTCTCAAATATTGGGCCACAGAAAGCCTAGTGTCTGATTTTGTTTTTTTTTTTATTTTGGTTTTAAAATTCTCCCTGAAAAAAAAAATAAACAGTGGGAGATTAATATTGGCCTTTGTGCTTGTGTGCCAGTCCTGTGTGCCATCTCTCAAATATTGGGCCACAGAAAGCCTAGTGTCTGATTTTGGTTTTAAAATTCTTCCTGAAAAAAAAAAATAAACAGTGGGAGATTAATATTGGACTTTGTGCTTTTGTGCCAGTCCTGTGTGCCATCTCTCAAATATTGGGCCACAGAAAGCCATGTGTCTCATTTTTTTTTTTTTTGGTTTTAAAATAGTCCCTGAAAAAAAAAATAAACAGTGGGAGATTAATATTGGCCTTTGTGCTTGTGTGCCAGTCCTGTGTGCCATCCCTCAAATATTGGGCCACAGAAAGCCTAGTGTCTTTTTTTTTTGTTGTTTTTATTTTGGTTTTAAAATTCTCCCTGAAAAAAAAAATAAACAGTGGGTGATTAATATTGGCCTTTGTGCTTGTGTGCCAGTCCTGTGTGCCATCTCTCAAATATTGGGCCACAGAAAGCCTAGTGTCTGATTTTGGTTTTAAAATTCTCCCTGAAAAAAAAATAAACAGTGGGAGATTAATATTGGCCTTTGTGCTTGTGTGCCAGTCCTGTGTGCCATCTCTCAAATATTGGGCCACAGAAAGCCTAGTGTCTGATTTTGTTTTTTTTTTTATTTTGGTTTTAAAATTCTCCCTGAAAAAAAAAATAAACAGTGGGAGATTAATATTGGCCTTTGTGCTTGTGTGCCAGTCCTGTGTGCCATCTCTCAAATATTGGGCCACAGAAAGCCTAGTGTCTGATTTTGGTTTTAAAATTCTCCCAGAAAAAAAACAGTGGGAGATTAATATTGGCCTTTGTGCTTGTGTGCCAGTCCTGTGTGCCACCTCTCAAATATTGGGCCACAGAAAGCCTAGTGTCTGATTTTGGTTTTAAAATTCTCCCTGAAAAAAAAAATAAACAGTGGGAGATTAATATTGGCCTTTGTGCTTGTGTGCGAGTCATGTGTGCCATCTCTCAAATATTGGGCCACAGAAAGCCTTGTGTCTGATTTTTGTTTGTTTTTTAATTTTGGTTTTAAAATTCTCCCTGAAAAAAAAAATAAACACTGGGAGATTAATATTGGCCTTTGTGCTTGTGTGCCAGTCCTGTGTGCCATCTCTCAAATATTGGGCCACAGAAAGCCTAGTGTCTGATTTTGGTTTTAAAATTCTCCCTGAAAAAAAAAATAAACAGTGGGAGATTAATATTGGCGTTTGTGCTTGTGTGCCAGTCCTGTGTGCCATCTCTCAAATATTGGGCCACAGAAAGCCTAGTGTCTGATTTTGGTTTTAAAATTCTCCCAGAAAAAAAAAACAGTGGGAGATTAATATTGGCCTTTGTGCTTGCGTGCCAGTCCTGTGTGCCATCTCTCAAATATTGGGCCACAGAAAGCCTAGTGTCTGATTTTGTTTTTGTTTTTTATTTTGGTTTTAAAATTCTCCCTGAAAAAAAAAAATAAACAGTGGGAGATTAATATTGGCCTTTGTGCTTGTGTGCCAGTCCTGTGTGCCATCTCTCAAATATTGGGCCACAGAAAGCCTAGTGTCTGATTTTGCTTTTAAAATTCTCCCAGAAAAAAAAAACAGTGGGAGATTAATATTGGCCTTTGTGCTTGTGTGCCAGTCCTCTGTGCCATCTCTCAAATACTGGGCCACAGAAAGACTAGTGTGTGATTTTGGTTTTAAAATTCTCCCTGAAAAAAAAAATAAACAGTGGGAGATTAATATTGGCCTTTGTGCTTGTGTGCCAGTCCTGTGTGCCATCTCTCAAAAATATTGGGCCACAGAAAGCCTAGTGTCTGATTTTGGTTTTAATATTCTCCCAGAAAAAAAAACAGTGGGAGATTAATATTGGCCTTTGTGCTTGTGTGCCAGTCCTGTGTGCCATCTCTCAAATATTGGGCCACAGAAAGCCTAGTGTCTGATTTTGGTTTTAAAATTCTCCCTGAAAAAAAAATAAACAGTGGGAGTTTAATATTGGCCTTTGTGCTTGTGTGCCAGTCCTGTGTGCCATCTCTCAAATATTGGGCCACAGAAAGCCTAGTGTCTGATTTTGTTTTGTTTTTTATTTTGGTTTTAAAATTCTCCCTGAAAAAAAAAATAAACAGTGGGAGATTAATATTGGCCTTTGTGCTTGTGTGCCAGTCCTGTGTGCCATCTCTCAAATATTGGGCCACAGAAAGCCTAGTGTCTGATTTTGGTTTTAAAATTCTCCCAGAAAAAAAAAAACAGTGGGAGATTAATATTGGCCTTTGTGCTTGTGTGCCAGTCCTGTGTGCCATCTCTCAAATATTGGGCCACAGAAAGCCTAGTGTCTGATTTTGGTTTTAAAATTCTCCCTGAAAAAAAAAATAAACAGTGGGAGATTAATATTGGCCTTTGTGCTTGTGTGCGAGTCATGTGTGCCATCTCTCAAATATTGGGCCACAGAAAGCCTTGTGTCTGATTTTTGTTTGTTTTTTAATTTTGGTTTTAAAATTCTCCCTGAAAAAAAAAATAAACACTGGGAGATTAATATTGGCCTTTGTGCTTGTGTGCCAGTCCTGTGTGCCATCTCTCAAATATTGGGCCACAGAAAGCCTAGTGTCTGATTTTGGTTTTAAAATTCTCCCTGAAAAAAAAAATAAACAGTGGGAGATTAATATTGGCGTTTGTGCTTGTGTGCCAGTCCTGTGTGCCATCTCTCAAATATTGGGCCACAGAAAGCCTAGTGTCTGATTTTGGTTTTAAAATTCTCCCAGAAAAAAAAAACAGTGGGAGATTAATATTGGCCTTTGTGCTTGTGTGCCAGTCCTGTGTGCCATCTCTCAAATATTGGGCCACAGAAAGCCTAGTGTCTGATTTTGTTTTTGTTTTTTATTTTGGTTTTAAAATTCTCCCTGAAAAAAAAATAAACAGTGGGAGATTAATATTGGCCTTTGTGCTTGTGTGCCAGTCCTGTGTGCCATCTCTCAAATATTGGGCCACAGAAAGCCTAGTGTCTGATTTTGCTTTTAAAATTCTCCCAGAAAAAAAAAACAGTGGGAGATTAATATTGGCCTTTGTGCTTGTGTGCCAGTCCTCTGTGCCATCTCTCAAATACTGGGCCACAGAAAGCCTAGTGTGTGATTTTGGTTTTAAAATTCTCCCTGAAAAAAAAAATAAACAGTGGGAGATTAATATTGGCCTTTGTGCTTGTGTGCCAGTCCTGTGTGCCATCTCTCAAAAATATTGGGACACAGAAAGCCTAGTGTCTGATTTTGGTTTTAATATTCTCCCAGAAAAAAAAACAGTGGGAGATTAATATTGGCCTTTGTGCTTGTGTGCCAGTCCTGTGTGCCATCTCTCAAATATTGGGCCACAGAAAGCCTAGTGTCTGATTTTGGTTTTAAAATTCTCCCACAAAAAAAAAACAGTGGGAGATTAATATTGGCCTTTGTGCTTGTGTGCCAGTCCTGTGTGCCATCTCTCAAATACTGGGCCACAGAAAGCCTAGTGTGTGATTTTGGTTTTAAAATTCTCCCTGAAAAAAAAAATAAACAGTGGGAGATTAATATTGGCCTTTGTGCTTGTGTGCCAGTCCTGTGTGCCATCTCTCAAATATTGGGCCACAGAAAGCCTTGTGTCTCATTTTTTTTTTTTTTGGTTTTAAAATTGTCCCTGAAAAAAAAAATAAACAGTGGGAGATTAATATTGGCCTTTGTGCTTGTGTACCAGTCCTGTGTGCCATCTCTCAAATATTGGGCCACAGAAAGCCTAGTGTCTGATTTTTTTATTTGTTTTATTTTGGTTTTAAAATTCTCCCTGAAAAAAAAGTAAACAGTGGGAGATTAATATTGGCCTTTGTGCTTGTGTGCCAGTCCTGTGTGCCATCTCTCAAATATTGGGCCACAGAAAGCCTAGTGTCTGATTTTGGTTTTAAAATTCTCCCTGAAAAAAAAAAACAGTGGGAGATTAATATTGGCCTTTGTGCTTGTGTGCCAGTCCTGTGTGCCATCTCTCAAATATTGGGCCACAGAAAGGCTAGTGTCTGATTTTGTTTTTTTTTATTTTGGTTTTAAAATTCTCCCTGAAAAAAAAATAAACAGTGGGAGATTAATATTGGCCTTTGTGCTTGTGTGCCAGTCCTGTGTGCCATCTCTCAAATATTGGGCCACAGAAAGCCTAGTGTCTGATTTTGTTTTTGTTTTTTATTTTGGTTTTAAAATTCTCCCTGAAAAAAAAATAAACAGTGGGAGATTAATATTGGCCTTTGTGCTTGTGTGCCAGTCCTGTGTGCCATCTCTCAAATATTGGGCCACAGAAAGCCTAGTGTCTGATTTTGGTTTTAAAATTCTCCCTGAAAAAAAAAAAAAGTGGGAGATTAATATTGGCCTTTGTGCTTGTGTGCCAGTCCTGTGTGCCATCTCTCAAATACTGGGCCACAGAAAGCCTAGTGTGTGATTTTGGTTTTAAAATTCTCCCTGAAAAAAAAAATAAACAGTGGGAGATTATCATTGGCCTTTGTGCTTGTGTGCCAGTCCTGTGTGCCATCTCTCAAATATTGGGCCACAGAAAGCCTAGTGTCTTTTTTGTTGTTGTTGTTTTTATTTTGGTTTTAAAATTCTCCCTGAAAAAAAAAATAAACAGTGGGAGATTAATATTGGCCTTTGTGCTTGTGTGCCAGTCCTGTGTGCCATCTCTCAAATATTGGGCCACAGAAAGCCTAGTGTCTTTTTTTTGTTGTTGTTTTTATTTTGATTTTAAAATTCTCCCTGAAAAAAAAAATAAACAGTGGGAGATTAATATTGGCCTTTGTGCTTGTGTGCCAGTCCTGTGTGCCATCTCTCAAATATTGGGCCACAGAAAGCCTAGTGTCTGATTTTGGTTTTAAAATTCTCCCTGAAAAAAAAAAACAGTGGGAGATTAATATTGGCCTTTGTGCTTGTGTGCCAGTCCTGTGTGCCATCTCTCAAATATTGGGCCACAGAAAGCCTAGTGTCTGATTTTGGTTTTAAAATTCTCCCTAAAAAAAAAACAGTGGGAGATTAATATTGGCCTTTGTGCTTGTGTGCCAGTCCTGTGTGCCATCTCTCAAATATTGGGCCACAGAAAGCCTAGTGTCTGATTTTGTTTTTGTTTTTTATTTTGGTTTTAAAATTCTCCCTGAAAAAAAAAACAGTGGGAGATTAATATTGGCCTTTGTGCTTGTGTGCCAGTCCTGTGTGCCATCTCTCAAATATTGGGCCACAGAAAGCCTAGTGTCTGATTTTGGTTTTAAAATTCTCCCACAAAAAAAAATAAACACTGGGAGATTAATATTGGCCTTTGTGCTTGTGTGCCAGTCCTGTGTGCCATCTCTCAAATACTGGGCCACAGAAAGCCTAGTGTGTGATTTTGGTTTTAAAATTGTCCCTGAAAAAAAAAATAAACAGTGGGAGATTAATATTGGCCTTTGTGCTTGTGTGCCAGTCCTGTGTGCCATCTCTCAAATATTGGGCCACAGAAAGCCTTGTGTCTCATTTTTTTTTTTTGGTTTTAAAATTGTCCCTGAAAAAAAAAATAAACAGTGGGAGATTAATATTGGCCTTTGTGCTTGTGTGCCAGTCCTGTGTGCCATCTCTCAAATATTGGGCCACAGAAAGCCTAGTGTCTGATTTTTTTATTTGTTTTATTTTGGTTTTAAAATTCTCCCTGAAAAAAAAGTAAACAGTGGGAGATTAATATTGGCCTTTGTGCTTGTGTGCCAGTCCTGTGTGCCATCTCTCAAATATTGGGCCACAGAAAGCCTAGTGTCTGATTTTGGTTTTAAAATTCTCCCTGAAAAAAAAAAAAACAGTGGGAGATAAATATTGGCCTTTGTGCTTGTGTGCCAGTCCTGTGTGCCATCTCTCAAATATTGGGCCACAGAAAGGCTAGTGTCTGATTTTGTTTTTTTTTATTTTGGTTTTAAAATTCTCCCTGAGAAAAAAATAAACAGTGGGAGATTAATATTGGCCTTTGTGCTTGTGTGCCAGTCCTGTGTGCCATCTCTCAAATATTGGGCCACAGAAAGCCTAGTGTCTGATTTTGTTTTTGTTTTTTATTTTGGTTTTAAAATTCTCCCTGAAAAAAAAAAACAGTGGGAGATTAATATTGGCCTTTGTGCTTGTGTGCCAGTCCTGTGTGCCATCTCTCAAATATTGGGCCACAGAAAGCCTAGTGTCTGATTTTGGTTTTAAAATTCTCCCTGAAAAAAAAAAAAGTGGCAGATTAATATTGGCCTTTGTGCTTGTGTGCCAGTCCTGTGTGCCATTTCTCACATACTGGGCCACAGAAAGCCCAGTGTGTGATTTTGGTTTTAAAATTCTCCCTGAAAAAAAAAAATAAACAGTGGGAGATTAATATTGGCCTTTGTGCTTGTGTGCCAGTCCTGTGTGCCATCTCTCAAATATTGGGCCACAGAAAGCCTAGTGTCTTTTTTGTTGTTGTTTTTATTTTGGTTTTAAAAATATCCCTGAAAAAAAAAATAAACAGTGGGAGATTAATATTGGCCTTTGTGCTTGTGTGCCAGTCCTGTGTGCCATCTCTCAAATATTGGGCCACAGAAAGCCTAGTGTCTTTTTTTTTTGTTGTTGTTTTTATTTTGGTTTTAAAATTCTCCCTGAAAAAAAAAAAAACAATGGGAGATTAATATTGGCCTTTGTGCTTGTGTGCCAGTCCTGTGTGCCATCTCTCAAATATTGGGCCACAGAAAGCCTAGTGTCTGATTTTGGTTTTAAAATTCTCCCTGAAAAAAAAAAACAGTGGGAGATTAAAATTGGCCTTTGTGCTTGTGTGCCAGTCCTGTGTGCCATCTCTCAAATATTGGGCCACAGAAAGCCTAGTGTCTGATTTTGTTTTTGTTTTTTATTTTGTTTTTAAAATTCTCCCTGAAAAAAAAAACAGTGGGAGATTAATATTGGCCTTTGTGCTTGTGTGCCAGTCCTGTGTGCCATCTCTCAAATATTGGGCCACAGAAAGCCTAGTGTCTGATTTTGGTTTTAAAATTCTCCCACAAAAAAAAAAACAGTGGGAGATTAATATTGGCCTTTGTGCTTGTGTGCCAGTCCTGTGTGCCATCTCTCAAATACTGGGCCACAGAAAGCCTAGTGTGTGATTTTGTTTTTAAAATTCTCCCTGAAAAAAAAAATAAACAGTGGGAGATTAATATTGGCCTTTGTGCTTGTGTGCCAGTCCTGTGTGCCATCTCTCAAATATTGGGCCACAGAAAGCCATGTGTCTCATTTTTTTTTTTGTTTTAAAATTGTCCCTGAAAAGAAAAAATAAACAGTGGGAGATTAATATTGGCCTTTGTGCTTGTGTGCCAGTCCTGTGTGCCATCTCTCAAATATTGGGCCACAGAAAGCCATGTGTCTCATTTTTTTTTTTTGTTTTAAAATTGTCCCTGAAAAGAAAAAATAAACAGTGGGAGATTAATATTGGCCTTTGTGCTTGTGTGCCAGTCCTGTGTGCCATCTCTCAAATATTGGGCCACAGAAAGCCTAGTGTCTATTTTTTTTTGTTGTTTTTATTTTGGTTTTAAAATTCTCCCTGAAAAAAAAAATAAACAGTGGGAGATTAATATTGGCCTTTGTGCTTGTGTGCCAGTCCTGTGTGCCATCTCTCAAATATTGGGCCACAGAAAGCCTAGTGTCTGATTTTGGTTTTAAAATTCTCCGTGAAAAAAAAATAAACAGTGGGAGATTAATATTGGCCTTTGTGCTTGTGTGCCAGTCCTGTGTGCCATCTCTCAAATATTGGGCCACAGAAAGCCTAGTGTCTGATTTTTTTATTTTTTTTATTTTGGTTTTAAAATTCTCCCTGAAAAAAAAATAAACAGTGGGAGATTAATATTGGCCTTTGTGCTTGTGTGCCAGTCCTGTGTGCCATCTCTCAAATATTGGGCCACAGAAAGCCTAGTGTCTGATTTTGGTTTTAAAATTCTCCCAGAAAAAAAAACAGTGGGAGATTAATATTGGCCTTTGTGCTTGTGTGCCAGTCCTGTGAGCCATCTCTCAAATATTGGGCCACAGAAAGCCTAGTGTCTGATTTTGGTTTTAAAATTCTCCCTGAAAAAAAAAAACAGTGGGAGATTAATATTGGCCTTTGTGCTTGTGTGCCAGTCCTGTGTGCCATCTCTCAAATATTGGGCCACAGAAAGCCTAGTGTCTGATTTTGGTTTTAAAATTCTCCCTGAAAAAAAAAATAAACAGTGGAAGATTAATATTGGCCTCTGTGCTTGTGTGCGAGTCATGTGTGCCATCTCTCAAATATTGGGCCACAGAAAGCCTTGTGTCTCATTTTTTTTTTTTGGTTTTAAAATTGTCCCTGAAAAAAAAAAATAAACAGTGGGAGATTAATATTGGCCTTTGTGCTTGTGTGCCAGTCCTGTGTGCCATCTCTCAAATATTGGGCCACAGAAAGCCATGTGTCTCATTTTTTTTTGTTTTAAAATTGTCCCTGAAAAGAAAAAATAAACAGTGGGAGATTAATATTGGCCTTTGTGCTTGTGTGCCAGTCCTGTGTGCCATCTCTCAAATATTGGGCCACAGAAAGCCATGTGTCTCATTTTTTTTTTTTGTTTTAAAATTGTCCCTGAAAAGAAAAAATAAACAGTGGGAGATTAATATTGGCCTTTGTGCTTGTGTGCCAGTCCTGTGTGCCATCTCTCAAATATTGGGCCACAGAAAGCCTAGTGTCTATTTTTTTTTGTTGTTTTTATTTTGGTTTTAAAATTCTCCCTGAAAAAAAAAAATAAACAGTGGGAGATTAATATTGGCCTTTGTGCTTGTGTGCCAGTCCTGTGTGCCATCTCTCAAATATTGGGCCACAGAAAGCCTAGTGTCTGATTTTGGTTTTAAAATTCTCCGTGAAAAAAAAATAAACAGTGGGAGATTAATATTGGCCTTTGTGCTTGTGTGCCAGTCCTGTGTGCCATCTCTCAAATATTGGGCCACAGAAAGCCTAGTGTCTGATTTTTTTATTTTTTTTATTTTGGTTTTAAAATTCTCCCTGAAAAAAAAATAAACAGTGGGAGATTAATATTGGCCTTTGTGCTTGTGTGCCAGTCCTGTGTGCCATCTCTCAAATATTGGGCCACAGAAAGCCTAGTGTCTGATTTTGGTTTTAAAATTCTCCCAGAAAAAAAAACAGTGGGAGATTAATATTGGCCTTTGTGCTTGTGTGCCAGTCCTGTGAGCCATCTCTCAAATATTGGGCCACAGAAAGCCTAGTGTCTGATTTTGGTTTTAAAATTCTCCCTGAAAAAAAAAAACAGTGGGAGATTAATATTGGCCTTTGTGCTTGTGTGCCAGTCCTGTGTGCCATCTCTCAAATATTGGGCCACAGAAAGCCTAGTGTCTGATTTTGGTTTTAAAATTCTCCCTGAAAAAAAAAATAAACAGTGGAAGATTAATATTGGCCTCTGTGCTTGTGTGCGAGTCATGTGTGCCATCTCTCAAATATTGGGCCACAGAAAGCCTTGTGTCTCATTTTTTTTTTTGGTTTTAAAATTGTCCCTGAAAAAAAAAATAAACAGTGGGAGATTAATATTGGCCTTTGTGCTTGTGTGCCAGTCCTGTGTGCCATCTCTCAAATATTGGGCCACAGAAAGCCTAGTGTCTGATTTTTTTATTTGTTTTATTTTGGTTTTAAAATTCTCCCTGAAAAAAAGTAAACAGTGGGAGATTAATATTGGCCTTTGTGCTTGTGTGCCAGTCCTGTGTGCCATCTCTCAAATATTGGGCCACAGAAAGCCTAGTGTCTGATTTTGGTTTTAAAATTCTCCCTGAAAAAAAAAAAACAGTGGGAGATTAATATTGGCCTTTGTGCTTGTGTGCCAGTCCTGTGTGCCATCTCTCAAATATTGGGCCACAGAAAGGCTAGTGTCTGATTTTGTTTTTTTTTATTTTGGTTTTAAAATTCTCCCTGAAAAAAAAATAAACAGTGGGAGATTAATATTGGCCTTTGTGCTTGTGTGCCAGTCCTGTGTGCCATCTCTCAAATATTGGGCCACAGAAAGCCTAGTGTCTGATTTTGTTTTTGTTTTTTTTTTTGGTTTTAAAATTGTCCCTGAAAAAAAAAATAAACAGTGGGAGATTAATATTGGCCTTTGTGCTTGTGTGCCAGTCCTGTGTGCCATCTCTCAAATATTGGGCCACAGAAAGCCATGTGTCTCATTTTTTTTTGTTTTAAAATTGTCCCTGAAAAGAAAAAATAAACAGTGGGAGATTAATATTGGCCTTTGTGCTTGTGTGCCAGTCCTGTGTGCCATCTCTCAAATATTGGGCCACAGAAAGCCATGTGTCTCATTTTTTTTTTTGTTTTAAAATTGTCCCTGAAAAGAAAAAATAAACAGTGGGAGATTAATATTGGCCTTTGTGCTTGTGTGCCAGTCCTGTGTGCCATCTCTCAAATATTGGGCCACAGAAAGCCATGTGTCTCATTTTTTTTTTTTGTTTTAAAATTGTCCCTGAAAAGAAAAAATAAACAGTGGGAGATTAATATTGGCCTTTGTGCTTGTGTGCCAGTCCTGTGTGCCATCTCTCAAATATTGGGCCACAGAAAGCCTAGTGTCTATTTTTTTTTGTTGTTTTTATTTTGGTTTTAAAATTCTCCCTGAAAAAAAAAATAAACAGTGGGAGATTAATATTGGCCTTTGTGCTTGTGTGCCAGTCCTGTGTGCCATCTCTCAAATATTGGGCCACAGAAAGCCTAGTGTCTGATTTTGGTTTTAAAATTCTCCGTGAAAAAAAAATAAACAGTGGGAGATTAATATTGGCCTTTGTGCTTGTGTGCCAGTCCTGTGTGCCATCTCTCAAATATTGGGCCACAGAAAGCCTAGTGTCTGATTTTTTTATTTTTTTTATTTTGGTTTTAAAATTCTCCCTGAAAAAAAAATAAACAGTGGGAGATTAATATTGGCCTTTGTGCTTGTGTGCCAGTCCTGTGTGCCATCTCTCAAATATTGGGCCACAGAAAGCCTAGTGTCTGATTTTGGTTTTAAAATTCTCCCAGAAAAAAAAACAGTGGGAGATTAATATTGGCCTTTGTGCTTGTGTGCCAGTCCTGTGAGCCATCTCTCAAATATTGGGCCACAGAAAGCCTAGTGTCTGATTTTGGTTTTAAAATTCTCCCTGAAAAAAAAAAACAGTGGGAGATTAATATTGGCCTTTGTGCTTGTGTGCCAGTCCTGTGTGCCATCTCTCAAATATTGGGCCACAGAAAGCCTAGTGTCTGATTTTGGTTTTAAAATTCTCCCTGAAAAAAAAAATAAACAGTGGAAGATTAATATTGGCCTCTGTGCTTGTGTGCGAGTCATGTGTGCCATCTCTCAAATATTGGGCCACAGAAAGCCTTGTGTCTCATTTTTTTTTTTTGGTTTTAAAATTGTCCCTGAAAAAAAAAAATAAACAGTGGGAGATTAATATTGGCCTTTGTGCTTGTGTGCCAGTCCTGTGTGCCATCTCTCAAATATTGGGCCACAGAAAGCCATGTGTCTCATTTTTTTTTGTTTTAAAATTGTCCCTGAAAAGAAAAAATAAACAGTGGGAGATTAATATTGGCCTTTGTGCTTGTGTGCCAGTCCTGTGTGCCATCTCTCAAATATTGGGCCACAGAAAGCCATGTGTCTCATTTTTTTTTTTTGTTTTAAAATTGTCCCTGAAAAGAAAAAATAAACAGTGGGAGATTAATATTGGCCTTTGTGCTTGTGTGCCAGTCCTGTGTGCCATCTCTCAAATATTGGGCCACAGAAAGCCTAGTGTCTATTTTTTTTTGTTGTTTTTATTTTGGTTTTAAAATTCTCCCTGAAAAAAAAAAATAAACAGTGGGAGATTAATATTGGCCTTTGTGCTTGTGTGCCAGTCCTGTGTGCCATCTCTCAAATATTGGGCCACAGAAAGCCTAGTGTCTGATTTTGGTTTTAAAATTCTCCGTGAAAAAAAAATAAACAGTGGGAGATTAATATTGGCCTTTGTGCTTGTGTGCCAGTCCTGTGTGCCATCTCTCAAATATTGGGCCACAGAAAGCCTAGTGTCTGATTTTTTTATTTTTTTTATTTTGGTTTTAAAATTCTCCCTGAAAAAAAAATAAACAGTGGGAGATTAATATTGGCCTTTGTGCTTGTGTGCCAGTCCTGTGTGCCATCTCTCAAATATTGGGCCACAGAAAGCCTAGTGTCTGATTTTGGTTTTAAAATTCTCCCAGAAAAAAAAACAGTGGGAGATTAATATTGGCCTTTGTGCTTGTGTGCCAGTCCTGTGAGCCATCTCTCAAATATTGGGCCACAGAAAGCCTAGTGTCTGATTTTGGTTTTAAAATTCTCCCTGAAAAAAAAAAACAGTGGGAGATTAATATTGGCCTTTGTGCTTGTGTGCCAGTCCTGTGTGCCATCTCTCAAATATTGGGCCACAGAAAGCCTAGTGTCTGATTTTGGTTTTAAAATTCTCCCTGAAAAAAAAAATAAACAGTGGAAGATTAATATTGGCCTCTGTGCTTGTGTGCGAGTCATGTGTGCCATCTCTCAAATATTGGGCCACAGAAAGCCTTGTGTCTCATTTTTTTTTTTGGTTTTAAAATTGTCCCTGAAAAAAAAAATAAACAGTGGGAGATTAATATTGGCCTTTGTGCTTGTGTGCCAGTCCTGTGTGCCATCTCTCAAATATTGGGCCACAGAAAGCCTAGTGTCTGATTTTTTTATTTGTTTTATTTTGGTTTTAAAATTCTCCCTGAAAAAAAGTAAACAGTGGGAGATTAATATTGGCCTTTGTGCTTGTGTGCCAGTCCTGTGTGCCATCTCTCAAATATTGGGCCACAGAAAGCCTAGTGTCTGATTTTGGTTTTAAAATTCTCCCTGAAAAAAAAAAAAACAGTGGGAGATTAATATTGGCCTTTGTGCTTGTGTGCCAGTCCTGTGTGCCATCTCTCAAATATTGGGCCACAGAAAGGCTAGTGTCTGATTTTGTTTTTTTTTATTTTGGTTTTAAAATTCTCCCTGAAAAAAAAATAAACAGTGGGAGATTAATATTGGCCTTTGTGCTTGTGTGCCAGTCCTGTGTGCCATCTCTCAAATATTGGGCCACAGAAAGCCTAGTGTCTGATTTTGTTTTTGTTTTTTTTTTTGGTTTTAAAATTGTCCCTGAAAAAAAAAATAAACAGTGGGAGATTAATATTGGCCTTTGTGCTTGTGTGCCAGTCCTGTGTGCCATCTCTCAAATATTGGGCCACAGAAAGCCATGTGTCTCATTTTTTTTTGTTTTAAAATTGTCCCTGAAAAGAAAAAATAAACAGTGGGAGATTAATATTGGCCTTTGTGCTTGTGTGCCAGTCCTGTGTGCCATCTCTCAAATATTGGGCCACAGAAAGCCATGTGTCTCATTTTTTTTTTTTGTTTTAAAATTGTCCCTGAAAAGAAAAAATAAACAGTGGGAGATTAATATTGGCCTTTGTGCTTGTGTGCCAGTCCTGTGTGCCATCTCTCAAATATTGGGCCACAGAAAGCCTAGTGTCTATTTTTTTTTGTTGTTTTTATTTTGGTTTTAAAATTCTCCCTGAAAAAAAAAAATAAACAGTGGGAGATTAATATTGGCCTTTGTGCTTGTGTGCCAGTCCTGTGTGCCATCTCTCAAATATTGGGCCACAGAAAGCCTAGTGTCTGATTTTGGTTTTAAAATTCTCCGTGAAAAAAAAATAAACAGTGGGAGATTAATATTGGCCTTTGTGCTTGTGTGCCAGTCCTGTGTGCCATCTCTCAAATATTGGGCCACAGAAAGCCTAGTGTCTGATTTTTTTATTTTTTTTATTTTGGTTTTAAAATTCTCCCTGAAAAAAAAATAAACAGTGGGAGATTAATATTGGCCTTTGTGCTTGTGTGCCAGTCCTGTGTGCCATCTCTCAAATATTGGGCCACAGAAAGCCTAGTGTCTGATTTTGGTTTTAAAATTCTCCCAGAAAAAAAAACAGTGGGAGATTAATATTGGCCTTTGTGCTTGTGTGCCAGTCCTGTGAGCCATCTCTCAAATATTGGGCCACAGAAAGCCTAGTGTCTGATTTTGGTTTTAAAATTCTCCCTGAAAAAAAAAACAGTGGGAGATTAATATTGGCCTTTGTGCTTGTGTGCCAGTCCTGTGTGCCATCTCTCAAATATTGGGCCACAGAAAGCCTAGTGTCTGATTTTGGTTTTAAAATTCTCCCTGAAAAAAAAAATAAACAGTGGAAGATTAATATTGGCCTCTGTGCTTGTGTGCGAGTCATGTGTGCCATCTCTCAAATATTGGGCCACAGAAAGCCTTGTGTCTCATTTTTTTTTTTTGGTTTTAAAATTGTCCCTGAAAAAAAAAAAAAACAGTGGGAGATTAATATTGGCCTTTGTGCTTGTGTGCCAGTCCTGTGTGCCATCTCTCAAATATTGGGCCACAGAAAGCCTAGTGTCTGATTTTTTTATTTGTTTTATTTTGGTTTTAAAATTCTCCCTGAAAAAAAGTAAACAGTGGGAGATTAATATTGGCCTTTGTGCTTGTGTGCCAGTCCTGTGTGCCATCTCTCAAATATTGGGCACAGAAAGCCTAGTGTCTGATTTTGGTTTTAAAATTCTCCCTGAAAAAAAAAAAACAGTGGGAGATTAATATTGGCCTTTGTGCTTGTGTGCCAGTCCTGTGTGCCATCTCTCAAATATTGGGCCACAGAAAGGCTAGTGTCTGATTTTGTTTTTTTTTATTTTGGTTTTAAAATTCTCCCTGAAAAAAAAATAAACAGTGGGAGATTAATATTGGCCTTTGTGCTTGTGTGCCAGTCCTGTGTGCCATCTCTCAAATATTGGGCCACAGAAAGCCTAGTGTCTGATTTTGTTTTTGTTTTTTATTTTGGTTTTAAAATTCTCCCTGAAAAAAAAACAGTGGGAGATTAATATTGGCCTTTGTGCTTGTGTGCCAGTCCTGTGTGCCATCTCTCAAATATTGGGCCACAAAAAGCCTAGTGTCTGATTTTGGTTTTAAAATTCTCCCTGAAAAAAAAAAAAGTGGGAGATTAATATTGGCCTTTGTGCTTGTGTGCCAGTCCTGTGTGCCATCTCTCAAATACTGGGCCACAGAAAGCCTAGTGTGTGATTTTGGTTTTAAAATTCTCCCTGAAAAAAAAATAAACAGTGGGAGATTAATATTGGCCTTTGTGCTTGTGTGCCAGTCCTGTGTGCCATCTCTCAAATATTGGGCCACAGAAAGCCTAGTGTCTTTTTTGTTGTTGTTTTTATTTTGGTTTTAAAAATATCCCTGAAAAAAAAAATAAACAGTTGGAGATTAATATTGGCCTTTGTGCTTGTGTGCCAGTCCTGTGTGCCATCTCTCAAATATTGGGCCACAGAAAGCCTAGTGTCTTTTTTTTTGTTGTTGTTTTTATTTTGGTTTTAAAATTCTCCCTGAAAAAAAAAAAAAACAATGGGAGATTAATATTGGCCTTTGTGCTTGTGTGCCAGTCCTGTGTGCCATCTCTCAAATATTGGGCCACAGAAAGCCTAGTGTCTGATTTTGGTTTTAAAATTCTCCCTGAAAAAAAAAAAACAGTGGGAGATTAATATTGGCCTTTCTGCTTGTGTGCCAGTCCTGTGTGCCATCTCTCAAATATTGGGCCACAGAAAGCCTAGTGTCTGATTTTGTTTTTGTTTTTTATTTTGGTTTTAAAATTCTCCCTGAAAAAAAAAACAGTGGGAGATTAATATTGGCCTTTGTGCTTGTGTGCCAGTCCTGTGTGCCATCTCTCAAATATTGGGCCACAGAAAGCCTAGTGTCTGATTTTGGTTTTAAAATTCTCCCACACAAAAAAAAAACAGTGGGAGATTAATATTGGCCTTTGTGCTTGTGTGCCAGTCCTGTGTGCCATCTCTCAAATACTGGGCCACAGAAAGCCTAGTGTGTGATTTTGTTTTTAAAATTCTCCCTGAAAAAAAAAATAAACAGTGGGAGATTAATATTGGCCTTTGTGCTTGTGTGCCAGTCCTGTGTGCCATCTCTCAAATATTGGGCCACAGAAAGGCTAGTGTCTGATTTTGTTTTTTTTTATTTTGGTTTTAAAATTCTCCCTGAAAAAAAATAAACAGTGGGAGATTAATATTGGCCTTTGTGCTTGTGTGCCAGTCCTGTGTGCCATCTCTCAAATATTGGGCCACAGAAAGCCTAGTGTCTGATTTTGTTTTTGTTTTTTATTTTGGTTTTAAAATTCTCCCTGAAAAAAAAAACAGTGGGAGATTAATATTGGCCTTTGTGCTTGTGTGCCAGTCCTGTGTGCCATCTCTCAAATATTGGGCCACAGAAAGCCTAGTGTCTGATTTTGGTTTTAAAATTCTCCCTGAAAAAAAAAAAAAGTGGGAGATTAATATTGGCCTTTGTGCTTGTGTGCCAGTCCTGTGTGCCATCTCTCAAATATTGGGCCACAGAAAGCCTAGTGTCTGATTTTGGTTTTAAAATTCTACCTGAAAAAAAAAAGTGGGAGATTAATATTGGCCTTTGTGCTTGTGTGCCAGTCCTGTGTGCCATCTCTCAAATATTGGGCCACAGAAAGCCTAGTGTCTTTTTTGTTGTTGTTTTTATTTTGGTTTTAAAAATATCCCTGAAAAAAAAAATAAACAGTGGGAGATTAATATTGGCCTTTGTGCTTGTGTGCCAGTCCTGTGTGCCATCTCTCAAATATTGGGCCACAGAAAGCCTAGTGTCTTTTTTTTTGTTGTTGTTTTTATTTTGGTTTTAAAATTCTCCCTGAAAAAAAAAAAAACAATGGGAGATTAATATTGGCCTTTGTGCTTGTGTGCCAGTCCTGTGTGCCATCTCTCAAATATTGGGCCACAGAAAGCCTAGTGTCTGATTTTGGTTTTAAAATTCTCCCTGAAAAAAAAAAACAGTGGGAGATTAATATTGGCCTTTGTGCTTGTGTGCCAGTCCTGTGTGCCATCTCTCAAATATTGGGCCACAGAAAGCCTAGTGTCTGATTTTGTTTTTGTTTTTTATTTTGGTTTTAAAATTCTCCCTGAAAAAAAAAACAGTGGGAGATTAATATTGGCCTTTGTGCTTGTGTGCCAGTCCTGTGTGCCATCTCTCAAATATTGGGCCACAGAAAGCCTAGTGTCTGATTTTGGTTTTAAAATTCTCCCACAAAAAAAAAAACAGTGGGAGATTAATATTGGCCTTTGTGCTTGTGTGCCAGTCCTGTGTGCCATCTCTCAAATACTGGGCCACAGAAAGCCTAGTGTGTGATTTTGTTTTTAAAATTCTCCCTGAAAAAAAAAAAAAACAGTGGGAGATTAATATTGGCCTTTGTGCTTGTGTGCCAGTCCTGTGTGCCATCTCTCAAATATTGGGCCACAGAAAGGCTAGTGTCTGATTTTGTTTTTTTTTATTTTGGTTTTAAAATTCTCCCTGAAAAAAAAAATAAACAGTGGGAGATTAATATTGGCCTTTGTGCTTGTGTGCCAGTCCTGTGTGCCATCTCTCAAATATTGGGCCACAGAAAGCCTAGTGTCTGATTTTGTTTTTGTTTTTTATTTTGGTTTTAAAATTCTCCCTGAAAAAAAAATAAACAGTGGGAGATTAATATTGGCCTTTGTGCTTGTGTGCCAGTCCTGTGTGCCATCTCTCAAATATTGGGCCACAGAAAGCCTAGTGTCTGATTTTGGTTTTAAAATTCTCCCTGAAAAAAAAAAAAGTGGGAGATTAATATTGGCCTTTGTGCTTGTGTGCCAGTCCTGTGTGCCATCTCTCAAATACTGGGCCACAGAAAGCCTAGTGTGTGATTTTGGTTTTAAAATTCTCCCTGAAAAAAAAAACAGTGGGAGATTAATATTGGCCTTTGTGCTTGTGTGCCAGTCCTGTGTGCCATCTCTCAAATATTGGGCCACAGAAAGCCTAGTGTCTGATTTTGGTTTTAAAATTCTCCCTGAAAAAAAAAAACAGTGGGAGATTAATATTGGCCTTTGTGCTTGTGTGCCAGTCCTGTGTGCCATCTCTCAAATATTGGGCCACAGAAAGCCTAGTGTCTGATTTTGTTTTTGTTTTTTATTTTGGTTTTAAAATTCTCCCTGAAAAAAAAAAAACAGTGGGAGATTAATATTGGCCTTTGTGCTTGTGTGCCAGTCCTGTGTGCCATCTCTCAAATATTGGGCCACAGAAAGCCTAGTGTCTGATTTTGGTTTTAAAATTCTCCCACAAAAAAAAAACAGTGGGAGATTAATATTGGCCTTTGTGCTTGTGTGCCAGTCCTGTGTGCCATCTCTCAAATACTGGGCCACAGAAAGCCTAGTGTGTGATTTTGGTTTTAAAATTCTCCCTGAAAAAAAAAAATAAACAGTGGGAGATTAATATTGGACTTTGTGCTTGTGTGCCAGTCCTGTGTGCCATCTCTCAAATATTGGGCCACAGAAAGCCATGTGTCTCATTTTTTTTTTTTTTTTGGTTTTAAAATAGTCCCTGAAAAAAAAAATAAACAGTGGGAGATTAATATTGGCCTTTGTGCTTGTGTGCCAGTCCTGTGTGCCATCCCTCAAATATTGGGCCACAGAAAGCCTAGTGTCTTTTTTTTTTGTTGTTTTTATTTTGGTTTTAAAATTCTCCCTGAAAAAAAAAAACAGTGGGAGATTAATATTGGCCTTTGTGCTTGTGTGCCAGTCCTGTGTGCCATCTCTCAAATATTGGGCCACAGAAAGCCTAGTGTCTGATTTTGGTTTTAAAATTCTCCCTGAAAAAAAAATAAACAGTGGGAGATTAATATTGGCCTTTGTGCTTGTGTGCCAGTCCTGTGTGCCATCTCTCAAATATTGGGCCACAGAAAGCCTAGTGTCTGATTTTGTTTTTTTTTTTATTTTGGTTTTAAAATTCTCCCTGAAAAAAAAAATAAACAGTGGGAGATTAATATTGGCCTTTGTGCTTGTGTGCCAGTCCTGTGTGCCATCTCTCAAATATTGGGCCACAGAAAGCCTAGTGTCTGATTTTGGTTTTAAAATTCTTCCTGAAAAAAAAAAATAAACAGTGGGAGATTAATATTGGACTTTGTGCTTTTGTGCCAGTCCTGTGTGCCATCTCTCAAATATTGGGCCACAGAAAGCCATGTGTCTCATTTTTTTTTTTTTTGGTTTTAAAATAGTCCCTGAAAAAAAAAATAAAAAGTGGGAGATTAATATTGGCCTTTGTGCTTGTGTGCCAGTCCTGTGTGCCATCCCTCAAATATTGGGCCACAGAAAGCCTAGTGTCTTTTTTTTTTGTTGTTTTTATTTTGGTTTTAAAATTCTCCCTGAAAAAAAAAATAAACAGTGGGTGATTAATATTGGCCTTTGTGCTTGTGTGCCAGTCCTGTGTGCCATCTCTCAAATATTGGGCCACAGAAAGCCTAGTGTCTGATTTTGGTTTTAAAATTCTCCCTGAAAAAAAAATAAACAGTGGGAGATTAATATTGGCCTTTGTGCTTGTGTGCCAGTCCTGTGTGCCATCTCTCAAATATTGGGCCACAGAAAGCCTAGTGTCTGATTTTGTTTTTTTTTTTATTTTGGTTTTAAAATTCTCCCTGAAAAAAAAAATAAACAGTGGGAGATTAATATTGGCCTTTGTGCTTGTGTGCCAGTCCTGTGTGCCATCTCTCAAATATTGGGCCACAGAAAGCCTAGTGTCTGATTTTGGTTTTAAAATTCTTCCTGAAAAAAAAAAATAAACAGTGGGAGATTAATATTGGACTTTGTGCTTTTGTGCCAGTCCTGTGTGCCATCTCTCAAATATTGGGCCACAGAAAGCCATGTGTCTCATTTTTTTTTTTTTTGGTTTTAAAATAGTCCCTGAAAAAAAAAATAAAAAGTGGGAGATTAATATTGGCCTTTGTGCTTGTGTGCCAGTCCTGTGTGCCATCCCTCAAATATTGGGCCACAGAAAGCCTAGTGTCTTTTTTTTTTGTTGTTTTTATTTTGGTTTTAAAATTCTCCCTGAAAAAAAAAATAAACAGTGGGTGATTAATATTGGCCTTTGTGCTTGTGTGCCAGTCCTGTGTGCCATCTCTCAAATATTGGGCCACAGAAAGCCTAGTGTCTGATTTTGGTTTTAAAATTCTCCCTGAAAAAAAAATAAACAGTGGGAGATTAATATTGGCCTTTGTGCTTGTGTGCCAGTCCTGTGTGCCATCTCTCAAATATTGGGCCACAGAAAGCCTAGTGTCTGATTTTGTTTTTTTTTTTATTTTGGTTTTAAAATTCTCCCTGAAAAAAAAAATAAACAGTGGGAGATTAATATTGGCCTTTGTGCTTGTGTGCCAGTCCTGTGTGCCATCTCTCAAATATTGGGCCACAGAAAGCCTAGTGTCTGATTTTGGTTTTAAAATTCTCCCAGAAAAAAAACAGTGGGAGATTAATATTGGCCTTTGTGCTTGTGTGCCAGTCCTGTGTGCCACCTCTCAAATATTGGGCCACAGAAAGCCTAGTGTCTGATTTTGGTTTTAAAATTCTCCCTGAAAAAAAAAATAAACAGTGGGAGATTAATATTGGCCTTTGTGCTTGTGTGCGAGTCATGTGTGCCATTTCTCAAATATTGGGCCACAGAAAGCCTTGTGTCTGATTTTTGTTTGTTTTTTAATTTTGGTTTTAAAATTCTCCCTGAAAAAAAAAATAAACACTGGGAGATTAATATTGGCCTTTGTGCTTGTGTGCCAGTCCTGTGTGCCATCTCTCAAATATTGGGCCACAGAAAGCCTAGTGTCTGATTTTGGTTTTAAAATTCTCCCTGAAAAAAAAAATAAACAGTGGGAGATTAATATTGGCGTTTGTGCTTGTGTGCCAGTCCTGTGTGCCATCTCTCAAATATTGGGCCACAGAAAGCCTAGTGTCTGATTTTGGTTTTAAAATTCTCCCAGAAAAAAAAAACAGTGGGAGATTAATATTGGCCTTTGTGCTTGCGTGCCAGTCCTGTGTGCCATCTCTCAAATATTGGGCCACAGAAAGCCTAGTGTCTGATTTTGTTTTTGTTTTTTATTTTGGTTTTAAAATTCTCCCTGAAAAAAAAAAATAAACAGTGGGAGATTAATATTGGCCTTTGTGCTTGTGTGCCAGTCCTGTGTGCCATCTCTCAAATATTGGGCCACAGAAAGCCTAGTGTCTGATTTTGCTTTTAAAATTCTCCCAGAAAAAAAAAACAGTGGGAGATTAATATTGGCCTTTGTGCTTGTGTGCCAGTCCTCTGTGCCATCTCTCAAATACTGGGCCACAGAAAGACTAGTGTGTGATTTTGGTTTTAAAATTCTCCCTGAAAAAAAAAATAAACAGTGGGAGATTAATATTGGCCTTTGTGCTTGTGTGCCAGTCCTGTGTGCCATCTCTCAAAAATATTGGGCCACAGAAAGCCTAGTGTCTGATTTTGGTTTTAATATTCTCCCAGAAAAAAAAACAGTGGGAGATTAATATTGGCCTTTGTGCTTGTGTGCCAGTCCTGTGTGCCATCTCTCAAATATTGGGCCACAGAAAGCCTAGTGTCTGATTTTGGTTTTAAAATTCTCCCTGAAAAAAAAATAAACAGTGGGAGTTTAATATTGGCCTTTGTGCTTGTGTGCCAGTCCTGTGTGCCATCTCTCAAATATTGGGCCACAGAAAGCCTAGTGTCTGATTTTGTTTTGTTTTTTATTTTGGTTTTAAAATTCTCCCTGAAAAAAAAAATAAACAGTGGGAGATTAATATTGGCCTTTGTGCTTGTGTGCCAGTCCTGTGTGCCATCTCTCAAATATTGGGCCACAGAAAGCCTAGTGTCTGATTTTGGTTTTAAAATTCTCCCAGAAAAAAAAAACAGTGGGAGATTAATATTGGCCTTTGTGCTTGTGTGCCAGTCCTGTGTGCCATCTCTCAAATATTGGGCCACAGAAAGCCTAGTGTCTGATTTTGGTTTTAAAATTCTCCCTGAAAAAAAAAATAAACAGTGGGAGATTAATATTGGCGTTTGTGCTTGTGTGCCAGTCCTGTGTGCCATCTCTCAAATATTGGGCCACAGAAAGCCTAGTGTCTGATTTTGGTTTTAAAATTCTCCCAGAAAAAAAAAACAGTGGGAGATTAATATTGGCCTTTGTGCTTGTGTGCCAGTCCTGTGTGCCATCTCTCAAATATTGGGCCACAGAAAGCCTAGTGTCTGATTTTGTTTTTGTTTTTTATTTTGGTTTTAAAATTCTCCCTGAAAAAAAAATAAACAGTGGGAGATTAATATTGGCCTTTGTGCTTGTGTGCCAGTCCTGTGTGCCATCTCTCAAATATTGGGCCACAGAAAGCCTAGTGTCTGATTTTGCTTTTAAAATTCTCCCAGAAAAAAAAACAGTGGGAGATTAATATTGGCCTTTGTGCTTGTGTGCCAGTCCTCTGTGCCATCTCTCAAATACTGGGCCACAGAAAGCCTAGTGTGTGATTTTGGTTTTAAAATTCTCCCTGAAAAAAAAAATAAACAGTGGGAGATTAATATTGGCCTTTGTGCTTGTGTGCCAGTCCTGTGTGCCATCTCTCAAAAATATTGGGACACAGAAAGCCTAGTGTCTGATTTTGGTTTTAATATTCTCCCAGAAAAAAAAACAGTGGGAGATTAATATTGGCCTTTGTGCTTGTGTGCCAGTCCTGTGTGCCATCTCTCAAATATTGGGCCACAGAAAGCCTAGTGTCTGATTTTGGTTTTAAAATTCTCCCACAAAAAAAAAACAGTGGGAGATTAATATTGGCCTTTGTGCTTGTGTGCCAGTCCTGTGTGCCATCTCTCAAATACTGGGCCACAGAAAGCCTAGTGTGTGATTTTGGTTTTAAAATTCTCCCTGAAAAAAAAAATAAACAGTGGGAGATTAATATTGGCCTTTGTGCTTGTGTGCCAGTCCTGTGTGCCATCTCTCAAATATTGGGCCACAGAAAGCCTTGTGTCTCATTTTTTTTTTTTTTTGGTTTTAAAATTGTCCCTGAAAAAAAAAATAAACAGTGGGAGATTAATATTGGCCTTTGTGCTTGTGTACCAGTCCTGTGTGCCATCTCTCAAATATTGGGCCACAGAAAGCCTAGTGTCTGATTTTTTTATTTGTTTTATTTTGGTTTTAAAATTCTCCCTGAAAAAAAAGTAAACAGTGGGAGATTAATATTGGCCTTTGTGCTTGTGTGCCAGTCCTGTGTGCCATCTCTCAAATATTGGGCCACAGAAAGCCTAGTGTCTGATTTTGGTTTTAAAATTCTCCCTGAAAAAAAAAAACAGTGGGAGATTAATATTGGCCTTTGTGCTTGTGTGCCAGTCCTGTGTGCCATCTCTCAAATATTGGGCCACAGAAAGCCTAGTGTCTGATTTTGTTTTTGTTTTTTATTTTGGTTTTAAAATTCTCCCTGAAAAAAAAAAAAAAAGTGGGAGATTAATATTGGCCTTTGTGCTTGTGTGCCAGTCCTGTGTGCCATCTCTCAAATACTGGGCCACAGAAAGCCTAGTGTGTGATTTTGGTTTTAAAATTCTCCCTGAAAAAAAAAATAAACAGTGGGAGATTAACATTGGCCTTTGTGCTTGTGTGCCAGTCCTGTGTGCCATCTCTCAAATATTGGGCCACAGAAAGCCTAGTGTCTTTTTTGTTGTTGTTGTTTTTATTTTGGTTTTAAAATTCTCCCTGAAAAAAAAAATAAACAGTGGGAGATTAATATTGGCCTTTGTGCTTGTGTGCCAGTCCTGTGTGCCATCTCTCAAATATTGGGCCACAGAAAGCCTAGTGTCTTTTTTTTGTTGTTGTTTTTATTTTGATTTTAAAATTCTCCCTGAAAAAAAAAATAAACAGTGGGAGATTAATATTGGCCTTTGTGCTTGTGTGCCAGTCCTGTGTGCCATCTCTCAAATATTGGGCCACAGAAAGCCTAGTGTCTGATTTTGGTTTTAAAATTCTCCCTGAAAAAAAAAAACAGTGGGAGATTAATATTGGCCTTTGTGCTTGTGTGCCAGTCCTGTGTGCCATCTCTCAAATATTGGGCCACAGAAAGCCTAGTGTCTGATTTTGGTTTTAAAATTCTCCCTAAAAAAAAAACAGTGGGAGATTAATATTGGCCTTTGTGCTTGTGTGCCAGTCCTGTGTGCCATCTCTCAAATATTGGGCCACAGAAAGCCTAGTGTCTGATTTTGTTTTTGTTTTTTATTTTGGTTTTAAAATTCTCCCTGAAAAAAAAAACAGTGGGAGATTAATATTGGCCTTTGTGCTTGTGTGCCAGTCCTGTGTGCCATCTCTCAAATATTGGGCCACAGAAAGCCTAGTGTCTGATTTTGGTTTTAAAATTCTCCCACAAAAAAAAAACAGTGGGAGATTAATATTGGCCTTTGTGCTTGTGTGCCAGTCCTGTGTGCCATCTCTCAAATACTGGGCCACAGAAAGCCTAGTGTGTGATTTTGGTTTTAAAATTGTCCCTGAAAAAAAAAATAAACAGTGGGAGATTAATATTGGCCTTTGTGCTTGTGTGCCAGTCCTGTGTGCCATCTCTCAAATATTGGGCCACAGAAAGCCTTGTGTCTCATTTTTTTTTTTGGTTTTAAAATTGTCCCTGAAAAAAAAAATAAACAGTGGGAGATTAATATTGGCCTTTGTGCTTGTGTGCCAGTCCTGTGTGCCATCTCTCAAATATTGGGCCACAGAAAGCCTAGTGTCTGATTTTTTTATTTGTTTTATTTTGGTTTTAAAATTCTCCCTGAAAAAAAAGTAAACAGTGGGAGATTAATATTGGCCTTTGTGCTTGTGTGCCAGTCCTGTGTGCCATCTCTCAAATATTGGGCCACAGAAAGCCTAGTGTCTGATTTTGGTTTTAAAATTCTCCCTGAAAAAAAAAAAACAGTGGGAGATAAATATTGGCCTTTGTGCTTGTGTGCCAGTCCTGTGTGCCATCTCTCAAATATTGGGCCACAGAAAGGCTAGTGTCTGATTTTGTTTTTTTTTATTTTGGTTTTAAAATTCTCCCTGAGAAAAAAATAAACAGTGGGAGATTAATATTGGCCTTTGTGCTTGTGTGCCAGTCCTGTGTGCCATCTCTCAAATATTGGGCCACAGAAAGCCTAGTGTCTTTTTTGTTGTTGTTTTTATTTTGGTTTTAAAAATATCCCTGAAAAAAAAAATAAACAGTGGGAGATTAATATTGGCCTTTGTGCTTGTGTGCCAGTCCTGTGTGCCATCTCTCAAATATTGGGCCACAGAAAGCCTAGTGTCTTTTTTTTTGTTGTTGTTTTTATTTTGGTTTTAAAATTCTCCCTGAAAAAAAAAAAAACAATGGGAGATTAATATTGGCCTTTGTGCTTGTGTGCCAGTCCTGTGTGCCATCTCTCAAATATTGGGCCACAGAAAGCCTAGTGTCTGATTTTGGTTTTAAAATTCTCCCTGAAAAAAAAAAACAGTGGGAGATTAATATTGGCCTTTGTGCTTGTGTGCCAGTCCTGTGTGCCATCTCTCAAATATTGGGCCACAGAAAGCCTAGTGTCTGATTTTGTTTTTGTTTTTTATTTTGTTTTTAAAATTCTCCCTGAAAAAAAAAACAGTGGGAGATTAATATTGGCCTTTGTGCTTGTGTGCCAGTCCTGTGTGCCATCTCTCAAATATTGGGCCACAGAAAGCCTAGTGTCTGATATTGGTTTTAAAATTCTCCCACAAAAAAAAAAACAGTGGGAGATTAATATTGGCCTTTGTGCTTGTGTGCCAGTCCTGTGTGCCATCTCTCAAATACTGGGCCACAGAAAGCCTAGTGTGTGATTTTGTTTTTAAAATTCTCCCTGAAAAAAAAAATAAACAGTGGGAGATTAATATTGGCCTTTGTGCTTGTGTGCCAGTCCTGTGTGCCATCTCTCAAATATTGGGCCACAGAAAGCCATGTGTCTCATTTTTTTTTTTGTTTTAAAATTGTCCCTGAAAAGAAAAAATAAACAGTGGGAGATTAATATTGGCCTTTGTGCTTGTGTGCCAGTCCTGTGTGCCATCTCTCAAATATTGGGCCACAGAAAGCCATGTGTCTCATTTTTTTTTTTTGTTTTAAAATTGTCCCTGAAAAGAAAAAATAAACAGTGGGAGATTAATATTGGCCTTTGTGCTTGTGTGCCAGTCCTGTGTGCCATCTCTCAAATATTGGGCCACAGAAAGCCTAGTGTCTATTTTTTTTTGTTGTTTTTATTTTGGTTTTAAAATTCTCCCTGAAAAAAAAAATAAACAGTGGGAGATTAATATTGGCCTTTGTGCTTGTGTGCCAGTCCTGTGTGCCATCTCTCAAATATTGGGCCACAGAAAGCCTAGTGTCTGATTTTGGTTTTAAAATTCTCCGTGAAAAAAAAATAAACAGTGGGAGATTAATATTGGCCTTTGTGCTTGTGTGCCAGTCCTGTGTGCCATCTCTCAAATATTGGGCCACAGAAAGCCTAGTGTCTGATTTTTTTATTTTTTTTATTTTGGTTTTAAAATTCTCCCTGAAAAAAAAATAAACAGTGGGAGATTAATATTGGCCTTTGTGCTTGTGTGCCAGTCCTGTGTGCCATCTCTCAAATATTGGGCCACAGAAAGCCTAGTGTCTGATTTTGGTTTTAAAATTCTCCCAGAAAAAAAAACAGTGGGAGATTAATATTGGCCTTTGTGCTTGTGTGCCAGTCCTGTGAGCCATCTCTCAAATATTGGGCCACAGAAAGCCTAGTGTCTGATTTTGGTTTTAAAATTCTCCCTGAAAAAAAAAAACAGTGGGAGATTAATATTGGCCTTTGTGCTTGTGTGCCAGTCCTGTGTGCCATCTCTCAAATATTGGGCCACAGAAAGCCTAGTGTCTGATTTTGGTTTTAAAATTCTCCCTGAAAAAAAAAATAAACAGTGGAAGATTAATATTGGCCTCTGTGCTTGTGTGCGAGTCATGTGTGCCATCTCTCAAATATTGGGCCACAGAAAGCCTTGTGTCTCATTTTTTTTTTTTGGTTTTAAAATTGTCCCTGAAAAAAAAAAATAAACAGTGGGAGATTAATATTGGCCTTTGTGCTTGTGTGCCAGTCCTGTGTGCCATCTCTCAAATATTGGGCCACAGAAAGCCATGTGTCTCATTTTTTTTTGTTTTAAAATTGTCCCTGAAAAGAAAAAATAAACAGTGGGAGATTAATATTGGCCTTTGTGCTTGTGTGCCAGTCCTGTGTGCCATCTCTCAAATATTGGGCCACAGAAAGCCATGTGTCTCATTTTTTTTTTTTGTTTTAAAATTGTCCCTGAAAAGAAAAAATAAACAGTGGGAGATTAATATTGGCCTTTGTGCTTGTGTGCCAGTCCTGTGTGCCATCTCTCAAATATTGGGCCACAGAAAGCCTAGTGTCTATTTTTTTTTGTTGTTTTTATTTTGGTTTTAAAATTCTCCCTGAAAAAAAAAAATAAACAGTGGGAGATTAATATTGGCCTTTGTGCTTGTGTGCCAGTCCTGTGTGCCATCTCTCAAATATTGGGCCACAGAAAGCCTAGTGTCTGATTTTGGTTTTAAAATTCTCCGTGAAAAAAAAATAAACAGTGGGAGATTAATATTGGCCTTTGTGCTTGTGTGCCAGTCCTGTGTGCCATCTCTCAAATATTGGGCCACAGAAAGCCTAGTGTCTGATTTTTTTATTTTTTTTATTTTGGTTTTAAAATTCTCCCTGAAAAAAAAATAAACAGTGGGAGATTAATATTGGCCTTTGTGCTTGTGTGCCAGTCCTGTGTGCCATCTCTCAAATATTGGGCCACAGAAAGCCTAGTGTCTGATTTTGGTTTTAAAATTCTCCCAGAAAAAAAAACAGTGGGAGATTAATATTGGCCTTTGTGCTTGTGTGCCAGTCCTGTGAGCCATCTCTCAAATATTGGGCCACAGAAAGCCTAGTGTCTGATTTTGGTTTTAAAATTCTCCCTGAAAAAAAAAAACAGTGGGAGATTAATATTGGCCTTTGTGCTTGTGTGCCAGTCCTGTGTGCCATCTCTCAAATATTGGGCCACAGAAAGCCTAGTGTCTGATTTTGGTTTTAAAATTCTCCCTGAAAAAAAAAATAAACAGTGGAAGATTAATATTGGCCTCTGTGCTTGTGTGCGAGTCATGTGTGCCATCTCTCAAATATTGGGCCACAGAAAGCCTTGTGTCTCATTTTTTTTTTTGGTTTTAAAATTGTCCCTGAAAAAAAAAATAAACAGTGGGAGATTAATATTGGCCTTTGTGCTTGTGTGCCAGTCCTGTGTGCCATCTCTCAAATATTGGGCCACAGAAAGCCTAGTGTCTGATTTTTTTATTTGTTTTATTTTGGTTTTAAAATTCTCCCTGAAAAAAAGTAAACAGTGGGAGATTAATATTGGCCTTTGTGCTTGTGTGCCAGTCCTGTGTGCCATCTCTCAAATATTGGGCCACAGAAAGCCTAGTGTCTGATTTTGGTTTTAAAATTCTCCCTGAAAAAAAAAAAACAGTGGGAGATTAATATTGGCCTTTGTACTTGTGTGCCAGTCCTGTGTGCCATCTCTCAAATATTGGGCCACAGAAAGGCTAGTGTCTGATTTTGTTTTTTTTTATTTTGGTTTTAAAATTCTCCCTGAAAAAAAAATAAACAGTGGGAGATTAATATTGGCCTTTGTGCTTGTGTGCCAGTCCTGTGTGCCATCTCTCAAATATTGGGCCACAGAAAGCCTAGTGTCTGATTTTGTTTTTGTTTTTTTTTTTGGTTTTAAAATTGTCCCTGAAAAAAAAAATAAACAGTAGGAGATTAATATTGGCCTTTGTGCTTGTGTGCCAGTCCTGTGTGCCATCTCTCAAATATTGGGCCACAGAAAGCCATGTGTCTCATTTTTTTTTGTTTTAAAATTGTCCCTGAAAAGAAAAAATAAACAGTGGGAGATTAATATTGGCCTTTGTGCTTGTGTGCCAGTCCTGTGTGCTATCTCTCAAATATTGGGCCACAGAAAGCCATGTGTCTCATTTTTTTTTTTTGTTTTAAAATTGTCCCTGAAAAGAAAAAATAAACAGTGGGAGATTAATATTGGCCTTTGTGCTTGTGTGCCAGTCCTGTGTGCCATCTCTCAAATATTGGGCCACAGAAAGCCTAGTGTCTATTTTTTTTTGTTGTTTTTATTTTGGTTTTAAAATTCTCCCTGAAAAAAAAAAATAAACAGTGGGAGATTAATATTGGCCTTTGTGCTTGTGTGCCAGTCCTGTGTGCCATCTCTCAAATATTGGGCCACAGAAAGCCTAGTGTCTGATTTTGGTTTTAAAATTCTCCGTGAAAAAAAAATAAACAGTGGGAGATTAATATTGGCCTTTGTGCTTGTGTGCCAGTCCTGTGTGCCATCTCTCAAATATTGGGCCACAGAAAGCCTAGTGTCTGATTTTTTTATTTTTTTTATTTTGGTTTTAAAATTCTCCCTGAAAAAAAAATAAACAGTGGGAGATTAATATTGGCCTTTGTGCTTGTGTGCCAGTCCTGTGTGCCATCTCTCAAATATTGGGCCACAGAAAGCCTAGTGTCTGATTTTGGTTTTAAAATTCTCCCAGAAAAAAAAACAGTGGGAGATTAATATTGGCCTTTGTGCTTGTGTGCCAGTCCTGTGAGCCATCTCTCAAATATTGGGCCACAGAAAGCCTAGTGTCTGATTTTGGTTTTAAAATTCTCCCTGAAAAAAAAAAACAGTGGGAGATTAATATTGGCCTTTGTGCTTGTGTGCCAGTCCTGTGTGCCATCTCTCAAATATTGGGCCACAGAAAGCCTAGTGTCTGATTTTGGTTTTAAAATTCTCCCTGAAAAAAAAAATAAACAGTGGAAGATTAATATTGGCCTCTGTGCTTGTGTGCGAGTCATGTGTGCCATCTCTCAAATATTGGGCCACAGAAAGCCTTGTGTCTCATTTTTTTTTTTTGGTTTTAAAATTGTCCCTGAAAAAAAAAAAAAACAGTGGGAGATTAATATTGGCCTTTGTGCTTGTGTGCCAGTCCTGTGTGCCATCTCTCAAATATTGGGCCACAGAAAGCCTAGTGTCTGATTTTTTTATTTGTTTTATTTTGGTTTTAAAATTCTCCCTGAAAAAAAGTAAACAGTGGGAGATTAATATTGGCCTTTGTGCTTGTGTGCCAGTCCTGTGTGCCATCTCTCAAATATTGGGCACAGAAAGCCTAGTGTCTGATTTTGGTTTTAAAATTCTCCCTGAAAAAAAAAAAACAGTGGGAGATTAATATTGGCCTTTGTGCTTGTGTGCCAGTCCTGTGTGCCATCTCTCAAATATTGGGCCACAGAAAGGCTAGTGTCTGATTTTGTTTTTTTTTATTTTGGTTTTAAAATTCTCCCTGAAAAAAAAATAAACAGTGGGAGATTAATATTGGCCTTTGTGCTTGTGTGCCAGTCCTGTGTGCCATCTCTCAAATATTGGGCCACAGAAAGCCTAGTGTCTGATTTTGTTTTTGTTTTTTATTTTGGTTTTAAAATTCTCCCTGAAAAAAAAACAGTGGGAGATTAATATTGGCCTTTGTGCTTGTGTGCCAGTCCTGTGTGCCATCTCTCAAATATTGGGCCACAGAAAGCCTAGTGTCTGATTTTGGTTTTAAAATTCTCCCTGAAAAAAAAAAAAGTGGGAGATTAATATTGGCCTTTGTGCTTGTGTGCCAGTCCTGTGTGCCATCTCTCAAATACTGGGCCACAGAAAGCCTAGTGTGTGATTTTGGTTTTAAAATTCTCCCTGAAAAAAAAAATAAACAGTGGGAGATTAATATTGGCCTTTGTGCTTGTGTGCCAGTCCTGTGTGCCATCTCTCAAATATTGGGCCACAGAAAGCCTAGTGTCTTTTTTGTTGTTGTTTTTATTTTGGTTTTAAAAATATCCCTGAAAAAAAAAATAAACAGTGGGAGATTAATATTGGCCTTTGTGCTTGTGTGCCAGTCCTGTGTGCCATCTCTCAAATATTGGGCCACAGAAAGCCTAGTGTCTTTTTTTTTGTTGTTGTTTTTATTTTGGTTTTAAAATTCTCCCTGAAAAAAAAAAAAAACAATGGGAGATTAATATTGGCCTTTGTGCTTGTGTGCCAGTCCTGTGTGCCATCTCTCAAATATTGGGCCACAGAAAGCCTAGTGTCTGATTTTGGTTTTAAAATTCTCCCTGAAAAAAAAAAACAGTGGGAGATTAATATTGGCCTTTCTGCTTGTGTGCCAGTCCTGTGTGCCATCTCTCAAATATTGGGCCACAGAAAGCCTAGTGTCTGATTTTGTTTTTGTTTTTTATTTTGGTTTTAAAATTCTCCCTGAAAAAAAAAACAGTGGGAGATTAATATTGGCCTTTGTGCTTGTGTGCCAGTCCTGTGTGCCATCTCTCAAATATTGGGCCACAGAAAGCCTAGTGTCTGATTTTGGTTTTAAAATTCTCCCTGAAAAAAAAAAAAAACAGTGGGAGATTAATATTGGCCTTTGTGCTTGTGTGCCAGTCCTGTGTGCCATCTCTCAAATATTGGGCCACAGAAAGGCTAGTGTCTGATTTTGTTTTTTTTTATTTTGGTTTTAAAATTCTCCCTGAAAAAAAAAATAAACAGTGGGAGATTAATATTGGCCTTTGTGCTTGTGTGCCAGTCCTGTGTGCCATCTCTCAAATATTGGGCCACAGAAAGCCTAGTGTCTGATTTTGTTTTTGTTTTTTATTTTGGTTTTAAAATTCTCCCTGAAAAAAAAATAAACAGTGGGAGATTAATATTGGCCTTTGTGCTTGTGTGCCAGTCCTGTGTGCCATCTCTCAAATATTGGGCCACAGAAAGCCTAGTGTCTGATTTTGGTTTTAAAATTCTCCCTGAAAAAAAAAAAAGTGGGAGATTAATATTGGCCTTTGTGCTTGTGTGCCAGTCCTGTGTGCCATCTCTCAAATACTGGGCCACAGAAAGCCTAGTGTGTGATTTTGGTTTTAAAATTCTCCCTGAAAAAAAAAACAGTGGGAGATTAATATTGGCCTTTGTGCTTGTGTGCCAGTCCTGTGTGCCATCTCTCAAATATTGGGCCACAGAAAGCCTAGTGTCTGATTTTGGTTTTAAAATTCTCCCTGAAAAAAAAAAACAGTGGGAGATTAATATTGGCCTTTGTGCTTGTGTGCCAGTCCTGTGTGCCATCTCTCAAATATTGGGCCACAGAAAGCCTAGTGTCTGATTTTGTTTTTGTTTTTTATTTTGGTTTTAAAATTCTCCCTGAAAAAAAAAAAACAGTGGGAGATTAATATTGGCCTTTGTGCTTGTGTGCCAGTCCTGTGTGCCATCTCTCAAATATTGGGCCACAGAAAGCCTAGTGTCTGATTTTGGTTTTAAAATTCTCCCACAAAAAAAAAACAGTGGGAGATTAATATTGGCCTTTGTGCTTGTGTGCCAGTCCTGTGTGCCATCTCTCAAATACTGGGCCACAGAAAGCCTAGTGTGTGATTTTGGTTTTAAAATTCTCCCTGAAAAAAAAAAATAAACAGTGGGAGATTAATATTGGACTTTGTGCTTGTGTGCCAGTCCTGTGTGCCATCTCTCAAATATTGGGCCACAGAAAGCCATGTGTCTCATTTTTTTTTTTTTTTTGGTTTTAAAATAGTCCCTGAAAAAAAAAATAAACAGTGGGAGATTAATATTGGCCTTTGTGCTTGTGTGCCAGTCCTGTGTGCCATCCCTCAAATATTGGGCCACAGAAAGCCTAGTGTCTTTTTTTTTTGTTGTTTTTATTTTGGTTTTAAAATTCTCCCTGAAAAAAAAAAACAGTGGGAGATTAATATTGGCCTTTGTGCTTGTGTGCCAGTCCTGTGTGCCATCTCTCAAATATTGGGCCACAGAAAGCCTAGTGTCTGATTTTGGTTTTAAAATTCTCCCTGAAAAAAAAATAAACAGTGGGAGATTAATATTGGCCTTTGTGCTTGTGTGCCAGTCCTGTGTGCCATCTCTCAAATATTGGGCCACAGAAAGCCTAGTGTCTGATTTTGTTTTTTTTTTTATTTTGGTTTTAAAATTCTCCCTGAAAAAAAAAATAAACAGTGGGAGATTAATATTGGCCTTTGTGCTTGTGTGCCAGTCCTGTGTGCCATCTCTCAAATATTGGGCCACAGAAAGCCTAGTGTCTGATTTTGGTTTTAAAATTCTTCCTGAAAAAAAAAAATAAACAGTGGGAGATTAATATTGGACTTTGTGCTTTTGTGCCAGTCCTGTGTGCCATCTCTCAAATATTGGGCCACAGAAAGCCATGTGTCTCATTTTTTTTTTTTTGGTTTTAAAATAGTCCCTGAAAAAAAAAATAAAAAGTGGGAGATTAATATTGGCCTTTGTGCTTGTGTGCCAGTCCTGTGTGCCATCCCTCAAATATTGGGCCACAGAAAGCCTAGTGTCTTTTTTTTTTGTTGTTTTTATTTTGGTTTTAAAATTCTCCCTGAAAAAAAAAATAAACAGTGGGTGATTAATATTGGCCTTTGTGCTTGTGTGCCAGTCCTGTGTGCCATCTCTCAAATATTGGGCCACAGAAAGCCTAGTGTCTGATTTTGGTTTTAAAATTCTCCCTGAAAAAAAAATAAACAGTGGGAGATTAATATTGGCCTTTGTGCTTGTGTGCCAGTCCTGTGTGCCATCTCTCAAATATTGGGCCACAGAAAGCCTAGTGTCTGATTTTGTTTTTTTTTTTATTTTGGTTTTAAAATTCTCCCTGAAAAAAAAAATAAACAGTGGGAGATTAATATTGGCCTTTGTGCTTGTGTGCCAGTCCTGTGTGCCATCTCTCAAATATTGGGCCACAGAAAGCCTAGTGTCTGATTTTGGTTTTAAAATTCTCCCAGAAAAAAAACAGTGGGAGATTAATATTGGCCTTTGTGCTTGTGTGCCAGTCCTGCGTGCCACCTCTCAAATATTGGGCCACAGAAAGCCTAGTGTCTGATTTTGGTTTTAAAATTCTCCCTGAAAAAAAAAATAAACAGTGGGAGATTAATATTGGCCTTTGTGCTTGTGTGCGAGTCATGTGTGCCATTTCTCAAATATTGGGCCACAGAAAGCCTTGTGTCTGATTTTTGTTTGTTTTTTAATTTTGGTTTTAAAATTCTCCCTGAAAAAAAAAATAAACACTGGGAGATTAATATTGGCCTTTGTGCTTGTGTGCCAGTCCTGTGTGCCATCTCTCAAATATTGGGCCACAGAAAGCCTAGTGTCTGATTTTGGTTTTAAAATTCTCCCTGAAAAAAAAAATAAACAGTGGGAGATTAATATTGGCGTTTGTGCTTGTGTGCCAGTCCTGTGTGCCATCTCTCAAATATTGGGCCACAGAAAGCCTAGTGTCTGATTTTGGTTTTAAAATTCTCCCAGAAAAAAAAAACAGTGGGAGATTAATATTGGCCTTTGTGCTTGCGTGCCAGTCCTGTGTGCCATCTCTCAAATATTGGGCCACAGAAAGCCTAGTGTCTGATTTTGTTTTTGTTTTTTATTTTGGTTTTAAAATTCTCCCTGAAAAAAAAAAATAAACAGTGGGAGATTAATATTGGCCTTTGTGCTTGTGTGCCAGTCCTGTGTGCCATCTCTCAAATATTGGGCCACAGAAAGCCTAGTGTCTGATTTTGCTTTTAAAATTCTCCCAGAAAAAAAAAACAGTGGGAGATTAATATTGGCCTTTGTGCTTGTGTGCCAGTCCTCTGTGCCATCTCTCAAATACTGGGCCACAGAAAGACTAGTGTGTGATTTTGGTTTTAAAATTCTCCCTGAAAAAAAAAATAAACAGTGGGAGATTAATATTGGCCTTTGTGCTTGTGTGCCAGTCCTGTGTGCCATCTCTCAAAAATATTGGGCCACAGAAAGCCTAGTGTCTGATTTTGGTTTTAATATTCTCCCAGAAAAAAAAACAGTGGGAGATTAATATTGGCCTTTGTGCTTGTGTGCCAGTCCTGTGTGCCATCTCTCAAATATTGGGCCACAGAAAGCCTAGTGTCTGATTTTGGTTTTAAAATTCTCCCTGAAAAAAAAATAAACAGTGGGAGTTTAATATTGGCCTTTGTGCTTGTGTGCCAGTCCTGTGTGCCATCTCTCAAATATTGGGCCACAGAAAGCCTAGTGTCTGATTTTGTTTTGTTTTTTATTTTGGTTTTAAAATTCTCCCTGAAAAAAAAAATAAACAGTGGGAGATTAATATTGGCCTTTGTGCTTGTGTGCCAGTCCTGTGTGCCATCTCTCAAATATTGGGCCACAGAAAGCCTAGTGTCTGATTTTGGTTTTAAAATTCTCCCAGAAAAAAAAAACAGTGGGAGATTAATATTGGCCTTTGTGCTTGTGTGCCAGTCCTGTGTGCCATCTCTCAAATATTGGGCCACAGAAAGCCTAGTGTCTGATTTTGGTTTTAAAATTCTCCCTGAAAAAAAAAATAAACAGTGGGAGATTAATATTGGCGTTTGTGCTTGTGTGCCAGTCCTGTGTGCCATCTCTCAAATATTGGGCCACAGAAAGCCTAGTGTCTGATTTTGGTTTTAAAATTCTCCCAGAAAAAAAAAACAGTGGGAGATTAATATTGGCCTTTGTGCTTGTGTGCCAGTCCTGTGTGCCATCTCTCAAATATTGGGCCACAGAAAGCCTAGTGTCTGATTTTGTTTTTGTTTTTTATTTTGGTTTTAAAATTCTCCCTGAAAAAAAAATAAACAGTGGGAGATTAATATTGGCCTTTGTGCTTGTGTGCCAGTCCTGTGTGCCATCTCTCAAATATTGGGCCACAGAAAGCCTAGTGTCTGATTTTGCTTTTAAAATTCTCCCAGAAAAAAAAACAGTGGGAGATTAATATTGGCCTTTGTGCTTGTGTGCCAGTCCTCTGTGCCATCTCTCAAATACTGGGCCACAGAAAGCCTAGTGTGTGATTTTGGTTTTAAAATTCTCCCTGAAAAAAAAAATAAACAGTGGGAGATTAATATTGGCCTTTGTGCTTGTGTGCCAGTCCTGTGTGCCATCTCTCAAAAATATTGGGACACAGAAAGCCTAGTGTCTGATTTTGGTTTTAATATTCTCCCAGAAAAAAAAACAGTGGGAGATTAATATTGGCCTTTGTGCTTGTGTGCCAGTCCTGTGTGCCATCTCTCAAATATTGGGCCACAGAAAGCCTAGTGTCTGATTTTGGTTTTAAAATTCTCCCACAAAAAAAAAACAGTGGGAGATTAATATTGGCCTTTGTGCTTGTGTGCCAGTCCTGTGTGCCATCTCTCAAATACTGGGCCACAGAAAGCCTAGTGTGTGATTTTGGTTTTAAAATTCTCCCTGAAAAAAAAAATAAACAGTGGGAGATTAATATTGGCCTTTGTGCTTGTGTGCCAGTCCTGTGTGCCATCTCTCAAATATTGGGCCACAGAAAGCCTTGTGTCTCATTTTTTTTTTTTTTGGTTTTAAAATTGTCCCTGAAAAAAAAAATAAACAGTGGGAGATTAATATTGGCCTTTGTGCTTGTGTACCAGTCCTGTGTGCCATCTCTCAAATATTGGGCCACAGAAAGCCTAGTGTCTGATTTTTTTATTTGTTTTATTTTGGTTTTAAAATTCTCCCTGAAAAAAAAGTAAACAGTGGGAGATTAATATTGGCCTTTGTGCTTGTGTGCCAGTCCTGTGTGCCATCTCTCAAATATTGGGCCACAGAAAGCCTAGTGTCTGATTTTGGTTTTAAAATTCTCCCTGAAAAAAAAAAACAGTGGGAGATTAATATTGGCCTTTGTGCTTGTGTGCCAGTCCTGTGTGCCATCTCTCAAATATTGGGCCACAGAAAGCCTAGTGTCTGATTTTGTTTTTGTTTTTTATTTTGGTTTTAAAATTCTCCCTGAAAAAAAAAAAAAAAGTGGGAGATTAATATTGGCCTTTGTGCTTGTGTGCCAGTCCTGTGTGCCATCTCTCAAATACTGGGCCACAGAAAGCCTAGTGTGTGATTTTGGTTTTAAAATTCTCCCTGAAAAAAAAAATAAACAGTGGGAGATTAACATTGGCCTTTGTGCTTGTGTGCCAGTCCTGTGTGCCATCTCTCAAATATTGGGCCACAGAAAGCCTAGTGTCTTTTTTGTTGTTGTTGTTTTTATTTTGGTTTTAAAATTCTCCCTGAAAAAAAAAATAAACAGTGGGAGATTAATATTGGCCTTTGTGCTTGTGTGCCAGTCCTGTGTGCCATCTCTCAAATATTGGGCCACAGAAAGCCTAGTGTCTTTTTTTTGTTGTTGTTTTTATTTTGATTTTAAAATTCTCCCTGAAAAAAAAAATAAACAGTGGGAGATTAATATTGGCCTTTGTGCTTGTGTGCCAGTCCTGTGTGCCATCTCTCAAATATTGGGCCACAGAAAGCCTAGTGTCTGATTTTGGTTTTAAAATTCTCCCTGAAAAAAAAAACAGTGGGAGATTAATATTGGCCTTTGTGCTTGTGTGCCAGTCCTGTGTGCCATCTCTCAAATATTGGGCCACAGAAAGCCTAGTGTCTGATTTTGGTTTTAAAATTCTCCCTAAAAAAAAAACAGTGGGAGATTAATATTGGCCTTTGTGCTTGTGTGCCAGTCCTGTGTGCCATCTCTCAAATATTGGGCCACAGAAAGCCTAGTGTCTGATTTTGTTTTTGTTTTTTATTTTGGTTTTAAAATTCTCCCTGAAAAAAAAAACAGTGGGAGATTAATATTGGCCTTTGTGCTTGTGTGCCAGTCCTGTGTGCCATCTCTCAAATATTGGGCCACAGAAAGCCTAGTGTCTGATTTTGGTTTTAAAATTCTCCCACAAAAAAAAAACAGTGGGAGATTAATATTGGCCTTTGTGCTTGTGTGCCAGTCCTGTGTGCCATCTCTCAAATACTGGGCCACAGAAAGCCTAGTGTGTGATTTTGGTTTTAAAATTGTCCCTGAAAAAAAAAATAAACAGTGGGAGATTAATATTGGCCTTTGTGCTTGTGTGCCAGTCCTGTGTGCCATCTCTCAAATATTGGGCCACAGAAAGCCTTGTGTCTCATTTTTTTTTTTGGTTTTAAAATTGTCCCTGAAAAAAAAAATAAACAGTGGGAGATTAATATTGGCCTTTGTGCTTGTGTGCCAGTCCTGTGTGCCATCTCTCAAATATTGGGCCACAGAAAGCCTAGTGTCTGATTTTTTTATTTGTTTTATTTTGGTTTTAAAATTCTCCCTGAAAAAAAAGTAAACAGTGGGAGATTAATATTGGCCTTTGTGCTTGTGTGCCAGTCCTGTGTGCCATCTCTCAAATATTGGGCCACAGAAAGCCTAGTGTCTGATTTTGGTTTTAAAATTCTCCCTGAAAAAAAAAAAACAGTGGGAGATAAATATTGGCCTTTGTGCTTGTGTGCCAGTCCTGTGTGCCATCTCTCAAATATTGGGCCACAGAAAGGCTAGTGTCTGATTTTGTTTTTTTTTATTTTGGTTTTAAAATTCTCCCTGAGAAAAAAATAAACAGTGGGAGATTAATATTGGCCTTTGTGCTTGTGTGCCAGTCCTGTGTGCCATCTCTCAAATATTGGGCCACAGAAAGCCTAGTGTCTTTTTTGTTGTTGTTTTTATTTTGGTTTTAAAAATATCCCTGAAAAAAAAAATAAACAGTGGGAGATTAATATTGGCCTTTGTGCTTGTGTGCCAGTCCTGTGTGCCATCTCTCAAATATTGGGCCACAGAAAGCCTAGTGTCTTTTTTTTTGTTGTTGTTTTTATTTTGGTTTTAAAATTCTCCCTGAAAAAAAAAAAAACAATGGGAGATTAATATTGGCCTTTGTGCTTGTGTGCCAGTCCTGTGTGCCATCTCTCAAATATTGGGCCACAGAAAGCCTAGTGTCTGATTTTGGTTTTAAAATTCTCCCTGAAAAAAAAAAACAGTGGGAGATTAATATTGGCCTTTGTGCTTGTGTGCCAGTCCTGTGTGCCATCTCTCAAATATTGGGCCACAGAAAGCCTAGTGTCTGATTTTGTTTTTGTTTTTTATTTTGTTTTTAAAATTCTCCCTGAAAAAAAAAACAGTGGGAGATTAATATTGGCCTTTGTGCTTGTGTGCCAGTCCTGTGTGCCATCTCTCAAATATTGGGCCACAGAAAGCCTAGTGTCTGATATTGGTTTTAAAATTCTCCCACAAAAAAAAAAACAGTGGGAGATTAATATTGGCCTTTGTGCTTGTGTGCCAGTCCTGTGTGCCATCTCTCAAATACTGGGCCACAGAAAGCCTAGTGTGTGATTTTGTTTTTAAAATTCTCCCTGAAAAAAAAAATAAACAGTGGGAGATTAATATTGGCCTTTGTGCTTGTGTGCCAGTCCTGTGTGCCATCTCTCAAATATTGGGCCACAGAAAGCCATGTGTCTCATTTTTTTTTTTGTTTTAAAATTGTCCCTGAAAAGAAAAAATAAACAGTGGGAGATTAATATTGGCCTTTGTGCTTGTGTGCCAGTCCTGTGTGCCATCTCTCAAATATTGGGCCACAGAAAGCCATGTGTCTCATTTTTTTTTTTTGTTTTAAAATTGTCCCTGAAAAGAAAAAATAAACAGTGGGAGATTAATATTGGCCTTTGTGCTTGTGTGCCAGTCCTGTGTGCCATCTCTCAAATATTGGGCCACAGAAAGCCTAGTGTCTATTTTTTTTTGTTGTTTTTATTTTGGTTTTAAAATTCTCCCTGAAAAAAAAAATAAACAGTGGGAGATTAATATTGGCCTTTGTGCTTGTGTGCCAGTCCTGTGTGCCATCTCTCAAATATTGGGCCACAGAAAGCCTAGTGTCTGATTTTGGTTTTAAAATTCTCCGTGAAAAAAAAATAAACAGTGGGAGATTAATATTGGCCTTTGTGCTTGTGTGCCAGTCCTGTGTGCCATCTCTCAAATATTGGGCCACAGAAAGCCTAGTGTCTGATTTTTTTATTTTTTTTATTTTGGTTTTAAAATTCTCCCTGAAAAAAAAATAAACAGTGGGAGATTAATATTGGCCTTTGTGCTTGTGTGCCAGTCCTGTGTGCCATCTCTCAAATATTGGGCCACAGAAAGCCTAGTGTCTGATTTTGGTTTTAAAATTCTCCCAGAAAAAAAAACAGTGGGAGATTAATATTGGCCTTTGTGCTTGTGTGCCAGTCCTGTGAGCCATCTCTCAAATATTGGGCCACAGAAAGCCTAGTGTCTGATTTTGGTTTTAAAATTCTCCCTGAAAAAAAAAAACAGTGGGAGATTAATATTGGCCTTTGTGCTTGTGTGCCAGTCCTGTGTGCCATCTCTCAAATATTGGGCCACAGAAAGCCTAGTGTCTGATTTTGGTTTTAAAATTCTCCCTGAAAAAAAAAATAAACAGTGGAAGATTAATATTGGCCTCTGTGCTTGTGTGCGAGTCATGTGTGCCATCTCTCAAATATTGGGCCACAGAAAGCCTTGTGTCTCATTTTTTTTTTTTGGTTTTAAAATTGTCCCTGAAAAAAAAAAATAAACAGTGGGAGATTAATATTGGCCTTTGTGCTTGTGTGCCAGTCCTGTGTGCCATCTCTCAAATATTGGGCCACAGAAAGCCATGTGTCTCATTTTTTTTTGTTTTAAAATTGTCCCTGAAAAGAAAAAATAAACAGTGGGAGATTAATATTGGCCTTTGTGCTTGTGTGCCAGTCCTGTGTGCCATCTCTCAAATATTGGGCCACAGAAAGCCATGTGTCTCATTTTTTTTTTTTGTTTTAAAATTGTCCCTGAAAAGAAAAAATAAACAGTGGGAGATTAATATTGGCCTTTGTGCTTGTGTGCCAGTCCTGTGTGCCATCTCTCAAATATTGGGCCACAGAAAGCCTAGTGTCTATTTTTTTTTGTTGTTTTTATTTTGGTTTTAAAATTCTCCCTGAAAAAAAAAAATAAACAGTGGGAGATTAATATTGGCCTTTGTGCTTGTGTGCCAGTCCTGTGTGCCATCTCTCAAATATTGGGCCACAGAAAGCCTAGTGTCTGATTTTGGTTTTAAAATTCTCCGTGAAAAAAAAATAAACAGTGGGAGATTAATATTGGCCTTTGTGCTTGTGTGCCAGTCCTGTGTGCCATCTCTCAAATATTGGGCCACAGAAAGCCTAGTGTCTGATTTTTTTATTTTTTTTATTTTGGTTTTAAAATTCTCCCTGAAAAAAAAATAAACAGTGGGAGATTAATATTGGCCTTTGTGCTTGTGTGCCAGTCCTGTGTGCCATCTCTCAAATATTGGGCCACAGAAAGCCTAGTGTCTGATTTTGGTTTTAAAATTCTCCCAGAAAAAAAAACAGTGGGAGATTAATATTGGCCTTTGTGCTTGTGTGCCAGTCCTGTGAGCCATCTCTCAAATATTGGGCCACAGAAAGCCTAGTGTCTGATTTTGGTTTTAAAATTCTCCCTGAAAAAAAAAAACAGTGGGAGATTAATATTGGCCTTTGTGCTTGTGTGCCAGTCCTGTGTGCCATCTCTCAAATATTGGGCCACAGAAAGCCTAGTGTCTGATTTTGGTTTTAAAATTCTCCCTGAAAAAAAAAATAAACAGTGGAAGATTAATATTGGCCTCTGTGCTTGTGTGCGAGTCATGTGTGCCATCTCTCAAATATTGGGCCACAGAAAGCCTTGTGTCTCATTTTTTTTTTTGGTTTTAAAATTGTCCCTGAAAAAAAAAATAAACAGTGGGAGATTAATATTGGCCTTTGTGCTTGTGTGCCAGTCCTGTGTGCCATCTCTCAAATATTGGGCCACAGAAAGCCTAGTGTCTGATTTTTTTATTTGTTTTATTTTGGTTTTAAAATTCTCCCTGAAAAAAAGTAAACAGTGGGAGATTAATATTGGCCTTTGTGCTTGTGTGCCAGTCCTGTGTGCCATCTCTCAAATATTGGGCCACAGAAAGCCTAGTGTCTGATTTTGGTTTTAAAATTCTCCCTGAAAAAAAAAAAACAGTGGGAGATTAATATTGGCCTTTGTACTTGTGTGCCAGTCCTGTGTGCCATCTCTCAAATATTGGGCCACAGAAAGGCTAGTGTCTGATTTTGTTTTTTTTTATTTTGGTTTTAAAATTCTCCCTGAAAAAAAAATAAACAGTGGGAGATTAATATTGGCCTTTGTGCTTGTGTGCCAGTCCTGTGTGCCATCTCTCAAATATTGGGCCACAGAAAGCCTAGTGTCTGATTTTGTTTTTGTTTTTTTTTTTGGTTTTAAAATTGTCCCTGAAAAAAAAAATAAACAGTAGGAGATTAATATTGGCCTTTGTGCTTGTGTGCCAGTCCTGTGTGCCATCTCTCAAATATTGGGCCACAGAAAGCCATGTGTCTCATTTTTTTTTGTTTTAAAATTGTCCCTGAAAAGAAAAAATAAACAGTGGGAGATTAATATTGGCCTTTGTGCTTGTGTGCCAGTCCTGTGTGCTATCTCTCAAATATTGGGCCACAGAAAGCCATGTGTCTCATTTTTTTTTTTTGTTTTAAAATTGTCCCTGAAAAGAAAAAATAAACAGTGGGAGATTAATATTGGCCTTTGTGCTTGTGTGCCAGTCCTGTGTGCCATCTCTCAAATATTGGGCCACAGAAAGCCTAGTGTCTATTTTTTTTTGTTGTTTTTATTTTGGTTTTAAAATTCTCCCTGAAAAAAAAAAATAAACAGTGGGAGATTAATATTGGCCTTTGTGCTTGTGTGCCAGTCCTGTGTGCCATCTCTCAAATATTGGGCCACAGAAAGCCTAGTGTCTGATTTTGGTTTTAAAATTCTCCGTGAAAAAAAAATAAACAGTGGGAGATTAATATTGGCCTTTGTGCTTGTGTGCCAGTCCTGTGTGCCATCTCTCAAATATTGGGCCACAGAAAGCCTAGTGTCTGATTTTTTTATTTTTTTTATTTTGGTTTTAAAATTCTCCCTGAAAAAAAAATAAACAGTGGGAGATTAATATTGGCCTTTGTGCTTGTGTGCCAGTCCTGTGTGCCATCTCTCAAATATTGGGCCACAGAAAGCCTAGTGTCTGATTTTGGTTTTAAAATTCTCCCAGAAAAAAAAACAGTGGGAGATTAATATTGGCCTTTGTGCTTGTGTGCCAGTCCTGTGAGCCATCTCTCAAATATTGGGCCACAGAAAGCCTAGTGTCTGATTTTGGTTTTAAAATTCTCCCTGAAAAAAAAAAACAGTGGGAGATTAATATTGGCCTTTGTGCTTGTGTGCCAGTCCTGTGTGCCATCTCTCAAATATTGGGCCACAGAAAGCCTAGTGTCTGATTTTGGTTTTAAAATTCTCCCTGAAAAAAAAAATAAACAGTGGAAGATTAATATTGGCCTCTGTGCTTGTGTGCGAGTCATGTGTGCCATCTCTCAAATATTGGGCCACAGAAAGCCTTGTGTCTCATTTTTTTTTTTTGGTTTTAAAATTGTCCCTGAAAAAAAAAAAAAACAGTGGGAGATTAATATTGGCCTTTGTGCTTGTGTGCCAGTCCTGTGTGCCATCTCTCAAATATTGGGCCACAGAAAGCCTAGTGTCTGATTTTTTTATTTGTTTTATTTTGGTTTTAAAATTCTCCCTGAAAAAAAGTAAACAGTGGGAGATTAATATTGGCCTTTGTGCTTGTGTGCCAGTCCTGTGTGCCATCTCTCAAATATTGGGCACAGAAAGCCTAGTGTCTGATTTTGGTTTTAAAATTCTCCCTGAAAAAAAAAAAACAGTGGGAGATTAATATTGGCCTTTGTGCTTGTGTGCCAGTCCTGTGTGCCATCTCTCAAATATTGGGCCACAGAAAGGCTAGTGTCTGATTTTGTTTTTTTTTATTTTGGTTTTAAAATTCTCCCTGAAAAAAAAATAAACAGTGGGAGATTAATATTGGCCTTTGTGCTTGTGTGCCAGTCCTGTGTGCCATCTCTCAAATATTGGGCCACAGAAAGCCTAGTGTCTGATTTTGTTTTTGTTTTTTATTTTGGTTTTAAAATTCTCCCTGAAAAAAAAACAGTGGGAGATTAATATTGGCCTTTGTGCTTGTGTGCCAGTCCTGTGTGCCATCTCTCAAATATTGGGCCACAGAAAGCCTAGTGTCTGATTTTGGTTTTAAAATTCTCCCTGAAAAAAAAAAAAGTGGGAGATTAATATTGGCCTTTGTGCTTGTGTGCCAGTCCTGTGTGCCATCTCTCAAATACTGGGCCACAGAAAGCCTAGTGTGTGATTTTGGTTTTAAAATTCTCCCTGAAAAAAAAAATAAACAGTGGGAGATTAATATTGGCCTTTGTGCTTGTGTGCCAGTCCTGTGTGCCATCTCTCAAATATTGGGCCACAGAAAGCCTAGTGTCTTTTTTGTTGTTGTTTTTATTTTGGTTTTAAAAATATCCCTGAAAAAAAAAATAAACAGTGGGAGATTAATATTGGCCTTTGTGCTTGTGTGCCAGTCCTGTGTGCCATCTCTCAAATATTGGGCCACAGAAAGCCTAGTGTCTTTTTTTTTGTTGTTGTTTTTATTTTGGTTTTAAAATTCTCCCTGAAAAAAAAAAAAAACAATGGGAGATTAATATTGGCCTTTGTGCTTGTGTGCCAGTCCTGTGTGCCATCTCTCAAATATTGGGCCACAGAAAGCCTAGTGTCTGATTTTGGTTTTAAAATTCTCCCTGAAAAAAAAAAACAGTGGGAGATTAATATTGGCCTTTCTGCTTGTGTGCCAGTCCTGTGTGCCATCTCTCAAATATTGGGCCACAGAAAGCCTAGTGTCTGATTTTGTTTTTGTTTTTTATTTTGGTTTTAAAATTCTCCCTGAAAAAAAAAACAGTGGGAGATTAATATTGGCCTTTGTGCTTGTGTGCCAGTCCTGTGTGCCATCTCTCAAATATTGGGCCACAGAAAGCCTAGTGTCTGATTTTGGTTTTAAAATTCTCCCACACAAAAAAAAAACAGTGGGAGATTAATATTGGCCTTTGTGCTTGTGTGCCAGTCCTGTGTGCCATCTCTCAAATACTGGGCCACAGAAAGCCTAGTGTGTGATTTTGTTTTTAAAATTCTCCCTGAAAAAAAAAATAAACAGTGGGAGATTAATATTGGCCTTTGTGCTTGTGTGCCAGTCCTGTGTGCCATCTCTCAAATATTGGGCCACAGAAAGGCTAGTGTCTGATTTTGTTTTTTTTTATTTTGGTTTTAAAATTCTCCCTGAAAAAAAAATAAACAGTGGGAGATTAATATTGGCCTTTGTGCTTGTGTGCCAGTCCTGTGTGCCATCTCTCAAATATTGGGCCACAGAAAGCCTAGTGTCTGATTTTGTTTTTGTTTTTTATTTTGGTTTTAAAATTCTCCCTGAAAAAAAAAACAGTGGGAGATTAATATTGGCCTTTGTGCTTGTGTGCCAGTCCTGTGTGCCATCTCTCAAATATTGGGCCACAGAAAGCCTAGTGTCTGATTTTGGTTTTAAAATTCTCCCTGAAAAAAAAAAAAAGTGGGAGATTAATATTGGCCTTTGTGCTTGTGTGCCAGTCCTGTGTGCCATCTCTCAAATATTGGGCCACAGAAAGCCTAGTGTCTGATTTTGGTTTTAAAATTCTACCTGAAAAAAAAAAAGTGGGAGATTAATATTGGCCTTTGTGCTTGTGTGCCAGTCCTGTGTGCCATCTCTCAAATATTGGGCCACAGAAAGCCTAGTGTCTTTTTTGTTGTTGTTTTTATTTTGGTTTTAAAAATATCCCTGAAAAAAAAAATAAACAGTGGGAGATTAATATTGGCCTTTGTGCTTGTGTGCCAGTCCTGTGTGCCATCTCTCAAATATTGGGCCACAGAAAGCCTAGTGTCTTTTTTTTTGTTGTTGTTTTTATTTTGGTTTTAAAATTCTCCCTGAAAAAAAAAAAAAACAATGGGAGATTAATATTGGCCTTTGTGCTTGTGTGCCAGTCCTGTGTGCCATCTCTCAAATATTGGGCCACAGAAAGCCTAGTGTCTGATTTTGGTTTTAAAATTCTCCCTGAAAAAAAAAAACAGTGGGAGATTAATATTGGCCTTTGTGCTTGTGTGCCAGTCCTGTGTGCCATCTCTCAAATATTGGGCCACAGAAAGCCTAGTGTCTGATTTTGTTTTTGTTTTTTATTTTGGTTTTAAAATTCTCCCTGAAAAAAAAAACAGTGGGAGATTAATATTGGCCTTTGTGCTTGTGTGCCAGTCCTGTGTGCCATCTCTCAAATATTGGGCCACAGAAAGCCTAGTGTCTGATTTTGGTTTTAAAATTCTCCCACAAAAAAATAAACAGTGGGAGATTAATATTGGCCTTTGTGCTTGTGTGCCAGTCCTGTGTGCCATCTCTCAAATACTGGGTGTTAGGGACTGGCGGAACGCACCATGTATAGATGGTACGAAACTAGGTGCGTTCGCAGTCCGAGGTCCACCGTGCAGGTAAAAGACCCTGCAGCTAGCAAGACGGACAATATGGCGGTACACTAAAGGATACACGCGTGGGTTAAACCTCACCCAGCGTGAAGAAAGCGATCCTGTTAATCCACAGGACCGCAGTACCGCACTAGTGCGCGAGCAAGTGGTCAGCGGACTTAACCCCAGAAGGGATTGGAGCCCGATTAGACCCTTGCTGGCGTAACACCGCAACTGGGTGTGTAGAGAACTTTAAGAAGTATAAGTGCACAAGAGTGCGAGCGATGCCGCACTAACGGACGCCACTAACCACCCAGACTCGGGTATGGAAAGCGCAAGGCAGGCGCACGGCGCCGTACTGGCAGGCACAGCTACAGGACGCTGAGATGTGTGTCTAGTGCTGTAGGCTAAGTCGGGCGCTAGGTAGCAGCCATACACCTTCCGCGAACAGACATTCAATAGGGAAGGGATTTCAAAGGACGACTTGCACTCACAACATACACACATCAACAATTGTTAGACAATACTAGCGCATGGCCGTGCGGTCATGCGCAGTTTATATAGGAGCAGCACAGGAAGTGGCCACAGCACTTTTGCCCTTCTAGGACCTGCCAAGAGGACCAATGGAATGTGCTGCAGAGCCTGAGCACATGACCCTCGATCTCCAACGGGAGACCTTACGCTGGGCATGCTCAGTACATGCAGACAAGGACTTAGTCCCAGAGAAGTCCGCTCGCTGCTGACCAGTACTGACTTTAATGGCAGAGACTGGAGAAGCAGCACTAACTCTCTGAACAGAGTGAGAATGAGCAAGACGCTGGGACCGACGTCCTTGCTGAGCAGGCTCCACTGCGGCTGGACAAGAATGGGAGACCGCAGCGGAAGTGGCTCGAGATTCCCCCAGTGCAGAAGCGGGAACTCGACCCCTAACATTACCCCCCCCCCCAGGGCCCCCCCCTCCTTGGGCCTCGCTACGTTCAAAGGCAGCAATGAGCTGCGGAGCCCGAATGTGCTCCACAGGCTCCCAGGTTCTATCCTCTGGACCATGACCCTTCCAATCCACCAAATAAAATTTTTTGCCACGTACCACCTTGCTTCCAACAATAGCATTCACCTCAAATTCATCCGTGGATGAACCCGATGTCCCAGCAGAAGACTCAGAAAACCGAGACAAGCGAACGGGCTTTAAGAGGGAAACGTGAAAGGTATCGGTGATACCAAGGCGTGGAGGAATGGCCAAACGGTAAACCACAGGGTTGACCTGTTCCAGAACTTTAAACGGGCCAATGTAGCGAGGAGCAAACTTAGTGGACTCAACTCGCAGCCTGATGTTACGGGCGGAGAGCCACACTAAGTCGCCGGGAGCAAAGACCGGAGCGGGGCGCCGGTGTGTATCAGCCGAAACCCTCATTCTCTCCCTGGAGGCCCGGATAGCATCCTGTGTGCGGTCCCAGATGTCACGTGCCTCCACCGCCCAGTCTGCCACCCTAGAATCGGTGGAGGACACGGGCATGGGCACAGGGACACGCGGATGCTGGCCGTAATTAAGGAGAAAAGGAGTTTGACCAGTGGAATCGGCTACGGCGTTGTTCAGGGCAAATTCCGCCCAAGGTAGCAAAGATGCCCAGTCATCCTGCCTAGCAGAGACGAAATGTCGCAAATATGTCACCAGAGTCTGGTTGGTTCTCTCCACCAACCCATTCGTCTCGGGATGGTAAGCAGAGGAGAGGTTTAACTCTATGCTGAGTAAACGGCAGAGCTCTCTCCAAAACCGAGATGCGAACTGGGGACCCCGATCGCTGACAATCTTATCAGGCATACCATGCAAACGGAAAACGTGTTTAACGAACAACACCGCCAAGGCCCGTGCTGAGGGTAACCGAGGAAGCGGCACCAAATGCACCATCTTAGAGAAATGGTCAGTGACAACCCAAATAATGGAGCAGCCACGCGACTTGGGTAGACCCACCACAAAGTCCATTCCGACCATCTCCCAGGGCCTGTCTGCCACCGGTAGAGGGTAAAGCAACCCAGCAGGCCGTTGCCGAGGAGACCGATTCTGGGCGCAAGAAACGCACGCCTGAATGTAGTCCCTGACATCTCGGGCCATATGCGGCCACCAGTATGTTCTCGCCAAAAGCTCTGATGTCCTCTTTGTCCCAAAATGCCCCCCCACTCTGGAGGAGTGAGCCCAAGAGAGAACCTCCGGTCGCAAGTTAGCTGGCACGAAAGTCTTGCCCGGGGGCACAGACTCTAGCGAAACCGGAGCTACAGTTCTCAGGCTCTCAGAAGGGACAATAAGCCGAGGCTCCTCCTCCTCCTCCTCAGATGACACTACGGAGCGGGAGAGAGCGTCGGCACGAACGTTCTTCTCCCCGGAGAGAAAATGGAGAGTAAAATGGAACCGGGAGAAGAACAGGGACCATCTAGCCTGGCGAGAATTCAGCCGCTGGGCCGTCTGTATATACACCAAGTTCTTGTGGTCAGTGAAGACTTGGAAGGGAAAGCGAGCTCCCTCCAAGAGGTGTCTCCACTCTGAAAAAGCCAACTTCATAGCTAGCAACTCCCTGTCCCCGATGGAATAATTCCTCTCCGCTGGTGTGAAGGTCTTGGAGAAGAAGAAGCAAGGATGCTTCCGACCTTGAGCATCCTTTTGGAAAAGGACTGCTCCAGCACCAACGGATGAGGCATCCACCTCCAAGATGAATGGTTTATCTACATCGGGGCGATGTAGGATGGGAGCGCTAGCGAAGTGTGACTTAATCGAGAGAAAGGCCTTGGAGACCTCCTCTGACCACAACTTGGGATTTGCTCCCTTCTTGGTGAGGGCGACCAAGGGAGCTACCAAAGTTGAGAAGTGTGGAATGAACTGGCGATAATAATTAATGAACCCCATAAAGCGCTGCACCGCTTTAAGAGAATGGGGTTCCTGCCAGTCCATTACAGCCTGTAGCTTGGCAGGATCCATAGCCAAACCCTGGGCAGAAATGATATATCCAAGGAAAGGCAAGGACTCCTGCTCAAACACACACTTCTCCAACTTAGCGTAGAGGGAGTTTGCCCGTAAGAGGTCGAAGACTTTGCGAACATCTCTCCGATGGGAGTCTATATCTGGAGAGTAGATGAGAATGTCATCCAGATAGACTACGACCGAGGTGGTGAGCATATCCCGAAAGATGTCGTTCACAAAGTCTTGGAAAACGGCTGGGGCATTACAGAGCCCAAAGGGCATCACTAGATATTCATAGTGCCCATCCCTGGTGTTAAAAGCCGTCTTCCATTCATCCCCCTCACGGATGCGAATCAGGTTGTAAGCACCCCGCAGATCTAACTTTGTAAATACCTTTGCTCCCCGTAGCCTATCAAAGAGCTCAGATATCAGGGGTAATGGGTACTTGTTCTTAACGGTAATTGCGTTAAGACCCCTGTAGTCTATGCATGGACGTAAGTCTCCAGTCTTCTTCTGTACGAAGAAGAACCCAGCCCCTGCCGGTGACACTGACTTCCTAATGAATCCTCTTGCCAGATTCTCCTGAATATACTGGGACATTGCCTCCGTCTCCGGGAGAGATAACGGGTAGACTCGACCCCGGGGAGGCTCAGCACCAGGCAAGAGGTCAATAGGACAGTCATAGGGGCGGTGAGGCGGAAGGGTCTCCGCAGCTCTTTTGGAGAACACGTCTGCATGGGACCAATAGTGCTTGGGGAGAGAGGAAAGATCTGCGGGTACCTGTGTAGAAGCAACCTGAACGCACTCCCTCTGACATCTACCCTCACAGGATTTACTCCATCCCAAAATTCTCCCAGAGGACCACTCAATATGAGGAGAATGGTAGCGAAGCCATGGCATCCCCAACAGGACCTCATCAATTCCCTCAGGAATGACTAATAGGGAGATTATCTCCTGATGTGATGGAGACACAGATAGGGTGAAAGGAATGGTTTGGTGAGTAATCTGTGAAGGTAGTGTTGACCCATTTACCACTCGAACGGTCACTGGCTGGGCGAGCATCACCAAGGGTATTGCGTGACGCTGGGCAAAGGCGGAGGACATAAAGTTACCCTCTGCCCCAGAGTCCAAGCATAGCTCGACCGTGAGAGTGGATGGGCCTATGGTAATTGTCCCCTTGAAGGACAACTTTGAGGCAAACGTCGCCGTGTCTAGTGTACCTCCTCCAACTGCCACTAGACGCTGACGTTTCCCCGACCGCTGAGGACTCTTGGAGGCAAGACGTCCTGACTGCTGGCGAACATGACGAACCTTATGTGCACGAGCGGATTGAGACTTGGATCCCGCTCGTGTCACCTCCAAGGTCTCATGTGACTCAGATGTCTGGACTGGAGATTTCAAAGGTTTGGCGAAGGTAGGAGCCAGCCGAAACCTCTGCCTACACTGGGCTCGTTCCAACCTCCGCTCGTTAAAACGGAGGTCTATACGAGTAGAAATAGATATTAACTCCTCCAGTGTGGCAGGAATCTCCCTAGTGGCCAGAGCGTCCTTAACATGGTCAGCCAGGCCCCTCCAGAATATGGGGATAAGGGCTTTATCCGACCACTCCAGCTCGGAAGCTAACGTACGGAATCGGACGGAAAAATGGCTGACCAAGGACTCACCCTGAGTTAATGCCAGTAGTTGGAGCGCTGTATCATGGGTGAGTTGAGGTCCTAGAAAGACCTTTTTCAGCGTGCCCAGAAACAACGGAGCACTCTGCACCACATGATCATCACGCTCCCACAGCGGCGTAGCCCACTCCAACGCCCTGTCCGACAACAGCGAGACAATAAATCCCACCTTAGCCCGCTCTGTAGGAAAACGTGCAGCCAGGAGCTCGAGGTGGATAGAGCACTGACTCACGAATCCCCTACAAGTTTTGCAATCTCCAGAAAATTTTTCTGGCAACGGGAGGCGGGATAATGTCGGAACAGGGGTGGCAGTGGACAAGGTTGCTGCCGCCACGCCAGCAGCCTTTACAGCAACTGCGGTAACATCCACAGCTGAGGTTGAGTTCTCGAGAACCTTCAACCTACCCTCCAACTGCTGGATATACCGCAAAGATTGCTGAATGTCCGCCATACTAGCCAGACCTTGGCGCTAGTATTATGTTAGGGACTGGCGGAACGCACCATGTATAGATGGTACGAAACTAGGTGCGTTCGCAGTCCGAGGTCCACCGTGCAGGTAAAAGACCCTGCAGCTAGCAAGACGGACAATATGGCGGTACACTAAAGGATACACGCGTGGGTTAAACCTCACCCAGCGTGAAGAAAGCGATCCTGTTAATCCACAGGACCGCAGTACCGCACTAGTGCGCGAGCAAGTGGTCAGCGGACTTAACCCCAGAAGGGATTGGAGCCCGATTAGACCCTTGCTGGCGTAACACCGCAACTGGGTGTGTAGAGAACTTTAAGAAGTATAAGTGCACAAGAGTGCGAGCGATGCCGCACTAACGGACGCCACTAACCACCCAGACTCGGGTATGGAAAGCGCAAGGCAGGCGCACGGCGCCGTACTGGCAGGCACAGCTACAGGACGCTGAGATGTGTGTCTAGTGCTGTAGGCTAAGTCGGGCGCTAGGTAGCAGCCATACACCTTCCGCGAACAGACATTCAATAGGGAAGGGATTTCAAAGGACGACTTGCACTCACAACATACACACATCAACAATTGTTAGACAATACTAGCGCATGGCCGTGCGGTCATGCGCAGTTTATATAGGAGCAGCACAGGAAGTGGCCACAGCACTTTTGCCCTTCTAGGACCTGCCAAGAGGACCAATGGAATGTGCTGCAGAGCCTGAGCACATGACCCTCGATCTCCAACGGGAGACCTTACGCTGGGCATGCTCAGTACATGCAGACAAGGACTTAGTCCCAGAGAAGTCCGCTCGCTGCTGACCAGTACTGACTTTAATGGCAGAGACTGGAGAAGCAGCACTAACTCTCTGAACAGAGTGAGAATGAGCAAGACGCTGGGACCGACGTCCTTGCTGAGCAGGCTCCACTGCGGCTGGACAAGAATGGGAGACCGCAGCGGAAGTGGCTCGAGATTCCCCCAGTGCAGAAGCGGGAACTCGACCCCTAACACTGGGCCACAGAAAGCCTAGTGTGTGATTTTGTTTTTAAAATTCTCCCTGAAAAAAAAAAAAACAGTGGGAGATTAATATTGGCCTTTGTGCTTGTGTGCCAGTCCTGTGTGCCATCTCTCAAATATTGGGCCACAGAAAGCCATGTGTCTCATTTTTTTTTTTGTTTTAAAATAGTCCCTGAAAAGAAAAAATAAACAGTGGGAGATTAATATTGGCCTTTGTGCTTGTGTGCCAGTCCTGTGTGCCATCTCTCAAATATTGGGCCACAGAAAGCCATGTGTCTCATTTTTTTTTTGTTTTAAAATTGTCCCTGAAAAGAAAAAATAAACAGTGGGAGATTAATATTGGCCTTTGTGCTTGTGTGCCAGTCCTGTGTGCCATCTCTCAAATATTGGGCCACAGAAAGCCTAGTGTCTATTTTTTTTTGTTGTTTTTATTTTGGTTTTAAAATTCTCCCTGAAAAAAAAAAATAAACAGTGGGAGATTAATATTGGCCTTTGTGCTTGTGTGCCAGTCCTGTGTGCCATCTCTCAAATATTGGGCCACAGAAAGCCTAGTGTCTGATTTTGGTTTTAAAATTCTCCGTGAAAAAAAAATAAACAGTGGGAGATTAATATTGGCCTTTGTGCTTGTGTGCCAGTCCTGTGTGCCATCTCTCAAATATTGGGCCACAGAAAGCCTAGTGTCTGATTTTTTTATTTTTTTTATTTTGGTTTTAAAATTCTCCCTGAAAAAAAAATAAACAGTGGGAGATTAATATTGGCCTTTGTGCTTGTGTGCCAGTCCTGTGTGCCATCTCTCAAATATTGGGCCACAGAAAGCCTAGTGTCTGATTTTGGTTTTAAAATTCTCCCAGAAAAAAAAAACAGTGGGAGATTAATATTGGCCTTTGTGCTTGTGTGCCAGTCCTGTGAGCCATCTCTCAAATATTGGGCCACAGAAAGCCTAGTGTCTGATTTTGGTTTTAAAATTCTCCCTGAAAAAAAAAAAACAGTGGGAGATTAATATTGGCCTTTGTGCTTGTGTGCCAGTCCTGTGTGCCATCTCTCAAATATTGGGCCACAGAAAGCCTAGTGTGTGATTTTGGTTTTAAAATTCTCCCTGAAAAAAAAAATAAACAGTGGAAGATTAATATTGGCCTTTGTGCTTGTGTGCGAGTCATGTGTGCCATCTCTCAAATATTGGGCCACAGAAAGCCTTGTGTCTCATTTTTTTTTTTTTGGTTTTAAAATTGTCCCTGAAAAAAAAAATAAACAGTGGGAGATTAATATTGGCCTTTGTGCTTGTGTGCCAGTCCTGTGTGCCATCTCTCAAATATTGGGCCACAGAAAGCCTAGTGTCTGATTTTTTTATTTGTTTTATTTTGGTTTTAAAATTCTCCCTGAAAAAAAAGTAAACAGTGGGAGATTAATATTGGCCTTTGTGCTTGTGTGCCAGTCCTGTGTGCCATCTCTCAAATATTGGGCCACAGAAAGCCTAGTGTCTGATTTTGGTTTTAAAATTCTCCCTGAAAAAAAAATAAACAGCGGGAGATTAATATTGGCCTTTGTGCTTGTGTGCCAGTCCTGTGTGCCATCTCTCAAATATTGGGCCACAGAAAGCCTAGTGTCTGATTTTGTTTTTGTTTTTTATTTTGGTTTTAAAATTCTCCCTGAAGAAAAAAAAAAACAGTGGGAGATTAATATTGGCCTTTGTGCTTGTGTGCCAGTCCTGTGTGCCATCTCTCAAATATTGGGCCACAGAAAGCCTAGTGTCTGATTTTGGTTTTAAAATTCTCCCTGAAAAAAAAAAAAAGTGGGAGATTAATATTGGCCTTTGTGCTTGTGTGCCAGTCCTGTGTGCCATCTCTCAAATACTGGGCCACAGAAAGCCTAGTGTGTGATTTTGGTTTTAAAATTCTCCCTGAAAAAAAAAATAAACAGTGGGAGATTAATATTGGCCTTTGTGCTTGTGTGCCAGTCCTGTGTGCCATCTCTCAAATATTGGGCCACAGAAAGCCTAGTGTCTTTTTTGTTGTTGTTTTTATTTTGGTTTTAAAAATATCCCTGAAAAAAAAAATAAACAGTGGGAGATTAATATTGGCCTTTGTGCTTGTGTGCCAGTCCTGTGTGCCATCTCTCAAATATTGGGCCACAGAAAGCCTAGTGTCTTTTTTTTTGTTGTTGTTTTTATTTTGGTTTTAAAATTCTCCCTGAAAAAAAAAAAAACAATGGGAGATTAATATTGGCCTTTGTGCTTGTGTGCCAGTCCTGTGTGCCATCTCTCAAATATTGGGCCACAGAAAGCCTAGTGTCTGATTTTGGTTTTAAAATTCTCCCTGAAAAAAAAAAAACAGTGGGAGATTAATATTGGCCTTTGTGCTTGTGTGCCAGTCCTGTGTGCCATCTCTCAAATATTGGGCCACAGAAAGCCTAGTGTCTGATTTTGTTTTTGTTTTTTATTTTGGTTTTAAAATTCTCCCTGAAAAAAAAAACAGTGGGAGATTAATATTGGCCTTTGTGCTTGTGTGCCAGTCCTGTGTGCCATCTCTCAAATATTGGGCCACAGAAAGCCTAGTGTCTGATTTTGGTTTTAAAATTCTCCCACAAAAAAAAAAACAGTGGGAGATTAATATTGGCCTTTGTGCTTGTGTGCCAGTCCTGTGTGCCATCTCTCAAATACTGGGCCACAGAAAGCCTAGTGTGTGATTTTGTTTTTAAAATTCTCCCTGAAAAAAAAAATAAACAGTGGGAGATTAATATTGGCCTTTGTGCTTGTGTGCCAGTCCTGTGTGCCATCTCTCAAATATTGGGCCACAGAAAGCCATGTGTCTCATTTTTTTTTTTGTTTTAAAATTGTCCCTGAAAAGAAAAAATAAACAGTGGGAGATTAATATTGGCCTTTGTGCTTGTGTGCCAGTCCTGTGTGCCATCTCTCAAATATTGGGCCACAGAAAGCCTAGTGTCTATTTTTTTTTGTTGTTTTTATTTTGGTTTTAAAATTCTCCCTGAAAAAAAAAAATAAACAGTGGGAGATTAATATTGGCCTTTGTGCTTGTGTGCCAGTCCTGTGTGCCATCTCTCAAATATTGGGCCACAGAAAGCCTAGTGTCTGATTTTGGTTTTAAAATTCTCCGTGAAAAAAAAATAAACAGTGGGAGATTAATATTGGCCTTTGTGCTTGTGTGCCAGTCCTGTGTGCCATCTCTCAAATATTGGGCCACAGAAAGCCTAGTGTCTGATTTTTTTATTTTTTTTATTTTGGTTTTAAAATTCTCCCTGAAAAAAAAATAAACAGTGGGAGATTAATATTGGCCTTTGTGCTTGTGTGCCAGTCCTGTGTGCCATCTCTCAAATATTGGGCCACAGAAAGCCTAGTGTCTGATTTTGGTTTTAAAATTCTCCCAGAAAAAAAAAACAGTGGGAGATTAATATTGGCCTTTGTGCTTGTGTGCCAGTCCTGTGAGCCATCTCTCAAATATTGGGCCACAGAAAGCCTAGTGTCTGATTTTGGTTTTAAAATTCTCCCTGAAAAAAAAAACAGTGGGAGATTAATATTGGCCTTTGTGCTTGTGTGCCAGTCCTGTGTGCCATCTCTCAAATATTGGGCCACAGAAAGCCTAGTGTCTGATTTTGGTTTTAAAATTCTCCCTGAAAAAAAAAATAAACAGTGGAAGATTAATATTGGCCTTTGTGCTTGTGTGCGAGTCATGTGTGCCATCTCTCAAATATTGGGCCACAGAAAGCCTTGTGTCTCATTTTTTTTTTTTTGGTTTTAAAATTGTCCCTGAAAAAAAAAATAAACAGTGGGAGATTAATATTGGCCTTTGTGCTTGTGTGCCAGTCCTGTGTGCCATCTCTCAAATATTGGGCCACAGAAAGCCTAGTGTCTGATTTTTTTATTTGTTTTATTTTGGTTTTAAAATTCTCCCTGAAAAAAAAGTAAACAGTGGGAGATTAATATTGGCCTTTGTGCTTGTGTGCCAGTCCTGTGTGCCATCTCTCAAATATTGGGCCACAGAAAGCCTAGTGTCTGATTTTGGTTTTAAAATTCTCCCTGAAAAAAAAAAAACAGTGGGAGATTAATATTGGCCTTTGTGCTTGTGTGCCAGTCCTGTGTGCCATCTCTCAAATATTGGGCCACAGAAAGGCTAGTGTCTGATTTTGTTTTTTTTTATTTTGGTTTTAAAATTCTCCCTGAAAAAAAAATAAACAGTGGGAGATTAATATTGGCCTTTGTGCTTGTGTGCCAGTCCTGTGTGCCATCTCTCAAATATTGGGCCACAGAAAGCCTAGTGTCTGATTTTGTTTTTGTTTTTTATTTTGGTTTTAAAATTCTCCCTGAAAAAAAAAAACAGTGGGAGATTAATATTGGCCTTTGTGCTTGTGTGCCAGTCCTGTGTGCCATCTCTCAAATATTGGGCCACAGAAAGCCTAGTGTCTGATTTTGGTTTTAAATTCTCCCTGAAAAAAAAAAAAAGTGGGAGATTAATATTGGCCTTTGTGCTTGTGTGCCAGTCCTGTGTGCCATCTCTCAAATACTGGGCCACAGAAAGCCTAGTGTGTGATTTTGGTTTTAAAATTCTCCCTGAAAAAAAAAATAAACAGTGGGAGATTAATATTGGCCTTTGTGCTTGTGTGCCAGTCCTGTGTGCCATCTCTCAAATATTGGGCCACAGAAAGCCTAGTGTCTTTTTTGTTGTTGTTTTTATTTTGGTTTTAAAAATATCCCTGAAAAAAAAAATAAACAGTGGGAGATTAATATTGGCCTTTGTGCTTGTGTGCCAGTCCTGTGTGCCATCTCTCAAATATTGGGCCACAGAAAGCCTAGTGTCTTTTTTTTGTTGTTGTTTTTATTTTGGTTTTAAAATTCTCCCTGAAAAAAAAAAAAAACAATGGAAGATTAATATTGGCCTTTGTGCTTGTGTGCCAGTCCTGTGTGCCATCTCTCAAATATTGGGCCACAGAAAGCCTAGTGTCTGATTTTGGTTTTAAAATTCTCCCTGAAAAAAAAAAACAGTGGGAGATTAATATTGGCCTTTGTGCTTGTGTGCCAGTCCTGTGTGCCATCTCTCAAATATTGGGCCACAGAAAGCCTAGTGTCTGATTTTGTTTTTGTTTTTTATTTTGGTTTTAAAATTCTCCCTGAAAAAAAAAACAGTGGGAGATTAATATTGGCCTTTGTGCTTGTGTGCCAGTCCTGTGTGCCATCTCTCAAATATTGGGCCACAGAAAGCCTAGTGTCTGATTTTGGTTTTAAAATTCTCCCACAAAAAAAAAAACAGTGGGAGATTAATATTGGCCTTTGTGCTTGTGTGCCAGTCCTGTGTGCCATCTCTCAAATACTGGGCCACAGAAAGCCTAGTGTGTGATTTTGTTTTTAAAATTCTCCGTGAAAAAAAAAATAAACAGTGGGAGATTAATATTGGCCTTTGTGCTTGTGTGCCAGTCCTGTGTGCCATCTCTCAAATATTGGGCCACAGAAAGCCATGTGTCTCATTTTTTTTTTTTTGTTTTAAAATTGTCCCTGAAAAGAAAAAATAAACAGTGGGAGATTAATATTGGCCTTTGTGCTTGTGTGCCAGTCCTGTGTGCCATCTCTCAAATATTGGGCCACAGAAAGCCTAGTGTCTATTTTTTTTTGTTGTTTTTATTTTGGTTTTAAAATTCTCCCTGAAAAAAAAAAATAAACAGTGGGAGATTAATATTGGCCTTTGTGCTTGTGTGCCAGTCCTGTGTGCCATCTCTCAAATATTGGGCCACAGAAAGCCTAGTGTCTGATTTTGGTTTTAAAATTCTCCGTGAAAAAAAAATAAACAGTGGGAGATTAATATTGGCCTTTGTGCTTGTGTGCCAGTCCTGTGTGCCATCTCTCAAATATTGGGCCACAGAAAGCCTAGTGTCTGATTTTTTTTTTTTTTTTTTTTTGGTTTTAAAATTCTCCCTGAAAAAAAAATAAACAGTGGGAGATTAATATTGGCCTTTGTGCTTGTGTGCCAGTCCTGTGTGCCATCTCTCAAATATTGGGCCACAGAAAGCCTAGTGTCTGATTTTGGTTTTAAAATTCTCCCAGAAAAAAAAAACAGTGGGAGATTAATATTGGCCTTTGTGCTTGTGTGCCAGTCCTGTGAGCCATCTCTCAAATATTGGGCCACAGAAAGCCTAGTGTCTGATTTTGGTTTTAAAATTCTCCCTGAAAAAAAAAAAAACAGTGGGAGATTAATATTGGCCTTTGTGCTTGTGTGCCAGTCCTGTGTGCCATCTCTCAAATATTGGGCCACAGAAAGCCTAGTGTCTGATTTTGGTTTTAAAATTCTCCCTGAAAAAAAAAATAAACAGTGGAAGATTAATATTGGCCTTTGTGCTTGTGTGCGAGTCATGTGTGCCATCTCTCAAATATTGGGCCACAGAAAGCCTTGTGTCTGATTTTTTTATTTTTTTTATTTTGGTTTTAAAATTGTCGCTGAAAAAAAAAAAAAACAGTGGGAGATTAATATTGGCCTTTGTGCTTGTGTGCCAGTCCTGTGTGCCATCTCTCAAATATTGGGCCACAGAAAGCCTAGTGTCTGATTTTGTTTTTTTTTTATTTTGGTTTTAAAATTCTCCCTGAAAAAAAAATAAACAGTGGGAGATTAATATTGGCCTTTGTGCTTGTGTGCCAGTCCTGTGTGCCATCTCTCAAATATTGGGCCACAGAAAGCCTTGTGTCTGATTTTTGTTTGTTTTTTTATTTTGGTTTTAAAATTCTCCCTGAAAAAAAAAAATAAACAGTGGGAGATTAATATTGGCCTTTGTGCTTGTGTGCCAGTCCTGTGTGCCATCTCTCAAATATTGGGCCACAGAAAGCCTAGTGTCTGATTTTGGTTTTAAAATTCTCCCTGAAAAAAAAAATAAACAGTGGGAGATTAATATTGGCCTTTGTGCTTGTGTGCTAGTCCTGCGTGTGTGGCATCTCTCTCATTTGGTGCCACAGAAAACCGAGTGTGTAACATTGTGCCTGATTTTCCTTGCAGTCTCACCCACCTATAAAGGGATATCTGAATCCTACAGAAGTTTGAGTTCACCTTGTAAGTTGATTTACAGTAACAAATACCGTTACTTTGGTTACTTTTTTAAAACAATGAGGAAGTCTTGTGGAAGAGGTCGTGGCCGTGGGCGTTCATTGCCAGCTGGTAATGATGGTAGTGGTGGTGGAGCATCAGGTGGTCGTGGGAAAAACAATATAGCACCTAAGTCTCGAGCTGTGGAGCCAGGTTCGTCGTCTGGCTACACAAGGCCTCGAACGCTCCCTTTTCTGGGAGTAGGAAAACCGCTTTTAAAGCCAGAGCAGCAAGAGCAAGTTTTGGCTTACCTTGCTGACTCAGCCTCTAGCTCTTTTGCCTCCTCTTCTGAAACTGGTAAATGTAAAAGCAGCGCGTCGTTAGTGGATGTTCACGGTCAGGGACAAGTCGCTTCCTTGTCCTCTTCAGCAAAAACAACAACAGAGAAGGATGCGGCAGGCGACACAACGGGTTACTCCATGGAGCTCTTTACACATATCGTCCCTGGCTTAGAAAGTGAAACAGTTAAGAGGCCATGCTCATTACAAGTTGAATCGGACATGGAGTGCACTGATGCACAGCCACAGCCAGATTACTATGCTGTTCCTTTTGCTCAGACCACAACATTGCCCTCGCATTGTACTGATCCAGAATCAGACCCTGATGAGACTATGGTGCCCCGTCACGAATGCTATACCACCGACTTACATGGTGAAACAGACGAAGTTGCACACGAGATAGAAGAGGAGGTTATAGATGACCCAGTTGTTGACCCCGATTGGCAGCCATTGGGGGAACAGGGTGCAGGCGGCAGTAGTTCTGAAGTGGAGGAGGAGAGGCCGCAGCAGGCATCAACATCGCAACAGGTTCCATCTGCCGGGACCGTATCTGGCCCAAAACGCGTGGCAAAGCCAAAACCTGTTGGAGGACAGCGTGGCCATCCGGTTTAAGCTCAGTCTGCAATGCCTGAAAAGGTATCCGATGCTAGAAAGAGTGCAGTCTGGCATTTCTTTTAAACAACATCCAATTGATCAGCGCAAAGTCATCTGTCAAAAATGTTCATCTAGGTCAGAATCTGAAAAATCTAAATACAAGTTGCATGCATAGACATTTAACCACAATGCATTTGCAAGCCTGGACTAACTACCAAACGTCCCTTAAGGTTGTAGCACCCTCGGCCAATGAAGCTAGTCAGCAACGCAACATCCCTTCCGTCACTGTAAGGCCACCATTTTCCGCACCACCTGCAGTATCTGTGCAGGTTTCGTTGCCAGGCCAAAGCAGTCAGGGTCAGGGAATCACCAGTTGCGTAGTAGGAAACACTGCATCTAGGGCACCGGTGGCAACAATACCGTCTCCAACCGTCTCTCAGTCTGCCATGTCCACCGGCACCCCCGCTAGTTCCACGATCTCCAGCTCTCCAGTCCAGCTAACCCTACATGAGACTCTTGTTAGAAAAATGAAGTACTTAGCCTCGCATCCGCGTACACAGGGTTTGAACGCCCACATAGCTAGACTAATCTCGTTAGAGATGATGCCCTACCGGTTAGTTGAAAGCGAAGCTTTCAAAGCCCTGATGGACTACGCTGTACCACGCTACGAGCTACCCAGTCGACACTTCTATCCCAGAAAAGCCATCCCAGCCCTCCACCAGCATGTTAAAGAGCGCATCGTCCATGCACTCAGGCAGTCTGTGAGTACAAAGGTGCACCTGACAACTGATGCATGGACCAGTAGGCATGGCCAGGGACGTTACGTGTCCATCACGGCACACTGGGTGAATGTGGTGGATGCAGGGTCCACAGGGGACAGCAATTTTGGGACAGTTCTTCCTAGCCCACGGTCTAGGAAACAGTTGGCTGTAGCCGTTCGCACCCCCTCCTCCTCCCCCTCGTCCTCCTGCAGAAGCGAGAGCTCGTCCACAGACCGCAGTCACACAACCACTCCATCCGCAGCTGCCACTGTTGCACACCAGGTGTCCCATTATGGGGCAGCTACTGCCAAGCGTCAGCAGGCTGCATTGGCTATGAAGTGTTTGGGCGACAACAGACACACCGCGGAAGTCCTGTCCGAGTTCTTGCAGAAAGAAACACAGTCGTGGCTGGGCACTGTAGATCTTGAGGCAGGCAAGGTAGTGAGTGATAACGGAAGGAATTTCATGGCTGCCATCTCCCTTTCCCAACTGAAACACATTCCTTGCCTGGCTCACACCTTAAACCTGGTGGTGCAGTGCTTCCTGAAAAGTTATCCGGGGTTATCCGACCTGCTCCTCAAAGTGCGCGGACTTTGCTCGCATATCCGCCGTTCGCCCGTACACTCCAGCCGTATGCAGACCTATCAGCGGTCTTTGAACCTTCCCCAGCATCGCCTAATCATCGACGTTGCAACAAGGTGGAACTCAACACTGCACATGCTTCAGAGACTGTGCGAACAGAGGCGTGCTGTTTTGTATTTGTGGGAGGATACACATACACGGGCAGGCAGTAGGATGTCAGACATGGAGTTGGCAGGTGTGCAGTGGTCGAAGATACAAGACATGTGTCAAGTCCTTCAGTGTTTTGAGGAATGCACACGGCTGGTTAGTGCAGACAACGCCATAATAAGCATGAGCATCCCCCTAATGCGTCTGCTGATGCAAAGTTTGACGCACATAAAGGAGCAGGCGTCTGCAGCAGAGGAAGAGGAAAGCCTTTATGACAGTCAGCCATTGTCTGGTCAGGGCAGTCTACAGGACGAGGTAGCGGGCGAACAGGTGGAGGAGAAGGACGAGGATGATGATGGGGATGATTATTTTTGTAATGAGGAAGCTTCTCCGGGGCCAATAGCAACTGGTGGCGTTGCAAGACCAGGGTCAGGTTTTTTTAGGGAGACAAGTGACTTAGATGTGCCTGAAACTGCCCCTCAACCCAGCACAACCGCAGATTTGACAACTGGAACTTTGGCCCACATGGCGGATTATGCCTTACGTATCCTCAAAAGGGACACATGTATTTGTAAAATGATGGCCGATGACGATTACTGGTTAGCCTGCCTCCTTGATCCTCGCTATAAAGGCAAATTGCAAAATATTATGCCACATGAAAACCTGGAACAAATATTAGCAACCAAACAATCAACTGTTGTTGACCGTTTGATTCAGGCATTCCCAGCACACAACACCGGTGATCGTGATCACATGAGCTGTAGGGGGCAGCATGCCAGAGGTGTTAGAGGTGCACAAATCAGAAGTGGCATTGGACACAGGGGTTTTCTGACCAGGTTGTGGAATGATTTTGCTATGACCACAGACAGGACAGGTACTGCAGCATCAATTCAAAGTGACAGGAGACAACATTTGTCCAGTATGGTTACTAACTATTTTTCATCCCTTATCGACGTTCTCCCTCAACCGTCATTCCCATTTGATTACTGGGCATCCAAATTAGACACCTGGCCAGAATTGGCAGAATATGCATTGCAGGAGCTTGCTTGCCCAGAAGCTAGTGTCCTATCAGAAAGAGTATTCAGTGCTGCAGGTTCAATATTAACCGAAAAAAGGACTCGTCTGGCTACCCAAAATGTTGATGATCTAACCTTCATTAAAATGAACCACAACTGGATTTCGAATTCTTTTGCCCCACCTTGCCCGGATGACACCTAGCTTTCCTATGAAAAGGTCTTGCTTGTGGACTGCTCTGACTGACTTTTCCAATCTCATAATTTGCAGCAGCTGTTTGTCCAGCATACGACATGTTTACACCTCCCTAAATGGCCAAACTTCCCCCACGGGGCCGTGGTCTCGCCACTTGGCGGAAGCACCCGTGAGAGTGCCGTTTGTCTGAAGAGGTGGGTGTGCACACTTTTGGTCGACGGCACTGCCACTGGGTCCCTCATAGTACAATAAAGTGTCTCTGGCGGTGGTGGTGCGTTGTAACATGAGGGGCCCTGGGCCTGTACCGCCGGCCACAAGAGAGTTTCCCCCCCAGCTCAAACAGTGCTACCGCTTGCAAAGTTATCTCTCACAGTTCCCTCAATGTTTAGTCTATGCGCTGACATCCTTCAATGCCTGGCACTGACAATACCAATGTGTTGACATGTATGATGGTACTTTAAATAGTCAGGGGCAGTGTCCTATATTTACACCAGTAAATACTTAGCGCCAAATTACTAGGTCTGAAACTCAGCAGAGTAGCCCACCCCTGTACCTAATTATTCCACCCTTTTGTGTTTTCGTTTTGTTGTATTGCGAGACATTAACATCTATTTATTTTTTGTGAGTACTAACTGTCAGACACTCATTACAAGCGGCCTCCGCTGACAACACCAATGCTGCCTGTGTACCCCTGCAAGAGAATTCCAAGTGTCTACTGCCCACTTGTGTTATGTTAGGCCTAGTAAGCCTGTCTGCAGTCCCTCCTTCCACTAGTCCTCCACTGACCAGACCACTGCTGCCCGTGTACCCCTGGAACCTATTTTGAAGTGCCTAGAGCCTAATTTTGTTATGTTACGCCTACTAAGCCTGTCTGTGGTCCCTCCTTCCACTAGTCCTTCACTGACCAGACCACTACTGCCCGTGTACCCCTGGAACCTATTTAAAAAGTGCCTACAGCCCACTTTTGTTATGTTAGGCCTACTAAGCCTGTCTGCGGTCCCTCCTTCCACCAGTCCTCCACTGACCAGACCACTGCTGCCAGTGTACCCCTGGAACCTATTTTGAAGTGCCTACAGCCCACTTTTGTTATGTTAGGCCTACTAAGCCTGTCTGCGGTCCCTCCTTCCACCAGTCCTCCACTGACCAGACCACTGCTGCCCGTGTACCCCTGGAACCTATTTTAAAGTGCCTACAGCCTAATTTTGTTATGTTAGGCCTACTAAGCCTGTCTGCGGTCCCTCCTTCCACCAGTCCTCCACTGACCAGACCACTGCTGCCCGTGTACCCCTGGAACCTATTTTAAAGTGCCTACAGCCCACTTTTGTTATGTTAGGCCTACTAAGCCTGTCTGCGGTCCCTCCTTCCACTAGTCCTCCACTGACCAGACCACTGCTGCCCGTGTACCCCTGGAACCTAGTTTAAAGTGCCTACAGCCTACTCTTTTAATTTATTTTATAATTATAAAGCCCAGATGGACTACGCTGTACCACGGTACGAGCTACCCAGTCGTCACTTCTTTTGCGAGAAAAGCCATCCCAGCCCTCAACCATCATGTAAAAATCCGCATTGTCCATGCTCTCAGGCAATCTAATAGTAGAAAGGTGCACCTGACAACAGATGCATGGACCAGTAGGCATGTCCACGGAAGGTTACATGTCCATTACGGCGCACTGGGTTAATGTGGTGGTTGCATGGTCCACAGGGGACAGCCTACTAAGTCTGTCTGCAGTCCCTAATTGAAATTATCCTCCGCTTACCACACCAATGCTGCCTGTGTACCCCTGGAACATTTTATAAACTGCATTGAGCCAAATTTTTTGTTTAAGGCCTACTACCAGTGTCTGCCGCTCCAAGGTGTTCTCCAGGTTGCCTTTCCTGAGCTTCGATCTTCAGGCTCTTGCTAAACATTTTTTTAATCAAACTGCAGTGGGGCTAGTACTTGGGTTGGGGCCTACTACCAGTGTCTGCCGCTCCAAGGTGTTCTCCTGGTTGCCTTTCCTGAGCTTCGATCTTCAGGCTCTTGCTAAACATTTTTTTAATCAAACTGCAGTGGGGCTAGTACATGGGTTGGGGCCTACTACCAGTGTCTGCCGCTCCAAGGTGTTCTCCAGGTTTCCTCTCCATAGCTTCGAGCTTCTAGCTCTCGTTTAGTAGTTGTTGAAAACAACACTGCATTAGGCCTACAAGTTGGGTCTGGTTTGTAGAGACGGTGTCTTCCGCTACAAGGTGTTCCCCAGGTTTCCTCTCCATAGCTTCGAGCTTCTAGCTCTCATTTAGTAGTTGTTGAAAACAACACTGCATTAGGCCTACAAGTTGGGTCTGGGTTGTAGAGACGGTGTCTTCCGCTCCAATGTGTTCTCCAGGTTTCCTCTCCATAGCTTCGAGCTTCTAGCTCTCGTTTAGTAATTGTTGAAAACAACACTGCATTAGGCCTACAAGTTGGGTCTGGGTTGTAGAGACGGTGTCTTCCACTCCAAGGTGTTCCCCAGGTTTCCTCTCCATAGCTTCAATCTTAAAGCTCTCGTTTAGTAGTTGTTGAAAACAACACTGCATTAGGCCTACAAGTTGGGTCTGGGTTGTAGAGACGGTGTCTTCCACTCCAAGGTGTTCCCCAGGTTTCCTCTCCATAGCTTCGAGCTTCTAGCTCTCGTTTAGTAGTTGTTGAAAACAACACTGCATTAGGCCTACAAGTTGGGTCTGGGTTGTAGAGACGGTGTCTTCCACTCCAAGGTGTTCCCCAGGTTTCCTCTCCATAGCTTCGAGCTTCTAGCTCTCATTTAGTAGTTGTTGAAAACAACACTGCATTAGGCCTACAAGTTGGGTCTGGGTTGTAGAGACGGTGTCTTCCACTCCAAGGTGTTCCCCAGGTTTCCTCTCCATAGCTTCGATCTTCTAGCTCTCGTTTATTAGTTGTTGAAAACAACACCGCATTAGGCCTACAAGTTGGGTCTGGGTTGTAGAGACGGTGTCTTCCACTCTAAAGTGTTCCCCAGGTTTCCTCTCCATAGCTTCGAGCTTCTAGCTCTCGTTTAGTAGTTGTTGAAAACAACACTGCATTAGGCCTACAAGTTGGGTCTGGGTTGTAGAGACGGTGTCTTCCACTCCAAGGTGTTCCCCAGGTTTCCTCTCCATAGCTTCAATCTTCATGCTCGTCTTAAGTAGTTGTTGAAAACAACACTGCATTAGGCCTACAAGTTGGGTCTGGGTTGTAGAGACGGTGTCTTCCACTCCAAGGTGTTCCCCAGGTTTCCTCTCCATTGCTTCAATCTTCATGCTCGTCTTAAGTAGTTGTTAAAAACAACACTGCATTAGGCCTACAAGTTGGGTCTGGGTTGTAGAGACGGTGTCTTCCGCTCCAAGGAGTTCTCCAGGTTGCCTTTCCTGAGCTTCTATCTTCAGGCTCTTGTTAAAGAGTTGTTAAATGGAACAACTGCATTTGGCCTACTAGTTGGGTTGGGCCTACTAACAGTGTCTGCCGCTCCTTGCTGTTCTTCTGGTTTCCTGTCCTGAAATTCCATTTTCAGGCTCTCGTTAAGTAGTTGTTAATGTTAGACTGCATTTGGCCTACTAGTTGGGTTGGGGCCTACTATCGGTGTCTGCCGCTCCTTGCTGTTCTCCTCCACTGAACAAAGCTGTTCCGCCTGTTTACTACTGTTGCCAATTTTGATCTGCATTTAGACTACTTACTGATTTGGGCCTACTCTCTGTGTCAGCCTCTCATTACAGTTGTCCTCCACTGAACAAAGCAATGCCCCCTGGTTAGTCCTCTTACCAATTTTGAACTGCATTTAACCCACTTTATTCTTTGGGCCTATATCTGTGTTTCCTCCTCATCCTGCCCATTGCCCTGCCAGTGATAGATGAGTCTGCTGGTACATTGACCCAGAACGCTACATTCCCCGTGCACGCTACACTGCCAGAATGTGACCCTGCTGAAAGTCAGGTTCCCCTTCCAGCATACCATACCACCTTACAAAGAGGAAGGTGCAGATGAAAGTGCAGGTTCCTTCATCAGGTGTGGGGGGGGGGAATACTCATTGGCGACGTCACTGGCACAGGGCCCCTCATAGTACGCAAAAGTGTCGCTGCTGGTGGGAGGCGCCCCCGCCGTGCAAACACACCGCCGTACTTTGAGGGGCCCTGTGCCAGTGCCAATGCCAACGAGTGGGCCCCCCCTGCTTGCTCAGGATCACAGCACTTGCAAAGTTTAAATACTTACCTCTCCCTGCTCCACTGCCCTGAGGTGGTCCAGATTAACTGGGCCCACTAAATACTTGAACCAGCCCTACCCCCCACAACTTTAGCCAAATGACCCCCAATTTCCAATGCCTAACTATTATTATAAGGGAAATTAAGATTGACAAGCTTCATTAAGAAGAATGCATGGTTTTGGCATTAAAATGGGCACTCTAGGTGTTTTCCTGGCCCCCACTCACTGCCGACTATGCTGCCCCATTGACTTGCATTGGGTTTCGTGTTTCGGTCGATCCTGACTTTACAACATAATCGGCCAATTTCACTCGACCCGACTTTTGAGATAGTCGGGTTTTGCGAAACCCGACTCGACTCTAAAAAAGTCAAGGTCGCTCAACCCTAGTAACACTACCTGAGTCCTCTTAGTTGACTTTGGAGGATGTCGGATGTCTTCTGTGTGGTGCAGATGCTTAAAGGGCATATAGTGAATTGTCAAATTTAAAAAGAAATGCAGCACTCACCCGATCCTGTTTAAACTTGTGGTTTAATCCATTACATAGAAAACATGGTTACATGTGGAGGTGCAGGTGTCAGGGGAGTAGTTCATAAGAATAGAAGACCTGATGAACTATGGCCGTATCATGCCTTTCTGGCGCTTCTACGGGTCCATAAAGGTCAATCTATAGATCAATAGTAGTGAGGAAGGATTTCTCACTCAAGCTAAGGAACTAACTAATAACTTGGTAAAAAGAGGATATCCAGTAACCCTATTAAATGGAGCTCAGGATAGAGCAATGAAAAAAAATCACATAATGAGTTAGTCAATTTTTAATTTGGATATTTAACTAAGTCCCAAAACAACAATAAAAGATTTATTTTTAGTTTCAAACAAAGCCCAAATATGAACACAATAAAATTGTCTTTTAAGAGGAACTTGCATTTAATAGAAAGTGACAAAGATTTAGCTACAATAGCAAAGAAAAAAACATTAGTGGCTTATAGACGCAGCAGGAATCTCAGTAATATTTTAGTACATAAAAGGCTCCAGGAAAATAAACCTAAACCAACTTGGCTAAATGAAAATAGTCCAGTTGGTAATTTTCGTTGCTGTAGCTGTTCATTTTGTCTCTGACCTTTCCGGCGCTTGCGCACTGCAGTACTATCCTCTGACCTCAAGAGGGCAGAGCAAAGTACGCCTGCGCCGGAGCCATGGCTGAAGATCAGAAGAGGACGTCTTGTAATGAAGATGGGAGGCGCCGCAGCGGACCGGAGACGCCCATCCGACCTGACCAGCAGCGGGACCGCCCCTGGGTGAGTATAATATAACGTCTTTTTCTCCTCTTTCAGGTAACATCGGGGGCTTATCTACAGCATTTTAGAATGCTGTAGATAAGTCCCTGATGCCGGTGGGCTTACCTCACCCGTGATTTTCGGGGTGACAGGTTCCCTTTAACCCTGACATGTACATCACCAGTCTTAATGAATCAGTCACTTAGAGATCTTACTGGAGTGCAAACTTTAGAGGCAAACCTGGTCACCAGCATGGTGACTTACTTTTCCTCCACATTGTAAGATACTAATAATAAGTTAGTTGACGGTTTTCAATGACCTGTGAGCTCAAGGCTAAAGGGGTTGTCCTGTCCGAATTAAAAAGGCTGCAATCACTCTGACTGCAAACAAATGAATCCTCCCAAGCGCATGCACTGTGTATGGCAAATATTCACCAGTTCCTGACCTGGGACTGGAGGGTATGTTTAAGTTATTCATACTCATGACCAGTGCCGTCTAGTGGGTGTAGTCTAGCCCCATACAAGTGTATTGAGCAATGCCATGCCCTATCTAGTGATATGATCTTTCAGAGGTCCAGAGTGACTTCAGACTTATCAGTTTGGACCTGACAACCATTTTAACTCAAGATAAACAAAAGGTAAATAGACAAGTATATTAACAAAGTTACTTAACTTGATGACTACAGTGAAGAGCAAAAGGGTAGCAATGTTTTTTTACACATTTTATATACAATCATCCTGACTATCTCATGCATAAATTTGACTTGCAACTGCTTAGCATATGAATAGTTATGCAGTTAAGCAGATTCTTGTCATGTCAGTGCATTGTTCTCCTAGTGGTGGAAAAATATTTTTCTTCCTGAGAACTGCAAAATACAACCTGTTCTCACATTCCATAATGGCTCAGTTGATTATTAGGTTGATTCCCTAGTGAAAGGTCATGGGTTTGAATCAAGCAGCAGCCATGAAGACGATTTCCCAAGAAGAGAGAAACAGCATCAACCAGCTCATCATAAGCGATCTCTTGGACAAGAAAATTGCCAACCTGCATTATGTGAGTGCCATGACAGTTGGAAGAATACAAAATTAAGTCCGTTCATCCATTTAGATGAACAGGATTCTAGGTGGACATCCTTGCTAAATATCAGAATCATACCAGATGTGGGTAACAACCCATCCTATACACACAGGCAAAGAAATAAAACCATGGATGTCCACACATTAAGTTAGGTGTTGGTAAAGGATGAGTTTCCTTCCCAAATACTAAATTATAGTTATAAAAGGGGAACTCTCCATGCACCTCTATTGAGGTCCGATAATAACTATAAATGCTGAAATTGACTATTAATAATTAATATCCACTTAATATTGCCTCAACGTTATCTTTTCCTTATATTATATGCTAGTTGAGACAAAACAGTGAATCAATAAAGGATATTTAATTGCACACACAAGTCTACAGTCTATTACATGCATGTATTTTTATACCCAAGCTGGTGACTATAATATAAATATACTCCACTGGCTAAGGTTCATTCCTTCATCCTCATTAAAGGAAACCTGTCACCCCCAAAATCGAAGGTGAGCAAAGCCCACCGGCATCAGGGGGTTATCTACAGCATTCTGTAATGCTGTAGATAAGCCCCTGATGTAACCTGAAAGATGAGAAAAAGAGGTTAGATTATACTCACCCAGGGGCGGTCCCACTGTGGTCAGGTCCTATGGGCATCGCGGTCCGGTCCGGGGCCTCCCATCTTCTTTCGATAACATTTTCTTCTTGTCTTCATGCTGCGGCTCTGGCGCAGGTGTACTATTTCTGCCCTGTTGAGGGCAGAGCAGAGCAAAGCACTGCAGTGTGCAGGCGCCGGGAAAGGTCAGAGAGGCCTGCACACTGCAGTACTTTGCACTGCCCTCTACAGGGCAGACAAAGTACACCTGTGCCGGAGCAGCAGCATGAAGACAAGAAGAGGGCGTGATCGCAAGAAGATGGGAGGCCCTGGACCGGACTGCGACACCAATTGGATCGGACCATCCAGCCAGGTGAGTATAATCTAAACTCTTTTTCTCATCTTTCATGATACATCAAGTGCTTATCTACAGCATTACAGAATGCTGTAGATAAGCCCCTGATGCCGGTGGGCTTAGCTCACCTTCGATTTTGGGGGTGACAGGTTCCCTTTAAACCTGTTCTACCAGCACCTGGCTGGACTTTTCTTTGTCTTATTTGGAACACTAGTGAGGGCATTATTTATGTGAAATACATGTGGGTGGGATTATATACAGAAAACCTGCACTATACATATCAATATAAAAATATGCACATTTTGGGGCACTTCCCTTCTACAGGTGTAATAATGAGAAATGACACAGAGAAAAATTATTGAACACGCTTACTGAAATGTAATTAATACTTCTCACAAAGCCTTTGTTAGTGATGGCAGCTCTATATGTATATATATCTTTATGGAGAAGCTAATCACATGAATTGCACAGTGTGATTTTGGCCCATTCTTCCAAACAAACACTCTTCAAATTCTGAAGATTCTGCATACTCCTTCTCTGATCTTTTGTTACGTCCATAAATTTTCTATTGGATTCAGATCAGGTCACTCTCTTGGCCATTCTAGCTGCATTTTTTTCTTTCTCTGAAACCAATTCAGAAATTCCTTGGCTGTGTGTTTGGGATCATTGTCAAGCTGAAATGTCCACCCTCATTTCATCTTCACCATCCTGGTAGATGGCAACATTTTGGTCTTGGTACATTTATCCATTCATCTTTTCTTCAATTATATGTAATTTACCAGTGCTGTATACTGAAAAACAGCAACATGATGATGTTCCCATCGCCAAACTTCACTGTTGGTAAGGTTTTTTGGGGTGATATGCAGCGCCTTTTGGCCTAGAAACATAATGTGCATTATGGTATCCACAGAGTTCAATTTTGATCTCATCTGACCAGATTATATTCGCCCAGTATTTGACAGGCAAATAGAAAGTTGAGAAATTATTTGTACTGGAATATTCTTTTAAATGTAGCAGCAAAAAATAGCAGAATCGTTGGTTTATGTTATAATAATCATGGCTACTATTCTGGTTGCTAAATATATCTTTCTTGATCCTACTATTTTAACATATCTTACTTTATGCCAATTTGTTTTGCAAAGTGACAGAGGAATTAAGACTTAAAAGAATAGGGACACTTTTTCCCTGTAGACGATTAAGTTTTACCTGCATCTATATGTTATTACATAAATATATCATTCCGTTTTAATTGTTAAAGTTCTTAAATCATAGCCAACAGAGGGAACGCATTGTAGAATTATGACACTATGGACAGTTGCATTTACATTCACTAGCACCTTAAGATGGAAAGTACGGAGCTGATTGTTCTAAATGTGACCAATGATACTTTCCAGACTTTGTAAGTTATGGAATTAATAAGGTTTAGTGGAAAAAAAAGATTGCCGGATTTAAAGGTGTCAAGGATGTAGAAAGCCATGGTATTTATTTTAAAAGGGTCTTTTGAATGACATCAAAAGGATTAAGAGGTTTTCCTTCTTTTACAGAGAGTTTAAATGGGCATATTATTTTTACAATGCACAATCACACGTCTGTGAGTGCTAAGCTTGGGTTTTAACTTAAAATGTACATTTTGTGGGAAGTGAAACATATACGTTGTAGAAAAAAAAGAAAAAAAAAAGAATGGATGAGGTGTTAGTATATACACTTAAACAGTACTTCACAAGGAGAAAATTATCTGCTTTTCCTGTGTTAGCTTTTACCTTGTTATGTATAGGCCAACATTTTCTGTACTGTGCTAAGCTATAAGTCGTTGTACACTCCATTTTATAGGTCTGACATCACAATTGCATGCTGCTAAATAAAAATAACCATTGTTAAGGAAATATGAGTGCAAGCCATGCTTTAAAAATAGGTACAGTATTATTGCCGTAGTCGTGTTAGATAATTTACCAAGTACTCAGTAAAGTTGTTCTCAGTTTCCCTTTTAACATAAGTAGCTTTTAATATACAGTAAAATTCCTATAATTTAGTATCAATGATGTCTGATCACTGCTGTCATCATAAATTCTAAATTTAATTGTCGTAGAAAAATATCTAATATTTAGAACATAATGTTACAGAACCTCTAAAAAGAGGTTACTAGACTGATCTTTCATTTTTAAAATTCTCATTTCCTGGATAAATACTGGCTTCAGTGAAGACAAAATATCCCAATACTGATATAGGAGATGGCAGTTGGTGCTCATAACATTCTGTGGAGAATGGAGTGAATAGGAGGAGGAGTGAGAGGCAGACACAGACATTCTACTGCAAGTTCTACCAAAATAAGTTACACTTTGACCGCTTCGAGTTTACCACTGTACATAAACACCGGTGCTTGCTAGGCACTGTGCAGTGCCGATGTTTATGAGCTTTGGGCGGTCTCGCAGTGCTCAAGACTAGAGTTGAGCGACCTTGACCTTTTTAGAGTCGAGCCGGGTTTCGCGAAACCCGACTATCTCAAAAGTCGGGTCGAGTGAAATCGGCCGATTATGGCGAAAAGTCGGGATCGACCGAAACACGAAACCCAATGCAAGTCAATGGGGCAGCATAGTCGGCAGTGAGTGGGGGCCAGGAAAACACCTAGAGTGCCCATAATAATGTCAAAACCATCCATTCTTCTTAATGAAGCTTGTCAAGTGTAATTTACCTTATAATAATTGGAAGGCATTTGAAATTGGGGGTCATTTGGCTAAAGTTGCGTGGGGTAGGGCTGGTTCAAGTAATTAGTGGGCCCAGGAAATCTGGACCACGTCACGGCAGTGGAACAGGGAGAGGTAAGTATTTCAACTTTGCAAGTGCTGTGATCCTGAGCAAGCAGGGGGGGCCCACTTGTTGGCATTGGCACTGGCACAGGGCCCCTCAAAGTACAGCGGTGTGTTTGCACGGCGGGGGCGCCTCCCACCGGCAGCAACACTTTTGCGTACTATGAGAGGCCCTGTGCCAGTGACGTCGCCAACTAGTATTCCTCCCCCCACCTGATGAAGGAACCTGCACTTTCATCTGCACCTTCCTCTTTGTCCCCGTGTAAGGTGGTATGGTATGCGGGAAGAGCAACCTGACTTTCAGCAGGGTCACAATGTTGTTGTGTAGCATGCACGGGGAATGTTGCGTTATGGGTCAATGTACCAGCAGACTCATCTATCACTGGCTGGGCAATGGGCACGATGAAGTGGAAACACAGATATAGGCCCAAAGAATAAAGTGGGCTAAATGCAGTTCAAAATTGGTAACACAGGAATAACCAGGGGGCATTGCAGTGGAGGACAACTGGAATGAGAGGCTGACACAGAGAGTAGGGCCAAATCAGTAAGTAGTCGAAATGCAGTTCAAAATTGGCAACCGTAGTAAACAGGCGGCACAGCTTTGTTCAGTGGAGGAGAACAGCAAGGAGTGGCAGACACCGATAGTAGGCCCCAACCCAACTAGTAGGCCAAATGCAGTCTAACATTAACAACTACTTAACGAGAGCCTGAAAATGGAATTTCAGGACAGGAAACCAGGAGAACAGCAAGGAGTGGCAGACACCGATAGTAGGCCCCAAACCAACTAGTACGCCAAATGCAGTTGTTCCATTTAACCACAATTTAATGAGAGCCTGAAGATAGAAGCTCAGGAAAGGCAACCTGGGGAACACCTTGGAGTGTAACACACCATCTCTCTCCACCCCATACCCATTTTGTAGGCCTAATGCAGTGTACTTTTCTACAACTACTAAACGAGAGTCGGAAGACCGAAGCAATGGCAAGGAAACCTGGGGAACACCTTGGAGTGTAACACACCATCTCTCTCCACCCCATACCCAATTTGTAGGCCTAATGCAGTGTAGTTTCCAAGAACTACTAAACGAGAGCCGGAAGATCGAAGCTCAGGAAAGGCAACCTGGGGAACACCTTGGAGTGTAACACACCCTCTCTCTACACCCCATACCCAATTTGAAGGCCTAATGCAGTGTAGTTTCCAAGAACTACTAAACGAGAGCCGGAAGATCGAAGCTCAGGAAAGGCAACCTGGGGAACACCTTGGAGTGTAACACACCCTCTCTCTACACCCCATACCCAATTTGAAGGCCTAATGCAGCGTAGTTTCCAACAACTACTAAACGAGAGCCGGAAGATCGAAGCTCAGGAAAGGCAACCTGGGGAACACCTTGGAGTGTAACAAACCCTCTCTCTACACCCCATACCCAATTTGTAGGCCTAATGCAGCGTAGTTTCTGACAACTACTAAACGAGAGCATGAAGATCGAAGCTTAGGAAAGGCAACCTGGGGAACACCTTGGAGTGTAACACACCCTCTCTCTACACCCCATACCCAATTTGAAGGCCTAATGCAGTGTAGTTTCCAAGAACTACTAAACGAGAGCCGGAAGATCGAAGCTCAGGAAAGGCAACCTGGGGAACACCTTGGAGTGGAACACACCATCTCTCTACACCCCATACCCAATTTGAAGGCCTAATGCAGCGTAGTTTCCAACAACTACTAAACGAGAGCCGGAAGATCGAAGCTCAGGAAAGGCAACCTGGGGAACACCTTGGAGTGTAACACAACGTCTCTACACCACGGAAGGGCTGATTCTTAGGAAGGAAGGCTGTTGGAAATAAGCATTGCGCGTCCGAGGGTGATTATATTCTTATTAGGTATATACTCACCCTCGGACGCGCCCTGCTTCTTTATTTGGAATGAATGTTTATTTGCAATGTGGTGTTGACTTTCTCTATTATTTTGGTAATTAATGATTTTATTATTTTCATTGTTTTGCATCTTCTCGGCAATAATATAAAGAAGACGCGACAGGACAACACTCGGTGGATGCCATATCTGTGTTTTCCATTTAAAAAACCTTTCAGTTAACTACTTGCAGGAGAAAGTAATTGTAGCTGGTGGCCATTTTTAGTACTGTACCAGATTTTAGTTGTGTGTTTGTTTTTAATGTTAAAATGTCTGCATTTGATATCTCACCAGTATTTTCTTTTTTATAAGCAAAATACTTTTTTTTTTATTTTATGATGTTGGTTCAAGGGGTACACGGGCAGCAGTAGACAGGTCAGTGGAGGCCTAGTGGAAGGAGGGACCGCAGACAGGCTTCGAAGCCCTAACATAATAAATTGGGCTGCCCGTAGGCAATTTAAAATTGGTTCCAGGGGAACACGGGCAGCAGTAGACAGGTCAGTGGAGGCCTTGAGGAAGGAGTGACCGCAGATGCGCCAATGTTTCCCCCATACCAAATTTGTAGGCCTAATGCAGTGTAGTTTCCAACAACTACTAAACGAGAGCCGGAATATCGAAGCTCAGGAAAGGCAACCTGGGGAACACCTTGGAGTGTAACACACCCTCTCTCTACACCCCATACCCAATTTGAAGGCCTAATGCAGTGTAGTTTCCAAGAACTACTAAACGAGAGCCGGAAGATCGAAGCTCAGGAAAGGCAACCTGGGGAACACCTTGGAGTGTAACACACCCTCTCTCTACACCCCATACCCAATTTGAAGGCCTAATGCAGCGTAGTTTCCAACAACTACTAAACGAGAGCCGGAAGATCGAAGCTCAGGAAAGGCAACCTGGGGAACACCTTGGAGTGTAACAAACCCTCTCTCTACACCCCATACCCAATTTGTAGGCCTAATGCAGCGTAGTTTCCGACAACTACTAAACGAGAGCATGAAGATCGAAGCTCAGGAAAGGCAACCTGGGGAACACCTTGGAGTGTAACACACCCTCTCTCTACACCCCATACCCAATTTGAAGGCCTAATGCAGTGTAGTTTCCAAGAACTACTAAACGAGAGCCGGAAGATTGAAGCTCAGGAAAGGCAACCTGGGGAACACCTTGGAGTGTAACACACCCTCTCTCTACACCCCATACCCAATTTGAAGGCCTAATGCAGCGTAGTTTCCAACAACTACTAAACGAGAGCCGGAAGATCGAAGCTCAGGAAAGGCAACCTGGGGAACACCTTGGAGTGTAACACACCCTCTCTCTACACCCCATACCCAATTTGAAGGCCTAATGCAGTGTAGTTTCCAAGAACTACTAAACGAGAGCCGGAAGATCGAAGCTCAGGAAAGACAACCTGGGGAACACCTTGAAGTGTAACACAACGTCTCTCTACACCACGGAAGGGCTGATTCTTAGGAAGGAAGGCTGTTGGAAATAAGCATTGCGCGTCCGAGGGTGATTATATTCTTATTAGGTATATACTCACCCTCGGACGCGCCCTGCTTCTTTATTTGGAATGAATGTTTATTTGCAATGTGGTGTTGACTTTCTCTATTATTTTGGTAATTAATGATTTTATTATTTTCATTGTTTTGCATCTTCTCGGCAATAATATAAAGAAGACGCGACAGGACAACACTCGGTGGATGCCATATCTGTGTTTTCAATTTAAAAAACCTTTCAGTTAAATACTTGCAGGATAAAGTAATTGTAGCTGGTGGCCATTTTTAGTACTGTACCAGATTTTAGTTGTGTGTTTGTTTTTAATGTTAAAATGTCTGCATTTGATATCTCACCAGTATTTTCTTTTTTATAAGCAAAATACTTTTTTTTTAATTTTATGATGTTGGTTCAAGGGGTACACGGGCAGCAGTAGACAGGTCAGTGGAGGCCTAGTGGAAGGAGGGACCGCAGACTGGCTTCGAAGGCCTAACGTAATAAAATGGGCTGGCTGTAGGCAATTTACAATTGGTTCCATGGGAACACGGGCAGCAGTAGACAGGTCAGTGGAGGCCTAGTGGAAGGAGTGACGGCAGACAGGCATCAAAGGCCTAACATCATAACATTGGGCTGTTGGCAATTTAAAATTGGTTCCAGGGGTACACGGGCAACAGTGGTCTGGTCAGTGGAAGTCTAGTGGAAGGAGTGACGGCAGACAGGCATCAAAGGCCTAACATAATAACATTTGGCTGTTGGCAATTTAAAATTGGTTCCAGGGGTACACGGGCAACAGTGGTCTGGTCAGTGGAAGTCTAGTGGAAGGAGTGACGGCAGACAGGCATCAAAGGCCTAACATAACAAAATTGGGCTGGCTGTAGGCAAGTTTAAATTGGTTCCAGGGGAACACGGCCAGCAGTGGCCTGGTCAGTGTAGTAGTTGTAGAAAGAACGGACCGCAGACAGGCTTCGAAGGCCTAACATAACAAAAATGTCAAAACAATGGTATTGTCAGTGCCAGGCATTGAAGGATGTCAGCGCATAGACTAAACATTGGTGAAGCTGTGAGAGATAATTTTGCTAGTGGTAGAGCACTGTTTGAGCTGGGGGGGAACTGTCTTGTGGCCGGCGGTACAGGCCCAGGGCCCCTCATATTACAATGGTGTGTCTGACGTTGGGTGCGCACCACCGCCGCCAGAGACACTTTATTGTACTATGAGGGACCCAGTGGCAGTGCCGTCGACCAAAAGCGGGCACACCCACCTCTTCAGACAAACAGCACTCTCACGGGTGCTGGCGCAAAGTGGCGATACCACGGCCCCGTGTGGGGAGTTTGGCCATTTTGTTAGGAGTAAACATGTCGTATGCTGGACAATCAGGTGCAGAAAATTACGAGATTGGAAAAGTCATTCAGAAGAGTCCACAGGCAAGACCTTTTCATAGGAAAGTTAGGTGTCAGCCGGGCAAGGTGGGGCAAAAGATTTCGAAATCCAGTTGTGGTTCATTTTAATGAAGGTTAGATCATCTACATTTTGGGTAGCCAGACGAGTCCTTTTTTCAGTTAGTATTGAACCTGCAGCACTGAATACTCTTTCTGATAGGACACTAGCTGCCGGGCAAGCAAGCTCCTGCAATGCATATTCTGCCAATTCTGGCCAGGTGTCTAATTTGGATGCCCAGTAATCAAATGGGAATGACGGTTGAGGGAGAACGTCGATAAGGGATGAAAAATAGTTTGGAACCATACTGGACAAATGTTGTCTCCTGTCACTTTGAATTGATGCTGCAGTACCTGTCCTGTCTGCGGTCATAGCAAAATCACTCCACAACCTGGTCAGAAAACCCCTCTGGCCAACGCCACTTCTGATTTCTGCCCCTCTAACACCTCTGGTCTGCTGGTCCCTGGAGCTCGTGTGAGAACGATCACGGGCGCTGTGTGCAGGGAATGCCAGAAGCAAACGGTCAACAAGAGTTGATTGTTTTGTTGCTAATATTAGTTCCAAGTTCTCATGTGGCATAATATTTTGCAATTTGCCTTTATAGCGAGGATCAAGGAGGCAGGCCAACCAGTAATCGTCATCGTTCATCATTTTTGTAATGCGTGTGTCCCTTTTGAGGATACGCAAGGCATAATCCGCCATGTGGGCCAAAGTTCCAGTTGTCAAATCTGCGGTTGTGCTTGGTTGAGGGGCAGTTGCAGGCAAATCTGCGTCACTTGTGTCCCTCAAAAAAACAGAACCCGCCCTTGCCACGCCACCAATTTCCAATGACCCCGGGAAAGCTTCCTCATTAAAAATATACTCATCCCCATCATCCTCCTCATCCTCCACCTCCTCTTCGCCCGCTACCTCGTCCTGTACACTGCCCTGACCAGACAATGGCTGACTGTCATCAAGGCTTTCCTCTTCCTCTGGTGCAGACGCCTGATCCTTTATGTGCGTCAAACTTTGCATCAGCAGACACATTAGGGGGATGCTCATGCTTATTATGGCATTGTCTGCACTAACCAGCCGTGTGCATTCCTCAAAACACTGAAGGACTTGACACATGTCTTGAATCTTCGACCACTGCACACCTGACACCTCCATGTCTGCCATCCTACTGCCTGCCCGTGTATGTGTATCCTCCCACAAAAACATAACAGCCCGCCTCTGTTCGCACAGTCTCTGAAGCATGTGCAGTGTTGAGTTCCACCTTGTAACAACGTCTATGATTAGGCGATGCTGGGGAAGGTTCAAAGAACGCTGATAGGTCTGCATACGGCTGGAGTGTACAGGCGAACGGCGGATATGTGCGCAAAGTCCACGCACTTTGAGGAGCAGGTCGGATAACCCCGGATAACTTTTCAGGAAGCACTGCACCACCAGGTTTAAGGTGTGAGCCAGGCAAGGAATGTGTTTCAGTTGGGAAAGGGAGATGGCAGCCATGAAATTCCTTCCGTTATCACTCACTACCTTGCCTGCCTCAAGATCTACAGTGCCCAGCCACGACTGCGTTTCTTGCTGCAAGAACTCGGACAGAACTTCCGCGGTGTGTCTGTTGTCGCCCAAACACTTCATAGCCAATACAGCCTGCTGACGTTTGCCAGTAGCTGCCCCATAATGGGAGACCTGGTGTGCAACAGTGGCAGCTGCGGATGGAGTGGTTGTGCGACTGCGGTCTGTGGATGAGCTCTCGCTTCTGCAGGAGGACGAGGAGGAGGAGGAGGAGGAGGGGGTGCGAACGGCTACAGCCAACTGTTTCCTAGACCGTGGGCTAGGCAGAACTGTCCCAAACTTGCTGTCCCCTGTGGACCCTGAATCCACCACATTTACCCAGTGTGCCGTGATGGACACGTAACGTCCCTGGCCATGCCTACTGGTTCATGCATCTGTTGTCAGGTGCACCTTTGTGCTCACAGATTGCCTGAGTGCATGGACGATGCGCTCTTTAACATGCTGGTGGAGGGCTGGGATGGCTTTTCTGGAAAAAAAGTGTCGACTGGGTAGCTCGTAGCGTGGTACAGCGTAGTCCATCAGGTCTTTGAAAGCTTCGCTTTCAACTAACCGGTAGGGCATCATCTCTAACGAGATTAGTCTAGCTATGTGGGCGTTCAAACCCTGTGTACGCGGATGCGAGGCTAAGTACTTCCTTTTTCTAACCATAGTCTCATGTAGGGTGAGCTGGACTGGAGAGCTGGAGATCGTGGAACTAGCGGGGGTGCCGGTGGACATGGCAGACTGAGAGACGGTGGGAGATGGTATTGTTGCCGCCGGTGCCCTAGATGCAGTGTTTCCTACTACGAAACTGGAGATTCCCTGACCCTGACTGCTTTGGCCTGGCAAAGAAACCTGCACAGATACTGCAGGTGGTGCAGAAAATGGTGGCCCTACACTGCCGGAAGGGATGTTGCGTTGATGAGTAGCTTCATTGGCCGAGGGTGCTACAACCTTAAGGGACGTTTGGTGAGTAGTCCAAGCTTGCAAATGCATGGTGGTTAAATGTCTATGCATGCAACTTGTATTGAGACTTTTCAGATTCTGCCCTCTGATTAAGGTAGTTGAACATTTTTGACAGATTACTTTGTGCTGATCAATTGGATGTTGTTTAAAAAAATGCCAGACTGCACTCTTTCTAGCATCGGATACCTTTTCAGGCATTGCAGACTGAGCTTTAACCGGATGGCCACGCTGTCCTCCAACAGGTTTTGACTTTGCCACGCGTTTTGGCCAAGATACGGGCCCGGCAGATGGAACCTGTTGCGATGTTGATGCCTGCTGTGGCCCCTCCTCCTCCGCTTCAGAACTGCTGCCGCCTGCACCCTGTTCCCCCAATGGCTGCCAATCGGGGTCAAGAACTGGGTCATCTATTACCTCTTCTTGTAGCTCGTGTGCAACTTCGTCTGTGTCACCGTGTCGGTCGGTGGTATAGCGTTCGTGATGGGGCAACATAGTCTCATCAGGGTCTGATTCTTGATCAGCACCCTGCGAGGGCAATGTTGTGGTCTGAGTCAAAGGACCAGCATAGTAGTCTGGCTGTGGCTGTGCATCAGTGCACTCCATGTCAGATTCAACTTGTAATGGGCATGGACTGTTAACTGCTTCACTTTCTAAGCCAGGGACGGTATGTGTAAAGAGCTCCATGGAGTAACCCGTTGTGTCGCCTGCTGCATTCTTCTCTGTTGTTGTTTTTGCTGAAGAGGACAAGGAAGCGACTTGTCCCTGACCGTGAACATCCACTAACGACGCGCTGCTTTTACTTTTACCAGTTTCACGAGAGGAGGCAAAAGAGCTAGAGGCTGAGTCAGCAAGATAAGCCAAAACTTGCTCTTGATGCTCCGGCTTTAAAAGCGGTTTTCCTACTCCCAGAAAAGGGAGGGTTCGAGGCCTTGTTTAGCCAGACGACGAACCTGGCTCCACAGCTCCAGACTTAGGTGCAATATTTTTTTCCCACGACCACCTGATGCTCCACCATTACCACTACCCTCATTACCAGCTGACAATGAACGCCCCCGGCCACGACCTCTTCCACCAGACTTCCTCATTGTTTTAAAAACGTTACCAAACGAACGGTATTTGTTGCTGTCACACAACTTACACGGTGAGCTATAACTTCAGTATGATTTAGCTACCCCTTTACAGGTGGGTGAGACCACAACGAAAATCAGCCACAATGTTACACACTCTGTTGTTGTTGGCAACAAATGAGATGGCACACACGCAGGACTGTCACTGAAGCGCAAATGTAAATATTTATCTCCCACTGATTTGTGTTTGTTTTTTTTAAAAGGGAGACTTCAGAAAAAAAAAAAATTAAAAAAAAATTATTTTTTACAGAAGAATTTATAAAACAAATAAAATGAAATGATTGTTTCAGGGAGAATTTAGGAAAAAAAAAAAAAAAGGCTTTGTAGGGCCCACTGAGTGAGAGAGGACGCACACAGGAGTCAGGAGTGGCACACAAGCCCAGAGGCCAATATTAATCTCCCACCGATTGATTTAGTTATTTTTTTTGGTAGATTTTGGAACCCAAATCAAGCAAAAAAATTAATAGGCTTTCTATGGCCCACAATTGGGGAGAGAGAGAGAGATGGCACACCCAGGAGTCAAGACTGGCACACAAGCAGAAGGGGCAATATGAATCTCCCACAGATTTTTTTTTTTTTTTTTTTTTCAGGGAGACTTGAGAGAAAAAAAATACAAAAAAAATGATTTTTTTCAGGAATAATTTAGAAACCAAAGAAAATAAAATGATTGTTTCAGGGAGAATTTAGAAAACAAATAAAACAAAAAATAGGCTTTCTAGGGCCCACTGAGTGACAGATGACGCACACAGGAGTCAGGAGTGGCACACAAGCCCAGAGGCCAATATTAATCTCCCACTGATTGATTTAGTTATTTTTTTTGGTAGATTTTGGAACCCAAATCAAGCAAAAAAATTAATAGGCTTTCTATGGCCCACAATTGGGGAGAGAGAGAGAGATGACACACCCAGGAGTCAAGACTGGCACACAAGCAGAAGGGGCAATATGAATCTCCCACAGATTTTTTTTTTTTTTTTTTTCAGGGAGACTTTAGAGAAAAAAAAAATACAAAAAAAATGATTTTTTTCAGGAATAATTTAGAAACCAAAGAAAATAAAATGATTTTTTCAGGGAGAATTTAGAAAACAAATAAAACAAAAAATAGGCTTTCTAGGGCCCACTGAGTGACAGATGATGCACACAGGAGTCAGGAGTGGCAGACAAGCCCAGAGGCCAATATTAATCTCCCACTGATTGATTTAGTGATTATTTTTGGTAGATTTTGGAACCCAAATCAAGCAAAAAAATTAATAGGCTTTCTATGGCCCACAATTGGGGAGAGAGAGAGAGATGGCACACCCAGGAGTCAAGACTGGCACACAAGCAGAAGGGGCAATATGAATCTCCCACAGATTTTTTTTTTTTTTTTTCAGGGAGACTTTAGAGAAAAAAAAATACAAAAAAAATGATTTTTTTCAGGAATAATTTAGAAACCAAAGAAAATAAAATGATTTTTTCAGGGAGAATTTAGAAAACAAATAAAACAAAAAATAGGCTTTCTAGGGCCCACTGAGTGACAGATGACGCTCACAGGAGTCAGGAGTGGCACACAAGCCCAGAGGCCAATATTAATCTCCCACTGATTGATTTAGTGATTTTTTTTGGTAGATTTTGGAACCCAAATCAAGCAAAAAAATTAATAGGCTTTCTATGGCCCACTATTTGTGAGAGAGATGGCACGCTCAGGACTGGCACACAAGCCCAGAGGCCAATATTAATCTCCCACTTTTTTTTTTCCAGGGAAAATTTATAAACCCAATAAAAAAAATAATAATAAATAGGCTTTCTATGGCCCACTATCTGAGAGAGAGAGATGGCACGCTTAGGACTGGCACACAAGCCCAAAGGCCAATATTAATCTCCCACTGATTGATTGATTGATTTTTTCAGGTAGAATTATGAACCCAAATCAACCAAAAAAATAAATAGGCTTTCTATGGCCCACTATTTGTGAGAGAGATGGCACGCTCAGGACTGGCACACAAGCCCAGAGGCCAATATTAATCTCCCACTTTTTTTTTTTTTCCAGGGAAAATTTATAAACCCAATAAAATAATAAAAAAATAGGCTTTCTATGGCCCACTATCTGAGAGAGAGAGAGATGGCACGCTTAGGACTGGCACACAAGCCCAAAGGCCAATATTAATCTCCCACTGATTGATTTATTGATTTTTTCAGGTAGAATTTAGAACCCAAATCAAGCAAAAAAATTAATAGGCTTTCTATGGCCCACTGAGTGAGAGATGGCACACACAGGAGTAAGGAGTGGCACACAAGCCCTGAGGCCAATATTTTTCTCCCACTGATTGATGTTGTGATTTTTTCTGGTAGATTTTGGAACCCAAATCAAGCAAAAAAATAAATAGGCTTTCTATGGCCCACTGAGTGAGAGATGACACAGACAGAGATGGCACTCTAGCAGAAATGTCAATCTTAATCTCCCACAAAAAAAAAAAAAAAAAAAAAAAGGAACTGTCCTTCAATTACTATCTCCCTGCAGTAATCTCAGCCAGGTATGGCAGGCAGCAATAAGGAGTGGACTGATGCACAAATTAAATAAAAAGTGTGGACAAACAAACAAGATAGCTGTGCAGAAAGGAAGGAACAAGAGGATTTGTGCTTTGAAAAAAGCAGTTGGTTTGCACAGCGGCGTACACACAGCAATGCAGCTATCAGGGAGCCTTCTAGGGCAGCCCAATGAGCTACAGCGCTGAGGAAAAAAAAAAAAAAAGGAGCTTCCACTGTCCCTGCACACCGAAGGTGGTGTTGGGCAGTGGAAATCGCTACAGCACAAGCGGTTTGGTGGTTAATGGACCCTGCCTAACGCTATCCCTGCTTCTGACGAAGCGGCAGCAACCTCTCCCTAAGCTCAGATCAGCAGCAGTAACATGGCGGTCGGCGGGAACTCCCCTTTATAGCCCCTGTGACGCCGCAGACAGCAAGCCAATCACTGCAATGCCCTTCTCTAAGATGGTGGGGACCAGGACCTATGTCATCACGCTGCCCACACTCTGCGTTTACCTTCATTGGCTGAGAAATGGCGCTTTTCACGTCATTGAAACGCGACTTTGGCGCGAAAGTCGCGTACCGCATGGCCGACCACGCACAGGGGTCGGATCGGGTTTCATGAAACTCGACTTCGCCAAAAGTCGGCGACTTTTGAAAATGTTCGACCCGTTTCGCTCAACCCTACTCAAGACACCCAGGGTCCTGCAAGTGCTGTGATTCCTGTGCAGAGCAATAGCTCTGACAGGTGACATCGGGAACTGGCTGGGTCTGGTCCCATTGATGTTAACCCTCTTTTATCTTCATGATGCCCACATTGTCACGGCAGCCAGAGGTCATGTGATGACTTCTGGGACTGCCTGCTACATTGGCTTGTTCGACTCAGCCTGCAGCTGAGTCTAACAAGCAATCTGATAGTGTAACACGGTCAGCTATCATACATTGCAACACATGTGTCTCATACAGTCCCATAGAGGAACTAAGTTAAAACGTAAAACAAGAGGCAAAAAATGTTTTAAACCTATTTTAAAAAATCACAAAATAAATTTAAAAAAAGAAAAAAATTTAACCTTCCTCCGGCTGAGTAGGTACAATTGTAACTATTCCGTTTTAAAATTGCAATAACTTTTTTTTTCGAAAAGCCGTATATAAAATATATATGAAGCTACAATTGTACCTCTGCAGCCTGTTAACTTTGTAAAATTATGCAGCCTGACGAAGGTTAAACCAATAAATACATATATTTATGTAAAACAAAAGAAAAGTACACATATTTGTTATCGCCGAGTCCGTAACCACCAATAAAACTGTCACACTTGTTAACTCCTTCACTGCACACCGTAAAAAAAGCGCAAAAAACCCTTGCGTTTTCATCCTGCCAGCAAACAAAAAGTAGAATAAAACGCGATCAAAAAGTCAAATCAAAATAAATATGCAAAACACAAAAAATTGAAGCATAAAGTCACATCAAAAGGAGTAAAAATAGAAATACATTTTATTTTACATTTGTAAAAAATACACAAGAACTGTGCAAGCTTATATGACAGTCAAAGTACATATTACACAACCAGAGCAAATTGAATCAGGAGCAAAGGTGTACCCACTAAAATGTGTAGCACCGCAGGGCCATCATGGGTATATAGACGGGGGGGTCCAGGCTCAATAACAACCAGTAAATAGAAAACTAAAGTGCCAGTGCATGAAGAATCATAGTGGTTGTATTCTAATTACTAATCAAGCATATACCAGTATTACCAACATAGTCTCAGGTCAGTCAAAATCAAACAGCTAGAGAGCCTCAAAATGTCCACAAAACAGTGTTCCCATCAGGTCATCTTACCCATGTTCCTGTCCATGTGCATACAAACGCGCCCCAATGCGCATTTCGCCCTCGGCTTCCTTAGGGGCAGCATGATCTAAATGTCTCTGTACCCGATTTATATATCCCTCGCCGCCCTATCAGATAGTGGCGAATGCGCATGATACTCACGGCGACACTGTTAACATCACATACGGCGTCAGCATAAAGGTGCGGGCAAGGGGAAATCCCCATTGACGTCATGTACCCACGATCCCTGCTGAGAGACGCCCGATATGATGCCGCAGTGATGCCTGAGTCGCGGACATGCGCGCTAAAGGCACTAGAGAGTGTCACGATCGCCATCAAAAACATAAACATAAACTTTTAAAGCTTAATTTCATAGTAACATAGTAACATAGTAACATAGTTAGTAAGGCCGAAAAAAGACATTTGTCCATCCAGTTCAGCCTATATTCCATCATAATAAATCCCCAGATCTACGTCCTTCTACAGAACCTAATAATTGTATGATACAATATTGTTCTGCTCCAGGAAGACATCCAGGCCTCTCTTGAATTTCAAAATTGCAAATGAAAAATGCAGAACATTGTAATTATAATTGTTTGCAAAAAGTAAGCTACCAGGTCTAAAAGGCCCGGGTTACACATTCTATGGTTAATCCACATTTAGCGTCCACATGTTTGGCATTTCTGCAGCGATGAGAGCCAGCCTAATTTATATTTGTATGTCTCCTGAAGCATGAGCTGCGCATAACGTATTGGTGACTGCAATGTACTGGTCACTACAGTGTACTGGTCACTTCCATGGCAGTTTGCAATTTTCACTCAGCAAGAATTCACTGCTGCTAGTTTCTGGAAAACAATTATGGAGTCAAAATCGTCACTACACCTTTAGATAAATTCTTAAAGGTGTGTAATTTCCAAAATGGGGGCAATTGAGGGGAATTCTGCTTTTATAGCATTTAGGGGCTCTGTATACGGAGTCTGGAAACTTTTCTAAAATAATTTGTTCTCCAAGAGTCAAGTAGTGCTCCGTCCCTCCAGAGTCTTGCTGTTTGTCTAAGCAGTATTGTACAACCACATATGGGGTATTGTCAAGTTCAGAAGAAATTGTGTAACACATTTTGGCACCATTTTTACCAATTTCCCTGTGAGAAAATGTAAAATATGGGGCTAAAACAATTTTTTTGTCGTAAAAATATAATTATTTTTTTCTTCACTGCCCAATGGTATCAAATTCTGTGACACACTTGTGTCAATATGATCATTGCACCCATAGATGAACTCAATGAGAGGTGTAGATTGTAAAATAGGGTCACGTATGGGGGTTTCTGCTGTTCTGGCACCTCAGGGGCTCTGCCAATATGACATGGCCCCCTCAAACCAATGCAGCAAAACTTGCACTGTAATATGGCGCTCCTTCTATTTAATGCCCTGCCGTGCTCCCAGACAGTTATTTTCTGCTACATACTGGGTATTGGCATAATCAGGAGAAATTGCACAACAAACCTTGGGGTCCATTTTTTCTTGATACCCTTGTGAAAATTAAAAAGTGCGGGCTGAAATAGCATTTTTGTGGTAAAAATGTTTTTTATTTTTATTTTGACAGCTCAATATTATAAAATTCTGTAAATTCCCTGGAGGTTCAAGGTGCTCACCAGACATCTGGATAAATTCCTTGAGGGGTCTAGTTTCCAAAATAGTGTCACTTGTTAGGGGTTTCCACTGTCAGGGGCTCTCCAAACGCAACATGTCAACTGCTATCGATTCAAGGCAATTTTGCATTCCAATAGTCAAATGGTGCTCCTTCCCTTCCAAGCCCTGCCATGCACCCGAACAGTAGTATTCCCCAACATATGGGATATCGGTGTGCTCAGGAGAAATTGTGCAGCAAATTATATAGAGCAATTTCACCTTTTACCCTCATGAAAATGCAAAACATGGAGCTAAAAAGATTTATTTGGGAAAAATGTTATTTTTTTTATTTCCACGGCTCTATCTTATAAACGTCTGTGAAGCACCTGTGGTTCAAGGTGCTCAATACACAACTAGATAAGTTCCATAAGGGGTCTAGTTTCCAAAATGGTGTCACGTATTGGGGGTTTCCATTGTTTAGACACATCAGAGTCTCTCCAAACGTGACATGGCAACTGCTAAATAATCCAGCATATTTTAAATTCAAAAAGTTAAATGGCGCTCCTTTCCTTCCGAGCCCTGCCATGTGCCCAAACAGTAGATTTCCCCCACATTTGGGGTATAAGCATGCTCAGTAGTAATTGCAAAACAAAATGTATAGTCCATTTTCTCCTGTTACCCTTGCGAAAGTAAAAAAAAAAGGTCTAATGGAAAACTTTTGTGAAAGAAAAGTAAATGTTTATTTTTCCTTCCATATTCTATTCATTCCTGTGAAGCACTTGAAGGGTTAATAAACTTTTTGAATGTGGTTTTGAGTACCTTGAGGGGTGCAGTTTTTAGAATGGAGTCAACTTTGGATATTTTCTGTCATATTGACAGAAATATCTTCAAATGTGAGGTGGTCCCTAAAAAATGGTTTTGTAAATTTTGTTGGAAAAATGAGAAATCGCTGGTCAACTTTTAACTTTTATAACTTCCTAACAAAAAAGTATGTTTCAAAAATTGTGCTAATGTAAAGTAGACATGTGGTAAATGTTATCTATTAAATATGTTGTGCAATATGACTCTCTGATTTAAGGACATAAAAATTCAAAATTTGAAAATTGCAACATTTTCAAACTTTTCGCCAACTTTACATTTTTTAAGAAAATAAATGCAAGTCATATCAAATAAATTTTACCACTATCACAAAGTACTATATGTCACAAGAAAACATTCTCAGAATCACCAGAATCCGATGAAGCATTGTAGAGTTATAACTTCATAAAATGGCACTGGTCAGAATTGAAAAAATTGGCCTGGTCACGAAGGCAGAAACAGGTTCTTGCGCGATAGGGTTAAAATATTTTGTAGCATCTTGTGTGTTATAGACGCCTGATCCAGAGGGCACCAACAATTCTTCTATTCCTAGTGTCATACAGTAGGGGACATCTGACTTTCAAATAGTTTGTAACATATCTTTTTTGTCATACAAGCTTTATCCACACTTAAAAAAATTATTCTGTGACTAACGCGATACAGCACGCCATATTTCACCTCGGAATTTACTGTCGCTGAAATTCATATGTTTGCCGAGGTGGTGCAGAATTTAAAATCATATTTTTTGTTGCAAATACTGTTCTCCTACCACAGTACCTAAGCAACATGCTAGGGAAAAAGCGAAGATCTGGAGGAAGGGGAATTAGGCTTGATATTCAAGGTGTACGTGGGGTAGGTGGTAAGGTTAGTGAAAGCACTAGTGAACCAACAACTTAACTTGCTTTGTTAAGACATCTGACAACTTCTGTTACTTGATGGGCTAGTCCACTACCTTTCTTTGGCAGATGCATAGCGGTACGCCTTGTTGATAAGGCCCAGAAAGAGCATGTGCTCGAGTGGATGGCAAGCACAGCTTCAAGTGGCCTCTCCTTCTCTTCCTCCACCTCAATATCACACCCAGTACAGTCGACAGAGGTGGCACACTAATTACCCTTGCTTCCCCCTGCCTCCCAACTCTCCAACTGTACAACTAACTGTACAGAACCACAGATGAGTCAGTCTGAAAAGCTGTTCACACATTCAATGCGATGGTCATCAGTAGGGTTAAGTGAATTTTACTTCTTTAGGGTCGAGTCGGGTTTTGCGAAACCCGACTATCTCAAAAGTCGAGTCGAGTGAAATCGGCCGATTATCATGAAAAGTCGGGGATCGACCGAAACACGATACACAATGCAAGTCAATGGGGAAGCATAGTCGGCAGTGAGTGGAGGCCAGGAAAACACCTACAGTGCCCATTTTAATGGCAAAAACATCCATTCTTGGTACTGAAGCTTGTCAATCTTAATTTACCTTATAATAATAGTTAGGCATTGGACATTGGGGGTCATTTGGCTAAAGTTGTGGGGGGTATGGCTGGGTCAAGTATTTAGTGGGCCTAGGAAACGTGGACCACATCACAGCAGTGGAGCAGGGAGAGGTAAGTATTTCAACTTTGCAAGTGCTGTGATCCTGAGCAAGCAGGGGGGGCCCACTCGTTCGCATTGGCACTGGCTCAGGGCCCCTCAAAGTACGGCGGTGTGTTTGCACGGTGGGGGCACCTCCCACCGGCAGCGACACTTTTGCGTACTATGAGGGGCCCTGTGCCAGTGATGTTGCCAACGAGTATCCCCCCCACCTGATGAAGGAACCTGGACTTTCATCTGCACCTTCCTCTTTGTCCCCATGTAAGGTGGTATAGTATGCGGGAAGGGGAACCTCACTTTCAGCACTGTCAGAATCTGGCTGTGTAGCGTGCAAGGGGAATGTAGCGGTCTGGGTTAATGTACCAGCAGAGTCATCTAGCACTGGCTGGGCAATGGGCAGGATGAGGAGGAAACACAGATATAGTCCCAAATACAAAAGTAGGCTAAAAGCAGTTCAAAATTGGTAACAGGACTAAACACGCGGCATTGCTTTGTTCAGTGGAGGACAACTGTAATGAGAGGCTGACACAGTGAGTAGGCCCAAATCAGTAAGTAGTCTAAATGCAGTTCAAAATTGGTAACAGTAGTAAACAGGCGGCACTGCTTTGTTCAGTGGAGAACAGCAAGGAGCGGCAGACACCGTTAGTAGGCCCCAACCCAACTAGTAGGCCAAATGCAGTGTAATATTAACAAGTACTTAACGAGAGCCTGAAGATCGAAATTCAGGACAGGAAACCAGGAGAACAGCAAGGAGCGGCAGACACCGTTAGTAGGCCCCAACCAAACTAGCAGGCCAAATGCAGTGTAATATTAACAACTACTTAACGAGAGCCTGAAAATGGAAGTTCAGGACAGGAAACCAGGAAAACAGCAAGGAGCGGCAGACACCGTTAGTAGGCCCCAAACAAAGCAGTAGCCCCCCTGCAGTTGTTCCATTTAACAACTATTTAACAAGAGCCTGAAGATAGAAGCTCAGGAAAGGCAACTAGGAGAACACCTTGGAGCGGCAGACACTGTTAGTAGGCCCCAACCAAACCAGTAGCCCTACTGCAGTTTTAAAATTCCGATAGGCTGAAAACCTGATAATTGCAGGTCATTTTTTTTAAGAGGACAGCTGTATTGAGTGGCGCAGCCAGACACTGCTAGTAGGCCTTACACCACAAAGTTGGCTCGATGCTGGTTTAAAAAAGGTTACATGGGTACACGGTCAGCATTGGTGTGGTCAGTGGAGGACAATTGGAAGGAGGGACCGCAGACAGACTTAGTAGGCCTAACATAAAAAAAGTAGGCTCAATGCAGTTTCAATTATCTTGCAGGGGTACACAGGCAGCATTGGTGTGGTCAGTGGAGGACTATTGGAATGAGGGACCGCAGACAGACTTAGTAGGCCTAACATAAAAATGTAGGCTCAATGCAGTTTCAATTATCTTGCAGGGGTACACAGGCAGCATTGGTGTGGTCAGCGGAGGACTATTTGAAGGAGGGACCGCAGACAGACTTAGTAGGCCTAACATATAAAAAGGTGGCTCTATGCACTTTTAAATAGGTTCCAGGGGTACACAGGCAGCATTGGTGTGGTCAGTGGAGGACTATTGGAAGGAGGGACCGCAGACAGACTTAGTAGGCCTAAAATACAAAAGTAGGCTCAATGCAGTTTCAATTATCTTGCAGGGGTACACAGGCAGCATTGGTGTGGTCAGCGAAGGACTATTGGAAAGAGGGACCGCAGACAGACTTAGAAGGCCTAACATAAAAAAAGTAGGCTCAATGCAGTTTCAATTATCTTGCAGGGGTACACAGGCAGCATTGGTGTGGTCAGCGGAGGACTATTGGAAGGAGGGACCGCAGACAGACTTAGTAGGCCTAACATAAAAAAGGTGGCACTATGCACTTTTAAACAGGTTCCAGGGGTACACAGGCAGCATTGGTGTGGTCAGTGGAGGACTATTAGAAGGAGGGACCGCAGACAGACTTAGTAGGCCTAAAATAACAAAAGGAGGCTCAATGCAGTTTCAATTATCTTGCAGGGGTACACAGGCAGCATTGGTGTGGTCAGTGGAGGACTATTGGAAGGAGGGACCGCAGACAAACTTAGTAGGCCTAAAATAAAAAAAGCAGGCTCAATGCAGTTTCAATTATCTTGCAGGGGTACACAGGCAGCATTGGTGTGGTCAGCGGAGGACTATTGGAAGGAGGGGTCGCAGACAGACTTAGTAGGCCTAACATAAAAAAAGAGGCTCTATGCACTTTTAAATTAGTTCCAGGGGTACACAGGCAGCATTGGTGTGGTCAGCGGAGGACTATTTGAAGGAGGGACCGCAGACAGACTTAGTAGGCCTATCATAAAAAAGGTGGCTCTATGCACTTTTAAATAGGTTCCAGGGGTACACAGGCAGCATTGTTGTGGTCAGTGGAGGACTATTGGAAGGAGGGACCGCAGACAGACTTAGTAGGCCTAAAATAACAAAAGGAGGCTCAATGCAGTTTCAATTATCTTGCAGGGGTACACAGGCAGCATTGGTGTGGTCAGTGGAGGACTATTGGAAGGAGGGACCGCAGACAGACTTAGTAGGCCTAACATAAAAAAGGTGGCTCTATGCAGTTTCAATTATCTTGCAGGGGTACACAGGCAGCATTGGTGTGGTCAGTGAAGGAATATTGGAAGGAGGGACCACAGACAGACTTAGTAGACCTAAAATAACAAAAGTAGGCTCAATGCAGTTTCAATTATCTTGCAGGGGTACACAGGCAGCATTGGGGTGTTCAGCGAAGGACTATTGGAAGGAGGGACCACAGACAGACTTAGTAGGCCTAACATAAAAATAAGTAGGCTCAATGCAGTTTCAATTATCTTGCAGGGGTACACAGGCAGCATTGGTGTGGTCAGCGGAGGACTATTGGAAGGAGGGACTGCAGACAGACTTAGTAGGCCTAATATAAAAAAGGTGGCTCTATGCACTTTTAAATAGGTTCCAGGGGTACACAGGCAGCATTGGTGTGGTCAGTGGAGGACTATTGGAATGAGGGACCGCAGACAGACTTAGTAGGCCAACATAAAAAAGTAGGCTCAATGCAGTTTCAATTATCTTGCAGGGGTACACAGGCAACATTGGTGTGGTCAGCGGAGGACTATTTGAAGGAGGGACCGCAGAAAGACTTAGTAGGCCTAGCATAAAAAAGGTGGCTCTATGCACTTTTAAATAGGTTCCAGGGGTAAACAGGCAGCATTGGTGTGGTCAGCGGAGGACTATTGGAAGGAGGAACCGCAGACAGACTTAGTAGGCCTAACATAAAAAAGTAGGCTCAATGCAGTTTCAATTATCTTGCAGGGGTACACAGGCAGCATTGGTGTGGTCAGCGGAGGACTATTGGAAGGAGGGACCGCAGACAGACTTAGTAGGCCTAACATAAAAAAAGTGGCTCAGTGCACTTTTAAATAGGTTCCAGTGGTACACAGGCAGCATTCGTGTGGTCAGTGGAGGACTATTGGAACGAAGGCCTGCAGACAGACTTAGTAGGCCTAAAATAACAAAAGGAGGCTCAATGCAGTTTCAATTATCTTGCAGGGGTACACAGGCAGCATTGGTGTAGTCAGTGGAGGACTATTGGAAGGAGGGACCGCAGACAAACTTAGTAGGCCTAACATAAAAAAGGTGGCTCTATGCAGTTTCAATTATCTTGCAGGGGTACACAGGCAGCATTGGTGTGGTCAGCGAAGGACTATTGGAAGGAGGGACCACAGACAGACTTGGTAGGCCTAAAATAACAAAAGGAGGCTCAATGCAGTTTCAGTTATCTTGCAGGGGTACACAGGCAGCATTGGTGTGGTCAGCGAAGGACTATTGGAAGGAGGGACCGCAGGCAGACTTAGTAGGCCTAACATAAAAAAAGTAGGCTCAATGCAGTTTCAATTATCTTGCAGGGGAACAAAGGCAGCATTGGTGTGGTCAGCGGAGGACTATTGGAAGGAGGGACCGCAGGGAGACTTAGTAGGCCTAACATAAAAAAGGTGGTTCTATGCACTTTTAACCCCTTTATGACATCGGACGTACTATCCCGTCCATGTGGGGTGGGCCCCTATGACCATGGACGGGATAGTACGTCCAGCGCGATCGGCGGCGCTCACGGGGGGTGCGCCGCCGATCGTGGCCGGGTGTCAGCTGCCTATCGCAGCTGACATCCGGCACTATGTGCCAGGAGCGGTCACGGACCGCCCCCGGCACATTAACCCCTGACACACCGCGATCAAAGATGATCGCGATGTGCCGGCGGTGCAGGGAAGCACCGCGCAGGGAGGGGGATCCCTGCGGGCTTCCCTGAGCCCCCCGCAGCAACGCGATGTGATCGCGTTGCTGCGAGGGTCTTACCTCCCTCCCTCCCTGCTCGAGCCCCGGATCCAAGATGGCCGCGGATCCGGGTCCTGCAGGGAGGGAGGTGGCTTCACAGAGCCTGCTCAGAGCAGGCACTGTGAAGGCTGCAGCGCTGCATATCAGATCAGTGATCTGACAGAGTACTGTGCAAACTGTCAGATCACTGATCTGTGATGTCCCCCCCCTGGGACAAAGTAAAAAAGTAAAAAAAAAAATTTTCAAATGTGTAAAAAAAAAAAAAAAAAAAAAAAAATATTCCAAAATAATGAAAAAAAAAAAAAATATTATTCCCATAAATACATTTCTTTATCTAAATAAAAAAATAAACAATAAAAGTGCACATATTTAGTATCGCCACGTCCGTAACGGCCCGACCTATAAAACTGGCCCACAAGTTAACCCCTTCAGTAAACACCGTAAGAAAAAAAAAAAAAACGAGGCAAAAAACAACGCTTTATTATCATACCGCCGAACAAAAAGTGGAATAACACGCGATAAAAAAGACAAATATAAATAACCATGATACCGCTGAAAACGTCATCTTGTCCCGCAAAAAACGAGCCGCCATACAGCATCATCAGCAAAAAAATAAAAAAGTTATAGTCCTGAGAATAAAGTGATGCCAAAATAATTATTTTTTCTATAAAATAGTTTTTATCGTATAAAAGCGCCAAAACATAAAAAAATTATATAAATGAGGTGTCGCTGTAATCGTACTGACCCGAAGAATAAAACTGCTTTATCAATTTTACCAAACGCGGAACGGTGTAAACGCCTCCCCCAAAAGAAATTCATGAATAGATGGTTTTTGGTCATTCTGCCTTACAAAAATCGGAATAAAAAGCGATCAAAAAATGTCACGTGCCCGAAAATGATACCAATAAAAACTTCAACTCGTCCCGCAAAAAACAAGACCTCACATGACTCTGTGGACCAAAATATAGAAAAATTATAGCTCTCAAAATGTGGTAATGCAAAAAATATTTTTTGCAATAAAAAGCGTCTTTCAGTGTGTGACGGCTGCCAATCATAAAAATCCGCTAAAAAACCCGCTATAAAAGTAAATCAAACCCCCCTTCATCACCCCCTTAGTTAGGGAAAAATTAAAAAATGTATTTATTTCCATTTTCCCATTAGGGCTAGGGTTAGAGTTAGGGCTAGGGTTAGGGCTAGGGTTAGGGCTAGGGTTAGGGCTAGGGTTAGGGTTAGGGCTAGGGTTAGGGCTAGGGTTAGGGTTAGGGTTAGGGCTAGGGCTAGGGTTAGGGCTAGGGTTAGGGTTAGGGCTAGGGTTAGGGCTAGGGTTAGGGCTAGGGTTAGGGCAAGGGTTAGGGCTAGGGTTAGGGCTAGGGCTAGGGTTAGGGCTAGGGTTAGGGCTAGGGTTAGGGCTAGGGTTAGGATTAGGGTTAGGGCTAGGGTTAGGGCTAGGGCTACAGTTTGGGTTGGGGCTAAAGTTACAGTTAGGGTTTAGATTACATTTACGGTTGGGAATAGGGTTGGGATTAGGGTTAGGGGTGTGTCTGGGTTAGAGGTGTGGTTAGGGTTACTGTTGGGATTAGGGTTAGGGATGTGTTTGGATTAGGGTTTCAGTTATAATTGTGGGGTTTCCACTGTTTAGGCACATCAGGGGCTCTCCAAACGCGACATGGCGTCCGATCTCAATTCCAGCCAATTCTGCGTTGAAAAAGTAAAACAGTGCTTCTTCCCTTCCGAGCTCTCCCGTGTGCCCAAACAGGGGTTTACTCCAACATATGGGGTATCAGCGTACTCAGGACAAATAGGACAACAACTTTTGGGGTCCAATTTCTCCTGTTACCCTTGGGAAAATACAAAACTCGGGGCTAAAACATATTTTTTGTGGGAAAAAAAGGATTTTTTATTTTCACGGCTCTGCTGTTAGGAGTCGAGTTTCCTCTGCTGCACAGGGGGAATCTCGATCCGTCTCCGCTGCGGTCTCCCATTCTCCTCCAGCTGCAGTGGAGCCTGCTCAGCAGGGACGTCGATCCCAGTGTCTCGCTCAGTCTGACTCTGTGAGAAGAGTTACTGCTGCTTCTCCAGCTTCTGCCTGTAAAGCCTATACTGGTCAGCAGCGAGTGGACTTCTCTGGGACTAAGTCCTTGTCTGCGCACACTGAGCATGCCCAGGGCAAGATCTCCCGTTGGAGATCGAGGGTCATGTGCTCAGATTCTGCAGCGCATTCTATTGGTCCTCTTGGCAGGTCTTGGAAGGGCAAAGTTTCTGTGGCCGCTTCCTGTCCTGCAACTATATATACTGCGCATGACCGCACGGCCATGCGCTAGTGTACAATTTAATACGTGTGTTTGTTGTGAGTGCAAGTCGTTCTTTAAATACCCCTACCCTATTGTATGATTGTTCGCGTATGGAGTATGGCTGCTATCTAGCACCCGACTTATCACTCAACGTGTCACACACGTGTCAGCGTCTACTGCTGTGACCGCCAGTGCGGTGCCACGCGCCAGTGTGCGCTTCCTGACCCACGTCTGGGTGCTTAGTGGTGCCTGCCAGCACGGCACAGTTCGCACTTCGGTGCCTTTTTTATATAATTCCTTTCACACCCAGTTGCGGTGTAGTGCCAGCAAGGGTCTAATCGGACTACAATCCCTGTTGGGGTTTGGTTCGCTGACCACTTGCTCGCGCTCTATGTGCGGTACCGCGGTCCTGTGACGCAACAGGATCGCTTTCTTCACGCTGGGTGAGGTTTAACCCACGCGTGTATACTTTTGAATACCGCCATATTGTCTGTCATTTCCTAGCAGCAGGTTTCACCTGCACGGTGGACCCCGGACTGCGAACGCATCTATATCATCTCTCTTGGTGCGTTCCGCTAGTCCTAACATTACACTAGCGCCAGGGTCTGGCTAGTGATGACAGACAAACAGCAATCTCTGCGGCATATCCAGCAGCTGGAGAGTAGGTTGGCGGCTCTCGAGAGCGCAACCTCAGCTGTGGATGTTACTGCAGTAGCTGTACAGGCTGCCAGCGTGGCTGCAGCTACTATGTCCATTGCCACCCCTGTTCCGACATTATCTCGCCTCCCGCTGCCAGAAAAATTTTCTGGTGATAGCAAGTTTTGTAGGGGATTTGTGAGTCAGTGCTCTATTCACCTCGAGCTCCTAGCTACACGTTTTCCCACAGAGCGGGCTAAGGTGGGATTTATTCTGTCTCTATTGTTGGACAGGGCGTTGGAATGGGCTACGCCGCTGTGGGAGCGTGGCGATCATGTGGTGCAGAGTGCTCCGCTGTTTCTGAGCGCTCTGAAACAGGTCTTTTTAGGACCTCAAGTCACCCATGATACTGCGCTCCAATTGCTGGCATTAACTCAGGGTGAGTCCTTGGTCAGTCATTTTGCCGTCCAATTCCGCACCTTAGCATCTGAGCTGGATTGGTCGGATAAAGCTCTTATCCCCATATTTTGGAGGGGCTTGGCTGACCACGTAAAGGACGCTCTGGCCACTAGGGAGATTCCTGCCACACTGGAGGAGTTAATAACTGTCTCCACTCAAATTGACCTCCGTTTTAACGAGCGGAGGTTAGAGCGAGCCCAGTGTAGGCAGAGGTTTCGGCTGGCTCCTACTTTCGCCAAACCTCTGGAATTTCCGGTCCTGGTTCCTGAGTCACATGAGGCCAGGGAAGTGTCACAAGCAGGATCTAAGTCCCGGACCGCTTGTGCACTCAGGGTCTGTCATGTTTGCCAGCAGTCAGGACATCTAGCCACCAGATGTCCTCAGCGGTCGAGGAAACGTCAGCGTCTAGTGGTAGTAGGTGGAGGTACACTAGACACGGCGACGTTTGCCTCTAAGTTGTCCTTTAAGGGGACAATTACTATTGGCTCATTCTCCCACTCGGTAGACCTCTGCGTGGATTCTGGGGCGGAGGGCAATTTTATGTCTTCTGCCTTTGCCCAATGTCACGCAATACCCCTGGTTATGCTTGCTCAACCAGTAACGGTGCGAGTGGTGAATGGGCCGACATTGCCCTCACAGATAACACACCAGACCATCCCTTTTACTCTGTCCATGTCGCCATCTCATCAGGAGATAATTTCTCTGCTCGTCATTCCGGAAGGAATTGATGAGGTCCTGTTGGGAATACCTTGGCTACGGTACCACTCTCCTCATATCGAGTGGTCCTCAGGCAGAATTCTGGGTTGGGGTGAATCTTGTGGGGGTAGGTGTCAGAGGGAGTGCGTTCAGGTTGCTACTACTGAGGTACCCGCAGATCTATCCTCTCTCCCCAAGCAGTATTGGTCTTATGCAGACGTGTTCTCCAAAAAGGCGGCGGAGGTCCTTCCGCCTCATCGCCCCTATGACTGTCCTATTGATCTCTTGCCTGGTGCTGAGCCTCCCCGGGGTCGAGTTTATCCGCTATCTCTCCCGGAGACGGAGGCAATGTCACAGTACATCCAGGAAAATCTGGCAAGAGGATTCATTAGGAAGTCAGTGTCACCTGCTGGGGCAGGGTTCTTCTTCGTGCAGAAGAAGAATGGGGAATTGCGCCCATGCATAGACTACAGGGGTCTTAACGCCATCACCGTTAAGAATAAGTATCCTTTGCCCTTGATATCTGAGTTATTCGATAGACTTCGGGGAGCAAGGGTATTTACTAAATTAGATTTGCGGGGTGCTTACAACCTGATTCGCATCCATGAGGGGGACGAATGGAAGACGGCCTTTAACACCAGGGATGGGCACTATGAGTATCTGGTGATGCCCTTCGGGCTCTGTAATGCCCCAGCCGTTTTCCAAGACTTTGTGAACGACATCTTCCGGGATATGCTTTCCACCTCGGTCGTAGTCTATCTGGATGATATTCTTATCTACTCTCCAGATATTGACTCCCACCGGAGAGATGTTTGCAAAGTCTTCGACCTCCTACGGGCAAACTCCCTCTATGCCAAATTGGAGAAGTGTATGTTTGAGCAGGAGTCTTTACCTTTCCTGGGCTACATCATCTCGGCCCAGGGATTGGCTATGGATCCTGCCAAACTACAGGCAGTGATGGACTGGCAGGAACCCCATTCTCTGAAAGCGGTGCAGCGCTTTATGGGGTTCATAAATTACTATCGTCAGTTCATCCCCCTCTTCTCAACCCTGGTAGCTCCCTTGGTATCCCTCACCAAGAAGGGAGCGAATCCTAAATCGTGGTCCGAAGAGGTCTCCAAGGCCTTCACTTCTATTAAGTCCCACTTTGCTAGCGCTCCCATCTTACATCGTCCCGAGGTGGATAAGCCATTCCTAATGGAGGTGGATGCCTCTTCCGTTGGTGCAGGAGCAGTCCTCTATCAAAAGGATGCTCAAGGTCGGAAGCATCCATGCTTCTTCTTCTCAAAAACCTTCTCACCAGCAGAGAGAAATTACTCCATCGGGGATAGGGAGTTGCTGGCAATGAAGTTGGCCTTTTCGGAATGGAGACATCTCTTGGAGGGTGCTCGGTTCCCATTCCAAGTCTACACGGACCACAAGAATTTGGTCTATTTACAGACAGCCCAGCGGCTGAATTCTCGTCAGGCCAGATGGTCCTTGTTTTTCTCCCGGTTCCACTTCACTCTACATTATCTCGCCGGGGAGAAGAACATTCGTGCTGACGCTCTCTCTCGCTCCCTGGTGTCAACTGTGGAGGAGGAGGACGAGCCTCGGCTCATTGTCCCTTCAGAGAGTCTGAGAACCGTAGCTCCGGTTTCGCTTGAGTCTGTGCCTCCGGGCAAGACTTTTGTCCCCATCAATTTGCGTCCGGAGGTTCTCTCGTGGGCTCATTCGTCCAGAGTGGGTGGACACTTTGGGGCAAAGAGGACATCTGAGTTGTTGGCGAGAATGTATTGGTGGCCACATATGGTTCGTGACGTTGGAGACTACGTTCGGGCATGTGTCTCTTGTGCCAAAAATAAGTCTCTCCGTCAACGGCCAGCTGGGTTGTTATACCCTCTGCCGGTGGCAGACAGGCCCTGGGAGATGGTCGGGATGGACTTTGTGGTGGGTTTGCCCAAGTCACGTGGCTGTACTGTCATTTGGGTTATCACCGACCATTTTTCTAAAATGGTGCATTTGGTGCCGCTTCCCCGGCTACCTTCTGCACGGGCCTTGGCAGCATTGTTTGTTAAACACATCTTCCGTCTTCACGGTATGCCAGACAAAATTGTCAGTGACCGGGGTCCCCAGTTTGCGTCTCGGTTCTGGAGAGAGCTTTGTCGCCTTCTCAGTATCGAGTTGAATCTCTCTTCGGCATATCATCCCGAGACGAATGGGTTGGTGGAGAGAGCCAACCAGACCTTGGTCACATATCTACGACATTTTGTCTCTGCTAAACAAGATGACTGGGCATCTTTGCTACCGTGGGCGGAGTTTGCTCTTAACAATGCTGTAGCTGACTCCACTGGACAGACCCCATTCCTCCTTAACTATGGTCAGCATCCGCGGGTACCTGTGCCCATGCCCGTGTCTTCCGCCGATTCCAGGGTGGCAGACTGGGCTGTGGAGGCACGGGACATTTGGGATCGCACTCAGGATGCCATTCGGGCTTCCAAGGAGAGAATGAGGTCCTCCGCCGATGTTCATCGGCGCCCCGCTCCGACCTTTGCTCCTGGCGACTTGGTGTGGCTCTCCGCCCGTAACATCAGGCTGCGAGTTGAGTCCACTAAGTTTGCGCCTCGCTACTTGGGTCCCTTCAAGGTTCTCGAACAGGTTAATCCTGTGGTCTACCGCCTGGCTCTTCCTCCACGCTTGGGTATCACCGACACCTTTCATGTGTCCCTCTTGAAACCCGTATACATGTCCCGGTTTTCCGAGTCATCTGCCGGGACATCGGGTTCGTCTACGGACGATTACGAGGTGAACGCTATTTTGAGGTGTAAGGTGGTACGCGGCAAAAAGTTTTATCTGGTGGATTGGAAGGGTTATGGTCCAGAGAACAGGTCATGGGAGCCTGCTGAAAACATTCGGGCCCCACAGCTCATTGCTGCCTTCGAACGTAGCGAGGCCCAAGGAGGGGGGGGCCCTAGGAGGGGGGGTAATGTTAGGAGTCGAGTTTCCTCTGCTGCACAGGGGGAATCTCGATCCGTCTCCGCTGCGGTCTCCCATTCTCCTCCAGCCGCAGTGGAGCCTGCTCAGCAGGGACGTCGATCCCAGCGTCTCGCTCAGTCTGACTCTGTGAGAAGAGTTACTGCTGCTTCTCCAGCTTCTGCCTGTAAAGCCTATACTGGTCAGCAGCGAGTGGACTTCTCTGGGACTAAGTCCTTGTCTGCGCACACTGAGCATGCCCAGGGCAAGATCTCCCGTTGGAGATCGAGGGTCATGTGCTCAGATTCTGCAGCGCATTCTATTGGTCCTCTTGGCAGGTCTTGGAAGGGCAAAGTTTCTGTGGCCGCTTCCTGTCCTGCAACTATATATACTGCGCATGACCGCACGGCCATGCGCTAGTGTACAATTTAATACGTGTGTTTGTTGTGAGTGCAAGTCGTTCTTTAAATACCCCTACCCTATTGTATGATTGTTCGCGTATGGAGTATGGCTGCTATCTAGCGCCCGACTTATCACTCAACGTGTCACACACGTGTCAGCGTCTACTGCTGTGACCGCCAGTGCGGTGCCACGCGCCAGTGTGCGCTTCCTGACCCACGTCTGGGTGCTTAGTGGTGCCTGCCAGCACGGCACAGTTCGCACTTCGGTGCCTTTATTATATAATTCCTTTCACACCCAGTTGCGGTGTAGTGCCAGCAAGGGTCTAATCGGACTACAATCCCTGTTGGGGTTTGGTTCGCTGACCACTTGCTCGCGCTCTATGTGCGGTACCGCGGTCCTGTGACGCAACAGGATCGCTTTCTTCACGCTGGGTGAGGTTTAACCCACGCGTGTATACTTTTGAATACCGCCATATTGTCTGTCATTTCCTAGCAGCAGGTTTCACCTGCACGGTGGACCCCGGACTGCGAACGCATCTATATCATCTCTCTTGGTGTGTTCCGCCAGTCCTAACATCTGCATTATAAACTGTAGTGAAACACTTGGGGGTTCAAAGTTCTCACAACACATCTAGATTAGTTCTAAGTCTGCATTCCAAATGGCGCTCCTTCCCTTCCGAGCTCTGCCATGCGCTCAAACGGTGGTTTCCCCCAACATACGGGGTATCAGCGTACTCAGGTCAAATTGGACAACAACTTTTGGGGTCGAATTTCTCCTCTTACCCTCTTACCCTCTGGAAAATACAAAACTGGGGGCTAAAAAATAATTTTGGGGGGAAAGATTTTTTTTTTTAATTTTCACGGCTCTGCGTTACAAACTGTAGTGAAACACTTGGGGGTTCAAAGCTATCACAACACATCTAGATGAGTTCCTTAGGGGGTCTAGTTTCCAAAATGGTGTCACTTGTGGGAGGTTTCTACTGTTTAGGTACATTAGGGGCTCTGCAAATGCAATGTGACACCTGCAGACCATTCCATCTAAGTCCTCATTCCAAATGGAGCTCCTTCCCTTCCGAGCCCTCCCATGCGCCCAAACAGTGGTTCCCCCCCACATATGGGGTATCAGCGCACTCAGGACAAATTGGACAACAAATTGTGGGGTCGAATTTCTCCTGTTACCCTCGGGAAAATACAAAACTGGGGGCTAAAAAATAATTTTTGTGGGAAAAAATTTTTGTTTTATTCTTACGGCTCTCCATTATAAACTTCTGTGAAGCCCTTGGTGGGTCAAAGCGCTCAGCACACATCTAGATAAGTTCCTAAGGGGGTCTACTTTCCAAAATGGTGTCACTTGTGGGGGGTTTATACTGTTTAGGTACATTAGGGGCTCTGCAAACGCAATGTGACACCTGCAGACCATTCCATCTAAGTCTGCATTCAAATGGCACTCCTTCCCTTCTGAGCCCTCCCATGTGCCCAAACAGTGGTTCCCCCCACATATGGTGTATCATCGCACTCAGGACAAATTGGGCAACAATTTTTGGGGTCCAATTTCTCCTGTTACCCTCAGGAAAATACAAAACTGGGGGCTAAAAAAATAATTTTTGTGTGAAAAAAATTTTGTTTTATTTTTACGGCTCTGCATTATAAACTTCTGTGAAGCACTTGGTGGGTCAAAGTGCTCACCACACCTCTAGATAAGTTCCTTAGGGGGTCTACTTTCCAAAATGGTGTCATTTGTGGGGGGTTTCAATGTTTAGGCACATCAGTGGCTCTTCAAACGCAACATGGCGTTCTATCTCAATTCCTGTCAATTTTGCTTTGAAAAGTCAAACGGCGCTCCTTCCCTTCCGAGCTCTCCCATCCGCCCAAACAGTGGTTTACCCCCACATATGGGGTATCAGCATACTCAGGACAAATTGTACAACAACTTTTGGGGTCCAATTTCTTCTCTTACCCTTGGGAAAATAAAAAATTGGGGGCGAAAAGATAATTTTTGTGAAAAAATATGATTTTTTATTTTTACGGTTCTACATTATAAACTTCTGTGAAGCACTTGGTGGGTCAAACTGCTCACCACACCTCTAGATAAGTTCCTTAGGGGGTCTACTTTCCAAAATGGTGTCACTTGTGGGGGGTTTCAATGTTTAGCCACATCAGGGGCTCTCCAAACGAAACATGGCGTCCCATCTCAATTCCAGTCAATTTTGCATTGAAAAGTCAAATGGCACTCCTTCACTTCCGAGCTCTGCCATGCGCCCAAACAGTGGTTTACCCCCACATGTGGGGTATTGGCATACTCAGGACAAATTGTACAATAATGTTTGGGGTCCATTTTCTCCTGTTACCCTTGGTAAAATAAAACAAATTGGAGCTGAATTAAATTTTTTGTGAAAAAAAGTTAAATGTTCATTTTTATTTAAACATTCAAAAAATTCCTGTGAAGCACCAGAAGGGTTAATAAACTTCTTGAATATGGTTTTGAGCACCTTGAGGGGTGTAGTTTTTAGAATGGTGTCACACTTGGGTATTTTCTATCATATAGACCCCTCAAAATGACTTCAAATGAGATGTGGTTCCTAAAATAAAATGGTGTTGTAGAAATGAGAAATTGCTGGTCAACTTTTAACCCTTATAACTCCCTAACAAAAAAAAATTTTGGTTCCAAAATTGTGCTGATGTAAAGTAGACATGTGGGAAATGTTACTTATTAAGTATTTTGTGTGACATATCTCTGTGATTTAATTGCATAAAAATTCAAAGTTGGAAAATTGCGAAATTTTCATAATTTTCACCAAATTTCCATTTTTTTCACAAATAAACGCAGGTACTATCAAAGAATTTTTACCATTGTCATGAAGTACAATATGTCACGAGAAAATAATGTCAGAATCACCAGGATCCATTGAAGCGTTCCAGAGTTATAACCTCATAAAGGGACAGTGGTCAGAATTGTAAAAATTGGCCCGGTCATTAACGTGCAAACCACCCTTGGGGGTAAAGGGGTTAAATAGGTTCCAGGGGTACACAGGCAGCATTGGTGTGGTGAGTGGAGGATTATTGGAAGGAGGGACCGCAGACAGACTTAGTAGGCCTAAAATAACAAAAGGAGGCTCAATGCAGTTTCAATTATCTTGCAGGGGTACACAGGCAGCATTGGTGTGGTCAGTGGAGGACTATTGGAAGGAGACAGACTTAGTAGGCCTAAAATAACAAAAGGAGGCTCAATGCAGTTTCAATTATCTTGCATTGGTACACAGGCAGCATTGGTGTGATCAGTGGAGGACTATTGGAAGGAGAGACCGCAGACAGACTTAGTAGGCCTAACATAAAAAAGTAGGCTCAATGCAGTTTCAATGATCTTGCAGGGGTACACAGGCAGCATTGGTGTGGTAAGCGGAGGACTATTGGAAGGAGGGACCGCAGACAGACTTAGTAGGCCTAAAATAACAAAAGGAGGCTCAGTGCAGTTTCAATTATCTTGCACGGGTACACAGGCAGCATTGGTGTGGTCAGCGGAGGACTATTGGAAGGGGTGACCGCAGACAGATTGCCTGAGTGCATGGACAATGCAGTCTTTTACATGCTGGTGGAGGGCTGGGATGGCTTTTCTCGAAAAGAAGTGTCGACTGGGTAGTTCATAGCATGGTACAGCATAGTCCATCAGGGCTTTGAAAGCTTTGCTTTCAACTAACTGGTTGGGCATCATCTCTAACAAGATTAGTCTAGCAATGTGGGCATTCAAACCCTGTGTACGCGGATGAGAGGATGAGTACTTCCTTTTCCTAACGAGAGTCTCTTGTAGGGTGAGCTGGACTGGAGAGCTGCATATGGTGGAACTAGCGGGGGTGCCGGTGGACATGGCAGACTGAGAGAGGGTTGGTGATGGTATTCTTGTTGTTGCTTCTTGCTACATACAGTGTTTCCTACAAAGAACCTGGTGATTCCCTGACTGCTTTGGCCTTGCGATGAAACCTCCACATTTGCTGCAGGTGGTGTGGTAAACGGTGGGCTTACAGTGAGGGAAGGGATGTAGCGTTGCTGACTAGCTTCATTGTGAGAGGGTGCAACAACGTTAAGGGACGTTTGGTAGTTAGTCCAGGCTTGCAAGTGTATGGTGTTTAAATGTCTACGCATGCAACTTGCATTTAGATTTTTAACATTCTGACCTCTGCTGAAGGTCCTTGAGCATTACTTAGAGATGACTTTGCACTGATCATTTGGATGTTGGTTAAAAAAATGCCAGACTGCACTCTTCCTACTAATGGATACCTGTTCAGGCACACTGAGCTACTTTAACCGGATGGCCACGCTGTCCTACAACTGGTTTTGGTTTTGCCACACGTTTTTGGCCAGATACGGGCCTGCCAGATGGAACCTGTTGTGATGTTGATGCCTGCTGCACTCCTCCTCCTCCGCTTCAGAGCTACTCCCGGCTGCACCCTGTTCCCTCAATGGCTGCCAATCGGGGTCAACAACTGGGTCATCTATGAACTCCTCTTCTATGTCCTGTGCACCTTCCTCTGTGTCACCGTGTAATCTGGTGCTATAGCGTTCGTGATGGGGCTCCATAGTCTCATCTGGGTCAGATTCTGGATCAGTACACTGCGATGGCAATGTTGTGATCTGAGTCAAAGGAATAGCATAATAATCTGGCTGTGGCTGTGCATCTGTGCACTCCATGTCCGATTCATCTTGTAATGGGCATGGCCTGTTAACAATTTCCCTTTCTAACCCAGGAACGGTATGTGTAAAGAGCTCCATGGAGTAACCCATTGTGTCGCCTGACGCATCCTTCTCTGTTGTTCTGGGTGAAGAACGCAAGGAAGTGACTAGTCTCTGACCGGGAACTTCCACTGACGACGCGCTGCTTTTACATTTTGCAATTTCCGAAGAGGAGGCAAAAGAGCTAGAGGCAGAGTCAGCAAGGAAAGCCAAAACTTGTTCCTGCTGCTCCGGCATTAAAAGCGGTTTTCCTACTCCCAGAAAAGGGAGCGTTCGAGGCCTTGTGTAGCCAGATGATGACGGTGGCTGAACAACTCGAGACTTAGGTGCTATATTGCTTTTCCCACGACCACCTGATGCTCCACCACCACTACCATCATTACCAGCTGGCAATGACCGCCCACGGCCACGACCTCTTCCACCAGACTTCCTCATTCTTGGAAATATGTAACCAAACTAACAAACGGTATTTGGTACTATAAAAACAGTAACAAGGTGGATGCAAAGTTGTTGTGAATTTAAATCTCCCTTTATAGGTGTGTGAGACTGCAGGGAAAATCAGGCCCACTGTGTTACAGTACACAGTTTCAGTCGCAGACAGTGGCTGACAGATATGCCAATAACAGGACTGACGCAAATTCACACACTGGAAATAAAAATCTCCCCTTCTTTTTTTTTTTTTGATGGGAGACTAGTGAATAAATCTGGCCCACTGTTTTACAGTATTGTTTCAGTGGCACAAAATAACAGACCAATACCACAGACTGGACTGGCACAGATGCACAGATATGCCAATATTAATCTCCCCTTCTTTTTTTTTTGATGGGAGACTAGTGAATAAATCTGGCCCACTGTTTTACAGTATTGTTTCAGCGGCACAAAATGACAGACCGATACCACAGACTGGACTGGCACAGATGCACAGATTTGCCAATACTAATCTCCCCTTCTTTTTTTCTTTGTTGGGAGACTAGTGAATAAATCTGGCCCACTGTTTTACAGTATTGTTTCAGTGGCACAAAATGACAGACCGATACCACAGACTGGACTGGCACAGATGCACAGATTTGCCAATATTAATCTCCCCTTCTTTTTTTTTGATGGGAGACTAGTGAATACATCTGGCTGACTGTTTAACAGTATTGTTTCAGTGGCACAAAATGACAGAACAATACCACAGACTGGACTGGCACAGATGCACAGATTTGCCAATATTAATCCCCCCGTCGTTTTTTTTTTATGGGAGACTAGTGAATAAATCTGGCCCACTGTTTTACAGTATTGTTTCAGTGGCACAAAATGACAGACCGATACCACAGACTGGACTGGCACAGATGCACAGATTTGCCAATATTAATCTCCCCTTTTTGTTTTTGTATGGGAGACTAGTGAATAAATCTCGCCCACTGTTTTACAGTAATGTTTCAGTGGCACAAAATAACAGAACGATACCACAGACTGGACTGGCACAGATGCACAGATTTGCCAATATTAATCTCCCCTTTTTGTTTTTATATGGAAGACTAGTGAATAAATCTCGCCCACTGTTTTACAGTATTGTTTCAGTGGCACAAAATGACAGACCGATACCACAGACTGGACTGGCACAGATGCACAGATTTGCCAATATTAATCTCTCCTTCTTTTTTTTTGATGGGAGACTAGTGAATAAATCTGGCCCACTGTTTAACAGTATTGTTTCAGTGGCACAAAATGACAGACCGATACCACAGACTGGACTGGCACAGATGCACAGATTTGCCAAAATTAATCTCCCCTTTTTGTTTTTATATGGAAGACTAGTGAATAAATCTCACCCACTGTTATACAGTATTGTTTCTGTGGCACAAAATGACTGACAGATACAACATTTCAAAAAACTGACCGTCACATCCAAACATAGACTAAGTGTGAACAGGTGCTGAACCTAGAGTCACCAACTCATATATAGTCAAGTAAATAAGGCAGCACACTGCAGCACTAAAACATGCAAACATGAAACAAGAAAATTGAACTGCTTTACTGCACTAGAAATATGAAAAATGAGAGCGTTTAGCACATAAAAATGGCCAATTTTATGTGTACCTGGTAGCCACTTTACGGCATCTCTCTTATACCAGGTCCTACACTTGCCTTTCCTCGCTGAGAATAAACGTCTCTATCTGAATGGGTACCTGTGAAACCTCTTCTTAGACTAAAATTCTCTCTCTCTGTGGAGGGGTTATGGACCTGTTGCGATTAAAACACATATGGCTAGGAGGCAGAGTGCTCGGTCAGAAGGCTAAAGAATACATTTCAAAAAACTGACCGTCACATCTAAACATAGACTAAGTGTGAACAGGTGCTGAACCTAGAGTCACCAACTCATATATAGTCAAGTAAATAAGGCAGCACACTGCAGCACTAAAACATGCAAACATGAAACACGAAAATTGAACTGCTTTACTGCACTAGAAATATGAAAAATGAGCGCGTTTAGCGCATAAAAATGGCCAATTTTATGTGTACCTGGTAGCCACTTTACGGCATCTCTCTTATACCAGGTCCTACACTTGCTTTTCTTCGCTGAGAATAAACGTCTCTATCTGAATGGGTACCTGTGAAACCTCTTCTTAGACTAAAATTCTCTCTCTCTGTGGAGGGGTTATGGACCTGTTGCGATTAAAACACCTGTGGCTAGGAGGCAGAGTGCTCAGTCAGAAGGCTAAAGAATACATTTCAAAAAACTGACCGTCACATCCAAACATAGACTAAGTGTGAACAGGTGCTGAACCTAAGTCACCAACTCATATATAGTCAAGTAGATAAGGCAGCACACTGCAGCACTAAGGCTGGTTTCACACTTGCGTTTTTGTGTGCAGCGTTTTTTTTCCTATCTTTAACATTGAAAACGCATGCTTTTTTTGTGTACGCGTTTGGTCGCGTTTTCAATCGCATGCGTTATTTAACTGCATGCGTTCATTTTCCAAAATGCTACTTGTAGTATTTTGGGGAGCGTTTTTTTTTCACAAAAAAACGCATGCGTTTTCATGGGTCAAAAAATGCATTGGTGTCAATGGGGACGCATGCGTTTTTTTGTACATGCGTTTTTTTGACGCATGCGTTTTTTTAACAAAGGTTGTGTTAGGGGTCGAGTTCCCGCTTCTGCACAGGGGGAATCTCGAGCCACTTCCGCTGCGGTCTCCCATTCTTGTCCAGCCGCAGTGGAGCCTGCTCAGCAAGGACGTCGGTCCCAGCGTCTTGCTCATTCTCACTCTGTTCTGAGAGTTAGTGCTGCTTCTCCAGTCTCTGCCTTTAAAGTCAGTGCTGGTCAGCAGCGAGCGGACTTCTCTGGGACTAAGTCCTTGTCTGCATGTACTGAGCATGCCCAGCGTAAGGTCTCCCGTTGGAGATCGAGGGTCATGTGCTCAGGCTCTGCAGCACATTCCATTGGTCCTCTTGGCAGGTCCTAGAAGGGCAAAAGTGCTGTGGCCACTTCCTGTGCTGCTGCTATATAAACTGCGCATGACCGCACGGCCATGCGCTAGTATTGTCTTACAATTGCTTATGTGTGTATGTTGTGAGTGCAAGTCGTCCTTGGAAACCCCTACCCTATTGAATGTCTGTTCGCGGAAGGTGTATGGCTGCTACCTAGCGCCCGACTTAGCCTACAGCACTAACACACATCACAGCGTCCTGTAGCTGTGCCTGCCAGTACGGCGCCGTGCGCCTGCCTTGCGCTTTCCATACCCGAGTCTGGGTGGTTAGTGGCGTCCGTTAGTGCGGCATCGCTCGCACTCTTGTGCACATAGATTGCTTAAGGTTCTCTACACACCCAGTTGCGGTGTTACGCCAGCAAGGGTCTAATCGGGCTCCAATCCCTTCGGGGGTTAAGTCCGCTGACCACTTGCTCGCGCACTAGTGCGGTACTGCGGTCCTGTGAATTAACAGGATCGCTTTCTTCACGCTGGGTGAGGTTTAACCCACGCGTGTATACTTTAGTGTACCGCCATATTGTCTGCTAATTGCTAGCAGCAGGTTCTCACCTGCACGGTGGACCCCGGACTGCGAACGCACCTTTATCATCTGTCTTGGTGCGTTCCGCCAGTCCTAACAGGTTGAATAGACTGTAGATAATATTGTCTAGACACTGATAAGCCTCCCCCATAGCAGCAGGCTTATAAAAGGAAGGTTGGGGGAAGTTTCTGGTCACTTCTCATCAGACGACAAAGAAGACAAGACCCTGCTCGGACGCATTGGTGGACAAGACCCAGAGCAATGTGAGTATATCCTAGCCAATGCATTTACTTTTTAATTTGTGTGATCTACATGTCCTAATTTCTTATTTTTTTTTATTTCAACATGCATCAGAATGTCTTCAGCGGAGTCTTCATCTGATGAGGAGTTTGAGCCACGTCAGTCAGAAGTGGATCATGTCAGTGAGGTTAGTTTTTTGTCCTTCAGCTTGGTAAGTATTGACTGTCACATCGACACATGAGACAATTTGATTATTTTTTTTTTTATAGAGCACTTCAACTGAGGGACAGACGGAGCAGCGGAGACAAGGTCCGGTGGGAACACGTCAGCGGGTATGTATACAAGGCAGACTGTCCTCATTGTAATATTCTTAAATCTTCCTTTCTGTACCCTTGATTTTCTTTTCATTTTTCTTGTATGATCCTTCTATGAAATTTAACTTTCATATTCCTGCCCTTTCTCATCTTTTTTTTTCTTTTTTCCCAATGTGATTGAGCAAATATGATTTTCTTTTACTTTTAGGTTTCACAACGGGACGACGACCGGATAGACAACGATCTCCTGATCACCCTGGTCCAGGAGCGAGTCCTGTTGTGGGACGGCCGGGATCCTCAGCACTCAGTGAATAGTACGCTACGTCGGTTGTGGAGTAAGGTGGCCCAAGCGTTGTGGGATGGCTGGGAGAATGCCCCGCCACAGGTCCGTAATGCATTTGGTAAGTATTGCACTGCAGTGTGAAGCAGCAGAGACCTTGGCCGGGCTCTCTTGACTGTGTGTGATGAAAGAAACTTTTTGGAGTTTCTGTCATCACACACAGTCAAGAGAGCACGGTCAAAAGTACTTTTTCTGACCATTATATGTTTTTGTTATTTCACAGTGGACAAAATAAGAACACGTTGGCGTTCCATGAAGGACCGCTTCAACAAGGACCTGCGTGCAGAGAAGAGTGCAGCTAGTGGTTATGGAGCAAGGCACCGGCTCTACAAATATCACCGTGTGCTGGCCTTTTTAAGACCGGTCCTTCTCATGAGAACGTAAGTATTTCTCACATGCTTCCGGTTGTATTGCATTGACATAATCTGTAATTTTAAATTCCACAGGATGTACCGTCTTGTTATATTTTGGTATTAATTTACTGTGTTCTTTTTTCACAGCACACACTGCACGACTGTCGCAACAGGTTCTGGAGCGGTCCTTCAGCCGGCAGCCACGGACCCGTCCCAGCCATCCAGCAGCGCAGCAGCAGGTGGGTCTTCCACAGTCACTGGAGATCAGGGGGCTTGCCCATCAGGTCTTCCCCTTTCGCAGTCCTCTTTCACTGCACCCATTTTTGCGGGCACATCCCGGCAGCGACAGAGGGCTTCGGATAGGTCCGTCATGCCCGAGTTTTTGCACTTGAGCTCGGTTTTACACGAAGCAATCAAGGCTTTAGGTCACAGAATGGATGTGTCCCATAATCTCTTACATTGCCGCATCCAGGATGTCGCCAAAAGCGTTGATCAAGTGAAAGCCGACCTCCAGAGGCCAGCTCATCATTTTTTTAATCAAATACAACAGGGCATGTCGGAACACCTTAGCCCTGATCTCCAGCTGAGTGTGATGCATGCCTGCAATGTTGCTTTTGTGCAGGCTATGCAGCAGAGTGAGAATCGTAATGTGGCGGCATATCCAACTGTGCTGTCACTGTCACGATTAACCACCATTCCTACCTCTGCTGCATACCACTGCACGGCCACCTCCATTCCCTCGACAGGTGTACTCCACTACAGCGCCAACACAATGACGAGTGCTGTTGGACATCCCACCGCCACCACCGTGACAACCGCTGCTCCGGCTTGGACCTCCTCCGCTGACACCACGATGACGCAGGACCCTGGCGTGGCTTATCGGCCCGGCCCCCTCCCGATGCAGCAGGACCAAGGCATGGCATATCGGACCGCCCCCCCCCCCCCCATGCAGCAGGACCGAGGCATTGCTTTCCGGGCAGGACACCCCCCGATGCAGCAGGACCCAGGCCTGGCGTATAGGACGCCCCCCCCCATGCAGCAGGACCCAGGCATGGTGTATCGCACCGGCCCCCCCACGATGCAGCAGGAACAAGCCACGGCTTTCCGGGCAGGACCCACCCCGATGCAGCAGGACACTGCCAGGGCTTTATGTTCCCCCCCACCAGTAATGCAGCAGGACCCGGGGAGAGGTTTAGGTCCCCCCCCAAGGATGCACCAGGACCCTGGTATGGGCTTATGTCCCCCCCAACGATGCACCAGGACCCTGGGAGGGTTTTTTGTTCCCCCCCCAACGAGGCACCAGGACCCTGGTATGGGCTTATTCCCCCCCCAGCGATGCAGTTGGACTCTGAGGTTGCCGAGCGCTCCACAATGGAGACGGACTGTGTGATTGTGGAGCCGGATCCTGGCGTGTCTCCCTCAAACACTCAAACATAGCACGACAGCTGGCGCACTCCTAAATTCGTGTCAATGCAACATGGGTGGGGGTGCAGAACCAGTGGCTGGAATGTACTACACAAAACAAAAAGAAAAGAAGCCACTCAACAAATGTTCGCACACCACCTGGTACGTATCAAAAAGGAACAACTTTAATGGGTAACACAACAATAAAAACATTTAAAAACAATACAACAAAACTCCCCCCGTCAGGTCCATAAAGCTCATAAATATATATATATGTATGCTGCATAAAACATGTGAATGTAAAGCCGGCTGTGTTCAAAATAAGGTACCATGTAATATCACCTGAAACAATACCATAAAGAACCGGGCATCCAGAGGGTCTGGGCCCAAGTGCCCCACAAGAAAACTCAGAGGGGGGAGGGAAAAGAAGGACAGCACGCCCAACCCCCTCGAATAGGATCCCCTAGAGAGCCTAAACGACTATAGCGTTTGGTGAACGGAAGCCTGAGACATGTGATAATGCCGTGCCCACCCTGTGAGGTGTGAGCAGGGACAACAATACCTGGGCACACGCTGCAGAAAGACCCCTAGGCTCCCATAAATGGTACAACAACAGCCATATAATCACCTTCGATAGGAACAATAAACACGCAGCCGCAAGTGGAGCAGGACCGACACGAGGGAGGACCCAACGCGTGTCGCGGTTACACGGACCGCTTCGTCAGGGGGAAATGCTTACCCTGGAGAAACATGTATCCTTATATGCAGATGCCGGTGATCAGAACGCGTCACACGTGTGCGCCGCCATGGACCGGAAGTGACGTGTCCGGAGATGAAATGCCGCCCGCGCCTGCGCAAAAAGTGGTGATGATTGTAGAAGGGCAGACGTCTCTGCCCACAGAGTCACGATGCGCACGCGCCGGAGCATAGCCAGCGGTTCGCATCGCAACTCAAGCAGGTCCACCCCAGGTACACGAGGAAGGAGAGAAACATGATACTGATATCACAGATAGAGGGGTGACTCGTATGGGAAGCGTGAGATCCCCTGTGCGCCAAGCAGGGTGAGTGTATGGATGCTCCCAACCCGCTCCCACTATACTATAAGGAAGGAATATGATAATTAAAAATTATGAGTAAACAATGACAGAAATGCCAGAAGAGCAAAGTTGTTGTGCTATACACAGTTCAAAAATGCCCCAGTGAACACACACATTGAGGCTAGAACACTTGCAGCATGCTATAGTCCATATATAACATAGCCTAAGGCAGACCACAGCCAACGATGCACCAGGACCCTGGGAGGGTTTTTTGTTCCCCCCCCCAACGAGGCACCAGGACCCTGGTATGGGCTTATTCCCCCCCCAGCGATGCAGTTGGACTCTGAGGTTGCCGAGCGCTCCACAATGGAGACGGACTGTGTGATTGTGGAGCCGGATCCTGGCGTGTCTCCCTCAAACACTCAACATCCAATGAGCGAAAGAAGACATCCCCCTACCAAAAAAACACACAAAAAACAAAAAACTCTGGTTATTTCTCCCCCATCACCTACCGATGTGTCTGTATCATCTGTTGTGTCTCACCCTTCCAGTGTGTCTCAAGCCCCTCATGTTTTAAGCCCCATCCCGAGCTTCCAGACCCATCCAGTTTTATTGCCCCTTCTCCTGCCCCCTCTGCCTCCTCCACGGTGAGCCAGGCTTCAGTTCTCAACACCCCCCGGTTACGCCACTCTACCCCAAGACGTCGTGGTAGAACCCGTCGCGGTACCAAAAAATAAATTTGGTTGTTAAAATTAAAATAAAAAAACTTTTTTTTGCAACAATTATGCTTGGTTTACTGTGTCTTTCACCACTCTCAATACACACCAATAAACTTCGCCACACACACACTTTTATTCTTTTGGCCAAAACATATCTCCAGTACTATAAAATACAAGACTACATCTATATGTGTTTCTTAAGTATACAGATATGAGTTGGCCAAAAAAATATTAGTTATTTCCATACTCTTATTTTTGTACCTAGTGTAGTGTCACTGGGTACAAAAAGAAAATGGTGTAAATCAAGTTCAGTACTCAACTGAACCGGTCAGATGTCAAAATAGACACCTGACCTATTTAGTTGATTGCTGCCTTGTATATTCACCATATTCTCTTATTTATATAGCACATTATGTGACAATGGTTGTCAAACTGATGGGACAATGGTTGTCACACGCTACATATCTATGCTCACCTGGCCAGGTGTAAGAAATTGTGAACTCATGAGCATGAATCATGAATTCATTGTTTCTTACACTTGACTTGATCGGTATAGAGAGCGTGACAGTCTTGACTCAATGATGTCAAGAAGATTACCAATAAATCAACCATTTTTCCAATTATTATAAGTATGCGGCCTGTGTTTTATCTCATAATTTGTAACCCAAAATAGGGAGTGCAACAATATAGATAAATTATGACAAAAAAAAAAAATATTACCTCATCATCTATCACCCACTCCTGGTTTGGGATTACAAAATATGATATACATATCTACTGCCCATCTTGGGTCAACCTTTGTTTACAAAGGAAAAAGATAGGAGACACGGTCAACACAACCAACACTCAAGTTGAATAATTATTTAAATTTGTATCAGTATTTAATAATTTGTAAAGATAAACATGCAACAGGACATTTAAACAACATTGTCCTGCCATGACACCCGTCCAATATCGGACACAAAATAGGCCGCAAATTGGTCCCGCATAAGACCAACGGCTGCAGTTGACCGCATCGGGTGATGCTGAAAATCAGGCAGTGGGTGTGAAACTGGTTCATCAAGTTCAATGTGTGGTCGCTCCTTAGCAATTACGTAATTGTGTAGAACCACACAGGCTTTGACCACCTCGTCCACAGTTTCCACTTTAAGATTGATGGCTGTAGCAAGAATGCGCCATTTAGCAACCAGAATGCCAAAGGCGCACTCTACGGTTCTTCTGGCCCTGGTCAGTCTGTAGTTGAATATTCTTCTAGTGTGGTCCAAGTCCTTACTAGAATATGGCCTCAGAAGATTTTCACACATCTGGAAGGCCTCATCCCCAACGATAACAAATGGCAGCGGTGGGCCTTGAGTGTTGGGGAGAGGCTGTGGAGGGGGAAAATTAAAATTGTTGCCATACACACGACGACCCATATCCGAGCTCTTAAAAGTCTGGGAATCATTGCCACGGCCAAAAGCTCCAATGTCCACGGCGATGAAGCGACACTCCGCATCCGCTATTGCCATGAGAACAACCGAAAAATATTTTTTGTAGTTAAAATACTCAGATCTGGTTCTGGCAGGTTTTATAATGCGGATGTGCTTTCCATCCACCGCCCCTATACAGTTGGGGAAATCACACACGTTGAAAAATTTGTCACAAATTTCCCGCCACATGTCCACGGTGGGTACTGGTATAAACTCCTCACGGAGTACATTCCATAACGCACGACAAGTGTCCACAACAATTCCGGACAGGGTTGAGATTCCAAGGCGCTAAGTGTAGGGAAGATAAACTCTCTCCTGTGGCAAGAAATCTAGAAGAAAAAGAAACAAAAAAAAAAACATTTAAAATCGGCTCAGAAATAGGAAAAAACAACATAAAGAACGTATCATAACCAAAAATTGGCCGGTCATTGGTTTATTTTTGAAATGTACCGTAATGTGACTAACAGACGTTCCTCAGGTGGAATTGCTCTACGGAGCCGTGTGTCCTGTCGCCTTATGGATCCTTCAACACGAGACAGTAAATCCCGGAAAGATTCTTGAGACATTCTCGTGTAATCCATGAATTTCTCCGGGTTGGCAGTCAGCTCCGCATAGAGCGTGTGATATGCTCCACGGCTCTCACGCACTTCAATGATGGGGTGCCTCCAAAAACGCCGACGCTGTCTCCTTCTCCTTCTTTGGCGGTTTCTGTCTTGCTCCCAAGCAAAAACACAGGCAAGGAAAATCTTGAAGCTGAACTCCAGTTTGAAATAAAAGTTATCCATTGAGAGATCCATCATGACAGCGGAAGCAGTAGCAAGCTCTGAAAATTCCTGTACCACTAGGGTCTATATATTGTCAGACAATGATATACGCCCTATCTATTCCCATTGGTTGTGTCTGGTAACTGTTGTGGATTCTGTTTTTGGGCTCCCTCTGGTGGTTACAGATGGTACTGGGTGACTTGTGTTTTCTGCGGTCTCTGGTGTCCACCTGTTCTATCATGATATGGGAGTTTCCTATTTAACCTGGCTTTCTTGTCATTTCCTCGCCGGCTATAAATGTAATCAGTGTGTCTTGTTACCTCTGCTTCCCGCTTCTGTAATCTTCAGGACAAGCTAAGTTTTTGATTTTCCTGTTCCACGTTTTGCTTAATTTTTGTCTTAGTCCAGCTTGCAGATATGTGATTCCTTTTTGCTGGTTGCTCTAGTGGGCTGATATTACTCCTCATGTTCCATGAGTTGGCACATGAGTTCAAGTAATTTCAGGATGGTTTTTTGTAGGGTTTTTCGCTGACCGCGCAGTTCACTTTTGTATCCTCTGCTATCTAGTTTTAGCGGGCCTCATTTTGCTGAATCTGTTTTCATAACTACGTATGTGCTTTCCTCTCATTTCACCGTCATTACATGTGGGGGGCTGCTATTTCTGTGGGGTGTTTCTCTGGAGGCAAGAGAGGTCTGTGTTTCTTCTAATAGGGGAAGTTAGTCCTTCGGCTGGCGCGAGACGTCTAGGAATCATCGTAGGCACGTTCCCCGGCTACAGCTAGTTGTGTGTTAGGTTCAGGATCGCGGTCAGCTCAGTTTCCATCACCCTAGAGCTTGTTTTGTTTTTTGTGCTTGTCCTTTTGTGATCCCCTGCCATTGGGATCATGACAGTATAGCCGGCCAAAAAGTGGTAATCGTATTGGCTGAAGTAGAAGGAAAAGTAGTCTGAGGAAGTGTTTTTTTTTTTTTTTTTCCCCTCAGAGTTTTCTGCCTAGCCTTAATTGCAGCCTGGCTGCGTCTTACCTCCTCTTAATCCCTGAATGGCTCTGACCTCAGCTGTTAATCATGGACGTCCAGAGTTTGGCTTCCAGCCTGAATAATCTTGCTGCTAAGGTTCAAAATATACAAGATTTTGTTGTACATGCTCCTATGTCTGAACCTAGAATTCCTATCCCAGAGTTTTTTTCTGGAGATAGATCTAGTTTTCTGAATTTTAGGAACAATTGCAAGTTGTTTCTTTCTTTAAAATCTCGCTCCTCTGGAGACCCTGCTCAGCAAGTCAAAATTGTTATATCTTTCCTGCGGGGTGACCCTCAGAATTGGGCATTTGCATTGGCACCAGGGGATCCTGCGTTGCTCAATGTGGATGCGTTTTTTCTGGCATTGGGTTTGCTCTATGAGGAACCTAACCTAGAGATTCAGGCTGAAAAAGCTTTATTGGCTCTCTCTCAGGGGCAAGATGAAGCAGAAATATATTGTCAGAAATTTCGGAAATGGTCGGTGCTTACTCAGTGGAATGAGTGTGCCCTGGCTGCAAGATTCAGAGATGGCCTTTCTGAGGCCATTAAAGATGTTATGGTGGGGTTCCCTGCGCCTACAGGTCTGAATGAGTCTATGACTATGGCTATTCAGATTGATCGGCGTTTACGGGAGCGCAAACCTGTGCACCATTTGGCGGTGTCTTCTGAACAGGCACCTGAGACAATGCAATGTGATAGAATTCAGTCCAGAAGTGAACGGCAAAACTATAGGCAGAAAAATGGGTTGTGTTTTTATTGTGGTGATTCAGCTCATGTTATATCAGCATGCTCTAAACGCACAAAAAAGGTTGATAAGTCTGTTGCCATTAGTACTTTACAGTCTAAGTTCATTCTGTCTGTGACTCTGATTTGTTCATTATCAGCCATTTCCGTCGATGCCTATGTGGATTCAGGCGCTGCCCTGAGTCTTATGGATTGGTCATTTGCCAACTGCTGTGGGTTTAGTCTGGAGCCTCTGGAAGTCCCTATTCCTTTGAAAGGAATTGACTCTACACCTTTGGCTATGAACAAACCTCAGTACTGGACACACGTGACCATGCGTATGACTCCCGTTCATCAGGAGGTGATTCGCTTCCTGGTACTGTATAATTTACATGATGTCTTAGTGCTTGGTCTGCCATGGTTACAAACTCATAACCCAGTCTTGGACTGGAAAACGATGTCTGTGTTAAGCTGGGGATGTCAGGGGGTTCATGATGATGCACCTCCGATTTCTATCGCTTCATCTACTCCTTCTGAGGTTCCTGTATTTTTGTCTGATTATCGGGATGTTTTTGAGGAGCCTAAGCTCAATTCGCTTCCTCCTCACAGGGATTGCGATTGTGCTATAGATTTGATTCCTGGCAGTAAATTTCCTAAAGGACGTTTGTTCAATCTGTCAGTGCCAGAGCATACTGCTATGCGGGATTATGTTAAGGAGTCCTTGGAAAAGGGACATATCCGTCCATCTTCGTCTCCTTTGGGAGCAGGTTTTTTTTCGTGGCCAAAAAAGATGGTTCCTTGAGGCCTTGTATAGATTACCGTCTTTTGAATAAGATTACAGTCAAATATCAGTATCCTTTGCCATTGTTGACTGATTTGTTTGCTCGCATTAAGGGGGCTAAATGGTTCACTAAGATTGATCTTCGGGGTGCGTATAATCTTGTGCGGATAAAGCAGGGTGATGAGTGGAAAACCGCATTTAATACGCCTGAGGGCCATTTTGAGTATTTGGTGATGCCTTTTGGACTTTCTAATGCTCCTTCTGTCTTCCAGTCCTTTATGCACGATATTTTCCGTGAATATCTGGATAAATTTATGATTGTGTATTTGGATGATGTTTTGGTTTTTTCTGATGACTGGGAGTCCCATGTTCAGCAGGTCAGGAAGGTGTTTCAGGTCCTGCGGGCCAATTCTTTGTTTGTAAAAGGTTCAAAGTGTCTCTTTGGAGTCCAGAAGATTTCTTTTTTGGGGTATATTTTTTCCCCTTCTACTATTGAGATGGATCCCGTCAAGGTTCAGGCTATTTGTGACTGGACGCAGCCTACATCTCTTAAGAGTCTACAGAAGTTCTTGGGCTTTGCTAATTTTTATCGTCGTTTCATAACTAATTTTTCTAGTGTTGTTAAGCCTTTGACGGATTTGACTAAGAAGGGTGCTGATGTTGCTGATTGGTCTCCTGCGGCTGTGGAGGCCTTTCAGGAACTTAAGCGCCGGTTTTCTTCTGCTCCTGTGTTGCGTCAGCCAGATGTTTCGCTTCCTTTTCAGGTTGAGGTTGATGCTTCCGAGATTGGAGCGGGGGCGGTTTTGTCGCAGAGAAGCTCCGATTGCTCAGTGATGAAGCCATGTGCGTTCTTTTCTAGAAAGTTTTCGCCCACTGAGTGGAATTATGATGTTGGTAATCGGGAGCTTTTGGCCATGAAGTGGGCATTTGAGGAGTGGCGTCATTGGCTTGAGGGTGCTAGACATCGTGTGGTGGTCTTGACTGATCACAAAAATCTGATTTACCTTGAGTCTGCCAAGCGTCTGAATCCTAGACAGGCTCGTTGGTCACTGTTTTTCTCCCGTTTCGATTTTGTGGTTTCATACCTGCCAGGTTCAAAGAATGTGAAGGCGGATGCTCTTTCTAGGAGTTTTGTGCCTGACTTCCCTGGAAATTCTGAGCCCACTGGTATCCTTAGGGATGGGGTGATTTTGTCGGCTGTCTCCCCAGACTTGCGACGTGCTTTGCAGGAGTTTCAGGCGGATAAACCTGATCGTTGTCCGCCTGAAAGACTGTTTGTTCCGGATAATTGGACCAGTAGAGTCATCTCCGAGGTCCATTCTTCTGTGTTGGCAGGTCATCCTGGAATATTTGGTACTAGAGACTTGGTGGCCAGGTCTTTTTGGTGGCCTTCCTTGTCGAGGGATGTGCGTTCTTTTGTGCAGTCTTGTGAAGTTTGCGCTCGGGCTAAGCCTTGCTGTTCTCGGGCCAGTGGATTGTTGTCACCTTTGCCTATCCCGAAGAGGCCTTGGACGCACATTTCCATGGACTTTATTTCGGATCTCCCTGTCTCTCAAAAAATGTCCGTCATCTGGGTTGTGTGTGACCGCTTTTCTAAGATGGTTCATCTGGTACCCTTGCCTAAGTTACCTTCCTCCTCTGAGTTGGTCCCTCTGTTTTTTCAGAACGTGGTTCGTTTGCATGGGATTCCGGAGAACATCGTTTCTGACAGGGGATCCCAGTTTGTGTCTAGATTTTGGCGGACGTTCTGTGCTAAGATGGGCATTGATTTGTCCTTTTCGTCTGCATTCCATCCTCAGACGAATGGCCAGACGGAACGAACTAATCAGACCTTGGAAACTTATTTAAGGTGTTTTGTTTCTGCTGATCAAGATGACTGGGTTACCTTTTTGCCGCTTGCCGAATTTGCCCTTAATAATCGGGCTAGTTCTGCTACCTTGGTTTCTCCTTTCTTTTGTAATTCGGGGTTTCATCCTCGCTTTTCCTCTGGTCAGGTGGAGCCTTCTGATTGTCCTGGAGTGGACATGGTGGTGGATAGGTTGCATCAGATTTGGAGTCATGTGGTGGACAATTTGAAGTTGTCCCAGGAGAGGGCTCAGCAGTTTGCTAATCGCCGTCGCCGCGTGGGTCCTCGACTTCATGTTGGGGACTTGGTGTGGTTGTCTTCTCGTTTTGTTCCTATGAAGGTCTCTTCTCCTAAGTTCAAGCCTCGGTTCATCGGTCCCTATAGGATCTTGGAAATTCTTAACCCTGTGTCATTTCGTTTGGATCTCCCGGCATCGTTTGCTATTCATAATGTGTTCCATCGGTCGTTGTTGCGGAGGTATGAGGTACCTTTTGTTCCTTCGCTTGAACCTCCTGCTCCGGTGCTGGTGGAGGGAGAATTGGAGTATGTTGTGGAGAAGATCTTGGATTCTTGTGTTTCCAGACGGAAACTCCAATATTTGGTCAAGTGGAAGGAATATGGTCAGGAGGATAATTCTTGGGTGGTTGCCTCTGATGTTCATGCTGCTGATTTGGTCCGTGCATTTCATAGGGCTCATCCTGGTCGCCCTGGTGGTTCTCGTGAGGGTTCGGTGACCCCTCCTCAAGGGGGGGGTACTGTTGTGGATTATGTTTTTGGGCTCCCTCTGGTGGTTACAGATGGTACTGGGTGACTTGTGTTTTCTGCGGTCTCTGGTGTCCACCTGTTCTATCAGGATATGGGAGTTTCCTATTTAACCTGGCTTTCTTGTCATTTCCTCGCTGGCTATCAATGTAATCAGTGTGTCTTGTTACCTCTGCTTCCCGCTTCTGTAATCTTCAGGACAAGCTAAGTTTTTGATTTTCCTGTTCCACGTTTTGCTTAATTTTTGTCTTAGTCCAGCTTGCAGATATGTGATTCCTTTTTGCTGGTTGCTCTAGTGGGCTGATATTACTCCTCATGTTCCATGAGTTGGCACATGAGTTCAAGTAATTTCAGGATGGTTTTTTGTAGGGTTTTTCGCTGACCGCGCAGTTCACTTTTGTATCCTCTGCTATCTAGTTTTAGCGGGCCTCATTTTGCTGAATCTGTTTTCATAACTACGTATGTGCTTTCCTCTCATTTCACCGTCATTACATGTGGGGGGCTGCTATTTCTGTGGGGTGTTTCTCTGGAGGCAAGAGAGGTCTGTGTTTCTTCTAATAGGGGAAGTTAGTCCTTCGGCTGGCGCGAGACGTCTAGGAATCATCGTAGGCACGTTCCCCGGCTACAGCTAGTTGTGTGTTAGGTTCAGGATCACGGTCAGCTCAGTTTCCATCACCCTAGAGCTTGTTTTGTTTTTTGTGCTTGTCCTTTTGTGATCCCCTGCCATTGGGATCATGACAGGTAACCTTTTTTTCAATTTTTTTTTTTTTTGGAAAATGCCCCCCAAAAAAGCGAACGCATGCAAAAACGCATGTAAACGCGTGTAAACGCTGCGTTTTTTTGACACATGCGTTAAACGCGTGCGTCAAAAAAACGCAGCGTTTACATGCGTTTTTGGACCATGCATTTTTTTTTAAAACGCATGCGTTCAAAAACGCAAGTGTGAAACCAGCCTAAAACATGCAAACATGAAACACGAAAATTGAACTGCTTTACTGCACTAGAAATATGAAAAATGAGCGCGTTTAGCGCATAAAAATGGCCAATTTTATGTGTACCTGGTAGCCACTTTACGGCATCTCTCTTATACCAGGTCCTACACGTGCCTTTCCTCGCTGAGAATAAACGTCTTTATCTGAATGGGTACCTGTGAAACCTCTTCTTAGACTAAAATTCTCTCTCTCTGTGGAGGGGTTATGGACCTGTTGCGATTAAAACACCTGTGGCTAGGAGGCAGAGTGCTCGGTCAGAAGGCTAAAGAATACATTTCAAAAAACTGACCAAACATAGACTAAGTGTGAACAGGTGCTGAACCTAGTGTCACCAACTCATATATAGTCAAGTAAATAAGGCAGCACACTGCAGAGCTAAAACAGACAAACATGAAACACGAAAATTGAACTGCTTTACTGCACTAGAAATATGAAAAATGAGAGCGTTTAGCGCATAAAAATGGTCAATTTTATGTGTACCTGGTAGCATCTCTCTTATACCAGGTCCTACACGTGCCTTTCCTCGCTGAGAATAAATGTCTCCATCTGAACGGGTACCTGTGAAACCTCTTCTTAGACTAAAATTCTCTCTCTCTGTGGAGGGGTTATGGACCTGTTGCGATTAAAACACCTGTGGCTAGGAGGCGGAGTGCTTCATGTGTTTCATGTTTGCATGTTTTAGCGCTGCAGTGTGCTGCCTTATTTACTTGACAGATACAACAGACTGGACTGGCACAGATGCACTCATTGGCAATATAAATCTCCCTTTTTAGGTGTGGGACAGTGCAGAAAAATACAGGCCCACTGTTTCACACTACACAGTTTCAGGGGCAGAAAGTGGCTTGAAGATATCTAAAAAAAAAAAAGGGACTGTACTACAATTACTATCTCCCTACAGTAATCACAGAAAAGTATGGCAGGCAGCAATAAAAAGGACTGCTGCACACAAAAGTGTGGACAAACAAACAAGATAGCTGTGCAGAAAGGAAGGAACAACAGGATTTGTGCTTTGAAAAAAGCAGTTGGTTTGCACAGCGGCGTACACACAGCAATGCAGCCTTATAAGGCAGCCTAATAAGCTACAGAGCTGATGCACAGAAATATAGCCTCCACTGTCCCTGCAAGGAAAAGGTGGTGTTGGACAGTGGAAATCGCTAAAGCACAAGCGGTTTGGGGGTTTATATTCCCTGCCTAACGCTATCCATGCTTCTGACAAAGCGGCAACAACCTCTCCCTATGCTCAGATCAGCAGCAGTAAGATGGCGGTCGGTGTGCACACCCCTTTATAGCCCCTGTGATGCCGCAGAAAGCAAGCCAATCACTGTAATGCCCTTCTCTAAGATGGTGGGGACCGAGAACTATGTCATCACGCTGCCCACACTCTGCGTCCTCCTTCATTGGCTGAGAAATGGTGCTGAACGCGTCATATGAAACGTGACTTTGGCGTGAAGGTCGTGTACCGCATGGCCGATCCCACGCTGGGATCGGACTGGGTTTCATGAAACCTGACTTTGCCAAAAATCAGCGACTTATGAAAATGACCGATCCGTGTCGCTCAACCCTAGTCATCAGAAGTGTACTCAAAAGCTTCACAGCCCAATTTTTTTTACCTTGGATCTGGGGCAGGATGAAGTAGGGTCTGAACAGCAAACTGATTCTTGTGATCAGCTGTTAATCCCTGTTGGGGGAGATGACCCTAATGAGACTTTGATATCTGAGGCTCATGAGGACTGTACTGTGCTTTCAGTGCAGGAAGAGGAGGAAGGTGACACCAACTGAGAGGAATGTGATAACATAGAGGATGATATTGATGAAGTGTTAGATCCCAGTTGGCATGAACAAAGAGTAGGTCATCTGAGGAGGAAGACTTGGAGGTTATGTTGTGCCGTACATCGCAGACATGTAGTGATACAGCTACAATGAGCCATGCATCCTCAGCCACATCAATCAATGCATCATTAGCATTCACGGGTCTGTAGCTCGCAGGGGTGGCAAGGGTTACCAACACTTTGTCTTTATTGACACTGCAAAGGATGAGCCAACTCACATAATCTGCAAACTTTGCAAAATAATGAGTAGAGGTAAAAAGTGCAATAATTTGATTACTACATGTATGAACCTTCACATGCAAAACCAACATGCGTTACTGTGGAGATCCCACTGCACAAAAATACAGACCAGCGGACCTCAAAAACCATCAGCCGCCACATCAATTGCATCTGCTGCTTCTTCCTTCTCCACTGCTACCATGCCAACTATTGAGATGCAGGTCTTCGACCACAGAACCTCGGGTTCTTTACCCGCTCCAGTCATGCTGACTGAGAGCCCACTGTCAGCTGTAATCAAAGTGTATATATAAATATATATATAAATATATATGCCTGCTGTTTTTAACCAAATTCAGAGAACAAGCACATCCCAACTTTCTCATTCCACCGTAACATCTCCACTAGCACCTCTCTCATGGTCCAGCTGTTTGTCCGTTTTGCCCTCTCTAAGCACTGCAGCCAGCTCAAGGTTCCCCAGTTGTAGTCACATAAAAGATTGTTTACTCCTATGCATGACAAAGCTAAGAGGTTGAACTCCACCATCTCCAATCTTATGGCCACAGAAATGCTGCATTTCCACCTGGTAGATACAAACGGTTTCCGAAAGCTGACGGCAATTCCCCAGTACCAATTGCCCAGTCTCCATTACTTTTAAAAAACAAGCTGAGCCTGTGCTACATCAGCATGTCGCAGATAGCATCACACGTTCCTTGACTAAATCTCTGTCTGCCAGGGTGCATTTCACCACAGACACTTGGATGAGTAAGCATGACCAAGGGATTACATCTCGCTGACTGGGTACTGGGTGACTGTGGGTTTAGGCGCTTCTCCACAAGTCTTGGAATCCCCACGGCATGCAGGACAAACCTTTACATTTAACACTTCCTCCACTGCTTCTGCCTCCTCCTCTATCTCCTCTAGGATCTCCACCTGGGCCTTCAACTTCTGCCTTTATGAGACACACGTTCCAAAAGTGCAGAGCGAATTCCCACCACCTCAGTACTGTGCAGCCAGGACTCACCACAATCATGCAGTATTAAAATTGATATGCCTTGGAGATCGCAGTCGTACAGCTGAAGAGTTGTGGACAGCCATTCAGACTGAGTTTGATCAATGGCTGTCTCTGCTGAACCTGCATCCAGGGAAGGCTGTGTCCAATAATGGTGTTAACCTGGTGGCGGCCAAACGGCAAGGCAAGCTCCCACATGTGCTTTGCATGGCTCATGTCCTAAACCTGGATGTACAGCATTTTCTCTGTCACCATCCTGGTCTGGTTGAGCTGCTTCAGAAAGCATGTAAGCTGAGTAGTCATTTCTGCCGTTCGCATCCCTCAGGTCATCGCCTTGTATCGATACAGAGGTCTTTGTTTATGCCAGTTAACAGGTTGATATGTGATGTGCCAAGTGGAATTCCACTGTGCACATGTTGCAGCGATTGTGGCAGCAGCAACGAGCCCTAACGCAGTATGTCATGTGGTATAGCCTGGGCGAACGCAGTACGGACATAACACATATCACGTTTACAGAGTGGTCACAGATTATGGACCTCTGCACCCTTCTGCACAGTTTCAAAATTGCTATTAAGATAGTTAGCACTGAGAACACCATCATCAGCATCACTATTCCGGTCATTTTTATGCTGGAGCAGGCTTTGAATAGCCTGCAGTAGGAGATGGTGGTCCCAGAAGAAGAGGTGGAAGCAGAGGCGAATGAGAAAGGAATAACATTGTCTCTAAGTTCCAGACTGTCATCACATAGGTGGGTGCCAAGGGAGGGAAGATTACTGAGATCGAGGTGGGCTGGTGATAACAGACAAACTGTTATCCAAGGTGCAAGATCTGAAGAACAAATGGAGGAGGAAGAGGTGTTAGGTGAGCAACTGTCAGTTGAGAGGATAATCCATCCCTCTCTGTTGTTCCTGTTTGGTGGGAGGGATGGAGGAAACAAGCTTCATTCTTATCCAGCCACCAAAACAGCATGGGCTTAGACCTCATGGTAGAGCCCAGCATATGAGTGCCTTCTTGCTGCACTATCTGCAACATGACCCCAAATAGTTATGATTAGGAATACTGCAGACTACTGGGTTGCCCCTCTGTTAGATACAAATTATAAAGCCAAATTTTGCCAGATGCTTCCTGCCTGGAAAGAGACCTGCAAATTCTGAAGTTTCAAAATACGCTTTTACACAACCTTAACCCCTTCATGACCCAGCCTATTTTGACCTTAAAGGCCTTGCCGTTTTTTGCAATTCTGACCAGTGTCCGTTTATGAGGTAATAACTCAGGAACGCTTCAACGGATCCTAGCGGTTCTGAGATTGTTTTTTCATGACATATTGGGCTTCATGTTAGTGGTAAATTTAGGTCAATAAATTCTGCGTTTATTTGTGATAAAAATGAAAATTTGGCGAAAATTTTGAAAATTTCGCAATTTTCACATTTTTAATTTTTATTCTGTTAAACCAGAGAGTTATGTGACACAAAATAGTTAATAAATAACATTTCCCACATGTATACTTTACATCAGCACAATTTTGGAAACAAAATTTTTTTTTGCTAGGAAGTTATAAGGGTTAAAATTTGACCAGTGATTTCTCATTTTTACAATGAAATTTACAAAACCATTTTTTTTAGGGACCACCTCACATTTGAAGTCAGTTTGAGGGGTCTGTATGGCTGAAAATAACCAAAAGTGACACTATTCTAAAAACTGCACCCCTCAAGGTGCCCAAAACCACATTCAAGAAGTTTATTAACCCTTCAGGTACTTCACAGCAGCAGAAGCAACATGGAATGAAAAAATTAACATTTAACTTTTTAGTCACAAAAATTATCTTTTAGCAACAATTTTTTTATTTTCCCAATGGTAAAAGGAGAAACTGAACCACGAAAGTTGTTGTCCAATTTGTCCTGAGTACGCTGATACCTCATATGTGGGTGTAAACCACTGTTTGGGCACACGGCAGGGCTCGGAAGGGAAGGCACGCCATTTGACTTTTTGAATGGAAAATTAGCTCCAATTGTTAGCGGACACCATGTCGCGTTTGGAGAGCCCCTGTGTGCCTAAACATTGGAGCTCCCCCACAAGTGACCCCATTTTGGAAACTAGACCCCTCAAGGAACTTATCTAGATGCATATTGAGCACTTTAAACCCCCAGGTGCTTCACAGAAGTTTATAACGCAGAGCCATGAAAATAAAAAATAATTTTTCTTTCCTCAAAAATGATTTTTTAGCCTGGAATTTCCTATTTTGCCAAGGGTAATAGGAGAAATTGGACCACAAATGTTGTTGTACAGTTTGTCCTGAGTATGCTAATACCCCACATGTGGGGGTAAACCACTGTTTGGGGGCGCACGGCAGGGCTCGGAAGGAAAGGCACGCCATTTGGCTTTTTAAATGGAAAATTAGCTCCAATCATTAGCGGACACCATGTCACGTTTGGAGAGCCCCTGTGTGCCTAAACATTGAAGATCCCCCACAAATGACCCCATTTTGGAAACTAGACCCCCAAAGGAACTAATGTAGATGTGTGGTTAGGACTTTGAACCCCCAAGTGCTTCACAGAAGTTTATAACGCAGAGCCATGAAAAAAAAAAAATATTTTCTCAAAAATGATCTTTTAGCCTGCAATTTTTTATTTTCCCAAGGGTAACAGGAGAAATTTGAAACCAAAAGTTGTTGTGCAGTTTCTCCTGAGTACGCTGATACCCCATATGTGGGGGTAAACCACTGTTTGGGCACATGCCTGGGCTCGGAAGTGAAGTAGTGACGTCTTGAAATGCAGACTTTGATGGAATGCTGTGGGCGTCACGTTGCGTTTGCAGAGCCCCTGATGTGGCTAAACAGTAGAAATCCCCCACAAGTGACCCCATTTTGGAAACTAGACCCCGAAAGGAACTTATCCAGATTTGTGGTGAGCACTTTGAACCCCCAAGTGCTTCACAGAAGTTTATAATGCAGAGCCGTGAAAATAATAAATACGTTTTCTTTCCTCAAAAATAATTATTTAGCCCAGAATTTTTTAATTTTCCCAAGGGTAACAGGAGAAATTTGACCCCAATATTTGTTGTCCAGTTTCTCCTGAGTACAGTGATACCCCATATGTGGGGGTAAACTACTGTTTGGGCACATGCCAGGGCTCGGAATTGAAGTAGTGACGTTTTGAAATGCAGACTTTGATGGAATGCTCTGCGGGCGTCACGTTGCGTTTGCAGAGCCCCGATGTGGCTAAACAGTAGAAACCCCCCACAAGTGACCACATTTTGGAAACTAGACCCCGAAAGGAACTTATCTAGATGTGTGGTGAGCACTTTGAACCCCCAAGTGCTTCACAGAAGTTTATAATGCAGAGCCGTGAAAATAATAAATACGTTTTCTTTCCTCAAAAATAATTATTTAGCCCAGAATTTTTTAATTTTCCCAAGGGTAACAGGAGAAATTTGACCCCAATATCTGTTGTCCAGTTTCTCCTGAGTACGGTGATACCCCATATGTGGGGGTAAACTACTGTTTGGGCACATGCCGGGGCTCGGAATTGAAGTAGTGACGTTTTGAAATGCAGACTTTGATGGAATGCTCTGCGGGCGTCACGTTGCGTTTGCAGAGCCCCTGATGTGGCTAAACAGTAGAAACCCCCCACAAGTGACCCCATTTTGGAAACTAGACCTCGAAAGGAACTTAGCTAGATGTGTGGTGAGCACTTTGAACCCCCAAGTGCTTCATAGAAGTTTATAATGCAGAGCTGTGAAAATAATAAATATACGTTTTCTTTCCTCAAAAATAATTATTTAGCCCAGAATTTTTTATTTTCCCAAGGGTTACAGGAGAAATTAGACCCCAAAAGTTGTTGTCCAGTTTCTCCTGAGTACGCTGATACCCCATGTGTGGGGGTAAACCACTGTTTGGGCACACATCAATCAGGGATTCAAGCTTGAGGAGGCTAATTTGCATATTCCAGGTGCCTTCTGGGAAAAGCGAAGAGTCTCCCTAAGCTAGAAGATCGTTGGGTACAGCCAGGACCAGCTGCTTGGAAAGAATCACCAAACCAGGGATTCAAGCTTGAGGAGGCTAATTTGCATATTCCAGGTGCCTTCTGGGAAAAGCGAAGAGTCTCCCTAAGCTAGAAGATCGTTGGGTACAGCCGGGACCAGCTGCTTGGAAAGCATCACCAAACCAGGGATTCAAGCTTGAGGAGGCTAATTTGCATATTCCAGGTGCCTTCTGGGAAAAGCGAAGAGTCTCCCTAAGCTAGAAGATCGTTGGGTACAGCCGGGACCAGCTGCTTGGAAAGAATCACCAAACCAGGGATTCAAGCTTGAGGAGGCTAATTTGCATATTCCAGGTGCCTTCTGGGAAAAGCGAAGAGTCTCCCTAAGCTAGAAGATCGTTGGGTACAGCCGGGACCAGCTGCTTGGAAAGAATCACCAAACCAGGGATTCAAGCTTGAGGAGGCTAATTTGCATATTCCAGGTGCCTTCTGGGAAAAGCGAAGAGTCTCCCTAAGCTAGAAGATCGTTGGGTACAGCCGGGACCAGCTGCTTGGAAAGAATCACCAAACCAGGGATTCAAGCTTGAGGAGGCTAATTTGCATATTCCAGGTGCCTTCTGGGAAAAGCGAAGAGTCTCCCTAAGCTAGAAGATCGTTGGGTACAGCCGGGACCAGCAGCTTGGAAAGAATCACCAAACCAGGGATTCAAGCTTGAGGAGGCTAATTTGCATATTGCAGGTGCCTTCTGGGAAAAGCGAAGAGCCTCCCTAAGCTAGAAGATCGTTGGGTACAGCCGGGACCAGCTGCTTGGAAAGAATCACCAAACCAGGGATTCAAGCTTGAGGAGGCTAATTTGCATATTCCAGGTGCCTTCTGGGAAAAGCGAAGAGTCTCCCTAAGCTAGAAGATCGTTGGGTACAGCCGGGACCAGCTGCTTGGAAAGAATCACCAAACCAGGGATTCAAGCTTGAGGAGGCTAATTTGCATATTCCAGGTGCCTTCTGGGAAAAGCGAAGAGTCTCCCTAAGCTAGAAGATCGTTGGGTACAGCCGGGACCAGCTGCTTGGAAAGAATCACCAAACCAGGGATTCAAGCTTGAGGAGGCTAATTTGCATATTCCAGGTGCCTTCTGGGAAAAGCGAAGAGTCTCCCTAAGCTAGAAGATCGTTGGGTACAGCCGGGACCAGCTGCTTGGAAAGAATCACCAAATTTTTGCCTGTAGGACATTATTGCAAGAGAGCTTGGCTGAGTAGATTACACAAGAAGGAAAACACACAGCAAGTCAGCAGGATCTAGGAGCAACATGGCAGATGTGACAACCTACATGGTGAGCTGCAGCATGTGCTACATGTTCACAGATCGACCAGAAGAAGAATTAAATTTCACCTGTCAGAAGTGTAGACTAGTGGCCCTTTTAGAAGAAAAGGTGCGGGGTCTGGAAGAAAGAATAGCAACTTTGAAACTCATCAAAGAGAATGAAGACTTTCTAGACAGAACAGAAGCATCTCTACTGGTCACAGAAGGTGAAAAAAGTGTCAGAGAACCTCCAAAAGCAGATGAGTGGAAGCATGTGACCAAAAGAAGCAAGAAGACCATAGAGAAATCACCAACCACACAACTGAAGAACCGATATCAAATCTTTGTAGAGGATGAAGATGGCACACCTAAGGATGAAGCAATACCAGCAAGCAAAAAAGAAAAGGGCACACAGCAACAAGTGACAGCAAAAAGTACAGCCAAGAAGCAACGAAGAGTGGTGGTGGTGGGAGACTCACTACTGAGAGGCACAGAAGCAGCCATCTGCAGACCGGACATAACTGCAAGAGAAGTATGCTGCCTTCCAGGTGCGATGATCAAGGATGTGACCGATAGGATACCAAAGCTCTTCAGCTCCAAGGACGTCCACCCATTTCTTCTGATACATGTTGGCACCAATGACACGGCAAGGAAGGACCTACCGACAATCTGCAAAGACTTTGAAGAGTTGGGGAAGAAAGTAAAGGAACTGGATGCACAGGTAGTTTTTTCTTCTATCCTTCCAGTAGACGGGCATGGCACCAGGAGATGGAACAGGATCCTTGATGCAAACAACTGGCTAAGACGATGGTGCAGACAACAAGGATTCGGATTCCTGGACCACGGTGTGAATTACTTGTACGATGGACTCCTCGCCAGAGACGGACTACACCTCAACAAACCTGGGAAACACACATTCGCCAGAAGACTCGCTACACTCATCAGGAGGGCGTTAAACTAGAAGAAGAGGGGACGGGAAGAAAAACATTAGACTTGAACAAAGAAGATCCAGGAAAACATACTCAGAAGGGAGGTAAGAACATTTCTAAAACAATCCACAGCGACGAGATTGGAACAAAACAAAATCCTCTAAACTGCATGCTCGCAAACGCCAGAAGCCTGACAAACAAGATGAAAGAACTAGAAGCAGAAATATCTACAGGTAACTTTGACATAGTGGGAATAACCGAGACATGGTTAGATGAAAGCTATGACTGGGCAGTTAACTTACAGGGTTACAGTCTGTTTAGAAAGGATCGTAAAAATCGGAGAGGAGGAGGGGTTTGTCTCTATGTAAAGTCTTGTCTAAAGTCCACTTTAAGGGAGGATATTAGCGAAGGAAATGAGGATGTCGAGTCCATATGGGTCGAAATTCATGGAGGGAAAAATGGTAACAAAATTCTCATTGGGGTCTGTTACAAACCCCCAAATATAACAGAAACCATGGAAAGTCTACTTCTAAAGCAGATAGATGAAGCTGCAACCCATAATGAGGTCCTGGTTATGGGGGACTTTAACTACCCGGATATTAACTGGGAAACAGAAACCTGTGAAACCCATAAAGGCAACAGGTTTCTGCTAATAACCAAGAAAAATTATCTTTCACAATTGGTGCAGAATCCAACCAGAGGAGCAGCACTTTTAGACCTAATACTATCTAATAGACCTGACAGAATAACAAATCTGCAGGTGGTCGGGCATCTAGGAAATAGCGACCACAATATTGTACAGTTTCACCTGTCTTTCACTAGGGGGACTTGTCAGGGAGTCACAAAAACACTGAACTTTAGGAAGGCAAAGTTTGACCAGCTTAGAGATGCCCTTAATCTGGTAGACTGGGACAATATCCTCAGAAATATGAATCTAATATATAATTGCCTAGAATACTACTTCCTGCAATTTGTGCCAACTTCCTGTCCGGAGCTAATGTCCGGGGCTAATGTCCGGAGCTAATGTCCGGAGATAAGTGACGTCAACAGTGTCCAGTGTCTGATTGGTTGCCGCCTGCTGCGAGCGACCAATCAGAAACGTGCCGTACTGTGACACACTCCGCCCACCATTTTGGTGTGATTTTTGAATTTTTACCTCACAGCAAGTTTCTACTGCGTGGAGGCGAGCCCAGTGACGTTGCTCTTCAAGCTTCTGCCGAATTTCGTCAAAAAAATGATAATACCATTTACCAAAACTATATATATTTAGTTGTGAAGTGGTTCAGTGACATTTTCACACCAATTTTGAACTTTTGTTTGGTGTTTTCTCCATATACTGCCTATTATTCACTGACTGTTATACTGAGAGACTGCCGTTTATTAACCTCTTCTTTGCTACATTGGGTATATTGCTCTATTATTTGCCACATAAGGACATTGTCCATTATTGCCCAGCAATTTCTTAAATAACAAGAATTGTCAAGAGCTGGTAAGTGCAGCCATTTTTTGTTCTTTCTTACTATTATTTATTAATTGTATTATTCTTACATTTGAATAAATAAAGTATATATGGATTCTAGACTCCCGATTCTTTAGAATCGGGCTGCCATCTAGTACAGATAATAAATGGGAAATGTTTAAGAACATCCTAAATAGGCAGTGTAAGCGGTTTATACCTTGTGGGAATAAAAGGACTAGAAATAGGAAAAACCCAATGTGGCTAAACAAAGAAGTAAGACAGGCAATTAACAGTAAAAAGAAAGCATTTGCACTACTAAAGCAGGATGGCACCATTGAAGCTCTAAAAAACTATAGGGAGAAAAATACTTTATCTAAAAAACTAATTAAAGCTGCCAAAAAGGAAACAGAGAAGCACATTGCTAAGGAGAGTAAAACTAATCCCAAACTGTTCTTCAACTATATCAATAGTAAAAGAATAAAAACTGAAAATGTAGGCCCCTTAAAAAATAGTGAGGAAAGAATGGTTGTAGATGACGAGGAAAAAGCTAACATATTAAACACCTTCTTCTCCACGGTATTCACGGTGGAAAATGAAATGCTAGGTGAAATCCCAAGAAACAATGAAAACCCTATATTAAGGGTCACCAATCTAACTCAAGAAGAGGTGCGAAACCGGCTAAATAAGATTAAAATAGATAAATCTCCGGGTCCGGATGGCATACACCCACGAGTACTAAGAGAACTAAGTAATGTAATAGATAAACCATTATTTCTTATTTTTAGGGACTCTATAGCGACAGGGTCTGTTCCGCAGGATTGGCGCATAGCAAATGTGGTGCCAATATTCAAAAAGGGCTCTAAAAGTGAACCTGGAAATTATAGGCCAGTAAGTCTAACCTCTATTGTTGGTAAAATATTTGAAGGGTTTCTGAGGGATGTTATTCTGGATTATCTCAATGAGAATAACTGTTTAACTCCATATCAGCATGGGTTTATGAGAAATCGCTCCTGTCAAACCAATCTAATCAGTTTTTATGAAGAGGTAAGCTATAGGCTGGACCACGGTGAGTCATTGGACGTGGTATATCTCGATTTTTCCAAAGCGTTTGATACCATGCCGCACAAGAGGTTGGTACACGAAATGAGAATGCTTGGTCTGGGGGAAAATGTGTGTAAGTGGGTTAGTAACTGGCTAAGTGATAGAAAGCAGAGGGTGGTTATAAATGGTATAGTCTCTAACTGGGTCGCTGTGACCAGTGGGGTACCGCAGGGGTCAGTATTGGGACCTGTTCTCTTCAACATATTCATTAATGATCTGGTAGAAGGTTTACACAGTAAAATATCGATATTTGCAGATGATACAAAACTATGTAAAGCAGTTAATACAAGAGAAGATAGTACTCTGCTACAGATGAATCTGGATAAGTTGGAAACTTGGGCTGAAAGGTGGCAGATGAGGTTTAACAATGATAAATGTAAGGTTATACACATGGGAAGAAGGAATCAATGTCACCATTACACACTGAATGGGAAACCACTGGGTAAATCTGACAGGGAGAAGGACTTGGGGATCCTAGTTAATGATAAACTTACCTGGAGCAGCCAGTGCCAGGCAGCAGCTGCCAAGGCAAACAGGATCATGGGGTGCATTAAAAGAGGTCTGGATACACATGATGAGAGCATTATACTGCCTCTGTACAAATCCCTAGTTAGACCGCACATGGAGTACTGTGTCCAGTTTTGGGCACCGGTGCTCAGGAAGGATATAATGGAACTAGAGAGAGTACAAAGGAGGGCAACAAAATTAATAAAGGGGATGGGAGAACTACAATACCCAGATAGATTAGCGAAATTAGGATTATTTAGTCTAGAAAAAAGACGACTGAGGGGCGATCTAATAACCATGTATAAGTATATAAGGGGACAATACAAATATCTCGCTGAGGATCTGTTTATACCAAGGAAGGTGACGGGCACAAGGGGGCATTCTTTGCGTCTGGAGGAGAGAAGGTTTTTCCACGAACATAGAAGAGGATTCTTTACTGTTAGGGCAGTGAGAATCTGGAATTGCTTGCCTGAGGAGGTGGTGATGGCGAACTCAGTCGAGGGGTTCAAGAGAGGCCTGGATGTCTTCCTGGAGCAGAACAATATTGTATCATACAATTAGGTTCTGTAGAAGGACGTAGATCTGGGGATTTATTATGATGGAATATAGGCTGAACTGGATGGACAAATGTCTTTTTTCGGCCTTACTAACTATGTTACTATGTTACTATGTTACATCGGGGCTCAGAAGGGAAGTAGTGACTTTTGAAATGCAGACTTTGATGGAATGGTCTGCGGCCGTTACGTTGCGTTTGCAGAGCCCCTGGTGGGCCTAAACAGTAGAAACCCCCCAACAAGTGACCCCATTTTAGAAACTAGACCCCCCAAGGAACTTATCTAGATATGTGGTGAGCACTTTGAACCCCCAAGTGCTTCACAGACGTTTACAATGCAGAGCCGTGAAAATAAAAAATCATTTTTCTTTCCTCAAAAATGATGTTTTAGCAAGCATTTTTTTATTTTCACAAGGGTAACAGGAGAATTTGGACCCCAGTAATTGTTGCGCAGTTTATCCTGAGTATGCTGGTACCCCATATGTGGGGGTAAACCACTATCTGGGCACACGTTGGGGCTCGGAATTGGCTGGAATCAATGGTGGCGCCATGTTGCGTTTGGAGACCCCTGATGTGCCTAAACAGTGGTAACCCCTCAATTCTACCTCCAACACTAACCCCCCCACACCCCTAACCCTAATCCCAACTGTAGCCACAACCCTAATTCCAACCCTAACCCTAAGGCTATGTGCCCACGTTGCGGATTCGTGTGAGATTTTTCAGCATCATTTTTGAAAAATCCGTGGGTAAAAGGCACTGCATTTTACCTGCCGATTTACAGCGGATTTCCAGTGTTTTTTGTGCGGATTTCACCTGCGGATTCTTATTGAGGAACAGGTGTAAAACGCTGTGGAATCCGCACAAAGAATTGACATGCTGCGGAAAATACAACGCAGCGTTTCCGCGCGGTATTTTCCGCACCATGGGCACAGCGGATTTGGTTTTACATAGGTTTACATGGAACTGTAAACCTGATGGAACACTGCTGCGAATCCGCAGCGGCCAATCCGTACCGTGTGCACATAGCCTAATTCTAAAGGTATATGCACACGCTCCGGAAAACGCTGCGGATCCGCAGCAGTTTCCCATGAGTTTACAGTTCAATGTAAACCTATGGGAAACAAAAATCGCTGTACACATGCTGCAGAAAAACTGCACGGAAACGCAGCGGTTTACATTCCGCAGCATGTCACTTCTTTCTGCGGATTCCGCAGCGGTTTTACATCTGCTCCAATAGAAAATCGCAGTTGTAAAACCGCAGTGAAATGCGCAGAAAAAACGCGGTAAATCCGCCATAAATCCGCAGCGGTTTAGCACTGCGGATTTATCAAATCCGCAGCGGAAAAATCCGCAGAGGACCAGAATACGTGTGCACATACCGAAACCCTAACCCTAACCCTAACCCTAGCCCTAACCCTAACCCTACCCTAACCCTAGCCCTAACCTTAAAATTCTTTATTTTTTTATTGTCCCTACCTATGGGGGTGACAAAAGGGGGGGGGGTCATTTATTATTTTTTTTGGAACGAATCTGCCGGCCGGCAGATTGGGCGGGCGCACTGCGCATGCGCCCGCCATTTTGGAGGATGGCGGCGCCCAGGGAGAAGACGGACAGACCCTGGCAGGATCGATAAGTATGATAGGGTGGGGGGAGGAAGGGGGGGTGGAATCGGAGCATGGGGGCGTGGATCGGAGCGTGGGGGGGTGGAACGGAGCATGGGGGGGTGGAACGGAGCAAGGGGGGTTGAACGGAGCACGGGGGGGTGGAACGGAGCAAGGGGGGTGGTGGATCGGAGTGCAGGGGGGTGATTGGAGCACGGGGGGGTGATTGGAGAACAGGGGGAGCGGACAAGAGCACGGGGGGAGCGGAGCACAGGACGGAGGGGAGCCGGAGCAGTGTACTGGACAGATCGGAGGGCTGGGGGGGCGATCGGTGGGGTGGGGTGGGGGCACATTAGTGTTTCCAGCCATGGCCGATGATATTGCAGCATCGGCCATGGCTGGATTGTAATATTTCACTAGTTTTAATAGGTGAAATATTACAAATCGCTCTGATTGGCAGTTTCAATTTCAACAGCCAATCAGAGCGATCGTAGCCACGGGGGGGTGAAGCCACCCCCCCTGGGCTAAACTACCACTCCCCCTGTCCCTGCAGATCGGGTGAAATGGGAGTTAACCCTTTCACCCGATCTGCAGGGACGCGATCTTTCCATGACGCCACATAGGCGTCATGGGTCAGATTGGCACCGACTTTCATGACGCCTATGTGGCGTCATGGGTCGGGAAGGGGTTAAAAGAGCATTTCCCCAAGACAGCAGTGAACCACCCAGTTCGCATCGCAGCTCTAGACTTCCAACATCCGGCAAGTCAATTTGTCAACACAAAAACATTAGTAGCAGGAGCAGCAGTGGTGTAAGTGGAATAAGCAATTTCTGTGAGTCTTTTGACAATTTTTTTTAGACCAGCTAGTGCACCAGCACAACATAGTCCAAGTCTTACATGTGGTGAACGAAAGGAGAGGATGGTGAAGGAGTATCTAGAACAGGGGTCCCCAACTCCAGTCCTCAAGGCCCACCAACAGGTCATGTTTTCAGGATTTCCTTTGCATTGCACAGGTGATGCAATTATTACCTGGGCAAGACTAAGGAAATCCTGAAAACATGACATGTTGGTGGGCCTTGAGGACTGGAGTTGGGGACCCCTGATCTAGAACTAAATACGAACACCATCAGGGAGGGTTTGGACATACAGGTACAAACTATATACCGGGGAGATGACACACAGGTATATACTGTATACAGGGAAGATGACACACAGGCATATACTATATACAGGGGAGATGACACACAGGTATATACTATATAGAGGAGTAGATGACACACAGGTATATACTATATACAGGAGGAGATGACAAACAGGTATATACTATATACAGAAGGAGATGACACACTGGTGTATACTATATACAGGGGAGATGACATACAGGTACATACTATAAAAAGGGGAGATGACACACAGGTATACACTATATACAGGGGAGATGACACACAGGTATATACTATATACAGGGGAGATGACACACAGGTATATACTATATACAGGAGGAGATGACACAGGTATATATTATATATAGGAGGAGATGACACACAGGTATATACTCTATACAAGAGGCGATGACACACAGGTATATACTATAAACAGGGAGATGACACACACATATATACTATATACAGGGGAGATGACACACAGGTATATACTATATACAGGAGGTGATGACACACAGGTATATACTATATACAGGAGGAGATGACATACAGGTACATACTATATACAGGAGAAGATGACACACAGATATATACTGTATACAGGAGGAGATGACACACAGGTATATACTATATACAGGAGGAGATGACACACAGCTATATACTATATACAGGGGAGATGACACACGTATATACTATATACAGGAGGAGATGACACAGATATATACTATATACAAGAGCAGATGACACATATATATACTATATACAGGAGGAGATGATACACAGGTATATATAAATACAGGAGGAGATGACATACAGGTACATACTATATACAGGAGGAGATGACACACAGGTATATACTATATACAGGAGCAGATGACACACAGGTATATACTATATACAGGAGGAGATGACTTACAGGTATATACTATATAAAAGAGGAGATGACACATAGGTATATAGAGGAGGAGATGACATACAGCAGGTATATACTATATACAGGGGAGATGACATACAGGTATATACTATATACAGGAGATGACATACAGGTATATACTATATATAGGAGGAGATGACATACAGGTATATAGTATACTGTACACAGAAGAGATGACATACAGGAATATACTATATACATGAGAAGATGACACATAGGTATATACAATATGCAGGAGGAGATGACATACAGCAGGTATATACTATTTACAGGGGAGATGGCACATAGGTATATACAATATACAGGAGGAGATGACATACAGGTACATACTATAACAGGGGAGATGACATACAGGTATATACTATATACAGGAGATGACATACAGGTGTATACTATATATAAGAGAGATGATAAACATGTATATACTGAGGGGAAAATGAGAGGTGTGAGATGAAAATGAGGGGTGTGAGGTGAAAATGAAAAGGTGTGAGTGCAAAATGAGAGGAGTGAGGGAAATAGTGGAGTGATCAGAAAATGACAGATGTGAGGTCGAAATGACAAGTGTTAGGGGGGAATGAGAGGAGAGAGGGGGAAAATAAGAGGAGTCAGGGGGAAAATGAGAGGTGTAAGGGAGAAAATGAGAGATGTGAAGGGGAAAATGAGAGGCGTGATGGGAAAATAAGAGAAGTGAGGTGCTATAACTAACCACAGATATTTACTATGCCCAGGCAATGCCGGGCTCTTCAGCTAGTCTAAAAATAAAAATTAAGACAATGGTTACTCTTTAAATGTAATAAATTCTAGCAGCTTTTTAATTTCTTTTTAACTGTGACTTCCATACTTACTGTATACACTAAACATGACAGTACTTCTGGATTTCTATTTTTAAATGTAACAGGACTAGAATAATGACAATAGAATAACTCAATTAGAGATCTGCTGTTGGAGTCAGACTTTATTACATAATGCTTTCTAATTGACCCTCATAGTTTAATAAGACAGAACATCTCAGCAGAACATTGACAAAAGTTATTAATTTTCTCTTCAGCAGAGACCAGTGTCCCAATTAAATCCCACGATAATTCCAAACTGACTAGCTGACCTCATTACATCTAATGCTTATTAGTCCTGTTGAGAGGATAACATCGCACGCTATTAAAATGCCTAAATGAGCACATACAACTATCTTAAAGTGAGTATAATTTACATACATGACTAATTTTGCTGCTGCAGGTCTGATGTCCTCACAATAGTAGCAGTGCAGTCTGAGTAATATAGCAAGATGGATGCCGTTATTTGCACATCATCATCAATTTACATGAAATTCATTATGTATTTTTTAAAACCTTTTTATTTTTCACTTTAAGTGGATCACAACTGTAGAACATAATAACAAACCAATAGATACTTTTTAAAATTGTTAACATATTTTATTGTTATTAATACTTTTACATCGTGAAAGCTGTATATCGTTTTCGAGGATTATTTTTCTTTTTATTTGAAATTCAATTTATTTTCCAAGGAACTAATAGCTGCTAAAATAGAAAATGACTGCTTGGATTTTTATGTGTTTAATAGCTCGGCTTCATTTTTTTTTTAATTTGGGTCTGCTGCATTATGACCGTACCTGATATTTTTATGTCTATGATCTATAACACTTTTAGCAACTAAGTTACTGTTAAATGCTCCCCCTCACACATTCACTGTTCTGCCTGTGACCTTCTCCTCCCTCATAACCAGCAATAATGCAAATTTCTATCCATTCGGTTTGTTAAACTTTCAGCTCACAATGCCAGCATTCCTTTACGGCCAGTGTTCAGAAATAATACGCCAATACATCTTTTTACTTACCTGAGATATAAGAGACTAGCATGACAATCCAGTAGCTGTCGGCTGCACACTATAGCTGACAACTTGCTGTATCAGCCATGATCTGTGTTGGCACCGTCCATATCTGCTTAACCCCTTAGATGCTGCTGTCAATAATGCCTATATCATATAAATGGTTAAAAGTGTGTAGGGGCTCCCTCTTTATCCCTATTGGCACCCTGAGATCATGATTGTGTGGTCCTTATGTTTGCCATGGCAGTTCATGGCCAAATAGTGTCCTTAGAGTCTGCCGGCCACAGTGGTCTGTTCAAAAGTTAGAGACATTTAGGTGGTAAAAATACACTTTTTCATTCCTGTTATGCCACTTTTTATTAATTCCTGAAAAGCACCTGAAGGGTTAATAAACTACCTGACAGCAGTTTTCAATATTTCAGGAGGTGCTGTTTTTAAAATGGTATCACATACGGGGATTTTCCAATATATAGGACCTCTAAAGTCACTTCAAACCTGGATAGGTCACTAAAAAAATAAAAGTTTGAAAATTGCTAATTTTTTTACATTTTTGTCAATGTTCTGACAAAACATAGCAACCTAAATTTACCATGATCATAAAGTGCAATGTGTCAAGAAAAAACAGTCTCAAAATCACTGGGATTTGTTCAAGCGTTCCAGAGATATTACCACATAAAATGACACTGGTCAGATTTAAAAAATTTGGCTCCGTCACTAAGAATTTTTATCTTTAACTTTATAAGGGAATATGACCATACAGAAAGTAAGGGTCTACTTCTATTGTTATTTACATTATTTGATTTTATAGAAAGCAAAGGTCAAAAACTTTATATTCCTAGTGGCAATGAACAAACAGAAGAAATAATGTAACTTTTATTATTACAAGCAGAGGCGTATCTGGGGGGGATGTAGCAGGCATGAAAGTGCTGTCGGGCTTCCTAATGCAGCTACCTTTTACCACCTACTGGCTCAGAGAACGTGCAGTGCGCCAGTGATCAACTGTACTGGCGTCTATCAGACATGAGTAAAATTGTATCTCTGACCACCAGGTCAGAATGACATCAGCAGCATGATTATGTCATGTGATCACGCTGCTGACGTCACTCACCGCAAAGAACATCAGTGGTAAGTGCTCTAGTGGAGCTGAAGATTCCGAAGATTCAGTGTAGGGGGGAGTATTACTCTGTGTGTGGGAGGTTTACTCTGTGCGAGGAGATTTACTGTGTAAAGGGTAGGGGTGGAGGAGATTTAATGTGAGGAGGCAAGATTGGGTGAGATTTAGTATGGGGAGATTTAGTGTGGAGAGAGGTGTGGGGAAGGGTGTGGGGAGATTTAGCGTGGGGGAGACTTAGTGTGGGAGGAGAGGTGAGGGAGATTTAATGTGGGGTCAGGGTTAAGGGAGATTTAGTATAATTGGGGTGGGGAATATCTGAGGACACAAGTTTGGGGATCAAGGAATGGACAAATTTAGACACAATATAGGTAAGGGAAGAAATTTGAAGACACATTATGAGGACCAAGGTGTAGATGGGGGCATGTGTGAGGAAAGAGTATGAGGAGGTGGGTGCAGAAACAGTATGGTGAGTGGGGGATTGGTGCAGACACAGAATGGGGAGGATGGGTACACACACAGTATAAGTAGGGGGATGGATGTGGACACAGTATGAGTAGTGGTGGATAAATATAAGCTGACACAGTATGAGGAGTAAGGGTGATGGGATGTGTGCAGACAAAGCATGTGGATTTGGGGGGATGTGTGAGGAAGCAGTATTGAGAGTGAGGGGTACATGTATGAGGAGACAGTATAGTTAGCAGGGTGGTGTTAGATGAGAGGGGGAGTATGATGAGGGGGCAGAGACTGGGCCCTAAAGGGGGGACAAAGTGCAAGAGGACAGTGTGAAGAGGGGGGCCAGTATGGAAAGGAGAGTGCAGTGTGAAGGGCATGTACCATAAGAGGGACGGTGTGGGGTCATATTTTTTGCGCAGGGAATATAGTGAGGGGCAATTATTTGTTCATGGGCTCAGAATAGAGCAGATATATTTATTCAGAAGCAATATAATGACACTGCAATTTTTAAGGGCATGTGTTGCACAATACTGGAGAAGATGGAAGTCTGCAGAGATTAAATGTGGATAAGAAAAGTCATCATAGAGTCTAGACTAGATGAAAAAAAGAGAACGACTCCAATCAGAGACAACATAAGCTATAAGGTACCTGGATGTAAATGTTTTTTTGTGATACTGACTTTTTTTGTTTATGTTAGGAGCATTAACCCCTTAGTGACAGAGCCAATTTGGTACTTAATGACCAGGCCAATTTTTGCAATTCTGACCACTGTCAATTTATGAGGTTATAACTCTGGAACGCTTCAACGGATCCCGCTGATTCTGAGATTATTTTTTTGTGACATATTGTACTTCATGTTAGTGGTAACATTTCTTCGATATTACTTGCGATTATTTATGAAAAAAACGGAAATATGGTGAAAATTTTTAAAATTTTGCAATTTTCAAACTTTGTATTTTTATGCCCTTAAATCAGAGAGATATTTCACGAAAAATAGTTAATAAATAACATTTCCCACATGTCTACTGACATCAGCACAATTTTGGAAACAAATTTTTTTTTGTTAGGGAGTTATAAGGGTTAAAAGTTGACCAGCAATTTCTCATTTTTACAACACCATTTTTTTTAAGGGACCACATCACATTTGAAGTCATTTTGAGGGGTCTATATGATAGAAAATAATGAAGTGTGACACCATTCTAAAAACCACATTCAAGAAGTTTATTAACCCTTTACGTGCTTCACAGGAACTGAAACAATGTGGAAGGAAAAAATGAACATTTAACTTTTTTTTGCAAACATCTTAATTCAGAACCATTTTTTTTATTTTCACAAGTGTAAAAACAGAAATGTAACCATAAATTTTGTTATGCAATTTCTCCTGAATACGCCAATACCCCATATGTGGGGGTAAACCACTTTTTGGGCGCACCGCAGAACTTAGAAGTGAAGGAGCGCCGTTTGACTTTTTCAATGCAGAATTGGCTGGAATTGAGATCGGACGCCATGTCACGTTTAGAGAGCCCCTGATGTGCCTAAACAGTGGAAACTCCCAACAAGTGACATCATTTTGGACACTAGACCCCTTAAGGAACTTATCTAGATGTGTGGTGAGCACTTTGAACCCCCAAGTGCTTCACAGAAGTTTATAACGTAGAGCCGTGAAAATAAAAAAATGCTTTTGTTTACACAAAAATGATCTTTTCGCCCACAAATTCTTATTTTCACAAGGGTAACAGGAGAAATTAGACCACAAAAGTTGTTGTGCGAATTCTCCTGAATACGTCGATACCCAATATGTGAGGGTAAACCACTGTTTGGGCGCACCGCAGAGCTTGGAAGTGAAGGAGCGCCGTTTTACTTTTTCAATGTAGAATTGGCTGGAATTGAGATTGGACGCCATGTCGCGTTTGGAGAGCCTCTGATGTGCCTAAACAGTGGAAACCCCCCACAAGTGACCCCATTTTGGAAACTAGACCCCTTAAGGAACTTATCTAGATGTGTGGCGAGCACTTTGAACCCCCATGTGCTTCACAGAAGTTTATAACGTAGAGCCATGAAAAAAAACAAATTGCATTTTTTCTACAAAAATGATCTTTTTGCCCACAAATTTTTATTTTCACAAGGGTAACAGGAGAAATTAGACCACTAATGTTGTTGTGCAATTTCTCCTGAGTACGTCGATACCCAATATGTGGGGGTAGACCCCCCATGGAACTTATCTAGATGTGTGGTGAGAACCTTGAATGCCCAAGTGCTTCACAGAAGTTTATAATGCAGAGCCGTGAAAATAAAAAATATTTTTTTTTTCCACAAAAAAGATTTTTTAGCCCCCAAGTTTTTATTTTCACAAGGGTAACAAGAAAAATTGGACCCCAAAAGTTGTTGTCCAATTTGTCCTGAGTATGCTGGTACCCCATATGTGGGGGTAAACCACTGTTTGGGCGCACGGCAGAGCTCGGAAGGAAGGAGCGCCGTTTTCGAATGCAGACTTTGATAGAATGGTCTGCGGGTATTATGTTGCGTTTGCAGAGCCCCTGATGTACCTAACCAGTAGAAACCCTCCACAAGTGACCCCATTTTGGAAACTAGACCCCCAAGGAACTTATCTAGATGTGTGGTGAGAACTTTGAATGCCCAAGTGCTTCACAGAAGTTTAGAATGCATAGTCGTGAAAATAAAAAATATTTTTTTTTCCACAAAAAAGATATTGTAGCCCCCAAGTTTTTATTTTCACAAGGGTAACAGGAAAAATTGGACTGCAATAGTTGTTGTCCAATTTATCCCGAGTACGCTGATGCGCCATATGTGGGGGTAAACCACTGTTTGGGCGCACGGCAAAACTCGGAAGGGAAGGAGTGCCTTTTTGGAATGCAGACTTTGATAGAATGGTCTGTGGGCATTATGTTGCGATTGCAGAGCCCCTGATGTACCTAAACTGTAGTAACCCCCCACAAGTGACCCCATTTTGGAAACTAGACCCCCCAAGGATCTTATCTAGATGTGTGGTGAGAACTTTGAATGCCCAAGTGCTTCACACAAGTTTAGAATGCAGAGTCGTGAAAATAAAAAATATTTTTATTTTTTCACAAAAAAGATATTGTAGCCCCCAAGTTTTTATTTTCACAAGGGTAACAAGAGAAATTGGACCCCAGAAGTTGTTGTCCAATTTATCCCGAGTACGCTGATGCCCCATATGTGGGGGTAACCCACTGTTTGGGCGCACGGCAGAGCTCAGAAAGGAGGGAGCACCATTTGACTTTTTGAGCGCAAAATTGGCTGTCGTGTTTGGAGACCCCCTGATGTACCTAAACAGTGGAAACCCCCCAATTCTAGCTCCAACCCTAACCCCAACACACCCCAACACACCCCTAACCCTAATCCCAACCTGATCCATGATCCTAATCACTAACCCTAACCATAATCACAACCCTTACCCCAAAACAACCCTAATGTCAACCCTAACCATAACCCTAATCAAAACCCTAAATCCAACACACCCCTATTCCTAATCTCAACCCTAACCTCAAACCTAACCCTAATCCCAATACACCCCTAATCACAACCCTAACCTTAACCCTAATCCCAAACCTAACCCTAATCCCAAGCGTAACCCTAATGCCAACCCTAACCCTAATACCAACCCTAATCCAAACCCTAACCCTAATCCCAGCTCTAACCCTAACTTTAGCCCCAACCCTAGCCCTAACTTTAGCCCCAACCCTAACCCTAGCCCTAAGGCTACTTTCACACTTGCGTCGTTTGGCATTCCGTCGCAATCCGTCGTTTTGGACAAGAAACGGATCCTGCAAATGTGCCCGCAGGATGCGTTTTTTGCCCATAGACTTGTATTGCTGACGGATCGTGACGGATGGCCACATGTCGCGTCCGTCGTGCACTGGATCAGTTGTGTTTTGGCGGACCGTCGGCACAAAAAAAGTTCAGTGAAACGTTTTTTTGTACGTCGCATCCGCCATTTCTGACAGCGCATGCGTGGCCGTAACTCCGCCCCCTCCTCCCCAGGACATAGATTGGGCAGCGGATGCGTTGAAAAACTACAGCTGCTGCCCACGTTGTGCACAATTTTCACAACGTGCGTCGGTATGTCGGGCCGACGCATTGCGACGGCCCCGTACCGACGTAAGTGTGAAAGAAGCCTAACCCTAAATTTAGCCCCAACCCTAACCCTAAATTTAACCCCAACCATAACCCTAAATTTAGCCCCAACCCTAGCCCTAACCCTAACCTTAGCCCTAACCCTAGCCCTAGCCCTAACCCTAGCCCTAACCCTAGCCCTAACCCTAACCCTAGCCCTAACCCTACCCCTAACCCTAACCCTACCCCTACCCCCTAATTTTAGCCCCAACTGCTGTTCTCCTGCCGGCCGGCAGATGGAGACAGATGGCGGGCGCACTGCGCATGCGCCCGCCATTTTCTTCTGCCGGCGGCCAGGAGGAGCAGCAAGATGATCCAGGGACACAGGTGAGTATTGTAGGGTCCCCGAATCCCCCTATTTCTCTGTCCTCATGTGCAATCACATCAGAGGACAGAGAATTACACTTTACTTTTTTTTTTTTTTTGCGGTCGCCGGTAAACAGTTAATTACCGGCGATCGCAAAACAGGGGTCGGTAAAACCAACCCCGATCATGCTCTTTGGGGTCTCGGCTAACCCCGGCTGCCGAGACCCCAAAGATTCTCGCGGGGCCGGCGGGCGCACTGCGCATGCGCCCGCCATTTTGAAGATGGCGGCGCCCACTGGGAGACACGAGGAGCATCGGGGGAGATAGGTGAGTATTGGGGGGCTACCTGGGACCCCTTTTCTCTGTCCTCCGATGTGCGATCACATCGGAAGACAGAGAAATTAAAAAGAGATCGCGTTTTTTTTTTTTTTTTTGCGATCGCCGGTAAACGGTTAATTACCGGCGATCGCAAATGCGGGGTGGGTTAAAACCCCCCCGAATCATGTTCTCTGGGGTCTCGGCTACCCCCAGCAGCCGAGACCCCGGAGAAAATCGGCCTCTGGGGGGCGCTATTCACTTTTTCCACAGCGCCGTTAATTAAGTACCCTTAGCGGCCGCCGTTAAAAGGCGTATCGGCGGTCGCTAAGGGGTTAAAGGGGTTGTCCAGCTTTGTTATGAGTTTACAGTCACTGTATCTGAATTCTCACTGTATGCAGTCAGGATTCTCTGGTGCTGGGGATTTGCATACAGATAGTCACATCCCGATATGCGTGGACTCACTCACTGAAAAGGAATTGTGCAAGGCCGGACATGTCTAGTCGGAATGTGGCCAGAAGTATAAAAATCTCGTATTTGTGCTCACATGACTGTGCACTCTTGCCACAGGCAAGGAGAATCCTAAAAGTGTGATGTGCAAGTGCTGTGAAAATTTAGGAGCCTGCAGTCACACAGACTGACTGCAGACGTTTATCAAGCCCTTTAATTATAAAATGTAGTCCCGTAGCATGCCAATCCTAACAGCGTGTAATGTACTCACTGTCAGGATTCAGTTCTACCTGCTAGTTCCATCAGTCATGACATGGCCACTTCACTCATACACAATTTTCAATCTTACATTCACGTGACATCTAGCTTCTCTTCCTGCTTCTCTTAGTTTTTAACTGAACATTGACAGAATTAGGGAGAGCAGCTTGTTGGCGCTTGACTTGTGGGCAAATCACTTATGTACTTGGTGTGAGGGGTTGCCTAATTGAATTTTTGCCACAGGTGCCAAAAAACAAGATACATCTCTGATCACAAGTAGAGATGAGTGAAAATCTGAAATTTTGTTTTCCCAAATTTCTTCGACCAAATCTCTTCGACCAATCAGCGACAGGCACAGTCCGATTAGTCCCTCCCTACTCCCTTGCAGTCAGTGCCCGGCGCCCGCATACTCGCCTCCACTCACCGCTCACACAGAGTTAATGCCAGCGGTAACGGGCCGCGGGTACCACACTCCGTAACCGCTGCTATTAACCCTGTGTGACCAAGTTTTTACTATTGATGCTGCGTATTTTTACAGGTGCACCAAAAACATACAAAAATGAAACCAAAATAGATTTTGCTGAGAAATATGTTAAAGTACATCATTTCCAGGGTAATAACTGGTATATAAGGCAAAATAATTAACCACAGACCAAAATGTTCCGCCACCACTTGGGCTATTTTCATACGCAGTGTTTTTGATGCGTTTTTCAACTTTAACATTGCTTTCAACCAATACAAATGAATTCACTGGGAAATGTCATTGCAACATTTAACAACACTATCTGGCCATGTGGTGTGTGACACATAAGAAGACACATCTTGTTTCATTTATGAAGAAGGGACTCTTAAAATCACAAAGCCTATTTTTAGAGGGGCATAAGGTGGCATTAATATTCTTAAAGGGCCATTATTAAACAATGGGTCTCCTATGCTGTTGTTGCCTATGCAGTGAGTGGCTGGGCTGCCAACAATAACAACGCACCCCAATACCCCTTTCAAGAGAGGTACAGGAGGGCTTCTAGAAAAAATGTTGCATTGAATGTAAGGCCTGCCCCTTTGAACCCAGGTAATGGATGGCCACAGGAAAACCCACTTCAAATTCTTCAGTTGGTCCTGCCATAATGTTTTCTTATGCATTGAATGCAAGGGCTGCCTTGACCCAAATTTGCACCCACCCCAATCCCCCTTGGAAGTAACATAGAGGAGGTCCTCATAAAAAAAACTGTCCCATTACAAAGGAGCGGGTCTCCTACACTTGTAATGCCCATACACTAAGCGTATGGGCTGACAACATTTCCCCATGGGGGAAACATTTAAAAAAAATATTTAATGGGGATCACAGACACCTTTCCTAAAAAATTGAGTGTCTTTAGCAGCATGGAACAGGTGAACCCTGGTGATCTAGTGGTGGAAAATGATGAGAGGTGGAGGAAGGCCTCATTAAAATCTATTCCCAATTTAAAGGAGTGGGTTTCCTAAACTTGTAATGCCCATACACTAAGTGTATAGGCTGACAAACATTTCCCCATGGGGGTTACAGTTTAAAAAAATATTTATGGGTATCATAGACACCCTTGACCAAAAATTGAATGGCTGTAGCAGCATACAACATGTTCACCATGGTCATCTAATGGTGGAGAATGAGAAAACATTGATGAAGGGCTTATTAAAAACTGGCACAATACACTTTAGTGCATGGCTTGTGTGTGAAGTAAAAGATGAGCTGACGAGCAAGTTCCCGGACCCGCGGCCAAGCTCGTGTACAAGAGAAGGCCCCACAAAGACCACCTGTACAGGTACAGCAGTCCCAAGGACCCCGGGCCAGCAGTCAGATCTCAGCAGCCAGCGCCTGAGCCTTTGCTCATCGGAAGAGGGCACCAGAGAGGTCCACCAGCAGCGGCAGCAGAGACACCATCCCCCGAGGTACTACAGGTGTCAGATACACCAGGCCTCAGCCTGACATAGCAGACTGTATAAATTTTCTTTATTTTTTTTTGTAAAACAATAAATACTGAGTACACTAAGGCTAGCCGACAGAACAATGCAATGCATGCCTGCAAACAGAAGATTTTTACACCACAGATATACCAGGAGTGTGATGGAGATAACAGATTGTATATTTTTTTATTTATTTTCTTATTTTTTTTATTTTTAAAAACAATAAATACTGAGTAGACCAAAGGTAGCAGACAGAAGAATGCAACGTATGCCTGTAAAGCACAGATTTTGACACCACTGATACACCAGGCTTCAGCCAGAGATAACAGACTGATCAAAATGTGGCCTTTTTTTGCACACCAAAATTTTGTCAAAAAGTTGACTATGATGCCCAAAAATAATATTGGAGTACTAAAATTTTAATATTTTTAGTGCAATGATATGCGATGCGTGTGGCATACAACACACAGTGATAAATATAATAACTGTGGCTAATTTTTGGGGGGCCAGGTAGAGTTTTTTGGGGCAGCAAAATGGTATTCAAAATGGTATAAGACACTACAAAATATTACATAGTTCTCCCCCAAAAAAGACAAATTGTTAGGCCCACTCGCATCTGATGCTTGGGCCCCCCAAAAATAAGTACAAAATTATATTTTCACGCTCTTGTATTGCAATGACCTGGCTGTAGTCTGCAGCATGACCAAGCAAATAAATGGCGAAAAAAAGAGGCTATGGATTGCTTTATAACAAAATGAGCAGGTATAATCTTAAAAAAAAAAAAATAATTGCCACAGATAACTGCAGCTAGGTATATATAAAATATGCAGCGTCAGACAGTAATGGAGCCTTTTGATGTATGCAGGGAGATCTTTAGACTCACATACAGTGCCTGCAAGCCTTGCAGTTATGTGGATATGCACATAGACTTCCCTGCCCATCTAGCACAATTAAAAACTAGGCCCATTGATAAGGAGTGGGTCTACTAGGCTTGTAATGACCATACACAAAGTGCATGGGCTGAGAAACATTTCACCATGGAGGGTACCTTTTTTAAAAATCATTTATGGATATCATAGACTGGCTTCGCAAAAATTGGACTGCCTGTACCATCACAGAACATGTTAAGCGTGGTGATCTACAGTAATGGTGGAGAATGAGGAGACATTGCTGAAGACCTCATGAAAAAATAGGCACAATGTAAAGGAGTGTGTCTCCTAGACATGTAATGCACGCAGTACATGGACTAACAAACATTTTCCCAAGGGGGATACATTTTTTTAAAATATACTATAGGCATCTTAGACACCCTTGCCAAAAATTGGACTGCCTGTAGCGGCACAGAAGATGTTAAGCCTGGTGGTCTAGTGGTGGAGAAGGAGGAGACATTGCTGAAGGCCTCATGAAAAAATAGGCCCAATGTCAAGGAGTGTGTCTCCTAGACTTGTAATGCCCATACACGCAGTGCATGGGCTGACAAACATTTCCCCAAGGGGTATACATTTTTTAAAAATATACTATGGGCATCATAGACACCCTTGCCAAAAACTTGACTGCCTGTAGCTGCACAGAAGACGTTAAGCCTGGTGATGTAGTGGTGGAGAAAGAGGAGACATTGCTGAAGTCCACATGAAAAAATAGGCACAATGTAAAGGACTGTGTCTCCTAGACTTTTAAGGCTCAAACACCAGTGCATGGGCTGACAATCATTTCCTCAAAGGGGATACATTTTTAAAAAATATACTATAGCCATCATAGACACCCTTGCCAAATATTGGACTGCCTATAGCAGCACACAACACGATAAGCGTGGTGAATGGTGATCTAGTGGTGGAGAATGAGGAGACATTGCTGAAGGCCTCATTATAAACTAGGCCCAATACAAGACTTGTAATGCCTGGTGATCAAGTGGTGGAGAATGAGGAGACATAAAGAGAAATCATACTGAAAATAAAAAAAAGGATGTGAATCCACCAATGAAAGTAAATATCAAAAGGGAGGGGCGAACACAGGTTCATATATATGATGCCAGATTATGTCCAATGAGATATGTTTGTCAGGGATATAAAAAAAATATATATACCTAATAGTATTTCAATATTTTCATATTGTAGAGGTATACACTGGGCCATAAAAGGATGGTGCAGAGGTATTAAAACTGGAATATATAAGAAAAATCAGAAAAAATACATACATCTCATTTTGATGACAGTTCCCCCTGGGGGAGTTTATTTTGGTTTCTAATTAGTAATGGGCATCTGAAAAACACCCTTGCACAAAAATTGAGTGACTTTTGCATCACGGAATACGTTCATCCTGGTGTTGTACTGGTTGTGGATGATGAGGATGAGGATAAGGAAGAGGATAACACCAAACAGACAAAATCAGGAAGCGGATAGCCATGCGTGGTTGGGGAGAGGTGCATGACAATACGCCTCCACAAAAAAGACAATGTATTACAGGTTATGTTTCGCTGTTTTCACTTGGTGGAGTACAGAAATCTTGCCCAATCCAGCCCTTGTTCATTTTTATAAGAGTTAGCCTGTCAGCATTTTCAGTTGACAGGTGGATGCGCTTAACGGGTATATGTCCACCAGCGGCACTAAAAATCTGCTCAGACAGAATACTAGCAGCAGTGCAGGCCAGGACTTCCATGGCGTAGAGAGCCAGTTCATGCCATGTGTCTAGCTTGGATACCCAATAATTAAAAGGTACAGAGGAATCATGGAGGACATTTATACGATCTGCAAGGTACTCCCTCATCATCTTCCCAAACATTGCACTTGTTGTGACAGCACCCCCTGCCTCTCTGCGGGCACGATGGGACAGTCTGAGAAAACTGCCGCAGAAGTTTTCCATTGTTCCCCTGCCTGAGCTGGATTGTACTTCTGTCTCTCTCGCTTCGACTCCTTGGTTGTACAACAAACTCTGACGACTGCTGCCAGCGTTCTCACATGGGAATTTTCTAAGTAATTCCGCTACAAGGGCCCTCTGGTACTGCAACATTTTAGTACACCTCTCTGCCTCTGGAACAAGAGACTGAAAGTTCTCCTTGTAGCGTGGGTCTAGAAGTGTCACCAACTAGTAATGAGTGTCACTAAAAAATTTTATAATGTGAGGGTCACGTGAAACGCAGCGCAACATAAAGTCAGCCATGCGTGCCAGACTGCTAACAGGCAAGACTTCCGTGTCCTCACCAACAGGACAACTGACCATGCTGTCCTCCTCCTCATCCTCATCCTCCTCCCTGTCCTCATGCCATCCCCACTGAACAGACGATATGACAGCTGTGTTTGTAGTACCGTCTATAGCGCATGAAAGTAGCTCCTGTTCTTCCTCCTCCTCCTTCTCCTCATTGCATACCAATCCACGTTGGGAAGACATGAGGCTGGGCTGAGTGTAGTCCCCATGGATGGTTCCTTGTTCCATGTCCTCGTGCTCCGCCTGCAATGCATCCTCCTTAATTGTGAGCAAAGAGGTTTTGAGAATGCTGAGAAGCGGGATGGTGGCGCTAATTATGGTATCATCGCCGCTCACCGTCTTGGTGAAGTCCTAAAAGTTTTGGAGGGTGGTTCATATGTCTGACATCCATATCCACTCCTGAGGTCTTTTGTGTGGACTGAACTGAATATTGATGGTCTTGTTGATGTTGGTAGCCAACAACTGCCGTCTTTTCCCCACAAATCCATTCCAACATATGCAGCATAGAGTTCCAACTCGTGCGGACATCACACACCAGTCGATGAGCCGGAAGCTGCAAACGCGGCTGAAGCACGGCAAGGGTGGCTGACTTTCTAAAATGGGCAGACAGATGGCGTACTTTCACTAGCAGATCCAGCAGCTCTGGATAGCTTTTCAGAAAATGTTGAACCACAAGGTTAAGCACATGGGCCAGGCAAGGTACATGTGTGAGCTCACCTTGCCTCAGAGCCACCACCAGGTTCCAGCCATTGTCACACACGACCATGCCTTGCTGTAGGTTCAGCAGTGTCATCCAAGTATCTGACTGCTCTTTCAGCGCTGTCCACATCTCTTCTGCATTGTGCGGTTTGTCACCTTTGCAGATTAGCTTCAGCACAGCCTATTGCCGCTTGGCTGAGGCAGTGCTGCAGTGTTTTCAGCTTCTGACTGATGTGTTGATTTCAGTGATGGAGGCTGAAGAGGCAGAGGAAGTTCAGGAGCTGTAGACTGTGGGGGCAACCCTGATTGACGCAGGGCCCGCAATCCTCGGCGTGGGGGGGATGTGTTCCATCCCAAGGTCTGACTGGGTCCCGGCTTCCACTATGTTAGCCGTCAGTGAGATGTACTGTCCCTGTTCAAAAGCACTTGTCCATGTGTCCATGATTAGGTGGACTTTCCCAGTAACAACATTGTTGAGGGCACAGGTAATGTTGTGTGACACATGCTGGTGTAATGCCAGTACAGCACACCGGGTGAAATAGTGGTGATTGGAGACCGAGTACCTTGGGATGGCTGCTGCCATCAGGTTGTGGAAAGCTTCCATCTCAATGAGCCTAAAAGGTAACATTTCTGCTTGTGTTCCATTGACTGGGGAATAGACAACTGAAGGCTGTGCTGGGACAAGGACGTAGATGGACTTGATGATGGTGCTGCTTGACTGTGGGCAACAACAGGTGGAGGGCTAGAGGCATCTTCACAAGCATGGTAGACTTGGGATTGGCTTCTACGCAAAACAGTGGAAGAAGCAGTGTTGTAACCTGCAGACAGTGTTCCTGGAGCCTGGTGTTCTGCCCACAAAGTCGGGTGCTTTTCTGCCATGTGCTTAATCATGCTGGTGGTGGTCAGGCTGGCAGTTTTGCTACCCCTACTGATACGGGCATGGCAGGTGCTGCAAATGGCTTGATTGGGGCTTTTGGCAGAGTCCTTTAAAAATAACCAGACTTGTTAAGATCTAAAAGTTGGAATGGCAACTTCCCTCATGTTGGTGTTATGGGGAATGGATCCACGCCTTCTGTCTGTGGCCACCACACTGCTTCTTCCTCCCTGTTGGGGTGATATGCCTCCTTCCCCATGTGTGCTGCTGTCTTCCCTCTGCATGTCCTCCTGCCAGGTTGGGTCAGTAACTATGTCATCCGCCACCTCGTCTTCCACATCAGCACCCTGCTCCTTCTCCTTACTTTCTGGCAAGGAAGTCTCATCATCTTTCACCTCTTGGGACACTTTCCCACCATCGCCGTCGTGTGACAGTGGCTGGTCAAAGCTTTGGGCATCTCTACTTGCAATCTCATCTGGCCCAACTTCAAGTTGACTGGCCGAGAGTCCAGAATCTTGAAAGTGAAAACTGAACAGCTCTTCGGAGTGTCCAAGTGTGAGATCAGTTGCCTCAGGGCGCTCAGCATGGTGGGAGGAAGAAGGATGAGGGTGAGGAATATCCGGTCCATACTCACGGCTACTCACACTTGACCATGTGGAAGATATGGTGGTGGTGGTGACTAAGTGACTGGAAGCATTATCCACTATCCAACAAATTACCATTTCACACTGCTCTGGTTTCAGTAGTGGTGTGCTGCGATCCCCTGGAAACTGGGACAGCAAGGTCGAGCAAGAAGATGTGGGTCTTTTTGTGCCCCACTTTCAGCTTGGCCATGGCATCAGCCTCAACATGCACCATCAGCATCACGTCCACTTCCCCGTCCCTTGCCCCTTGCCTTGCCCATTTTAAATGGACTACTGAACTATTTCTAAAGCTTAATACAAATGTATTTATTTGGAGCAAAATTATATCTGATCAGTATGCCTTCAAAACTATGATTTTTTAACAACAGAAATGACAGGCAGCAGCCACAGATAAAAGACTGTATAATTATTTGTTCTGTTGTATGTGAAATAAAAAAAAAAAATAAAAAAAAGAGTAGAACAAGGCTAGCACACAGAACTATGCTATGTATGCCTGCGAGACTACGGTTTTTCAACCACAGATACAACAGGCTTCAGCCTGACATAACATACTGGATAAACTTTTTTTTGTTTTTTGTGAATTTATTAAAAAAATAAAAAAAGAGTTGAACAAAGCTAGCACAAAGAACTATGCTACGTATGCCTGCGAGACTACGATTTTTCCACCACAGATACAACAGGCCTCAGTTTGACATAAGATACTCTATGAAATATTTTTTTGTTTTTTGGTGAATTTTTGAAGCAAAAAAAAGTTTACATGGCTAGCACACAGAACTATTGTACGTATGTTAGGTCTCAAGTTCCCACTTCTGCACAGGGGGAATCTCGAGCCATCTCCGCTGCGGTCTCCCATTCTTATCCAGCCGCAGTGGAGACTGCTCAGCAGGGACGTCGGTCCCAGCGTCTTGCTCAGTCTCACTCTGTACAGAGAGTTACTGCTGCTTCTTCAGCTTCTGCCATTAAAGCCAGTGCTGGTCAGCAGCGAGCAGACTTCTCTGGGACTAAGTCCTTGTCTGCACACACTGAGCATGCCCAGGGCAAGATCTCCCGTTGGAGATCGAGGGTCATGTGCTCAGGCTCTGCAGCACATTCCATTGGTCCTCTTGGCAGGTCTTGGAAGGGCAAAGTTTCTGTGGCCACTTCCTGTGCTGCAACTATATAAACTGCACATGACCGCACGGCCATGCGCTAGTGTACATTTGCATACGTGTGTTTGTTGTGAGTGCAAGTCGTTCTTGGATACCCCTTCCCTATTGAATGTCTGTTCGCGGAAGGTGTATGGTTGCTATCTAGCGCCCGACTTAGCCTACAGCACAAATCACACATTACAGCGTCCAGTTGCTGTGACCGCCAGTACGGCGCCGTGCACTTCCTCTGTGCTTTCCTTACCCAAGCCTGGGTGGTTAGTGGCGTTCGTCAGTGCGGCACCGCATGCACTCTTGTGCCCTAATATTGTTACTTAGCTTCCTTACACACCCAGTTGCGGTGTTGTGCCAGCAAGGGTCTAATCGGACTTCAATCCTAGTTGGGGTTGAGTTAGCTGACTACTTGCTCGCGTTCTATGTGCGGTACCGCGATCCTGTGATGCAACAGGATCGCTTCCTTCACGCTGGGTGAAGTTTAACCCACGTGTGTATACTTATGAGTACCGCCATATAGTCTGTCATTACTTGGCAGCAGGTTCCATCTCTGCACGGTGGCACCCGGGCTGCGAACGCACCATACTCTATCTGTCTCATTATTTGGTGCGTTCCGCTAGCCCTAACATTACACTAGCACCAGGGTCTGGCTAGTAATGACGGACAAACATCAATCCTTGCGGTATATCCAGCAGCTGGAGGGTAGGTTGGCGGCTCTTGAGAGCGCAACCTCAGCTGTGGATGTTACCGCAGTTGCTGTACAGGCTGCTAGCGTGGCTGCAGCAACCCTGTCCATTGCCACCCCTGCTCCGACATTTTCTCGCCTCCCGCTGCCAGAAAAATTTTCTGGTGATAGCAAATTTTGTAGGGGATTTGTGAGTCAGTGCTCTATTCACCTCGAGCTCCTGGCTGCACGTTTTCCCACAGAGCGGGCTAAGGTGGGATTTATAGTGTCTCTTGTCAGACAGGGCGTTGGAATGGGCTACGCCGCTGTGGGAACGTGGCGATCATGTGGTGCAGAGTGCTCCGCTGTTTCTGAGCACTCTGAATCAGGTCTTTTTAGGACCTCAAGTCACCCATGATACTGCGCTCCAACTGCTGGCATTAAGTCAGGGTGAGTCCTTGGTCAGTCATTTTGCCGTCCAATTCCGCACTTTAGCTTCTGAGCTGGATTGGTCGGATAAAGCTCTTATCCCCATATTTTGGAGGGGCCTGGCTGACCACGTTAAGGACGCTCTGGCCACTAGGGAGATTCCTGCCACACTGGAGGAGTTAATAACTGTCTCCACTCGAATTGACCTCCGTTTTAACGAGCGGAGGTTAGAGCGAGCCCAGTGTAGGCAGAGGTTTCGGCTGGCTCCTACCTTCGCCAAACCTCTGGAATCTCCGGTCCTGGTTCCTGAGTCACATGAGGCCAGGGAAGTGTCACAAGCGGGATCTAAGTCCCGGACCGCTTGTGCACTCAAGGTCAGTCATGTTTGCCAGCAGTCAGGACTAGGGTTGAGCGACCTTGACCTTTTTAGAGTCGAGCCGTGTTTCGCGAAACCCGACTATCTTAGAAGTCGAGTCGAGTGGAATCGGCCGATTATCGCGAAAAGTCGGGGTATCGCCCGAAACACGAAACCCAATGCAAGTCAATGGGGGAGCATATTCGGCAGTGAGTGGAGGCCAGGAAAACACCTACACTGCCCATTTTAATGGCAAAAACATCCATTCTTGTTAAAGAAGCTTGTCAATCGTAATTTACCTTATAATAATTGGAAGGCATTTGAAATTGGGGGTCATTTGGCTAAAGTTGTGGGGGGTAGGGCTGGTTCAAGTAATTAGTGGGCCCAGTAAATCTGGACCACGTCACGGCAGTGGAGCAGGGAGAGGTAAGTATTTAAACTTTGCAAGTGCTGTGATCCTGAGCAAGCAGGGGGGGCCCACTCGTTGGCATTGGCACTGGCACAGGGCCCCTCAAAGTACAGCGGTGTGTTTGCACGGCGGGGGCGCCTCCCACCGGCAACAACACTTTTGCGTACTATGAGAGGCCCTGTGCCAGTGACGTCGCCAACTAGTATTCCTCCCCCCACCTGATGAAGGAACCTGCACTTTCATCTGCACCTTCCTCTTTGTCCCCGTGTAAGGTGGTATGGTATGCGGGAAGAGGAACCTGACTTTCAGCAGGGTCACAATCTTGCTGTGTAGCGTGCACGGGGAATTTTGCGTTATGGGTCAATGTACCAGCAGACTCATCTATCACTGGCTGGGCAATGGGCAGGATGAGGAGGAAACACAGATATAGGCCCAAAGAATAAAGTGGGCTAAATGCAGTTCAAAATTGGTAACACAGGACTAACCAGGGGGCATTGCAGTGGAGGACAACTGGAATGAGAGGCTGACACAGAGAGTAGGCCCAAATCAGTAAGTAGTCGACATGCAGTTCAAAATTGGCAACCGTAGTAAACAGGCGGCCCAGCTTTGTTCAGTTGAGGAGAACAGCAAGGAGTGGCAGACACCGATAGTAGGCCCCAACCCAACTAGTAGGCCAAATGCAGTCTAACATTAACAACTACTTAACAAGAGCCTGAAAATGGAATTTCAGGACAGGAAACCAGGAGAACAGCAAGGAGTGGCAGACACCGATAGTAGGCCCCAAACCAACTAGTACGCCAAATGCAGTTGTTCCATTTAACTACAATTTAATGAGAGCCTGAAGATAGAAGTTCAGGAAAGGCAACCTGGAGAACACCTTGGAGTGGAACACACCATCTCTCTACACCCCATACCCAATTTGTAGGCCTAATGCAGCGTAGTTTCCAACAACTACTAAACGAGAGCATGAAGATCGAAGCAATGGAGAGGAAACCTGGGGAACACCTTGGAGTGGAACACACCATCTCTCTACACCCCATACCCAATTTGTAGGCCTAATGCAGCGTAGTTTCCAACAACTACTAAACGAGAGCATGAAGATTGAAGCAATGGAGAGGAAACCTGGGGAACACCTTGGGGAGGCAGACACCGTTAGTAGGCCCTACCAAAGTTGTACACCCAATGCAGTTTTAAAATTCCTAGAGGCTGAAAACAAGACTATTGACGCTCAACTTTTTTCAAAGGAACACAGCTGAATTGAGTGGCGCAGACAGACACAGGTAGTAGGACTCAAACCAAAAATGTGGCTCACTGCAGCAGAAAAAAGTTACAGGGGTACACAAGCTGCAGTGCTCTGGGCAGTGGAGGACAATTTCAATAGTGAACCGCAGACAGACTTTGTACGCCTACTATTAAAAAAAGGATGCTCTATGCAACTATAAATAGGTTCCAGGGGTACACGGGCAGCAGTGGTGTGGTCAGTGGAGGCCTAGTGGAAGGAGTGACCGCAGACAGGCATCAAAGGCCTAAAATAATAACACATGGCTGTAGGCAATATTAAATTGGTTCCAGGGGTACACGGGCAGCAGTGGTGTGGTCAGTGGAGGCCTAGTGGAAGGAGTGACCGCAGACAGGCATCGAAGGCCTAAAATAAAAAAATTGGGCTGGCTGTAGGCAATTTAAAATTGGTTCCAGGGGTACACGGGCAGCAGTGGTGTGGTCAGTGGAGGCCTAGTGGAAGGAGTGACCGCAGACAGGCATCGAAGGCCTAAAATAAAAAAATTGGGCTGGCTGTAGGCAATTTAAAATTGGTTCCAGGGGTACACGGGCAGCAGTGGTGTGGTCAGTGGAGGCCTAGTGGAAGGAGTGACCGCAGACAGGCATCGAAGGCCTAAAATAAAAATATTGGGCTGGCTGTAGGCAATTTTAAATTGGTTCCAGGGGTACACGGGCAGCAGTGGTGTGGTCAGTGGAGGCCAAGTGGAAGGAGTGACCGCAGACAGGCATCGAAGGCCTAAAATAAAAAAATTGGGCTGGCTGTAGGCAATTTTAAATTGGTTCCAGGGGTACACGGGCAGCAGTGGTGTGGTCAGTGGAGGCATATTGTAAGGAGTGACCGCAGACAGGCATCGAAGGCCTAAAATAATAACACATGGCTGTAGGCAATTTTAAATTGGTTCCAGGGGTACACGGGCAGCAGTGGCCTGGTCAGTGTAGTAGTAGTAGAAAGAACGGACCGCAGACAGGCATCAAAGGCCTAAAATAAAAAAATTGGGCTGGCTGTAGGCAATTTTAAATTGGTTCCAGGGGTACACGGGCAGCAGTGGCCTGGTCAGTGTAGTAGTAGTAGAAAGAACGGACCACAGACAGGCATTGAAGGCCTAAAATAAAAAAATTGGGCTGGCTGTAGGCAATTTTAAATTGGTTCCAGGGGTACACGGGCAGCAGTGGTGTGGTCAGTGGAGGCCTAGTGGAAGGAGTGACCGCAGACAGGCATCGAAGGCCTAAAATAATAACACATGGCTGTAGGCAATTTTAAATTGGTTCCAGGGGTACACGGGCAGCAGTGGTGTGGTCAGTGGAGGTCTAGTGGAAGGAGTGACCGCAGACAGGCTTCGAAGGCCTAACATAACAAAAATGTCAATACAATGGTATTGTCAGTGGCAGGCATTGAAGGATGTCAGCGCATACACTAAACATTGGTGGAGCTGTGAGATAATTTTGCAAGTGGTAGAGCACTGTTTGAGCTGGGGGGGGAACTGTCTTGTGGCCGGCGGTACAGGCCCAGGGCCCCTCATATTACAACGGTGTGTCTGACGTTGGGTGCGCACCACCACCGCCAGAGACACTTTATTGTACTAGGAGGGACCCAGTGGCAATGCCGTCGACCAAAAGCGGGCACACCCACCTCTTCAGACAAACAGCACTCTCACGGGAGCTGTCGCCAAGTGTCGATACCACAGCCCCGTGTGGGGAGTTTGGCCATTTAGTGAGGTGTAAACATGTCGTATGCTGGACAATCAGGTGCAGAAAATTACGAGATTGGAAAAGGCATTCAGAATAGTCCACAGGCAAGACCTTTTCATAGGAAAGCTAGGTGTCAGCCGGGCAAGGTGGGGCAAAAGATTTCGAAATCCAGTTGTGGTTCATTTTAATGAAGGTTAGATCATCTACATTTTGGGTAGCCAGACGAGTCCTTTTTTCTGTTAGTATTGAACCTGCAGCACTGAATACTCTTTCTGATAGGACACTAGCTGCCGGGCAAGCAAGCTCCTGCAATGCATATTCTGCCAATTCTGGCTAGGTGTCTAATTTTGATGCCCAGTAATCAAATGGGAATGACGGTTGAGGGAGAACATCGATAAGGGATGAAAAATAGTTTGTAACCATACTGGACAAATGTTGTCTCCTGTCATTTTGAATTGATGCTGCAGTACCTGTCCTGTCTGCGGTCATAGCAAAATCACTCCACAACCTGGTCAGAAAACCCCTCTGGCCAACGCCACTTCTGATTTCTGCCCCTCTAACTCCTCTGGTCTGCTGGCCCCTGCAGCTCGTGTGAGAACGATCACGGGCGCTGTGTGCAGGGAATGCCAGAAGCAAACGGTCAACAAGAGTTGATTGTTTGGTTGCTAATATTAGTTCCAAGTTCTCATGTGGCATTATATTTTGCAATTTGCCTTTATAGCGAGGATCAAGGAGGCAGGCCAACCAGTAATCGTCATCGTTCATCATTTTAGTTATGCGTGTGTCCCTTTTGAGGATACGTAAGGCATAATCCGCCATGTGGGCCAAAGTTCCAGTTCTCAAATCTGCGGTTGTGCTTGGTTGAGGGGCAGTTTCAGGCAAATCCACGTCACTTGTGTCCCTCCAAAAACCAGAACCCGGCCTTGCCGCGCCAACAATTTCCAGTGGACCCGGAAAAGCTTCCTCATTAAAAATATAATCATCCCCATCATCCTCCTCGTCCTCCTCCTCCTCTTCGCCCTCTAACTCGTCCTGTACACTGCCCTGGCCAGACAATGGCTGACTGTCATCAAGGCTTTCCTCTTCCTGAGCTGCAGACGCCTGATCCTTTATGTGCATCAAACTTTGCATCAGCAGACGCATTAGGGGGATGCTCATGCTTATTATGGCGTTGTCTGCACTAACCAGCCGTGTGCATTCCTCAAAACACTGAAGGACTTGACACATGTCTTGAATCTTCGACCACTGCACACCTGACAACTCCATGTCTGCTATCCTACTGCCTGCCCGTGTATGTGTATCCTCCCACAAAAACATAACAGCCCGCCTCTGTTCGCACAGTCTCTGAAGCATGTGCAGTGTTGAGTTCCACCTTGTTGCAACGTCTATGATTAGGCGATGCTGGGGAAGGTTCAAAGAACGCTGATAGGTCTGCATACGGCTGGAGTGTACGGGCGAACGGCGGATATGTGAGCAAAGTCCACGCACTTTGAGGAGCAGGTCGGATAACCCCGGATAACTTTTCAGGAAGCACTGCACCACCAGGTTTAAGGTGTGAGCCAGGCAAGGAATGTGTTTCAGTTGGGAAAGGGAGATGGCAGCCATGAAATTCCTTCCGTTATCACTCACTACCTTGCCTGCCTCAAGATCTACAGTGCCCAGCCACGACTGCGTTTCTTTCTGCAAGAACTCGGACAGAACTTCCGCGGTGTGTCTGTTGTCGCCCAAACACTTCATAGCCAATACAGCCTGCTGACGTTTGCCAGTAGCTGCCCCATAATGGGAGACCTGGTGTGCAACAGTGGCAGCTGCGGATGGAGTGGTTGTGCGACTGCGGTCTGTGGACGAGCTCTCGCTTCTGCAGGAGGACGAAGAGGAGGAGGAGGGGGTGCGAACGGCTACAGCCAACTGTTTCCTAGACCGTGGGCTAGGCAGAACTGTCCCAAACTTGCTGTCCCCTGTGGACCCTGCATCCACAACATTCACCCAGTGTGCCGTGATGGACACGTAACGTCCCTGGCCATGCCTACTGGTCCATGCATCTGTTGTCAGGTGCACCTTTGTGCTCACAGATTGCCTGAGTGCATGGACGATGCGCTCTTTAACATGCTGGTGGAGGGCTGGGATGGCTTTTCTGGAAAAAAAGTGTCGACTGGGTAGCTCGTAGCGTGGTACAGCGTAGTCCATCAGGGCTTTGAAAGCTTCGCTTTCAACTAACCGGTAGGGCATCATCTCTAACGAGATTAGTCTAGCTTTGTGGGCGTTCAAACCCTGTGTACGCGGATGCGAGGCTAAGTACTTCCTTTTTCTAACCATAGTCTCATGTAGGCTGAGCTGGACTGGAGAGCTGGAGATCGTGGAACTAGCGGGGGTGCCGGTGGACATGGCAGACTGAGAGACGGTGGGAGATGGTATTGTTGCCGCCGGTGCCCTAGATGCAGTGTTTCCTACTACGAAACTGGTGATTCCCTGACCCTGACTGCTTTGGCCTGGCAAAGAAACCTGCACAGATACTGCAGGTGGTGCGGAAAATGGTGGCCCTACACTGCCGGAAGGGATGTTGCGTTGCTGACTAGCTTCATTGGCCGAGGGTGCTACAACCTTAAGGGACGTTTGGTAGTTAGTCCAGGCTTGCAAATGCATGGTGGTTAAATGTCTATGCATGCAACTTGTATTGAGACTTTTCAGATTCTGTCCTCTGCTTAAGGTAGTTGAACATTTTTGACAGATGACTTTGCGCTGATCAATTGGATGTTGTTTAAAAAAATGCCAGACTGCACTCTTTCTAGCATCGGATACCTTTTCAGGCATTGCAGACTGAGCTTTAACCGGATGGCCACGCTGTCCTCCAACAGGTTTTGGCTTTGCCACGCGTTTTGGGCAAGATACGGGCCCGGCAGATGGAACCTGTTGCGATGTTGATGCCTGCTGCGGCCCCTCCTCCTCCGCTTCAGAACTGCTGCCGCCTGCACCCTGTTCCCCCAATGGCTGCCAATCGGGGTCAAGAACTGGGTCATCTATTACCTCTTCTTGTAGCTCGTGTGCAACTTCGTCTGTGTCACCGTGTCGGACGGTGGTATAGCGTTCGTGATGGGGCAACATAGTCTCATCAGGGTCTGATTCTTGATCATTACCCTGCGAGGGCAATGTTGTGGTCTGAGTCAAAGGACCAGCATAGTAGTCTGGCTGTGGCTGTGCATCAGTGCACTCCATGTCAGATTCAACTTGTAATGGGCATGGACTGTTAACTGCTTCACTTTCTAAGCCAGGGACGGTATGTGTAAAGAGCTCCATGGAGTAACCCGTTGTGTCGCCTGCTGCATTCTTCTCTGTTGTTGTTTTTGCTGAAGAGGACAAGGAAGCGACTTGTCCCTGACCGTGAACATCCACTAACGACGCGCTGCTTTGACATTTACCAGTTTCACGAGAGGAGGCAAAAGAGCTAGAGGCTGAGTCAGCAAGATAAGCCAAAACTTGCTCTTGCTGCTCCGGCTTTAAAAGCGATTTTCCTACTCCCAGAAAAGGGAGCGTTCGAGGCCTTGTGTAGCCAGGCGACGAACCTGGCTCCACAGCTCCAGACTTAGGTGCAATATTTTTTTTCCCACGACCAGCTGATGCTCCACCACTACCACTACCCTCATTACCAGCTGACAATGAACGCCCCCGGCCACGACCTCTTCCACCAGACTTCCTCATTGTTTTAAAAACGTAAACAAACTAACGGTATTTGTTGCTGTCACACAACTTACACGGTGAGCTATAACTTCAGTATGATTTAGCTACCCCTTTACAGGTGAGTGAGACCACAACGAAAATCAGGCACAATGTTACACACTCTGTTGTTGGTGGCAACAAATGAGAGAGATGCCACACACGCAGGACTGTCACTGAAGCACAAATGTAAATATTAATCTCCCACTGATTTGATTTTTTTTTTTTTTCAGGGAGACTTTAGGAAAAAAAATAATAGAATAAAATGATTTTTTCAGGAAGAATTTAGAAACCAAATAAAATAAAATGATTTTTTCAGGGAGAATTTAGAAAACAAATAAAACAAAAAAAGGCTTTCTATAGCCCACTGAGTGAGAGATGACGCACACAGGAGTCAGGAGTGGCACACAAGCCCAGAGGCCAATATTCATCTCCCACTGATTGATGTAGTGATTTTTTCAGGTAGATTTTGGAACCCAAATCAAGCTAAAAAAATAATAGGCTTTCTATGGCCCACAATTGGAGAGAGAGCGAGAGATGGCACACCCAGGAGTCAAGACTGGCACACAAGCAGAAAGGGCAATATTAATCTCCCACTGATTTGTTTTTTTTTTTTTTTTTTTCAGGGAGACTTTAGGAAAAAAAAATAATAGAATAAAATGATTTTTTCAGGAAGAATTTAGAAACCAAATAAAATAAAATGATTTTTTCAGGGAGAATTTAGAAAACAAATAAAACAAAAAAAGGCTTTCTATGGCCCACTGAGTGAGAGATGACGCACACAGGAGTCAGGAGTGGCACACAAGCCCAGAGGCCAATATTTATCTCCCACTGATTGATGTAGTGATTTTTTCAGGTAGATTTTGGAACCCAAATCAAGCTAAAAAAATAATAGGCTTTCTATGGCCCACAATTAGAGAGAGAGAGAGAGAGATGGCACACCCAGGAGTCAAGACTGGCACACAAGCAGAAAGGGCAATATTAATCTCCCACTGATTTGTTTTTTGTTTGTTTTTTCAGGGAGACTTTAGGAAAAAAAAATAGAATAAAATGATTTTTTCAGGAAGAATTTAGAAACCAAATAAAATAAAATGATTTTTTCAGGGAGAATTTAGAAAACAAATAAAACAAAAAAAGGCTTTCTATGGCCCACTGAGTGAGAGATGACGCACACAGGAGTCAGGAGTGGCACACAAGCCCAGAGGCCAATATTTATCTCCCACTGATTGATGTAGTGATTTTTTCAGGTAGATTTTGGAACCCAAATCAAGCAAAAAAAATAATAGGCTTTCTATGGCCCACAATTGGAGAGAGAGAGAGAGATGGCACACCCAGGAGTCAAGACTGGCACACAAGCAGAAAGGGCAATATTAATCTCCCACTGATTTGTTTTTTTTTTTTTTTTTCAGGGAGACTTTAGGAAAAAAAAATAATAGAATAAAATGATTTTTTCAGGAAGAATTTAGAAACCAAATAAAATAAAATGATTTTTTCAGGGAGAATTTAGAAAACAAATAAAACAAAAAAAGGCTTTCTATGGCCCACGGAGTGAGAGATGACGCACACAGGAGTCAGGAGTGGCACACAAGCCCAGAGGCCAATATTGTTCTCCCAATGATTGATGTAGTGATTTTTTCAGGTAGATTTTGGAACCCAAATCAAGCTAAAAAAATAATAGGCTTTCTATGGCCCACAATTGGAGAGAGAGAGAGAGAGATGGCACACCCAGGAGTCAAGACTGGCACACAAGCAGAAAGGGCAATATTAATCTCCCACTGATTTGATTTTTTTTTTTTTTTCCAGGGAGACTTTATAAAAAAAAAATAATAAAAAAAAAAAAAGATTTTTTCAGGAAGAATTTAGAAACCAAATAAAATAAAAATGATTTTTTCAGGGAGAATTTCTAAAACAAATAAAACAAAAAATAGGCTTTCTATGGCCCACTGAGTGAGAGATGACGCACACAGGAGTCAGGAGTGGCACACAAGCCCAGAGGCCAATATTTATCTCCCACTGATTGATTTATTGATTTTTTCAGGTAGAATTTAGAACCCAAATCAACCAAAAACATAAATAGGCATTTTATGGCCCACTATTTGTGAGAGAGATGGCACGCTCAGGACTGGCACACAAGCCCAGAGGCCAATATTAATCTCCCACTTTTTATTTTTTTTCAGGGAAAATTTATAAACCCAATAAAAAAATAATAAATAGGCTTTCTATGGCCCACTATCTGAGAGAGAGAGATGGCACGCTTAGGACTGGCACACAAGCCCAAAGGCCAATATTAATCTCCCTTTTTTTTTTTCAGGGAGAATTTATAAAACCAAAAAAAAATAAATAAATAGGCTTTCTATGGCCCACTATTTGTGAGAGAGATGGCACGCTCAGGACTGGCACACAAGCCCAGAGGCCAATATTAATCTCCCACTTTTTTTTTTTGTTCCAAGGAAAATTTATAAACCCAATAAAAAAAATAATAAATAGGCTTTCTATGGCCCACGATCTGAGAGAGAGAGATGGCACGCTTAGGACTGGCACACAAGCCCAAAGGCCAATATTAATCTCCCTTTTTTTTTTCAGGGAGAATTTATAAAACCAAAAAAAATAAATAAATAGGCTTTCTATGGCCCACTATTTGTGAGAGAGATTGCACGCTCAGGACTGGCACACAAGCCCAGAGGCCAATATTAATCTCCCACTTTTTTTTTTTGTTCCAGGGAAAATTTATAAACCCAATAAAAAAAATAATAAATAGGCTTTCTATGGCCCACTATCTGAGAGAGAGAGATGGCACGCTTAGGACTGGCACACAAGCCCAAAGGCCAATATTAATCTCCCACTGATTGATTTATTGATTTTTTCAGGTAGAATTTAGAACCCAAATAAAGCAAAAAAAAAAAAAAAGGGCTTTCTATGGCCCACTGAATGAGTGATGATGCACACAGGAGTCAGGAGTGGCACACAAGCCCTGAGGCCAATATTTTTCTCCCACTGATTGATGTAGTGATTTTTTCAGGTAGATTTTAGAACCCAAATCAAGCAAAAAAATAAATAGGCTTTCTATGGCCCACTGACTGAGAGATAGCACACACAGGAGTCAAGAGTGGCACACAAGCCCTGAGGCCAATATTGTTCTCCCAATGATTGATGTAGTGATTTTTTCAGGTAGATTTTGGAACCCAAATCAAGCTAAAAAAATAATAGGCTTTCTATGGCCCACAATTGGAGAGAGAGAGAGAGAGATGGCACACCCAGGAGTCAAGACTGGCACACAAGCAGAAAGGGCAATATTAATCTCCCACTGATTTGATTTTTTTTTTTTTTTCCAGGGAGACTTTATAAAAAAAAAATAATAAAAAAAAAAAAAGATTTTTTCAGGAAGAATTTAGAAACCAAATAAAATAAAAATGATTTTTTCAGGGAGAATTTCTAAAACAAATAAAACAAAAAATAGGCTTTCTATGGCCCACTGAGTGAGAGATGACGCACACAGGAGTCAGGAGTGGCACACAAGCCCAGAGGCCAATATTTATCTCCCACTGATTGATTTATTGATTTTTTCAGGTAGAATTTAGAACCCAAATCAACCAAAAACATAAATAGGCATTTTATGGCCCACTATTTGTGAGAGAGATGGCACGCTCAGGACTGGCACACAAGCCCAGAGGCCAATATTAATCTCCCACTTTTTTTTTTTGTTCCAGGGAAAATTTATAAACCCAATAAAAAAAATAATAAATAGGCTTTCTATGGCCCACGATCTGAGAGAGAGAGATGGCACGCTTAGGACTGGCACACAAGCCCAAAGGCCAATATTAATCTCCCTTTTTTTTTTCAGGGAGAATTTATAAAACCAAAAAAAAAAAAATAAATAGGCTTTCTATGGCCCACTATTTGTGAGAGAGATGGCACGCTCAGGACTGGCACACAAGCCCAGAGGCCAATATTAATCTCCCACTTTTTTTTTTGTTCCAGGGAAAATTTATAAACCCAATAAAAAAAATAATAAATAGGCTTTCTATGGCCCACTATCTGAGAGAGAGAGATGGCACGCTTAGGACTGGCACACAAGCCCAAAGGCCAATATTAATCTCCCACTGATTGATTTATTGATTTTTTCAGGTAGAATTTAGAACCCAAATAAAGCAAAAAAAAAAAAAATGGGCTTTCTATGGCCCACTGAGTGAGTGATGATGCACACAGGAGTCAGGAGTGGCACACAAGCCCTGAGGCCAATATTTTTCTCCCACTGATTGATGTAGTGATTTTTTCAGGTAGATTTTAGAACCCAAATCAAGCAAAAAAATAAATAGGCTTTCTATGGCCCACTGACTGAGAGATAGCACACACAGGAGTCAAGAGTGGCACACAAGCCCTGAGGCCAATATTTTTCTCCCACTGATTGATGTAGTGATTTTTTCAGGTAGATTTTATAACCCAAATCAAGCAAAAAGATAAATAGGCTTTTTATGGCCCACTGAGTGAGAGATGGCACACACAGGGATGGCACTCTAGCAGAAATGTCAATCTTAATCTCCCACAAAAAAAATAAAAAATAAAAAAAAAAAAACAGGGAGTGTCCAACAATTACTATCTCCCTGCAGTAATCTCAGCCAGGTATGGCAGGCAGCAATAAGGAGTGGACTGATGCACAAATTAAATAAAAAGTGTGGACAAACAAAAAAGATAGCTGTGCAGAAAGGAAGGAACAAGAGGATTTGTGCTTTGAAAAAAGCAGTTGGTTTGCACAGCGGCATACACACAGCAATGCAGCTATCAGGGAGCCTTCTAGGGCAGCCCAATGAGCTACAGCGCTGAGGGGAAAAAAAAAATGTAGCTTCCACTGTCCCTGCACACCGAAGGTGGTGTTGGGCAGTGGAAATCGCTACAGCACAAGCGGTTTGGTGGTTAATGGACCCTGCCTAACGCTATCCCTGCTTCTGACGAAGCGGCAGCAACCTCTCCCTAAGCTCAGATCAGCAGCAGTAACATGGCGGTCGGCGGGAACGCCCCTTTATAGCCCCTGTGACGCCGCAGACAGCAAGCCAATCACTGCAATGCACTTCTCTAAGATGGTGGGGACTAGGACCTATGTCATCACTCTGCCCACACTCTGCGTTTACCTTCATTGGCTGAGAAATGGCGCTTTTCGCGTCATTGAAACGCGACTTTGGCGCGAAAGTCGCGTACCGCATGGCCGACCCCGCACAGGGGTCGGATCGGGTTTCATGAAACCCGACTTTGCCAAAAGTCGGCGACTTTTGAAAATGAACGACCCGTTTCGCTCAACCCTAGTCAGGACATCTAGCCACCAGATGTTCTCAGCGGTCGAGGAAACGTCAGCGTCTAGTGGTAGTAGGTGGAGGTACACTAGACACGGCGACGTTTGCCTCTAAATTGTCCTTTAAGGGGACAATTACTATAGGCTCATTCTCCCACTCGGTAGAGCTCTGCGTGGATTCTAGGGCGGAGGGCAATTTTATGTCTTCTGCCTTCGCCCAACGTCACGCAATACCCCTGGTTATGCTAGCTCAACCAGTAACGGTACGAGTGGTGAATGGGTCGACACTGCCCTCACAGATAACACACCAGACCATCCCTTTTACTCTGTCCATGTCGCCATCTCATCAGGAGATTATATCTCTGCTCGTCATTCCTGAGGGAATTGATGAGGTCCTGTTGGGAATACCTCGGCTACGGTACCACTCTCCTCATATCGAGTGGTCCTCTGACAGAATCCTGGGATGGGGTGAATCTTGTCGGGGTAGGTGTCAGAGGGAGTGCGTTCAGGTTGCTACTACAGAGGTACCCGCAGATCTTTCCTCTCTCCCCAAGCAGTATTGGTCTTATGCAGACGTGTTCTCCAAAAAGGCGGCGGAGATCCTTCCGCCCCATCGCCCCTATGACTGTCCTATTGATCTCTTGCCTGGTGCTGAGCCTCCCCGGGGTTGAATCTATCCGCTATCTCTCCCGGAGACGGAGGCAATGTCACAGTACATCCAGGAAAATCTGGCAAGAGGATTCATTAGGAAGTCAGTGTCACCTGCTGGGGCAGGGTTCTTCTTCGTGCAGAAGAAGAATGGGGAATTGCGTCCATGCATAGACTACAGGGGTCTTAATGCCATCACCGTTAAGAATAAGTATCCTTTGCCCTTGATATCTGAGCTCTTCGATAGGCTTCGGGGAGCAAGGGTATTTACTAAACTAGATCTGCGGGGTGCTTACAACCTGATTCGCATCCGTGAGGGGGACGAATGGAAGACGGCTTTTAACACCAGGGATGGGCACTATGAATATCTGGTGATGCCCTTCGGGCTCTGTAATGCCCCAGCCGTTTTCCAAGACTTTGTGAAAGATATCTTCCGGGATATGCTTTCCACCTCGGTCGTAGTCTATCTGGATGATATTCTCATCTACTCTCCAGATATTGACTCCCACCGGAGAGATGTTTGCAAAGTCTTCGACCTCCTACGGGCAAACTCCCTCTATGCCAAGTTGGAGAAGTGTATGTTTGAGCAGGAGTCCTTACCTTTTCTAGGCTACCTCATCTCTGCCCAGGGATTGGCTATGGATCCTGCCAAACTACAGGCGGTGATGGACTGGCAGGAACCCCATTCTCTTAAAGCGGTGCAGCGCTTTATGGGGTTCATTAATTATTATCGCCAGTTCATTCCGCACTTCTCAACTTTGGTAGCTCCCTTGGTTACCCTCACCAAGAAGGGGGCGAATCCCAAATTGTGGTCTGAGGAGGTCTCCAAGGCCTTTAACTCTATAAAGTCACACTTCACTAGCGCTCCCATCCTACATCGCACCGATGTTGATAAGCCATTTATCATGGAGGTGGATGCCTCTTCTGTTGGTGCTGGAGCAGTCCTCTTCCAAAAGGATGCTCAAGGTCGGAAGCATCCTTGCTTCTTTTTCTCCAAGACCTTCTCACCAGCAGAGAGGAATTATTCCATCGGGGACATGGAGTTGCTAGCCATGAAGTTGGCTTTCTCGGAGTGGAGACATCTCTTGGAGGGAGCACATTTTCCCTTCCAAGTCTTCACAGACCATAAAAATTTGGTGTACCTGCAGACAGCCCAGCGGTTGAATTCTCGCCAGGCCAGATGGTCCTTATTCTTCTCCCGGTTTCATTTCACCCTCCATTTTCTTTCTGGGGAGAAGAACATTCGGGCCGACGCTCTCTCTCGCTCCGTTGTGTCATCTGCGGAGGAGGAGCCTCGGCTTATTGTCCCCACCAAGAGCTTGAGAACTGTGGCCCCGGTTTCGCTAGAGTCTGTGCCCCCGGGCAAGACTTTTGTTCCATTAAATTTGCGACCGGAGGTTCTCTCTTGGGCACACTCGTCCAGGGTGGGTGGACATTTTGGTACCAAGAGGACTTCTGAGTTACTGGCGAGGACGTACTGGTGGCCGCATATGGCTCGTGATGTCGCAGAGTATGTTCGGGCGTGTGTCTCTTGCGCCAAGAACAAGACTCCTCAGCAACGGCCAGCTGGTTTGCTTTATCCTCTGCCGGTGGCGGACAGGCCCTGGGAGATGGTCGGGATGGACTTTGTGGTGGGCTTACCCAAGTCTCGTAACTGCACCATTATCTGGGTGATCACCGACCATTTTTCCAAAATGGTGCACTTCCACGGCTACCTTCTGCACGGGCGTTGGCTGTCTTGTTCGTCAAGCATATCTTTTGCCTACACGGTATGCCAGACAAAATTGTTAGTGACCGGGGTCCCCAGTTTGCGTCTCGATTGTGGAGAGAGCTTTGTCGTCTACTCAGTATTGAGTTGAATCTCTCTTCGGCATATCATCCCGAGACGAATGGGTTGGTAGAGAGGGCCAACCAGACCTTGGTCACATATTTACGACATTTTGTTTCTGCCAGGCAGGATGACTGGGCATCCTTGCTACCGTGGGCAGAGTTTGCACTTAACAATGCCGTAGCCGACTCCACCGGTCAGACTCCATTCCTCCTAAATTACGGCCAGCATCCGCGTGTTCCTGTGCCCATGCCTGTGTCTTCTGCTGACTCCAGGGTGGCAGACTGGGCTGTGGAGGCACGGGACATTTGGGACCGCACGCAGGATGCCATTCGGGCCTCCAAGGAGAGAATGAGGTCCTCCGCCGATATTCATCGGCGCCCCGCTCCGACCTTTGCTCCTGGCGACTTGGTGTGGCTCTCCGCCCATAACATCAGGCTGCGAGTTGAGTCCACTAAGTTTGCTCCTCGCTACTTGGGTCCCTTCAAGGTTCTCGAACAGGTTAATCCTGTGGTCTACCGTTTGGCTCTTCCTCCACGCTTGGGTATCACCGACACCTTTCATGTGTCCCTCTTGAAACCCGTATACATGTCCCGGTTATCCGAGTCATCTGCCGGGACATCGGGTTCGTCTACGGATGATTACGAGGTGAACGCTATTTTGGGGTGCAAGGTGGTACGCGGCAAAAAGTTCTATCTGGTGGATTGGAAGGGTTATGGCCCAGAGGACAGGTCCTGGGAGCCTGCTGAAAACATTCGGGCGCCACAGCTCATTGCTGCCTTCGAGCGTAGCGAGGCCCAAGGAAGGGGGGGCCCTAGGAGGGGGGGGTAATGTTAGGTCTCGAGTTCCCACTTCTGCACAGGGGGAATCTCGAGCCATCTCCGCTGCGGTCTCCCATTCTTATCCAGCCGCAGTGGAGTCTGCTCAGCAGGGACGTCAGTCCCAGCGTCTTGCTCAGTCTCACTCTGTACAGAGAGTTACTGCTGCTTCTTCAGCTTCTGCCATTAAAGCCAATGCTGGTCAGCAGCGAGCGGACTTCTCTGGGACTAAGTCCTTGTCTGCACACACTGAGCATGCCCAGGGCAAGATCTCCCGTTGGAGATCGAGGGTCATGTGCTCAGGCTCTGCAGCACATTCCATTGGTCCTCTTGGCAGGTCTTGGAAGGGCAATGTTTCTGTGGTCACTTCCTGTGCTGCAACTATATAAACTGCGCATGACCGCACGGCCATGCGCTAGTGTACATTTGCATACGTGTGTTTGTTGTGAGTGCAAGTCGTCCTTGGATACTCCTTCCCTATTGAATGTCTGTTCGCGGAAGGTGTATGGTTGCTATCTAGTGCCCGACTTAGCCTACAGCACAAATCACACATTACAGCGTTCAGTTGCTGTGACTGCCAGTACGGCGCCGTGCACTTCCTCTGTGCTTTCCTTACCCAAGCCTGGGTGGTTAGTGGCGTTCGTCAGTGTGGCACCGCATGCACTCTTGTGCCCTAATATTGTTACTTAGCTTCCTTACACACCCAGTTGTGGTGTTGTGCCAGCAAGGGTCTAATCGGACTTCAATCCTAGTTGGGGTTGAGTTCGCTGACTACTTGCTCGCGCTCTATGTGCGGTACCGCGATCCTGTGACGCAACAGGATCGCTTCCTTCACGCTGGGTGAAGTTTAACCCACGTGTGTATACTTATGAGTACCGCCATATAGTCCGTCATTACTTGGCAGCAGGTTCCATCTCTGCACGGTGGACCCCGGGCTGCGAACGCACCATACTCTATCTGTCTCATTATTTGGTGCGTTCCGCTAGCCCTAACAACGTATGTCTGCGAGACTACGATTTTTCCACCACAGATACAACAGGCCTCAGCCTGACATAACAGACTGTATAAAACATTTTTTTGTTTTTTGGTGAATTTTTTAAGCAAAAAAAAAGTAGAACATGGCTAGCACACAGAACTATAGTATGTATGCCTACGAGACTACGGTTTTTGCACCACAGATACAATAGGCCTCAGCCTTACATAACAGACTGTATACATTTTTTTTTGTGCATTTTTGAAAAAATAAAAAAAAGAGTAGAACAAAGCTGGCACAAAGAACAATGCTAAGTGTGCCTGCGACACTACGATTTTTCCACCACAGATACAACAGGCCTCAGCCTTGACATAACAGAGTAGCAACAGGAATCCCATATACATGCTTGTAGACCGGGGTGGCAACACCAATTGTCTACAACCCCCGATCAAACAATATCAGCTCCAATCAATATCAGAAGACAATAGGAGAAAAAAGGAGCAAACTGATTATATCTAGTAAAATCAATCATCTCGTTTTATTACTTCGTAGAAAAGGTAAAATGTCACAACAATACATAAAGTACCACAAACAATGCAGATTACTAAATCCCCCGCCCGCACCTATCTCCACACCACAGATGCACATCAATCCCTTAAATAACAATAAAAGTCCAAGGACAGTAAACCAGGGGAAAACAATGCATCAAAAATGGGCATCTGAAGATCAGCATACATCAATCAGGTGGCTGGAAAGAAAATAACACCAACCTATCTTCCATTTAGAGTACAATAATAAGTAACAAGGTGTACAATGCCTACCAACAGATAGATGGGAACAAGGGGTGGGGGGTTAGATAGAGGGACCCTCTATCAGACCCCCCCTGTTCCCATCTATCTGTTGGGAGATAAGGTGAATACTGTAGTGTTAGTTCACTACATATTTTGACAGATCAGGCTTTTATGGACACAGCAATAGCAAATATGTTTATTTTTAAAAACTGTTTTCTGTTCATTTATAATAGGAACAAGGGGATGATTTGATTTTTTTATTTCTTTTATAGTTTTTTAAATTTTGTTTTAGAACCTTACTCCAAATTTTTTTAGTTCCCTTAAGGGACTTGCGAACACAATCATTCAAGTCCTTTTACAGTGGATTTTAATATCACAGTATAGCAGTATCTATTGAAAATTTTAGCCTCCTATGGTGTCCCCATGGCTGAGCTAATTAGGAGTAACAAGATGACAGGAACAATTGCCTTTAGTCGGCCTCTCGTTACCATTGTAACCCACAAATTGCCCGCAATTGCATCACAAGGGAAAGTGGAGTACATGAGCATCAGCAAACACTCCATGTAAATGTCTTTATCATGACAGTTTCCAGAATGTTAAAGCATACCATAATGCTGGAAAAGTTTGATGCTTATGCAACTTCAACCTACAATGGGGGAAAGAAATATTTGATCCCTTGCTGATTTTGTAAGTTTGCCCACTGACAAAGACATAATCAGTCTATAATTTTAAGGGTAGCTTAATTTTAACATTGAGAGATAGAATAGCAAAAATAAAATCCAGAAAATCACATTGTATAAATTACATAAATGTATTTGCATTTTGCAGTGAGAAATAAGTATTTGATGCAACTGGCAAGCAAGATTTAATACTTGGTGGCAAAATCCTTGTAGGCAAGAACAGCAGTCAGATGTTTTTTGTAGTTAAGGTTTACGCACAAGTCAGGAGGAATTTTGGTCCTCTCCTCTTTGCAGATCATCTCTAAATCATTACGATTTTGAGGCTGTCGCTAGGCAACTCGGAGCTTCAACTCCCTCCATAAGTTTTCTATCGGATTAAGGTCTAGAGACTGGCATTTTGCAATGAGAATTAAGCTACCCTTAAAATTATAAACTGTTCATGTCTTTGTCAGTGGGCAAACTTAAGGTACTGTCACACTAGACGATATCGCTAGCGATCCGTGACGTTGCAGCGTCCTCGCTAGCGATATCGTCCAGTGTGACAGGCAGCAGCGATCAGGCCCCTGCTGGGAGATCGCTGGTCGGGGAAGAAAGTCCAGAACTTTATTTCATCGCTGGACTCCCCGTAGACATCGCTGAATCGGCGTGTGTGACACCGATTCAGCGATGTCTTCGCTGGTAACCAGGGTAAACATCGGGTAACTAAGCGCAGGGCCGCGCTTAGTAACCCGATGTTTACCCTGGTTACCATCCTAAAAGTAAAAAAACAAACACTACATACTTACCTACAGCCATCTGTCCTCCAGCGCTGTGCTCTGCACTCCTCCTGTACTGGCTGTGAGCGTCGGTCAGCCGGAATGCAGAGCGGTGACGTCACCGCTCTGCTTTCTGGCTGCCCGGCGCTCACAGCCAGACCAGAGAAGCAGAGCGCCGAGGACAGACGGCTGTAGGTAAGTATGTAGCGTTTGTTTTTTTTACTTTTTAGGATGGTAACCAGGGTAAACATCGGGTTACTAAGCGCGGCCCTGCGCTTAGTTACCCGATGTTTACCCTGATTACCGGGGACCTCGGGATCGTTGGTCGCTGGAGAGCTGTCTGTGTGACAGCTCTCCAGCGACCAAATAGCGACGCTGCAGCGATCCGGATCGTTGTCGGTATCGCTGCAGCGTCGCTATGTGTGACGGTACCTTTACAAAATCAGCAAAGGATCAAATATGTATTTTCCCCACTGTATCTGGGTATGGGAGAACAGATTGTAAACCACGGTAACCAACATCTGTACTTGTGTGTCATGTACATGTCAGGTCAATATTGGATCAGATTTATACTTTTTTTCCTAACACAGGCAGGAGATCTATCTTTTAATAGGTAGGAGCTGTCTGGTTGAGTCACACTTTCAGCAATAGCCAGTGTTTCACAATATTCCTGTGTGTCCTGGCTCTCCTTCCTTCACTTTGGTCTGCTGCCCTCTGTTATGCTCCACATCAGGTTTTGCAGGTATTTTAGGACACACCTCTGTCTTTGGATTATGAATCAAGACTCTACTTTGGTGTATTCCACCTCTTGTGTATACTATCTTTAACCTACTTCTATCCATGATGACTTTACGCTATCAGCCATGCTGCTTCCAAGTCTACTGTGTGTGCCATGTTCTCCCTCCAAAGGGCAATCCTGCAAGCTGCACCAACATTTGAGGTCGATGTACCCACCCAGACCGGGGGCTTAATGGCTTCTCTTCACAAGGAGAGTCTAATAGTCAGTGATAAATAGCTAATTCTGTTGGCCAGAAAAAGCATTGACATTCAGCAGAGGTGTGTGAAAATCTACATTGATCTATTTTCATAAATCTAATATTTTACTGTCTTGTGGCAGACAATATTGTCTTCTTTGGTTTGACAACTTCACGTACCATGCTGAATACCCTCTCTACAGTACACTGGAGCCTGGAAAAAACAGTAAACATACTACTGTAGGTCATTTGCTGACATTGGTCCAATCTGCTGACCTAGAAGGCCATGGGTACAAAAATCAAGGTATCTGATGGAGAAAGGCTATAGTTTAGATACACTTGTGTTGGAGATGTGTCTCCATTTGCTAATGCGCATCACATCTATTTGGGTTGCTGCTGTATTGACTATTATTAACAGTAGTGCTGGCAGAGCTAGTTGCAGTATTGGCTAGCTAGTAGTGGAGAAGAGCCTCCTGGCGAGATATGAAGGTTGCAATTTTCTGCAGTATCACCGACTTCAACACTATTTAGAACAATATATTTATATATAAAATATCACTTTTATTAGTAATACATTTAAAAGAAAAACAGTGCTCTTTAAATTTGAATATTATGGCCAGAAATAGTCATCTAACTAAAAGCAGCTATTCAATATAGGAAAAGTAGATTGATCCTAGAATTTGTCTGATGTATTCCTACCTTGCTGGGTAATGGGTCTTCCAAATGGACAATGACCTGAAGCATACTGCCAAAATGGTAACAAAGTGGCTTAAGGATAACAAAGTCAATGTTTTGGAGTGGCTATCACAAAGCCTTGATCTCAATCCTATTGAAAATTTATGGGCAAAGCTGAAAAGGCAGGTGCGGGCAAGGCAACCTACTGTACAAACCTGGATCAGATACACCAGTTTTGACAGGAGGAATGGGTCCAAATTCTGACCAACTATTGTGAGAAAGAATATACCACTGTTCGAAATGCGTTGCTTGCTACTCACTATTATGTGATTTATTGGACTGGACTTTGCCTTTTATTCTTAATAAATTTGTAAATTTTTGGAAGCTGGATGGCTACATGATATCCGTGCTTCCCCACAACACATGCCGACAGGTGAGCTGGTATTTTTTCCTTTTTCTGCATTGTGAGAAGCTTGCGGAAAGATAACTCAAACATTTGACTCAAGTCATTCAATTTAAAGGGAACCTGTCACCCCCCTCGGGCGTTTGTAACTAATAGAGCCACCTTGTGCAGCACAAATGCTGCATTCTGACAAGGTGGCTCTTTTAGTTATGATGCCTGCACACGCTGAAATAAACGTTTATAAAATGTGCCCCCTTATACCGTGAAAGGGTCCCGGAGGTGGGTCTTTCCCTCTTAATCAGACACAGCACAGCCATCACTCCGGACCCGTGCGCGCCGAGTGCCACCTCCTCTTGCTGCATTATCGTCCCCGGCGCCTGCGCTGTAAGTACGAAGGGCAGCGCAACTGCGCACGCCCAGAAAAAAAACCTAATGCGCAGGCGCCGGAGACGATAATGCTGCAAGAGGAGGCGGCGCCCGGCACGCACAGGTCCGGAGTGATGGCTGTGCTGTGTCTGATTAGGAGGGAAGGACCCACCTCCGGGACCCTTTCACGGTATGAGGCAATGCAGTAAGTAATAAAAATGCTTTGAAACATACTCTCTCTCTCATTATTCTGGCATTTGGCAAATTTAACACATATTGTGGTTAATTTTATATGTGTTTATTTAATTAATGTTTATTTGTGTGTCCCTACATGGTTTTGATATGTTCTGCAGATGTTACCTTTTATTGTAATCTTGCCTAAAAAAAATAATGAAGTTAACATCACAATGAGTGTCAGCCTCAATCTTTATCTGTACTGATGCAAACAGCTTGTCCCCCTCCACATCCAAATGGAATGGGAAGTTTTAAAGAAAGATGCAGGGAATTCTAATTTTATGTACAGTATTATGGTAGATTGTCTCAACGTAATATAAAATTGATTTCTTATTATAAACATGTGCCTTTCTGTCTGCCGCTGCCACTGTACAATATAAACCGTCTGTTTTTACAGGATTGTTACTGTAATTTCAGAAAATGTGGCAATACTCTTGTAGTCTACTACAACGCGCAAGCAGCAGTTATTCTTGGCACTTGCCATGAAATTCCAATGAATGAACACTCAGAACATAAAAAGTGAACGTCTTCCATTTTAATTATGGCAAACTGATGTGTATTATGTGGTAACCATCATTCTTGTGATGTGGGTGTGGCAGCGGCTACAATTATTGTCAGTCTGCTGCTGCCAACAAAAGAATTAGCAAGTAATGATTCTCATACCATGTAAGTCACAATCACTTTTTATGTGAAGTGTTGCAAATGTTTTTATTTTCTATGAGTCTCTTTCAAATATAGATCCATGTTTTTTTCTTAACCCTTTAATACAATAGTTAGTTTGCAAAATACAAAAGGTACCTTGATTAAAAAAATACATATAATACAAATCTAATATATAAAGCTGAATGTGTGTGTGTATGTGTGTGTGTGTGTATGTATGTCCGGGATTGGCATCTGCACCGTCACAGGTACAGCCACAAAATTTTGCACAATCACACGTCTGGAGCCCGAGAGCGTCATAGGCTATGTTGTGAGGCAAAATTTTAACCCCGCACTTTCCAATTCACCAAACAATTTTGCCCCTATCTACATAATGGGGAAAGAGTGAAAGGAAAAGTGCTGGAGGCAAATTGGCAGCTGCCAGATGTGAACTAGGGGGACTTAAAGAGTGAGAGTGATGGCGCCAAAGAGTATATACCATACAGTTGCTAAGGTGGGGCCCCGACATGGGATACTCCCCACACATGGGGATATGAACACACACACACAAAATGCGCCACACACTACCACGTGCTTGAACACATATCACCCTCAACACACATTTCACCACACATACACCAACCTCGCCACATAAAAGTCGAAATACAAAAGTCACCGCTCAAAACTCGCCACGCACAAAATTCGCCACATGCAAAACTAGGCTCACGCAAAGCTAGCCACATGTGCAAAACTCACCTCATGGAAAACTCGCCACATGCAAAACATGCACACTCGGAAAAATCGCCACATGCACAAAAGTTGCAACACATGCAATAGTTGCCTCACACAAAACTTGCACATACTCAAAATGCACCACACATAAAACTCGCCATGCGCAAAACTCGCCAAGCGCAAAACTTGCTGCACGCAACTTGCTACACTAACCTGTCACATGCCACTCGACACACAAAAAGTTGCTACACGCATGTCGCCACACAAAACCATCTCACAAAAGTCGCTACATGCATGTCGCCACACGCAACTCAACACACCCAACTTGACGCATGAAACTTGCCCTAAAACACACATAAGTCTGGTATTATCCTTCAAAAATAAAAATCTGATTAATAAGCAGACAAACTGCAAGAGCAACAAATGTACCATATAGGAAATACGGCAGCTGTCAGTCACATGACCTGTCTATTATGTGTATGTGTGAGCTAATATATACTGCCGGGAGGAGGGCTTCCTGTTGGCTGGGGATTTATCAGGCTGCCAATTTAGCTTACAAATACTGAGGTAAAAATACTGACCAAATAACGTGTGAACGAGGTCTAATACAGGAGAAGATGACATACAGGTACATACTATATACAGGAGGAGATGACTTACAGGTATATACTATATACAGGAGGAGATGACACACGTATCTACTATATACAGGAGGAAATGATGCACAGGTGTATACTATATACAGGAGAAGATGACATACAGGTATATACTATATATAGGAGATGACATACAGGTATATACTATATACAGGAGGAGATGACACACAGGTATATACTATATACAGGAGGAGATGACATACAGGTAAATACTATATAAAAGAGGAGATGACACATAGGTATAGAGAGGAGGAGATGACATAGAGCAGGTATATGCTATATACAGGGGAGATGACATACAGGTATATACTATATACAGGAGATGACATACAGGTATATACTATATATAGGAGGAGATGACATACAGGTATATACTATAATAGATTGTGGCCCGATTCTAACGCATCGGGTATTCTAGAATATGCATGTCCCCGTAGTATATGGACAATAATGATTCCAGAATTCGCGGCAGACTGTGCCCTTCGCTGATTGGTCGAGGCAACCTTTATGACATCATCGTCGCCATGGCAACCATTATGACATCTACGTCGATACTGTGCCCGTCGCTGAATCAGAGACGCGGTATGTCTACGTCCTTTATGACATCATCGTCGCTGTGCCCGTTGCTGATTGGTCGAGGCCTGGCGGCCTCGACCAATCAGAGACGCGGGATTTCTACGTCGATGCTGTGCCGGTCTCTGATTGGTCGAGGCCTGGCGGCCTCGACCAATCAGAGATGCGGGATTTACAGGACAGACAGACATACAGAAAGACAGACAGACGGAAAAACCCTTAGGCAATTATATATATAGATACAGAAGAGATGACATACAGGTATATACTATATGCAGGGGAGATGACATACAGGTATATACTATATACAGGAGAAGCTAAGGGCGAAACGCACATTGTGGTGAGAGGGGAGAACCGGATCACCCTGCACCATCTGATTTATCACCTAAACACATTAGGGATCTACAGCTTTGAGGTAATGTCATTTATGATTCACTAGATTGTGGCCCGATTCTAACGCATCGAGTATTCTAGAATATGCATGTCCCCGTAGTATATGGACAATGATGATTCCAGAATTCGCGGCAGATTGTGCCCGTCGCTGATTGGTTGAGGCAACCTTTATGACATCATCATTGCCATGGCAACCATTATGACATCTACATCGATACTGTGCCCGTCGCTGAATCAGAAACGTGGGATTTCTATGTCCTTTATGACATCATCGTCGCTGTGCCCGTCTCTGATTGGTCGAGGCCTGGCGGCCTCGACCAATCAGAGGCGCGGGATTTCTACGTCGATGCTATGCCCGTTGCTGATTGGTCGAGGCCTGGTGGCCTCGACCAATCAGAGACATGGGATTTCCAGGACAGACAGACAGACAGAAAGACAGACAGACAGACAGACAGACAGAAAGACAGACAGACGGAAAAACCCTTAGGCAATTATATATATAGATGTTTTATATGAGGACGGCTTGTCAGGAGGACTGATCAATATAGAAGTGTCAGGAGGACTGATCAATATAGAAGTGTCAGGAGGACTGATCAATATAGAAGTGTCAGGAGGACTGATCAATATTGAAGTGTCAGGAGGACTGATCAATATAGAATGTCAGGAGGACTGATCAATATAGAGGTGTCAGGAGGACTGATCAATATTGAAGTGTCAGGAGGACTGATCAATATAGAATGTCAGGAGGACTGATCAATATAGAAGTGTCAGGAGGACTGATCAATATTGAAGTGTCAGGAGGACTGATCAATATAGAAGTGTCAGGAGGACTGATCAATATAGAAGTGTCAGGAGGACTGATCAATATAGAATGTCAGGAGGACTGATCAATATAGAAGTGTCAGGAGGACTGATCAATATAGAAGTGTCAGGAGGACTGATCAATATAGAAGTGTCAGGAGGATTTATCAATATAGAGGTATCAGGAGGACTGATCAATACAGAAGTGTCAGGAGGATTTATCAATAAAGAGGTGTCAGGAGGACTGATCAATATAGAAGTGTCAGGAGGATTTATCAATATAGAGGTGTCAGGAGGACTGATCAATATAGAAGTGTCAGGAGGACTGATCAATATAGAATGTCAGGAGGACTGATCAATATAGAAGTGTCAGGAGGACTGATCAATATAGAAGTGTCAGGAGGACTGATCAATATAGAAGTGTCAGGAGGACTGATCAATATAGAGGTGTCAGGAGGACTGATCAATATAGAAGAGTCAGGAGGACTGATCAATATAGAGGTGTCAGGAGGACTGATCAATATAGAAGTGTCAGGAGGACTGATCAATATAGAAGAGTCAGGAGGACTGATCAATACAGAGGTGTCAGGAGGAATGATCAATATAGAAGTGTCAGGAGGACTGATCAATATAGAAGTGTCAGGAGGACTGATCAATATAGAGGTATCAGGAGGACTGATCAATACAGAAGTGTCAATCAGACTGGCGGCCTCGACCAATCAGAGACGCGGGATTTCTACGTCGATGCTATGCCGGTCTCTGATTGGTCGAGGCCTGGTGGCCTCGACCAATCAGAGAGCCGGGATTTCCAGGACAGACAGACAGACAGCCTGACAGACAGACGGAAAAACCCTTAGGCAATTATATATATAGATGTTTTATATGAGGACGGCTTATGGCGTATGCCCAGCCAGGGCACTATTGAATAGCTAATTTTCACCTCTTATACTTGGCATATTTGACAATGCCTTACCATATAATAGCTTGAGCTAACTCTAATAAGCACTTTGCTTCTATTTTTTCGCTGTGTTCTCAGGTACATATTCCTGTTATATGGCTGTGGATGGTATTCTGATCTCCTCTGGGTATTCTTTGTATTGTATGTACCAAACCTTTTTTTCTTTTAATTTTTTCAATAAAATAAGACATATTTCGGCATCCTTTGGTTCTCTTCTTTGGGCTCAGGGGTTAATTCGTACTGAGTTTCCCATTTGTTGTTTAATTGCTTTGAAGTGCCAAAATTAGTATTGTGGGACATCACTGTTTAAGTATATGAGAGAGATGACATACAGGTGTATACTATATATAAGGGAGATGACAAACATATATATACTGAGGGGAAAATGAGAGGTGTGAGATGAAAATGAGAGGTGTGAGGTGAAAATGAAAAGGTGTGAGTGCAAAATGAGAGGAGTGAGGGAAAATAGTGGAGTGATCGGAAAATGACAGATGTGAGGTCGAAATCACAAGTGTTAGGGGGGAATGAGAGGAGTGAGGGGGAAAATAAGAGGAGTGAGGGGGGGAAATGAGAGGTGTGAAGGAGAAAATGAGAGATGTGAGGGGGAAAATGAAAGATGTGAGGAGGAAAATGAGAGGCGTGATGGGAAAATAAGAGAAGTGAGGTGCTATAACTAACCACAGATATTTACTATGACCAGGCAACGCCGGGCTCTTCAGCTAGTATTCAATAAAAGTGGTTTCTACTTCTAAACCACTTAAAAGTAATGTGTCATTAGAAAATTAACTATTATTTAAAAGAAGTTTTCATAGTAAACATATTCTTAAAAATTTGAGGCCATTTTATTTTAACCCCTAAACGACCAGGGGTATTCCCATTTTTGCATTTCTGTTTTTTGCTCCCCTTCTTCCCAGAGCCATAACCTTTTTATTTTTCAGTCAATATGGCCATGTGAGGACTTATTTTTTGCTGGACGAGTTTTGCTTTTGAACAACCCCATAGCTTTTACCATATAGTGTACTGGAAAATTGGAAATAATTTCTAAGTGCGGTGACATTACAAAAAAGTGCTATTCTACAATTGTTTTTATTTTTTACCATATTCACTAAATGCTAAAGCGGACACACCATTATGGTTCCCCAGGTCATTACGACTTTGCAGATGCCAAACATGTTTAGGTAATTCTCAACCCAGGGAGCATGTCAGATCTTGGACATATAGAAGCACAGGTAGGCTTCTACCTGTATTATTTAATTGTAGTGCATACCCCATTTTTTATACTAACTTTTTTTTTACTTTTTGCTTGCTTCAAGTCTCCATGACAGTCTAGAAGCTGTGATCATCTGCAGCCCTGCAATGTGTAGCCAAAATGCTTCTCTGCTATGAGTGCTGACAACCAGGCAGCACTCATAGCAGTTTGGCAATGACAACCACAGGGGTATTCTACAGATCCCGGGGTTGTCATATGAACTCATGGGCACCCTGCGATCATATGACAGGGGCATCTATGGATGGAGGTAGGACGCGCATTTGGTTTGCACGAGTTAAATGCAGCTGTCAGAGATTGACAGCGGCATTTAACTAGTTAACAGCTGCAGGTGGATTGCAATTCCACTCGCGGCTGTTGGGGGCACAAGACAGCTGATCAGATCAACTGTCATGTAACGGAAAAGGGGTGGGCTCAGCACCGGAGCCGGCATTAAACAGTTGAAGGTGACCTATGATGTATATACACTTCATAGGTCATTAAGGGGTTAATGATACATGTCACTATTTCTTTATAAAATAAAATTAAATTTTGCAATTTTCACTCTTACCTCTAAATTAATTAATTAGCTAACATATTGTTAGGGCTAGCGGAACGCACCGAATAATAAGACTGATAGTGTACGGTGCATTCGTAGCCCGGGGTCCACCGTGCAGAGATGGAACCTGCTGCTGAGTAATGACGGACTATATGGCGGTACTCATAAGTATACTCGCGTGGGTTAAACTTCACCCAACGTGAAGGAAGCGATCCTGTTGCGTCACAGGATCGCGGTACCGCACATAGAAGGCGAGCAAGTAGTCAGCGAACTCAACCCCAACTAGGATAGAAGTCCGATTAGACCACTTGCTGACACAACACCGCAACAGGGTGTATTAGGCAACTCTTAATTAGAGCACCGAAGTGCAAACTGTGCCGTGCTGGCAGGCACCACTAAGCACCCAGACGTGGGTCAGGAAGCGCACTACTGGCGCGTGGCGCCGCACTGGCGGTCACAGCAATAGACGCTGATACGTGTGTGACACGTTGAGTGATTTGTCGGGCGCTAGATAGCAGCCATACACCATACGCGAACAGTCATACAATAGGGTAGGGGTATTTAATGAACGACTTGCACTCACAACAAACACACGTATTCAATTGTACACTAGCGCATGGCCGTGCGGTCATGCGCAGTTTATATATTTGCAGGACAGGAAGTGGCCACAGAAACTTTGCCCTTCCAGGGCCTGCCAAGAGGACCAATGGAATGCGCTGCAGAGCCAGAGCACATGACCCTCGATCTCCAACGGGAGATCTTGCTCTGGGCATGCTCAGTGTGTGCAAACAAGGACTTAGTCCCAGGGAAGTCCGCTCGCCGCTGACCAGCACTGACTTTAATGGCAGGAGCTGAAGAAGCAGCAGTAACTCTCTGTACAGAGTGAGAGCGAGCAAGACACTGGGAGCGACGTCCCTGCTGAGCAGACTCCACTGCGGCTGGAGGAGAATGGGAGACCGCAGCGGAGACGGATCGAGATTCCCCCTGTGCAGCAGAGGAAACTCGACTCCTAACATTACCCCCCCTCCTAGAGCCCCCCCCTCCTTGGGCCTCGCTACGCTCGAAGGCAGCAATGAGCTGTGGGGCCCGAATGTTTTCAGCAGGCTCCCAAGACCTGTCCTCTGGACCATAACCCTTCCAATCCACCAAATGAAACTTTTTGCCGCGTACCACCTTGCACCCCAAAATAGCGTTCACCTCGTAACCGTCCGTAGACGAACCCGATGTCCCGGCAGATGACTCGGAAAACCGGGACATGTATACGGGTTTCAAGAGGGACACATGAAAGGTGTCGGTGATACCCAAGCGTGGAGGAAGAGCCAGGCGGTAGACCACAGGATTAACCTGTTCGAGAACCTTGAAGGGACCCAAGTAGCGAGGAGCAAACTTAGTAGACTCAACTCGCAGCCTGATGTTACGGGCGGAGAGCCACACCAAGTCGCCAGGGGCAAAAGTCGGAGCGGGGCGCCGATGAACATCGGTGGAGGACCTCATTCTCTCCTTGGAGGCCCGAATGGCATCCTGCGTGCGATCCCAAATGTCCCGTGCCTCCACAGCCCAGTCTGCCACCCTGGGATCAGCGGAAGACACAGGCATGGGCACAGGAACACGCGGATGCTGGCCGTAATTTAAGAGGAATGGAGTCTGACCAGTGGAGTCGGCTACGGCATTGTTAAGTGCAAACTCTGCCCACGGTAGCAAGGATGCCCAGTCATCCTGTCTGGCAGAAACAAAATGTCGCAGATATGTGACCAAGGTCTGGTTGGCCCTTTCTACCAACCCATTCGTCTCGGGATGATATGCCGAAGAGAGATTTAACTCAATACTGAGTAGACGACATAGCTCCCTCCAGAATCGAGACGCAAACTGGGGACCCCGGTCACTAACAATTTTGTCTGGCATACCGTGTAAGAGAAAGATATGCTTGATAAACAAGACAGCCAACACCCGTGCAGATGGTAGCCGTGGAAGAGGCACCAAATGCACCATTTTGGAAAAATGATCGGTGATCACCCAGATAATAGTGCAATTACGAGACTTGGGTAAGCCAACCACAAAGTCCATCCCGACCATCTCCCAGGGCCTGTCAGCCACGGGCAGAGGATATAGCAAACCAGCTGGCCGTTGCCGAGGAGTCTTGTTCCTGGCGCAAGAGACACACGCCCGAACGTACTCCGCGACATCACGAGCCATATGCGGCCACCAGTATGTCCTCGCCAGTAACTCTGATGTCCTTTTAGTACCAAAATGTCCACCCACCCTGGACGAGTGCGCCCAAGAGAGAACCTCCGGTCGCAAACTAGATGGAACAAAAGTCTTGCCCGGGGGCACAGACTCCAGCGAAACCGGGGCCACGGTTCTCAAACTCTCGGTGGGGACAATAAGCCGAGGCTCCTCCTCCTCCTCCGCAGATGACACAACGGAGCGAGAGAGAGCGTCGGCCCGAATGTTCTTCTCCCCAGAAAGGAAATGGAGGGTGAAATGAAACCGGGAGAAGAACAAGGACCATCTGGCCTGGCGAGAATTCAACCGCTGAGCTGTCTGCAGATACACCAAATTTTTGTGATCTGTGAAGACTTGGAAGGGAAAATGTGCTCCCTCCAAGAGATGTCTCCACTCCGAGAAAGCCAACTTCATGGCTAGCAACTCCCTGTCCCCGATGGAATAATTCATCTCTGCTGGTGCGAAGGTCTTGGAGAAAAAGAAGCAAGGATGCTTCCGACCTTGAGCATCCTTTTGGAAGAGGACTGCTCCAGCACCAACAGAAGAGGCATCCACCTCCATGATAAATGGCTTATCAACATCGGGGCGATGAAGAATGGGAGCGCTAGCGAAGTGTGACTTTATAGAGATAAAAGCCTTGGAGACCTCCTCAGACCACAATTTGGGATTCGCCCCCTTCTTGGTGAGGGCAACCAAGGGAGCTACCAAAGTTGAGAAATGCAGGATGAACTGGCGATAATAATTGATGAACCCCATAAAGCGCTGCACCGCTTTAAGAGAATGGGGTTCCTGCCAGTCCATCACAGCCTGTAGTTTGGCAGGATCCATAGCCAATCCCTGGGCTGAGATGATGTAGCCTAGGAAAGGTAAGGACTCCTGCTCAAACATACACTTCTCCAACTTGGCATAGAGGGAGTTTGCCCGTAGGAGGTCGAAGACTTTGCAAACATCTCTCCGGTGGGAGTCAATATCTGGAGAGTAGATGAGAATATCATCCAGATAGACTACGACCGAGGTGGAAAGCATATCCCGGAAGATATCGTTCACAAAGTCTTGGAAAACGGCTGGGGCATTACAGAGCCCAAAGGGCATCACCAGATATTCATAGTGCCCATCCCTGGTGTTAAAAGCCGTCTTCCATTCGTCCCCCTCACGGATGCGAATCAGGTTGTAAGCACCCCGCAGATCTAATTTAGTAAATACCCTTGCTCCCCGAAGCCTATCAAACAGTTCAGATATCAAAGGCAAAGGGTATTTATTCTTAACGGTGATGGCGTTAAGACCCCTGTAGTCTATGCATGGACGCAATTCCCCACTCTTCTTCTGCACGAAGAAGAACCCTGCCCCAGCAGGTGACACTGACTTCCTGATGAACCTCCTGGATGTACTGTGACATTGCCTCCATCTCCGGGAGAGATAGCGGATAGCCTCGACCCCGGGGAGGCTCAGCACCAGGCAAGAGGTCAATAGGACAGTCATAGGGGCGATGGGGCGGAAGGGTCTCCGCCGCCTTTTTGGAGAATACGTCTGCATACGACCAATACTGCTTGGGGAGAGAGGAAAGATCTGCAGGTACCTCAGTTGTAGCTACCTGAACGCACTCCCTCTGACACCTACCCCCACAAGATTCACCCCATCCCAGAATTCTGCCTGAGGACCACTCGATATGAGGAGAGTGGTACCGTAGCCAAGGTATTCCCAACAGGACTTCATCAATTCCCTCTGGAATGACGAGCAGAGAAATAATCTCCTGATGAGATGGCGACATGGACAGAGTAAAAGGGATGGTCTGGTGAGTTATCTGTGAGGGCAGAGTCGACCCATTCACCACTCGTACTGTTACAGGTTGAGCTAGCATAACCAGAGGTATTGCGTGGCGTTGGGCGAAGGCAGAAGACATAAAATTGCCCTCCGCCCCAGAATCCACGCAGAGCTCTACCGAGTGGGAGAATGAGCCTAAAGTAATTGTCCCCTTAAAGGACAATTTAGAGGCAAACGTCGCCGTGTCTAGTGTACCTCCACCTACGACCACTAGACGCTGACGTTTCCTCGACCGCTGAGGACATCTGGTGGCTAAATGTCCAGACTGCTGGCAAACATGACAGACCCTGAGTGCACAAGCGGTCCGGGACTTAGGTCCCGCTTGTGACACTTCCCTGGCCTCATGTGACTCAGGAACCAGGACCGTAGATTCCAGAGGTTTGGCGAAAGTAGGAGCCAGCCGAAACCTCTGCCTACACTGGGCTCGCTCTAACCTCCGCTCATTAAAACGGAGGTCAATTCAAGTGGAGACTGTTATTAACTCCTCCAGTGTGGCAGGAATCTCCCTAGTGGCCAGAGCGTCCTTTACATGGTCAGCCAAGCCCCTCCAAAATATGGGGATAAGAGCTTTATCCGACCATTCCAGCTCAGATGCTAAAGTGCGGATTTGGACGGCAAAATGACTGACCAAGGACTCACCCTGAGTTAATGCCAGCAGTTGGAGCGCAGTGTCATGGGTGACTTGAGGTCCTAAAAAGACCTGTTTTAAAGTGCTCAAAAACAGAGGAGCACTCTGCACCACATGATCGCCACGCTCCCACAGCGGCGTAGCCCATTCCAACGCCCTGTCCGACAATAGAGACACAATAAATCCCACCTTAGCCCGCTCTGTGGGGAAATGTGCAGCCAAAAGCTCGAGATGAATAGAGCACTGACTCACGAATCCCCTACAAAATTTGCTATTACCAGAAAATTTTTCTGGCAGCGGGAGGCGAGAAAATGTCGGAACAGGGGTGGCAATGGACAAAGTTGCTGCAGCCACGCTGGCAGCCTGTACAGCAACTGCGGTAACATCCACAGCTGGGGTTGCGCTCTCGAGAGCCGCCAACCTACCCTCCAGCTGCTGTATATACCGCAGGGATTGCTGTTTGTCCGTCATCACTAGCCAGACCCTGGCGCTAGTGTAATGTTAGGGCTAGCGGAACGCACCGAATAATAAGACTGATAGTGTACGGTGCATTCGTAGCCCGGGGTCCACCGTGCAGAGATGGAACCTGCTGCTGAGTAATGATGGACTATATGGCGGTACTCATAAGTATACTCGCGTGGGTTAAACTTCACCCAACGTGAAGGAAGCGATCCTGTTGCGTCACAGGATCGCGGTACCGCACATAGAAGGCGAGCAAGCAGTCAGCGAACTTAACCCCAACTAGGATAGAAGTCCGATTAGACCACTTGCTGACACAACACCGCAACAGGGTGTATTAGGCCACTCTTAATTAGAGCACCGAAGTGCGAACTGTGCCGTGCTGGCAGGCACCACTAAGCACCCAGACGTGGGTCAGGAAGCGCACTACTGGCGCGTGGCGCCGCACTGGCGGTCACAGCAATAGACGCTGATACGTGTGTGACACTTTGAGTGATTTGTCGGGCGCTAGATAGCAGCCATACACCATACGCGAACAGTCATACAATAGGGTAGGGGTATTTAATGAACGACTTGCACTCACAACAAACACACGTATTCAATTGTACACTAGCGCATGGCCGTGCGGTCATGCGCAGTTTATATAATTGCAGGACAGGAAGTGGCCACAGAAACTTTGCCCTTCCAGGGCCTGCCAAGAGGACCAATGGAATGCGCTGCAGAGCCAGAGCACATGACCCTCGATCTCCAACGGGAGATCTTGCTCTGGGCATGCTCAGTGTGTGCAAACAAGGACTTAGTCCCAGGGAAGTCCGCTCGCGGCTGTCCAGCACTGACTTTAATGGCAGGAGCTGAAGAAGCAGCAGTAACTCTCTGTACAGAGTGAGAGCTAGCAAGACACTGGGAGCGACTTACCTGCTGAGCAGACTCCACTGCGGCTGGAGGAGAATGGGAGACCGCAGCGGAGACGGATCGAGATTCCCCCTGTGCAGCAGAGGAAACTCGACTCCTAACACATATTTTATTCTACACATATCAATTTCCAGCAGTTATTTCATTACTATTTTAGACAAGATTTCAATAAAAGATAACATCTGCAGAACCGATCAAAAGTTTGGATACATTTGTTTATGCAATGGTTTCCTTTTTGCTACTGGAATGTGAACACCATAGATTCAGACTGAAGGTAGCAAAACCATGTAGGTACACACAAATAAACAATGAGTAAATAAACACATGTAAAATAAACCACAATATGTGTAAAATTTGCCAAATGCCAGAATAAAGAGAGAGTGTTTAAGGTATTTCTATTATTTACTGCAAAGTCAAATGTTTACATACATTTCATTAGTATTTGGTACCATTGCCTTTAAACTGAATGACTCGGGTCAAACGTTTGGAATATCCTTCCACAAGCTTCTCACAATAGTTGGTTGGAATTTGGACCCAATCCTCCTGACAAAACTGGTGTATTTGATCCAGGTTTGTAGGTCACCTTGCTCGCACCTGCCTTTTCAGTTTTGCCCATAAATTGTCAATAGGATTGAGATACGTGTTTTGTGATGGTCACTCCAGAACATTGAGCTGATTATCCTTAAGCCACTCTGTTACCATTTTGGCAGTATGCTTTGGGTCACTGGCCATTTGGAAGACCCATTTCCACCCAAGCTTTAACTTCCTGGCTGATGTCTTGAGATGTTGCTTGAGTATTGCCACATAATCTTTTTTTTTTAATGATGCCATCTATTTTGTGAAGTGCACCAATCCCTCTTGCAGCAAAACAACCCCACAACATGATGCTGCCACCCCCATGTTTCACAGATGGGATGGTGTTCTTAAGCTTCCAAGCTTTTCACTTTTTCCTTCAAACATAACGATGGTCTTTATGCCCAAAAAGTTAAATATTGGTTTCATCAGACCACAGGACATGTATTCAAAAATAAAGGTCTTTGTTCCTGTGTGCATTTGCAAACATTGATCTGGCTTTCTTATGTTTGTTTTGGAGTAATGGCTTCTTCCTGGCAGAGCGGCCTTTCAGCCCATGTTGATACAGTACTCGTTTCACTGTGGATATTGACACAAAATTACCAGCTTCTAACATCATCTTCATAAGGTTTTTTGCTTTTGTTCTTGGGTTGTTGGTATGTACATATTGGACCAAAACAATTTAATCTCTGGGACACAAAACCAGTCTGCTCACCGAGTGGTATGATGGCTGGACATTCCCATCATGTTTGTACTTGCATATAATTGTTGTACAGATGAACAACGCATTTTCAGTTGTCTTGAAATTGTAAGTATGAGACAGATTTGTGCAAGTCCAAAATTGTGTGTTTAAGGTGTGCATTAAAATACATTAACAGGTGTGTCTCTAACTCAGATGTTGCCAAAAAATTATCAGAAGCTGCCAAACACATGACATCATCATATGGGCAGTCCAGAATTGAGAAAATACCTAGTAATCTTAGTTTATGTATAACTTTTGACTTTGCAGTAAATAATACAAATGCCTTAAAACATTATCTCTCATTATTCTGGCATTTGGCAAATTTTAATAATTATGGTAATCCTAATTGACCTAAAATGAGAAAGGTTTATTCTGATTTCATTTCAGATATTGAGAAAAACATGCAAATCTGTAATTTTACAAAGTGTCTGTAAACTTTTGGTTTCAACTGCATTTGGTGCGATGATCAGGCTCTCACTGAGCACCGCTGTGATCAATTGCGGGTGTTAGCTCTATATGAGAGCTGACACCCTGCAGCAACGCTTACCCTGCAACAGGGCATACAATTAATGCTAGCCCCAATCATGGGCATTTAACCCCTGTGATGCCACTGTTAATAGTGATAGCGACATCACAGGGCATCACAGTGGGAGGGAGCTCTCATTACAGTTTTCCCCCGCTGAACAAAGCTATGCCGCCTGTGTACTCCTCTTACCAATTTTGAACTGCATTGAGCCTACTTACTTATTTGGGCCTAGTAACTCTGTCAGCCTCTCATTACAGTTGTCCTCCTCTGCTGAACAAAGCTATGCCGCCTGTGTACTCCTCTTACCAATTGTGAACTGCATTTAGCTTACTTTTTTATTTTAGGCCTACTAAGTCTGTGTGAGCCACTTATTACAGTTGTCCTCCACTGAACAAAGCTATGCCGCCTGTGTACTCCTGTTACCAATTTTGAATTGCATTTAGCCTACTTTTTTATTTTGGCCTACTCAGTCTGTCTGAGCCACTTATTACAGTTGTCCTCCACTGAACAAAGCAATGCCACCTGTGTACTCCTGTTACCAATTTTGAACTGCATTTAACCTACTTACTTATTTGGGCCTAGTAACTGTGTTAGCCTCTCATTACAGTTGTGCTCCACTGAACAAAGCTATGCCGCCTGTGTACTCCTCTTACCAATTTTGAACTGCATTTAGCCTACTTTTTTATTTTAGGCCTACTCAGTCTGTCTGAGCCACTTATTACAGTTGTCCTCCACTGCACAAAGCAATGCCGTCTGTGTACTCCTGTTACAAATTTTGAACTGCATTTAGCCTACTTTTTTATTTTAGGCCTACTCAGTCTGTCTGAGCCACTTATTACAGTTATCCTCCACTGAACAAAGCAATGCCACCTGTGTACTCCTGTTACCAATTTTGAACTGTATTTAGTCTACTTACTTACTAGTAACTGTGAGAGCCTCTCATTGCAGTTGTCCTCCTCCGCTGAATAAAAGCTATGCTGCCTGTGTACTCCTGTTACCAATTTTGAACTGCATTTAGCCTACTTTATTATTTGGGCCTATATCTGTGTTTCCTCCTCATCCTGCCCATTGCCCAGCTACTGCTAGATGAGTCTGCTGGTACTTTGACCCAGACCACTACATTCCCCTTGCACTGTACACAGCCAGAATCTGACCCTGCTAAAAGTCAGGTTCCCCTTCCCGCATTCTATACCACCTTACACTGGGAGAAAGAGGTAAGTGCAGATGAAAGTGTAGGTTCCTTCATCAGGTGGGGGGACATACTCGTTGGCACTGGCTCAGGGCCCTTCATAGTATGCAAAAGTGTCTCTGGCAGTGGGAGACGTTGCCCGCTATCAAACACACCGCCGTACTATGAGGGGCCCTGTGCCAGTGCCAACTAGTGGGCCCCCCTGCTTGCTCAGGATCACAGCACTTGCAAAGTTGAAATACTTACCTCTCCCTGCTCCCCCGCCTCGACGTATTCCGCGTTTCCTGGGCCCACGAAAATTTTGAGTCAGCCCTACCCCCCACAACTTTAGCCAAATCAGCCCCTGTTTTCAATGACTAACTATTATTATAAAGTAAATTAAGATTGACAAGCTTCAGTTATATGAATTGATTTTTTGGCATAAAAATGGGCACTGTAGGTGTTTTCCTGTCCTCCACTCACTGCCGACTTTGATTCCCCATTAACTTGCATTGGGTTCAGTGTTTCGGTTGGCCCCCGACTTTTCGCAATAATCGGCTAACTTTCGCAAAACCCAACTCGATCCTAAAAAAGTAAAAGTCGCTCAACTCTGATGATCACTGCACCCCTAGATGAATTCATTGAGAGATGTAGTTTGTAAATTGTAGTCACTTATGAGGGATTCTGCTGTTCTGGCACCTCATGGACTCTCCCAGTGGATCATGGCACCTGCAAACCATAACAGTAAAATCTGGCGCTCCTTGCCTTCTGAGCTTTACACTGTGTTAGGACTGGCAGAACGCACCGAGTAAAAAGTAAGATGTTAGTAGGTGCGTTCACAGTCTGGGGTCCACTGTGCAGGTGAGAACCTGCTGCTAGCAAATGACAGCGCTATATGGCAGTAGAAGCGAACCCTGTTAAGTCACAGGGCCGCGGTACCGCACAAAAGAGCGCAAGCAAGGAGTCACCGAACTCAGTCCTAAGATTCGGGATTAGAGTCCGTCTAGACTACTTGCGCTCGGCACCACTACTGGGTGTAAGAGGTAAACTGAAATAATAATTTTGAGCACGAGAGTGTGAGCTGTGCTGTACTGGCGGACGCCACTAACCACCCAGACTTGGGCTAAAGAAGCGCTCTAATGGCACGTGGCACCATACTGGCGGTCATAGCAGTAGACGCTGTTTTCTTGTGTTAACGCTGTGAGTTCAGCCAGGCGCTAGATAACAGCCATACACCTTACGCGAACAGTCATACACAAGGGATGGGTTTTTTAAGGAACGAATTACACTCATCAACACACACATGATTACAAATGTACACTAGCGCATGGCCGTGCGGTCATGCAAACCTTTTATAGCTGCAGCATGTACAGGACCTTCCCAGAAGGACCAATGGGAAGCTGCCACAGAAGTTGAGCACCTTCAGGACCTTCCTGGAAGACCAATGAAATCTGCTGCAGTATCTGAGCATGTGACCCTCGATCTACAATGGGAGATCTTGCACTGGGCATGCTCAGAAGAGGTAAAGCAGGACTTAGTCCCAAAAGCGTCTGCTTGCTGCTGCCCAGCACTGGCCTCAATGGCAGAAGCTGGAAAAGCAGCAGTAACCCTTTGCACAGAGGGAGACTGAGCATGACGCTGGGACCGACATCTCCGCCGAGCAGGCTCCACTGCGGCAGAAGAAGAATGGGAGACCACAGCGGAGATGGCCTGAGATTCCCCCTGAGGCAGGAACTCGACCCCTAAAACTGTGCCTGAAAAATATTTCCCAATTGCATGTAGGCTATTTGTGCACTCAGGAAAAAATGGACCTCAGATTGTTGTAAAAAAATTCTATTAACCCTTAGAAAAATAAAAAAAATTGGGGCTAAAACAACATTTTAGTGATAAAAATGCAACTTATTCTTTCTTCACTGCTCAGTGGCATAAAATTTTGTGAGGCACATGCAGTGTTAATATAATCACTGCACCTCTAGGTGAATAGAGTTTGTAAAATAAGTTCACATATAGGGGGTTTCTGTTGTTCTGGCACCTCAGGGGCTCTGCCAATGTGACATGGCACCCTCAAACCATATGAGCAAACTCTGAACTCCAATATGGCGCCTATTCGCTTCTGAGCTTTGCACTGTGCCTTAAAAGTATTATTCCCCCACATGTGGAGTACTGGCATACTCTGGAGAAAATGAACAACACATTGTATGGTACAATTTTTCCTGTTTCCGTATGAAAATGCAAAATTTAAGACTAAAATACCATCTTTGTGGGGAAAATGTGATTTTATTATTTTCATGGCTCAAGTTTACAAACTTCAGTGAAGTACCGGGAAGTTCAAGGTGCTCACCACACATCGAAATACATTCCATGAAGGGTCTACTTTCCAAAATGGTGTAACTTGTAGAGGGTCTCCACTGTTTAAACACATCAGGGGCTCTCCAAACGGGACATGACATCCGCTAATGATTCCAGGAACTTTTACATTTAAAAAGTCAAATAATGCTCCTTCCCTTCTGAGCCATGCTGTGCGCCCAAACAGTAGTTTTCTCCGTCATATGGTGTATTGGCATGCTCAGGAGAATTTGCACTTAAAATTGTATGGTGCAATTTCTCCCGTTACCCTTATGTTCTTTGCCCCAAATGTTGCATTTTCATATTTGTGTTGAAAATGGGATTTTTTTTATTTTAGCAGCTCAAGGTTATAAACTTCTGTGAAGCACCCAAGGGTTTAATGTGCTCACCACACATCTAGATGAGTTACCTGAGGGGTCTAGTTTCCAAAATGGTGTCACATGTGGGGGATTTTTACTGTTTAGGCACACCAGGGACTCTCCAAATGTGACATGGCATCCTCCAATTTTTCCAGCAAGTTTTGCATTCGAAAATTCAAATGGCGTTCCTTCCCTTCTGAGCTCTGCTGTGCGCTCGAACAGTGGTTTTCTCATATTATATGAGCTATAGGCATGCTCAGGAGAAATTACACAACAAATTTTGGGGTCCATTTTTTCTGTTACCCTTGTCAAATAAAAAAATTTGGATCTGAAGTAATTTTTTTGTGAAAAAAAATGTTCATTTTTTTTCCACATTCGAAAAATTCCTGTGAAGCACCTGAAGGGTTAATGAACTTCTTGAATGTGGATTTGAGCACCTTGAGGGGTGCAGTTTTTAGAATAATGTCTGTTTGGGTATTTTCTGTGATACAGACCCCTCAAAGTGACTTCAAATGTGATTTGGTCCTTAAAAAAAATAAATGGTTTTGTAAATTTTGTTGGAAAAATAAAATATCGCTGGTCAACTTTTAACCATTATAAATTCCTAAACAAAAAAATTTGGGTTCCAAAATTGTGCTCCTGTATAGTAGACATGAGGGAAATGTTATTTATTAACTATTTTGTGTTACATATCTCTTTGAATTAAGGGCATGACAATTCAAAGTTTGAAATTTGCAAAATGTTCACAATTTTCGCCAAATGTTTTTTTCATAAAAAAATGCATGTCATATCAAGAAATCTTACAACTATCATGAAGTACAAATGTCCCGAAAAAAACTATTTAAGAATCACCAGGATCTATTAAAGCATTAGAGAGTTAAAACCACATAAACTGACAGTGGTCAGAATTGTAAAAACTGGCCTGGTCATTTACAGGCAAACCACCTTTGGGAGTAAAGGGGTTAACCCTTATAACTTCGTAACAAAAAAAATGATATTTCAAAAATTGTGCTGATGTAAAGTCGATGTGTGGGAAGTCTTATATGTTAACAATTTTTTGTGACATAACTCTCTGATATAAAGGCATAAAAATTAAAAGTTTGAAAATTGTAAAATTTTCCAAATTTTCATCAAATTTATAATATTTTAACAAATAAATGCTAGTCATATCAAACAATTTTACCATTATCATGGAGTACAATATGTCAAAAGAAAATATTCTCAGAATTGGTGGGATTCACTGAAGCATTTCAGAGTTATTACCACATAAAGTGGCTTTGGTCAGAATTGTGAAATTTGGTCTTGTCAGTAAGGTGAAAACAGGTTTCAGGTTGAAGGGGTTAAGAGCAAAAAAAAAATTGTACATGCTGTAAACTAATGAAGAGTGCAACACTATCTAAATCAAATGTAAAGTACAGTATATTCTATTGATAATTTAGTTCAGGCTTTTCAACACTGAAAATGGATGTCCATATAGCAACTTTCAAAGATCGGCTCTTTATTTTCTATCTGAGTGAAATCCGTAAAAACATCAGATCCCACTTAGACCAATGTTATTCTATGAGGCCACACACATGCTTGATTTTTCTCAGACCAAGGTGGTTGAGGAAAAAATTGCAGCATGTCAAAGTTTGATCTGATAATTGGATCGTACTAGGCTATACAAGTTTATGGGTGTGTGGAAATCATCGAACTGCACTTAGATTACTTTTCCATGCACTGACACAGAGGGGAAGATGAAGAAATTTTGTTTTTCTTAGACCATATTATGCTGACACTCAGATCAAATTCTGATTACAGGTTGAGTTGCATAATTTGTATAATCAGCCGACTCTCTCAGATGAGAGAATTTGCGTCCTGCCTTAAGAGTGCTCCAGAAAATCAAAATGGTGGTGGCATAGTAAAATAAGTGTATGTTCCAAGAAGGGTTTTATCAAAATAAAAATAATAAACGATATAGAGTAATTAAAAAAACAGAATAGTAATAAATTCTAAATCAGACATCGCATAAAGCACTTGTGAACAACACTTCTTAAATAATATTTAAATTTATAAATTATGATAGTTTTAAATGTGTATTAAAGATACTCTTGACATTTGATATCCTGTTTTTAAAGAATGTACCATGTTACATGAGTATTTATTTTTTTATTTAATTCTAGGAATATTTGTTTCCCCTACTTCGGGTATGAGCATTTTGAAGGATGCATTGTGCATTACATTTTTCACTGTTTAAAATAATACACAAAAAATCTCTATTCTTGTTGAAATTTCAATGAAGAAGATGAAAGATGAATTGTTAACACATTTTCAGGCTTCAGTAGGCTGAGAAGCCTTCATGTAAAGGTGTGATATGATAACTCATACCCTGGAGACACCAAAGGACGATGGGTATCCCGATAGGAAGGCAGGAGTCATAAAAGGATGCCAGGATCTCAAAATGAGGATGGAGAGTCATTTACTCTCACTAACTGCATTACATGCAATATTAAATGAAACTGTGCCATTTCTTGTCCATAAAATTTCATTTGGGAAAACATTTTATTGCTCATAGTTAGAATAAAGCCTTTCTCTGGAAGGCAGAGACAGCGAAGACAAGAAAAGGCAAGATGGCAGACAATGAGCAGTTTAATTTGATGGAATGCTACTCAGTTATGAATAATTACAAGATATTTTGCATGTTTACTGTAAAACAAGGCATAGTTAAGAAATTGATTTCTGTAAATAAGCAATGTCCTTTCATTTCTGAGTATGGAGATAATTATTGCACTTTCTGAAGCACAGATAATTTTCATTTCCAGAACATCTCATCAAAAATTTTCTTTCTTTGCAATTCATTACTTTTCTACTAGAATGCTGAAACAGCCTTTCAAAGCAAAAGGTTCTTCACATACTGTATGATCAATGGAAAATATTGTTGGAATTATTTGCATGTTTATATTTTCTAAAATATAATTGGATATGAATTTGGATTAGCCTTTCCTTTTATGATGGATGTACAGACCTTTCTACAGTTAAGAGGATTGTCCTCTACTCGGAGAACCCTTTCTGAATACCTATGTTTTCCCTTAGTAAAATAATAACACTTACTTACCGGGGCTGGTGCCGTTCAGTGTTGTCAGCTCTCCTGGAGTTTGCGTGACATTATTTTGTCAGCAATCCCTGCTGCCAATCATTATTGACTTTACTCTCTACTTCTACTGGCATAATTGAAATTGGAAGGAAGTGAGAGCTATGGTTGCTCTTTCACTTCCTCTAGATGTCTTCATTTGTCCAAAGGAGGGGAGTGCGAAGCCAGCACTGATTGACTGCAGGCGTAGCATGACATTACCTTGTCACAGGATCTTCGGGAGAATCAGTGTCATTATTGCTGGATCAGTGCCAGTGAGTATAGGTCTTATCTTACTGGTGGGAAACATAGAGGTTCAAATGGGTGTTGTCTGAGTAGTAGACAACCCCATTTACATATAGTATTATTAACTCTTGAAAGAGTATAGCAAAAAAAATCAAAGTTTCACATTTTTAGCCAATTTTTGGGGGATATCATGAGCAAAGGGGAAACAAACTGCAGCACTATTAGGATATCATGCCACAAAAGTAAACAGAAATATTTTATTTTCACATGACATTTGTTTCAGTAAAAGCAATTTACACTGTGCAAAAAACTAATTGATCATTTTACAGAATAGCTTTAAATCATTGCTAATGTAGCTCCACCATATACTTCTGTTGTAAATTGACTCATAGATGGCTGCATTCCTCTAGTAGATGTTAATATATTAGTGACAGATTTAATTTCTCTGCAAAATCAGAGCAATTTGTTGAACTTGAATTCCTCCAGATCTGCTCATCTTTAGTAAATAATTATGCATGTCAGTTTTATTATAATCTCTAGGGAGTCTTTTTCTTATTCTGTGCATCATTTTGACATTTTGCAGGTTTTGGAAACTCGAAATTATTATAAAAATTTTTTTTTCAAATGTCAGTGGATCTCATTGCATTCAGGAATTATGCACTGATCTCCCTTTTAAGGACACACACCTATCAGTGTTAATAAAATCGGTCCAATGTTGTTCCTGATAAGTCGGATGTGTCATGCAAGTATCATGCGAGTGCAATGCAATTTTTCTCACCTAACATCTGTATGACATCAGCATGACATGCGTATGCAATCCGTAAGCAATGCAATTTTAACAATAGCTTTTACATAGAGTAATTCTATATATCATTTAACCCCTTTACCCCCAAGGGTGGTTTGCACGTTAATGACCGGGCCAATTTTTACAATTCTGACCACTGTTCCTTTTTTGAGGTAATAACTCTGGAACACAAAAATTGTTGTACAATTTGTCCTGAGTACGCCGATATCCCATATGTGGGGGCAAACCACTGTTTGGGTGCATGGCAGTGCTCGGAAGGGAAGGAGCGCCATTTGACTTTTCAATGCAAAATTGATTGGAATTGAGATGGGACGCCATGTTGCATTTGGAGAGCGCCTGAAGTGCCTAAACATTGAAACCTCCCACAATTGACACCATTTTGTAAAGTAGACCCCCTAAGGAACTTATCTAGATGTGTGGTGAGCACTTTGACCCATTAAGTGATTCACAGAAGTAGAGAAAGCAGAGCCGTAAAATAAAAAAACATATTTTTTCACAAAAATTATCTTTTTGCCCCCAATTTTTTATTTTCCCAAGGGTAAGAGAAGAAATTGGACCCCAAAAGTTGTGCAATTTGTCTTGAATATGCTGATACCCCATATGTGGGGGAAACCACTGTGCACATGGCAGAGGTCGGAAGGGAAGGAGCGCCATTTGACTTTTCAATGCAAAATTGGCTGGAATTGAGATCGGATGCCATGTCGCATTTGGAGAGCCCCTAAACAGTGGAAACCCCCCAATTCTAACTGAAACCCTAATCCAACACACCCCTAACCCTAATCTCAATGGTAACCCTAAACACACCACTAACCCTGACACACCCCTAACCCTAATCCCAACCCTATTCCCAACCGTAAATGTAATCTAAACCCTAACCCTAACTTTAGCCCCAACCCTAACCCTAACTTTAGCCCCAACCCTAACCCTAACTTGTAGCCCCAACCCTAACTGTATCCCTAACCCTAGTAACAACCCTAACCCTAACCCTAGCCCTAACCCTAACCTAGCCCTAACCCTAATGGGAAAATAGAAATAAATACATTTTTAAAATTTTTTAATTTTTCATTAACTAAGGGGGTGATGAAGGGGGGTTTGATTTACTCTTTATAGCTGATTTTTTAGCGGATTTTTATGACTGGCAGCCTTCACACACTAAAAGACGCTTTTTATTGCAAAAAATTTGCGTTACTACATTTTGAGAGCTATAATTTTTCCATATTTTGGTCCACAGAGTCATGTGAGGTCTTGTTTTTTAACGGTACAAGTTGAAGTTTTTATTGGTAACGTTTTCGGGCATGTGACTTTTTTGATCACTTTTTATTCCGATTTTTGTGAGGCAGAATGACCAAAATCCAGTTATTTATGAATTTCTTTTTTTTGGGGGGGCGTTTATACCATTCCGCGTTTGGTAAAATGGATAAAGCAGTTTTATTCTTCGGGTCAGCACGATTACAGCGATACCTCATTTATATTTTTTTTTATGTTTTGGCGCTTTTATACGATGAAAACTATTTTATAGAAAAAATAATTATTTTTGCATCACTTTATTCTGAGGACTATAACTTTTTTATTTTTTTGGTGATGATGCTGTATAGTGGTTCGTTCTTTGCAGGACAAGATGTCGTTTTCAGGGGTACCATGGTTATTTATATCCATCTTTTTGATCGCGTGTTATTCCACTTTTTGTTCAGCAGTATGATAATAAAGCTTTGTTTTTTTGCCTTGTTTTTTTTACAATGTTCACTGAAGGGGTTAACTAGCAGGACAGTTTTATAGGTTGGGTCGTTACGGACGCGGCGATACTAAATATGTGAACTTCTATTTTTTTTTATTATTATTTAAATAAAGGAATGTATTGGAACAATATTTTTTTTGTTTTTTATTATTTATTTAGGATTTTTTTTTTTCACACATGAATTTTTTTTTTTTACTTTGCCCGGGGGGGGGGGGGGTAAGACATCACAATAAAGTGACAGATCGCTGATCTGACACTTTGCTGTGCACTGTTTCAGATCAGCGATTTGACATGCACAGCAGGGAGGCTTCCCGGCGCCTGCTCTAAGCAGGTGCTGGTAAGCCACCTCCCTGCAGGATGTCTGTCACATCCCCCGGCGTCAGCTTCCCGCACTGACTGTGTCAGCACCGGCCATAAAGCAGAGCACAGCAGTGACGTCACCGCTATGCTCTGCTTTACGGCCGGCGCTGACAGTCAGTGCAGGGAAGCTGATGGCGGGGGACATGACAGACATCGGAATCTGAGTATATAGTGTTTTCTTTTTTTTTTACTTTTACAATGGTTACCAGGGTAAATATCGGGTTACTAAGCGCGGCCCTGCACTTAGTAACCCAATATTTACCCTGGTTACAAGTGAACACATCGCTGGATCAGCATCACACACGCCAATCCAGCGATGACAGAGGGTGATCAGCGACCAAAAAAGGGTCCTGATCATTCCCCACGACCAACGATCTCCCAGCAGGGGCCTGATCGTTGGTCGCTGTCGCACATAAGGAGATCGTTAGAGAGATCGTTGCTACGTCACAAAAAGCGTGACGTTGCAACGATATCGTTAACGATATCATTATGTGTGAAGGTACCTTAACAAAGGAATGTAAATGACCAGTCATTTGTTATCTTCTAAACAAAGGACCTTTGACATTCAAGGATGAGAGGCAACTAATCAGTACTTCCCCAGAAATGTTATCTTGTATATGTTTATTGTAGGTTGTTAAGTCCCCATGCTTTTGGGATAAAAAGATGACTGAATATTGTGGAAGGGTGAGACACACATGCAGCAGAGAATGGAGATACAGAGACAGAGAGCGCCTGATGACTTCTACCATAATAATGTAATGTATGAATAATGTTATTTTATTGCTTTTAGTGACTGTTTATTTCTTATCATTTATTATGTAAATACATCTTTTGTTTACTCAATTCTCATGTGAGTATTTATTATTCATCACAATCCTTGAATCCGTTACAAAACAAAGTGGTGTCAGAAGTGGGATTGTTTTGAATAAAAATGTTTGCACAATTGAATAAGTTTGTTAAGAATAGGAAAGCAGTTGAGAGCAGTGTCAGATCCTTGCCAGAATGGATGTTATCAGGAACGTGGACCTCAATGGTATGGGAATGTAACAAGTATATGGGGGGGGCAGCGCTTATGAAATCCCCAGGATGTGACTGCCAAATTTGATCTCTCAAGTTATGATGCAAAGGAACAGAAATCAGCAGCAGCCATTGGATGGGTCTGTGTTCAGGCACTTCAAAGTTTGCAGGAGGAGATTGATAACTTGCATTTAGAGCTGCATACAGCTATAGAGCAAAGGATTAGCTTGCAATCAGCCTTGAGAGACCAAATGAAACAGCATGGCAATATGCAAAGGAATTTGAAGCATATGTTGTAAAAAATAGGAATACGCGTAGATGCAGGAGAAGGCAGCAGCCTGTGTCAGACTCTTTTACAAGATGGGTCAGCACCATGATCACTTGTGAACAATAATCATATTTGCCAGACTTGGACGGCTCTGACAGTGAGACAAATGACATAGAAATGCATTTCAGACCATTTGTAATAACAAAGACCAAGAGAGAAGTCACCCAACATAGTGGAGATAGGATGGATGCAGGAAATGCAGCTACTGGAGCAGAGGCTGCAGTGACAGAGGAAAATAGGGGGTATTACAGCAGGAGAGCTAACAGAGTTAGCTACAAGGTACAGCAGCAAGCAGAACATTTGTTAACATGGACATAGTAATTTGGCGCTAAGTATTTACTGGTGTCAATATAGGACACTGACCCTGACTATTTTAACTAGCATCATACATGTCAACAAATTGGTATTGTCAGTGCCAGGCATTGAAGGATGTCAGCGCATAGACTAAACATTGTTGGAGCTGTGAGAGATAATTTTGAAAGTGGTAGAGCACTGTTTTGAGCTGGGGGGGGAACTCTCTTGTGGCCGGCGGTACAGGCCCAGGGCCCTTCATGTTACAACGGTGTGTCTGACGTTGGGTGCGCGCCACCACCGCCAGAGACACTTTATTGTACTATGAGGGACCCAGTGGCAGTACCGTCGACCAAAAGTGGGCACACCCACCTCTTCAGACAAACGGCACTCTCACGGGTGCTTGCGCCAAGTGGCGAGACCACGGCCCCGTGGGGGGAGTTAGCCCATTTAGGGAGGTGTAAACATGTCGTATGCTGGACAAACAGCTGCTGAAAATTAAGAGATTGGAACAGTCAGTAAGACCAGTCCACAAGCAAGACCTTTTTATAGGAAAGCTAGGTGTCAGTCGGGAAAGGTGGGGCAAAATAATTAGAAATCCATGAGTGGTTCATTTTAATGAAGGTTATATCATCAACATTTTGGGTAGCCAGACGAGTCCTTTTTTTGGTCAATATTGAACCAGCAGCACTGAATACTCTTTCTGATAGCACACTAGCTGCTGGGCAAGCAAGCTCCTGCAATGCATATTCTGCCAATTCAGGCCAGGTGTCTATTTTGGATGCCCAGTAATCAAATGGGAATGACGGTTGAAGGAGAACATCGATAAGGGATGAAAAATAGTTATTAACCATATTGGACAAATGTTGTCTCCTGTCAACTGATGCTGCAGTACCTGTCCTGTCTGCGGTCATTGTGAAATCACTCTACAACCTGGTCAGAAAACCCCTCTGTCCAACGCCACTTCTGATTTGTGCAACTCTAACACCTCTGCCCTGTTGCCCCCTGCAGCTTGTGTGAGAACCATCACCTGCGCTGTGTGCTGGGAATGCCTGAATCAAATGGTCTACAAGAGTTGCTTGTTTGGTTGCTAATATTTGTTCGAGGTTCTCATGTGGCATGATATTTTGCAATTTGACTTTATAGCGAGGATTAAGGAGGCAGGCCAACCAGTAATCATCATCGGTCATCATTTTAATAATGCGTGGGTCCCTTTTGAGGATACGTAAGGCATAATCCACCATGTGGGCCAAAGTTCCAGTTGTCAAATCTGCGGTTGTGCTGGGTTGAGGGGCAGTTTCAGGCAAATCTACGTCACTTGTCTCCCTCAAAAAACCTGAACCCGGCCTTGCAATGCCACCAGTTGCTATTGGCCCCGGAGAAGCTTCCTCATTCAAAAAATACTCATCCCCACCATCCCCCTCATCCTCCTCCTCTACGCCCGCTACCTCGTCCTGTAGACTGCCCTGACCAGACAATGGCTGACTGTCATCAAGGCTTCCCTCTTCTTCGGCTGCAGACGCCTGCTCCTTTATGTGCATCAAACTTTGCATCAGCAGACACATTAGGGGGATCCTCATGCTTATTATGGCGTTGTCTGCACAAACCAGCCGTGTGCATTTCTCAAAACACTGAAGGACTTGACACAGGTCTTGTACCTTCGACCACTGCACACCTGACAACTCCATGTCTGCCATCCAACTGCCTGCCCGTGTATGTGTATCCTCCCACAAATACATAACAGCACGCCTTTGTTCGCACAGTCTCTGAAGCATGTGCAGTGTGGAGTTCCACCTTGTTGCAACGTCGATGATTAGGCGATGCTGGGAAAGGTTCAAAGACCGCTGATGGTTCTGCATACGGCTGGAGTGCACGGGCAAACGGCGGATATGCGAGCAAAGTCTGCGCACTTGGAGGAGCAGGTCAGGTAACCCCGGATAACTTTTCAGAAAGCACTGCACCACCAGGTTTAAGGTGTGAGCCAGGCAAGGAATGTGTTTCACTTGTGAAAGGGCTATGGCAGCCATAAGATTCCTTCCGTTATCACTCACTACCTTGCCTGCCTCAAGATGTACAGTGCCCAGCCATGACTGAGTTTCATTCTGCAAGAACTTGGACAGAACTTCTGCGGTGTGTCTGTTGTTGCCCAAACACTTCATTGCCAATACAGCCTGCTGACGCTTGCCACTAGCTGTCCCATAATGGGACACCTTGTGTGCAACAGTGGCAGCTGCGGATGGAGTGCTCGTGCAACTGCGGTCTGTGGACAAGCTCTCGCTTCTGCAGGAGGATGAGGAGGAGGAGGAGGGGGCGAACGGCTACAGCCAACTGTTTCCTAGACCGTGGGCTAGGCAGAACTGTCCCAATATTGCTGTCCCCTGTGGACCCTGCATCCACCACATTAACCCAGTGTGCCGTGATGGACACGTAACGTCCCTGGCCATGCCTACTGGTCCATGCATCTGTTGTCAGGTGCACCTTTGTACTCACAGATTGCCTGAGTGCATGGACGATGCGGTCTTTTACATGCTGGTGGAGGGCTGGGATGGCTTTTCTCAAAAAGAAGTGTCGACTGGGTAGCTCGTAGCGTGGTTTAGCGTAGTCCATCAGGGCTTTGAAAGCTTCGCTTTCAACTAACCGGTAGGGCATCATCTCTAATGAGATTAGTCTAGCAATGTGGGCGTTCAAACCCTGTGTACGCGGATGCGAGGATGAGTACTTCCTTTTCCTAACGAGAGTCTCATGTAGGGTGAGCTGGACTGGAGAGCTGCAGATCGTGGAACTAGTGGGGGTGCAGGTGGACATGGCAGACTGAGAGAGGGTTGGAGATGGTATTCTTGCTGGTGCCCTACATGCAGTGTTTTCTACTACGAAACTGGTGATTCCCTGACTGCTTTGGCCTGGTGACGAAATCTGCACATTTACTGCAGGTGGTGTGGGAAATGGTGGGCTTACAGTGAGGGAAGGGATGTAGCGTTGCTAACTAGCTTCATTGGCCGAGGGTGCTACAACCTTAAGGGATGTTTGGTAGTGAGTTGTTATGACCTTGTGGTCGGGACAATAATGGACCTGGTGGTTAAGAGCACACGGAATGACCTGATAGTTACTGATAATAAAGGACGAGCTCTGGGACGTGGGAACTCTGCTGACCGCAATCCCTAATCCTATCAAACACACTAGAAATAGCCGTGGATTGCGCCTAACGCTCCCTATGCAACTAGGCACAGCCTAAGGAACTAGCTAGCCCTGAAGGTAGAAAAATAAAGCCTACCTTGCCTCAGAGAAATTCCCCAAAGGAAAAGGCAGCCCCCCACATATAATGACTGTGAGTAAAGATGAAAATACAAACACAGAGATGAAATAGATTTAGCAAAGTGAGGCCCGACTTACTGAACAGACCGAGGATAGGAAAGGTTACTTTGCGGTCAGCACAAAAACCTACAAAAAGACCACGCAGAGGGCGCAAAAAGACCCTCCGCACCGACTCACGGTGCGGAGGCGCTCCCTCTGCGTCCCAGAGCTTCCAGCAAGCAAGACAACAATAGAAATAGCAAGCTGGAAAGAAAAATAGCAAACCAAAGAAATACAAGCTGGAACTTAGCTTCTGTTGGGAAGACAGGTCACAAGAACGATCCAGGAGTGAACTAGACCAATACTGGAACATTGACAGGTGGCATGGAGCAAAGATCTAAGTGGAGTTAAATAGAGCAGCAGCTAACGAATTAACCTCGTCACCTGTGGAAGGAAACTCAGAAACCCCCACCAGAGGAAGTCCATGGACACAACAGTGAGTCCAGGCTTGCAAATGCATGGTGGTTAAATGTCTACGCATGCAACTTGTATTTAGACTTTTAAGATTCTGACCTCTGCTTAAGGTAGTTGAACATTTTTGACAGAAAACTTTGCGCTGATCATTTGGATGTTGTTTAAAAAAATGCCAGACTGCACTCTTTCTACTATCGGATAACTTTTCAGGCATTGCAGACTGAGCTTTTTTAACCGGATGGCCACGCTGTCCTACAACTGGTTTTGGTTTTGCCACGCGTTTTTGGCCAGATACGGGTCTGGCAGATTGAACCTGTTGCGATGTTGATGCCTGCTGTGGCTCCTCCTCCTCCGCTTCAGAGCTACTGCTGCCTGCACCCTGTTCCCCCAATGGCTGCCAATCAGGGTCAACAACTGGGTCATCTATGACCTCTTCTTCTATCTCGTGTGCAACTTCGTCTGTGTCACCGTGTAAGCCGGTGGTATAGCGTTCGTGACAGGGCACCATAGTCTCATCAGGGTCTGATCCTGGATCAGTACACTGCGAGGGCAATGTTCTGGTCTGAGTCAAAGGAACATCATAGTAATCTGGCTGTGGCTGTGCATCTGTGCACTCCATGTCCGATTCAACTTGTAATGGGCATGGCCTGTTAACTATTTCACTTTCTAACCCAGGAACGGTATGTGTAAAGAGCTCCATGGAGTAACCCGTTGTGTCGCATCCTTCTCTGTTGTTCTTGGTGAAGAAGACAAGGAAGCGACTTGTCCCTGACCGTGAACATTCACTAACGATGTGCTGCTTTTACATTTAGCAGTTTAAGAAGAGGAGGCAAAAGAGCTAGAGGCTGAGTCAGCAAGAAAAGCCAAAACTTGTTCTTGCTGCTGCGGCTTTAAAAGCGTTTTTCCTACTCCCAGAAAAGGGAGCGTTCGAGGACTTGTGTAGCCAGACGACGAACCTGGCTCAACAACTCGAGACTTAGCTATATTGCTTTTCCCACGACCACCTGATGCTCCACCACCACTACCATCATTACCAGCTGGCAATGACCGCCCACGGCCACGACCTCTTCCACCAGACTTCCTCATTGTTTGAAAAGCGTAACCAAACTAACGGTATTTGTTACTGTAAAACCAGTTACAAGGTGAACTCAAACTTCTGTTGGATTTATATATCCCTTTATAGGTGGGTGAGACTGCAGGGAAAATCAGGCCCAATGTATAACAGTACACAGCTTCAGTGGCAGACAGATATGCCACTAACAGGACTGACGCAGATGCAGACACTACCAATAAAAATCTTCCCCTTTTTATTTTTTCTGGGAGAATATTGAAGAAATGTGGCCCACTCTTATACAGTATATGTTCTGTGGCATAAAATGAAAGACAGATGCCACACACACACGACTAGCACTGAGGCAGAAATGCCAATATTAATCTCCCACTTTTTTTGTAACTTTATTGTGGGAGAATTGTTGTGAATTCTGTGGCAGAGCTCCCTCCTGTGGTCACAAGTGGTACTTCGGCTGATTCTCTCTGTGAGCTTCTCTTGGTGGAGGGAAGTGGTACTGCGGCTTCTGAGTTTCCTCCCTCATGTGATCTGGTGAGGTCGTTAGGTGCTTCTCTACTTAACTCCACCTAATGCTTTGATCCTGGCTTCCTGTCAATGTTCCAGTGTTGGACTTGCTTTTCCCTGGATCATTCCTGTGGCCTGCTGCTCTGCATAGCTAAGTTCTTCTTTGCTATTTGTTTGCTATTTTTTCTGTCCAGCTTGTCTAATTTGTTGCTGGAAGCTCTGGGACGCAAAGGGTGTACCTCCATGCCGTTAGTTCAGTACGGAGGGTCTTTTTGCCCCCTTTGCGTGGTTTTCTTTAGGGTTTTGTGTAGACCGCAAAGTTACCTTTTCTATCCTCGATCTGTTAAGAAAGTCGGGCCTCACTTTGCTGAATCTATTTCATCTCTACGTTTGTCTTTTCATCTTAACTCACAGTCATTATATGTGGGGGGCTGCCTTTTCCTTTGGGGTATTTCTCTGAGGCAAGGTAGGCTTATTTTCTATCTTCAGGCTAGTTAGTTTCTCAGGCTGTGCCGAGTTGCATAGGCAGAGTTAGGCGCAATCCACGGCTGCCTCTAGTGTTGTTTGGAGAGGATTAGGGATTGCGGTCTGCAGAGTTCCCACGTCTCAGAGCTCGTTCTATGATTTTGGGTTATTGTCAGATCACTGTATGTGCTCTGACCGCTATGTCCATTGTGGTACTGAATTGCCTTTCATAACAGAGAATTGTCAAGAAATCAGGCCCAGTGTTACACACTAGGTTTTCTGTGGCACAAAATAAAAGACAGATGCCACACACACGACTGGCACTGAGGCAGAATTGCCAATCTTAATCTCCCACTATTTTTTATTTCCTGGGAGAATTTTAAACAAATCTGGCCCAGTATTACACACTAGGTTTTCTGTGGCACAAAATTAAAGACAGATGCCACACACACGACTGGCACTGAGGCAGAAATGCCAATCTTAATCTCCCACTTTTTTTGTAACTTTATTGTGGGGGAATTGTCAAGAAATCAGGCCCAGTGTTACACACTAGGTTTTCTGTGGCACAAAATAAAAGACAGATGCCACACACACGACTGGCACTGAGGCAGAATTGCCAATCTTAATCTAGCCCTAATTTTTTTTTATTTATTGGAGAATTGGCAAGAAATCAGGCCCACTGTTAGACTGTATGTTTTCTGTGGCAAAAAATGAGAGACAGATGCCACACACAGGACTGGCACTGAGGCAGAAATGCCAATCTTAATCTCCCACTATTTTTTTTTCCTGGGAGAATTTTAAAAAATCTGGCCTAGTATTACACACTAGGTTTTCTGTGGCACAAAATTAGAGACTGATGTCACACACAGCACTGCCACTGAGGCAGAATTGCCAATCTTAATCTCCCACTATTTTTTTTTTATTTATGGGAGAATTGGCAAGAAATCAGACCCACTGTTAGACTGTATGTTTTCTGTGGCACAAAATGAGAGACAGATGCCACACACAGGACTGGCACTGAGGCAGAAATGCCAATCTTAATCTCCCACTATTTTTTTTTCCTGGGAGAATTTAAAAAAAAATCTGGCCCAGTTTTACACACTAGGTTTTCTGTGGCACAAAATGAGAGACAGATGCCACACACAGGACTGGCACAGAGGCAAGAATGGCCAATCTTAATCTCCCACTATTTTTTTTTTCTGGGAGAATTGTCAAAAAATCTGGCCCAGTATTACACACTAGGATTTCTGTGGCACAAAATTAAAGACAGATGCCACACACACGACTGGCACTGAGGCAGAAATGCCAATCTTAATCTCCCACTATTTTTGCAACTTTATTGTGGGAGAATTGTCAAGAAATCAGGCCCAGTGTTACACACTAGGTTTTCTGTGGCACAAAATAAAAGACGGATGCCACACACACGACTGGCACTGAGGCAGAATTGCCAATCTCAATCTCCCACTATTTTTTTTTTTATGGGAGAATTGGCAAGAAATCAGGCCCACTGTTAGACTGTATGTTTTCTGTGGCACAAAATGAGAGACAGATGCCACACACAGGACTGGCACTGAGGCAGAAATGCCAATCTTAATCTCCCACTATTTTTTTTTTCCTGGGAGAATTTAAAAAAAATCTGGCCCAGCATTACACACTAGGTTATCTGTGGCACAAAATGAGAGACAAATGCCACACACATGACTTACACAGAGGCGGAATGGCCAATCTTACTCTCCCACTATTTTTTTTTCTGGGAGAATTTAAAAAAAATCTGGCCCAGTATTACACACTAGGTTTTCAGTGGCACAAAATTAAAGACAGATGCCACACACACAACTGGCACTGAGGCAGAAATGCCAATCTTAACCCCTTTCTGACCTCGGACGGGATAGTATGTCCGAGGTCAGATCACCTGCTTTGATGCAGGGCTCTGCGGTGAGCCCGCATCAAAGCCGGGACATGTCAGCTGTTTTGAACAGCTGACATGTGCCCATAATAGGCGCGGGCAGAATCGCGATCAGCCCGCACCTATTAACTAGTTAAATGCCGCTGTCAAACGCAGACAGCGGCATTTAACTACCGCTTCCGGCCAGGCGGCCAGAAATGACGTCATCGCCGACCCCCGTCACATGATCGGCGTGGTCGGCGCTCACAGCACACCTCCATTTCTGCTACATAGCAGCGATCAGCAGATCGCTGCTATGTAGCAGAGGCGATCGAGTTGTGCCTGCTTCTAGCCTCCCATGGAGGCTATTGAAGCATGGCAAAAGTAAAAAAAAAAAAAGTTAAAAAAATAAAAAAAATATAAAAGTTTAAATCACCCCCCTTTCGCCCCAATCAAAATAAATCATTAAAAAAAATCAAATCTACACATATTTGGTATCACCGCGCTCAGAATCGCCCGATCTATTAATTAAAAAAAGAATTAACCTGATCGCTAAACGGCGTAGCGAGAAAAAAATTTGAAACGCCAGAATTACGTTTTTTAGGTCGCCGCGACATTGCATTAAAATGCAATAATGGGCGATCAAAAGAACATATCTGCACCAAAATGCTATCTTTAGAAACGTCATCTCGGCACGCAAAAAATAAGCCCTCAACCGACCTCAAGATCACGAAAAATGGAGACGCTACGAGTATCGGAAAATGGCGCAATTTTTTTTTCTTTTACCAAAGTTTGGAATTTTTTTTCACCACTTAGATAAAAAATAACCTAGTCATGTTAGGTGTCTATGAACTCGTACTGACCTGGAAAATCATAATGGCAGGTCAGTTTTAGCATTTAGTGAACCTAGCAAAAAAGCCAAGCAAAAAACAAGTGTGGGATTGCACTTTTTTTGCAATTTCTCCGCACTTGGAATTTTTTTCCCGTTTTCTAGTACACGACATGCTAAAACCAATGATGTTGTTCAAAAGTACAACTCGTCCCACAAAAACAAGCCCTCACATGGCTAAATTGACGGAAAAATAAAAGAGTTATGGCTCTGGGAAGGAGGGGAGTGAAAAATGAACACAGAAAAACGAAAAATCCCAAGGTCATGAAGGGGTTAATCTCCCACTATTTTTGCAACTTTATTGTGGGAGAATTGTCAAGAAATCAGGCCCAGTGTTACACACTAGGTTTTCTGTGGCACAAAATAAAAGACAGATGCCACATACACGACTGGCACTGAGGCAGAATTGCCAATCATAATTTCCCACAATTTTTTTTCCTGGGAGAATTTAAAAAAAATCTGGCCTAGTATTACACACTAGGTTTTCTGTGGCACAAAATTAGAGACAGATGTCACACACAGCACTGGCAATAAGGCAGAATTGCCAATCTTAATCTCCCACTATTTTTTTTTCCAGGGAGAATTATAAAAAAATCAGGCCCATTATTACACACTAGGTTTTCTGTGGCACAAAATTAAAGACAGATGCCACACACACAACTGGCACTGAGGCAGTATTGCCAATCTTAATCTCCCACTATTTTTTTTTTATTAATGGGAGAATTGGCAAGAAATCGGGCCCACTGTTAGACTGTATGTTTTCTGTGGCACAAAATGAGAGACAGATGCCACACACAGGACTGGCACTGAGGCAGAAATGCCAATCTTAATCTCCCACTTTTTTTGTAACTTTATTGTGGGAGAATTGTCAAGAAATCAGGCCCAGTGTTACACACTAGGTTTTCTGTGGCACAAAATTAAAGACAGATGCCACACACACGACTGGCACTGAGGCAGAATTGCCAATCTTAACCTCCCACTATTTTTTTTTTATTTATGGGAGAATTGGCAAGAAATCAGGCCCACTGTTAGACTGCATGTTTTCTGTGCCAGAAAATGAGACACAGATGCCACACACAGGACTGCCACTGATGCAGATTTGCCAATTTTAATCTGCACCCTTTTTTTTTTTTCAGGGAGACTAGTGAATAAATCTGGGCCACTGTATTAGAGTATATTTTCTGTGGCAGAAAGTGGCTTGAAGAGATATAACGAAAAAAAAAAGGGACTGTCCTACAATTACTATCTCCCTGCAGTAATCTCAGCAAAGTATGGCAGGCAGCAATAACAAGGAGTGGACTGCTGCACAAAAAAGTCAAATGTGTGGACAAACAAACAAGATAGCTGTGCAGAAAGGAAAGAGCAACAGGATTTGTGCTTTGAAAAAAGTAGTTGGTTTGCACAGCGGCGTACAAACAGCAATGCAGCTATCAGGGAGCCTTCTAGGGCAACCCAATGAGCTACAGCGCTGAGGAAAAAAAATGTAGCCTCCACTGTCCCTGCAAACAAAAGGTGGTGTTGGACAGTGGAAATCGCTACAGCACAAGCGGTTTGGGGGCTAATGTACCCTACCTAACGCTATCCCTGCTTCTGACGAAGCGGCAGCAACCTCTCCCTATGCTCAGATCAGCAGCAGTAAGATGGCGGTCAGCGGAAATGCCCCTTTATGGCCCCTGTGACGCTGCAGAAAGCAAGCCAATCACTGTAATGCCCTTCTCTAAGATGGTGGGGACTGAGACCTATGTCATCATGCTGCCCACACTCTGCGTCCACCTTCATTGGCTGAGAAATGGAGCTTTTCGCGTCATTGAAACGCGACTTTGGCGCGAAAGTCGCGTACCGCGTGGCCGACCCCACACAGGGATCGGGTCGGGTTTCATGAAACCCAACTTTGCCAAAAGTCGGCGACTTATGAAAATGACCCATTTGTTTCGCTCAACCCTAATCCAAAGTGTTGCTTTAAGATTAAAGTAAATTTTGCATTTCATTTGGAAATAAAGGACCCAGAGTCTGGGGAAGCATAGAGAGACACACAATACAAGCTGCTTGAGGTCTAGTGTGAAGTTTCTGCAATCAGTGATGGCTTGGGGAGCCAAGCATTATACACAGTTACAAACTATATTGAGTCGCCCATCCGGGCAGGGCAGTACCGCTATCGGTATCGGTTTCGGTTGCAATTAAAGGGGGGGTCACAGTGGCAGTGACCTGGTCCGTGGCCCTGGGTGCCCAAGTATAAGGGGTTGAGGAAATAATGAAAGTTTGTGACGCCACCTGTGGTTTTCAGTCAAAGGTGACCAACGTTGCTTAAAGAGGTCCTCTGGGGGTGATGGTGCTGCAGCAAAGATGGTGTCGCTTTCCACAGGTGAAGCGGGGTCCTCGGGCTCCCGGTGTGTTTGGCAGGGATGGTGAATGCCGGCAAATAAATGGAGGACACAATGTTGCAGTCTTTACCTGGTTAACTGGTGTTAAGCAGCCTCAGTCAAGGGTACCAGCAACAAGTGTAGATGGAGTCCAGGCAGCCTGAAGACAAGTGGAAATCCCTTTGACAGGTCATTTTGGGAGCCTTCCACTATGCGCTGGTCTGTAGTCCCTTGCTGCCTGAAGTTGTCTAACAAGGTCCTCTTTTTCCCCTGTCCAAGGACTGTACCTGCACGGTAGGCAACTTGAGCCATCTCTTTGGGGTCTCTGTCCACAATGACTCCAGGCTCTGATTGCTGCTGTACCTCAGGTATTATGTGGGCAAGTCCCTTTTAGTTTCTTGCCCTACGGTTATGCCATGGGACCTGTAGTTCATCACGACCTCGGGCTCCCGGTGCCCGTTTTCTGTGCTCCACTTAGAAAGGCCCAGTTTCAGGCCTTCTCCTCCAGCTCCTAAGTCTTTCTGTGCTCCCTCACTGTCTGCTACCAACTGTCAACTCTCTGCTTGTCTGCACCAGACTAACTGACTCCTCCTCACGACCAAGAGGTAAATAGGGAAGTTTCCCTTAAACCGGGTTTAGAGCTCCCCCTTCTGGCCTGGAGTCAGAAAGTTTTGCATGTAAGATTACCTGCCAAAGGGATCCCTCCTGTCTCCAGGCATGGCACTACCCTCCCCGAGAGGAAGGCAGCACCAATGTGGTACCCAATCTCTTGGGGTGCCACATTCTCCCCCTGTTAAATCCAATATTCTTTGACTGAGAAAAGAAATCATAAACAAACAGGTTAAGAAAGATGCAAACATTTTGAAAAACATTTCAAAATCGTGATATACTCACCCTCTGATGGCCCCGGAGTCTTCCTGCCCCTCAGCGCTGCACGCGGCCGCTTCGGCTCCTGTAGATGGTGTGTGTGAAGGATCTGCGATGACGTCGCGGTCACGTGACCGCGACGTCATCGAAGGTCCTGCACACACACCATCTATAGGAACGGAATCAGCTGAGGAGATCGGCTGTTTGCAGTAGGTGAGTATAACCATTTTTTATTTTTTTAAATTTTTTTTAACGTTCTATCTTTTACTATTGATGCGGCATAGGCAGCATCAATAGTAAAAAGTTGGTCACACTTGTCAAACATTATGTTTGACAAGTGTGACCAACCTGTCAATCAGTTTTCTAAGCGATGCTACAGATCGCTTGGAAACGCTAGCATTCTGCAAGCTAATTATGCTTGCAAAATGCTAGTTTTCTGCGGGAATATGCATGCCATTTCCGCATGCAATATACCCGCGGCAGGAGGCGCAGAATTGCTGTGGAAATTTCCGCGGCAATTCTGCAACGTGTGCACTTAGCCTAACAGTTCCTTCCTCTATATCCAGCCAGGATTTCACTTCTCTTTGAGCTGCGCCAATTAATTGACCAATTAAGATGTTAACCTTTTGATATTCTCTCAGGGAATATACTTCAAATAAGCTGCAGAGCCTTTCCTTAAAGTCACTCAACATATGGGACTCCCCTGAATATTGTGACAGCGAGGCCGCTCCTGGTATATAGGGCATGGATAGCGGTATTATAGGAGCTGTTACAGTGGCACGGTCTGGCTAGTTTGCATGACCTGTGGGCACTGTGGGGCCTGGTGGTATTATGGGACCTGCGGCTGTGTCCGCAGCAGGGCCTAGGGGCGTCATGGGGCCTGCGGCTGCGACCGCCGCCAGTTCTCCCCCCGGGTCGGACATGTTCCTTCCCCCATGCTAACCTTGCAGAGGCCTGACGTCTCTTCTTCGGAGTCTGCAGTGGTTCATCCTGTGCACGGTCAGGTGCTTCTCCTGGTCCTCCTTCTGGGACTTCCGGCGTCCTCACTTGCGGCTCTTCTGCATGGCGTCCTCTCTTGCAGCTCTCCTGTCAGCACAGCACCTGCTTCTTCTTCGCTCTCTCTCTTCAGGCTCCACCCATGATGAAACACCCCTCTTTTCCTGCGCTCCTCGCGGCGCTCTTTATGGCAGCCGTTTTTGGTGGCTATTTTGAAAATAAAGGGCGTGCACCGTGTGATGCAGTTATGGCGATGTTTTGATGGCGATGTTTTAAAAGCTCATTAAAGTCTCTGGCACACAATTTAATAAAGTCTCTCTTTTAAGTAATGATTCTTAGGCACACAAGACCCTCTTCAATGGGTCAGTCTATCCTGTTTGTGATGCCAAGTTGAGTCGCCCATCAGGACAGAGGGGATACTCGGTACCGGATCTGGTCATAATTAAAGGGGTGGTCATGGTGGCAGCGACCTGGTCCATGGCCCTGGGCGCCCAAGTAAAAGGTACGGTCGTAAAGGAGTTGAGGAAATAATTAAAGTTTGTGACGCCACCTGTGGTTTTCGGTCAGAGGTGACCAACGCTACTTAAAAGGGTCATCTGGGGGCGATGGTGCTGCAGCAAAGATGGTGTTGCTTCCCACAGGTGAAACGGGGTCCTCAGGGCTCCCGGTGTGTTTGGCAGTGTTTTTAAATGCCGGCAAATAAATGGAGGACACAGAGTTGCAGTCTTTACCTGGTTAACTGGTGTTAAGCAGCCTTAGTCCAGGGTACCGGCAACAGGTGAAGATGGAATCTAGGCAGCCTGAAGACAAGTGGAAATCCCTTTGACAGGTAAGTTTAAGAGCCTTCCACTATGCGCTGGTCTGTAGTCCCTTGCTGCCTGTAGTTGTCCAACAAGGTCCTCTTTTTCCCCTGTCCAGGGACAGTACCTGCACGGTAGGCAACTTGAGCTGGATCTTTGGGGTCTCTGTCCACAGTGACTCCAGGCTCTGATTGCTGCTGTACCTCAGGTATTATGTGGGCAAGTCCCTTTTAGTTTCTTGCCCTCCGGTTCTGCCATGGGACTTTTAGTTCCTCACGACCTCGGACTCCCGGTGCCCGGTTTCTGTGCTCAGCTTAGAGAGACCCAGCCGCAGGCCTCCTCTAGCCCTTAAAGTATTTCTGTGCTCCTTCACTGTCTGCTACCAACTGTCAACTCTCTGCTTGTCTGCACCAGACTAACTGACTCCTCCTCCAGACCAGGATGTATATAGGGAAGTTTCCCTTAAACCGGGTTTAGAGCTCCCCCTTCTGGCCTGGAGTCACAAAGTGTTGCATGTAAGATGACCTGCCAACAGGATGCCTCCTGTCTCCAGTCATGGCACTACCTTCCTCGAGAAGAAGGCAGTACCATTGTGGTACCCAAACTCCTGGGGTGCCACATTATCATACTGTGTATAATGTTTGTGATGTGTGATGTATTACGGTTCTCTCTTTGCGGCTTCTCCACATTAACTATACCATTTTGTATACAATAATTATAGCATTTCCACTATATTGGCAAATATTTTCTATTGACCCTGTATTATTCATAACTAGATGGTGGCCCGATTCTAACGCATCGGGTATTCTAGAATATGCATGCCCATGTAGTATATTGCCCAGCCACGTAGTATATTGCCCAGCCACATAGTATTTTGCCCAGTCACGTAGTATATTGCCCAGCAATGTAGTATATTGCCCAGCAACGTAGTATATTGCCCAGTCACGTATTGCACAGCCACATAGTATATAGCACAGCCCACATAGTACGGTATATTGCCCAGCCACATAGTATATAGCAGAGCCACGTAGTATATTGGCCAGTCAAGTAGTATATTGCCCAGCACAGAGCCACGTAGTATAGAGACTTAAAAAAAACATATACTCACCTATAGCCCGTTGAAGTCCTGCTATACTTATCCTCCGTCGCCTTTCTTGCTCCTCTCCATGCTCCCGGGACCGCTCCATTGCATGTGGCAGCTTGAGGTCCCGTCCCAGGGCTGGTGTGAGCAGGACCTATGATGACGTCGCGGTCACATGACTGTGATGTCACGGCAGGTCCTTGTCGCACACCAGCCCTGGGATGGGAGCGGAAGCTGCCGCTTGCAATGGAGCGGTCCCGGGAGCGTGGAGAGGAGCGAGAAAGGTGGAGGATGGTGAGTATAGCAGGTTTTTTGTTTTTTATTATTTTTATTATTTTTAACATGACATATTTTTACTATTGATGCCGCATAGGCAGCATCAATAGTAAATAGTTGGGGACACACAGGGTTAATAGCAGCGGTAACGGTGTGCGTTACACCGCGGGCCGTTACCGCTGCCATTAACCCTGTGTGAGCGGTGAGTGGAGGGGATTACGGAGCGGGCGCTGGGCAGTGAGTTCAGGGGAGTAGGGGAGGGACTAATCGGACTGTGGCCGTCGCTGATTGGTCGCGGCAGCCATGACGGGCATCTGCCGAGACCAATCAGTGAATGAATAACCGTGACAGAAGGACAGACAGACAGACGGAAGTACCCCTTAGACAATTATGTATATAGATTGTAAATACTTTAGTTATGAAGGTCGCTATAGATCAAAACATCTACTGTATGTACTGAACTTTATTAAATTTTCACCTAATTCATGTAGTGTGTGTCAAGTTTTCTTATAATTTCAAATGGCTTTGGATCCTACTTGAGCACCACATAAATAGTAGTGTTAATGATCTTTGTTGAAATAACTGTGTTTTATCAAGACCAAAGTCAGCGCAGCCATCTACCAGGAAATTTTACAGCACTTCCTGCTTTCCTCTGACCACAGGCTTTTTGGAGATGGAAATTTCATTCTCCAGCAGGACTTGGTACTTGTCACACACTGCCAAAAGTACCAATACCTGGTTTAAAAATAACAGAATCACTGTACTTGAATGGCCAGTAAACTTGCCTGACTTTAACCCCATAGAGAATCTATGGGGTATTGTCAAGAGGAAGATGAGAGACACCAGACCCCACAATTCAGATGCACTGAAGGCTATTATCAAAGCAACCTGGGATTCCTCAGCAGTGCCACAGGCTGATCGCCTCCATGCCACACTGCATTGATGCAGTAATTGATGCAAACGGAGCCCCGACCAAGTATTGAGCGCATTTACTGAACATACATTTCAGTAGGCCAACATTTTGGATTTTAAAATCATTTTTCAAGCTGGTGTTTATTCTAATTTACTGAGATAATGACTTTTGGAGTCTCATTAGCTGTAAGTCATAGTCATCAACATTAACAGAAATAAATACTTGAAATAGATCACTCCGATTGTATTGACTCTATATAATGAGTTTTTGTATTGAAGAACTGAAATAAATAAACTTTTTGATGATATTCTAATTTTGTGAGAAGCATCTGTACTGTATATAACCCTCAAAAGTGCATAGCGTTTTTGAGTCTAGGAGTACCAATACATGACAATTTGAACAAAATATGTATGAATCCAGACATTATGTCTAATACAGCATGTACCCGAGTCCCTTATTATTGACAATTCTTGCTTTTATCATAAATTACACTGAAATTTTCTATTTTTTAATAAAATAATCAATTTTATTTTCTTAAATTATGTTTTTTTTAAATTCCTTTTAAAATTTTGCCTATATACAAGTTGTTAAACAGGAAAAATTGTTTCTTAACATTTTTTTCCTGTAAAATGCAATTTATCTTTATCCTTTCTGTCACTAATTAAAGTGGAGTGCAAATGTAACACCATTGGTCACAGCAGCGATCTGGAAGTCAAAGATGCTTCCAAGAATTGTCCCCATGCTGTTTTCTTCCATACAGCACTTTCTCATACATTTGAACATTTTCACCGCACCCCAGAACTCTTTGTAGGGTCTGCCAGAAAAAAAACTTTCCGATTGACTCCCATTATACTTGTTACTCAAAATGAAAATACGAGTATTAGGCTTGGTTCGAGCAATGAGAATTTTAGTGCTCGCTCTTCTTTAACCCCTTTCTAACCTCGGACGGCATAGTACGTCCGAGGTCAGATCCCCTGCTTTGATGCGGGCTCCGGCAGTTTTGAACAGCTGACATGTGCCCACAATAGGGGTGGGTGGAATCACGATTCACCCACCGCTATTAACTAGTTAAAAGCCACTGTCAAACACTGACAGCAGCATTTAACTACCGCTTCCGGCCATCGGGATGGAAATGAGCACATCGCTGATCCCCGTCACATGATCGGGGGTCAGCGATGCATTGGCATAACAACCAGAGGCCTCCTCTATGGTTGTTGATGCTGGATTGCTTTGAGCGCCACCCTGTGGACGGCGCTCATAGCAATGCAGGAATTCAGCTACATAGGAGCGATCTGAGCTTTGCTCCTATGTAGCTGAGCCGATCGAATTGTGCCAGCTTCTAGCCTCCCATGGAGGCTATTGAAGCATGGCAAAAGTAAAAAAAAATGTTTTAAAAAATATGAAAAAAATAAAAACTATGTAAAAGTTTAAATCACCCCCCGTTCGCCCCATTCAAAATAAAACAATAAAAATAAAATGAAACATACACATATTTGGTATCGCCGCTTTCAGAATTGCTAGATCTAGCAATAAAAAAAGGATTAACCTGATCGCTAAATGGCGTAGTGAGAAAAAATTTGAAACGCCAGAATTACGTTTTTTTTTTCGTCGACGCGACATTGCATTAAAATGCAATAACGGGCGATCAAAAGAACGTATCTGCACCAAAATGGTATAATTAAATACATCAGATCAGCGCACAAGAAATGTGCCCTCAACCGATCCCAGATCATGAAAAATGGAGTCGCTATGGGTATCGGAAAATGGCACAATAATTTTTTTTTATTTTAGCAAAGTTTGGATTTTTTTTTCACCACTTAGATAAAAAATAACCTAGACATGTTTGTTGTCTATAAACTCATAATGACCTGGAGAATCAAATTGCAAGGTCACTTTTAGCATTTAGTGAACCTAGCAAAAAATCCAAACAAAAAACAAGTGTGGGATTGCACTTTTTTTGCAATTCACCGCACTTGTAATTTTTTTCCTGTTTTCTAGTACATGACATGCTAAAAGCAATTAAGCCATTCAAAAGTAGAGCTCGTCCTGCAACAAATAAGCCCTTACTTGGCCATATTGATGGAAAAATAAAAAAGGTATGGCTCTGGGAAGGAGAGGAGCGAAACACGAAAACAAAAAAACTATAAGGCCGGGATCACACATGCGAGAAATACGTCCGAGTCTCGCATGGTAATACCCGGCATTGCCGCCGTCACTCAGGAGCGGAGAGTGCGGCCGCATAGCAATACATGCAGCCGCACGATCCGCTCCAGAGAGACGGTGGCAGTGCCGGGTATTACCATGCGAGACTCGGACGTATTTCTCGCATGTGTGATCCCGGCCTTATACCCCGGGTCATGAAGGGGTTAAAACCCATCTGCCCACCAAGAAAAAAGGGAGCTTAGAATTGTAACAGTTGGAAACAATTAGCAATTATTACTTGTTTCCTTCAATTGCTTTTTTTAGTCACTGCTGAAATCCTATTAACACATTGAAATCTACCTATTTTGTAACTGTCAAAGTCGTCCATAACCTATCTATGGATTGCCTGATAATTTACAAGGCAGTTCTCTCATTGCAATTCTTTCGATAATGTCTTATTGGTTGGTTTGACCAGAGGTGCTTTAAAAATGTAAGTGCCACAGGAATTATTAATCTGTGTTACCAACGTTCCTTACTGTCAATGTTGTCTGCAGCTCTGGATACATGGAATAGTAATATTGTTGATGATTATAGGTTCCAAGAATTGGCTGTGAAATATAAATATGTAAAACAAAAACTAAAAATGTTCATTATGCAAACAACTGCATTCAAAGCAACCATTTTAGGGCATGTTTAGCTTATATGGGTCACCCACTACTCAGACCATTGACTGTCTCTAAGGAGTTTTCAGGGCCTGCTAAAATCAGACGGTGGAGTAAACTTCCCATGAATTCAATGGACACTAGATAAAACTTTGTTATAGATAATCCTAAATTAAATTAAAGCATAACATAATTGGAACCTAGGAAACTTTAAGACTTAACTTTGACTGTCAAATTAGCAAATTACTGTTACATTAAAAGAATTACAAGGTGACAAAAGCCACATCCAGGGTGGCGCTCTGTACTGCATTTGCCACAGAGGTACATCTCTTCTGTCTACCCCAAAGCGCTCCCTACTTGTACAATTTCAATTGCTGTCTCTCTAATACAGTCCAAAAATTATTAATTACAGAAATATATCATTAAGGTGTATCATACATAAAATATTTTTTATTATTTGCCTTTGAAATATCAAATGTTCATTGCTTAGTTCCTTACAGCATTAAGAAGTCAAGAGATTGCATAAGCTTTTTCTGCCATCTGTAGCCTGATACATTCATACCAATATAATTCATCATTCATATAGTTGAACTCTTAACCTTTAATTAAAAATTATGAGGCCTCTTAAAATGTAGGTTTAGCTTGTTAATTAACACACAATTCACCCTTTTGACAATTTGTGGGGTCAGCAAATCAGATCATTTTGCTAATTATTAATTCTATTACATTAAACTGTAATCACAGTCATTATTGCAATCAACCTATTCTGAACTGCTGATAGATGAAGAGTGAAAGTTAGTGGCTCCTTTTGAAGTGTCTTACGATGAGAGTTTATTGATAACTGAAAACTCCTGGGACCCACTCCTAGGAACTAGGAGGAAGGAAAAAAGGGTGGATATCGTCCAGGTGCTGTGATAGAGAAGACTGGATAGAGTAACTGAAAAGATTTAATGGCACTACACGTTTTAAAAATGGTGCGTGCCCTACTTTAGGTACATACAAGTACTTCACAGCCTTTATAGAAATCAGCCGTGACGTAAGGATGCAATTACAATCAACACTTTACGCATTATACATCATAGGAATCCTGATTCAATTATATTATCAAAAGCTAGATAAGCAAAATTCTTTATAGAAATAAAAAGAAAATAAGTTTTAAAAATGTATACACACTTATGCATAAGCATATATACCGAACCTAAGTTTTCTAAATATTTAAAGTAAACTGGTATGACTCCGTATAAAAAATAGACAAAAAACACAGAGGTTCATAGACGACTTGTTTTTTATCTAGACAGGGTCATGGAACGAGGCGCAATTGTTGGTGAATGACTTAAATATCGATCCACAGGGCCTAAAATTCACATTTACTTATTCAGAATCACAAATTTATTTCCTAGATTTGATTATTTCTAAAAGTGAAAAAGGCACAATTTGTTCATCTATCCACTTCAAAAAGGTGGATGTTAATAGTTGACTAGAGTACCCTAACAGCCACCTTCCAAAGTGGATAAAAAATGTATAGATGGCAGTACTAGTGTATACCAAAAAAATTGCAATGATAATGATGGAGACTTTTTAAATGAGTCATGTATTTTGAACAAAAGGATTAGAGAGGAGGGCTACCCCAAAGGGGTCTCATTTAATAGGACACATGAATTGGTTGGTCAAAATAAGGAACAAGAAGATCTCTAATATCAATGTTGTGCCTTTTTTCTTATTAATTCATTTGTAATCTAGCCTGAAGAAGGAGCCTCTGTGCTCTGAAAGCTTGCAAACATATATTATTTTCCAGTTAGCCAATAAAGGTATAATTCCGAGAAGACTTCATGTCATCATTGGGCAAAAAAGTATTCACATTCATTTCAACAGTGTAATGAGTGTTGATAGTAAATTCAAGTTTAGTTTTGTTACCACAATAACTCTACAATGCTATTACGGGGCTGTTGAGAAAATGCTGGTTCATTTCAGATAATGAACCTGTTTTGGCGATGAGTATGCAAAAAAATATATATATGTTTATGAGGAATAGAAATTTAAAAAATTGTATTGCACATAGTCTCATCAGCAGAACCAATGGGTTAAACAAGATGAGTAATCTTGATACTTCCTTCCTCTCAGAGTCGTGAAGGGTCTTTTGATGCGTGGGGCCCAAAATGTCTGTGTAGAGTTATGTTGAAGCATACCTTTGACAGTTTTCAATCAAGTTTAACCCCTTTCTGACATTAGATGTACTATCCTGTCGAGATGGTATGGGCCCATATGACCACCGACAGGATAGTACGTCTAACGCGATCAGCCGCGCTCATGGGGGAGCGCGGCAGATCGCGGCCGGGTGTCAGCTGACTCTATGGCACTATGTGCCAGGAGCAGTCATGGACCACTCCTGGCACATTAACTGTCGGCACACTGCGATCAAAGATGATCACAGCGTTCGGGGGCATAGGGAAGCATAGCACAGGGAGGGGGCTCACTGCTTGTTTCCCTGAGACCCTTGGAGCAACGCAATGTGATCGCGTTACTCCGAGGGTCTCCTACCTCTTCCTCCCTTCAGGCTCGAATCCAAAATGGCCACAGGGGCCCTCCAGGTCCTGCAGGGAGGTGGCTTTCAAGTGTCTGCTCAGAGCAGGTGGCAGAAAGCCTCCCTGCAGTGCCTGTGTGATCGCTGATCTGACACAGTGCTTTTCAAAGTGTCAGATCAGCGATCTGTCATTTTACTGTGATATCCCCCCCTGGGGCAATGTAAAAAAGTGAAAAAAAATATTTAGATGTGAAACAAAACAAATAAAATTCCTAAAGAAAAAAAAATATTGTTCCAATAAATACATTTCTTTATCTATATAAAAAAAACAATAAAAGTACACATATTTAGTATTACCGCATCCGTAACGACCCGACCTATAAAACTGTCCCACTAGTCAACCCCTTCAGTGAACACCATAAAAAAGAGGCAAAACGACGCTTTATTATCGTACCGCCAAACAAAAAGTGGAATAACACGCGATCAAAAAGACATATAAATAAACATGATACCGCTGAAAATGCCATATTGTCCCGCAAAAAATGAGCAGCCATACAGCATCATCAATGAAAAAATAAAAAAGTTATAGTCCTCAGAATAAAGCAACGCAAAAATAATTATTTTTTATATAAAATAGTTTTTATCGTATAAAAGCGCCAAAACATAAAAAAATATAAATGAGGTATCACTGTCATCGTTCTGACCCGAAGAATAAAACTGCTTTATCAATTTTACCAAATGTGGAATGGTATAAGCGCCTCCCCCAAAAGAAATTCATGAATAGCTGGTATTTGTTCATCCTATCTCGCAAAAATCGAAATAAAAGCGATCAAAAAATGTCACGTGCCCAAAAAAGGTACCAATAAAAAAAGACAACTTGTCCCGCAAAAAACAAGACCTCACATGACTCTGTGGACCAAAATATGGAAAAATCATAGCTCTCAAACTGTGGAGACACACAGTTATTTTTTGCAATAAAAAGCGTCTTTTAGCATGTGACGGCTGCCAATCATAAAAATCCGCTAAAAAACCCACTATAAAAGTAAATCAAACCCCCCTTCATCACCCCATTAGTTAGGGAAAAATAATAACATTTAAAAAAAATGTATTTATTTCCTTTTTCCCATTAGGGTTAAGGTTAGGGTTGGGGCTAAAGTTAGGATTGGGGCTAAAGTTAGGGTTAGGGTTGGGGCCAAAGTTAGGGTTGGGGCTCAAGTTAGAGTTAGGGTTGGGGCTCAAGTTAGGGTTGGAGCTAAAGTTAGGGTTAGGGTTGGAGCTAAAGTTAGGGTTTGGATTACAATTACGGTTGGGATTAGGGTTGGGATTAGGGTTAGGGGTGTGGTTAGGGTTATGGTTGGGATTAGGGTTAGGGGTGTGTTTGGGTTAGGGTTTCAGTTAGAATTGGGGGTTTCCACTGTTTAGGCACATCTGGGGATTTCCAAATGCGACATGGCATCCGATCTCAATTCCAGTCAATTCTGCGTTAAAAAAGTAAAACAGTGCTCCTTCCCTTCCGAGCTCTCCCGTGCGCCAAACAGGGGTTTATCCCAACATATGGGTTATCAGCGTACTAAGGACAAATTGGACAACAAGGTTTGGGGTCCAATTTCTCCTGTTACCCTTAGGGAAATGCAAAATATAATTTTTGTGTAAAAAAAGGATTTTTTATTTTCACGGCTCTGTGTTATAAACTGTAGTGAAACACTTGAGGGTTAAAAGTTCTCATAACACATAGATAAGTTAATTGGGGGGTCTAGTTTCAAATATGGGGTGACTTGTGGGGGGTTTCTACTGTTAAGGTACATCAGGGGCTCTGCAAATGCAACTTGACGCCGGCAGACCAATCCATCTAAGACTGCATTCCAAAGAAGGCTCCTTCCCTTCCAAGCTCTGCCATGCACCGCCCAAAGGTGGTTCACCCCACATATGGGGTATCAGTGTACTCGAGACAAAGTGGACAACAACTTTTGGGGTCCAATTTCTCCTGTTACCCTTGGGAAAATACAAAACTGCGGGCTAAAAAATAATTTTTGTGGAAAAAAAGATATTTTATTTTCATGGCTCTGTGTGTTAGGTCTCGAATTCCCGCTTCTGCACAGGGGGAATCTCGAGCCATCTCCGCTGCGGTCTCCCATTCTTATCCAGTCACAGTGGAGCCTGCTCAGCAGGGACGTCGGTCCCAGCGTCTTGCTCAGTCTCACTCTGTACAGAGAGTTACTGCTGCTTCTTCAGCTTCTGCCATTAAAGCCAGTGCTGGTCAGCAGCGAGCGGACTTCTCTGGGACTAAGTCCTTGTCTGCACATACTGAGCATGCCCAGGGCAAGATCTCCCGTTGGAGATCGAGGGTCATGTTCTCAGGATCTGCAGCACATTCCATCGGTCCTCTTGGCAGGTCTTGGAAGGGCAAAGTTTCTGTGGCTACTTCCTGTGCTGCAGCTATATAAACTGCGCATGACCGCACGGCCATGCGCTAGTGTACAATTGGTAATGTGTGTATGTTGTGAGTGCAAGTCGTCCTTGGATACCCCTACCCTATTGAATGTCTGTTCGCGGAAGGTGTATGGCTGCTATCTAGCGCCCGACTTATCCTACTGCACGAATCACACATTACAGCGTCCAGTTGCTGTGACCGCCAGTACGGCGCCGTGCACTTCCTCTGTGCTTTCCTTCCCCATGCCTGGGTGGTTAGTGGCGTTCGTCAGTGCGGCACCGCATGCACTCTTGTGCCTTAATATTGTTATATAGTTTCCTTACACACCCAGTTGCGGTGTTGTGCCAGCAAGGGTCTAATCGGACTTCAATCCTAGTTGGGGTTGAGTTCGCTGACTACTTGCTCGCGCTCTATGTGCGGTACCGCGGTCCTGTGACGCAACAGGATCGCTTCCTTCACGCTGGGTGAAGTTTAACCCACGTGTGTATACTTATGAGTACCGCCATATACTCCGTCATTACTTGGCAGCAGGTTCCATCTCTGCACGGTGGACCCCGGGCTGCGAACGCACCATACTCTGTCTGTCTCATTATTTGGTGCGTTCCGCTAGCCCTAACATTACACTAGAGCCAGGGTCTGGCTAGTAATGACGGACAAACAGCAATCCTTGCGGTATATCCAGCAGCTGGAGGGTAGGTTGGCGGCTCTTGGGAGCGCAACCTCAGCTGTGGATGTTACCGCAGTTGCTGTACAGGCTGCTAGCGTGGCTTCAGCAACCCTGTCCATTGCCACCCCTGCTCCGACATTTTCTCGCCTCCCGCTGCCAGAAAAATTTTCTGGTGATAGCAAATTTTGTAGGGGATTTGTGAGTCAGTGCTCTATTCACCTCCAGCTCCTGGCTGCACGTTTTCCCACAGAGCGGGCTAAGGTGGGATTTATAGTGTCTCTCTTGTCGGACAGGGCGTTGGAATGGGCTACGCCGCTGTGGGAGCGTGGCAATCATGTGGTGCAGAGTGCTCCGCTGTTTCTGAGCACTCTGAAACAGGTCTTTTTAGGACCTCAAGTCACCCATGATACTGCGCTCCAACTGCTGGCATTAACTCAGGGTGAGTCCTTGGTCAGTCATTTTGCCGTCCAATTCCGCACTTTAGCTTCTGAGCTGGATTGGTCGGATAAAGCTCTTATCCCCATATTTTGGAGGGGCCTGGCTGACCACGTTAAGGACGCTCTGGCCACTAGGGAGGTTCCTGCCACACTGGAGGAGTTAATAACTGTCTCCACTCGAATTGACCTCCGTTTTAACGAGCGGAGGTTAGAGCGAGCCCAGTGTAGGCAGAGGTTTCGGCTGGCTCCTACCTTCGCCAAACCTCTGGAATCTCCGGTCCCGGTTCCTGAGTCACATGAGGCCAGGGAAGTGTCACAAGCGGGATCTAAGTCCCGGACCGCTTGTGTTCTCAGGGTCTGTCATGTTTGCCAGCAGTCTGGACATTTAGCCACCAGATGTCCTCAGCGGTCGAGGAAACGTCAGCGTCTAGTGGTAATAGGTGGAGGTACACTAGACACGGCGACGTTTGCCTCTAAGTTGTCCTTTAAGGGGACAATTACTATAGGCTCATTCTCCCACTCGGTAGAGCTCTGCGTGGATTCTGGGGCGGAGGGCAATTTTATGTCTTCTGCCTTCGCCCAACGTCACGCAATACCCCTGGTTATGCTAGCTCAACCAGTAACGGTACGAGTGGTGAATGGGTCGACACTGCCCTCACAGATAACACACCAGACCATCCCTTTTACTCTGTCCATGTCGCCATCTCATCAGGAGATTATATCTCTGCTCGTCATTCCTGAGGGAATTGATGAGGTCCTGTTGGGAATACCTTGGCTACGGTACCACTCTCCTCATATCGAGTGGTCCTCTGGCAGAATCCTGGGATGGGGCGAATCTTGTGGGGGTAGGTGTCAGAGGGAGTGCGTTCAGGTTGCTACTACTGAGGTACCCGCAGATCTTTCCTCTCTCCCCAAGCAGTATTGGTCTTATGCAGACGTGTTCTCCAAAAAGGTGGCGGAGATCCTTCCGCCCCATCGCCCCTATGACTGTCCTATTGATCTCTTGCCTGGTGCTGAGCCTCCCCGGGGTCGAGTCTATCCGCTATCTCTCCCGGAGACGGAGGCAATGTCACAGTACATCCAGGAAAATCTGGCAAGAGGATTCATTAGGAAGTCAGTGTCACCTGCTGGGGCAGGGTTCTTCTTCGTGCAGAAGAAGAATGGGGAATTGCGTCCATGCATAGACTACAGGGGTCTTAATGCCATCACCGTTAAAAATAAGTATCCTTTGCCCTTGATATCTGAGCTCTTCGATAGGCTTCGGGGAGCAAGGGTATTTACTAAACTAGATCTGCGGGGTGCTTACAAACTGATTCGCATCCGTGAGGGGGACGAATGGAAGACGGCTTTTAACACCAGGGATGGGCACTATGAATATCTGGTGATGCCCTTCGGGCTCTGTAATGCCCCAGCCGTTTTCCAAGACTTTGTGAACGATATCTTCCGGGATATGCTTTCCACCTCGGTCGTAGTCTATCTGGATGATATTCTCATCTACTCTCCAGATATTGACTCCCACCGGAGAGATGTTTGCAAAGTCTTCGACCTCCTACGGGCAAACTCCCTCTATGCCAAGTTGGAGAAGTGTATGTTTGAGCAGGAGTCCTTACCTTTCCTGGGCTACATCATCTCAGCCCAGGGATTGGCTATGGATCCTGCCAAACTGCAGGCTGTGATGGACTGGCAGGAACCCCATTCTCTTAAAGCGGTGCAGCGCTTTATGGGGTTCATTAATTATTATCGCCAGTTCATTCCGCACTTCTCAACTTTGGTAGCTCCCTTGGTTGCCCTCACCAAGAAGGGGGCAAATCCCAAATTGTGGTCTGAGGAGGTCTCCAAGGCCTTTAACTCTATAAAGTCACACTTCGCTAGCGCTCCCATCCTACATCGCCCCGATGTTGATAAACCATTTATCATGGAGGTGGATGCCTCTTCTGTTGGTGCTGGAGCAGTCCTCTTCCAAAAGGATGCTCAAGGTCGGAAGCATCCCTGCTTCTTTTTCTCCAAGACCTTCTCACCAGCAGAGAGGAATTATTCCATCGGGGACAGGGAGTTGCTAGCCATGAAGTTGGCTTTCTCGGAGTGGAGACATCTCTTGGAGGGAGCACGTTTTCCCTTCCAAGTCTTCACAGACCATAAAAATTTGGTGTATCTGCAGACAGCCCAGCGGCTGAATTCTCGCCAGGCCAGATGGCCCTTATTCTTCTCCCGGTTTCATTTCACCCTCCATTTTCTTTCTGGGGAGAAGAATATTCGGGCCGACGCTCTCTCTTGCTCCATTGTTTCATCTGCGGAGGAGGAGCCTCGGCTTATTGTCCCCACCGAGAGCTTGAGAACTGTGGCCCCGGTTTCGCTAGAGTCTGTGCCCCCGGGCAAGACTTTTGTTCCATCCAGTTTGCGACCGGAGGTTCTCGTCCAGGGTGGGTGGACATTTTGGTACCAAAAGGACATCTGAGTTACTGGCGAGGACATACTGGTGGCCGCATATGGCTCGTGATGTCGCAGAGTATGTTCGGGCGTGTGTCTCTTGCGCCAAGAACAAGACTCCTCGGCAACGGCCAGCTGGTTTGCTTTATCCTCTGCCGGTGGCGGACAGGCCGTGGGAGATGGTCGGGATGGACTTTGTGGTGGGCTTACCCAAGTCTCGTAATTGCACCATTATCTGGGTGATCACCGACCATTTTTCCAAAATGGTGCACTTGGTGCCTCTTCCACGGCTACCTTCTGCATGGGCATTGGCTGTCTTGTTTGTTAAGCATATCTTTCGCCTACACGGTATGCCAGACAAAATTGTTAGTGACCGGGGTCCCCAGTTTGCGTCTCGATTCTGGAGAAAGCTTTGTCATCCCGAGACGAATGGGTTGGTAGAGAGGGCCAACCAGACCTTGGTCACATATTTACGACATTTTGTTTCTGCCAGGCAGGATGACTGGGCATCCTTGCTACCGTGGGCAGAGTTTGCAATTAACAATGCCGTAGCCGACTCCACCGGTCAGACTCCATTCCTCCTAAATTACGGCCAGCATCCGCGTGTTCCTGTACCCATGCCTGTGTCTTCTGCTGACTCCAGGGTGGCAGACTGGGCTGTGGAGGCACGGGACATTTGGGACCGCACGCAGGATGCCATTCGGGCCTCCAAGGAGAGAATGAGGTCCTCCGCCGATGTTCATCGGCGCCCCGCTCCGACCTTTGCTCCTGGCGACTTGGTGTGGTGTTGTGAATTCTGTGGCAGAGTTCACTCCTGTGGTCACAAGTGGTACTTCGGCTGATTCTCTCTGGGATCTTCCGTTTGTGGAGGAAAGTGGTACTGCAGCTTCTGAGTTTCCTCCCTCAGGTGATCTGGTGAGCTCGTTAGCTTCTTCTCTACTTAACTCCACCTGATGCTTTGATCTATGCTTCCTGTCAATGTTTCAGTGTGGGACTTGTTTTTTCCCTGGATCATTCCTGTGGCCTGCTGCTCTGCAAAGCTAAGTTTTGCTTATGTTATTTTGTTGCTATTTTTCTGTCCAGCTTGCTTTATTGGTTTTTCTCGCCTGCTGGAAGCTCTGAGACGCAGAGGGACCACCTCCGTACCGTTAGTCGGTGCGGAGGGTCTTTTGGTCCCCTCTGCGTGGTTTTTTATAGGTTTTTGTGCTGACCGCAAAGTTATCTTCCCTATCCTCGTTCTGTTCAGCTAGTCGGGCCTCACTTTGCTAAATCTGTTTCATCTCTATGTTTGTGTTTTCATCTTACTCACAGTCATTATATGTGGGGGGCTGCCTTTTCCTTTGGGGAATTTCTCTGAGGCAAGGTAGGCTTATTTTTCTATCTTCAGGATTAGCTAGTTTCTCAGGCTGTGACGAGGCGCCTAGGTTCTGGTCAGGAGCGCTCCACGGCTACCTTTAGTGTGGTTTGATAGGCTAAGGGATTGCGGTCTGCAGAGTTCCCACGTCTCAGAGCTCGTTCTATTATTTTGGGTTATTGTCAGTTCACTGTATGTGCTCTGACCTCCATGTCCATTGTGATTCTGAATTGCCTTTCATAACAGTACAGGAAGCCAAAAGTGCTAATGATTCTCAATAGAGGGAAAAAAGAAGTTCTGAGACCATTTTTTTTTCTTTGCACTGTGTTTTGTCTTTTTTTTCCCCTAGACATTTGGGTGGTTCAGGACACAGGTGTAGCAATGGACATTAAAGGTCTGTCTTCATGTGTGGATCAGCTCACGGCAAGAGTTCAAAATATTCAAGATTTTGTGGTCCAGAATTCTTTGCTTGAACCGAGAATTCCTATTCCAGATTTGTTTTTTGGAGATAGAACTAAATTTCTGAGTTTCAAAAATAATTGTAAACTATTTCTGGCTTTAAAACCTCGCTCTTCTGGTGACCCAATTCAACAGGTTAGGATCGTCATTTCTTTCTTGCGCGGCGACCCTCAGGACTGGGCGTTTTCTCTTGCGTCAGGAGATCCTGCATTGAATAATATCGATGCGTTTTTCCTGGCGCTTGGGTTGCTGTACGATGAGCCTAATTCAGTGGATCAGGCAGAAAAAAATTTGCTGGCTCTTTGTCAGGCTCAGGATGAGATAGAGGTATATTGTCAGAAATTTAGAAAGTGGTCAGTGCTCACTCAATGGAATGAATCTGCGCTGGCAGCAATATTCAGAAAGGGTCTCTCTGAAGCCCTTAAGGATGTCATGGTGGGATTTCCTATGCCTGCTGGTTTGAATGAGTCTATGTCTTTGGCCATTCAGATCGGTCGACGCTTGCGTGAGCGTAAACCTGTGCACCATTTGGCGGTATTACCTGAGCTTAAACCTGAGCCTATGCAGTGTGATAGGACCTTGACCAGAGTTGAACGGCAAGAACATAGACGTCTGAATGGTCTGTGTTTCTACTGTGGTGATTCCACTCATGCTATCTCTGATTGTCCTAAGCGCACTAAGCGGTTCGCTAGGTCTGCCACCATTGGTACTGTACAGTCAAAATTTCTTCTGTCCGTTACCTTGATCTGCTCTTTGTCATCATATTCTGTCATGGCATTTGTGGATTCAGGCGCTGCCCTGAATTTGATGGACTTGGAATATGTTAAGCGTTGTGGGTTTTTCTTGGAGCCCTTGCAGTGTCCTATTCCATTGAGAGGAATTGATGCTACGCCTTTGGCCAAGAATAAGCCTCAATACTGGACCCAGCTGACCATGTGCATGGCTCCTGCACATCAGGAGGTTATTCGGTTTCTGGTGTTGCATAATCTGCATGATGTGGTCATGTTGGGGTTGCCATGGCTACAAGCCCATAATCCAGTATTAGATTGGAAATCCATGTCGGTGTCCAGCTGGGGTTGTCAGGGGGTACATGGTGATGTTCCATTTCTGTCAATTTCGTCATCCACTCCTTCTGAGGTCCCAGAGTTCTTGTCTGATTACCGGGATGTATTTGATGAGCCCAAGTCCAATACCCTACCTCCGCATAGGGATTGTGATTGTGCTATCAATTTGATTCCTGGTAGTAAATTCCCAAAAGGTCGATTGTTCAATTTGTCCGTGCCTGAGCACACCGCTATGCGCAGTTATGTGAAGGAATCCCTGGAGAAGGGGCATATTCGCCCGTCATCGTCGCCATTAGGAGCAGGGTTCTTTTTTGTAGCCAAGAAGGATGGTTCGCTGAGACCTTGTATAGATTACCGCCTTCTTAATAAGATCACGGTTAAATTTCAGTACCCCTTGCCATTGTTATCTGATCTGTTTGCTCGGATTAAGGGGGCTAGTTGGTTCACAAAGATAGATCTTCGTGGTGCGTATAATCTGGTGCGAATTAAGCAAGGTGATGAATGGAAAACTGCATTTAATACGCCCGAGGGTCATTTTGAGTATCTCGTGATGCCGTTCGGACTTGCCAATGCTCCATCAGTGTTTCAGTCCTTTATGCATGACATCTTCCGAGAGTACCTGGATAAATTCCTGATTGTGTACTTGGATGACATTTTGATCTTCTCGGATGATTGGGAGTCTCATGTGAAGCAGGTCAGAATGGTTTTTCAGGTCCTGCATGCTAATTCTTTGTTTGTGAAGGGATCAAAGTGTCTCTTTGGTGTGCAGAAGGTTTCATTTTTGGGGTTCATCTTTTCCCCTTCTACTATCGAGATGGATCCTGTTAAGGTCCAAGCCATCCATGATTGGACTCAGCCGACATCTCTGAAAAGTCTGCAAAAGTTCCTGGGCTTTGCTAATTTTTATCGTCGCTTCATCTGCAATTTTTCTAGTATTGCTAAACCATTGACCGATTTGACCAAGAAGGATGCTGATGTGGTCAATTGGTCTTCTGCTGCTGTGGAAGCTTTTCAAGAGTTGAAGCGTCGTTTTTCTTCTGCCCCTGTGTTGTGTCAACCAGATGTTTCTCTTCCGTTCCAGGTCGAGGTTGATGCTTCTGAGATTGGAGCAGGGGCTGTTTTGTCGCAGAGAGGTTCTGGTTGCTCAGTGATGAAACCATGCGCTTTCTTTTCCAGGAAGTTTTCGCCTGCTGAGCGTAATTATGATGTGGGCAACCGAGAGTTGCTGGCCATGAAGTGGGCATTCGAGGAGTGGCGTCATTGGCTTGAAGGAGCTAAGCATCGCGTGGTGGTATTGACTGATCATAAGAACTTGACTTATCTCGAGTCTGCCAAGCGCTTGAATCCTAGACAAGCTCGTTGGTCGTTGTTTTTTGCCCGTTTTGACTTTGTGATTTCGTACCTTCCGGGCTCTAAAAATGTGAAGGCGGATGCTCTGTCTAGGAGTTTTGTACCCGACTCTCCGGGTTTATCTGAGCCGGCGGGTATCCTCAAGGAAGGAGTAATTGTGTCTGCCATCTCCCCTGATTTGCGGCGGGTGCTGCAAAAATTTCAGGCTAATAAACCTGATCGTTGCCCAGCGGAGAAACTGTTTGTCCCTGATAGGTGGAAAAATAGAGTTATCTCTGAACTTCATTGTTCGGTGTTGGCTGGTCATCCTGGAATCTTTGGTACCAGAGAGTTAGTGGCTAGATCCTTTTGGTGGCCCTCTCTGTCGCGGGATGTGCGTGATTTTGTGCAGTCCTGTGGGATTTGTGCTCGAGCTAAGCCCTGCTGTTCTCGTGCCAGTGGGTTGCTTTTGCCCTTGCCGGTCCCGAAGAGGCCTTGGACACATATCTCTATGGATTTTATTTCTGACCTTCCCGTTTCTCAAAAGATGTCAGTCATTTGGGTGGTCTGTGATCGCTTTTCTAAGATGGTCCATCTGGTACCCTTGTCTAAATTGCCTTCCTCCTCTGATTTGGTGCCTTTGTTCTTCCAGCATGTGGTTCGTTTGCATGGCATTCCAGAGAATATTGTTTCTGACAGAGGTTCCCAGTTTGTTTCGAGGTTTTGGCGAGCCTTTTGTGGTAGGATGGGCATTGACTTGTCTTTTTCCTCGGCTTTCCATCCTCAGACTAATGGCCAGACCGAGCGAACCAATCAGACCTTGGAAACATATCTGAGGTGCTTTGTTTCTGCTGATCAGGATGACTGGGTGTCCTTTTTGCCTTTGGCTGAGTTCGCCCTTAATAATCGGGCCAGCTCGGCTACCTTGGTTTCACCGTTTTTCTGCAATTCTGGGTTCCATCCTCGTTTCTCTTCTGGTTGAGTCTTCGGACTGTCCTGGTGTGGACACTGTGGTGGACAGGTTGCAGCAGATTTGGACTCAGGTAGTGGACAATTTGACCTTGTCCCAGGAGAAGGCTCAACTTTTCGCTAATCGCAGACGCCGTGTGGGTCCCCGACTTCGTGTTGGGGATCTGGTTTGGTTATCTTCTCGTCATATTCCTATGAAGGTTTCCTCTCCTAAGTTTAAACCTCGTTTTATTGGTCCATATAGGATTTCTGAGGTTCTTAATCCTGTGTCTTTTCGTCTGACCCTTCCAGATTCTTTTTCCATACATAACATATTCCATAGGTCATTGTTGCGGAGATACGTGGCACCTATGGTTCCATCTGTTGAGCCTCCTGCCCCGGTTTTGGTGGAGGGGGAATTTGAGTATATTGTGGAGAAGATTTTGTATTCTCGTGTTTCGAGACGGAAACTCCAGTATCTGGTTAAATGGAAGGGTTATGCTCAGGAGGATAATTCCTGGGTTTTTGCCTCTGATGTCCATGCTCCCGATCTTGTTCGTGCCTTTCATGTGGCTCATCCTGGTCGGCCTGGGGGCTCTGGTGAGGGTTCGGTGACCCCTCCTCAAGGGGGGGGTACTGTTGTGAATTCTGTGGCAGAGTTCACTCCTGTGGTCACAAGTGGTACTTCGGCTGATTCTCTCTGGGATCTTCCGTTTGTGGAGGAAAGTGTTACTGCAGCTTCTGAGTTTCCTCCCTCAGGTGATCTGGTGAGCTCGTTAGCTTCTTCTCTACTTAACTCCACCTGATGCTTTGATCTACAGTGGGGCAAAAAAGTATTTAGTCAGTCAGCAATAGTGCAAGTTCCACCACTTAAAAAGATGAGAGGCGTCTGTAATTTACATCATAGGTAGACCTCAACTATGGGAGACAAACTGAGAAAAAAAAATCCAGAAAATCACATTGTCTGTTTTTTTATCATTTTTTTTGCATATTATGGTGGAAAATAATTATTTGGTCAGAAACAAACAATCAAGATTTCTGGCTCTCACAGACCTGTAACTTCTTCTTTAAGAGTCTCCTCTGTCCTCCACTCATTACCTGTAGTAATGGCACCTGTTTAAACTTGTTATCAGTATAAAAAGACATCTGTGCACACCCTCAAACAGTCTGACTCCAAACTCCACTATGGTGAAGACCAAAGAGCTGTCAAAGGACACCAGAAACAAAATTGTAGCCCTGCACCAGGCTGGGAAGACTGAAGCTGCAATAGCCAACCAGCTTGGAGTGAAGAAATCAACAGTGGGAGCAATAATTAGAAAATGGAAGACATACAAGACCACTGATAATCTCCCTCGATCTGGAGCTCCACGCAAAATCCCACCCCGTGGGGTCAGAATGATCACAAGAACGGTGAGCAAAAATCCCAGAACCACGCGGGGGGACCTAGTGAATGAACTGCAGAGAGCTGGGACCAATGTAACAAGGCCTACCATAAGTAACACACTACGCCACCATGGACTCAGATCCTGCAGTGCCAGACGTGTCCCACTGCTTAAGCCAGTACATGCCTGGGCCCGTCTGAAGTTTGCTAGAGAGCATTTGGATGATCCAGAGGAGTTTTGGGAGAATGTCCTATGGTCTGATGAAACCAAACTGGAACTGTTTGGTAGAAACACAACTTGTCGTGTTTGGAGGAAAAAGAATACTAAGTTGCATCCATCAAACACCATACCTACTGTAAAGCATGGTGGTGGAAACCTCATGCTTTGGGGCTTTTTCTCTGCAAAGGGGCCAGGACGACTGATCCGGGTACATGAAAGAATGAATGGGGCCATGTATCGTGAGATTTTGAGTGCAAACCTCCTTCCATCAGCAAGGGCATTGAAGATGAAACGTGGTTGGGTCTTTCAACATGACAATGATCCAAAACACACCACCAGGGTAACGAAGGAGTGGCTTCGTAAGAAGCATTTCAAGGTCCTGGAGTGGCCTAGCCAGTCTCCAGATCTCAACCCTATAGAAAACCTTTGGAGGGAGTTGAAAGTCCGTGTTGCCAAGCGAAAAGCCAAAAACATCACTGCTCTAGAGGAGATCTGCATGGAGGAATGGGCCAACATAACAACAACAGTGTGTGGCAACCTTGTGAAGACTTACAGAAAACGTTTGACCTCTGTCATTGCCAACAAAGGATATATTACAAAGTATTGAGATGAAATTTTGTTTCTGACCAAATACTTATTTTCCACCATAATATGCAAATAAAATGTTAAAAAAACAGATAATGTGATTTTCTGGATTTTTTTTTCTCAGTTTGTCTCCCATAGTTGAGGTCTACCTATGATGTAAATTACAGACGCCTCTCATCTTTTTAAGTGGTGGAACTTGCACTATTGCTGACTGACTAAATACTTTTTTGCCCCACTGTATGCTTCCTGTCAATGTTTCAGTGTGGGACTTGTTTTTTCCCTGGATCATTCCTGTGGCCTGCTGCTCTGCAAAGCTAAGTTTTGCTTATGTTATTTTGTTGCTATTTTTCTGTCCAGCTTGCTTTATTGGTTTTTCTCGCCTGCTGGAAGCTCTGAGACGCAGAGGGACCACCTCCGTACCGTTAGTCGGTGCGGAGGGTCTTTTGGTCCCCTCTGCGTGGTTTTTTATAGGTTTTTGTGCTGACCGCAAAGTTATCTTCCCTATCCTCGTTCTGTTCAGCTAGTCGGGCCTCACTTTGCTAAATCTGTTTCATCTCTATGTTTGTGTTTTCATCTTACTCACAGTCATTATATGTGGGGGGCTGCCTTTTCCTTTGGGGAATTTCTCTGAGGCAAGGTAGGCTTATTTTTCTATCTTCAGGATTAGCTAGTTTCTCAGGCTGTGACGAGGCGCCTAGGTTCTGGTCAGGAGCGCTCCACGGCTACCTTTAGTGTGGTTTGATAGGCTTAGGGATTGCGGTCTGCAGAGTTCCCACGTCTCAGAGCTCGTTCTATTATTTTGGGTTATTGTCAGTTCACTGTATGTGCTCTGACCTCCATGTCCACTGTGATTCTGAATTGCCTTTCATAACAGTGTGGCTCTTCGCCCGTAACATCAGGCTGCGAGTTGAGTCCACTAAGTTTGCCCCTCGCTACTTGGGTCCCTTCAAGGTTCTCGAACGGGTTAATCCTGTGGTCTACCGTTTGGCTCTTCCTCCATGCTTGGGTATCACCGACACCTTTCTTGTGTCCCTCTTGAAACCCGTGTACATGTCCTGGTTTTCCGAGTCATCTGCCGGGACATCGGGTTCGTCTACCGACGATTACGAGGTGAACGCTATTTTGGGGTGCAAGGTGGTACGCGGCAAAAAGTTCTATCTGGTGGATTGGAAGGGTTATGGCCCAGAGGACAGGTCATGGGAGCCTGCTGAAAACATTCGGTCCCCGCAGCTCATTGCTGCCTTCGAGCGTAGCGAGGCCCAAGGAGGGGGGCCCTAGGAGGGGGGGTAATGTTAGGTCTCGAATTCCTGCTTCTGCACAGGGGGAATCTCGAGCCATCTCCGCTGCGGTCTCCCATTCTTATCCAGCCGCAGTGGAGCCTGCTCAGCAGGGACGTCGGTCCCAGCGTCTTGCTCAGTCTCACTCTGTACAGAGAGTTACTGCTGCTTCTTCAGCTTCTGCCAGTCAGCAGCGAGCGGATTTCTCTGGGATTAAGTCCTTGTCTGCACATACTGAGCATGCCCAGGGCAAGATCTCCCGTTGGAGATCGAGGGTCATGTGCTCAGGCTCTGCAGCACATTCCATTGGTCCTCTTGGCAGGTCTTGGAAGGGCAAAGTTTCTGTGGCCACTTCCTGTGCTGCAGCTATATAAACTGCGCATGACCGCACGGCCATGCGCTAGTGTACAATTGGTAATGTGTGTATGTTGTGAGTGCAAGTCGTCCTTGGATACCCCTACCCTATTGAATGTCTGTTCGCGGAAGGTGTATGGCTGCTATCTAGCGCTCGACTTATCCTACTGCACGAATCACACATTACAGCGTCCAGTTGCTGTGACCGCCAGTACGGCGCCGTGCACTTCCTCTGTGCTTTCCTTACCCATGCCTGGGTGGTTAGTGGCGTTCGTCAGTGCGGCACCGCATGCACTCTTGTGCCTTAATATTGTTGTATAGTTTCCTTACACACCCAGTTGCGGTGTTGTGCCAGCAAGGGTCTAATCGGACTTCAATCCTAGTTGGGGTTGAGTTCGCTGACTACTTGCTCGCGCTCTATGTGCGGTACCGCGGTCCTGTGACGCAACAGGATCGCTTCCATCACGCTGGGTGAAGTTTAACCCATGTGTGTATACTTATGAGTACCGCCATATAGTCCGTCATTACTTGGCAGCAGGTTCCATCTCTGCACGGTGGACCCTGGGCTGCGAACGCACCATACTCTGTCTGTCTTATTATTTGGTGCATTCCGCTAGCCCTAACACTGTGTTATAAACTGTAATGAAACACTTGGGGGTGCAAAGTTCTCACAACACATCTAGATGAGTTCCTTGGGGGTCTAGTTTCCAGTATGGGGTCACTTGTGGGGGGTTTCTACTGTTTTGGTATATCAGGGGCTCTGCAAATGCAACGTGATGCCTGTAGACCAAACCATCTAAGTTTGCATTCCAAACATCGCTCCTTCCCTTCCAAGCTCTGCCATGCGCCCAAGCGGTGGTTCCCCCCACATATGGGGTATCAGCATACTCAGGACAAATTTTAAAACAACTTTTGGGGTCCAATTTCTTCTGTTACCCTTGGGGAAATAAAAAATTGGGGGCGAATAGATCATTTCTATGAAAAAATATGATTTTTTATTTTAGCGGTTCTACATTATAAACTTCTGTGAAGCACTTGGTGGGTCAAAGTGCTCACCACACATCTAGACACACATCTACTTTCCAAAATGGTGTCACTTGTGGGAGGTTTCAATGTTTAGGCACATCAGGGACTCTTCAAACGCAACATGACGTCCCATCTCAATTCCACTCAATTTTGCATTGAAAAGTCAAATGGTGCTCCTTCCCTTCCGAGCTCTGCCATGCGCCCAAACAGTGGCTTACCCCCACATATGGGCCATCAGCATTCTCAAGAAAAATAGCACAACAACTTTTGGGGTCCAATTTCTTCTGTTACTCTTGGAAAAATAAAAAATTGGGGGTAAAATTAAATTTTTGTGAAAAAATATGATTTTTTATTGTTATGGCTCTGCATTATAAACTTCTGTGAAGCACTCGGTGGGTCAAAGTGCTCACCACACCTCTAGATAAGTTCCTTAGGGGGTCTAGTTTGCAAAATGGTATCATTTGTGGGGGGTTTCAATGTTTAGGCACATCAGGGGCTCTCCAAACGCGACATGGCGTCCCATCTCAATTCCAGTCAATTTTGCTTTGAAAAGACAAATGGCACTCCTTCCCTTCCGAGCCCAAACAGTGGTTTACCACCACATATGGGGTATCAGCGTAATCAGAACAAATTTTACAACAACTTTTGTAGTCCAATTTCTCCTGTTCTCCTTGGAAACATAAAACTAATTGGAGCCGAAGTAAATTTTTTGTGAAAAAAAGTTAAATGTTCATTTTTTTTAAACATTCCAAAAATTCCTGTGAATCACCTGAAGGGTTAATAAACTTTTTGAATGTGGTTTTGAGCACCTTGAGATGTGCAGTTTTTAGAATGGTATAGACCCCTCAAAGTGACTTCAAATGTGATGTGGTCCCTAAAAAAAAATGGTGAAAAACGAGAAATTGCTGGTCAACTTTTAACCCTTTTAACAAAAAAAAAATTTTGGTTCCAAAATTGTGCTGATGTAAAGTAGACATGTGGGAAATGTTACTTTTTAAGTATTTTGTGTGACATATCTCTGTGATTTAAGGGCATAAAAATTCAAATTTGGAAAATTTCAAAATTTTCAAAATTTTTGCCAGATTTCCGTTTTTTTCCACAAATAAACGCAGGTAATATCAAAGAAATTTTACCTCTATCATGAGGTACAATATGTCACAAGAAAATAATGTCAGAATCATCAGAATCTGTTGAAGCGTTCCAGAGTTATAACTTCATAAAGGGACAGTGGTCAGAATTATAAAAATTGGCTCGGTCATTAACGTGCAAACCACCCTTGGGGGTAAAGGGGTTAAACATAGTCCATTATGGTAGGTGCCATATAGACAATAAGTGAGGTGAGACAAAAGTAACAATTAAAATGAATATCTTTATTGAACACCAATATAAAATGCACAAAATTAAAAAGACAGGGCAAAGGGGCCTCCAAATGAGGGGACAAAAGCAGCAGAAATCAATTGTTAAGTGCACAGTGCAATGTACACCAAGTCCACCAATATATATTATCTTCTTGCTATTGTTATTCCCAAATCACTACTACAGGAAGGCTAGTAGTGATTTGGGAATAACAATATTCTGGATTATCTCAATGAGAATAACTGTTTAACTCCATATCAGCATGGGTTTATGAGAAATCGCTCCTGTCAAACCAATCTAATCAGTTTTTATGAAGAGGTAAGCTATAGGCTGGACCACGGTGAGTCATTGGACGTGGTATATCTCGATTTTTCCAAAGCGTTTGATACCGTGCCACACAAGAGGTTGGTACACAAAATGAGAATGCTTGGTTTGGGGGAAAATGTGTGTAAATGGGTTAGTAACTGGCTTAGTGATAGAAAGCAGAGGGTGGTTATAAATGGTATAGTCTCTAACTGCAGGGGTCGGTATTGGGACCTGTTCTCTTCAACATATTCATTAATGATCTGGTAGAAGGTTTACACAGTAAAATATCGATATTTGCAGATGATACAAAACTATGTAAAGCAGTTAATACAAGACAGGATAGTATTCTGCCACAGATGGATCTGGATAAGTTGGAAACTTGGGCTGAAAGGTGGCAGATGAGGTTTAACAATGATAAATGTAAGGTTATACACATGGGAAGAAGGAATCAATATCACCATTACACACTGAACGGGAAACTACTGGGTAAATCTGACAGGGAGAAGGACTTGGGGATCCTAGTTAATGATAAACTTACCTGGAGCAGCCAGTGCCAGGCAGCAGCTGCCAAGGCAAACAGGATCATGGGGTGCATTAAAAGAGGTCTGGATACACATAATGAGAGCATTATACTGCCTCTGTACAAATCCCTAGTTAGACCGCACATGGAGTACTGTGTCCAGTTTTGGGCACCGGTGCTCAGGAAGGATATAATGGAACTAGAGAGAGTACAAAGGAGGGCACCAAAATTAATAAAGGGGATGGGAGAACTACAATACCCAGATAGATTAGCGAAATTAGGATTATTTAGTCTAGAAAAAAGACGACTGAGGGGTGATCTAATAACCATGTATAAGTATATAAGGGGACAATACAAATATCTCGCTGAGGATCTGTTTATACCAAGGGAGGTGACGGGCACAAGGGGGCATTCTTTGCGTCTGGAGGAGAGAAGGTTTTTCCACCAACATAGAAGAGGATTCTTTACTGTTAGGGCAGTGAGAATCTGGAATTGCTTGCCTGAGGAGGTGGTGATGGCGAACTCAGTCGAGGGGTTCAAGAGAGGCCTTGATGTCTTCCTGGAGCAGAACAATATTGTATCATACAATTATTAGGTGCTGTAGAAGGACGTAGATCTGGAGATTTATTATTATGGAATATAGGCTGAACTGGATGGACAAATGTCTTTTTTCGGCCTTACTAACTATGTTACTATGTTACTAGCCAAGAAAGAACTTAGTGAGCATAATATTGTGGCTTAAATCACCAAGTTTTGCAAAAACAATATTGTAGGCAGCCTATAAGAAGAGAAGGAAAAGTAGAACACCACTAAAGAAAATGAGAAAAGGAAAATGGGGCTGGAGAGTAAGGTGTCACATTACTAATCCCAATAAATCTCCATGAAAAGGCAGGTGTATAAAGTATTAAGCATATTAAAGTTGTTCATAGGGATAAATACCTGTATACTGGTGTTGTAAGCAAGTGCTGTGATACTGTGTAGTAGGGAGTTGATGTAGCTGACGGTCCCCTCACATGACAAGCTACGTTTAACATAGGTTGCTTCTTCCTGGGGCGTAACGGTTGTATTGGTGTCAGGGAAGGTATAAATAGAGGGTACATAATGCTCATAGGATGTTAAGTCAAGTGGGACATTTCCTGGAGATTTGTGTAGCGTGTGTTGACAGGGATCCGCCTCCTATTGCCAATCGGACTTCTGAAATCACGCTCCATGACACGCAGTTGAATGCACTGTTGTCACATGTTGGAGCACTTACGGAGGTCAAAAGGAGAGTTCAGGTCCTGCACGTGTGCATTCCATTACCGGGAAGAGAGGAGGGAAAGGGAAAAGAAACCATAGTTGGGCCAGTCTTGGGGAGTAGCAGATGGTAGATGGGAGGACATGGAGAGGGCATAGATCCAGGAAAAAAGCCTGAGTGATGAAAAAGGTATTAACCCCAGTGTGTACAAGGAGTTATTAATGACCAAAGGAGAATAACTGTGAAAAAAGATACGGTTAGTGAATGAATATCTGGGGAAGTTTTTCCCATCAATCAATTCTTGAATTGTAACACATGTAACTCTATGCAGGCGCCCATCTCCCTCCCCCCAGCAGGGATGTCAACATGCTTACTTTTCTGGCTGCTCAGCAGTCTCCCCGTGCCCTGCATGACTTCCTGGTTCACTGGGGCCTGCAGATGTCGTGCAGGTCACCCAGCGGCACTCCAAGTGTGCGAGCACACTCGCCAATTCTTCAAGGGACAGTGCTCATATTTTGCAAATGTCCACGGCCAATAGCTTGGAGGCATCTAGTAATTGAGGCACGCTCCCTTGTAGGAAAGTGCCTCTACAATGTCTTCCTTAGGGTTAGTTTAGTTTTTCCTGTTAAGTTAGTTACCTGAACCCTAAGTCCCGACCAGTGGTACCTAACCCTGTATCTGCACCCACGGCACCTCAACTTGAAACAGTTCCTATGGTACTTGAACCAGCACCAGTGTCTCCTTTTGTTAACGTTCCAGAGTCCATACTGGTTTAGCATATTCCAATATCTGAATCCAGCCCTGGCTGTGGCTCTGTGCTAGTATCCATTCTGTCCAATTAGGCAGAACCTGTTGTTTTGCCAAGCACTTAAAGGGATTTGATATGGCTTTAAAGAAGGCGATTAATTTTATTACAATAATTCAATGATTACAGAAAATAGGAAATAATGTGACATTGCATACACTTTTGCATAATATACATTACAAAGGTAAAGTGCTTATGCAGCGCCCCAGGGTCCTGTTTGTTGCAGTAATATTATTCTCCTCTAGGGGGAGTGATGTTACATTTGGAGGCAATAAAGGAGATCTCTTTACCAGGTACCACAAACATACAACACATTTCACACTCCAGTCCACCAGGGGTAGCTATGCTCCTATGTATTAGGGCACTCTTCACAATTAGGTAAAACTGGTGGCCTGGATAGGAAGTTAGGCAGTTGCTACCTGAGCTTTGCTCAGGTAGTTGGTCCCTGACAGGGGTGTGATCCTGTCAGAGGCCCAGACAGAAGGTCATGGAGCTGCGCCTGCCCCACGTGCGGCAGTTCCTAAGAAAGGACATGAACAGAGAACTGTATTGTAGAGAGTGTGAAGAAGTCATAGCAAAAGGAGTGGAAACCAGAAGGAGTTCTGCCCTGCACAGGCTGCCTCCACCAATAGGTTGAGGGTTGCAGGAGCTCTGGTGTTAGATATATTATATATATATATATATATATATACCTAATATATGTTATTAGGTGGTACCTAATTGTATGGGAAACATGGGAGCAAAGATATTCCTGTTATATATTCCAGCACCATATTTTTGAACATACTTTCCCCATTCTAGACACACCAAACATGACTATGATATATCCATAATATGGGTTCATATCACATTTATGTGATTTTTCAAGGCCGATAATCTTGGTGCACACAAGAGATTATGTCCGTTGATTACAGATATATAGGTGGATGTTGGTGATGACATATGATTATCCATATTCTACACATCTTTCCAAGTGAATTGGATTACTTGAGCAAATAAATACATCACAAATCAATCTTTTGGAATAATAAGTCGAACTTAGAAAATTTAAATTTCAACAAGTTCAACCACCTCTAGTGAAGAGATCAGCAGCTGTTCTGCTTTTCATTACTATACTGTTGTTTCTATATTAATGAACTATCCTAAAGAAAGCAAATGACATGAAAACTCAAGGAAGTCTTTCAATTAAAGAGAAAAAACCTTTTTGGATAATTGTAAAAGACCCTATGTGTCAGTTTAGTTAATATTTTTATTTCTGCTTAAAGAATTTCAATTTCATATGATGCTAATATCAAATCATTTATTCTTTAATGCATTGAGAAAAATTCTCAAATAATAATACTTTGAAACAGATCACTGTATGTCAACTACGCAAATGCAGTCAAAACACTTACAGTAATCAATGAGAGTTGTTAGGTAAAGGTTTTTCCATGTCCTATAAATTATTGAACTGCTAATTTTGTCTGCATACCTGTAAGATATCCTAGCTGCGGAATGACAGCTTTATCCATTAGAGTGGGCTTGGTGACAGCAGGATAGTGAGTGCTAAGAAGAACTACTGGTAAAGGAGGGCCATTTTCAGCTGCATTACTGATGATCAGTTCTGGGACACATCAACATCTTAATCAATATGCAAGAGTCAATTACCGGGGGAAGCGCAAGCTTAAGCAGGATCTGATGATTAGGTTCATGTTCAGTCTACCAAATGGGTCTGATCGATACCAAGCAGAATATCATATACAGTATACATAATGTCTTTTCTCCTGTGCTTGCTCAATTTACACATACCCTCTTTTATCACAAGTCCTTTTGACAGAATATGCAGTCAAACAACTTCTCTGGGAATTCAGCACGTGGAACAAGGACAAAAGGCCGCAGAGAGTGAAGAAAAGTATCGACTGTAACCTTGTAAGAGCGTTTTTAGTCCTTCACGGATATAGATCCAGTAGATCTAGAACATTTCATGTGTTATACATTGCTTATTTTCTGCATATGTAATAATTCTTATTTTACTGTTTATGGCTTGATGTATTTGTGGTCCTAATATAGAGTCAAGTGATTCTCAGTGGACAGAAGCAAGTTTAAAAATAAATTCTTTTTTCCATCACATATTCCCTGTTTGGCAAAATTTGTTACACCCACAAAATTAAATGTATTTATTTGGGATTTTATGTGATATACCAACACAAAGTAGCAAGTATTTATGAAGTGTCATGGAAACAATACATGGTTTTCTAAATATTTTAAAAATATAAATCTGAAAATTGTGACATGCATTTGTATCCAGCCCCCCTGAGTTAATACTTTGCAGGACGACCTTTTGATGCAATTAATGCTGCAAGTCTTTTGGAATATGTCTCTACCAGCTTTGTACATTTAGAAACTGAAATGTTTGCCAAAAAATAAAGGCTTCATGGGCAAATGAGATTATCCTTCCATTGTCAGTCTGCATATCTGATAACCATGTATAATTTCCTTTAGGCTTCATTAATACTTGCTACTTAATGTTAGTATATCACATAAAATCCCCAAAAATACACTTACCGGTATTTGTGGATGTAATGTGAAAAAATACTGAAACATTCAAGCAGTATGAAAACTTTTTCAAGGCACTGTACATATTTTGCTAAATAGTAAATCTGCAAATCACGTCTTTAAACATTATTTCTTACCAAGGAAAATCACTGCAAACTGCCAGCCATTATTATACCTATAGGCATGACAGTTCAGGGCAGGCAAGTCATTGACAAATAGTAGGTGCATTACATCTTGTAAAGTAAGTGAAAGGAATTCTCACCATCTACAGTGCAAGCAGAATGCTGGCACAGAGTGAATGGCAATTTATAGAGAATGAGAATCAGTTTGTGGACTCATTCGAATTATATGTGCACCAAAAACAGCTTTAAGTTATCAGGGGCGAGCGCAACAAAACCATCTTTGTCTACAGGACTAATATGCTTTAAAAGAATTTCCCTGCACAGTGAAGTTCAAGGTCATCCTCTGTGTACTCAGTTAATAAACCAGAGAAAAAAACACGGATTATACTTCCAACTTGATAAAGTATACGTAAATATACGTTTTTATTCATAGAGAAGTCATATACATAACATTAAAAAAGTTGATCATTACATACAAGGTATACACAGCAAGGGAAACTGAAGAAAACACTGAAAAATAAACGGTGCCAGCCCTGTGCCATGACATGCACTATTGGCACTTTATGATGTAATATACGCAGACATCTACAGGGGCTGGCAACGTTTATTTTTCAGTGTTTTCTTCAGTTTCCTTTGCTGTGTATACCTTGTATGTAATGATCAACTTTTTTAATGCTATGTATATGACTTCTCTATGAATAAAAACGTATATTTATACTTTTTCAAGTTGGACGTATACTCTGTGTGTTTTTCTCTGGTTTATTGAACTGTATGGTGGAGTGTCCTATATAGTGGTATGTGATCTCTCTGAATGATAACTTCTAAACACATGACTAAGAGAATGTGTGAGAGATCGATGTTATTTTTGTCCATTGTGGGCTGTCTGTATTATGTACTCAGTTAATAGCAGTAGACCATGATGCTGCTATGGGGCCTGTGTGTTGATTGGTGCCCGGTGCCACCCTACTGTGCTGATGGCTCCCTGCTACACCTTTCAGACTGTATATCTTCGTCTCAGTGCTTTACTGCATAAAGAGTTGTGTGGGCATCATTCTATGTGAGGGGCTGTGAGGGCCATCATACTGTATGGGTGATGAGGAAGCTATCATGAGGAAGGCTGTTTAAAGGCATCATACTATGTTGAGGGCAGAGGGCTGTACAGTACATCATACTGTGTGTGGAGAGGTATTAAGTCCATCATTCTCTGTGTGTGGGAGGCTCTGTTGGCTCCCATCAACTCCAAGCAAATATGCTGACAAGTGATGACCTAATACATACGGCAATATTTGTTACTTGCACGAATAGTACGGTAGTTGGGCTATTTTCTGCTCAGCAAGTAATTTGCTATTTGCAATCGAGTGACCTGCCCAGCATGTTTGATGCTTTATTTGCAGCCAATGAATATGCTGGGCTGGCTTGTCAAACACAGTAATGCCGGCGCTATCTTTGGTGTGGCATTACGGTGATTTGCTGGCCTTACAACATCATAGGGGATATTTAATCCCTGCCAGCGCCATCTTGTGCACATTGCAGCTTGAAAAAGCATAGGGAGAGCGTAGTGTGCGCATAGGGAGCAAGAAAGCAGTGTATAGGGAGAGTTTGTGATTCTAAAAAGTTCTTTTAAGAGCTACTGGGGGTGAAAATTTGTTCTTTGTTAGGTGGAGATAATGTAGTGAGAGATATAATATGAAAGAGAGTAAAAGGCAGGCATCTGGGTGTAATTATCATCATTGCAAGTAGTACATGCTGGAGATCTCTGTTAGTTTGCATTGTGTTGTATAGTTTACAATCAGACCGTGGGATTAGGAAGAGATAGACAAGGTTTCATCCACTACCATAATATACAAACCAGCTCTTTTTTGAGCCAAATAATATTACTTAGCACTAGCATATACAAAAAATTTTTAGAGCTACATAATATTCTTATTTACCAGCATATACATTTTTTTTCTGCTAAATAATATTTATCAGTGCCAAAATATAGTGACTTTTTTTTAAAAGCTAATTGCTAAATAATATTCCTCACCTATTGCTGAAATAGATAATATTTCTCTAGCAGTTCTGCGACTGGCGCAAAACCTGCTGAGCTATGAAACATGTCATAATTTATTATTATTATTATTATTTATTGTTATAGCGCCATTTATTCCATGGCGCTTTACATGTGAGGAGGGGTATACATAATAAAAAAACAAGTACAATAATCTTAAACAATACAAGTCATTACTGGTACAGGAGGAATGAGGACCCTGCCCGCGAAGGCTCACAATCTACAAGGGATGGGTGAGAATACAGTAGGTGAGGGTAGAGATGGTCATGCAGCGGTTTGGTCGATCGGTGGTTACTGCAGGTTGTAGGCTTGTCTGAAGAGGTGGGTCTTCAGGTTCTTTTTGAAGGTTTCGATGGTAGGCGAGAGTCTGATGTGTTGTGGTAGAGGGTTCCAGAGTAGGGGTGATACGCGAGAGAAATCTTGTATGCGATTGTGGGAAGAGGAGATAAGAGGGGAGTAGAGTAGGAGATCTTGTGAGGATTGGAGGTTGCGGGTAGGTAAGTACCGGGAGACGAGGTCACAGATGTATGGAGGAGACAGGTTGTGGATGGCTTTGTACGTCATGGTTAGGGTTTTGCAGTGGAGTCTCTGGGCAATGGGGAGCCAGTGAAGGGATTGACAGGGGGGAGAGGCCGGGGAATAGCGGGGGGGACAGGTGGATTAGTCGGGCAGCAGAGTTTAGAATAGATTGGAGGGGTGCGAGAGTGTTAGAGGGGAGGCCACAGAGCAGGAGGTTGCAGTAGTCAAGGCGAGAGATGATGAGGGCATGGACTAGGGTTTTTGCAGATTCATGGTTGAGGAATGAACGGATTCGTGAAATATTTTTGAGTTGAAAGCGGCAGGAAGTGGAAAGGGCTTGGATATGTCGTTTGAAGGAGAGATCAGCGTCAAGGATTACCAGCAATTTCCCTGAATCTGCTGTTGGTGTGTCTAATAAAGGCGATATAAAAAAATTCTATTGGATAAATAAATAGCGTTTCTGTATGTAGCAGTTGTACGACTGGTGCAAACCCTGCAGAGATACACAAACATCACAATTTACCAGTGTTAGGGCTGGCGGCATGCACCGAATAAATACAAAGATAGTAATAAGGTGCGTTAGCAGTCCAGGGTGCAGTGTGCAGAGATGGAACCTGCTTCTAGGTAATGGTGGCACTATATGGCGGTACTAAGCCAGAAAAAACATGGGTTCCATCACCCGGTATGAACTGATGCAAACTCTGTTGCTTCACAGAGTCGCAGAGAAACAAAGGAAATGCTGTGCTTTTTTAGCAATCACAGGGTGCAGCAGATGGACGAAACCATCAATCTACTAAAATGCTTGTGCATGCCCTCATCATCTCCCGCCTTGACTACTGCAACATCCTTTTCTGCGGCCTCCCTGCTAGCACCCTTGCACCTCTCCAGTCCATCCTTAACTCTGCTGCCTGACTAATTCATCTCTCTCCTCGCTACTCCTCTGCATCCCCCTCTACAAATCTCTTCACTGGCTTCCATTCCCTCAACGTATCTAGTTCAAATTACTAATACAGACCTACAAATCCATCCATAACCTGTCTCCTCCAAATATCTCTGAACTAATCTCCCGATATCTTCCGTCACGTAATCTCCGGTCCTCCCAAGACCGCCTCCTCTCCTACACACTTATTCACTCCTCATCTAACCGCCTCCAAGACTTCTCCAGAATATCCCCATCCTCTGGAATTCTCTGCCCCAACATGTCCGACTATCAACCATATTCGGATCCTTCAGACGGAACCTGAAAACCCATCTCTTCAGGAAAGCCTACAGCCTGCACTGACTACTCATCACTACCGGAGATACTGCCCCACTAACACCAGAGCTCCTGCAACCCTCAACCTATTGTCTCCTTCCCCATAATCCTGTAGAATGTAAGCCCGCAAGGGCAGGGTCCTCGTCCCTCTGTATCAGTCTGTCATTAGTTTGTTTACTGTAAGTGATATCTGTAACTTTTATGTAACCGATTCTCATGTACAGCACCATAGAATCAATGGTGCTATATAGGGTTGAGCGAAACGGGTCGGCCATTTTCAGAAGTCACCGACTTTTGGCAAAGTCGGGTTTCATGAAACCCGACCCGACCCTGTGTGGGGTCGGCCATGAGGTCGGCGATCTTCTGATCTGGTATCGGAATTCCGATACCGAGTTCCGATATGTTTGCGATATCGGGAATCGGTATCGGAATCCATATTTAAGTGTAAAATAAAGATTAAAAATAAAAAATATTGATATACACACCCTCGGATGCGCCCTGGTTCTAACCGGCAGCCTTCCTTCCTAAGAATGAGCGCATGAAGGACCTTCAATGACGTCGCGGCTTGTGATTTGTCACGTGAGCGGTCACATGGGCGGTCACGCAACCAATCACAAGCCGCGACGTCATCTAAGGTCCTTCACACGCTCATTCTTAGGAAGGAAGGCTGCCGGTTAGAACCAGGGCGCGTCTGAGGGTAAGTATATTCCTATTAGGGATATACTCACCCTCGGACGCGCCCTGGTTCTAACCGGCAGCCTTCCTTCCTAAGAATGAGTGCGTGAAGGACCTTAGATGACGTCGCGGCTTGTGATTGGTCGCGTGACCGCCCATGTGACCGCTCACGCGACCAATCACAAGCCGCGACGTCATCGAAGGTCCTTCACTTGCTCATTTTTAGGAACGCAGGCTGCCGGTTAAAACCAGGGCGCGTCCGAGGGTGAGTATATCAATATTTTTTATTTTTATTCTTTATTTTACACATTAATATGGATCCCAGGGCCTGAAGGAGAGTTTCCTCTCCTTCAGACCCTGGGAACCATTAGTATCCCATTGCACTGCATTGGGTTTCGTGTTTCGGCCGACCCCGACCCAAAATTTTCTATAGGATCGGCCAATTTCACTCGACCCGACTTTTGAGAAAGTCGGGTTTCGTGAAACCCGACCCGATTCTAAAAAAAGAAAAGTCGCTCAACCCTAGTGCTGCATAAAAAAATAATAATAGTGGGATCCCTGAAATTCACCTCCACTATGCTGGTGATTCATCTCGCTCTGATCCTCAGTGGCTTATGAGCCCTCGCTTGAGGACGCCCTGAGTCAGATGCTGAGATCAAGTGAGAGTTACCACCTTACACTGACTGGTTGTCAGGACTAACTAAAGATTACCGCACAGAGTGCGTACAGCACTGGTTGCGCATGATGCCGCACTGGCGGTGGCTGCTAATTGACGCAGAAATTCATGTATAGTGCTGGATGGCAAAATCTGACGCTAGGTAGCTCAATCACCCAAATCCTTTCAACAGCACTAGGGATGGGAGGGATGGAAATGGTTAAGGAGCTTTCACCAATTTCAGTCATACATCCACACACACACGATTTCAGATTTATACTAGCGCATAGCCGAGCGGCCATGCAAACATTTTATAGGTGTAGCCTTCTGGGACCTTCCTAGTGATCCAACCGGAGCCGCTACAGGACCTGAGCATGTGACCCACGACCTCCATTGAGCGGTCATCCTGTGGGCATGCTCAGTAGAAGAAAAGCAGGACTTAGTCCCTGGAACATCTTTTCACCACTGATCAATGCTGTTTACAAAGGCTAAGCCAAACGCTGAGATCGATGTCTCTGCTGAGCAGGCTCCACTGTGGCTGAAGAAGAATGGGTGACCGCAGCAGACATGGTACGAGATTCCCCCTGTGCAGCAGGGGGAACTAGACACCTAACTTTACCCCCCTCCTAGGGTCCCCCCCTCCTTGGGCCTTGCTACGCTCGAAGGCAGCAATGAGCTGAGGAGCCTGGATGTACTCAATATGCTCACAGGATTTGTCCTCTGGGCCATGACCCTTCCATTCCACCAGACAGAATTTTTTGCCACTTACCAACTTACACCCAATGATAGCATTCACCTTGTAATCATCCGTGGATGAACCCTATGTCCCAGCAGATGACTCGGAAAACTGAGACACGTGAATGGGTTTAGGAGAGACACATGAAAAGTGTCGGTGATACCTAGGCATGGAGGAAGAGCCAACCGGTAGACCACAGGATTAACTTGTTCTAGGACCTTGAAGGGACTTATGTAGCGAGGCGGAAACTTAGTAGACTCAAGTTGCAGCCTGATGCTATGGGTGGAGAGCCACACTAAGTCACCAGGAGCAAAGGTCGGAGCGGGGAGCCGGTGTGCATTGGTAGAAACTAGAGTTGAGCGACTTTTACTTTTTTAAGATCGAGTCGGGTTTCACGAAACCTGACAAAGTCAAAGTCTCAAAAGTCAGGTCGGGTGAAATCGGACGATTATTGTGAAAAGTCGGGGTCCGACTGAAACACGAAACCCACTTTTGCAAGTCAATGGGGAATCAAAGTCGGCAGTGAGTGTAGGACAGGAATATACCTACAGTGCCCATTTTAATGCCAAAAACATCAAATCTTATTTCTTAAGCTTGTCAATCTTAATTTACTTTATAATAATAGTTAGGCATTGAAAACAGGGGCTCATTTGGCTAAAGATGTGGGGGGTAGGGCTGGCTCAAGATTTTCGTGGGCCCAGGAAACGCGGAATGCGTCACGGCGGTAGAGCAGGGAGAGGTAAGTATTTCAACTTTGCAAGTGCTGTGATCCTGAGCAAGCAGGGGGGCCCACTAGTTGGCACTGGTAAAGAGCCCCTCATAGTACTGCTGTGTGTTTGACGGCGGGTGGCGCCTCCCACTGCCAGAGACACTTTTGCATACTATGAGGGGCCCTGTGCCAGTGCCAACAAGTATGTCCCCCCACCTGATGAAGGAACCTGCACTTTCATCTGCACCTTCCTCTTTGTCCCCGTGTAAGGTGGTATAATATGCGGGAAAGGGAACCTGACTTTCATCAGGGTCAGATTCTGGCTGTGTAGAGTGCAAGGGGAATGTAGTGGTCTGGGTCAATGTACCAGCAGACTCATCTAGCAGTGGCTGGGCAATGGGCAGGATGAGGAGGAAACACAGATATAGGCCCAAAATGAAAAAGTAGGCTAAAAGCAGTTCAAAATTGGTAACAGGACTAAACAGGCGGCATTATTTTGTTCAGCGGAGGACAACTGTAATGAGAGGCTCACACAGACTTAGTAGGCCTAAAATAAAAAAGTAGGCTAAATGCAGTTCAAAAGTGGTAAGAGGAGTACACAGGCGGCATAGCTTTGTTCAGCGGAGGAGGACAACTATAATGAGAGGCTGACACAGTTACTAGGCCCAAATAAGTAAGTAGGCTAAATGCAGTTCAAAATTGGTAAGAGGAGTACACAGGTGGCATTGCTTTCTTCAGTGGAGGACAACTGTAATAAGTGGCTCAGACAGACTTAGTAGGCCTAAAATAAAAAAGTAGGCTAAATGCAGTTCAAAATTGGTAAGAGGAGTACACAGGCGGCATAGCTTTCTTCAGCGGAGGAGGACAACTATAATGAGAGGCTGACACAGTTACTAGGCCCAAATAAGTAAGTAGGCTAAATGCAGTTCAAAATTGGTAACAGGAGTACACAGGTGGCATTGCTTTGTTCAGTGGAGGACAACTGTAATAAGTGGCTCAGACAGACTGAGTAGGCCTAAAATAAAAAAGTAGGCTGAATGCAGTTCAAAATTGGTAACAGGAGTACATAGGTGGCATAGCTTTGTTCAGCTGAGGAGGACAACTGTAATGAGAGGCTCACACAGTTACTAGGTACAAATAAGTAAGTAGGCTAAATGCAGTTCAAAATTGGTAAGAGGAGAACAAAGGCGGCATAGCTTTGTTCAGCGGAGGACAACTGTAATGAGAGGCTGACACAGTTATTAGGCCCAAATAAGTAAGTAGGCTAAAGGCAGTTCAAAATTGGTAAGAGGAGTACACAGGTGGCATTGCTTTGTTCAGTGGAGGACAACTGTAATAAGTGGCTGACACAGTTAGTAGGCCAAAATAATAAAGTGGGCTAAATGTCTGCCAAAAAAATGTTCATAAATCAACTGGTGGCATAGCTAGGTACAGGGGTGGGCTTCTCTGCTGAGTAGCAGACAGTGGTAGTGGGCGCAAAGTATTAACTGGTCTAAATGGAGGCCAGGGCCCCTGTATATTTTAACTATCATCTATCATTTCAACAAATTTGTATTGGCAGTGATATTGAAGGATTTAACAGCACAGACTACACAGTGGTGGAGCAGGGAGAGGTAAGTTTTGCAAGTGGTAGAGCACTCTCTCGTGGGCGGCGGTACAGGCACAGGGCCTCTCATATTACAACGGTGTGTCTGATGTTGGTTGTGCACCACCACCATCAGAGACACTTCATTGTACTATGAGGGACCCTGTGCCAGTGCCGTCCCCCAAGATTGGGCACACTGTTATGATCCGGTGACCTTGGAGCCGCATGAATCTTTCACTGGAGTAGGTGGTAACTATACTGACCGCAAATCCTGAACTAACACGCAACTAGAAGTAGCCGTGGGGTGTGCCTAACAAACCCTAGACACCTCGACACAGCCGGAGGACTAAATACCCCTATAGATGGAAATAGGAAATCTATCTTGCCTCAGAGCAGAACTCCAAAGGATAGGCAGCCCCCCACGAATATTGACTGTGAGTAGGAGAGGAAAGACACACGTAGGCAGAAAACAGGATTTAGCAAAAGAGGCCACTCTAGCTAGATAGAAAAGGATAGGACAGAATACTAAGCGATCAGTATTAAAATCCTTCCAAAAATATCCACAGCAGATAATACAAAAAATTCCAACATCTAACTAAAGACGTGGAACGAATATCTGCAACTCCTGAGAATCCAACTAGACTGAGAAAATACTGACACAATCTAAGCTGGACAAGAAAAAATAAATGAATAGAACTGAAATAACAAGCACACAGCAAGTGTGCCACAGAAACAAAACCAAACACTTATCTTTGCTGATTAGGCAGCAAGGCAGGAGGAACCAGACAGAGATCCAACACCTCCCAAAAACCATGGACAACTGGCAAGGACTAATGAATCCTGCAAACCTAAATACCCCAGTCAGAATTGCAATCAGTAGATACACCTGACCAAGACTGCAGCCCAGGAACAACTGCATTACCATCTACAACCACCGGAGGGAGCCCAAAAGCAGAATTCACAACAGCACACCCACCTGTCCAGGCAAATGGCACTCGCACGGGTGCCTGCGCCAAGTGGTGACCACAGCCCTGTGGGGGGAGTCAGCCCTTTTAGAGAGGTATAAAAATGGCCTATGGTGGACATTCAGCAGCTGCAAATGGAGGAATTGGAGCAGTCAGTAAGAGGAGGCCAAAAGCAAGACATGTTTCAGGCAAGCTACGTGTCAGCAGGGGAAGGTGGAGCAAAATAATTTGAAATCCATGATTGGTTCATTTTAATGAAGGTTAGATCATCAACATTTTGGGTAGCCAGATGTGTCCTTTTTTCGGTCAGTATTGAACCAGCAGCACTGAAGACTCTTTCTGATAGCACACTAGCAGCTGGGCAAGCGAGCATATTCTGCCAATTCAGGCCAGGTGTCAATTTTAGATGCCCAGTAATCAAAGGGGAATTGTTGTGAATTCTGCTCTTGGGTTCCCTCCAGTGGTTGTAAGTTGGAATGCAGTTGTCTCTGAATCACAGTCCAGGCCAGGTGTATCTGATTATTACAATTCGGACTGGGTTATTTAGATGTGCTGGATCCTTTAGCCCTTGCCAGTTGTCAATGTTCCTTGTGAAGTGTTGGATCACTTTCTGGCTTCTCCTGCCTGCTGCCAAATTCAGCAAAGATAAGTGTTTGGTTCTTTGTATCTGTGGCATACTTCTGTGTGCTGGTTTCAGTTTTATTCCTGCTCTGATTGTAGGATTCACTGGAGTTGCAGATTTACGCTCCTACATCTATTAGTTAGATGTAGGAAGTTTTTGTTATTTCTGTTGTGGATGTTTTTGAAGGGTTTTTTACTGACCGCACAGAACTCTGTCCTATTCTGTCCTATTTAGCTAGTGTGGCCTCCTGTGCTAAATTCTGTTTTCTGCCTGTGTATGTTTTTTCCTCTCCGACTCACTGCCAATATTTGTGGGGGGCTGTCTATCCTTTGGGGATTTTCTCTGAGGCAAGATAGTATTCCTCTTTCCATCTTTTGAGGGGTAATTAGTCCTCCGGCTGTGACGAGGTGTCTAGGTGTGTTAAGTACACTCCACGGCTACTTCTAGTTGCGGTGTTAAGTTCAGGATTGCGGTCAGTACAGTGGCCACCATCTCCAGTGAAAGTTCTCATGCAGCTCCAAAGTCATAACAGTACAACTGGCCAACAATGAGTTAAATGCATCTCAGAAGAAGGGAAGGAAGCTCTTGAGCCATATTTTTTTCTCCAGTCTATTTTGTGTTCTCCTCCTGTCACCACCTCGCAGTCCGGGGCGCCTTCTTTCTCTTCCCCGCCTGCTCTTACCTCTTCTGGTCCTGTCCTTAGCCAGCAGGGTCACACTCCGGTCGTCCGCCGGCGCTCCGGGGTCCGTCCCTGCAGACGTGCTGCCCGGGTCCTTGCTCCCATGTCTGCTGCACTTCCTCCTTTCTCTTTCTCTCCTAGGGAGTGCATAGGGGGCGGGCAGGCGAGCTCTCTGCCTTCTTAAAGGGTCAGCCCCTCCCTACTCACTGCCCCTCCTCCCGGCCTATCACCTGGAGGCTGGAGGTATATAAGGATCTCAGTCACTCCTGGACGCCGCCTGGGCAACTTCTATTATCCTGAAGTTGCTGCTCCAGGTCTTAAGGTACCGTCACACTTAGCGACGCTGCAGCGATACCGGCAACGATCCGGATCGCTGCAGCATCGCTGTTTGGTCGCTGGAGAGCTGTCACACAGACCGCTCTCCAGCGACCAACGATGCTGGTAACCAGAGTAAACATCGGGTAACTAAGCGCAGGGCCGCGCTTAGTAACCCGATGTTTACCCTGGTTACCATCCTAAAAGTAAAAAAAAACAAACAGTACATACTTACCTACCGCTGTCTGTCCTCCAGCGCTGTGCTCTGCTCTCCTCCTGTACTGGCTGTGAGCACAGCGGCCGGAAAGCAGAGCGGTGACGTCACCGCTCTGCTTTCCGGCTGACCGACGCTCACAGCCAGAGCAGGAGGAGAGCAGAGCACAGCGCTGGAGGACAGACAGCGGTAGGTAAGTATGTATGTATGTATGTTTGTTTTTTTTTACTTTTAGGATGGTAACCAGGGTAAACATCGGGTTACTAAGCGCGGCCCTGCGCTTAGTTACCCGATGTTTACCCTGGTTACCAGTGAAGACATCGCTGAATCGGTGTCACACACGCCGATTCAGCGATGTCTGCGGGGAGTCCAGCGACCAAATAAAGTTCTGGACTTTCTTCCCCGACCAGCGACAGCACAGCAGGGGCCTGATCGCTGCTGCCTGTCACACTGGACGATATCGCTAGCAAGGACGCTGCAACGTCACGGATCGCTAGCGATATCGTCTAGTGTGACGGTACCTTTATCCTGCTAGGCTTATCAGTCCAATTTGCCTGTCTTACTCTGTGTTCCTTTTTTCCCTAGGATCTAGTCTGGTCTCCACAGCATCCTGAGTCCAGTATCCTGTGTGGTTCCCTGCAGTCTAATTCCTGCTTCCAAGTTCCACATCCAGCCCTGTTTTGTTTATTCTTTTCTTCCTACCTCCTAGGTCGGTTTAACACAGGTGTCTGCCTCATCGGACCCTCTATTGGTGGTCTAGGGGAAATCCCTGTATAGGGGTCACTCCAAGCCTTGGTCTCCTTAGAGGTTTTCTGGTGTTGTGGCGCTGTGGCCTTCCTTTGGGGTGTCTCCCCTAGTGTTTGTATTACTGTACAATAAAGCATTTGAACCTGCTTTCGTGGTCTGGTTCTCCCTTCCTGGTGTCAGTAACCGCTGTATTTGCGGTCCAGTGGGTCCACCCGATAGACACGTCTGTAGGGCGTGACAGATTTTGCCCAGGCCATGGATCCCGTTGATGCCAGGTTCGATGCTCAGAGGGAGCTCGCTAGTCTCCGCCAGAGCCAGGAACAGGTAGTTGCGTTCATGCGTACCCTTGAGGCCCGTCTAGCTTCCCCTCAGGGGGTGGATGCATCTTTCTCCTCTCATCTTGCAGATCTCCATCAGGAGTTGGATCAACAAGGACGGATGCAGACCCAGATGCTGAGTTACATGACGTCTGTGGACGAGCGGCTTTCGAATCTGCAGCGATCTCCTTCTGCTCCGGTTGCCGCACCCGTGTTGGATCCCAGTGCCGTAGGAGGCGTCTACTCTTCCCCTCGCCTCTGCAAACCTACCAGGTACTCTGGGGATCCAAAGATGTGCAGGGGTTTCATCAACCAATGCCAGCTGCATTTCAGGCTTCTCCCTCATCAATACCCTACGGATGTGGCGAAAGTGGCCTTTCTGGCATCACACCTGGAGGGCGAGGCCTCGGCCTGGTTCAACCCACTACTGGAGAGAGAGGACCCCATTGTATCCGATTTGCAGGCCTTCTTGGACACCTTCCGGAAGATCTTTGATGAGCCAGGTCGGGTGGCTTCTGCCACGGAGGAGTTGTTCATATTACAGCAAGGTACTCTGTCGGTTGGCCAATACGCCATACAGTTTCGCACTTTGGCTTCTGAGCTTCGCTGGTCTGATGAGCCCCTGATCGGTGTCTTCCGGAGAGGGTTATCCAGTCGCCTGAAGGACGAGCTTGCCATACGAGATCTTCCCGGTACCCTGGATGAATACATCTCCCTTGCCGTCCGGATAGATCGCCGCCTACAAGAACGCACCAAGGAGAGAACCCAGGAGAAAAGACCACCTCGATTGGCACCCTCTTTTCAGAGGCCCCTGTTACCAGGTAACGCTTCTTCTGCTGAAGCACCCGAACCCATGGAGGTGGATCGTCTCCGGCTGAGTCCCCGGGAGAGTGAGGAGAGAGTCGCCCGGAGGTTGTGTCTCTATTGTGGTGGCTCCAACCATTTCCGCCGGCAATGTCCCAGAAGACCGGAAAACTCCTCCACCTAGGACAGGTAAGAGAGGCCATCCTAGGTGAGAGTGATACCTCTCTACCGTTAACTGTTTCCATACAGGTGAAGTCGGTGACAGGCGATTCTCAGAGTTGGCGTATTTGGACTCGGGATCTGCAGGTAACTTTATTCAGCGAGACATGGCTCTCCGCCTCAGCATTCCTATACACCCCCTGCAGTATCCCCGCATCATCACCACCATAGACGGGAGACCCCTACTAGATTCCGTTGAGGGCATTACAAGTGAGGTGGAACTTCAGATCGGAGCTCTCCATGCTGAGAGGATTGCCTTTTACGTGCTACCCACTCTCTCTCCGCCTTTCATGCTCAGTCTGCCATGGCTGCGTACGCATGAGCCAGTCATAGACTGGCGAAGTGGGGAGGTCCTGCGTTGGGGTTCGGCTTGCCATAGCCATTGCCTGCTGTCCGTCCGGCCTATCCGTTTGCCTCCCTCACCTACGTCCTTGCCCGGACTTCCGGAGGCCTACTGGGCATTTGCGGATGTCTTCGATAAACGAGAAGCAGAGGTCTTGCCCCCGCACAGGCCTTATGATTGTCCCATCGATTTGGTTCCAGGTGCTTCTATTCCTACAGGACGAATCTACCCTCTGTCCCCTGCTGAGACTCAGGCGATGTCAGAATACGTCACAGACAGTTTGGCCCGGGGATTCATCCAGAGGTCCACATCCCCTGTGGGAGCCGGGTTCTTCTTCATGAAAAAGAAGGATGGGTCCTTGCGTCCTTGCATTGACTACCGCGGATTAAATGCTATCACAGTAAAGAATAAGTACCCACTGCCTCTTATTCCAGAACTCTTCGATCGGCTCCGGGGAGCCCGGATCTTCACCAAGCTGGACCTGCGAGGGGCTTACAACCTTGTCCGCATCCGGGCCGGTGACGAGTGGAAAACCGCCTTCAACACCCGTGATGGTCACTTCGAGTACCGAGTGATGCCCTTCGGACTGTGCAACGCACCAGCCGTTTTCCAGGAGTTCGTGAACGACGTCTTCCGTGACATGCTGTACGTATGTGTAGTGGTATACCTGGATGACATCTTGGTTTGCTCCCCAGACCTACCCACACACAGAAGAGACGTCCGACGAGTTCTCCTTCGATTACGGGAGAACCGCTTGTATGCCAAGTATGAGAAATGCCTCTTCGAGCGGTCGTCTCTGCCGTTCCTTGGATACATCGTCTCTGACTCTGGGCTGGAGATGGATCCTAACAAGGTGTCGGCCATCATGAACTGGCCTCAGCCGGTCGGGATCAAAGCCATCCAGCGGTTCGTAGGATTTGCCAACTACTACCGACAGTTTATCCAGCACTTCTCGGATCTGGTCAAGCCTCTCACAGCACTCACACGCAAGGGAATACCTGCTAATGGATGGACTCCAGAGGCCGAGTGTTCCTTCCAGGCACTCAAACGGGCCTTCTCCTCCGCACCAGCCCTGCACAGGCCCGTCGCTGAGAAGCAGTTCTTTCTGGAGGTGGACGCATCCTCCACAGGTGCCGGGGCCGTCCTCACGCAGAAAGCCGCCTCCGGACGCATGGTCTCTTGCGGCTTCTTTTCGAAGGCCTTTACCCCCTGTGAGCGGAATTACTCCATTGGTGACCGTGAGTTGCTTGCCATCAAGATGGCCTTGGAGGAGTGGCGTTACCTCCTAGAGGGAGCTGTGCACCCGGTGGTGATCTACACCGACCACAAGAACTTGGCCTATCTCCAGTCTGCCCAGAGGCTCAATCCTCGTCAGACCCGTTGGTCTTTATTCTTTGCTCGGTTTGACTACCGTCTTCATTTTCGTCCCGCAGATAAGAATATCAAGGCTGACGCTCTCTCCCGGTCTTTTCTTACCAACGATCAGGAGGAGGAACCTTGTCCCATCATCGATCCATCCAAGGTGATCATGGTTGCACCGCTTCTACTGTCGCAGGTACCTCCTGGTAAAACGCTGGTGCCCGAACTGTGTCGAGAATGCATCCTTCGCTGGGGACATTCCTCCTTACTAGCCGGCCACGCAGGTCTGACAAAGACTCTACAGTTGATCGGTCGGTACTACTGGTGGCCTGGGATGCGTCAAGAGGTGTCAGACTACGTCTCAGCCTGTTCTTCCTGTGCCCGCAACAAGACCCCCAAACGGCTTCCCACCGGTCAACTGTTGCCCTTGCCTATACCATCAAAACCATGGCAACACATTGCGATGGACTTCATCACGGATCTCCCTGCATCCTCCGGGAATACTGTCATCTGGGTCGTGGTGGACAGATTTTCCAAGATGAGTCACTTCGTTTCTCTGCCTGGTCTTCCTTCGGCACCCAAGCTGGCCGAGTTGTTTGTTCAACATATCCTCCGGTTGCATGGGTTACCCTCCAACATTGTTTCCGATATGGGAGTACAATTCGTGTCCCGATTCTGGCGGTCTCTCTGCAGGAAACTCGATATTGCCTTGGACTTCTCTTCGGCTTATCATCCACAGTCTAACGGACAGGTGGAACAGGTAAACCAGGTGTTGGCAGGTTTTCTACGACACTTTGTCAACGCACACCACGACAACTGGGCGTTCCTACTGCCTTGGGCGGAGTTCTCGTACAATAATCATGTTGTTGAGTCCTCTCGTAACACTCCATTTTTTATTGTATATGGGCAACACCCGAGGATCCCGACTCCCTTGGACATCGCGACTCCCAATCCTGCAGCAGAGGCCGTGGCTTGCGACTTCGCCAATATCTGGAACAAGACTCGTGAGGCTCTTGTGAAAGCATCCCAGCGCATGAAGGACCATGCCGACAAGAGAAGACTTGATGCCCAGATGTTTCAACCGGGAGACAAGGTATGGTTATCAGCCAAGTACGTCCGCCTTAAGGTGCCCTCCTTCAAGCTCGGACCTCGGTACATCGGACCGTTCAAGGTGTCCCGGAGACTCAACAATGTGTGCTATCGGCTACTACTGCCTCCTTCTCTGCGAATACATAATTCTTTCCACCGTTCCCTCCTCAAACCTATGATCCTCAACCGCTTCTCCCAGGATCCGGGAGAGCCTCCTCCTCCGATTTCGGCCAATGACGAGTATGAGGTCAGTGCCATCCTGGACGTGAAGAAGAAAGGGCATGCCACATGGTACCTGGTCGACTGGAAGGGGTTTGGTCCTGAGGAGAGGTCCTGGGAGCCGGAGGGCAACGTCCATACTCCTCGTCTCCTACGGCGGTTCTTTGCCAGTCGCCGCCCGGGGGGGCCTGGAGGGGGGGTACTGTCACCACCTCACAGTCCGGGGTGCCTTCTTTCTCTTCCCCGCCTGCTCTTTCCTCTTCTGGTCCTGTCCTTAGCCAGCAGGGTCACGCTCCGGTCGTCCGCCGGCGCTCCGGGGTCCGTCCCTGCAGACGTGCTGCCCGGGTCCTTGCTCCCATATCTGCTGCACTTCCTCCTTTCTCTCCCTCTCCTAGGGAGTGCATAGGGGGCGGGCAGGCGAGCTCTCTGGCTTCTTAAAGGGTCAGCCCCTCCCTACTCACTGCCCCTCCTCCCGGCCTATCAGCTGGAGGCTGGAGGTATATAAGGATCTCAGTCACTCCTGGACGCCGCCTGGGCAACTTCTATTATCCTGAAGTTGCTGCTCCAGGTCTTATCCTGCTAGGCTTATCAGTCCAATTTGCCTGTCTTACTCTGTGTTCCTTTTTTCCCTAGGATCTAGTCTGGTCTCCACAGCATCCTGAGTCCAGTATCCTGTGTGACTCCCTGCAGTCTTCTTCCTGCTTCCAAGTTCCACATCCAGCCCTGTTTTGTTTATTCTTTTCTTCCTACCTCCTAGGTCGGTTTAGCACAGGTGTCTGCCTCATCGGACCCTCTATTGGTGGTCTAGGGGAAATCCCTGTATAGGGGTCACTCCAAGCCTTGGTCTCCTTAGAGGTTTTCTGGTGTTGTGGCCCTGTGGCCTTCTTTTGGGGTGTCTCCCCTAGTGTTTGTATTACTGTACAATAAAGCGCTTAAACCTGCTTTCCTGGTCTGGTTCTCCCTTCCTGGTGTCAGTAACCGCTGTATTTGCGGTCCAGTGGGTCCACCTGATAGACACGTCTGTAGGGCGTGACACCTCCCTCTTAATATCTGGGTGACTGAGGAGCCTGGTACAAGCATGAATGTTCAGGATTTGGCTTCTCGTGTAGACCAGATTGCTGCTAAGGTGCGAGGTATTTCTGAGTATATTTTTCAGACTCCTGCTTTAGAACCAAAGATTCCTTCTCCTGATTTATTTTCTGGTGACAGGTCTAAATTTTTGAGTTTCAAAAACAACTGTAAACTTTTTTTTCTCCCTGAGACCTCGATCCTCTGGTGATTCCATTCAGCAGGTAAAGATCGTTATCTCACTGCTGCGTGGCGACCAGCAGGAGTGGGCGTTTTCTCTGGAATCTGGAAATCCGGCTTTGTTTAATATTGATTCCTTTTTTCAGGCTTTAGGATTATTGTATGATGAGCTTAATTCTGTGGATCAAGCTGAGAAGACCTTGTTGGCCCTGTCTCAGGGTCAAGAGGCGGCAGAATTGTATTGTCAGAAATTCAGAAAATGGTCGGTGTTGACTAAATGGAATAATGACGCTTTAGCGGCAATTTTCAGAAAGGGTCTTTCTGAATCCGTTAAAGATGTTATGGTGGGGTTTCCCACGCCTTCCGGTCTGAGTGAATATATGTCTCTGGCCATTCAGATTGACCGACGCCTGCGGGAGCGCAGAACTGTGAGCGCTGTGGCGTTATCTTCAGAGCAATTTCCTGAGCCTATGCAATGTGATAGATTTCTGTCTAGAACGGAACGACAAGGTTTCAGACGTCAAAATAGGTTGTGTTATTATTGTGGCGACACTTCTCATGTCATTTCTGTCTGCCCTAAGTGGACTAAGAGGATCGCCAGTTCAATTACCATCAGTACTGTACAACCAAAATTTTTATTATCTGTGTCCTTGATCTGCTCATTGTCATCATTTTCTGTCATGGTGTTTGTGGATTCAGGCGCCGCCTTGAATTTAATGGATTTAGAATTTGCCAAGTGTTGTGGTTTTCCCTTGCAGCCTTTGCAGAACCCTATTCCTTTAAGGGGCATTGATGCTACACCCTTGGCTAAAAATAAGCCCCAGTTTTGGACACAGGTAACCATGCGCATGGCGCCAGCCCATCAGGAAGATTGTCGATTTCTGGTGTTGCATAACTTGCATGATGTTATCGTGCTGGGTTTTCCGTGGTTGCAGATACATAATCCTGTGTTGGACTGGAAATCCATGTCTGTGACTAGTTGGGGTTGTCAGGGGGTTCATAATGATGTTCCTTTGATGTCAATCTCCTCTTCTTCACCTTCTGAGATTCCAGAGTTTTTGTCTGATTTTCAGGATGTATTCGATGAGCCCAAGTCCAGTTTTCTTCCACCGCACAGGGATTGTGATTGTGCTATTGTCTTGATTCCAGGCTGTAAGTTTCCTAAGGGTCGACTTTTCAACCTATCTGTGCCTGAACATACCGCCATGTGGAGCTATATTAAAGAGCCTTGGAGAAAGGGCATATTCGACCATCTTCTTCACCGTTGGGAGCAGGGTTCTTTTTTGTTGCTAAAAAAGATGGTTCCTTGAGACCCTATATAGATTATCGCCTCTTGAATAAAATCACGGTCAAGTTTCAATACCCTTTACCTTTGCTTTCCGATTTGTTTGCTAGGATTAAGGGAGCTAGTTGGTTTACTAAGATTGACCTTCGAGGGGCATATAATCTTGTTCGTATTAAGCAGGGTGATGAATGGAAAACTGCGTTTAACACGCCCGAAGGCCATTTTGAATACCTTGTGATGCCATTCGGATTCTCTAATGCTCCATCTGTTTTCAGTCCTTTATGCATGATATTTTTCGGACTTATCTTGATAAATTCTTGATTGTATATTTGGACGATATTTTGATTTTTTCCTATGACTGGGAGTCTCATGTGCAACAGGTCAGGATGGTATTTCAGATCCTTCGTGACAATGCCCTGTTTGTGAAGGGGTCTAAGTGTCTCTTTGGGGTGCAGAAAGTCTCTTTTTTGGGCTTCATTTTTTCTCCCTCGTCTATGGAGATGGATCCGGTTAAGGTTCAGGCTATTCATGATTGGATTCAGCCCACATCCGTGAAGAGCCTTCAGAAATTTTTGGGTTTTGCAAATTTTTATCGCCGTTTCATTGCTAATTTTTCTAGCGTGGTTAAACCCTTGACAGATTTGACGAGGAAAGGTGCTGATGTGGCTAATTGGTCCTCTGCGGCTGTCTCTGCCTTTCAGGAGCTTAGACGTTGATTTACTTCGGCTCCTGTGTTGCGCCAACCGGATGTTTCTCTTCCGTTTCAGGTTGAGGTTGACGCTTCTGAGATTGGGGCAGGGGCCGTTTTGTCTCAGAGGGATCCTGTTGGTTCCTTAATGAAACCGTGTGCCTTCTTTTCCCGTAAATTTTCGCCTGCTGAGCGCAATTATGATGTCGGCAATCGGGAGTTGTTGGCTATGAAGTGGGCGTTTGAGGAGTGGTGACATTGGCTTGAAGGAGCTAAGCACCGTATTGTGGTCTTGACCGATCACAAGAATTTGATTTACCTCGAGTCCTTGTTTTTTTCCCGTTTTGATTTCGTGGTCTCGTACCTTCCGGGTTCTAAGGATATTAAGGCTGATGCCCTCTCTAGCAGTTTTTTGCCTGATTCTACTGAGGTCTTGGAGCCGGTCGGTATTCTGAAAGAAGGGGTGGTCCTTTCTGCCATTTCCCCTGATTTACGACGGGTTCTTCAGGAATTTCAAGCTGATAATCCTGACCGCTGTCCGGTGGGGAAACTGTTTGTTCCTGACAGGTGGACTAGTAGAGTGATTTCTGAGGTTCCCTGTTCCGTGTTGGCTGGTCATCCTGGCATTTTTGGTACCAGAGATTTGGTTGGTAGGTCCTTTTGGTGGCCTTCATTGTCACGTGATGTGCGTTCTTTTGTGCAGTCCTGTGGGACTTGTGCGCGGGCTAAGCCTTGTTGTTCCTGTGCTAGTGGGTTGCTTTTGCCATTGCCTATTCCTGAGAGGCCATGGATGCATATTTTGATGGATTTTATTTCTGATCTTCCGGTCTCCCAGAAGATGTCTGTTATCTGGGTTGTTTGTGACCGGTTCTCTAAGATGGTTCATTTGGTGCCCTTGCCTAAATTGCCTTCCTCTTCAGATTTGGTTCCGTTGTTTTTTCAGCATGTGGTACGTTTGCATGGTATTCCGGAGAATATTGTGTCCGACAGAGGTTCCCAGTTTGTTTCTAGGTTTTGGCGGGCCTTTTGTGCTAGGCTGGGCCAGACCGAGCGCACTAATCAGACCTTGGAGACTTATTTGAGATGCTTTGTGTCTGCTGATCAGGATGATTAGGTGGCTTTCTTGCCATTGGCCGAGTTTGCCCTTAATAATCGGGCTAGTTCTGCAACCTTGGTTTTGCCTTTCTTTTGTAATTTTGGTTTTCATCCTCCTTTTTCTTCTGGGCAGGTTGAGCCTTCTGACTGTCCTGGTGTGGATTCTGTGGTGGACAGGTTGCAGCAGATTTGGGCTCATGTGGTGGACAAGTTGGTGTTGGCTCAAGAGGAGGCTCAACGTTTTGCTAATCGTCGTCGGTGTGTTGGTTCCCGGCTTCGGTTTGGGGATCTGGTCTGATTGTCCTCCCGTCATGTTCCTATGAAGGTTTCTTCTCCTAAGTTTAAGCCTCGGTTTATTGGTCCTTACAGGATTTCTGAGATTATTAATCCGGTGTCTTTTCGTCTGGCACTTCCGGCCTCTTTTGCTATCCATAATGTCTTCCATAGATCTTTGCTGCGGAACTATGTGGAGCCCGTTGTTTCCTCTGTTGATCCTCTGGCCCCTGTGTTGGTTGATGGGGAGTTGGAATATGTTGTTGAGAAGATTTTGGATTCCTGTTTTTCGAGGCGGAAGCTTCAGTACCTGGTCAAATGGAAGGGTTATGGCCAGGAGGATAATTCTTGGGTTTTTGCCTCTGATGTCCATGCTGCTGATTTGGTCTGTGCCTTTCATCTGGCTCGTCCTGATCGCCCTGGGGGCCCTGGTGAGGGTTCGTTGACCCCTCCTCAAGGGGGGGGGGTACTGTTGTGAATTCTGCTCTTGGGTTCTTCAGTTGTCTCTGAATCACAGTCCAGGCCAGGTGTATCTGATGATTACAATTTGGACTGGGTTATTTAGATGTGCTGGATCCTTTAGCCCTTTCCAGTTGTCAATGTTCCTTGTGAAGTGTTGGATCACTTTCTGGCTTCTCCTGCCTGCTGCCAAATTCAGCAAAGATAAGTGTTTAGTTCTTTGTATCTGTGGCACACTGCTGTGTGCTTGTTTCAGTTTTATTCCTGCTCTGATTGCAGGATTCACTGGAGTTGCAGATTTACGCTCCTACATCTATTAGTTAGATGTAGGAAGTTTTTGTTATTTCTGTTGTGGATGTTTTTGAAGGGTTTTTTACTGACCGCACAGAACTCTGTCCTATTCTGTCCTATTTAGCTAGTGTGGCCTCCTGTGCTAAATTCTGTTTTCTGCCTGTGTATGTTTTTTCCTCTCCGACTCACCGCCAATATTTGTGGGGGGCTGTCTATCCTTGGGGGATTTTCTCTGAGGCAAGATAGTATTCCTCTTTCCATCTTTAGGGGTAATTAGTCCTCCGGCTGTGACGAGGTGTCTAGGTGTGTTAGGTACACTCCACGGCTACTTCTAGTTGCGGTGTTAAGTTTAGGATTGCAGTCAGTACAGTGGCCACCATCTCCAGTGAAAGTTCCCATGCAGCTCCAAAGTCACCGGATCATAACAGTACAACTGGCCAACAATGAGTTAAATGCATCTCAGAAGAAGGGAAGGAAGCTCTTGAGCCATATTTTTTTCTCCAGTCTATTTTGTGTTCTCCTCCCTCTTAATATCTGGGTGACTGAGGAGCCTGGTGCAAGCATGAATGTTCAGGATTTGGCTTCTCGTGTAGACCAGATTGCTGCTAAGGTGCGAGGTATTTCTGAGTATATTTTTCAGACTCCTGCTTTAGAACCAAAGATTCCTACTCCTGATTTATTTTCTGGTGACAGGTCTAAATTTTTGAGTTTCAAAAACAACTGTAAACTTTTTTTTTCCCTGAGACCTCGATCCTCTGGTGATTCCATTCAGCAGGTAAAGATCGTTATCTCACTGCTGCGTGGCGACCCGCAGGAGTGGGCGTTTTCTCTGGAATCTGGAAATCCGGCTTTGTTTAATATTGATTCCTTTTTCAGGCTTTAGGATTATTGTATGATGAGCCTAATTCTGTGGATCAAGCTGAGAAGACCTTGTTGGCCCTGTCTCAGGGTCAAGAGGCGGCAGAATTGTATTGTCAGAAATTCAGAAAATGGTCGGTGTTGACTAAATGGAATAATGACGCTTTAGCGGCAATTTTCAGAAAGGGTCTTTCTGAATCCGTTAAAGATGTTATGGTGGGGTTTCCCACGCCTTCCGGTCTGAGTGAATATATGTCTCTGGCCATTCAGATTGACCGACGCCTGCGGGAGCGCAGAACTGTGAGCGCTGTGGCGTTATCTTCAGAGCAAATTCCTGAGCCTATGCAATGTGATAGATTTCTGTCTAGAACGGAACGACAAGGTTTCAGACGTCAAAATAGGTTGTGTTATTATTGTGGCGACACTTCTCATGTCATTTCTGTCTGCCCTAAGCGGACTAAGAGGATCGCCAGTTCAATTACCATCAGTACTGTACAACCAAAATTTTTATTATCTGTGTCCTTGATCTGCTCATTGTCATCATTTTCTGTCATGGTGTTTGTGGATTCAGGCGCCGCCTTGAATTTAATGGATTTAGAATTTGCCAAGCATTGTGGTTTTCCCTTGCAGCCTTTGCAGAACCCTATTCCTTTAAGGGGCATTGATGCTACACCCTTGGCTAAAAATAAGCCCCAGTTTTGGACACAGGTAACCATGCGCATGGCGCCAGCCCATCAGGAAGATTGTCGATTTCTGGTGTTGCATAACTTGTATGATGTTATCGTGCTGGGTTTTCCGTGGTTGCAGATACATAATCCTGTGTTGGACTGGAAATCCATGTCTGTGACTAGTTGGGGTTGTCAGGGGGTTCATAATGATGTTCCTTTGATGTCAATCTCCTCTTCTTCACCTTCTGAGATTCCAGAGTTTTTGTCTGATTTTCAGGATGTATTCGATGAGCCCAAGTCCAGTTTTCTTCCACCGCACAGGGATTGTGATTGTGCTATTGACTTGATTCCAGGCTGTAAGTTTCCTAAGGGTCGACTTTTCAAAATATCTGTGCCTGAACATACCGCCATGCGGAGCTATATTAAAGAGTCTTTGGAGAAAGGGCATATTCGACCATCTTCTTCACCGTTGGGAGCAGGGTTCTTTTTTGTTGCTAAAAAAGATGGTTCCTTGAGACCCTGTATAGATTATCGCCTCTTGAATAAAATCACGGTCAAGTTTCAATACCCTTTACCTTTCCTTTCCGATTTGTTTGCTAGGATTAAGGGAGCTAGTTGGTTTACTAAGATTGACCTTCGAGGGGCATATAATCTTGTTCGTATTAAGCAGGGTGATGAATGGAAAACTGCGTTTAACACGCCCGAAGGCCATTTTGAATACCTTGTGATGCCATTCGGACTCTCTAATGCTCCATCTGTTTTTCAGTCCTTTATGCATGATATTTTTCGGACTTATCTTGATAAATTCTTGATTGTATATTTGGAAGATATTTTGATTTTTTCCGATGACTGAGAGTCTCATGTGCAACAGGTCAGGATGGTATTTCAGATCCTTCGTGACAATGCCCTGTTTGTGAAGGTGTCTAAGTGTCTCTTTGGGGTGCAGAAAGTCTCTCTTTTGGGCTTCCTTTTTTTCTCCCTCGTCTATAGAGATGGATCCGGTTAAGGTTCAGGCTATTCATGATTGGATTCAGCCCACATCCGTGAAGAGCCTTCAGAAATTTTTGGGTTTTGCAAATTTTTATCGCCGTTTCATTGCTAATTTTTCTAGCGTGGTTAAACCCTTGACAGATTTGACGAAGAAAGGTGCTGATGTGGCTAATTGGACCTCTGCGGCTGTCTCTGCCTTTCAGGAGCTTAGACGTCGATTTACTTCTGCTCCTGTGTTGCGCCAACCGGATGTTTCTCTTCCGTTTCAGGTTGAGGTTGACGCTTCTGAGATTGGGGCAGGGGCCTTTTTGTCTCAGAGGGATCCTGTTGGTTCCTTAATGAAACCGTGTGCCTTCTTTTCCCGTAAATTTTCGCATGCTGAGCGCAATTATGATGTCGGCAATCGGGAGTTGTTGGCTATGAAGTGGGCGTTTGAGGAGTGGTGACATTGGCTTGAAGGAGCTAAGCACCGTATTGTGGTCTTGACCGATCATAAGAATTTGATTTACCTCGAGTCCTTGTTTTTTTCCCGTTTTGATTTCGTGGTCTCGTACCTTCCGGGTTCTAAGAATATTAAGGCTGATGCCCTCTCTAGGAGTTTTTTGCCTGATTCTACTGAGGTCTTGGAGCCGGTCGGTATTCTGAAAGAAGGGGTGGTCCTTTCTGCCATTTCCCCTGATTTACGACGGGTTCTTCAGGAATTTCAAGCTGATAAACCTGACCGCTGTCCGGTGGGGAAACTGTTTGTTCCTGACAGGTGGACTAGTAGAGTGATTTCTGAGGTTCCCTGTTCCGTGTTGGCTGGTCATCCTGGCATTTTTGGTACCAGAGATTTGGTTGGTAGGTCCTTTTGGTGGCCTTCATTGTCACGTGATGTGCGTTCTTTTGTGCAGTCCTGTGGGACTTGTGCGCGGGCTAAGCCTTGTTGTTCCTGTGCTAGTGGGTTGCTTTTGCCATTGCCTATTCCTGAGAGGCCCTGGATGCATATTTCGATTGATTTTATTTCTGGTCTTCCGGTCTCCCAGAAGATGTCTGTTATCTGGGTTGTTTGTGACCGGTTCTCTAAGATGGTTCATTTGGTGCCCTTGCCTAAATTGCCTTCCTCTTCAGATTTGGTTCCGTTGTTTTTTCAGCATGTGGTACATTTGCATGGTATTCCGGAGAATATTGTGTCCGACAGAGGTTCCCAGTTTGTTTCTAGGTTTTGGCGGGCCTTTTGTGCTAGGCTAGGCCAGACCGAGCGCACTAATCAGACCTTGGAGACTTATTTGAGATGCTTTGTGTCTGCTGATCAGGATGATTGGGTGGCTTTCTTGCCATTGGCCGAGTTTGCCCTTAATAATCGGGCTAGTTCTGCAACCTTGGTTTTCCCTTTCTTTTGTAATTTTGGTTTTCATCCTCCTTTTTCTTCTGGGCAGGTTGAGCCTTCTGACTGTCCTGGTGTGGATTCTGTGGTGGGCAGGTTACAGCAGATTTGGGCTCATGTGGTGGACAAGTTGGTGTTGGCTCAAGAGGAGGCTCAACGTTTTGCTAATCGTCGTCGGTGTGTTGGTTCTCGGCTTCGGTTTGGGGATCTGGTCTGGTTGTCCTTCCGTCATGTTCCTATGAAGGTTTCTTCTCCTAAGTTTAAGCCTCGGTTTATTGGTCCTTACAGGATTTCTGAGATTATTAATCCGGTGTTTTTTCGTCTGGCACTTCCGGCCTCTTTTGCTATCCATAATGTCTTCCATAGATCTTTGCTGCGGAACTATGTGGAGCCCGTTGTTTCCTCTGTTGATCCTCTGGCCCCTGTGTTGGTTGATGGGGAGTTGGAATATGTTGTTGAGAAAAATTTGGATTCCTGTTTTTCGAGGCGGAAGCTTCAGTACCTGGTCAATTTGAAGGGTTATGGCCAGGAGGATAATTCTTGGGTTTTTGCCTCTGATGTCCATGCTGCTGATTTGGTCCATGCCTTTCATCTGGCTCGTCCTGATCGCCCTGGGGGCCCTGGTGAGGGTTCGTTGACCCCTCCTCAAGGGGGGGGGTACTGTTGTGAATTCTGCTCTTGGGTTCTTCAGTTGTCTCTGAATCACAGTCCAGGCCAGGTGTATCTGATGATTACAATTCGGACTGGGTTATTTAGATGTGCTGGATCCTTTAGCCCTTGCCAGTTGTCAATGTTCCTTGTGAAGTGTTGGATCACTTTCTGGCTTCTCCTGCCTGCTGCCAAATTCAGCAAAGATAAGTGTTTGGTTCTTTGTATCTGTGACACACTGCTGTGTACTGGTTTCAGTTTTATTCCTGCTCTGATTGCAGGATTCACTGGAGTTACAGATTTACGCTCCTACATCTATTAGTTAGATGTAGGAAGTTTTTGTTATTTCTGTTGTGGATGTTTTTGAAGGGTTTTTTACTGACCGCACAGAACTCTGTCCTATTCTGTTCTATTTAGCTAGTGTGGCTACTTCTAGTTGCGGTGTTAAGTTCAGTATTGCGGTCAGTACAGTGGCCACCATCTCCAGTGAAAGTTCTCATGCAGCTCCAAAGTCACCGGATCATAACAGGGAATGACCTGTGAGGGAGAACATCGATAAGGGAGGAAAAATAATTCGTAACCATACTGGACAAATGCTGTCTCCTGTCACTTTAAATCGATGCAGCAGTACCTGTCATGTCTGCGGTCAATGCAAAATCACTTCACAACATGGTCATAAAACCCCTCTGTCCAACGCCACTTCGGATTTGTGCACTTCTAACAGCTCTGCCATGTTGCCCCCTACAGCTCGTGTGAGAACCATCACCGCCGCTGTGTGCTGGGAATGCCTGAACCAAGCGGTCTACAAAAGTTGCTTGTTTGGTAGCCAATATTTGCTCAAGGTTCTCATGTGGCATGATATTTTGTAATTTTCCTTTGTATCGTGGATCCAGGAGGCAGGCCAACCAGTAATCGTCATCGGTCATCATATTGATAATCCGGGGGTTCCTTTTTAGGATACGCAAGGCATACTCAGCCATGTGGGCCAATGTTCCAGGTGTCAATTCACTGCTTGTGCTGGGTTGAGGAGCACTTTCTGGCAAATCAACATCACTTGTGTCCCGCAAAAACCCTGTACCTGACCTTGCAACGCCACCAGTTTCTATTGCCCCCTGAGAAGCACCCTGCTCCCATAAATATTCATCCCCATCATCCTCCTCTTCCTCCTTTTCGTCCACCACCTCGTCCAAGAGAGTTCCCTGAGCAGACAATGGCTGACTGTCATCAAGGCTTCCCTCCTCCTCGGCTGCAGACGCCTGCTCCTTGAGGTGCATCAAACTTTGCATCAGCAGACGCATTAGTGTGATGCTCATGCTTATGATGGCATTGTCTGCACTTACCAGCCATGTGCATTCCTCAAAACACTGAAGGACTTGACAGAGGTCTTGGAGCTTCGACCACTGCACACCAGACAACTCCATGTCTGCCATCCAACTGCCTGCCCGTGTATGTGTATCCTCCCACAAATAAATGACAGCACGCCTCTGTTAGCACAGCCTCTGAAGCATGTGCAGTGTGGAGTTCCACCTTGTTGCAACGTCGATTATTGGGCGGTGGTGGGGAAGATTCAGCGATTGCTGATGGTTCAGCATATGGCTGGAGTGTACGTGCAACCGGCGGATGTGCAAGCAAAGTCTTCACACCTTCAGGAGCAGGGCTGGTAACTCCGGATAATTTTTTTTTTCAGGAAGCACTGCACCACCAGGTTCAAGGTGTGAGCCAGGCAGGGTATGTGTTTCAGTTCTGAAAGGGCTATGGCAGCCATAAAATTCCTTCCATTATCACTGACTACCTTGCCTGCCTCAAGATGTACACTGCCCAGCCATGTCTGAGTTTCTTGCTGCAACTACTTGGCCAGTACTTCCGCGGTGTGTCTGTTGTCGCCCAAACACTTCATTTGTAGCACAGCCTGTTGACGCTTACCATTAGCTGTTCCATAATGGGACACCTCGTGTGCAACACTGGCAGCTGCGGATGGAGAGGTCGTGCGACTGCGCTCTGTGGACAAGCTTTCACTTCTGGAGGAGGAGGAGGAGGGGTGGCGAACGCCTATAGCAAACTGTTTCCTAGACCGTGGGCTAGGCAGAACTGTCCCACTATGGCTGTCCCCTGTGGACCCTGCATTCACCACATTAACCCAGTGCGTCGTGTTGGACATGTAACGTCCCTGGCCATGCCTACTGGTCCATGCATCTGTTATATATTTATATATATTATGTTACATATATATGTTATATATTTTAATGTGCGTGCGATCTGCAGACGGCTTCATATCACTGCCATAAAATTACTACGTGTGATATGGCGGGCTGTATCACGTTTTGCAACAGAAAAAAATATATATTTTTTAATGCGTGTTATTTTTTAAATAGGTTCATATCGCCACTACAAAATTACAATGTGGAATATACAAAAAAACCCTGTTTGGGAGAGAAGAACAGACAAATCGCGGCGCCCTAAGTGCGTAAACACAATATTATAGTCTTTAAAGGGTGCACAACTTTATGCACTCACCTGATAAAAGACTAAAATGGCTTTAGATCGTGTATCCTCCAAATTCCCTCTGAGATACTTTTCAATATACAGGGCTTGCAGCTTGCCTCGGGTGGATCCAAGTGAGAGAGCCAGAGTAAGGCCGGGGACACACACAACGTATAAAAAAACGGTCCGTTTTTGACGGACGAGAATCGCACAAATGTTACCAAAACAATGATCCGTGTGCAGTGCGAGGATGCGATTTTCTCGCATTAAATGATCCGTGTGACATCTGTGTGACATCCGTATGGCATCCGTATGGTGAGATTTTCTCACACACTTGCAAAATGAGCAAATAATGGCTGAGCCTTTCCTGTCACCTGCCCAATGCCTGAGAATTTCTCGCAAGTCACACTGATGGTCCGTGGGCTGTGCTATTTTTTCTCACCCCCATAGACTTTCATTGGCGATTCTCGGCCAAGAAACGCTGACAATCGCAGCATGTGCGATTTCACTCGGATCCTGAATACGGCCGAGAAAATATCGGATGATGGGAGCTGCCCCATTGATTAACATTGGGACGAGTGCTATGCGATTTTTTATCGCCTTGCACTCGTCCGTATTACGGTCTAGTGTGACCCCGGCCTAAGGCTCACACAGGATGAGTAGTTCAAGAAAAGCACATCCAGCCCATGAATGGCAGCGCTTCCCAGGACTCACATTCAAAGATGATATTTCATATTTTTTTATTTCATAACTTAAAATAGAAGAGATACAACGCGTTTCGGATACAGTATATATCCTTCTTCAGGTATCATAAAAACACAGTACAAATCCTACTAGTATAAAATTCAATTACACTTATATATAGTATCACACCTTTTATCCCAGTCTCAGAAACTTGATTTGGGGTGTGGACCAAGTTCAGGAAAACACCCACTGATTGATACAGCCTTGTTAACATTGATGCAAGAAAGAGAGAAAAAAAAAATAAAAAAATATATCAAAGGAAAAAAAAAAAAAACACAAGAAGAAGAAAAAAAAATCACAAGAAAAAAAAAAAAAAAAAACACTTAAAAAAAAAAAAATCTTTTAAACTCTCTCTATGATATCATTCAATCCATTTGGAAATAATGTTCCCAAACGATATATCCAAAACGTTTCTTTCCTGTTTAAAAGAGCATTCCTGTTTGCAACTCCAGAGGGTATCTGCTCCACTGGAGTTACTATTATGTTAAAAATTTTATAATGTTTAAGTAGTAGATGCCTTGAGAGACTATGTTTTAAAAAGCCATTTTTTGCTCTATTTCTGTGGCCATTAATGCGGGACCGCAGTGTCTGTACAGTGCGTCCCACATACTGCAAACCACAACTGCATGTGATGACATATACAACATGATCACTACTACAGGTGAGTCTTTGTGAGATTTCAAAGACATCACCAGTATTATTGCATTTAATAGTTTTAGCCCCATGATCTAGGATCCCACAGGTGCAACATTTTTTGGAGTTACATTTAAAAACTCCGGTGCCTTGAAGAACTCCACATAAAGTTTGATCCTTATTTTTATAAATGTTTTTTCTTTTTGGATCCAACTGTTTTTTTAATTTACTGGGGGCCACCAAATTTTTCAAAGTTTTCCCCCTTCTATATGTAATCCCTGGTTTATCAGGGAGATGTTTTCCCAAGACAGGGTCACGCTTCAAGATGTACCAATATTTAGAAAGCACAGTTCTTATGATTTTATTGCCCCTATTGAATGTTGTCACAAAATTCAATTTCCAGCGATCATCACTTTTTTCCTTACCAGTAGTCAAAGTGTCCCCCTTCCTGGTTTTTCCTTTTAAACATTCTTCCTGTGTTTTTATTTTGTTGTCCCTATATGCACCATTTATCAAATTTTTCGGGTATCTTTTTTCTTTAAATTTTCTTTTTAAAATTTTAGACTGAGCTACATAATCAGATTCTCTCGTACAATTCTTTCTGATGCGATAAAATTGGCTGTGGGGTATATTAAGCTTCCACTTCTTGTAATGTGCACTATTGAAATCTAAAAAGCCATTTGAATCCACTTTTTTGAAGTGGGATTTCGTGATGATTTTTTTACCACTATGGCTGATCTCTAAATCAAGAAATACCATTTTTTCTTTATTAATTTGTGATGTAAAGGTAATCTCCCAGGTGTTATTATTGAGCTCCTTTATGAATTGTACCGCTTCCTCCTCTGTCCCCTTCCATATGATAATCAGATCATCTATGAAGCGCTTATAAAGCCTTATTTTGTCATAGAAAACAGGCTTAGAAAGTGACGATGAGGACTCGAATCGCCCCATGAATAAGTTTGCGAAACTTGGCGCGACCCGAGTCCCCATCGCGGTGCCGAGCAACTGTAAGTAGAGTACGCCTTCAAAAATGAACACATTGTGTTCAAGAATGAATTTCAGACCCTTTGACAGAAAATCTCTTTGTTCGGGGAGCATCTCTGTCTTTGCTAAATAAAAACCCACTGCATTTACCCCCATTTCGTGATCTATGTTGGAATATAATGAATTAACATCCAATGAGATAAAGGAATAATTATCTTCCCATTCAATATCCCTCAGCTCCTCGATTAATTGTGTGGAATCTCTCAAATATGAAGGAAGAGACTTTACTAGATCTTGTAGAAACAGGTCAATATAATGAGAAAGATGACAAGTTAAAGACCCTATTCCTGATATAATTGGTCTACCAGGTGGTTTTTCACAGTTCTTATACACTTTTGGTAGATGATAAAATAACGCCATGGTTGGTGCAGGATTTGATAGAAACCTTTTTTCTGTTTTATTGAGAATGTTCCTCTCATAGGCTTCCTTAATCATATGGTGATAGTCCCGAACAAAGGATTGTGTAGGATCTTCTTTTAGAATTTTGTAATATCTCATATCAGACAATATGTTCAAAGCTTCCTCAATATAGTCAGATCTGTTTTGCACAACTACTCCCCCTCCTTTATCAGCTTGCCTTATTACTATATCTGTATTTTGTCTCAAATCCTCCAATGTCATTTTCTCTCTTTTAGAGATATTGTTCTCCTTTTTGATCTTGTTTTTTCCAGTTCCATGCTTTTGGATTTTATGTTTATTATTATTATTTTCCCATTTCCTAAATTCTTCAGATACTAATGAAAAAAAGGTATCTATATTTGGTCCTCGGTGTTGATGAGGATTAAATAGAGATTTTGGGTGTACTTCCTTATGGATATATTCCCTTTCTTTGTTTGTCTCTATTGGGATCAGTATTTTTGGGGGATCCCCAATGTCCCCATTTTTTTTGTTCAACAAGAAATGCCTTTTAAGAGTGAGTTTACGAGTGTACGCATTTAAATCGAGAAAAAGATCGAATGCATTCATATCTTGAGCAGGGCAGAAATTTAGTCCCCTACTTAAAATTTCCATTTCTGAGGAGGATAAAATATGGGACGATAAATTAAATATTTTAACCAGAGGCGGATTTAGTTGTTTATAAGTTTCAGGGTTCCTTGTTTTTTTACATATTCTCAGATTTCTATTAGATCCCTTTCCTCTTTTTCCTCTTGCTCTACTTTTCTTTTTTTGGATCTTGATATTACAGTTGGTGCGAAGTAATTTGTAATATGATTCTTTTGTATTGGACTGAAAATTTGAGCTGTTTGTAAAGAACTGATTAGTGGTGGTAAAATTATTTCTGAAACACTTGGACGTGTGGGACCTATCTCTAAAAAAGAGATGTTGGATACTACTGAAGATGGTGATGGAGTGGGCTCTTGTAATACTGTGGTGAATGTAGATGGGGATTCTGTATGATCATGGATAGTTAGTTCATTTATATCAAATTCAACATTGGAAATTTCCAACCTGTGGGAAGCAGTAGGAATTTCCAATGGGGGAAGTCCAGGATTAGGGAGAGGTAATGTTGGAGCATTTTTCATTATAATGATCCTGGGCTCTAATGGAATGTGTTTTTCAATGGGTGGAGGTTTTTTCTTTTTTGCATTCTTATTCAATATGGTGTGAATGTTCTCGGGGGTAGACGTATTTAGAGGTAATTTAATTTGAGATATAGTTGTTTCAATATCATGTATATTTTTTATATTTGAATATTTTATATTTTATAATTTGATTATAGTCCTTGTTTGTTTTAAACCTAATTCCTGTGGGACCAGGACTTCTGTTCTTAAATTACTATTTATTTAGCAAAGACAGAGATGCTCCCCGAACAAAGAGATTTTCTGTTAAAGGGTCTGAAATTCATTCTTGAACACAATGTGTTCATTTTTGAAGGCGTACTGTACTTACAGTTGCTCGGCACCGCTATGGGGACTCGGGTCGCGCCAAGTTTCGCAAACTTATTCATGGGGCGATTCGAGTCCTCATCGTCACTTTCTAAGCCTGTTTTCTATGACAAAATAAGGCTTTATAAGCGCTTCATAGATGATCTGATTATCATATGGAAGGGGACAGAGGAGGAAGCGGTACAATTCATAAAGGAGCTCAATAATAACACCTGGGGGATTACCTTTACATCATAAATTAATAAAGAAAAAATGGTATTTCTTGATTTAGAGATCAGCCATAGTGGTAAAAAAATCATCACGAAATCCCACTTCAAAAAAGTGGATTCAAATGGCTTTTTAGATTTCAATAGTGCACATTACAAGAAGTGGAAGGTTAATATACCCCACAGCCAATTTTATCGCATCAGAAAGAATTGTACGAGAGAATCTGATTATGTAGCTCAGTCTAAAATTTTAAAAAGAAAATTTAAAGAAAAAAGATACCCGAAAAATTTGATAAATGGTGCATATAGGGACAACAAAATAAAAACACAGGAAGAATGTTTAAAAGGAAAAACCAGGAAGGGGGACACTTTGACTACTGGTAAGGAAAAAAGTGATGATCGCTGGAAATTGAATTTTGTGACAACATTCAATAGGGGCAATAAAATCATAAGAACTGTGCTTTCTAAATATTGGTACATCTTGAAGCGTGACCCTGTCTTGGGAAAACATCTCCCTGATAAACCAGGGATTACATATAGAAGGAGGAAAACTTTGAAAAATTTGGTGGCCCCCAGTAAATTAAAAAAACAGTTGGATCCAAAAAGAAAAAATATTTATAAAAATAAAGATCAAACTTTATGTGGAGTTCTTCAAGGCACCGGAGTTTTTAAATGTAACTCCAAAAAATGTTGCACCTGTGGGATCCTAGATCATGGGGCTAAAACTATTAAATGCAATAATACTGGTGATGTCTTTGAAATCTCACAAAGACTCACCTGTAGTAGTGATCATGTTGTATATGTCATCACATGCAGTTGTGGTTTGCAGTATGTGGGACGCACTGTACAGACACTGCGGTCCCGCATTAATGGCCACAGAAATAGAGCAAAAAATGGCTTTTTAAAACATAGTCTCTCAAGGCATCTACTACTTAAACATAATAAAATTTTTAACATAAAAGTAACTCCAGTGGAGCAGATACCCCCTGGAGTTGCAAACAGGAATGCTCTTTTAAACAGGAAAGAAACGTTTTGTATATATCGTTTGGGAACATTATTTCCAAATGGATTGAATGATATCATAGAGAGAGTTTAAAAGATTTTTTTTTTTTTTTTAAGTGTTTTTTTTTTTTTTCCCTTGTGATTTTTTTTCTTCTTCTTGTGTTTTTTTTTTTTTTTTTTTTTTCCTTTGATATATTTTTTTATTTTTTTTTTCTCTCTTTCTTGCATCAATGTTAACAAGGCTGTATCAATCAGTGGGTGTTTTCCTGAACTTGGTCCACACCCCAAATCAAGTTTCTGAGACTGGGATAAAAGGTGTGATACTATTGTGACGCCCAGGAGACCGGGGTACCCAGCACCGGACCAATGGGGTCTGTCTCTTGAGGGAGATGTCACGGGTGGCTTGACCCGGTGCTGTGGCCTCAGGCAATGCACAGTGTAAAGGGTATCGTGAGGGAACAGGCACTTACTTGATCAGCAGCAGGTTATCTCAGCGGTGATGATCCTGATCCTGGATAGATAGCTATTGTCCAAATGAAAGTCTGAGGCACTGAAACGTTTAACCAGTTTACTTCAACATAAGGGGATTTACAACCAGTCCTGTCACCGGAGTCTGTATGGGAACTCTGAGTTACTTTGACCCTGCCGGGGTCTTCGCCTCTTATTGTGCGCAATTTCTGTGTGGCCCTGCTGCTGTATGTGAACTGGCTGCCGGCCCAATCTGTCCCCTCCGGGTCCTGGTTCGACGGGCAACCCGAGTCCTTTTATCGGCTTACCCCCCTCCAGGAGTACCGCTGAACTCTGTGTCTGTTGCTGCGTCCGGCCCTAGTGAAGCTGATATCACCTCACGTTTTTCCGGTTGCTGTATTATATATAATGAATACAGCCACGGATCCGGTATCCGTCTTTGCACCTGTTCTGGGTAGTGATTAATGCTACCCGGTTCTCACAATGTCCCTTTTCTCTGTCCCTCTTCTCCTCAGGCCGGTGATTTGGGCCTGGAAACCATCATAGGGCTGTTAGAAATTCAGCTGTATGACCTCTCACTATCAGCTCCTTAGCCCAACTGCCAGTTCTTCTCTCAGACCAGAATGGATCAAGGGGAGTCTCTGGAGCTCCCCCTTCTGGCCGGAGGTGGTAGTGCAGTCTTGCTATTTTAGTATTTGTATGCAGTGTCAGTAACTGTTTTTGTGGCAAATACCCCTAGGGGTGCCACATTCCCCCTTAGTTAAGAACAGTACTCCGGGACTGTGGGACGATAACATTTTGAAATAACAATTAATATGTACAGAGTCTTAAAAATGAAAAGTTACAAAAACCACTCAAGGAAACAAAAATAGAGTTCTGTAAAAAGTCACTTCAAATAGCGTCCATTAATACAGTTCTATCCTTGAAGGTACTAGGAAAGGCACTGCACTTTGTGTCCAAGAATTTAGTTCCATTTTTCCAACGGAGTTACCAATATAAAGTCTAAAGAAAGTTCAAAAAGAGCAAAAAGCAAAGTTCAAAAAGCAGTCTTTCCGGAGCTTTGATTTAGTGCCTCCGGGCTGATAACAAGTTCAAGAATATGCAAGAAGTTCATACAGACAAGTCTCTGTAGGTACTGGGCTTAAACGTTGCAGACTGATAACAATGACTATACTACATTTTCTGTTTAACTATATATGGCATAACATATATACAATTCACATTATGCGCTTTATAGTTGGTAATCTGCATACCTGGCCGGTAATTGACCCTGGGTACTACGCTGTGATCTACGTAATAGCGGTATCTCTTCATGTGGTGTACTACTGTCTACTGCGGATGTAGTATCTGCCCGCTCTGCTAAAGATAATTCCACGACTATGGAGTTGGCAAGTCCACCGTGAATGGGATCACTCTGATCAGGAATCTGTTCTTCCTGGCCTGGAATCTCCTGTAGTACGGGGTCAGCCTCTTCCTGTCTTGGGACTTCTGGTATTGGGTTCGGTGTTGGGTAAAAGGCCACCATGGGAACCACTACTGCACCATGGTATGTTAGTAGGGTTCTGGGAAAGTCTCCTATACAGGTGTGATACATTTCCTCTTCTTTTTTCTTTACTAGTTGAACCTGTATGGGTTGAATAACTTCTGGTTCTGGCTGGACAACTTCTGGCTCTTTCAATGCTTCTGGACATAATTTAAGATTGTCTCTTGACACTAGTACAGATGTTAAGCCCCCGTTTTTGCTAATGAGACACATTTTAGGATTATCCATTCTTGTTGGTAAAATTGTGTAGGGTACGGTTTCCCACTGATTGTCTAGTTTATTGGTTCGACGATTTCTCATGAGCACTTGGTCACCCGGTCTTAATGGGGTCGCTAGAGCATACTGGTTGAAAGTTCGCTCTTGTCTTTCTCTAGTTTGCTGAAGGCTTCTTTCCACACTCTCTTGCACTTGGCGATACTGCTTTTGCCGTATGATATCCCAATTGGAGTCTTGGACTTCTGCGTCTGGTTTCAGAATTCCCAGTTCTAGATCGATTGGTAATTGGCCGGGTCTTGCACGCATAAGGTAAGCTGGGGTGCAATTGGTGGAGCTCACCGGGACATGATTATACAGATCCACCAAGTCAGGCAATTTCTCTGGCCATTGATTCCTTTCTGTCTCAGGTAAAGTCTTTAGTAGTTCTATTACAATATGGTTCATCTTCTCGCATAAGCCGTTTGTTTGTGGATGATAGGCCGTCGTCCGGATCTTTTTGCAACCATACATATTACAGAATTCTCTGAAGATCTCTGATTCAAAGGCTGTACCTTGGTCGGTGAGAACCTGTTCCGGATATCCATGGGGTCTACAAAAGTATGTTTGGAACGCTTTGGCTGCTGTTTTTGCTGTCAGATCTTTTACGGGTACTACTACCAAGAAGCGTGAATAATGGTCCACGATGGTCAAGGCATAGACATAGCCGGACCGGCTTGGTGTCAACTTCACGTGGTCTATGGCTACAAGTTCAAGTGGTTGTTTGGTGATTATGGGCTGCAGTGGTGCTCTTTGGTTCTTTTGATCGTTTCTCCTGAGGTTGCACGGGCCACAATTTCTGCACCACTGTTCGATTGATTTTCTCATCCCGACCCAATAAAATCTTTCTCTTAGAAGTACTTCTAACTTTTTCCAACCAAAGTGACCAGCACCATTATGGTAAGCTTCGAGGACCATCTTGACATCTTGTTTAGGCACGATAATCTGCCAAACCAATTCATGTGTTTTCGGATTGGTGTACCTTCTACAGAGCTTCCCTTGATACAGGAACATTTTGCCTCTCTCTTTCCAGAGTTGATGCGTCTCTTCTGGGGCATCCTCATCGGGATATGCACTTTGCTCAGTTAACAGTTCCTTCACCAACTTCACAGCCGGATTGCTGTCTTGGGTGTCAGCCCATCTATGGTGTGCTAATGGATTAAAATTCACCTCTTGTTGTTTCTGATAGGTACTTGACTGATGATGTTTTGCCTTGGGATGATGGAAGGCTGGTAGTTCAATTTCTTCAAGCTCCCCCGTTTCTTCTTCTACATCTCTCAAGTGCGGCATCCGGGATAGGGCATCGGCATTTCCATTCTTGCGACCTGCTCGATACTTGATCTTGAAGTTGTAATTAGATAACCGGGCTATCCATCGCTGTTCTAACGCACCTAATTTGGCTGTGTCCAGGTGGGTCAACGGATTGTTGTCAGTATAGACAATAAATTCTGCAGCGGCCAGATAGTGTTTGAAACGTTCAGTCACAGCCCAAACTACTGCCAGTAGTTCCAATTTGAAGGAGCTATAATTTTCTGGATTTCTTTCAGTAGGCCGGAGCTTTCTACTTGCAAAGGTGATGACTTTCTCCCGACCTTCTTGCTTTTGTGACAGCACCGCTCCTAGTCCCACATTACTGGCATCGGTGTAGAGGATGAAAGGTTGATGGTAATCTGGGTATGCCAGAACCTCTTCTCCGGTTAGTGCCTTCTTTAGTTGTTCAAAGGAGTCTTCCCTTTCGTCGTTCCACTGAAAAGGAGGGTTTCGGTTTGAAGGTTTCTTCCTCTGCCCTACCAAGGTGTCTTGCAAGGGTGCTGCCAACTTGGTAAATCCTTTTATAAATCTGCGATAGTAACCCACCAATCCCAGGAATTGTCTCACTTCTTTTGCGCTGGTAGGTCTTGGCCAATCCCTTATGGCGCTTATTTTCTCGGGATCTGGTGCTACTCCCTCCGAACTCACGATGTGTCCCAGGTACTGTACCTTTGGCTTGAGAAGGTGACATTTGGATGGCTTGACTTTCATGCCATACCTGGATAAGGCTTCGAACACTTCTGCCAGGTCTATTAAGTGTTGTTCGTAAGTCTTTGAGTAGACGATCACATCATCTAGGTACAGGAGGACGGTCTCGAAGTTCTTGTGTCCGAGGCAGCATTCCATCAGCCGCTGGAAGGTACCGGATGCATTGCAGAGTCCGAACGGCATGCGATTAAATTCACATAGACCCATTGGTGTGGTGAATGCCGTCTTTTCCTTATCTCTCTCAGCCACAGGGACTTGCCAATACCCGCTTGTTAAGTCTAAGGTGGAAAAATAATTAGCAGATTTCAAAGCAGTTAAGGACTCTTCTATCCTAGGCAAGGGGTAGGCGTCTTTATGGGTGATGTTATTAATCTTCCGGTAGTCTACGCACATTCTCATGGTTCCGTCCTTTTTTTTGACAATCACTAGAGGGGCCGCCCAGGGGCTACAGCTGTCTCTTATTACCCCGGCCTGTTTCATCTCCCTCAGCATATCTTTTGCACACTGATAGTGAGCGGGCGGTATGGGTCTATATCTTTCTTTAATTGGGGGATGGTCACCGGTGGGGATTGTGTGTTCTACCCCTTCTATCCGTCCGAAGTCCAATGGGTGTTTACTGAAGACTTGTTCATATTCCGTCACTAGTCTATACACCCCTTGTTTTTGATGGGTAGGTGTTGAATTTATGCCCACGTGTAGCTGTTGGCACCAATCCTCCAATTCTCCGTCTGAGCCGTTGCCTTCCACCTGACAGGTTGGTTCTAAGGGCTCAATGGTTGTGATGGCATTGTTGTCAACAGTATATAGCTTTGCCATTGTAGCATACCTTGGCAAAGTGACCTCTTCCTCTCCACAGTTCAAAAGTCGTACCGGCACTCGTCCCCGGTGTACCTCGACTATCCCTCGTGCTGTGAGTATAGTGGGCCTGCTGTCGGTGTACACTGGTTCTATTAAGGCTTGATAATCTCGTCCCTTAGTACCAATGGCTGCTCTACACCATACCAGCATTTCTGTTTTTGGTGGGATTACAATAGACGTTGGATCACTTACCCTCACACAGCCGATTTCTCCACCTGCAACTTCTACCTGTTGCCTTAACATCAATACTTTTATTTCCCTCCAGAGAACTCTCTGCTGGCAGGATTGGGCAGTTTCAGCAATCTGCTGTAAGACAGAAATTACTTCGGAAAAGCAGTTCTCTAACACATTCATTCCTATCAATACAGTTGGTTCACAGTTCCGCCGGTCATCATCAACAACAATTATACCCTGTTTCTTCAATTCTACTTTACCAATCTTTATGGTCATCTCCCTGAATCCTAGTTTCGGTACCAACTTACCATTACTGGCCCATATATCTAGTTCAACATCAGAGGGCCCTTTATCAATATCTGCATCAGCCCAGTACCTCTTATAAAGGATATACGGTATAGATGAAATCTGGGAACCTGTGTCCAGCAAAGCGTTGAGGGGCATTCCGTCCAGCACGATAGGGATAATGGGTCGTCCTCCGATGTACCTGTCGTGCCAGGGTGTTGGGCCTTGAAAGTTCATTCCTGTGAAGCGGCCCGCATTCCCAGGGGATTCCCGTTTAAATCACAATCTCGTGCAAAGTGGCCTGGCTGCTGGCAACGGCGGCAAATGGGCTGTCCATCCGGTTGGTAGCGGTCGCGGGGTCGTCCTCTCCATGTCGGGTATTTCCGGGGTCTCATCCATGGAACATCCTCTCTACGGTTTGCCAACTCCATCTTGGGTCCTCTCATCTCCTGCATGGTTTTAGCCATTGAAGCAACAACATCAGTTAAAGAGTCAAGCTTTTGTTGAAGAGCCTCATTAGTACTGGGCCCCAGGGGCTTAGCAATGGCCCCGGACATAGCTGATGTCACTTGCACTCCCTGTTGTTGAGGTGCCTCTGCCATGGGTTGCGCAGGATCCTGATCCCGAGGTGCCTCTGCCAGCTGGAGACGTATAGCGCTCTCCTTTAATTGGGCAAATGTCAATTCAGGGTTCTTAAAAACAAGCATACTCACATGCCCCCGGTGAGAATGGGTGTAGAGTCCCTCAATAAATTGATCTCTTAGCAGTTTATCCGCTCCGGTGTTAAAAATGGGTTCAGCCAGTGTAAGTGATTTAAGGGCTTCCTGCAGGTTTAAGGCAAAGTCTCTCACGCCCTCATTAACTTTTTGTTTGCAATTAAAGAATCGTACTTTAGCTTTGCTGCCGGCAGTGGTTTCAAATGTAGCTTTTAATCCAGCAAATATGCGTTCAACAGTGCCTTTTAGATCAGTTGCCCATGCTGTGACTTCTCGCTTAGCATGGCCACTTAACTGCATCATCAGGAGACTAACACGCTGAACTTCACCCACAGGGAACATGTCAAAATGGGCCAGCATCTTTGCTCTGAAATCATCAAGGGTATTAGGCTCACCTTCATACATTGGAAGCCACGGGCCACCTGGGGTATATGGCATCAGCACTGGCATGATGGGCGCCATTCCTTGCACCGCTGCACTACCGGACTCTCTATCGACACTCTGTCTTTCAGCTGCATTAGCGTTGCCGGGTGCTGCGGCGTCTCCGTGCTGCGACATACTGTGCCCCCTTAGTTAATCTGGACCCTTCCGGTCCTCCGCTTCCGTCGGGATAGTGTAGATTCGTTCCGCTGTGCAGCAGGATTGGTTTTCCCCTTGCTCTGACGTCAGAGCGCTCAGCTTGGTGCCGCCCACAATGACACGCCCCCTGCTGCTCCCACCCATAGCGCTCTGTAATGGCGGATTCTGAAGTTTTTCAGTTAGACTGGGGCTCAGGTGATGGCGTAGCTCAATTAACAGTCTCGTGCCTAACGGTTATGAGGTGATTACCTCAGGGGATGGCGGCCATCTTTACTCCATTATAACCAATGGGGAAAAGTCACTTTCAATAGTTTTCAATGGGGAATGGATTTTTCTTTAATAAAGTCAATTTTCAAGATTTTTCATCCAAGTTTTCACAGTTTTGGGCTCCAATCACAGCACACAATACCCGGTATATGGGCTGGCTATATCCTGTTCGTGACGCCAATTGTGACGCCCAGGAGACCGGGGTACCCAGCACCGGACCAATGGGGTCTGTCTCTTGAGGGAGATGTCACGGGTGGCTTGACCCGGTGCTGTGGCCTCAGGCAATGCACAGTGTAAAGGGTATCGTGAGGGAACAGGCACTTACTTGATCAGCAGCAGGTTATCTCAGCGGTGATGATCCTGATCCTGGATAGATAGCTATTGTCCAAATGAAAGTCTGAGGCACTGAAACGTTTAACCAGTTTACTTCAACATAAGGGGATTTACAACCAGTCCTGTCACCGGAGTCTGTATGGGAACTCTGAGTTACTTTGACCCTGCCGGGGTCTTCGCCTCTTATTGTGCGCAATTTCTGTGTGGCCCTGCTGCTGTATGTGAACTGGCTGCCGGCCCAATCTGTCCCCTCCGGGTTCTGGTTCGACGGGCAACCCGAGTCCTTTTATCGGCTTACCCCCCTCCAGGAGTACCGCTGAACTCTGTGTCTGTTGCTGCGTCCGGCCCTAGTGAAGCTGATATCACCTCACGTTTTTCCGGTTGCTGTATTATATATAATGAATACAGCCACGGATCCGGTATCCGTCTTTGCGCCTGTTCTGGGTGGTGATTAATGCTACCCGGTTCTCACAATGTCCCTTTTCTCTGTCCCTCTTCTCCTCAGGCCGGTGATTTGGGCCTGGAAACCGTCATATTGCTGTTAGAAATTCAGCTGTATGACCTCTCACTATCAGCTCCTTAGCCCAACTGCCAGTTCTTCTCTCAGACCAGAATGGATCAAGGGGAGTCTCTGGAGCTCCCCCTTCTGGCCGGAGGTGGTAGTGCAGTCTTGCTATTTTAGTATTTGTATCCAGTGTCAGTAACTGTTTTTGTGGCAAATACCCCTAGGGGTGCCACATTATATATAAGTGTAATTGAATTTTATACTAGTAGGATTTGTACTGTGTTTTTATGATACCTGAAGAAGGATATATACTGTATCCGAAACGCGTTGTATCTCTTCTATTTTAAGTTATGAAATAAAAAAATATGAAATATCATCTTTGAATGTGAGTCCTGGGAAGCGCTGCCATTCATGGGCTGGATGTGCTTTTCTTGAACGTGGAATATAGTAAGCTGTATCACATTCAGCAACAGCAACACATTTAGCTAGTGAAAAAATAAGATTTAGAATGCTATACTCATGCATGGAGCACAATAGAAGCAGTGCACAACATATTTGTAGGACATGTGCTCTGCTGTCTTTGTCTGTGGACCTCTGTAATGGCAAAAAAAAGTGCTGGAAGGTAAATTTAATAGCCACACTGGACACTAGCTAGCTACACTATTTGACTGATATACAACCACCTAGCTAACTAGCTAAAATCTTGCTGCTAACAGTGCCAGCATCAGGAGCAGCCTCTCTGTGCTGATACAGCGTCAAAATAGCGCTAAAACAAGATGTCTGCTCTTTATATGGAGAGGGACATGTGATTTTAGCAGCCAATGACAAAAGCCGTTGTGTCAGGACATTGTGGATATTTCCTGCTCCCTGATTGCCTAGCCGCAATTTGCACATATAAAGTAGGAAAAAAAGTGATGTTTACAAAAACGCCGCGCCTCTAAGCTCTGCAAACCACCTCCTCTAATCAAGCACGTGCCAAACGCTCATGATACACCACCATTATCATTGCTAAAGTGCTGAAAATACTTTTGTGGCAATGCAAATATTTTCCTGCACTTTTTACCGAATGTTACTTATTTTTTTCTGATTTTATAAAATTGTGCTTGTGTTTCCGATCACAAATTTGAATTTTCCATATTCGTGCTGAAATTATGTTTGGCAATAGTTTTCCGAACAAATTCACTCATCACTATTAGCAACGGAGAGGCGTCTAACAGATGCCCCATTACAAATCCTGTAACTTTAAGTTAAAAACATACAGAGTAAAGCCCTTTGTATGCAATCAAAACTTCCCAACTCTTTTTTACCCATTTATTATTTTTCAATTAAAAAACACAGTATTCTTCACATGTTCACCGATAATATACAGTATATGCCCCACAAAGAGCCCATCTCAGCTACATCTGGATGCATTGCTAGAAGAGTGGCATGATACAAGTGCTCAGCTCTGCATCCAGGAGACACTGAGGTCATCTTGCGAATGCAGTTTCAGTGCCGAGCAGTTACATATATAAGGTGAGTGGAGTTCATAACTGATGAACTCCAGTCAGCTTATTGAGGTAACCACTCAGCAAACCGTTCTGGTACCCAAACCAAACTTTTTTTTAAAAAATAGTTTGGCTGAACCAATAGACCCCATCACTAGATTTAGCAAATGTGGATTTTTGTAAAATTTGAGTAGAATTCAATTCCACTCAAATTTATTGGCTCGTCTCTACTCATTAGTTTGTCAAATTGTATGGATATTTAACAAATGCTATTGATATCAGAGTTACTGATCAGTTTAGGTACTATAATTAAAATCAGTGTCTCCCATCAAAATCAATGAAAAGTCGCAACCGATAGACACTGTCCCCATTCCTTTCTGTCATTTTGGAATTGCGTTGCTATTACATTTGTAAACTTTATTGTTCTTTTGTAGTAAAAGGGTTAACTCTTATGTCTGCTTTACGAAAAAGTAAGAGTCAGATAAAGCAGGACCAAAAGTCTCCTGGGGATAACACATTTGTGCGTCCTCAGCTTTTCCTAATTTAAATTCCTGGCGCAGTGTATAAAAAGTGTAAGGTATTTGAGACTCCGATCCCTCAGGTACTAAATCTCATGTTTCCAGGCACTACATGACTGTTACTGGAGGGAGATTCTAGCACCACACCACCAGATTTCCAAAGCTGCTTGCATTTAAACTTTAAAGACACCAAAATATCTATAAATATTTTTGTTCTTTTTCTATTTGGAGAGCTTAAGTTTTGCAGCCTGGTTCAATTTTCTTTATGATAAGAATGTCCATAAACGGAAAAACGATAATAATGTAGAGAAGGTCACATGATTCATTAAAGACCACTACTAGTTTTGTTGAAAAAGGTTAAGTTCAACAAACCATTAATCTGATACCTTTCTTTAGATCATTGCATGGAAATGCTTTTCACTGTTTAGATGAGATCATCTGCTTGTAATTTGAAAACTGATTTTAGAAGATGGTATAAAGAGTGTTAAGTGAGATACATGTTAAAATGGGATATAACACATTCTATTTGCCTAAGTTTCTTCAGATGGCGCTAATGTGTTGAACTCAAAACTAGCTCATGCAAATTTTGGTCAAACAGTGCCAAATATTTCACAGGACTGGAAATTTCCATCGACATCTGGAAAAAATATTGCTCATACAGGAGATATGTACAGGTATTTTAGAAAAATCCCAGCAAAAATTGTAATATTATTCCTCTGTAATTCACAAGTTGTGTAAAATACTAGAGGCTTTATCTGTGACTTCTCAGGCCTCTAATGTTATTTTTAAATTCTCTTGAGAAAATTTCTGGAAGAGAGACAAAGTCTCTCCTGCTGTTCCCGCACAGTGACCTCTGCTATACAAGAACAGGCAAAAGGGAAGCAAGAAAAAAAGGTGCACTTCATGTGAACTTTTATACCAAACATCAAAAAGATAAGGCAGTGTGCTAAACATTGTGACTTTTGAAAACTGCTTTTTATGAATGCTTTATGACAGGCGTCTCGTGTTTCCCAAACTAAGCGCTTATGATCCATAACCAACACTGACCTAACTAGTTACCTTACACTAAAGTAACCCAATTGCTTGATTATATATTGCACTGCACTTTGTCTTTAATGGGGTTAGTCACACTTGGGTCAAACGTCTGCAGTCACACTGTTTTAACTCCCAGGTATTAATGGTACTACTGCTATCTTGCCCTCACATATGCAATTTGCATACCTTATGGGCTGGCTCAATGCATTTGGCTTCTCTCCATAAAAGAAAATTGACAGAAGCCGGACATGTCTAGTGGAAAAATGCAAGCATGTATGAAAATTGCATACAAGAGGTCACATGACTGCTCGCTCAAGTCAGCAATACCATGGAATCATGACAGCTTGGACACCATACACAGTCACGATTCGGCAATCTGCAGTCACAGAGAATGTTTGCAGACTTATTGTAATCTGTACAATTCATAGGAAATAATCTTTTTACCTCTTCCTATATAAGATTCATATGAAGTATGCGTCGCCTTCCTCTTAATTCTCCATTTAATTCTCCATTGGCAAGCTAGTCCAGCATCTTCATTGGCTGCAAATAAAGTGCCAAACATGCTGGGTGGGTCACTCAAATATACTGAGGCAAATACCTAATTATTTGCCAAGTAACTACCGTAATAGCCGGTATACCATACTATTTATGCGAGTAACTAATAGTGCCGAATATATTCGCTCATCACTAACCACATCACATTTGAAGTGACTCTGAGGGGTCTATATGACAGAAATAACCAACAATTGACACTATTCTAAAAACTGCATGACTCAAGGTGCTCAAAAAGTTTATTAACCCTTTAGGTGCTTCACAGGAACTGAAAAATGTGGAAGGAAAAATGAACATTTAACTTTTTTTCACATAAATGTTACTTTAGAACAATTTTTTTTTAATTTTCACTATGGTAAAAGAAGAAAATGGACCTCAAGATTTGTTGTGCAATTTCACTTGATAACCCATATGTGGCAGAAAACTACTGTTTGGGCACACGGCAGGGCTTGGATGATCACCATTTGACTTTTTGAATACAAAATTTGCTGGAATCAAGAGCGAAGATGTCATGCCACATTTGGAGAGCCCCTAATGTGCCTAAACATTGGAAATCCCCCACAAGTGACCCCATTTTGGAAAATAGACCATTAACGGAATGTATCTAAAAGTGTGGTGAGCATCTTGAACCCCCAAGTGCTTCACAGAAGTTTTTAACAAAGAGCTGTGAAAATAAAAAATCACATTTTTCCCGCAAAAATGTTTTTTTGGTCCCCATTTTTTATTTTCCCAATGGTAACAGGAGAAAATGGACCTCAAAATGTGTTGTGCAATTCCTCGTGAGTATGCTGATATCATCCATTTAGTATGGGAAAATTTGTGTTCGGGTGCATGGCAGGGCTCAGAAAGGAAGGATTGACGTATTAGAAAGCAGACTTTGATGGAATGGTCTTTGAGTGTCATGCTTGGAGAGTCTCTGATGTACCTAAACAGTGGAAACCTCCAAAAACAATCCCATCTTGGAATCTATGCACCTCAAGGAATTTATCTAGATGTTTAGTGAGCACATTGGCCCCACAGATACTTCACAGAACTTTACAACTTTGATCTTTGAAAATGAAAAAAAATAGTTTTCTCACAAAAATTTTGTTTTTGGCCCAAATTTTTTCAGTTTCACAAGTGTATTGTGCAATTTCTCCTGAGTACACTATGCGGACAAAATCTACTTTTGAGGCACAGTGCAAAGCTCATTAGGAATTCAGATTGGAGTTCATATTTTGCTGAATTCGTTTGAGGTTGTCATGTCACATTGGCAGAGCCCCTTAGGAGACAGAACAGCAGAAACCCTCATAATTGTCCCCATTTTACAAATGACATCTTTTAACTAGGGTTGAGCGAAACGGATCGGTCATTTTCATAAGTCGCCGACTTTTTGCAAAGTCGGGTTTCATGAAACCCGACCCGATCCCTGTGTGGGGTCGGCCACGCGGTACGCGACTTTCGCGCCAAAGTCGCATTTCAATGACGCGAAAAGCGCCATTTCTCAGCCAATGAAGGTGGACGCAGAGTGTGGGCAGCGTGATGACATAGGTCTCAGTCCGCACCATCTTAGACAAGGGCATTACAGTGATTGGCTTGCTTTCTGCGGCGTCACAGGGGCTATAAAGGGGCGTTCCCGCCGACCGCCATCTTACTGCTTCTGATCTGAGCATAGGGAGAGATTGTTGCTGCTTCGTTAGAAGCAGGGATAGCGTTAGGCAGGGTACAACAACCCCAAAACCGCTTGTGCTGTAGCGATTTCCACTGTCCAACACCACCTTTTGTTTGCAGGGACAGTGGAGGCTACATTTTTTTTTCCTCAGCTCATTGGGCTGCCCTAGAAGGCTCCCTGATAGCTGCATTGCTGTTTGTACGCCGCTGTGCAAACCAAATGCTTTTTTCAAAGCACAAATCCTGTTGCTCCTTCCTTTCTGCACAGCTATCTTGTTTGTTTGTCCACACTTTTGACTTTTTTGTGCAGCAGTCCACTCCTTGTTATTGCTGCCTGCCATACTTTGCTGAGATTACTGCAGGGAGATAGTAATTGTAGTACAGTCCCTTTTTTTTTTTCGTTATATCTCTTCAAGCCACTTTCTGCCACAGAAAATATACTCTAACACAGTGGCCCAGATTTATTCACTAGTCTCCCTGAAGAAAAAAAAAAAAAAGGGTGCAGATTAAAATTGGCAAATCTGTATCAGTGGCAGTCCTGTGTGTGGCATCTGTGTCTCATTTTCTGGCACAGAAAACATACAGTGTAACAGTGGGCCTGATTTCTTGCCATTTCTCCCATTAATAAAAAAAAAAATAGTGGGAGATTAAGATTGGCATTTCTGCCTCAGTGCCAGTGCTGTGTGTGGCATCTGTCTCTCATTTTCTGCCACAGAAAACATACAGTGTAACAGTGGGCCTGATTTCTTGCCATTTCTCCCATTAATAAAAAAAAAAATAGTGGGAGATTAAGATTGGCAATTCTGCCTCAGTGGCAGTGCTGTGTGTGACATCTGTCTCTAATTTTGTGCCACAGAAAACCTAGTGTGTAATACTGAGCCAGATTTTTTTAAAATTCTCCCAGGAAAAAAAAAATAGTGGGAGATTAAGATTGGCATTTCTGCCTCAGTGCCAGTGCTGTGTGTGGCATCTGTCTCTCATTTTCTGCCACAGAAAACATACAGTGTAACAGTGGGCCTGATTTCTTGCCATTTCTCCCATTAATAAAAAAAAAATAGTGGGAGATTAAGATTGGCAATTCTGCCTCAGTGCCAGTGCTGTGTGTGGCATCTGTCTCTAATTTTGTGCCACAGAAAACCTAGTGTGTAATACTGGGCCAGATTTTTTTAAAATTCTCCCAGGGAAAAAAAATAGTGGGAGATTAAGATTGGCATTTCTGCCTTAGTGCCAGTCCTGTGTGCCATCTGTCTCTAATTTTGTGCCACATTAAACCTAGTGTGTAACACTGGGCCAGATTTTTTGACAATTCTCCCAGAAAAAAAAAATAGTGGGAGATTAAGATTGGCAATTCTGCCTCAGTGCCAGTGCTGTGTGTGGCATCTGTCTCTAATTTTGTGCCACAGAAAACCTAGTGTGTAACACTGGGCCTGATTTCTTGACAATTCTCCCACAATAAAGTTACAAAAAAAGTGGGAGATTAAGATTGGCAATTCTGCCTCAGTGCCAGTCGTGTGTGTGGCATCTGTCTTTCATTTTATGCCACAGAACATATACTGTATAAGAGTGGGCCACATTTCTTCAATATTCTCCCTGAAAAAATAAAAAGGGGGAGATTTTTATTGGTAGTGTCTGCATCTGTGTCAGTCCTGTTAGTGGCATATCTGTCTGCCACTGAAGGTGTATACTGTTATACATTGGGCCTGATTTTTCCTTGCAGTATCACCCACCTATAAAGGGATAGATAAATCCAACAGAAGTTTGAGTTCACCTTGTAACTGGTTTTACAGTAACAAATACCGTTAGTTTGGTTACGTTTTTCAAAGAATGAGGAAGTCTGGTGAAAGAGGTCATGGCCGTGGGCGGTCATTGCCAGCTGGTAATGATGGTAGTGTTGGTGGAGCATCAGGTGGTCGTGGGAAAAGCAATATAGCACCAAAGTCTCAAGTTGTTGAGCCAGGTTCGTTGTCTGGCTACACAAGGCCTCGAACGCTCCCTTTTCTGGGAGTAGGAAAACTGCTTTTAAAGCCGGAGCAGCAAGAACAAGTTTTTGCTTTCCTTGCTCACTCAGCCTCTAGCTCTATCGCCTCCTCTTCTGAAACTGCTAAATGTAAAAGCAGCGCATCGTTAGTGGATGTTCACGGTCAGGGACAAGTCGTTTCCTTGTCTTCTTCACCAAGAACAACAGAGAAGGATGCATCAGGCGACACAACGGGTTGCTCCATGGAGCTCTTTACACATACCGTTCCTGGGGTAGAAAGTGAAATAGTTAACAGGCCATGCCCATTACAAGTTGAATCGGACATGGAGTGCACAGATGCACAGCCACAGCCAGATTACTATGCTGTTCCTTTGACTCAGACCAGAACATTGCCCTCACAGTGTACTGATCCAGAATCAGACCCTGATGAGAGTATGGTGCGCCGTCACGAACGCTATACCACCGGCTTACATGGTGACACAGATGAAGTTGCACATGAGATAGAAGAGGAGGTCATAGATGACCCAGTTGTTGACCTCGATTGGCAGCCATTGGGGGAACAGGGTGCAGGCGTCAGTAGCTCTGAAGCGGAGGAGGAGGAGCCACAGCAGGCATCAACATCGCAACAGGTTCCATCTGTCGGGCCCGTATCTGGCCAAAAACGCGTGGCAAAACCAAAACCAGTTGTAGGACAGCGTGACCATCCGGTTAAAGATGCTCCGTCTGCAATGCCTGAAAAGGTATCCGATAGTAGAAAGAGTGCAGTCTGGCATTTTTTTAAACAACATCCAAATGATCAGCGCAAAGTCATCTGTCAAAAATGCTCAACTACCTTAAGCAGAGGTCAGAATCTTAAAAGTCTAAATACAAGTTGCATGCGTAGACATTTAACCACCATGCATTTGCAAGCCTGGACTAACTACCAAACGTCCCTTAAGGTTGTAGCATCTCGGCCAATGAAGCTAGTCAGCAACGCTACATCCCTTCCCTCACTGTAAGCCCACCATTTCCTGCACCACCTGCAGTAAATGTGCTGGTTTCGTCGCCTGGCCAAAGCAGTCAGGGAATCACCAGGTTCGTGGTAGGAAACACTGCATGTAGGGCACCAGCAAGAATACCATCTCCAACCCTCTCTCAGTCTGCCATGTCCACCGGCACCCCCACTAGTTCCACGATCTGCAGCTCTCCAGTCCAGCTCACCCTACATGAGACTCTCGTTAGGAAAACGAAGTACTCATCCTCGCACCCGCGTACACAGGGTTTGAACGCCCACATTGCTAGACCAATCTCGTTAGAGATGATGCCCTACCGGTTAGTTGAAAGCGAAGCTTTCAAAGCCCTGATGGGCTACGCTGAACCACGCTACGAGCTACCCAGTCGACACTTCTTTTTGAGAAAAGCCATCCCAGCCCTCCACCAGCATGTAAAAGACTGCATTGTCCATGCACTGACAACAGATGCATGGACCAGTAGGCATGGCCAGGGACATTACGTGTCCATCACGGCACACTGGATTAATGTGGTGGATGCAGGGTCCACAGGGGACAGCAATATTGGGACAGTTCTGCCTAGCCCACGGTCTAGGAAACAGTTGGCTGTAGGCATTCGCCCCCCTCTCCTCCTCCTCCTCATCCTCCTGCAGAAGCGAGAGCTCGTCCACAGACCGCAGTCGCATGACCACTCCATCCGCAGGTGCCACTGTTGCACACGAGGTGTCCCATTATGGGACAGCTAGTGGCAAGCGCCAGCAGGCTGTATTGGCAATGAAGTGTTTGGGCGACAACAGACACACCGCGGAAGTTCTGTCCGAGTTCTTGCAGCAAGAAACTCAGTCATGGCTGGGCAGTGTACATCTTGAGGCAGGCAAGGTAGTGAGTGATAACGGAAGGAATTTTATGGCTGCCATAGCCCTTTCACAACTGAAACACATTCCTTGCCTGGCTCACACCTTAAACCTGGTGGTGCAGTGCTTCCTGAAAAGTTATCCGGGGTTACCCGACCTGCTCCTCAAAGTGCGCAGACGTTGCTTGCATATCCGCCGTTCGCCCGTACACTCCAGCCGTATGCAGAACCATCAGCGGTCTTTGAACCTTCCCCAGCATCGCCTAATCATCGACATTGCAACAAGGTGGAACTCCACACTGCACATGCTTCAGAGACTGTGCGAATAGAGGCGTGCTGTTATGTATTTGTGGGAGGATACACATACACGGGCAGGCAGTTGAATGGCAGACATGGAGTTGTCAGGTGTGCAGTGGTCGAAGGTACAAGACCTGTGTCAAGTCCTTCAGTGTTTTGAGGAATGCACATGGCTGGTTAGTGCAGACAACGCCATAATAAGCATGAGCATCCCCCTAATGCGTCTGCTGATGCAAAGTTTGACGCACATAAAGGAACAGGCATCTGCAGCCGAGGAAGAGGGAAGCCTTGATGACAGTCAGCCATTGTCTGGTCAGGGAAATCTACAGGACGAGGTAGCGGGCAAAGAGGAGGAGGAGGAGGAGGATGATGGGGATGAGTATTTTTTGAATGAGGAAGCTTCTCCGGGGCCAATAGAAACAGGTGGCATTGCAAGGCCGGGTTCAGGTTTTTTGAGGGAGACAAGTGACGTAGATTTGCCTGAAACTGCCCCTCAACCCAGCACAACCGCAGATTTGACAACTGGAACTTTGGCCCACATGGAGGATTATGCCTTACGTATCCTCAAAAGGGACCCACACATTATTAAATTGTTGACCGATGACGATTACTGGTTGGCCTGCTTCCTTGATCCTCGCTATAAAGGCAAATTGCAAAATATCATGCCACATGAGAACCTCAAACAAATATTAGCAACCAAACAAGCAACTCTTGTAGACCATTTGATTCAGGCATTCCCAGCACACAGCGGCGGTGATGGTTCTCACACGAGCTGCAGGGGGCAACAGGGCAGAGGGGTTAGAGTTGCACAAATCAGAAGTGGCATTGGACAGAGGGGTTTTCTGACCAGGTTGTGGAGTGATTTCGCAATGACTGCAGACAGGACAGGTACAGCATCAATTCAAAGTGACAGGAGACAACATTTGTCCAATATGGTTACTAACTATTTTTCATCCCTTATCGATGTTCTCCCTCAACCGTCATTCCCATTTGATTACTGGGCATCCAAAATAGACACCTGGCCTGAATTGGCAGAATATGCATTGCAGGAGCTTGCTTGCCCAGCAGCTAGTGTGCTATCAGAAAGAGTATTCAGTACTGCTGGTTCAATATTGACCGAAAAAAGGACTCGTCTGGCTACCCAAAATGTTGATGATCTAACCTTCATTAAAATGAACCACTCATGGATTTCAAATTATTTTGCCCCACCTTTCCCGGCTGACACCTAGCTTTCCTATAAAAAGGTCTTGCTTGTGGACTGGTCTTGCTGACTGTTCCAATCTCTTAATTTGCAGCAGCTGTTTGTCCAGCATACGACATGTTTACACCTCCCTAAATGGGCTAACTCCCCCCACGGGGCCGTGGTCTCGCCACTTGGCGCAAGCACCCGTGAGAGTGCCGTTTGTCTGAAGAGGTGGGTGTGCCCGCTTTTGTCGATGGAACTGCATCCCTCATAGTACAATAAAGTGTCTCTGGCGGTGGTGGCACGCACCCAACGTCAGACACACCGTTGTAACATGAGGGGCCCTGGGCCTGTACTGCCGGCCACAAGAGAGTTCCCCCCCAGCTCAAACAGTGCTCTACCACTTGCAAAATTATCTCTCACAGCTCCACCAATGTTTATTCTATGCGCTGACATCCTTCAATGCCTGGCACTGACAATACCAATTTGTTGACATGTATGATGCTAGTTAAAATAGTCAGAGTCAGTGTCCTATATTGACACCAGTAAATACTTAGTGCCAAATTACTATGTCTGAAACTCAGCAGAGGAGCCCACCTCTGTACCTAAGTAAGCCACCCTTTTTTGGGGGGTTTTGTTGTTTTGCGAGACATTAACATCTATTTATTTTTTGGGAGTACTAACTGTGTCAGACACTCCTTCCAATCGTCCTCCGCTGACCACACCAATGCTGCCTGTGTACCTCTGCAAGATAATTCAAACTGCTTTGAGCCTAATTTTTTTTATTTTAGGCCTACTAAGTCTGTCTGCAGTCCCTCCTTCCAATTGTCCTCCGCTGAACACAACAATGCTGCCTGTGTACCCCTGCAAGATAATTAAAACTGCCTTGAGCCTAATTTTTTTTATTTTAGGCCTACTAAGTCTGTCTGCGGTCCCTCCTTCCAATTGTCCACCGCTGAACACACCAATGCTGCCTGTGTACCCCTGAAAGATAATTGAAACTGCTTTGAGGCTATTTTTTTTATTTTAGGCCTACTAAGTCTGTCTGCGGTCCCTCCTTCCATTTGTCCTCCGCTGAGCACACCAATGCCGACCGTGTACCCATGTAACTTTTTGTCATCCTGCAGTGAGCCTACTTTGTGGTGTAAGGCCTACTAGCAGTGTCTGACACTCCTTCCAATCGTCCTCCGCTGACCACACCAATGCTGCCTGTGTACCTCTGCAAGATAATTCAAACTGCTTTGACCCTATTTTTTTTTATTTTAGGCCTACTAAGTGTGTCTGTGATACCTCCTTCAAATTGTCCTCCACTGACCACACCAATGCTGCCTGTGTACCCCTGCAAGATAATTCAAACTGCTTCGAGCCTATTTTTTTTAATTTTAGGCCTACTAAGTGTGTCTCCGGTCCCTCCTTCAAATTGTCCTCCGCTGACCATACCAATGCTGCCTGTGTACCCCTGCAAGATAATTCAAACTGCTTTGAGCCTAAATTTTTTTTATTTTAGGCCTACTAAGTCTGTCTGCGGTCCCTCCTTCAAATTGTCCTCCGCTGACCACACCAATGCTGCCTGTGTACCCCTGCAAGATAATTCAAACTGCTTTGAGCCTAATTTTTTTTATTTTAGGCCCACTAAGTCTGCCTGCGGTCCCTCCTTCCATTTGTCCTTCGCTGAGCACACCAATGCCGACTGTGTACCCATGTAACTTTTTTTCAACCTGCAGTGAGCCTACTTTGTGTTGTAAGGCCTACTAGCAGTGTCTGTCTGCACCACTTAATACAGCTGTCCTCCTCAAAAAAAGAAAAAGGCTGGTTTTCAGCCTGTCAGAATTATAAAACTGCATTGGGACCACAAGTTTCGTTGTGGTCTACAAACTGAGTCTTCCGCTCCAAGGTGTTCTCTATGTTGCCTCTCCCTCACTTCTATCTTGAAGCTCTTGTTAAGTAGTTGTTGAAACAACACTGCATTAGGCCTACAAGTTGGGTCTGGGTTGTAGAGACGTTGTCTGCCGCTCCAAGGTGTTCTCCAGGTTGCCTCTCCCTAGCTTCTATCTTGAAGCTTTTGTTAAATAGTTGTTGAAACAACACTGCATTAGGCCTACAAGTTGGGTCTGGGATGTAGAGACGGTGTCTGCCGCTCCAAGGTGTTCTCCAGGTTGCCTCTCCCTAGCTTCTATCTTGAAGCTCTTGTTAAGTAGTTGTTGAAACAACACTGCATTAGGCCTACAAGTTGGGTCTGGGTTGTAGAGACGGTGTCTGCCGCTCCAAGGTGTTCTCCAGGTTGCCTCTCCCTAGCTTCTATCTTGAAGCTTTTGTTAAATAGTTGTTGAAACAACACTGCATTAGGCCTACAAGTTGGGTCTGGGTTCTACAAGCGGTGTTTTACGCTCCAAGGAGTTCTCCAGGTTGCCACATAATCGAAGCTGCATAGAGCCTATTTTGTTATTTTAGGCCTACTAAGTCTGTCTGTGGTCCCTCCTTCCAATAGTCCTCCACTGACCACACCAATGCTGCGTGTCTACCCCTGGAACCTATTTAAAAGTGCATAGAGCCTATTTTGTTATTTTAGGCCTACTAAGTCTGTCTGCGGTCCCTCCTCCCAATAGTCCTCGACTGACCACACCAATGCTGCCTGTGTACCCCTGGAACCTATTTAAAAGTGCATAGAGCCTACTTTTTTATTTTAGGCCTACTAAGTGTTTCTGCGGTCCCTCCTTCCAATTGTCCTCCCCTGAGCACACCAATGCAGACCGTGTACCCATGTAACCTTTTTTAAACCTGCGTTGAGCCAACTTTGTGGTGTAAGGCCTACTAACAGTGTCTGGCAGCGCCACTCAATACAGCTGTCCTCTTTAAAAAAATTACCTGCAATTATCAGGTTTTCAGCCTATCGGAATTTTACAACTGCAGTGGGGCTACTAGTGTGGTTGGGGCCTACTAACAGTGTCTGCCGCTCCAAGGTGTTCTCCTGGTTGCCCTTCCTGAGCTTCTATCTTCAGACTCTTGTTAAATAGTTGTTAAATGGAACAACTGCATTTGGCCTACTGGTTGGTTTGGGGTCTACTAACGGTGTCTGCCGCTCCTTGCTGTTCTCCTGGTTTCCTGTCCTGAACTTCCATTTTCAGGCTCTCGTTAAGTAACATAGTAACATAGTAACATAGTTAGTAAGGCCGAAAAAAGACATTTGTCCATCCAGTTCAGCCTATATTCCATCATAATAAATCCCCAGATCTACGTCCTTCTACAGAACCTAATAATTGTATGATACAATATTGTTCTGCTCCAGGAAGACATCCAGGCCTCTCTTGAACCCCTCGACTGAGTTCGCCATCACCACCTCCTCAGGCAAGCAATTCCAGATTCTCACTGCCCTAACAGTAAAGAATCCTCTTCTATGTTGGTGGAAAAACCTTCTCTCCTCCAGACGCAAAGAATGCCCCCTTGTGCCCGTCACCTTCCTTGGTATAAACAGATCCTCAGCGAGATATTTGTATTGTCCCCTTATATACTTATACATGGTTATTAGATCGCCCCTCAGTCGTCTTTTTTCTAGACTAAATAATCCTAATTTCGCTAATCTATCTGGGTATTGTAGTTCTCCCATCCCCTTTATTAATTTTGTTGCCCTCCTTTGTACTCTCTCTAGTTCCATTATATCCTTCCTGAGCACCGGTGCCCAAAACTGGACACAGTACTCCATGTGCGGTCTAACTAGGGATTTGTACAGAGGCAGTATAATGCTCTCATCATGTGTATCCAGACCTCTTTTAATGCACCCCATGATCCTGTTTGCCTTGGCAGCTGCTGCCTGGCACTGGCTGCTCCAGGTAAGTTTATCATTAACTAGGATCCCCAAGTCCTTCTCCCTGTCAGATTTACCCAGTGGTTTCCCGTTCAGTGTGTAATGGTGATATTGATTCCCTCTTCCCATGTGTATAACCTTACATTTATCATTGTTAAACCTCATCTGCCACCTTTCAGCCCAAGTTTCCAACTTATCCAGATCCATCTGTAGCAGAATACTATCTTCTCTTGTATTAACTGCTTTACATAGTTTTGTATCATCTGCAAATATCGATATTTTACTGTGTAAACCTTCTACCAGATCATTAATGAATATGTTGAAGAGAACAGGTCCCAATACTGACCCCTGCGGTACCCCACTGGTCACAGCGACCCAGTTAGAGACTATACCATTTATAACCACCCTCTGCTTTCTATCACTAAGCCAGGTACTAACCCATTTACACACATTTTCCCCCAGACCAAGCATTCTCATTTTGTGTACCAACCTCTTGTGCGGCACGGTATCAAACGCTTTGGAAAAATCGAGATATACCACGTCCAATGACTCACCGTGGTCCAGTCTATAGCTTACCTCTTCATAAAAACTGATTAGATTGGTTTGACAGGAGCGATTTCTCATAAACCCATGCTGATATGGAGTTAAACAGTTATTCTCATTGAGATAATCCAGAATAACATCCCTCAGAAACCCTTCAAATATTTTACCAACAATAGAGGTTAGACTTACTGGCCTATAATTTCCAGGTTCACTTTTAGAGCCCTTTTTGAATATTGGCACCACATTTGCTATGCGCCAGTCCTGCGGAACAGACCCTGTCGCTATAGAGTCACTAAAAATAAGAAATAATGGTTTATCTATTACATTACTTAGTTCTCTTAGTACTCGTGGGTGTATGCCATCCGGACCCGGAGATTTATCTATTTTAATCTTATTTAGCCGGTTTCGCACCTCTTCTTGGGTTAGATTGGTGACTCTTAATATAGGGTTTTCATTGTTTCTTGGGATTTCACCTAGCATTTCATTTTCCACCGTGAATACCGTGGAGAAGAAGGTGTTTAATATGTTAGCTTTTTCCTCGTCATCTACAACCATTCTTTCCTCACTATTTTTTAAGGGGCCTACATTTTCAGTTTTTATTCTTTTACTATTGATATAGTTGAAGAACAGTTTGGGATTAGTTTTACTCTCCTTAGCAATGTGCTTCTCTGTTTCCTTTTTGGCAGCTTTAATTAGTTTTTTAGATAAAGTATTTTTCTCCCTATAGTTTTTTAGAGCTTCAATGGTGCCATCCTGCTTTAGTAGTGCAAATGCTTTCTTTTTACTGTTAATTGCCTGTCTTACTTCTTTGTTTAGCCACATTGGGTTTTTCCTATTTCTAGTCCTTTTATTCCCACAAGGTATAAACCGCTTACACTGCCTATTTAGGATGTTCTTAAACATAGTTGTTAATATTACACTGAATTTGGCCTACTAGTTGGGTTGGGGCTTACTAACGGTGTATGCCACTCCTTGCTGTTCTCTTGGTTTCCTGTCCTGAAATTCCTTTTTCAGGCTCTCGTTAAGTAGTTGTTGAAACAACACTGCATTAGGCCTACAAGTTGGGTCTGGGTTGTAGAGACGGTGTCTGCCGCTCCAAGGTGTTCTCCAGGTTGCCTCTCCCTAGCTTCTATCTTGAAGCTCTTGTTAAGTAGTTGTTGAAACAACACTGCATTAGGCCTACAAATTGGGTCTGGGATGTAGAGACGGTGTCTGCCGCTCCAAGGTGTTCTCCAGGTTGCCTCTCCCTAGCTTCTATCTAGAAGCTCTTGTTAAGTAGTTGTTGAAACACTGCATTAGGCCTACAAGTTGGGTCTGGGTTCTACAAACGGTGTCTTCCGCTCCAAGGTGTTCTCCAGGTTGCCTCTCCCTAGCTTCTATCTTCAAGCTCTTGTTAAGTATTTGTTGAACCAACACTGCATTAGGCCTAAAAGTTGCATTTGGGTTCTACAAACGGTGTCTTCCGCTCCAAGGTGTTCTCCAGGTTGCCACATAATCAAAGCTGCATAGAGCCTATTTTGTTATTTTAGGCCTACTAAGTCTGTCTGTGGTCCCTCCTTCCAATAGTCCTCCACTGACCACACCAATGCTGCGTGTGTACCACTGTAACCTATTTAAAAGTGCATAGAGCCTATTTTGTTATTTTAGGCCTACTAAGTCTGTCTGCGGTCCCTCCTTCCAATAGTCCTCGACTGACCACACCAATGCTGCCTGTGTACTCCTGGAACCTATTTAAATGTGCATAGAGCCTACTTTTTTATTTTAGGCCTACTAAGTGTTTCTGCCGTCCCTCCTTCCAATTGTCCTCCACTGAGCACACCAATGCAGACCGTGTACATATGTAACCTTTTTTAAACCTGCGTCGAGCCAACTTTGTGGTGTAAGGCCTTCTAACAGTGTGTGGCAGCGCCACTCAATAAAGCTGTCCCCTTTAAAAAAATTACCTGCAATTATCAGGTTTTCAGCCTATCAGAATTTTACAACTGCAGTGGGGCTACTAGTTTGGTTGGGGCCTACTAACAGTGTCTGCCGCTCCAAGGTGTTCTCCTGGTTGCCTTTCCTGATCTTCTATCTTCAGGCTCTTGTTAAATAGTTGTTAAATGGAACAACTGCATTTGGCATACTAGTTGGGTTGGGGCCTATTAACGGTGTCTGCCGCTCCTTGCTGTTCTCCTGGTTTCCTGTCCTGAACTTCCATTTTCAGGCTCTCGTGAAGTAGTTGTTAATATTACACTGCATTTGGCCTACTAGTTGGGTTGGGGCCTACTAACGGTGTATGCCGCTCTGTGCTTTTCTCCTGGTTTCCTGTCCTGAAATTCCATTTTCAGGCTCTCGTTAAGTAGTTGTTGAAACAACACTGCATTAGGCCTACAAGTTGGGTTTGGGTTGTAGAGACGGTGTCTGCCGCTCCAAGGTGTTCTCCAGGTTTCCTCTCCCCAGCTTCTATCTTGAAGCTCTTGTTAAGTAGTTGTTGAAACAACACTGCATTAGGCCTACAAGTTGGGTATGGGATGTAGAGACGGTGTCTGCCCCTCCAAGGTGTTCTCCATGTTGCCTCTCCCTAGCTTCTATCTTGAAGCTCTTGTTAAGTAGTTGTTGAAACAACACTGCATTAGGCCTACAAGTTGGGTCTGGGTTCTACAAATGGTGTCTTCCGCTCCAAGGTGTTCTCCAGGTTGCCTCTCCCTAGCTTCTATCTTCAAGCTCTCGTTAAGTAGTTGTTGAAACAACACTGCATTAGGCCTACAAGTTGGGTCTCGGTTCTACAAATGGTGTCTTCCGCTCCAAGGTGTTCTCCAGGTTGCCTTTCCCTAGCTTCTATCTTCAGGCTCTCGTTAAATTGTTTTTAATATAACACTGCATTTGGCCTACTTGTTTTGTTGGCCCTACTAACAGTGTCTGCTGCTCCTTGATGTTCTCCTACACTGAACAAACCAGTGCCGTCTGTTTACTTCTGTTACCAATTTTGAACTGCATTTAGCCTACTTACTGATTTGGGCCTACTCACTGTGTCAGCCTCTCATTACAGATGTACTCCACTGAACAAAGCAATGCCCCCTGGTTAGTCCTGTTACCAATTTTGAACTGCATTTAGCCCAGTTTATTCTTTGGGCCTATATCTTGGTTTCCTCCTCATCCTGCCCATTGCCCAGCCAGTGATAGATGAGTCTGCTGGCACATTGACCCAGAACGCTACATTCCCCGTGCACGCTACACAGCAAGAATGTGACCCTGCTGAAAGTCAGGTTCCCCTTCCCGCATACCATACCACCTTACACGGGGACAAAGAGGAAGGTCCAGATGAAAATGCAGGTTCCTTCATCGGGGGGGGGAACTCATTGGCGACGTCACTGGCACAGGGCCCCTCATAGTACGCAAAAGTGTCGCTGCCGGTGGGAGGCGCCCCTGCCGTGCAAACACACCTCCGTACTTTGAGGGGTCCTGTGCCAGTGCCAATGCCAACGAGTGGGCCCCTCTGCTTGCTCAGGATCACAAGTCTTGCAAAGTTTAAATACTTACCTCTCCCTGCTCCACTGCCGTGACGTGGTCCAGATTTCCTGGGCCCACTAAATACTTGAACCAGCCCTACCTCCCACAACTTTAGCCAAATGACCCCCAATTTCCAATGCCTTACTATTATTATAAGGTAAGTTAAGATTGACAAGCTTCAGTAACAAGAATGGATGTTTTTGCCATTAAAATGGGCACTGTACGTGTTTTCCTGGCCTTCACTCACTGCCGACTATGCTTCCCCATTGACTTGCATTGGGTTTCGTGTTTTGGTCGATCCCGACTTTTCGCGATAATCGGCCGATTTCACTCGACTCGACTTTTGAGATAGTCGGGTTTCGCGAAACCCGACTCGACCCTAGAAAACTAAAAGTCGCTCAACCCTTCTTTTAACCAATTAATCTAGGGGTGCAGTGATTATATTGACACCACAGATGTGTCACAGAATTTTATACCATTGGGTAGTGAAATAAAAATAATTGCACTCCTACCAACAACATTTTTTTAATCTCAGATATTACATTTTTACACAGGGAAATGAGTAAAAATGGCACCAACATTTGACTCACAATTTTTGTGGCTGTAAAGTACTACTTAGCCGTGCATAGAGACTAGGGAGGGACAGAGCGCTATTTGCCTCCTGCAGACTTTCCTAAAATAGTTTGCCGACTACATACACAGAGTCATTGAGTGCTAGAAGAGCAGAATTCCCCCTCAATTGACCCCATTTTGGAAATTATACCCCTTTGGTAATTTATCTACAAGTATAGTGACAATTTTGACTCCATGGGCGTTTTCCATAAACAAGCAGCAGTGGATGTTGCTAAGTGAAAATTGCAAACTACCATTGTAGTGTCCAGAATGTTTTAGCCACCAGTAAGCTGTAATGCTCAGTACATTATTCCTAGCTTGTGATTCTGGAGACATGCACCCCATAAATTAGGTGGGCTTTCATCACTACAGAAATGCCAAACATATGGACGCTAAATGTGCTTTAGACACACTGGGATTTAGGAGAGCAGAATTTGCTGAATTTCCATTAGGGGCAAGGAGCCATTTCCTTTTTCCAGAGCTTTTTTTTAGCACAAGTAATGTAGAAGCCCCTATATTAAAAGTTATGTTAATGTGTGCCAACAGATGATGGAACTGAGTAGGGATTTGCTGTTTTTGTTTTTTTGTGGATTTAGTTGAAGCTTTTATTGGGCATATTTTGCATTTGAGATCACATTTTTCCTGCACTATATGCTGAGTACTTACCTTGAGGTTTTAATCTAACTATCCGAGTGACGTGATTCAGATGAAACCCCCAAGGGATTTTGTTTTTATTTTGCTGGCACCATTTACTCAGTGTCACAGAGGTTGCTTCTGCGCTAGTGTTCATGCTGAAAGTAAACTTATCCTGTGTGAAATCGATCTTCCAGCATCGAAGTAGATTATGCAGAAACTGTGTGGCCGTTTCCGGAAGTCCCATTAGCTACTCCAAATTGTGGTAACACTATGTTTCAGTGGCAAATCAGGCCAGATTTCCACTTGAAAACTGCGAGGCCTAATTAGTGGTGCAGACACAAGGCCCAATTAGCTACTCCAAGTTGTGTGCGCTAAAACTGTGTTTCAGTGGCAAATTAGAAGGCCAGATTTCCACTTAAAAATTGTTAGGTCCAATATAGTGGTGCAACCACTAGGCCCAATTACCTACTTCAAATCATTTCTGTTAAATAGGGTTGAGCGAAACGGGTCGGCCATTTTCAGAAGTCGCCGACTTTTGGCAAAGTCGGGTTTCATGAAACCCGACCCGACCCCTGTGTGGGGTCGGCCATGAGGTCGGCGATCTTCTGAATCTGGTATCGGAATTCCGATACCGAGTTCCGATATGTTTGCAATATCGGAAATCGGTATCGGAATCCATATTTAAGTGTAAAATAAAGAATTAAAATAAAAAATATTGCTATACTTACCCTCTGACGCGCCCTGGTACTAACCGGCAGCCTTCCTTCCTTAGAATCAGTGCGTGAAGGACCTTAGATGACGTCGCGGCTTGTGATTGGTCGCGCGACCACCCATGTGACCGCTCACGTGACCAATCACAAGCCGCGACGTCACCGAAGGTCCTTCAAGCACTGATTCTTAGGAAGGAAGGCTGCCGGAAAGAAGCAGGGCGCGTCCGAGGGTGAGTATATTCCTATTAGCTATATACTCACCCTCGGACCCTCGGGCCTGAAGGAGAGTTTCCTCTCCTTCAGACCCTGGGAACCATTGGAAACCCAATGCACTGCATTGGGTTTCGTGTTTCGGCCGACCCCGACTTTTTTATAGGATCGGCCGATTTCACTCGACCCGACTTTTGAAAAAGTCGGGTTTCGTGAAACCCGACCCGATCCTATAAAAGTAAAAGTCGCTCAACCCTAGTGTTAAAGCTGTGTTTCAGTGACAAATCAGAAGGCCAGATTTCCACTTATAAATTGTTAGGCCCAATATAGTGGCGCAACCACTAAATCCAATTACCTACTAGAAATCCTTTGTGATTAAACTGTATTTCAGTGACAAATCAGAAGGCCAGATTTCCACTTAAAAATTGTTAGTAGTGCAGCCACTAGGCACAATTAGCTACTCTATATCGTTCGGGCTAAAACTGTGTTTCAGTGGCTATATTTCCACTTTTAGGCATAACAGTGTTGTTCAGGCACACTGTTACGATAATGTAAAAATGTCATTTTGTGAGTTTAGTCCAGAAGGTTCCATGGCAGACACGCTGTGAGCCATTTCGTCCCCCTCTTCCTACTCTGCCTGTTGCCTGTGTGTGTGGGTGAATCCTAAACCCCTTATTTCCCCCTCCCAGAAGAGTTTTTATTGCTTTTAGCTGCATCAGAAAAATCTCCCTAAAGCTACTCATTCCCTCCTCCCAACCAATACCAGCCTGAACTGGTATAGCCACTTCCAAACTACAGGCATTTCTTTGTTCTATTAACGTGTTATATATGGGCACCGATCCGGGCTAGAGTTATAAGAATTATATATTCTGGATGTCCATCGATAGATCTATCACTCACTGAAAGCGCTAGCAGCTGAACGCAACGAGGGCAAAGTGTGGATTTCTCAGTAAGTGGCTCAGGTAATCGCCCCGTGTTTACACTTAAAAGAATCGCCCAGTCGTGGTGCACCTCATGATCTTGGTGTATTTTGTATACAAGATTCATACAGAGAGCTAGGTGTAAAAATAGTTTTCATACTTCTAAGACAGGGGAGTTTCCAGCCTATAAGTGAGGTCACCACAGGGGGAGGGCTTCGGTTTTAGACTAGGAAATAACTTAGTGAGACAGCATTCTTGCAGTGTATTTTTGCCCGGGGTCCTGCTTCTCTACAGATGTGACATGCATCTTGATGTATTACCTGAGCACATGGGCAAACAGGAGATGAAATGATCTGAACGCTATGTAAGTGTTTTTTCAATTTTATTTGCAATTGTATTGTACACATGATTTGTCTTCTTTATAATATATTTTTATACTTTGCAAACACTGTCTACCTTTTTTTGGAGTAAAATATAAAATTAATAGCTTGTCTCTCCATGCTCTAAACAAACTGTCGCATCCTCTGAGGTGAATTACGCTACTGATTTGGGTTGGCTCCCGACCCGTTAACAATTAAGAGAATCGGAGCTGGTGGCATACTTTGCTCTGTGCATTTGGGAGGCTTTGTAGCGACGACGGTGTTGATAATTATTGTTCCCGCCTGAGTTGGAGTAGTTATATCACCTCGCTGCAGCATGCCCAATAGCCAGTACATAGCAGGCAGCCTTTCTGATGACTAATTACCCTAGGTACAGTATCCTGACTGACCTGAAGCTAAGGGGGGCGCCAGAGAGCTGCAAGTTCCAAACCGGAACTGGTAAGTGGGATATAGATAAATCCCCTTCAGAAGGATCCAGGGGCAACCAAAGAAACCCTGGCTCGTGACAAATTAGTGTGAGTGGTAGGTATGATAAAGGTATCTTCCCCATGAACCGTGACATATTGGTGGCAGCACGGTGGGATCCGTGACACACACTAAGAAAATAAATAGAGATTGTTCATTTAGTGACAGGTGACTGACAGCTGTTGGCCTAAGGTTGTGAAACCGCACAGGTACAAGAGGGGAAAGCTACTTACAATATCAGTGGGAAAAAGTTACGTCATGGTGGTAGAGGGAATAGGCTTGGTTTTCGATGTGTACCTGGGTTAAATGTTAATGTGAATGAAAGCTCCACTGAACAAACCCCGTCTTGTCCTATCGAAAGACCACTGACAACATTTGTTACTGGCCGCTTATGTTTGGCAGCCCCAGGACTTTGTGTATGGGCATTACTTCTCTAGGACCACGCTCCTTAACATTGGTCCTAATTTTTAATAATGCCTTCCTCCACATATCATCATTCCCCGCCACTAGAACACCATGGTGAACATGTTGTATGCTGCTACAGCCATTCAATTTTTGGGCAAGGGTGTGCATTATACCCATAAATACATTTTTTAAACTGTAACCCCCATGGGGAAATGTTTGTCATCCCCAGCACTTCATGTATGGGCATTACTTGTCTAGGAGACCCGCTCTTTAACATTGGGCCTAGTTTGTAATAATGCCTTCCTCCACATATCATCATTCGCCACAACTAGAACACCATGGTGAACGTATTGTATGCTGCTACAGCCATTCAATTTTTGGGTAAGGGTGTGTATAATACTCATAAATAAATTTTTACAGCTGTTACCCACATGGGGAAATGTTTGTCAGTCCCAACACTTCGTGTAGGGGCATTACTTGTCTAGGAGACACGCTCCTTAACATTGAGCCTAGTTTTTAATAATGCCTTCCTCCACATATCATCATTCCCCGCCACTAGAACACCATGGTGAACATGTTGTATGCGGCTACAGCTATTCCATTTTTGGCCAAGGCTGTGTATGATACCAATAAATACACATACTGCACATATTGTACATAAACTGAATGTTTCTGTGTGTGCATACTTTATATAGTGTATGTCTCTATCTTTATAAAGTATATATAATATGTGTACATGTATAGTGTGTATCTGTGTATGTGTGCTGCATATACAGTTCTGCAATTGTAGTATCGCTATAATATGAATCAGTAGTTCACCGTATTTTGCAGATTATAAAACGCTCCGAACTCTAAGATGCACCCCAAATTTTGAGGAGAAAAATGGGAATTTTTTTTTTTTAATAAAATGGTGGTGCTTCTTATAATCCATGCGTCTTATCGCTTACTGGGGAATGGTGGCTGCGGTGAAGCGGGGTTCCAGGGTCGCTGCTGGAGGAAGAAAGAGTGCAGGCCGCAGGCTGGGATGAGGGAGTGTTTGGATGTGCTGTGCACCGCTGCGGGTTTTTGGTGCCGCCGACATTTTGTGAAAGGCCAGAACCCCTGCAGTATATTTATTTATTTTTACGCATTTATATAGCTCTATTAATTCCACAGCGCTATACAGACATTAGAGGCACTGTCCCCAATAAGGCTCACAATCTAAATTCCCTATCTTTGGAATGTAGGAAGAAACCAGAGTACCTGGAGAAAACCCATGCAAACACGGGGAGAACATACAAAATCATTGCAGATGTTGTCCTTGGTGGGATTTGAACCCAGGACCCCAGCGCTGCAAGGCTGCAGTGCTAACCACTGAGCCACCGTGCCACCCCAGTTGCATGGCATGGTTTTTTATGTGGTGGACTTCTGGGAAAATAGCTGCCGCAGGTGGAGCATGCGCAGATGGAGATCTTGGCACCAAGATTTCGGGAGATGAGATCTCAGCACTGAAATCTCATCTCTCAAGGTCTTGGTGCCGAGATCTCCATCTGCTCATGCACTGCCCCCGGCAGCCATTTTCCTGGAAGTCCACCCCCAGAGTAAACCATGCAACTGCCGGGGCTCTGGCCTTTTACAAAATGTTGGCAGAGCCCCCACAGCACCGAACACCCGCAGCGGTGCACCGCACATGCGATTACCTCTTCATCCCAACCTGCGGCCTTCAGAGACCCTGGAACCTGCTCAACTGTGGCAGGTAAGGTATATCTGCATTATAAGACGCACCCCCATTTTCCCCAAAAATTTTGGGTAAAAAAGTGCGTCTTATAATCCGAAAAGTACGGTATGTCTAATACCTGTGTCTTATATTAGGGCCTGTTCACACTTTCTTTACTGCTCCTGGTGAATTCTGCAAGACACGGACAACGGAAAGAAGACCCTTTTTTTTAATAAATCTGTTGCTGACGTCTTTCAGCATTTTTTTCCCTATTCAAATGAATGGGACACAAAAATGCAAATGAAAAGGCTGCACAAACGCTGAATATTTTCTGCCAACACTGTAAATCAATCCGCAGCAAAAATGGTGCGTGTGAACAGAGTCTACAGGGGTTTTCTGAATGTAAAAATAATTAGCATGAAATGATAAATCCCCTGCAGCTCCTGCACTGATGCTCTGGGGGTCTCCGCTAGTCTAAGCACTGGGCTGTAGAGGTCTTGTGGCTCCGGGGTCTCCGCCAGTCTCAGCACTGGGCTGCAGAGGTCCTGTGGCTTCGGGGGTCTCTGTCAATCTCAGCACTGGGCTGCAGGGGTCTTGTGGCTTCGGGGGTCTCTACCAGTCTCAGCACTGGGCTGCAGAGGTCTTGTGGCTTCACCTTATATTATAGCTGCAAAGTAAATAGTAACCATCAGGGACCCCGAACCATCGGCCACGGAGCCAGAGGGGATTTATCAGAGTAGGTTGGGGGACATGTAGCTTTTTTTTTAAATTGCTTTTTATTCTGCTGTTTGTGAGGTAGGATGTAGAAAAAGATAGTAATTCTGCTGTTTTCTATTATGTGACTGTATGGCCTCCTTCACACGACCTATCATGTTTTTCAAGGATGCCACGTGTGCCCTATTTAACCTATGATGCTGCACTCATGTCCGTGTTTTCCCAGCAGCAAAGATGACAAGGGCCAATACAAATCTATGAGTCCATGTAAACATGCAGTCCGTGAGCCGTACGTGTGCCATGCATGTGCCGTCCGTGTTTAACTTGGAAAGTATATGAAAATCTTTGTTATTTCATTTCCATTACCCATACCGGAAAAACACAGATGACACACTGATTGAAAACACTGGTGATGAAGATATCGGTGTAACATGTACGTGTTTTATATGGAAATGGGGGCCCCACTTTGAATTTTGCCTAGGGCCCTAATTTGTCTAAAACCGGCCCTGGTCACAGCATGTGCAGGCATGTACTACGGAGGACAGAGAATGAACTTCAATTCAATATTGCAGCCAGCATGCAGCCAGCGGGTAAGGAAAGGGTGAATCAAACACCCCAAAACCCCGCCTCCATGGCTGAAGATTGTTCCCTCCAAATTCAGGTGACAGTGTCCCTTTAAGTCTTTTTTAACCACGCATACAGTGCCCACATTGCTATATACTACGTGGGCTGTTACATACTGCGTGGGCTTTGTTATATACTACATCTCTGTGCTATATACGATGTAGTTGGGCAATATACAACATGGCTGTGCAAAATACTACGTGCTCTGTGATATATACTTCGTAGCTGTGCAATATACTATGTGGCTGTGTCGCTTCTGTTATATACTACGTCGACTGTGCAATATACTACGTGGCTCTGTTATATACTACGTGGCAGTGCAATATACTACGATATACGACGTGGCTATGTTATATACTACGTGGCTCTGCTATATACTACGTGGATGACCAATATACTACGTGCCTGTGCAATACACTACGTAGCTGTGAAATACACTACGTGGCTATGTTATATACTACGTGGCTGTGTTATATACTACATAGCTCTGCTATATACTACGTACTTAAATCCCATAAAACATACCTTTATTAAACATACAAAATATATAAAAATAGAACAGTGGACAAGATACATCGGGACCAGAGGGGATTAGTGAGAAAACTGTACGGCAGTAAAAACAAGGCTACAGGGTACTCCCCACCGTGTCAGCACATCATGTCATAAAGTATATACTCCAATGAGTGATGTTCATAAATACACAGAGCAAGACACTGGTAGTTAGCACTAAGGCCAGAAATAATGCATCAATAATAAGGTGCAAGTGCACATATAGCAAGGAAATCTCGCTACATACCGGCCACAAACCAGCATATAATGTAGGGGTGTTTACCTGAGGAAGGAGCCGCGTTCAGGCTCTGAAACGCGCGTCGGGGTTGGCTCAGGTTCCCTACCGGCCAGTAAACATCAGGTAAACATCCCTACATTATATGCTGCAATTTGTGCCAACTTCCGTGGCTTTGTCCGGAGCTAATGTCCGGAGCTAATGTCCGGAGCTAATGTGCGGAGATAATGTCCGGAGCTAATGTCCGGAGATAATGTCCGGAGATAAGTGAAGTCCAGTGTCTGATTGGTTGCCGCCTGCTGCGAGCGACCAATCAGAAACGTGCCGTACTGTGACACACTCCGCCCGCCATTTTGGTGTGATTTTTGAATTTTTACCTCACAGCAAGTTTCTACTGCGTGGAGGCGGGCCCAGTGACGTTGCTCTTCAAGCTCCTGCCGAATTTCGTCAAAAAAATGATAATACCATTTACCAAAACTATATATATTTAGTTGTGAAGTGGTTCAGTGACATTTTCACACCAATTTTGAACTTTTGTTTGGTGTTTTCTCCATATACTGCCTATTATTTTTGTTCTTTCTTACTATTATTTATTAATTGTATTATTCTTACATTTGAATAAATAAAGTATATATGGATTCTAGACTCCCGATTCTTTAGAATCGGGCTGCCATCTAGTGATATATATATTTTTATAAATACTGGTACCCGTTTACTTGTAAATCTGTGTGTAATATGTATGTCACAACTTTACTATATATACTACGTACGCTGTGTTACATACTATGTAGCTCTGTTATATACTGCATCGGTTGTGTTATATACTACGTCACTGTGCAATATAGTACGTAACCTGTGCTATATACTACCTACATATTCTAGAACATGGGTCCCCAACTCCAGTCCTCAAGGCCCACCAACAGGTCATGTTTTCAGGATTTCCTTTGCATTGCACAGGTGATGCAATTATTACCTGGGCAAGACTAAGGAAATCCTGAAAACATGACATGTTGGTGGGCCTTGAGGACTGGAGTTGGGGACCCCTGTTCTAGAATACCCAATACCTTAGAATCGGGCCACCATCTAGTACAGTGTAATTACCTAGTGTCTTCTTGCTGTGTTAAGTTTTGGCATAGTGTATGACCTGTTAAATGAAAGAAAAATGTATAGTCCTGGAAGTGATCAAATGGCCCCTATAGAGCCCTGATTTCAATATCATCCAGTCTGTGTGGGATTACACAGAGGCAGAAGGATTTGCACAAGCCTACATCCACTGAGGATCTATGGTTAGTTCTCCAAGATGTTTGGAACCACCATCCTGCCAAACTCCTTCAAAAACTGTGTGCAAGTGTATCAAGAGGAATTGATACTGTTTTGAAGGTAAATGTTACAAAGGGTGGGCACACAAGAAATATTGATTTAACTTAGATTTCTCGATAGTTCGTTTATTGTGCATTTTTTTAATTGATACAATAATAAAGTATTGACATTTCTTTCTTTAAAAGCATCCTTACTTTACAGAAATTTTTGACACCTGCCTTAAACACTGTATAACATATTCTGTACTATTTACACACATTTTGTGCACGGTACTTTAAGCTTTGCCATAACATGTGAGACATGATGATCTGTGGCTCCCTCTGCTGGAGCTCTAGATTTATCTTGACTGTTTTCTTCTAAAGAAAAAATTGAAGAAATACCACACAAGAAAACCATTCATAAAGTCCAATGAATTATAGTATAAAATCACAATAGCTTATTAAATAAATCAGGTATAAGAATGGACAATATATAAACAATGTGTTACAATAATTAAAAACAACAAGGACGCACCCAGGAAAAAGTGCTGAAAAAATTGCTGCAAAAATATGTGCATAAAATATACTCAAATTATAAGATAAATAGTAAATAAAAATAAATTAATAGGAAGATTTGCAACAACGAAGGGAAGTCTAAATCATAAAAATGTGAATAAATCAGTGCATAATATATGTATAAATAATAATCATAAAATGTGCCCATTATATACTTATATGAAAAATAATCATGTGCAAAGTACGGCACAGTGTGCAAATATACATAGCTGCACAACAAAGTAGTGATACAGCAACGAATGCACAAAAAAATGCATACAATTATAAAGTAACTTACACAAATAGTGAGACTCCCAGGTACCTGGATGGCGTACACCCCGACCCTGTTTTCTTCTCTAGCTCCTGTTTATCTATGAGATAATGATATAAGGCAAAAACTGTAGTTTTGTGCTATTTAATCTATTCTTTCAGGAGAATCTGCTAAATATAGTAGCCAATTATTTTATTTACCCTTTATGTTTGCACAGAATATTGTTATATAATTAAATAATATGGCAGGGTCCTCTCTCCTTCTGTACTTGTGGGTGTCTTGTTTTGCTCATGTTTTTTGTACTTGTCTATATTTTCCCCTTTCATGTGTAAAGCGCCATGGAATAAATTGTGTTATAAAAATGTATAACAATAATAATTCCTTTTGCCCACAACATTGATATAAGGAATATAGCATACAATAGAATGGATAATCAGATCTGTACTCCATAAATATATACAATCATGGCCAAAATTGTTGAGAATGACGCCAAAATTATATTTTCACATGATCTGCTGCCCTCTGGTTTTTATTAGTGTTTGTCTGATGTTTATATCACATACAGAAATATAATTGCAATCATATTATGAGTACCAATAGGTTATATTGACAGTTAGAATGAGTTAATGCAGCAAGTCAATATTTGCAGTGTTGACCCTTCTTCTTCAAGACCTCTGCAATTCTCCCTGGCATGCTCTCAATCAACTTCTGGACCAAATCCTGACTGATAGCAGTCCATTCTTGCATAATCAATGCTTGCATTTTGCCAGAATTTGTTGGTTTTTGTTTGTCCACCCGTCTCTTGATGATTGACCACAAGTTCTCAATGGGATTAAGATCTGGGGAGTTTCCAGGCCATGGACCCAAAATCTCTGTTTTGTTCCATGAGCCATTTAGTTATCACTAGTGTTGAGCATTCCGATACCGCAAGTATCGGGTATCGGCCGATACTTGCGGTATCGGAATTCCGATACCGAGATCCGATATTTTTGTGATATCGGGTATCGGTATCGAATCAATAGGGATGTGTAAAATAAAGAATTAAAATAAAAAATATTGATATGCTCACCTCTCCGGCGGCCCCTGGACTTCACACTGCTAACCGGGAGGCTTCTTTGTTTAAAAAGCGCGCCTTTCGGACCTGTGAATGACGTTCCGGCTTCTGATTGGTCGCGTGCCGCCCATGTGACCGGCACGCGACATCATTCGCAGGTCCTCAATTCCTAGAATTAGCAGTTTTGTGAATGAGAATGACGTCGCGGCTTCTGATTGGCCGCGTGCCGGTCACATGGGCGGCACGCGGCCAATCAGAAGCCGCGACGTCATTCTCATTCACAAAACTGCTAATTCTAGGAATTGAGGACCTGCGAATGACGTCGCGGCCTCTGATTGGTCGCGTGCCGGTCACATGGACGGCACGCGACCAATCAGAAGCCGGGACGCCATTCACAGGTCCGAAAGGCGCGCTTTTTAAACAAAGAAGCCTCCCGGTTAGCAGCGTGAAGTCCAGGGGCCGCCGGAGAGGTGAGCATATCAATATTTTTTATTTTAATTCTTTATTTTACACATCCCTATGGATCCCAGGGCCTGAAGGAGAGTTTCCTCTCCTTCAGACCCTGGGAACCATGAGAATACCTTCCGATACTTGATGTCCCATTGACTTGTATTGGTATCGGATATCGGTATCGGCGATATCCGATATTTTTCAGGTATCGGCCGATACTATCCGATACCGATACTTTCAAGTATCGGACGGTATCGCTCAACACTAGTTATCACCTTTGCTTTATGGCAAGGTGCTCCATCATGCTGGAAAAGGCATTTTTGGGCGCCAAACTGCTCTTGGATGGTTGGGAGAAGTTGCTCTTGGAGGACATTCTCCTACCATTCTTTATTCATGGCTGTGTTTTTAGGCAAGACTGTGAGTGAGCCGATTCCCTTGGCTGAGAAGCAACCCCACACATGAATGGTTTCAGGATGCTTTACAGTTGGCATGAGACAAGACTGGTGGTATCGCTCACCTCTGCTTCTCCGAATAAGCTGTTTTCCAGATGTCCCAAACAATCGAAAAGGGGATTCATCAGAGAAAATGGCTTTGCCCCAGTCCTCAGCAGTCCACTCCCTGTACCTTTTGGAGAATATCAGACGGTCCCTGATGTTTTTTCTGGAGAGAAGTGGCTTCTTTGCTGCCCTCCTTGAAACCAGGCCTTGCTCAAAGAGTCTCCGCCTCACAGTGCGTGCAGAAGCACTCACACCAGCCTGCTGCCATTCCTGAGCAAGCTCGGCACTGCTGGTAGTCCGATCCCGCAGCTGAAACAGTTTTAAGATACGGTCCTGGCGCTTGCTGGTCTTTCTTGGGTGCCCTGGATCCTTTTTGACAACAATGGAAGCTCTCTCCTTGAAGTTCTTGATGATGCGATAGATTGTTGACTGAGGTGCAATCTTTGTAGCTGCGATACTCTTCCCTGTTAGGCCATTTTTGTGCAGTGCAATGATGGCTGCACCTGTTTCTTTAGAGATAACCATGGTTAACTGAAGAGAAACAATGATACCAAGCACCAGCCTCCTTTTAAAGTGTCCAGTGATGTCATTCTTACTTAATCATGACTGATTGATCGCCAGCCCTGTCCTCATCAACACTCACACCTGTGTTAATGGATCAATCACTAAAACGATGTTAGCTGCTCCTTTTAAGGCAGGACTGCAATGATGTTGAAATGTGTTTTGGGGGTTAAAGTTCATTTTCTGGGCAAATATTGACTTTGCAAGTACAGTAATTGCTGTTAAGCTGATCACTCTGACATTCAGGTGTATATGCAAATTGCCATTAGAAAAAATAAAGCAGTAGACTTTGGAAAAATTAATATTTGTCTCATTCTCAAAATTTTTGTCCATGACTGTACATCCCCTGGCAAAAATGATGGAATCACCGGCCTTGGAGAATGCTCATTCAGTTGTTTAATTTTGTAGAAAAAAAGCAGATCACAGACATGGCACAAAACTAAAGTCATTTCAAATGGGAACTTTCTGGCTTTAAGAAACACTAAAAGAAATCAAGAACAAAAATGTGGTAGTCAGTAATGGTTTTTTTTTTTAACCAAGCAGTGGGGAAAAAGTATGGAATCACTCATTTCTGAGGAAAAAATTATGGAATCACCCTGTAAATTTTCATACCCAAAAATAACACCTGCATCAAATTAGATATGCCTGTTAGCCTGCATCTAAAAATGAGTGATCACACCTTGGAGAGCTGTTGCACCAAGTGGACTGACATGAATCATGGCTCCAACATGAAAGATGTTAATTGAAACAAAGGAGAGGATTATCAAACTCTTAAAAGATGGTAAATTGCGCAATGTTGCAAAAGATGTTGGTTGTTCACAGTCAGCTGGGTCTAAAATCTGGACCAAATACAAACAACATGGGAAGGTTGTTAAAGGTAAACATACTGGTAGACCAAGGAAGACATCAAAGCGTCAAGACTGTAAACTAAAAGCAATGAATGGGTGAAAACTGGAATCAACTTCTGTGACTGAACTGTAAGAAACCGCCTAAAGGAAATGGGATTTACATGCAGAAAAGCTAAAGGAATGCCATCATTAACACCTATACAGAAAAAAGCAAGCTTACATTGGGCTAAGGAAAAGCAATCTTGGACTGTGGATGACTGGATGAAAGTCATATTTAGTGATGAATCGCAAATCTGCATTGGGCAAGGTGATGATGCTGGAAGCTTTGTTTGGTGCAGTTCCAATGAGATTTATAAAGATGACTGCCTGAAGAGAACATGCAAATTTCCACAGTCATTGATGATATGATTTCGGCAAAGTCGGGTTTCATGAAACCCGACCCGAGCCGAGTGTGGGATCGGCCATGAGGTCGGAAATCTGCGCGCAAAAGTCGCGTTTCGTATGACGCTTTCAGCGCCATTTTTCAGCCAATGAAGGAGGACGCAGAATGTGGGCAGTGTGATGACATAGGTCTCGGTCCCCACCATCTTAGAGAAGGGCATGACAGTGATTGGCTTTCTTTCTGCGGCGTCACAGGGGCTATAAAGGGGCATGCACGCCGGCCGCAATCTTACTTCTGCCGATCTTAGCATAGGGAGAGGTTGCTGCAGCTTCATCAGAAGAAGGGATATAGTTAGGGAGGGAAGATTAACCCCCAAACCGCTTGTGCTGTAGCGATTTCCACTGTCCAACACCACCATTTTTTTGCAGGGACAGTGGAAACTATCTTTTTGTGCATCAGCTCTGTAGCTTATTAGGCTGCCTTATAAGGCTTCCTGATAGCTGCATTGCTGTTTGCACGCTGCTGTGCAAACCAACTGCTTTTTTAAAAGCAAAAATCCTGTTGCTCCTTTCTGCACAGTTATCTTGTTAATTTGTCCACACTTTTGTGTGCAGCAGTCCTGTGCAGCAGTGGATATACTTCAGTCCTGTTAGTTTGTAGTATGTCAGCCAGCCACTTTCTGCCACTTACATTGTGTTTTTTATGCACAGGGCCTGAGGTTTGGTTCAGTCCCCCCCCCCCCAAAAAAAAGGGAGATTTAAATTCTCAACAAGTTTATATACACCTTCTACCTTGTTTTACAGTACCATATAACGGTTGTTATTTTGGTTAGATTTTCCAAAAAATGAGGAAGTCTGGTGGAAGAGCCCATGGGCGGTGGTTGGTGGTTGCCAGCTGGTACTGATGGTAGTGGTTGTGGTGGTGCATCTGGTGGTAGTGGCAAAAGCACAATAGCACCTAAGGCTGGAGGTATTGAGCCAGCATCATCGTCTGGCTACACAAGGCCTCGAAGGCTCCCTTATCTGGTAGTAGGAAAACAGCTTTTAAAGCCGGAGCAGCAGGAAAATGTTTTGACCTTCCTTTCTGACTCAGCCTCTAGCTCTTTCTCTTCCTCTTCAGAAAGTTCCAAATATAAAAGCAGCGAGTCGTCAGTGGATGCTCCCGGTCAGGAACAAGACATTTCCTTGTGTCCTTCACCCAAACCAAAAGTGAAGGATACGTCAGGCGACACTACAGGTTACTCCATGGAGCTCTTTACCCATACCGTGCCTGGGTTAGAAAGGGAAATTGTTAACTACCCATTACAAGATGAATTGAACATGGAGTGCACTGATGTACAGCCACAGCTAGATTATTATGCTGTTCCATTGACTCAGATCATTACATTGCCCTCGCAGTGTACTGAGCCAGAATCTGACCCTGCTGAGACTATGGTGTCCCATCCCGAAACCTATAGCACCTTACACTGTGACACAGAGGAAGGTGCACATGACATTGAAGAGGAGGTGATAGATGACCCAGTTGTTGACCCAGATTGGCAGCCATTGGGGGAAGAGGGTGCCGCTGCCAGTAGCTCAGAAGTGGAGGAGGATGATCCGCAGCAGCCATTTACATCACAACAGCTGTCATCTGGCAGGCCCATATCAGGCCAAAAACATTTGTCAAAAACAAAAACAGTTTTAGGACAGCGTGGCCATTCGGTGAAAGTAGCACAGCGTGCAATGCCTGAAAAGATATTCCACAGTAGGACAAGTGTAGTCTGGCAATTTTTTAACCAAGATCCGAATGATCAGTCAAAAGTTATCTGTAAGAAATGCTTAAAGACCTTTAGCAGAGGGAAGAATCTTCAAAATTTAAATACAATGTGCATGCTTAGACATTTAACCAGCATGCACTTGCAAGCCTGGACTAACTACCAAACGTCCCGTACCGTTGGTGCACCTGCTCAGAATGAAGGTAGTCAGCAACGCTACATTGCTCCCCTCACTGTAAGGCCACTGGTTCGGACACCACCAGCAGCAAATGTGGAGGTATCGTCGCAAGGCCAAAGCAGTCAGGGAATCACAAGGTTATTGGTATGAAACACTGTATGTAGGCCAACATCAAGAATTCCATCACCAACCCTCTCTGAATCCACCATGTCCACCACCACCACCACAAGTTCCACCATATGCAGCTCTCCAGTCCAGCTCACCCTACAAGAGACTCTCGTTAGGAAAAGAAAGTACTCATTCTCTCATCCGCATACACAGGGTTTGAACACCCACATTGCTATATTATCTCGTTAGAGATGATGCCCTACCGGTTGGTTGAAAGCGAAGCTTTCAAAGACCTGATGGCCTACGCAGTACCATGCTATGACCTACCCAGTCGGCACTTCTTTGCGAGAAAAGCCTTCCCAGCCCTCCACCAGCATATCAAAGACCGCATTGTCCATGCACTGAGGCAATCAGTCAGTGGAAAGGTGCACCTCACAACAGATGCATGGACCAGTAGGCATAGCAAGGGACATTACGTGTCCATCATGGTGCACTGGGTTAATGTTGTGGATGCAGGGTTCACAGGGGACAGCCATAGTGGGACAGTTTTGCCTAGCGCACGGTCTAGGAAACAGTTGGCTGTAGGCGTTCGCCACCCCTCCTCCTCTTCCTCCTCCAGAAGCGAAAGCTCATCTACAGATCGCAGTCGCATGACCACTCCTTCCGCAGCTGCCAGTGTTGCACACGAGGTGTCCCATTATCGAACAGCTAGTGGTAAGTGTCAGCAGGCTGTGTTACAAATGAAGTGTTTGGGCGACAACAGACACACCGCGGAAGTACTGGCCGAGTACTTGCAGCAACAAACTCAGTCATGGCTGGGCAGTGTACATCTTGAGGCAGGCAAGGTAGTCAGTGATAACGGAAGGAATTTTATGGCTGCCATAGCTCTTTCAAAACTTAAACACATACCGTGCCTGGCTCAAACCTTGAACCTGGTGGTGCAGTGCTTCCTCAAAAATTATCCGGAGTTACCAGCCCTGCTCCTTAAGGTGTGAAAACAAACTTAGCTCGCACATCCGCTGGTCGTGCGTACACTCCAGCCATATGCTGAGCTATCAGCGGTCGCTGAATCTTCTCCAACACCGCCTAATAATCGATGTTGCAACAAGGTGGAACTCCACACTGCACATGGTTCAGAGGCTGTGCGAACAGAGGCATGCTGTAATTAATTTGTGGGAGGATACACATACACGGGTAGGCAGTTGGATGGCAGACATGGAGTTGTCTGGTGTGCAGTGGTCGAAGCTACAAGACCTCTGTCAAGTCCTTCAGTGTTTTGAGGAATGCACATGGCTGGTAAGTGCAGACTATGCCATCATAAGAATAAGCATCCCACTAATGCGTCTGCTGATGCAAAGTTTGATGCACATTAAGGAGCTGACGTCTGCAACTGAGGAGGAGGGAAGCCTTGATGACAGTCAGCCCTTGTCTGCTCAGGGAACTCTCCTGGATGAGTTGGCGGATGAAGAGGAGGAGGATGATGGGGATGAATATTTATGGGAGGAGGATGCTTCTCAGGGGCAATACAAACTGGTGGCATTGCAAGGTCAGGTACAGGGTTTTTGCAGTACACAACTGATGTTGATTTGCAAGAAAGTGCTCCTCAACCCAGCACAAACAGTGAATTGACACCTGGAACATTGGCCCACAAGGCTGAGTATGCTTTGAGTATCCTAAAAAGGGACCACCGCATTATCAAAATGATGACCGATGACGATTACTGGTTGGCCTGCCTCCTGGATCCACGATATAAAGGAAAATTACAAAATATCATGCCACATGAGAACCTTGAGCAAATATTGGCTACCAAACAAGCAACTCTTGTAGACCGTATGGTTCAGGCATTCACAGCACACAGCGGCGGTGATGGTTCTCACACGAGCCGTAGGGGGCAACATGGTAGAGGTGTTAGAGGTGCACAAATCCGGAGTGGCATTGGACAGAGGGGTTTTATGACCAGTTTGTGGAGTGATTTCGCAATGACCGCTGACACGACAGGTACTGCGGCATAGATTCAAAACGACAGGAGACAGCATTTGTCCAGTATGGTTATGAAATACTTTTCCTCTCTTATCGATGTTCTCCCTCACAGGTCATTCTTCTTTGATTACTGGGCATCAAAAATAGACACCTGGCCAGAATTGGCAGAATATGCATTACAGGAGCTCGCTTGCCCTGCTGCTAGTGTGCTATCAGAAAAAGTCTCCAGTGCTGCTGGTTCAATACTGACCGAAAAAAGGACACATCTGGCTACCCAGAATGTTGATGATCTAACCTTCATTAAAATGAACCAATCATGGATATCAAATTATTTTGCCCCACCCTCCTCTGCTGACATGTAGCTTGCCGGAAAAAATGTCTTGCTTTTGGCCTCCTCTTACTTACTTCTTCAATTCCTCCATTTGCAGCTGGTGAATGTCCACCATAGGCCATTTTTATACCTCCCTAAATTGGCTGACTCCCCCCACAGGGCCGTGGTCACCACCTGGTGCAAGCACCTGTGCAAGTGCCGTTTGCCTGGACAGGTGGGGGTGCCCATTCTTGGGCGACGGCACTGGCACAGGGTCCCTCATAGTACAATGAAGTGTCTCTGATGGTGGTGGTGCACAACCAACATCAGACACACCGTCGTAATATGTGGGGCTCTGTGCCAGTACCGCCGCCCACAAGAGAGTGTTCCCCCAGCTCAAACAATGCTCTAACACTTGCAATACTTACCTCTCCCTTCTCCACCACTGTGTAGTCTGTGCTGTTAAACCCTTCAATGGCACTGCCAATACAAATTTGTTGAAATGATAGATGATAGTTAAAATATACAGAGGCCCTGGCCTCCATTTAGACCAGTTAATACTTTGCGTCTACTACCACTGTCTGCTACTCAGCAGAGGAGCCCACCCCTGTACCAAGCTATGCCGCCCATTTAGTCCTGTTACCAATTTTGAACTGCATTTAACCTACTTTATTATTTGGGCCTACTAACTGTGTCTGCCACTCATTACAGTTGTCCTCCACTGAACAAAAAAATGCCGCCTGTTTAGTCCTGTTACCAATTTTGAACTGCATTTAGCCTACTTTAATATTTGGGCCTATTAACTGTGTCTGCCACTCATTACAGTTGTCCTCCACTGAGCAAAGCAATGCCGCTGGTTTAGTCCTGTTAACAATTTTGAACTGCATTTAGCCTACTTTAGTATTTGGGCCTACTAACTGTGTCTGCCACTCATTACAGTTGTCCTCCACTGAACAAAGCAATGCCGCCGGTTTAGTCCTGTTAACAATTTTGAACTGCATTTAGCCTACTTTAGTATTTGGGCCTACTAACTGTGTCTGTCACTCATTACAGTTGTCCTCCACTGAACAAAGCAATGTCGCCTTTTTAGTCCTGTTACCAATTTTGAACTGCATTTAGCCTACTTTAAAATTTGGGCCTACTAACTGTGTCTGCCACTCATTACAGTTGTCCTCCACTGAACAAAGCAATGCCGCCCGTTTATTCCTGTTACCAATTTTGAACTGCATTTAGCCTACTTAATATTTGGGCCTACTAACTGTGTCTGCCACTCATTACAGTTGTCCTCCACTGAACAAAGCAATGCCGCCCGTTTATTCCTGTTACCAATTTTGAACTGCATTTAGCCTACTTAATATTTGGGCCTACTAACTGTGTCTGCCACTCATTACAGTTGTCCTCCACTGAACAAAGCACTGCCGCCTGTTTAGTCCTGTTACCAATTTTGAACTGCATTTAGCCTACTTTATTATTTGGGCCTATATCTGTGTTTCCTCCTCATCCTGTCCATTGCCCAGCCACTGCTAGATGAGTCTGCTGGTACATTGACCCAGACCACTGCATTCCCATTGCACTCTACACAGCCAGAATCTGACCCTGCTGAAAGTCAGGTTCCCCTTCCCGCATACTATACCACCTTACACGGGAACAAAGAGGAAGGTGCATATGAAAGTGCAGGTTCCTTCATCAGGTGGGGGGGCATACTCGTTCGCGACATCACTGGCACAGGGCCCCTCATAGTACGCAAAAGTGTCTCTCCAGTGGGAGGCGCCACCCGCCGTCAAACACACCGCCGAACTATGTGGGGCCCTGTGCCAGTGCCAACAAGTGGTCCCCCCCTGCTTGCTCAGGATCACAGCACTTGCAAAGTTTAAATACTTACCTCTCCCTGTTCCACCGCCGTGACGTATTCTGCATTTCCTGGGCCCACAAAAAATCTGGAGCCAGCCCTACCCCCCACAACTTTAGCCCAATGACCTACAGTTTTCAATGCCTAACTATTATTATAAAGTAAATTAAGATTGACAAGCTTAAGTAATAAGAATTGATGTTTTTGGCATTAAAATGGGCACTGTAGGTGTTTTCCTGGCCTCCATTCACTGCCGACTTTGATTCCCCATTGACTTGCATTAGGTTTCGTGTTTCAGTCGGCCCCCAACTTTGCAATAATCGGCCAATTTCACCCGACCCGACTTTTGACAAAGTCGGGTTTTGCGAAACCGGACTCGATATGAAAAAAGGAAAATTTGCTCAACTCTAGTCTCTACAGCTCCACTTTAGACTGTATCGTGCCGCAAAAACTATATGATGCCTCCACAGTAGCCTCCACAATATATAATGGCCCTTTAGTAGCTCCAGCACTGCTTGATGGCTCCATTACCGTACGATGACCCCAATGTATGATGGCCCCCTCACTGTATGACGGCTCTCACATAGCCATTAACTCGTGTGATGGTCGCTACAACAGTACCTTGGCCCCTTAGTAGCCACCATTCTGTAAGAAGGCCCCCTTAATAGACCTCATTCTGATGGCCCCATTAGAAGCCCCAACTCTGAAGGAGGGCTCCTTTTTAGTGCCCACTCTGTATCATGGCCCATTTCGTAGCTTCCAAGCTTTATGATGGTCCTCCTTAGTAGCCCCCACACTGCATTGTCTGACGGTTCCCCTTAGTAGCTCACACACTGTATCATAGAACCACTTAGTAACCCACATTATGTGTGTGGGCCCGCTTGGTAACCCCCACTATGTGTGAAGGCCCACTTTGTAGCCCATATGTTATATGATGGCTCTATTTGTAGCCTCCATGTTATTATGATAGACCCCATGCTATTAGGATAGCCTCTTTATTAGCCCCACACTATTCTGAATTCGTAGTAGTAGCCCTCATACTATTATGGCCCCCTTAGTAATAGTCCCAACTCTATCATTGCCCTCTTAGAAGTAGAAGTAGCTTCCACTCTAATATGTCCCCCTTACTCGCAGCCTCCACTCTATTATGATACCCTCAATTGTAGCCTCCACATTATTATAGCCCCTTAGAATAATCCCAACTCTATTATGGTCCCCTTAGAAGTAGCCCCTCTCTAATATGGACCCTAAGTAGCAGCCTCCAGTCTATTATGGCCCCCTTAGTAGTAGCCTGGATATATAAAGACACAAACACAAAATTAAAATAAAAAACAAACATCATATACTCACCTAATCCAGCAGACAGCGACAGGTACAGGGCAGTCCGACACGAAGACGTCATCGAGCCAGGACTCTGATGTCCGGCGCTAAGTCAGCACGTCGCTTTGCCCTGGACCCTGCCCCAGGCGTTTTTTATGTTTTGCAGCCTACAAAGCACCTCTCAGAGTAAGGGGTCTGGGGCAACTGCACCTTTCCACCCTATGCCCGGTAGCCACGCTAATGGTCACAACAATGTGTCTACATGATAAAATACATATTTTACTATAGGCAAGCCTTAGATAAAAGCAAAAATCTCTAATGTTTCAATGCAGTTTTCCAGGATCAATTGTCAGTGTCGGGTAGTACAAGAATCTGTAAAATATGTCATATATGGAAGCTGTGATGCTATTATAAATATGTAGATTCCAAGTTTTCTCAAAAGTTCAGACCTGTTCTGCAGTGCAATTTATCATGGATCATTTAAAAAACAATGTGTATCTATGTATCTATCTATCTATTATCTACTTTATTTCTATCTATCCATCTATGTGACATTTATCAACTATTTACTATGTGTTATCTATCTATCTATTTATCTATCTATCTCATATCTATCTATCTATCTATCTATCTCACATCTATCTATCTATCTATCTATCTATCTATCTATCTATCTATCTATCTATCTATCCCATATCTATATCTCTATATGTTTGTCTATCTATCTATCTATCTATCTATCTATAGATCTATCTATCTATCTATCTATCTATCTATCTAATATCTATCTATCTATCTATCTATCTATCTATCTATCTATCTATCTATCTAATATCTATCTATCTATCTATCTATCTATCTAATATCTATCTATCTATCTATCTATCTATCTATCTATCTATCTATCTATCTATCTATCTATCTATCTCTCTTTCCCATATCTATCTCATGTCTATCTATCTCTCTATATGTTTGTCTGTCTATCTATCCATTTATCTATTTTATATCCATCTATTAAATGGATTGTCTCTAAATATTTTTTATTATAAAGGTTAAAGACATAGAAGATAACAAACACACCAATACCAACCCTCCCCAGGTCCAGTGCGGCCTTTGTGACGCATCTCTAGTGTTTGTTGACAGGCTGCAGCCAATCATTAGGCTTTGTGGCTTGTACCACCTTCTTTGGAGTCCTTAGTTAAGGAAAAAAATCCACTTTCATGCTGGCAATCAGCACCTTTGCATTGTAGGGATGATTCAATAGCTGATTTACTGTTTGTGATATACAATGAAAGTAAGGATACTTAACAATAAGTCTTACTTAACTCTTTATCGCAATAATACATGCACATAATTGCGGGGTTGATCGTGTGTGGAAAGAGCTTGCAAGCTGATCTCTCTCCACATGCAGGAGTTACATACTGACTATTTTAAATAATGGACGTCTGTCCTTAACAGACATGACTGAAGCTGAACTCCGGCAGCAGCTGTTAACCATTTAACCATTTCTATTAATCTTTAACAGCGACATTTAAATTGTGGGTGCGATCATGGGGTGCTGATGGGTTACCATGACAGCTGGGCGCCTACTGAAAACCCTCTCTACCACCATATAGGTTCTCCACTGAAGCTCAGTTATATGCTAACCTTCAAAGGAGACCTTGATTTACTTTATATATTGAAATACCATGGTACTGCAGCATATATTAACCCCTTCATGACCTTGGGATTTTTCATTTTCCGTGTTCGTTTTTCACTCCCCTCCTTCCCAGAGCCATAACTTTTTTATTTTTCCGTCAATTTGGCCATGTGAGGGCTTATTTTTTGCAGGACGAGTTGTACTTTTGAACGACATCATTGGTTTTAGCATTTCATGTACTAGAAAACGGGAAAAAAATTCCAAGTGCGGTGAAATTGCAAAAAAAGTGCAGTCCCACACTTGTTTTTTGTTTGGCTTTTTTGCTAGGTTGCTAAAACTGACTTGCCATTATGATTCTCCAGGTCAGTACGAGTTAATAGACACATAAAATGACTAGGTTATTTTTTACCAAAGTGGTGAAAAAAAATTCCAAACTTTGCTAACAAAAAAAAAAAAAATTGCGCCATTTTCCGATACTTGTAGCGTCTCCATTTTTCATGATCTGGGGTCGGTTGAGGGCTTATTTTTTGTGAGCCGAGATGACGTTTTTAATGATAGCATTTTGGTGCAGATACGTTCTTTTGATCGCCCGTTATTGCATTTTAATGCAATGTCGTGGCGACCAAAAAAACGTAATTCTGGCGTTTCGAATTTTTTTCTCGCTACGCCGTTTAGCGATCAGGTTAATGCTTTTTTTTAATTGATAGATCGGGCGATCCTGAACGCGGCAATACCAAATATGTGTAGATTTGATATTTTTTTTTTATTGATTTATTTTGATTGGGGCGAAAGGGGGGAGATTTAAACTTTTATATTTTTTTTATTTTTTTCACATTTTTTTTAAACTTTTTTTTTTCACTTTTGCCATGCTTCAATAGCCTCCATGAGAGGCAAGAAGCAGGCATAGCACGATCGCCTCTGCTACATAGCAGTGATATGCTGTTCGCTGCTATGTAGCAGAAAATCAGGTGTGCTGTGAGCGCCGACCACAGGGTGGCGCTCACAGCTACCGGCGATCAGTAACCATAGAGGTCTCAAGGACCTCTATGGTTACAATACTGAAGCATCGCCGACCCCCGATCATGTGACGGGGGTCGGCGATGCCGTAATTTCCGGCCGCCCGGCCGGATGCGGTAGTTAAATGCCGCTGTCTGCGTTTGACAGCAGCATTTAACTAGTTAATAGTTGCGGGCAGATCGCGATTCTGCCTGCGCCTATTACGGGCACATGTCAGCTATTCAAAACAGCTGACATGTCCCGGCTTTGATGCGGACTCACTGCCGGAGCCCGCATCAAAGAGGGGCTTCTGACTTCGGACGTACTATCCCGTCCGAGGTCAGAAAGGGATTAAAAGCAATCAGGTAATTGTTAGTTCAATTTCTCTGAAGGACTAAAAAAATAATTAAAAATGTAAAAAAAAATGTAAAGTTTTGAATCACTCCTCTTTTCCCCCATTAAAAATAAAGTAATTAAATAACTTAAAACTATATATATATATTTGGTATCACCGCATTCATAAAAGTTTCATCTATCAAAATATAAAATTGATAATACTTCTCGGTAAACACCATGCCAAGAAAAAACCAAAAGACTAGAATATTGATTTTTTCCGTGACCAATCCTCTCTAAAAAATGTGAGATCACACCTCCTAAAACTGAATGCCAGATCTACACTAAACTGGTGTCAGGCCGGTTTCACACGTCAGTGTCTCCGGTACGTGAGGTGACAGTTTCCTAACGTACCGGAGCCACTGACACATGTAGACGCATTAAAATCAATGCATCTGTGCAGATATCATTGATTTTTTGCGGACCGTGTCTCTGTGTGCCAAACATGGAGACATGTCAGTGTTCGTGGGAGCGCTCGTATTACACGGACCCATTAAAGTCAATGGGTCCATGTAAAACACGTACCACATAGCGACAGGGTCTGTTCCGCAGGACTGGCGCATAGCAAATGTGGTGCCAATATTCAAAAAGGGCTCTAAAAGTGAACCTGGAAATTATAGGCCAGTAAGTCTAACCTCTATTGTTGGTAAAATATTTGAAGGGTTTCTGAGGGATGTTATTCTGGATTATCTCAATGAGAATAACTGTTTAACTCCATATCAGCATGGGTTTATGAGAAATCGCTCCTGTCAAACCAATCTAATCAGTTTTTATGAAGAGGTAAGCTATAGACTGGACCACGGTGAGTCATTGGACGTGGTATATCTCGATTTTTCCAAAGCGTTTGATACCGTGCCGCACAAGAGGTTGGTACACAAAATGAGAATGCTTGGTCTGGGGGAAATTGTGTGTAAATGGGTTAGTAACTGGCTTAGTGATAGAAAGCAGAGGGTGGTTATAAATGGTATAGTCTCTAACTGGGTCGCTGTGACCAGTGGGGTACCGCAGGGGTCAGTATTGGGACCTGTTCTCTTCAACATATTCATTAATGATCTGGTAGAAGGTTTACACAGTAAAATATCGATATTTGCAGATGATACAAAACTATGTAAAGCAGTTAATACAAGAGAAGATAGTATTCTGCTACAGATGGATCTGGATAAGTTGGAAACTTGGGCTGAAAGGTGGCAGATGAGGTTTAACAATGATAAATGTAAGGTTATACACATGGGAAGAGGGAATCAATATCACCATTACACACTGAACGGGAAACCACTGGGTAAATCTGACAGGGAGAAGGACTTGGGGATCCTAGTTAATGATAAACTTACCTGGAGCAGCCAGTGCCAGGCAGCAGCTGCCAAGGCAAACAGGATCATGGGGTGCATTAAAAGAGGTCTGGATACACATGATGAGAGCATTATACTGCCTCTGTACAAATCCCTAGTTAGACCGCACATGGAGTACTGTGTCCAGTTTTGGGCACCGGTGCTCAGGAAGGATATAATGGAACTAGAGAGAGTACAAAGAGGGCAACAAAATTAATAAAGGGGATGGGAGAACTACAATACCCAGATAGATTAGCGAAATTAGGATTATTTAGTCTAGAAAAAAGACGACTGAGGGGCGATCTAATAACCATGTATAAGTATATAAGGGGACAATACAAATATCTCGCTGAGGATCTGTTTATACCAAGGAAGGTGACGGGCACAAGGGGGCATTCTTTGCGTCTGGAGGAGAGAAGGTTTTTCCACCAACATAGAAGAGGATTCTTTACTGTTAGGGCAGTGAGAATCTGGAATTGCTTGCCTGAGGAGGTGGTGATGGCGAACTCAGTCGAGGGGTTCAAGAGAGGCCTGGATGTCTTCCTGGAGCAGAACAATATTGTATCATACAATTATTAGGTTCTGTAGAAGGACGTAGATCTGGGGATTTATTATGATGGAATATAGGCTGAACTGGATGGACAAATGTCTTTTTTCGGCCTTACTAACTATGTTACTATGTTACTATGTTACATACGGACATTGTCCGTGTGCAGTCCGTGTGCCGTGCAGGAGACAGCGCTCCAGTAAGCGCTGTCACCCCCACATGGTGCTGAAGCCGCGATTCATATCTTCTGTGCAGCAGCGTTTGCTGCAGAGAAGATATGAATAATCCTTTTTTTTATTTAAAGTTTATCGTGTATAAAATAAAGGTCCATGTCGCCACCCCCTGTGCGCCGATTACAGTCATGAATATGTGGCCCCACCTCCCATAGGGGTGGAGCTGCATATTCATTACTGTAAATGAGCGGCCCCACGTGACCGCATACAGTAGAAGAGGCGGCCAGGACAGGAAGCAGCACCAGCCAACGAGGGAGCTGGGTGAGTATTTTCAGAACAGCGGGGGGGGTGCACAGGGGGTGGGGACATGGACCTTTATTTTATACACGATAAACTTAAAAAAAAAAAAGGATTATTCATATCTTCTCTGCAGCAAACGCTGCTGCACAGAAGATATGAATCGCGGTTTCAGCACGATGCAGGGGACAGCGCTAAACTTTAGCGCTTTCTCCTGCACGCTCCGTGTGGTACCCAGTGGGCACACGGGCGGCACACGTGTGCCGCATGTGTGCCACACTGATGTGCCACAGAAACGTAGGGGCACACAGACACGGATAATTCCGGTACCGATTTTTTCCGGTACCGGAATTATCTGGACGTGTGGGACTGCCCTCAGTAAAAGAGTCAACTTGTCAGACAAAAATCAAGCCCTTACCCAGCTCAATCAAGGACAAATAAATGTTGCAGGTCTAAAATAATGGCGACACAATTACATTCATTTTTTATATTTTCCTCACTTAAATGTAAAAATCTCTATACAGGTTTGGTATCTCCACAATCCTCCTAAACTAGAGAATCCTGATTCAGAATATATTATTACTTCAGAATGTACGACGTAAAAAGAAATCCCCCAAAAACGGCAGAATTGCATTTTTTTCACAATTTCATTGCACTTTAATATTTTTTGCTGTTTTACAGTAGGTTGAATGTAAAATAGAATTGGGTTATTCAAAACAAGTCACCCTTCTAAAATCAAGCCCTTATACTGCTATGTCAATGTAAAAATTAAAAAGTAATGGCTCTTCAAAAAAAAAGGGAGAAAAAAATCAAAGCACAAATATGAAAGTTGGCTGTGGATGGAAGGGGTTAAAGTATAGGCAATATACTTTATATAGGTGGAGGTCTGACTGCTGTGACTCCTCACCAATCACCATAATAAAGCACCTTTATCCATCAGAATGGAGCTGCAGTTCTCCTGCTTGACTGACTCTATGTTCATTTACTATAAGACTGTAAAGGAAACATAGGAAAGCAAGGAAGACTAATACAAGTCTCAAGCAGTCCTGTAGAAAATAAATGGAGCGTCAATCTAGCATGTGTACTGCCATGTGTCAATTTTGATTAAAGTTAAAGTGTTCTGTTCTGCAAAATTGTGGAGGTGTCAGCAGTCGAGCCACTACGAATTCAAAAGTTATCACCAATTCTAATGATAGATGGCAGCTTGTTCTAATCGGCATACCCCTTTAATAGAATTATTTAACTTTTCCTGTCATCATGTCCACTTTACAACCGAGAAACCTTGTAAGAATGGTAGAAAAAACTTCACAAAATGAAAATTGGCTGTGGATGGAAGGGGTTAAAGAATAAGCAATGCATTTTAGACCTCAGTGGAGGTCTGACCACTGAAACTCTCACTAATCACCAGAACAATTCACCTTTAATCCTATCAGAATGTAGCTGCAGTTTTCCTGCTTGATCGCCTCTTTGCAATATTATCAAAGATGAATATGATAATCTAATTTGAAGCCTTTTTCAAGATCTTCAATGTGGACATTTTAGAGCTCGTAATAGACAATAGCATTAAATAACTCAAAAAAGATTCCATGGAATTGTCACGCTTTGACTATATGTGCACTGCACTTTTTCCTAGTGCTGGGACCCTAAGCATCCCTGCTCCCAAAGGTACCTTTGATTGTGAGCAGTTTGGGGGCACCAGTCTTACTGTTCTACTGTTATACCTTAACCCTCCATCACATACAATATTCGGACTAACGAGTTCACATACAATGTGCCTGTCAGGCGCCTGCTGGAAAAATACCTATAATATCTAATGTTTGCAATTTCAGTGCTCTAAAAGTGATCAGTGACCTTCATAGGGATGTAATAAAAGAGACTACACATAATCAGTTGCAAAAAAAAAACATTTACTTAACATAAAACTAATAACTATGAAATACAAACTTTTCAAAACTCCCGCCAAATAGTCCCCAGTTCGACTCTCTCAAAAAAATGTACAAAGAAAATTTTTGAACACAAACTTAATTTTAAGGTACCTTAAGTACTATTAAAAACATATTCAATCAGAAGTAGATGCTGAGGTTTCCTCAGAAAAGTCACACTTGCAGAGCAAATAGCAAGAATTACACACCATTTTTGCATGTGTCAGGCAAATTGCTTTATGACATTTGAGACATTCATAATTTGAAAGCCTTCTGGTTCCGCTTTCCGTTTGGCAGGTGGTGCATCTCCTTCTTTTGTGAGGTGGTGCAGATGGTGACTTTTCACCATCATCTTCTGGGCGGAACCTTTTGAGCTGAACTTGAAGGCGAGATGGGATATCGATTGTTTTCACGCTTCTCCTGCGTAGCTCTCCAAGTACTAGTTCATGGGCCAATTTTTTCAGATACAATCGTCTACGGAGTGGTTCAAGCTTGTTTTCAAGATAAATTACTTGTGAATTTAAACCACCCAAATTCAACATAGCAAAAAATATGACCATTGGCCAGCGTTTGATGTTTCTGCTGACGTTGAAAGTGGAGCACATCTGATCTGCTGTATCCACACCCCCTTTGGTGGCATTGTAAAATGTAATTATCTCCGGGTTTTTTTCTGCCCCAGTCCCAGGATCGATGGCAGCATCATCATGAAGTGTTGATAGAAGAAGTACGATTTTTTTGGCATGTGGTACATAGGAAACTAAAGCCTTTCCATTATGGAATGCAAACATACTGCTGTACTGTTGTCTCTCTTTCACACTTACAAACTGTGGCGGCAATTCCCTTTTGTTTTTTCTTACAGTTCCCACATATGACAGCTTCTGAATTTTCAGATAATCAATCAGATCACAACTTGTAAACCAATTGTCAGCTGTAATATTGCGACCCGATCCAAATAAGGGTTCAGCCAGTCTTTTTACAACATCAATGGGTTTGTTGCTCACACAGTAAGGACCTTCTGGTTGTTTTCCTGCATAAACTTCCAGGTTGTAAGTGTAGGTCTTACTGGCATCAACAAGGGCATACATTTTTATTCCATATTTGTTTGGCTTTGATGGAATATATTGACGAAAGGCACATCTACCACGAAAACCAGGGAGCATTTCATCAATAGTGAGATTCTCTCCAGGGTAATAACTTTGTTTACAGTTTACAACAAATCTTTGAAATATATCACGAATTGGAGCAAGTCGGTCATGTGTTTTGCGTTCGGTTCGGGTAGTTCTGTCGTCAAACCGAAGGCAACGAATTAGAATCTTGAATCTGTTTATGGACATAACAAGGCTAAATTTTTCAACTCCATCCCCATCTTTACCCCAAAGTTCCTCCAAACTTTGTCTATTTGCCCTATAAGCTCCTGCAAGGTACAGTAATCCAAAAAAAGCACGCAGTTCTATTTCATCTGTGGGCTTGATGGTTCTGTTGCAGATGTACTTGTCCTTTATAATGTCTATATATTGGTTGGTATATGTGACAATAGAGTCCAGAATGTCATCTGTAAATATACTGTTCCAGCATTCAACTGCAGTTTTTGCATTACGTGCAGTTCCTATTACTGCAGGAAGGTGAGTAATAATGTTTAAGGGTTCCCTACATTTTTTCTGGAATGGCTTCTTGTTCCATTTAGTATTTTTATCTTTTCCAATATAATATGATCCAACTTCTTCATCCTCACCACTGTCACCATCTTGCTCTGTTTCAGAATCCAGGACACATTCTTCCACCTCATCATGAGAATCAATCTCACTTTCCTCTCCTAAATCCTCATTCAGTGTGAGGTCTCTATCATCTAACAGCATGTTTGTTACTTGCTCAACATCAAGTTGTTTGGATAAATTGTACATTTTCCTCTCCATTTCAGCAGATAATCTGAAGCAAGAGAAGGAATATGTTAGGGAACTACTGTATATGCCTGAGCAGCACACTTTCTTTTATAAAATCTCCCTTATTTCTATGAAATATCCTCACATTTTGTGCTATACATTCATAAAACAAGCTAAATAAACTATTGTGATGAATAAAAACATAAAATACCAACCTTACTGAATGTGACGTATTCACATACAATGAGCCTGAGAGATCTGTGCACCTATATCCTCTCCCCTGAAGCTCTGAAATCCAACTGTGATATCAGGTTTCACAGACCTTCAAGAGACAGGAGACTACCTGGAGGGAGGAGGTTTCCTCACAATCTGGTGAGGAAGGAGAAATGAAAGTAAAAGAGAAGCGCCTGTCAGATCAGTTGTATGTGACGGAGGGTTAAGATGTCTCATGAGTAGTGTTGAGCATTCCGATACCGCAAGTATCGGGTATCGGCCGATATTTGCGGTATCGGAATTCCGATACTGAATTCCGATACTTCCCGCGTATCGGATACCGGAATCGGAAGTTCCCAGAATTCAAATTGAACGCAGCAGCCAATGAGGAATGAATGAAAGTGTGGGCACATCCTGTTTAGCATGGTGGGCATGTAAGTACTGGCAAGGCTGGGATTGGCTGCTGAAATGATGTCACTCTGCACTATAAAAAAGCGCTGCCGCCATTTTGCGCTCACTCTGCTGTGATTTCAGTTAGGGACAGGACGCTGTGTTCTAACTGAGGGCCAGTTGAGCTAGCTAATTGCTTTATTTTCCTTTCCAAAGGCTAATTTAGCAAAACGCTGTGTGTTCTTCACTGTTCACCTTGCTCTTGCCTTGCAGCGCTGTTTTAACAGCGTTCTGCAAGGTCTCTGTGTGTGTGTGTGTGTGCAGCTCACTCTGTAGTCTGTGTGCAGCCATATACCCGGTTGTATTCAGCTCAGGGGGGGTTCACACTGCCTCACACAGTTGTTCTTTTTTGCTCTTAGTGCAGCCTGCTGCACATTTTTTCTCAAATTTCCTATTAGTGTTTTTCCACCAGTCTCCAGCTCTATTGTGGAAAAACACTACATAGGATAACCTAGAGGGGGTTTTTTGGGCCTTGCAGCGCCGTTTACGGCTGTCTGCACGGTCTCCGTGTGAGCCCAGCTCGCCCTGTAGTCTGTGTGCAGCCATAGCCGGTTGGATTCAGCTCAGGGTTCGTTACTGGCTCATACCTTGAGAAAAATTTTCCTTTTTTTCAAATAGTGCAGCCTGTTTAAAATTTGAAAAAAAAAATTCCTATTAGTGTCTTTCCACTCGTATCCAGCTAAATAGTGGAAAAACACTATATAGGATAACCTAGAGGAGGGTTTTTTGGCCTTGCAGCGCCGTTTACGGCTGTCTGCACGGTCTCCGTGTGAGCCCAGCTCGCCCTGTAGTCTGTGTGCAGCCATAGCCGGTTGGATTCAGCTCAGGGTTCGTTACTGGCTCATACCTTGCGAAAAATTTTCCTTTTTTTTCAAATAGTGCAGCCTGTTTAAAATTTGACTAAAAAAAATCCTATAAGTGTCTTTCCACTCGTATCCAGCTAAATAGTGGAAAAACACTATATAGAATAACCTAGAGGAGGGTTTTTTGGCCTTGCAGCGCCGTTTACGGCTGTCTGCACGGTCTCCGTGTGAGCCCAGCTCGCCCTGTAGTCTGTGTGCAGCCATAGCCGGTTGGATTCAGCTCAGGGTTCGTTACTGGCTCATACCTTGAGAAAAATTTTCCTTTTTTTGAAATAGTGCAGCCTGTTTAAAATTTGAAAAAAAAAAAATTCCTATTAGTGTCTTTCCACCAGTCTCCAGCTCAATTGTGGAAAAACACTACATAGGATAACCTAGAGGGTTTTTTTGGGGCCTTGCAGCGCCGTTTACGGCTGTCTGCACGGTCTCTGTGTGAGCGCAGCTCGCCCTGTAGTCTGTGTGCAGCCATAGCCGGTTGGATTCAGCTCAGGGTGCGTTACTGCCTCATACCTTGAAAAACAATTTCCTTTTTTTCAAATAGTGCAGCCAGTTTAAAATTTGAAAAAAAAAATTCCTATTAGTGTCTTTCCACTTGTATCCAGCTAAATAGTGGAAAAACACTATATAGGATAACCTAGAGGAGGGTTTTTTGGCCTTGCAGCGCCGTTTACGGCTGTCTGCACGGTCTCCGTGTGATTTAAACTAGCTCTGTAGCCCGATCTGCACCAAAAAAAAAGTTAAGTTCACCAAACACAACTTAACACTTGTGTAGGCCACATTTGAAAAATAATAAAGTTTAGTCCACAATTTACAACATTAGTGTTTCTTACACCTGTTAGGAGGAGCATTACAGGAATAAGCACACTAAGGCCTTAGTACTTTTCTGCTTATCTTTATCTGTCAACCAAGATGAAGAGGGCAGGGAGTAAGGCACGTGGGCGTGGGCGCGGAGCAGGGAGAGGAGCAGGGAGAGGACGTGGTGATTCTGTGCCTGCTGCGGGCGCCGGTGACTCGTCGTCACTCAGTTTCAGCAGGGAACAGTCCTTCATGTGCAGCTTTGTCGGAGAGCGCCGTGCACCGCTGCTGCGTGAAGACCAAATTGAAGCCGTTGTCGGGTGGATGGCAGCTAACGCCTCGGCATCGACTTCAGTTAGTGCCACATCCTCTCAGGCACAGAGCACTGGAGAGCAGCCATCTGTCTCTTCACCACCTGCCAAATTGGCCAGGCAGTCAGAGAGCCCAGGACAGGAGCCGTCTCTACTTCTGTTCTCTGAATCTCTTGGCTTGGAAACAGGGGGCCAGCCAAGCAGCATTGGAGAAATGGAAGAAGAGGCAGTGTGCAGTGATGCCCAACACCTTTTTCTCTCTGACTCTGAAGAGGCAGGTGGGCCAGTGCCTCCGGTGACCACAGCGCAGTACGCATCTGATGATGAAACTCAGGTGCCGCTTTCTCGTGCGTACTGTGCTGCTGAGACTACCCAGGAGGAGCAGTTGGTGGCAGAGGGTAGTGGAGATGATGAGGTCCTTGACCCATCGTGGCGTGAGGAACAGGAAGGTGGTGGGAGCAGCTCAGAGGAAGAGCTTCCTCTTACGGGCCAAAGAGGGAGAGGGAGGGGGAAGACTGCGGAGCCTGTAGCCTCCACTTTGGCACCCGTTAGGAGCCTGTCTCTTTCCAAAGCCAAAAAGGGCGCTCCCAAGACTTGCAGTGCCTGGTCCTTTTTTGACACAGTTGCAGATGACATTTGTTTTGTCAAATGCAAGCTGTGTCATCATAAAGTAAAAAGAGGGAAAAATGTCAGCAACCTCAATACCACAAATATGTGGAAACATGTGCGGACCAGGCACGCGGTGGAGTTACAGAAACACACTGAAGATGTAGGCCAACCAACAGCGGCAGCTACCACCTCTTCAGCTCGTGTTGCCTCTTCCTCCAGCTCACGCACAGCTGGTTTGGCTTCCTCCCAGAGACCTTGTGTAATTCCACCCACAGCACCACCTTCCCAGTCATCCTCACACTCCCAGTCTACTCTACAGCCATCGGTAGTCCAGGCATGGGAGAAAAGGCGGGCATTCTCGGCCAACCACCCCCGAGCACAGGCTCTGAATGCAGGCATTGCCAAACTGTTGTCCCTGGAAATGCTCTCGTTCAGGCTGGTGGAGACTGACAGCTTCCGTGACTTGATGGCATTGGCAGTCCCACAGTACAAGGTGCCCAGCCGCTTTTACTTCAGCAGGCAGGCTGTCCCTGCCCTGCACAGGCATGTTGAGGCAAACATAAAACATGCGCTACTGAACGCCGTCAGTAGCAAGGTCCACCTCACCACCGATGCGTGGACCAGTCAGCATGGACAGGGGCGATATGTTTCCCTCACTGCCCATTGGGTTAATGTTGTTGAGCCAGGTACAGATCGTGCGAGTGGCGCAGGACGTGTCCTGCCCACTCCAAGGATTGCAGGAATCCAGTCTGTACGCATCGACTCCTCCTCTTACACCAGTTCCTCTGATTCCTCTCTGCAGGATCCGTCACAGTCCACCCCCACATGGACCCGTGAACGTTTACCTATGACCGACATGAGCACAGCCGTGGCCAAACGTCAGCAGGCCGTCTTGAAACTAGTTTCATTGGGGCATCGAAGCCACACAGCGCAGGAGCTCTGGAATGCCATAAAGCAGGAGAGCGATGTGTGGTTACTGCCAGCGAATCTCCAGCCAGGCATGGTAGTGTGTGACAATGGCCGAAATCTGGTGGCAGCTTTGGCCCTTGGCAACCTCACTCACATCCCATGTCTGGCACATGTGCTCAATTTGGTTGTGCAGAGTTTTCTGAGGGACTATCCGGATCTTGATGCCCTGCTGCACAAGGTCCGCCTAGAGTGTGCTCACTTGCGGCGTTCCAGCTTGGCCAGATCCCGCATTGCTGCTCTGCAGCGCCGATTCCGCCTTCCGGAACACCGCATCATATGTGACCTACCTACCCGGTGGAATTCCACGTTACATATGTTGGAGCGGTTGTGTGAGCAGCAGCAAGCAGTTATGGAGTACCAGCTGCATCAGGCGCAAAGAAGTCGCAGTCAGCGCCGATCAGACTTCACAACCACAGAGTGGGCCACTATGAAGGATGTCTGCCAGGTTTTGCGTCCTTTTGATTATTCCACGCGGATGGCAAGTGCAGATGATGCACTAGTCAGCATGACTGTCCCCCTTATCTGCCTGCTTCAGCAAACTTTGCAAGGGTTAAGGGATGATGTGGTGGAAGAGGTGGAGGATGAGGAGTCACCTTTTCCATCAGCTTCTGGAGAGTCAGCGCCACGTGGTTCCTCACAAAGGGGTACGCAGGGGCCAATTTGTGAGGAGGATGAGGAGGAGTCAATGGAGGAGGAAGAGCTCCGTCCAGAGGAGGGAGCGACACAATTGTCCAGTGGTCAGTGTGTACAGCGAGGGTGGGGTGATGACGAGCGGGCAGAGATCATGTCTCAAGCAGGGGACAGCGTTTCTGGGCCAGTTGGCACTCTGCAGCACATGGTGGATTTCATGCTGCAGTGCCTGAGAAACGACCGCCGCATCGACCACATTCTCAACATGCCTGATTATTGGGTGTTCACCCTCCTCGATCCTCGCTACCGGGACAACGTCCAAAACCTCATCCCTGCGTTGACCCGGGAGCGTAAATTGCGGGAGTACCACGACACACTGGTGAATTCCATCATCTTCTCCTGTCCAACTGAGAGGAGTGCTGCTAGTGCTTTACAAAGCAGCTCAGTGCGTCGAGGCAGTGGGGGAGGCTCTGCCCAAAGAGGGAGCAGAAGCAGTGCCTCTGCCCAAGGCAAGCCCAGTATGGCACAACTCTGGCACACTTTTGTGTGCCCGCCCCAAATGTCTACACCATCACCGGCGGCTCCAGTCAGCAGGAGGCAACGGTTCCGTCAGATGGTGACAGACTACATGGCTTGCCCTCTTACTGTACTCCCAGACGGCTCTTCCCCGTTCAAGTTTTGGGTCTCTAAGCTGGATACATGGCCAGAGCTAAGCCAGTATGCATTGGAGGTGCTGGCTTGCCCTGCGGCTAGTGTCTTATCGGAACGTGTCTTTAGTGCCGCAGGTGGTGTACAAACAGACCGTCGCATGCGACTATCCTCCGATAACGTTGACCGGCTTACTTTCCTGAAAATGAACCAGGCCTGGATCTCGCAGGAATTTGCCACTCCTCTGCCTGATTAAGTAATTGGGTGTCATCCAGGTCTCCTGCTGTGTTCATCTTTCTACCACCTGAACTGCTATTCCTGGGCTCCAACACCGCCAGTTGCGGCTCAGAAGTGCAGGCTGCACAGTAAAAACATACGACCCAGTGTTATTGGGTTTCAGTAACGTCAGCTGATCCCCAGCTGTGTAGCCGGCAATGTGTCCTGCGACCGCCACGCTGGCACAACAACCTAAATGTAAGGGAACCTGTCCCCCCCCCCCCATCGTTTGTTACTGAAAGAGCCATCTTGTGCAGCACTAATGCTGCACAAGGAAAAGGTAGCTTTTTTTTTTTAGCTCTTTGCACACGCAGAACTTAACACTTATAGAATGTGTTCACTGATACCGTTATACCGTCCCGGAGCTGGGACTTTCCTTCGTAATGTGACGCAGCACAGCCGTCATTCCTACCCCCTTGGTGCCATGCGCTGCCTCCTCAGCGTTGTTTTAAGCTGTCACGGAGCCTGCGCTGTTCTGTTATCCCTTGGGCATGCCCTATTTGCGCTGCCTGTCTTCTGACATAATTTGGTGTCAGGCTGGCTGCGCCTGTGCGGCCGCGGTGCCCGAGATCCCGCCTCGCAGTGTCTTCTGATTGAGTCACACTGCGGGCCTGGGATCCATGGGCATGCGCAGTGCATATCTTCCCCTCGGGCTCTCGCTCATTTCCCTCCGCCTTCTTTAGACTGTGCGCCGTCAGCTGATCCCTAGCATGCCACGGCCGTGACACCGCACAGTCTGAAGAAGAGGGAAGGAGGGGAGTGAGAGTCGAGGTTATGCACTGTGCATGCCCATGGTTCCAAGGCCCGCAGTGGGATTACGTTAGATGAGACTGCGAGGTGGGATCTGGAGCAGCGTGGACGCACAGGCACTGACAGCCTGACACCAAATTATGTCAGAAGACAGGCAGCGCTAATTGGGCATGGCCAAGGGCTAACAGAACAGCGCAGGCTCCGTGACAGCTTAAAACAACGCTGAGGAGGCAGCGCACGGCATCAAGGGGATAGGAATGACAGCTGTGCTGTGTCCCATTACGAAGGAAATTCGCACCTCCGGAATGGTTTAACGGTATAAAGGGACACATTTTTAGTGTTTACTTCGGTGTTTGCAAGGAGCATAATTAAAAGAGCAACCTTTTCCTTTTGCATCCTTAGTGCTGCACAACATGGCTCTTTCAGCTACAAACGTCTTGGGGGGGGGGTTAAAGGTTTCCTTTCAACTTGCTCCAATCAGGCTTCGGCCTACACTCTGTTCCTCTGCTCCTCCTGCTGTCCCTGGGCTCTAACACCGCCAGTTGGTGCCTGGAAGTGCTGTGTGCACAGTCAACAGTCGCTCCTCTGTTATTGGGGTTCAGTAACGTCAGCTGATCCCCAGCTGTGTGTGCGGCAATACCTCCAATCTGCTCCTCCTGCTGTCCCTGGGCTCTAACACCGCCAGTTGGTGCCTGGAAGTGCTGTGTGCACAATCAACAGTCGCTCCTCTGTTATTGGGGTTCAGTAACGTCAGCTGATCCCCAGCTGTGTGTGCGGCAATACCTCCAATCTGCTCCTCCTGCTGTCCCTGGGCTCTAACACCGCCAGTTGGTGCCTGGAAGTGCTGTGTGCACAGTCAACAGTCGCTCCTCTGTTATTGGGGTTCAGTAACGTCAGCTGATCCCCAGCTGTGTATCCGGCAACGTGTCATGCGACCGCCACGCTGGCACAACTAAAATGTAAGGGGACCTGTCCCCCCCCCCCCCCAGGCGTTTGTTACTGAAAGAGCCACCATGTGCAGCACTAATACTGCACAAGGGAAAGGTCGCTCTTGAAATTATGCTCCTTGCAAACGCTGAACTACACACTCATGTAATGTGTCCCCTCACACCGTCCAACCGTCCCGGAGGTGGGACTTTCCTTTGTAATGTGACGCAGCACAGCCGTCATTGCTACCCCCTTGGCACCGTGCGCTGCCTCCTTAGCGTTGTTTGATTCCGTCATGGACCCTGCGCTGTTATGTTATCCCTTGGCCATGCACAGTTTGCGCTGCCCGTCCTCTGACATCATTTGTTGTCGTCCTGGCTGCGCCTGTGCGTCCACGCTGCCCGAAATCACACCTCGCAGTGTCGTCTAATGTGATCCCACAGTGGGCCTGGTATCCATGGCCATGCGCAGTGCATATACTAGCCTCTCACTCCCCTTCTTCACGCTTCTTCAGACTAGGCGGCGTCAGCTGATCCCTAATAGCATGCCACGGCCGTGACGCCGCACAGTCTGAAGAAGCAGGAAGGAGGTGAGTGAGAGGCGATGATATGCACTGCGCATGCCCATGGATCCCTGGCCCGCAGTGGGACTACATTAGATGACACTGCAAGGTTGGATCTCGGGCATCTTGGACGCACAGGCACTGCCAGCCTGACACCTACATGATGTCAGAAGACGGGCACCGCTAACTGTGCATGGCCAAGGGATAACATTACAGCGCGGGCTCCGTGACAGAACCAAACAACGTTGAGGAGGTGGCGCCCGGCACCAAGGGGGTTGGAATGACGGCTGTGCTGTGTCACATTACAAAGGAAAGTCCCACTTCCGGGATGGTTTGACGGTGTGAGGGGACACATTATATGAGTGTGTACTTCAGCGTTTGCAAGGAGCATAATTTTCGGAGCCACCATTTTCCATGTGCAGTATTACTGCTGTACAAGATGGCTCTTTCAGCAACAAATGCCTGGGGGGGGGGGGGTTAAAGGTTCCCTTTCAACTTGCTCCACTGCAGGCTTCGGCCTACACTCTGCTCCTCTTTGATTCCCTGGGTTTCAACACTGTCAGTTGCCACCTGGAAGTGTTGTCTACACAGAAAAAACACTAGGTGATGTGTCAGTGGGGTTCAGCACCGCCAGCTGTTCCCCTGCTGTGTAGTCGGCAACGTGTCCAGCACAAGCCTCGCTGGCACAAAAGAACAAAAGCTGCCACCAGTGCAGGCTTCGGCCTACACTCTGCTCCTCTCCTCCTCCTGCTGACCCTGGGCTCAAACACCGCTAGTTTTTGCCCGGAAGTGCTAGCTGCACAGAGAAAAACACCAGCCAATGTGTTAGTGGGGTTCAGCAACGCCAGCTGTTCCCCTGCTGTGTAGCCGGCAACGTGACCTGCAAACGCCATGCAGGCACAGGAACTGAAATTAAAGGGAACCTGGCCCCACCCCCCCAGGTGTTTCTATGTATAACAGCCACCTAGTACAGCAGTACTGCTGCATTTGTACAAGGTGGCTGACTTTTTCTCCTTGCCCACGTGGAACTCAACACGTACAAAATGTGTCTCATTGAGACCATTCCACTGTCCCTGAGGTGTGACTTTCCTTTGTAATGATACGCAGCACCCCCCTTGGTAGCGTTTCCCGTCTTTTGTCATCATGGTTAGCTGGCTGCGCCTGTGCATCCGCCCTGCTAGAAACAACGCCCCTCGTTGTCATATTTATTTTGTCAGCGAGGGTGTGGTTTATGGGCACGAGCAGTGCATATGTTCGCCTGTCTTAACTCATCTCCTTCCGCCTTCTTCAGACTGTGCGGCCTCCTGGCCGTGGTAGGCGATAAGGGATCAGCTGAGGCCGCCCAGTCTGGAGCAGGTGTAAGGACATGTGTAAGCGGCAAACCTATTTACTGCACAAGGCCACGAATCCCAGCCACGCAGTGTGATTTTTTGAAAACACACTGTGGGTCTGGGATTCATGTCCATCGCTAACCGCAACGGCCGACATGAAATGAGGTCAGAAGACAGGAAGCGCTCACAGCGCATGGCCAAGGGATCACAATAGCGCAGACTCCTGTACAGCAAATAACAACGCTCAGGAATCTGCGCCCAGTACCTAGGTGCAAATTTTGACACCTGTGCTGCGTCTCGTTAAAAAGACAAGTCACGCCTCCACAACTGTTTGACAGTATAATGGGCTAAATAGTGTACGTGTTTTAGTCAGCGTGTGCAAGGAGCAAAACAAATAGAGCAACCTTTTACTTGTGCAGCATTAATGCTGCACAAGGTGTGGCTCTTGTACCTTGCAACACCTGAGGGGGGTTAAAGGTAACCTTTGAAATTGGTTCAACTAGGCTTCGGCCTACACTCTGCTCCTCTCCTGCTGACCCTGGGCTCAAACACCGCTAGTTTTTGCCCGGAACTGCTAGCTGCACAGAGAAAAACACCAGCCAATGTGTTAGTGGGGTTCAGCAACGCCAGCTGTTCCCCTGCTGTGTAGTCGGCAACGTGTCCAGCACAAGCCACGCTGGCACAACAGAACAAAAGCTGCCACCAGTGCAGGCTTCGGCCTACACTTTGCTCCTCTCCTCCTCCTGCTGACCCTGGGCTCAAACAACGCCAGTTTCTGCCCGGACATGCTAGCTGCACAGAGAAAAACACCAGCCAATGTGTTAGTGGGGTTCAGCACCGCCAGCTGTTCCTCTGCTGTGTAGTCGGCATCGTGTCCAGCACAAGCCACGCTGGCACAACTGACCAAAAGCTGCCACCAGTGCAGGCTTCGGCCTACACTTTGCTCCTCTCCTCCTCCTGCTGACCCTGGGCTCAAACAACGCCAGTTTCTGCCCGGACATGCTAGCTGCACAGAGAAAAACACCAGCCAATGTGTTAGTGGGGTTCAGCACCGCCAGCTGTTCCCCTGCTGTGTAGCTGGCAACGTTTCCTGCAAACGCCACGCAGGAACATGAACTGAAATTGAAGGGAGCCTGCCCCCCACCCCCCCAGGTGTTTCTATGTATAACAGCCACCTTGTACAGCAGTACTGCTGCATTTGTACAAGGTGGCTGACTTTTTCTCCTTGCACACGTGGAACTCAACAAGTACAAAATGTGTCTCATTACAGACCATTACAATGTCCCTGAGGTGTGACTTTCCTTTTTAATGACACGCAGCACCCCCATTGTTAGCGCTGCCCGTCTCCTGACATCATTGGTTGGCTGGCTGTGCCTGTGCGTCCCCCCTGCCCGACACAACGCCCCCCGTTGTCTCATATATTTTGACTGCGAGAGTGTGATTGATGGGCACGAGCAGTGCATATGTTCCCCTGTCTTCACTCCCCTCCTTCCGCCTTCTTCTGACTGTGCGGCCTCATGGCCGCGGCATGCGATAAGGGATCAGCTGAGGCCGCCCAGTCTGAAGCAGGTGTAAGGACATGTGTGAGCGGCGAACATATTTACTGCACAAGGCCACGAATCCCAGCACCGCAGTGTGACTTTAGGAAAAGCCACTGTGGGTCTGGGATTTATGGCCATCGTTAACCGCACCGGCCAACATGAAATGAGGTCATGAGACGGCCTGCACTAACAGGGTATTGCCAAGGGATAACACAAGAGCGCAGTTTCCTGTACTGCAAATAACAACGGTAAGGAATCTGCGCACAGCACCTAGGTGTAAATTTGTACACCTGTGCTGCGTCACCTTAAAAAGACTAGTAGTCACGCCTCCACTACTGTTTGACAGTATAATGGGCTAAATAGTGTACGTGTTTAATTCAGCGTGTGCAAGGAGCAAAATTAAATAGAGCAACCTTTGACTTGTGCATCATTAATGCTGTTCAAGGTGTGGCTCTTGTACCTTGCAACACCTGAGGGGGGGGTTAAAGGTAACCTTTGAAATTGGTTCAACTAGGCTTCGGCCTACACTCTGCTCCTCTACTCCTCCTGCTGACCCTGGGCTCAAACACCGCTAGTTTTTGCCCGGAAATGCTAGCTGCACAGAGAAAAACACCAGCCAATGTGTTAGTGGGGTTCAGCACCGCCAGCTGTTCCCCCGCTGTGTAGCCGGCATCGTGTCCAGCACAAGCCACGCTGGCACAACCGACCAAAAGCTGCCACCAGTGCAGGCTTCGGCCTACACTTTGCTCCTCTCCTCCTCCTCCTGCTGACCCTGGGCTCAAACACCGCTAGTTTTTGCCCGGAAATGCTAGCTGCACAGAGAAAAACACCAGCCAATGTGTTAGTGGGGTTCAGCACCGCCAGCTGTTCCCCCGCTGTGTAGCCGGCATCGTGTCCAGCACAAGCCACGCTGGCACAACCGACCAAAAGCTGCCACCAGTGCAGGCTTCGGCCTACACTTTGCTCCTCTCCTCCTCCTCCTGCTGACCCTGGGCTCTAACACCGCTAGTTTTTGCCCGGACATGCAATCTGCACAGAGAAAAACACCAGTCAATGTGTCAGTGGGGTTCAGCAACGCCAGCTGTTCCCCTGCTGTGTAGCTTGCAACGTGACCTGCAAACGCCACGCAGGCACATGAACTGAAATTGAAGGGAGCCTGCCCCCCACCCACAGGTGTTTCTATGTATAACAGCCACCTTGTACAGCAGTACTGCTGCATTTGTACAAGGTGGCTGACTTTTTCTCCTTGCCCACGTGGAACTCAACACGTACAAAATGTGTCTCATTAGAGACCATTACAATGTCCCTGAGGTGTGACTTTCCTTTGTAATGACACGCAGCACCACCCTTGTTAGCGCTGCCCGTCTTTTGACATCATTGGTTAGCTGGCTGCGCCTGTGCATCTCCCCTGCTGGAAACAACGCCCCTCGGTGTCTTATTTTTTTGGACAGCGAGGGTGTGATTGATGGGCATGTGCAGTGCATATGTTTGCCTGTGTTCACTCATCTCCTTCCGCCTTCTTCAGACTGGGTGTCCTCATGGCCGCGGCAGGCGATAAGGGATCAGATGAGGCCGCCCAGTCTGAAGCAGGTGTAAGGACATGTGTGAGCGGCAAACATATTTAGTGCACCAGGGCACGAATCCCAGCACCGCAGTGTGATTTTTTAAAAACACACTGTGGGTCTGGGATTCATGTCCATCGCTAACCGCAACGGCCAACAAGAAATGAGGTCATAAGACAGGAAGCGCTCACAGCGCATGGCCAAAGGATCACAAGAGCGCAGACTCATGTACAGCAACTAACAACGCTCAGGAAGCTTCGCCCATGCAAAAAGGTGTTGTTTTCGACACCTGTGCTGCTTTTCTTTAAAAAGACAAGTCACGCCTCCACTACTGTTTAACAGTATAATGGGCTAAATAGTGTACGTGTTGCATTCAGCTTGTGCAAGTAGACAAATTAATAGAGCAACCTTTTACTTGTGCAGCATTAATGCTGCAGAAGGAGTGGCTCTTGTACTTTGTAACACCTGAGGGGGGGTTAAAGGTAACCTTTGAAATTGGTTCAACTAGGCTTCGGCCTACACTCTGCTCCTCTCCTCCTCCTGCTGACCCTGGGCTCTAACAACGCTAGTTTTTGCCCGGAAATGCTAGCTGCACAGAGAAAAACACCAGCCAATGTGTTAGTGGGGTTCAGCACCGCCAGCTGTTCCCCCACTGTGTAGCCGGCATCGTGTCCAGCACAAGCCACGCTGGCACAACCGACCAAAAGCTGCCACCAGTGCAGGCTTCGGCCTACACTTTGCTCCTCTCCTCCTCCTCCTGCTGACCCTGGGCTCTAACACCGCTAGTTTTTGCCCGGACATGCAATCTGCACAGAGAAAAACACCAGTCAATGTGTCAGTGGGGTTCAGCAACGCCAGCTGTTCCCCTGCTGTGTAGCTTGCAACGTGACCTGCAAACGCCACGCAGGCACATGAACTGAAATTGAAGGGAGCCTGCCCCCCACCCACAGGTGTTTCTATGTATAACAGCCACCTTGTACAGCAGTACTGCTGCATTTGTACAAGGTGGCTGACTTTTTCTCCTTGCCCACGTGGAACTCAACACGTACAAAATGTGTCTCATTAGAGACCATTACAATGTCCCTGAGGTGTGACTTTCCTTTGTAATGACACGCAGCACCACCCTTGTTAGCGCTGCCCGTCTTTTGACATCATTGGTTAGCTGGCTGCGCCTGTGCATCTCCCCTGCTGGAAACAACGCCCCTCGGTGTCTTATTTTTTTGGACAGCGAGGGTGTGATTGATGGGCATGTGCAGTGCATATGTTTGCCTGTGTTCACTCATCTCCTTCCGCCTTCTTCAGACTGGGTGTCCTCATGGCCGCGGCAGGCGATAAGGGATCAGATGAGGCCGCCCAGTCTGAAGCAGGTGTAAGGACATGTGTGAGCGGCAAACATATTTAGTGCACCAGGGCACGAATCCCAGCACCGCAGTGTGATTTTTTAAAAACACACTGTGGGTCTGGGATTCATGTCCATCGCTAACCGCAACGGCCAACATGAAATGAGGTCATAAGACAGGAAGCGCTCACAGCGCATGGCCAAAGGATCACAAGAGCGCAGACTCCTGTACAGCAACTAACAACGCTCAGGAAGCTGCGCCCATGCAAAAAGGTGTTGTTTTCGACACCTGTGCTGCTTTTCTTTAAAAAGACAAGTCACGCCTCCACTACTGATTAACAGTATAATGGGCTAAATAGTCTACGTGTTGCATTCAGCTTGTGCAAGTAGACAAATTAATAGAGCAACCTTTTACTTGTGCAGCATTAATGCTGCAGAAGGAGTGGCTCTTGTACTTTGTAACACCTGAGGGGGGGTTAAAGGTAACCTTTGAAATTGGTTCAACTAGGCTTCGGCCTACACTCTGCTCCTCTCCTCCTCCTGCTGACCCTGGGCTCTAACAATGCTAGTTTTTGCCCGGAAATGCTAGCTGCACAGAGAAAAACACCAGCCAATGTGTTAGTGGGGTTCAGCACCGCCAGCTGTTCCCCCGCTGTGTAGCCGGCATCGTGTCCAGCACAAGCCACGCTGGCACAACCGACCAAAAGCTGCCACCAGTGCAGGCTTCGGCCTACACTTTGCTCCTCTCCTCCTCCTCCTGCTGACCCTGGGCTCAAACACCGCTAGTTTTTGCCCGGAAATGCTAGCTGCACAGAGAAAAACACCAGCCAATGTGTTAGTGGGGTTCAGCACCGCCAGCTGTTCCCCCGCTGTGTAGCCGGCATCGTGTCCAGCACAAGCCACGCTGGCACAACCGACCAAAAGCTGCCACCAGTGCAGGCTTCGGCCTACACTTTGCTCCTCTCCTCCTCCTCCTGCTGACCCTGGGCTCAAACACCGCTAGTTTTTGCCCGGAAATGCTAGCTGCACAGAGAAAAACACCAGCCAATGTGTTAGTGGGGTTCAGCACCGCCAGCTGTTCCTCTGCTGTGCAGCTTGCAACGTGACCTGCAAACGCCACGCAGGCACATGAACTGAAATTGAAGGGAGCCTGGCCCCCACCCCCAGGTGTTTCTATGTATAACAGCCACCTTGTACAGCAGTACTGCTGCATTTGTACAAGGTGGCTGATGTTTTCTCCTTGCCCACGTGGAACTCAACATGTACAAAATGTGTCTCTTTGAGACCATTCCACTGTCCCTGAGGTGTGACTTTCCTTTCTAATGATACGCAGCACCCCCCTTGGTAGCGCTTCCCGTCTTCTGACATCATTGGTTGGCTACTTGCGCCTGTTCGTCCGCCCTGCCTGAATAAAATGCTCCTCGTTGTCTTAATTATTTTGACTGCGAGGGTGTGATTGATGGGCACGAGCAGTGCATATCTTCGCCTGTCTTAACTCATCTCCTTCCGCCTTCTTCAGACTGTGCAGCCTCATGGCCGCGGCATGCGAGAAGGGATCAGCAGAGGCCGCCCAGTCTGAAGCAGGTGTAAGGACGTGTGTGAGCGGCCAAAATATTTACTGCTCAAGGCCACGAATCCCAGCACCGCAGTGTGGCTTTATGAAAAGACACTGTGGGTCTGGGATTTATGGCCATCGTTAACCGCACCGGCCAACATGAAATGATGTCATAAGATGGGCAGCGCTAACAGGGCATTGCCAAGGGATAACACAAGAGCGCAGACTCCTGTACAGCAAATAACAACGCTCAGGAAGCTGCGCCAAGCACCAAGGCGTTATTTTGGACACCTGTGCTGCGTCTCATCAAAAAACCAAGTCACGCATCCACTACAGTCTGACTGTAGAATGGGGTAAATTGTGTATGTCTTTCATTCAGCGTGTGCAAGTAGACAAATTAATAGAGCAACCTTTCACTTGTGCAGCATTAATACTGCACAAGGTGTGTCTCTTGTACTTTGTAACACCTGAGGGGGGGGTTAAAGGTTTCCTTTGAAATTGGTTCAGCTAGGCTTCGGCCTACACTCTGCTCCTCTCCTCCTCCTCCTGCTTCAACACGGGCTCTAACATCGCTAGTTTTTGCCCGCAAGTGCTAGCTGCACAGAGAAAAACACACGCCATTGTGTTAGTGGGGTTCAGCAACGCCAGCTGTTCCCCCAGTGTGTAGCCGGCAAAGTGTCCTGCAAACGCAACGCAGACACAAAGCTGCCTCCAGTGCAGGCTTCGGCCTACACTCATCTCCCCCTGCTTACCCTTTGCTCCAACACCGCTAGTTGGGGCTCTAGGAAGACAATCTTTAATAGGCAAGGCAACGCATCTGGGTTCCAGCACCGCCAGCTGGTTCTCGGCAGTGTTCTTGTCACAGGTACTCCCTCGTGCCAAGCCTGGTTTCAGCACCGTCAGCTGTTTCCGGGTTGTGTCAAGCTCACTGAGACACCTATGCTTGCCTCGTCGTGGTGCGGTCGGGTTAGCCAACTCCAGGGTGCCTCCAGTTTAGGAGCTTCCTATGTGGGCTGCGTGAACTGGTAGTCAAGGCTGGTTCTGTAGTGCCAGTAGGCCCAGCTCCCCCTGTAGGACTGTTGGGGTTCGGTAACTGCGGCTGCCTCGCGGCCTAGCTGTTCTCTCCTCTCCTGTGGGCCTTGGGGTCCACCACCTGGTTCCAGCACCGTCAGCTGGTTCCGGGCCGAGCCTTTGGCTTAGGTGCCTCCTCCTGGGTATCCGAGTTCCGCCAACGCCAGGCGGTCCTTGGTAGTGCTTTTAAGCGCGGGCACCTACAGCTTAGTAACCGGGTTCCAGCACCGTCAGCTAGTCCTCGGTCGTGCCATTGGCTCTTGCACACTGGGGCAACGCATCCGGGTTCCAGCACCGCCAGCTGGTTCTCGGCAGTGTTTTTGTCACAGGTACTCCCTCGTGCCAAACCTGGTTTCAGCACCGTCAGCTGTTTCCGGGTTGTGTCAAGCTCACTGAGACACCTATGCTTGCCTCGTCGTGGTGCGGTCGGGTTAGCCAACTCCAGGGTGCCTCCAGTTTAGGAGCTTCCTATGTGGGCTGCGTGAACTGGTAGTCAAGGCTGGTTCTGTAGTGCCAGTAGGCCCAGCTCCCCCTGTAGGACTGTTGGGGTTCGGTAACTGCGGCTGCCTCGCGGCCTAGCTGTTCTCTCCTCTCCTGTGGGCCTTGGGGTCCACCACCTGGTTCCAGCACCGTCAGCTGGTTCCGGGCCGAGCCTTTGGCTTAGGTGCCTCCTCCTGGGTATCCGAGTTCCGCCAACGCCAGGCGGTCCTTGGTAGTGCTTTTAAGCGCGGGCACCTACAGCTTAGTAACCGGGTTCCAGCACCGTCAGCTAGTCCTCGGTCGTGCCATTGGCTCTTGCACACTGGGGCAACGCATCCGGGTTCCAGCACCGCCAGCTGGTTCTCGGCAGTGTTCTTGTCACAGGTACTCCCTCGTGCCAAGCCTGGTTTCAGCACCGTCAGCTGTTTCCGGGTTGTGTCAAGCTCACTGAGACACCTATGCTTGCCTCGTCGTGGTGCGGTCGGGTTAGCCAACTCCAGGGTGCCTCCAGTTTAGGAGCTTCCTATGTGGGCTGCGTGAACTGGTAGTCAAGGCTGGTTCTGTAGTGCCAGTAAGCCCAGCTCCCCCTGTAGGACTGTTGGGGTTCGGTAACTGCGGCTGCCTCGCGGCCTAGCTGTTCTCTCCTCTCCTGTGGGCCTTGGGGTCCACCACCTGGTTCCAGCACCGTCAGCTGGTTCCGGGCCGAGCCTTTGGCTTAGGTGCCTCCTCCTGGGTATCCGAGTTCCGCCAACGCCAGGCGGTCCTTGGTAGTGCTTTTAAGCGCGGGCACCTACAGGTTAGTAACCGGGTTCCAGCACCGTCAGCTGGTCCTCGGTCGTGCCATTGGCTCTTGCACACTGGGGCAACGCATCCGGGTTCCAGCACCGCCAGCTGGTTCTCGGCAGTGTTCTTGTCACAGGTACTCCCTCGTGCCAAGCCTGGTTTCAGCACCGTCAGCTGTTTCCGGGTTGTGTCAAGCTCACTGAGACACCTATGCTTGCCTCGTCGTGGTGCGGTCGGGTTAGCCAACTCCAGGGTGCCTCCAGTTTAGGAGCTTCCTATGTGGGCTGCGTGAACTGGTAGTCAAGGCTGGTTCTGTAGTGCCAGTAGGCCCAGCTCCCCCTGTAGGACTGTTGGGGTTCGGTAACTGCGGCTGCCTCGCGGCCTAGCTGTTCTCTCCTCTCCTGTGGGCCTTGGGGTCCACCACCTGGTTCCAGCACCGTCAGCTGGTTCCGGGCCGAGCCTTTGGCTTAGGTGCCTCCTCCTGGGTATCCGAGTTCCGCCAACGCCAGGCGGTCCTTGGTAGTGCTTTTAAGCGCGGGCACCTACAGCTTAGTAACCGGGTTCCAGCACCGTCAGCTAGTCCTCGGTCGTGCCATTGGCTCTTGCACACTGGGGCAACGCATCCGGGTTCCAGCACCGCCAGCTGGTTCTCGGCAGTGTTTTTGTCACAGGTACTCCCTCGTGCCAAACCTGGTTTCAGCACCGTCAGCTGTTTCCGGGTTGTGTCAAGCTCACTGAGACACCTATGCTTGCCTCGTCGTGGTGCGGTCGGGTTAGCCAACTCCAGGGTGCCTCCAGTTTAGGAGCTTCCTATGTGGGCTGCGTGAACTGGTAGTCAAGGCTGGTTCTGTAGTGCCAGTAGGCCCAGCTCCCCCTGTAGGACTGTTGGGGTTCGGTAACTGCGGCTGCCTCGCGGCCTAGCTGTTCTCTCCTCTCCTGTGGGCCTTGGGGTCCACCACCTGGTTCCAGCACCGTCAGCTGGTTCCGGGCCGAGCCTTTGGCTTAGGTGCCTCCTCCTGGGTATCCGAGTTCCGCCAACGCCAGGCGGTCCTTGGTAGTGCTTTTAAGCGCGGGCACCTACAGCTTAGTAACCGGGTTCCAGCACCGTCAGCTGGTCCTCGGTCGTGCCATTGGCTCTTGCACACTGGGGCAACGCATCCGGGTTCCAGCACCGCCAGCTGGTTCTCGGCAGTGTTCTTGTCACAGGTACTCCCTCGTGCCAAGCCTGGTTTCAGCACCGTCAGCTGTTTCCGGGTTGTGTCAAGCTCACTGAGACACCTATGCTTGCCTCGTCGTGGTGCGGTCGGGTTAGCCAACTCCAGGGTGCCTCCAGTTTAGGAGCTTCCTATGTGGGCTGCGTGAACTGGTAGTCAAGGCTGGTTCTGTAGTGCCAGTAGGCCCAGCTCCCCCTGTAGGACTGTTGGGGTTCGGTAACTGCGGCTGCCTCGCGGCCTAGCTGTTCTCTCCTCTCCTGTGGGCCTTGGGGTCCACCACCTGGTTCCAGCACCGTCAGCTGGTTCCGGGCCGAGCCTTTGGCTTAGGTGCCTCCTCCTGGGTATCCGAGTTCCGTCAACGCCAGGCGGTCCTTGGTAGTGCTTTTAAGCGCGGGCACCTACAGCTTAGTAACCGGGTTCCAGCACCGTCAGCTGGTCCTCGGTCGTGCCATTGGCTCTTGCACACTGGGGCAACGCATCCGGGTTCCAGCACCGCCAGCTGGTTCTCGGCAGTGTTCTTGTCACAGGTACTCCCTCGTGCCAAGCCTGGTTTCAGCACCGTCAGCTGTTTCCGGGTTGTGTCAAGCTCACTGAGACACCTATGCTTGCCTCGTCGTGGTGCGGTCGGGTTAGCCAACTCCAGGGTGCCTCCAGTTTAGGAGCTTCCTATGTGGGCTGCGTGAACTGGTAGTCAAGGCTGGTTCTGTAGTGCCAGTAGGCCCAGTTCCCCCTGTAGGACTGTTGGGGTTCGGTAACTGCGGCTGCCTCGCGGCCTAGCTGTTCCCTCCTCTCCTGTGGGCCTTGGGGTCCACCACCTGGTTCCAGCACAGTCAGCTGGTTCCGGGCCGAGCCTTTGGCTTAGGTGCCTCCTCCTGGGTATCCGAGTTCCGCCAACGCCAGGCGGTCCTTGGTAGTGCTTTTAAGCGCGGGCACCTACAGCTTAGTAACCGGGTTCCAGCACCGTCAGCTAGTCCTCGGTCGTGCCATTGGCTCTTGCACACTGGGGCAACGCATCCGGGTTCCAGCACCGCCAGCTGGTTCTCGGCAGTAATTTTGTCACAGGTACTCCCTCGTGCCAAACCTGGTTTCAGCACCGTCAGCTGTTTCCGGGTTGTGTCAAGCTCACTGAGACACCTATGCTTGCCTCGTCGTGGTGCGGTCGGGTTAGCCAACTCCAGGGTGCCTCCAGTTTAGGAGCTTCCTATGTGGGCTGCGTGAACTGGTAGTCAAGGCTGGTTCTGTAGTGCCAGTAGGCCCAGCTCCCCCTGTAGGACTGTTGGGGTTCGGTAACTGCGGCTGCCTCGCGGCCTAGCTGTTCTCTCCTCTCCTGTGGGCCTTGGGGTCCACCACCTGGTTCCAGCACCGTCAGCTAGTTCCGGGCCGAGCCTTTGGCTTAGGTGCCTCCTCCTGGGTATCCGAGTTCCGCCAACGCCAGGCGGTCCTTGGTAGTGCTTTTAAGCGCGGGCACCTACAGCTTAGTAACCGGGTTCCAGCACCGTCAGCTAGTCCTCGGTCGTGCCATTGGCTCTTGCACACTGGGGCAACGCATCCGGGTTCCAGCACCGCCAGCTGGTTCTCGGCAGTGTTTTTGTCACAGGTACTCCCTCGTGCCAAACCTGGTTTCAGCACCGTCAGCTGTTTCCGGGTTGTGTCAAGCTCACTGAGACACCTATGCTTGCCTCGTCGTGGTGCGTTCGGGTTAGCCAACTCCAGGGTGCCTCCAGTTTAGGAGCTTCCTATGTGGGCTGCGTGAACTGGTAGTCAAGGCTGGTTCTGTAGTGCCAGTAGGCCCTGCTCCCCCTGTAGGACTGTTGGGGTTCGGTACCTGCGGCTGCCTCGCGGCCTAGCTGTTCTCTCCTCTCCTGTGGGCCTTGGGGTCCACCACCTGGTTCCAGCACCGTCAGCTGGTTCCGGGCCGAGCCTTTGGCTTAGGTGCCTCCTCCTGGGTATCCGAGTTCCGCCAACGCCAGGCGGTCCTTGGTAGTGCTTTTAAGCGCGGGCACCTACAGCTTAGTAACCGGGTTCCAGCACCGTCAGCTAGTCCTCGGTCGTGCCATTGGCTCTTGCACACTGGGGCAACGCATCCGGGTTCCAGCACCGCCAGCTGGTTCTCGGCAGTGTTTTTGTCACAGGTACTCCCTCGTGCCAAACCTGGTTTCAGCACCGTCAGCTGTTTCCGGGTTGTGTCAAGCTCACTGAGACACCTATGCTTGCCTCGTCGTGGTGCGGTCGGGTTAGCCAACTCCAGGGTGCCTCCAGTTTAGGAGCTTCCTATGTGGGCTGCGTGAACTGGTAGTCAAGGCTGGTTCTGTAGTGCCAGTAGGCCCAGCTCCCCCTGTAGGACTGTTGGGGTTCGGTAACTGCGGCTGCCTCGCGGCCTAGCTGTTCTCTCCTCTCCTGTGGGCCTTGGGGTCCACCACCTGGTTCCAGCACCGTCAGCTGGTTCCGGGCCGAGCCTTTGGCTTAGGTGCCTCCTCCTGGGTATCCGAGTTCCGCCAACGCCAGGCGGTCCTTGGTAGTGCTTTTAAGCGCGGGCACCTACAGCTTAGTAACCGGGTTCCAGCACCGTCAGCTAGTCCTCGGTCGTGCCATTGGCTCTTGCACACTGGGGCAACGCATCCGGGTTCCAGCACCGCCAGCTGGTTCTCGGCAGTGTTCTTGTCACAGGTACTCCCTCGTGCCAAGCCTGGTTTCAGCACCGTCAGCTGTTTCCGGGTTGTGTCAAGCTCACTGAGACACCTATGCTTGCCTCGTCGAGGTGCGGTCGGGTTAGCCAACTCCAGGGTGCCTCCAGTTTAGGAGCTTCCTATGTGGGCTGCGTGAACTGGTAGTCAAGGCTGGTTCTGTAGTGCCAGTAGGCCCAGCTCCCCCTGTAGGACTGTTGGGGTTCGGTAACTGCGGCTGCCTCGCGGCCTAGCTGTTCTCTCCTCTCCTGTGGGCCTTGGGGTCCACCACCTGGTTCCAGCACCGTCAGCTGGTTCCGGGCCGAGCCTTTGGCTTAGGTGCCTTCTCCTGGGTATCCGAGTTCCGCCAACGCCAGGCGGTCCTTGGTAGTGCTTTTAAGCGCGGGCACCTACAGCTTAGTAACCGGGTTCCAGCACCGTCAGCTAGTCCTCGGTCGTGCCATTGGCTCTTGCACACTGGGGCAACGCATCCGGGTTCCAGCACCGCCAGCTGGTTCTCGGCAGTGTTCTTGTCACAGGTACTCCCTCGTGCCAAACCTGGTTTCAGCACCGTCAGCTGTTTCCGGGTTGTGTCAAGCTCACTGAGACACCTATGCTTGCCTCGTCGTGGTGCGGTCGGGTTAGCCAACTCCAGGGTGCCTCCAGTTTAGGAGCTTCCTATGTGGGCTGCGTGAACTGGTAGTCAAGGCTGGTTCTGTAGTGCCAGTAGGCCCAGCTCCCCCTGTAGGACTGTTGGGGTTCGGTAACTGCGGCTGCCTCGCGGCCTAGCTGTTCTCTCCTCTCCTGTGGGCCTTGGGGTCCACCACCTGGTTCCAGCACCGTCAGCTGGTTCCGGGCCGAGCCTTTGGCTTAGGTGCCTCCTCCTGGGTATCCGAGTTCCGCCAACGCCAGGCGGTCCTTGGTAGTGCTTTTAAGCGCGGGCACCTACAGCTTAGTAACCGGGTTCCAGCACCGTCAGCTGGTCCTCGGTCGTGCCATTGGCTCTTGCACACTGGGGCAACGCATCCGGGTTCCAGCACCGCCAGCTGGTTCTCGGCAGTGTTCTTGTCACAGGTACTCCCTCGTGCCAAGCCTGGTTTCAGCACCGTCAGCTGTTTCCGGGTTGTGTCAACTTCACTGAGACGCCTATGCTTGCCCCGTCGTGGTGCGGTCGAGTTAGCCAACTCCAGGGTGCCTCCAGTTTAGGAGCTTCCTATGTGGGCTGCGTGAACTGGTAGTCAAGGCTGGTTCTGTAGTGCCAGTAGGCCCAGCTCCCCCTGTAGGACTGTTGGGGTTCGGTAACTGCGGCTGCCTCGCGGCCTAGCTGTTCTCTCCTCTCCTGTGGGCCTTCGGGTCCACCACCTGGTTCCAGCACCGTCAGCTGGTTCTCGGCAGTGTCTTTTGCTCTTGTACCTTCTGCTCCCCATCCTGGTTCCAGTACCGTCATTTGGTTCCGGGCAGAGCCTTTGGCTTAGGTGCCTCCTTCTGGGTATCCAAGTTCCACCAACGTCAGGTGGTCCTTGGTAGTGCTTTCAGGCACGGGTACCTCCTGCTTAGTAACCAGGTTCCAGTAACGTCAGCTGGTCCTCGGTAGTTCCATTGGCTCTTGGACCTTCGGCTACCCATCCGGGTTCCAGTACCGTCAGCTGGTTCTCGGCAGTGTCTTTTGCTCTTGTACCTTCTGCTCCCCATCCTGGTTCCAGTAACGTCAGCTGGTTCCGGGCAGAGCCTTTGGCTTAGGTGCCTCCTTCTGGGTATCCGAGTTCCGCCAACGTCAGGCGGTCCTTGGTAGTGCTTTTTAGCCCGGGTACCTCCTGCTTAGTAACCGGGTTCCAGTAACGTCAGCTGGTCCTCGGTAGTTCCATAGGCTCTTGAACCTTCGGGTAGCCATCCGAGTTCCAGTTCCATCAGCTGGTTCTTGGCATTTTCTCAGCCTTCTTGTACCTTCTGCTACATTTCCAAGTTGAAGACCCTAACGTCGACGACCCGGAAGACCACCCCGATGACGACGACCCGGAAGACCACCCCGATGACGACAACGACGACGGCGGAGACGACGACGGCGGAGACGACGACGGCTGAGACGACGACGGCGGAGATGACGACACTGGAGACGACAACCCTGGAGACGACAACATGGAAGACCGAGAAGCAGAAGAACAAGAGGCTGCAGAACAAAGAGCAGAAGAACATTAAGCATAAGACTTAATATCAGAGCAAAAGATATTATCTAAATTATATGCAGAAGAAGACTAAGCAGTGTATGGGGGTGAGTCCGTTCCTCCTCGTGGTGCCCCTGGATAAAGCCTGATGCTGCAGGCCAAACTGAACGCGGACAAATGTAACTTTTGTGACTGGCAGAACGGAAGGTGTAATCTTCCAACTTTTATAGATAACAACTACGGGAATGCCTGTCACAAATGAGAATATGATGAAGAAGTAGAATAGGAAGAATAATAACAGTGGAATAAAAAGAATATGTAGAATAGGAAGAATAATAATAGTTGAAGAAAATGAATATGAAGAATGTAATAAAAAAAAAAATATAGGTAGAAGATGAAGAAGAAGATGAATAAGGTGAAGAAGTTGATGTCAAAGATGCTGATGATGATGAAGATGAAAGTGTGGGAAAAGGAAAAAAAAGAAGGGGAAGGTCGTGGAATAGTGAAACATCAATATCTGACAAAATAAAAAAAATTTACATAGTCAATATCTTTTTCAATCCGAACGTCTTTAAAAAAAAAAAAAATCATGCTATTCTATTTGATTGGACTAATCCTCATTGCCTTTAATGTCTCCGCCACCTCCCCCATACATCCTACATTATTCTTAGTTGTTTTCCTTCATGTAGAATGAACCTACAAGGAAAGAAAGGGTTTATTTTAATTCCGATATTTTGGTCCCATTGACTTGCATTGGGATCGGGTATCGGTATCGGCGATATCTGATATTTTTTGAATATCGGCCGATCCAAACCGATACCGATACTTTCCGATATCGGAAGGTATCGCTCAACACTACTCATGAGACCTGGGACAGAAATACTAGTGTATAAACAAATAAGACAAACGGATAACAAAAAGCAACTAAAAACTCAAGAGAAATAGAAGGTACCGTGCTACAAACAACTAGCTGGCTGTAAAGATGCGTGTGAACAAGTCATGAGCTGCACAATTGCTAAACAGCTTGTATAGTTAATCCAGAAGCAATTGAATAGAAATGTTATATTGGAGCGAGTGTTAGAAACAATACATGACTGCTTCCCTAGCTTCGGAGCCAAAAACCATCAAGGCTCTGTAGCCTATTGACTAGGGTTGAGCGACTTTTACTTCTTTAGGATCGAATCGGGTTTCGCAAAACCCGACTTTCTCAAAAGTCGGGTCGGGTGAAATCAGCCGATTATTGCGAAAAGTAATGGATCGAACGAAACACGAAACCCAATGCAAGTCAGTGGGGAATCAAATTCGTCAGTGAGTGGAGGACAGGAAAACACCTACAGTGCCCATTTTTATGCCAAAAACATCAATTCTTATTTCTTAAGCTTGTCAATCTTAATTTACTTTATAATAATAGTTAGGCATTGAAAACAGGGGGTCATTTGGCTAAAGTTGTGGGGGGTAGGGCTGGCTCAAGATTTTAGTGGGCCCAGGAAACGCGGACTACGTCACGTCGGTGGATCAAGGAGAGGTAAGTATTTCAACTTTGCAAGTGCTGTGATCCCGAGCAAGCAGAGGGGGCCCACTTGATCGCATTGGCACTGGCACAGGGCCCCTCAAAGTACGGCGGTGTGTTTGACAATGGGGGTGCCTCCCACCAGCAGAGACACTTTTGCGTACTATGAGGGGCCCTGTGCCAGTGACGTCGCCAACGAGTATGGTCAGATTCTGGCTGTGTAGAGTGCAAGGGGAATGTAATGGTCTGGGTCAATGTACCAGCAGACTCATGTAGCAGTGGCTGGCCAATGGGCAGGAGGAGGAGGAAACACAGATATAGTCCCAAAGAATAAAGTAGGCTAAATGCAGTTCAAAATTCGTAACAGGACTAAACAGGCGGCATAGCTTGTTCAGTGGCGAAAAACTGTAATGAGTGGCAGACACAGTTAGTATGCCCAAGTAATAAAGTGGGCCAAATGAAGTTCAAAATTGGTACAGCTTTGTTCAGTGGAGGAGAACAACAAGCAGCGGCAGACACCGTTAGTATGCCCAACCAAACCAGTAGCCGAAATGCAGTGTAATATCTGATATAGCCCGAAAGCTAGAAGATTGAAGCTCAGCTTTGTAAAGTGGAGGAGAACACCAAGCAGCCGCAGACAGCATTAGTACACCCAACCAAACCAGTAGCCCAAATTCAGTGTAATATTTGATATAGGCTGAAAGCCTGTAAATTTAAGATCACTTTTATTCTGTGGAGAACACCAAGCTGCGGCTCACACCATTTGTAGGCCCAACCAAAGAAGTAGGCCAAATGCAGTTAAATATCTGACACCGGAAGAAAATTGAGGCTCAGCTTTGTTCAGTGGAGGACAACAGTAATGGGAGGCAGACACAGTTACTAGACCTTAACCCCTTAGCGACCGCCGATACGCCTTTTAGCGGCGGCCGCTAAGGGTACTTAAACCACAGCGCCGTTAATTAACGGCGCTGTGGAAAAAGTGAATAGCGCCCCCCAGAGGCCGATTTTCTCCGGGGTCTCGGCTGCCGAGGGTAGCCGAGACCCCAGAGAACATGATTCGGGGTTTTTTTAACCCACCCCGCATTTGCGATCGCCGGTAATTAACTGTTTACCGGCGATCTAAAAAAAAAAATAAATAAACGCGATCTCTTTTTAATTTCTCTGTCCTCCGATGTGATCGCACATCAGAGGACAGAGAAAAGGGGTCCCAGGTGGCCCCCCAATACTCAACTACCTCCCCCGATGCTCCTCGTGTCTGCCGGTGGGCGCCGCCATCTTCAAAATGGCGGGCGCATGCGCAGTGCGCCCGCCGGCCGGCACCGGGAGAATGTTTGGGGTCTCGGCTGCCGGGGGTAGCCGAGACCCCAAAGAGCATGATCGGGGTCGGTTTTACCGACCCCTGTTTTGCGATCGCCGGTAATTAACTGTTTACCGGCGACCGCAAAAAAAAAAAAAAAGTAAAGTGTAATTCTCTGTCCTCTGATGTGATCGCACATCAGAGGACAGAGAAATAGGGGGATTCGGGGACCCTACAATACTCACCTGTGTCCCTGGATCCTCTTGCTGCTCCTCCTGGCCGCCAGCAGAAGAAAATGGCGGGCGCATGCGCAGTGCGCCCGCCATCTGTCTCCATCTGCCGGCCGGCAGGAGAACAGCAGTTGGGGCTAAAATTAGGGTTAGGGGTAGGGTTAGGGTTAGGGTTAGGGGTAGGGTTAGGGGTAGGGGTAGGGTTAGGGGTAGGGTTAGGGTTAGGGTTAGGGGTAGGGTTAGGGGTAGGGTTAGGGGTAAGGTTAGGGTTAGGGGTAGGGTAAGGGTAGGGTTATGGGTAGGGTTAGGGTTAGGGGTAGGGTTAGGGGTAGGGGTAGGGTTAGGTTAGGGGTAGGGTTAGGGGTAGAGGTAGGGTTAGGGGTAGGGTTAGGGTTAGGGCTAGTGTTAGGGCTAGGGTTGGGGCTAAATTTAGGGTTAGGGTTGGGGCTAAATTTAGGGTTAGGGTTGGGGCTAAATTTAGGTTTAGGCTTCTTTCACACTTCGTCGGTATGGGGCCGTCGCAATGAGTTGGCCCGACATACCGACGCACGTTGTGAAAATTGTGCACAACGTGGGCAGCAGCTGTAGTTTTTCAACGCATCCGCTGCCCAATCTATGTCCTGGGGAGGAGGGGGGGGAGTTACGGCCACGCATGCGCGGTCAGAAATGGCGGATGCGACGTACAAAAAAAGTTTCATTGAACTTTTTTTGTGCCGACGGTCCGCCAAAACACAACTGATCCAGTGCACGACGGACGCGACGTGTGGCCATCCGTCACGATCCGTCGGCAATACAAGTCTATGGGCAAAAAACGCATCCTGCGGGCACATTTGCAGGATCCGTTTCTTGTCCAAAACGACGGATTGCGACGGAATGCCAAACGACGCAGGTGTGAAAGTAGCCTTAGGGCTAGGGTTAGGGTTGGGGCTAAAGTTAGGGCTAGGGTTGGGGCTAAAGTTAGGGTTAGAGCTGGGATTAGGGTTAGGGTTTGGATTAGGGTTGGTATTAGGGTTAGGGTTGGCATTAGAGTTACGCTTGGGATTAGGGTTAGGTTTGGGATTAGGGTTAAGGTTAGGGTTGTGATTAGGGGTGTATTGGGATTAGGGTTAGGTTTGAGGTTAGGGTTGAGATTAGGATTAGGGGTGTGTTGGATTTAGGGTTTTGATTAGGGTTATGGTTAGGGTTGACATTAGGGTTGTTTTGGGGTAAGGGTTGTGATTATGGTTAGGGTTAGTGATTAGGATTATGGATCAGGTTGGGATTAGGGTTAGGGGTGTGTTGGGGTTAGGGTTGGAGCTAGAATTGGCGGGTTTCCACTGTTTAGGTACATCAGGGGGTCTCCAAACACGACAGCCAATTTTGTGCTCAAAAAGTCAAATGGTGCTCCTTCTCTTCTGAGCTCTGCCGTGCGCCCAAACAGTGGGTTACCCCCACATATGGGGCATCAGCGTACTCGGGATAAATTGAACAACAACTTCTGGGGTCCATTTTCTCTTGTTACCCTTGTGAAAATAAAAACTTGGGGGCTGCAATATCTTTTTTGTGAAAAAAAAATATTTTTTATTTTCACGACTCTGCATTCTAAACCTCTGTGAAGCACTTGGGCATTCAAAGTTCTCACCACACATCTAGATAAGTTCCTTGGGGGGTCTAGTTTCCAAAATGGGGTCACTTGTGGGAGGTTACTACAGTTTAGGTACATCAGGGGCTCTGCAATCGCAACATAATGCCCACAGACCATTCTATCAAAGTCTGCATTCCAAAAAGGCGCTCCTTCCCTTCCGAGCTCTGCTGTGCGCCCAAACAGTGGTTTACCCCCACATATGGCTCATCAGCGTACTCGGGATAAATTGTACAACAACTATTGCAGTCCAATTTCTCCTGTTACCCTTGTGAAAATAAAAACTTTGGGGCTACAATATCTTTCTTGTGGAAAAAAAAATATTTTTTATTTTCACGACTCTGCATTCTAAACTTCTGTGAAGCACTTGGGCATTCAAAGTTCTCACCACAAATTTAGATAAGTTCATTGGGGGGTCTAGTTTCCAAAATGGGGTCACTTGTGGAGGGTTTCTACTGGTTAGGTACATCAGGGGCTCTGCAAACGCAACATAATACCCGCAGACCATTCTATCAAAGTCTGCATTCCAAAACGGCGCTCCTTCCTTTCGAGCTCTGCCGTGCGCCCAAACAGTGGTTTACCCCCACATATGGTGTACCAGCATACTCAGGACAAATTGGACAACAACTTTTGGGGTCCAATTTCTCTTGTTACCCTTGTGAAAATAAAAACTTGGGGGCTAAAAAATCTTTTTTGTGGAAAAAAAATTTTTTTTTATTTTCACAGCTCTGCATTATAAACTTCTGTGAAGCACTTGGGCATTCAAGGTTCTCACCACACATCTAGACAAGTTCCATGGGGGGTCTAGTTTCCAAAATGGGGTCACTTGTGGGGGATTTCTACTGTTTAGGCACATCAGGGGCTCTCCAAACGCGACATGGCGTCCGATCTCAATTCCAGCCAATTCTACATTGAAAAAGTAAAACGGCACTCTTTCTCTTCCAAGCTCTGCGGTGCGCCCAAACAGTGGTTTACCCCCACATATTGGGTATCGACGTACTCAGGAGAAATTGCACAACAATTTTAGTGGTCTAATTTCTCCTGTTACCCTTGTGAAAATAAAAATTTGTGGGCAAAAATATCATTTTTGTAGAAAAAATGCAATTTTTTTTTTCACGGCTCTACGTTATAAACTTCTGTGAAGCACATGGGGGTTCAAAGTGCTCGCCACACATCTAGATAAGTTCCTTAAGGGGTCTAGTTTCCAAAATGGTGTCATTTGTGGGGGGTTTCCACTGTTTAGGCACATCACAGGCTCTCCAAACGCGACATGGCGCCAATCTCAATTCCAGCCAATTCTACATTGAAAAAGTAAAACGGCGCTCCTTCACTTCCAAGCTCTGCGGTGCGCCCAAACAGTGGTTTACCCTCACATATGGGGTATTGACGTATTCAGGAGAAATAGCACAACAACTTTTGTGGTCTAATTTCTCCTGTTACCCTTGTGAAAATAAGAATTTGTGGGCGAAAAATCATTTTTGTGTAAACAAAAGCGATTTTTTATTTTCACGGCTCTACGTTATAAACTTCTGTGAAGCACTTGGGGGTTCAAAGTGCTCACCACACATCTAGATATGTTCCTTAAGGGGTCTAGTTTCCAAAATGGTGTCACTTGTGGGGGGTTTCCACTGGTTAGGCACATCAGGGGCTCTCTAAACGTGACATGGCGTCCGATCTCAATTCCAGCCAATTCTGCATTGAAAAAGTCAAACGGCGCTCCTTCACTTCTAAGTTCTGCGGTGCGCCCAAAAAGTGGTTTACCCCCATATATGGGGTAATGGCGTATTCAGGAGAAATTGCATAACAAAATTTATGGTTACATTTCTGTTTTTACACTTGTGAAAATAAAAAAAATGGTTCTGAATTAAGATGTTTGCAAAAAAAAGTTAAATGTTAATTTTTTCCTTCCACATTGTTTCAGTTCCTGTGAAGCACGTAAAGGGTTAATAAACTTCTTGAATGTGGTTTTGAGAACCTTGAGGGGTGTAGTTTTTAGAATGGTGTCACACTTCATTATTTTCTATCATATAGACCCCTCAAAATGACTTCAAATGTGATGTGGTCCCTAAAAAAAAATGGTGTTGTTAGAATGAGAAATTGCTGGTCAAATTTAACCCTTATAACTCCCTAACAAAAAAAAATTTTGTTTCCAAAATTGTGCTGATGTAAAGTAGACATGTGGGAAATGTTATTTATTAACTATTTTTCGTGACATATCTCTCTGATTTAAGGGCATAAAAATACAAAGTTTGAAAATTGAAAAATTTTAAAAATTTTCGCCATATTTCCATTTTTTTCATAAATAATCGCAAGTAATATCGAAGAAATGTTACCACTACCATGAAGTACAATATGTCACGAAAAAACATTCTCAGAATCAGCGGGATCCGTTGAAGCGTTCCAGAGTTATAACCTCATAAAGTGACAGTGGTCAGAATTGCAAAAATTGGCCTGGTCATTAAGTACCAAATTGGCTCTGTCACTAAGGGGTTAATAAGTAAGTAGGCAAAAAGCAGTTCAAAATAGGTAAGTGGAGTACATAGGCAGCATAGCTTCGTAAAGTGGAGGACAGTAGTAATGTGTGGCACGGTCAGACAGGCAGACAGAGGCCTAAAATAAAAAAAGTAGGCTAATGTCAGTTCAAAATATGTTTGAGTACTACACAGGCGGCATAGCTTCGTAAAGCGGAGGACAGTTGTAATGTGTGGCACGGTCAGACAGGTAGACAGAGGCCTAAAATAAAAAAGTAGGCTAATGTCAGTTCAAAATGTGTTTGAGTAGTACACAGGCGGCATAGCTTCGTAAAGCGGAGGACAGTTGTAATGTCTGGCATGGTCAGACAGGCAGACAGAGGCCTAAAATAAAAAAAGTAGGCTAATGTCAGTTCAAAATGTGTTTGAGTAGTACACAGGCGGCATAGCTTCGTAAAGCGGAGGACAGTTGTAATGTCTGGCATGGTCAGACAGGCAGACAGAGGCCTAAAATAAAAAAAGTAGGCTAATGTAAGTTCAAAATTTGTTTGAGTACTACACAGGTGGCATAGCTTCGTAAAGCGGAGGACAGTTGTAATGTGTGGCACGGACAGACAGGTAGACAGAGGCCTAAAATAAAAAAAGTCGGCTAATGTCATTTCAAAATTTGTTTGAGTACTACACAGGCGGCATAGCTTCGTAAAGCGGAGGACAGATGTAATGTGTGGCATGGTCAGACAGGTAGACAGAGGCCTAAAATAAAAAAAAGTAGGCTAATATCAGTTCAAAATGTGTTTGAGTAGTACACAGGCGGCATAGCTTCGTAAAGCGGGGGACAGTTGTAATGTGTGGCACGGTCAGACAGGCAGACAGAGGCCTAAAATAATATAGTAGGCTAATGTCAGTTCAAAATGTGTTTGAGTACTACACAGGTGGCATAGCTTCGTAAAACGGAGGACAGTTGTAATGTGTGGCACGGACAGACAGGCAGACAGAGGCCTAAAATAAAAAAAGTAGGCTAATGTAAGTTCAAAATTTGTTTGAGTACTACACAGGTGACATAGCTTCGTAAAGCGGAGGACAGTTGTAATGTGTGGCACGGACAGACAGGCAGACAGAGGCCTAAAATAAAAAAAGTCGGCTAATGTAATTTCAAAATTTGTTTGAGTACTACACAGGCGGCATAGCTTCGTAAAGCGGAGGACAGATGTAATATGTGGCACAGTCAGACAGGTAGACAGAGGCCTAAAATAAAAAAAGTAGGCTAATGTCAGTTCAAAATTTGTTTGAGTACTACACAGGCGGCATAGCTTCGTAAAGCGGAGGACAGTTGTAATGTGTGGCACAGTCAGACAGGCAGACAGAGGCCTAAAATAAAAAAAGTAGGCTAATGTCAGTTCAAAATGTGTTTGAGTAGTACACAGGCGGAATAGCTTCGTAAAGTAGAGGACAGTTGTAATGTGTGGCACGGTCAGACAGGCAGACAGAGGCCTAAAATAAAAAAAGTAGGCTAATGTCAGTTCAAAATTTGTTTGAGTACTACACAGGTGGCATAGCTTCTTACAGCGGAGAACAGTTTTAATGTGTGGCCCGGACAGACAGGCAGACAGAGGCCTAAAATAAAAAAAGTAGGCTAATGTCAGTTCAAAATTTGTTTTAGTACTAGACAGGTGGCATAGCTTCTTAAAGCGGAGGACAGTTTTAATGTGTGGCACGGACAGACAGGCAGACAGAGGCCTAAAATAAAAAAAGTAGGCTAATGTCAGTTCAAAATTTGTTTGAGTACTACACAGGTGGCATAGCTTCTTACAGCGGAGGACAGTTTTAATGTGTGGCACGGACAGACAGGCAGACAGAGGCCTAAAATAAAAAAAGGTGGCAAAATGCGGTTCTAAACTGCTACCAAGACGAACCCGGCGGCCTAGCTTGTTTCAGGGATGGAGAGTTGTAATGTGTGGCGCAGATAGACAGACAGACAGACAGAGGCCTAAAATAAAAAAAGGTGGCAAAATGCGGTTCTAAACTGCTATCAGGACTAACCCGGCAGCCTAGCTTGTTTCAGGGGGGAAGGTTTGTAATGTGTGGTGCGGACAGACAGACAGACAAACAGAGGCCTAAAATAAAAAAACGTGGCAAAATTCAGTTCACAATTGGTAACAGGATTACTCAGGTGGCATAGCTTTGTTCAGCGGAGGACAACTGTTATAAGTGGCTGACAGTTAGTAGGCCTAAATACTATAGCTGTCTAAATGTCAGCCAATGAATTGGTCATAATAAATAAACTGGTGGCATTGCGAGGTACAGGGGTGGGCTCCTATGCAGAGTTGCAGACAGTGGTAGTTGGCGCAAAGCATTAAGGGGTCTAAATGGAGGCCAGGGCCCCTGTATAATTTAACTATCATTGCAACAAACTTGTAATGGCAGTGCCATTTAAGGATTTAACAGCACAGACTACACAGTGGTGGGGCAGGTAAGTTTTGCAAGTGGTAGAGCACAGTTCGAGCTGTAGGGGAACACTCTCTCGTGGGCGGCAGTACTGGCACAGGGCCCCTCATATTACAACGGTGTGTCTGACGTTGGTTGTGCACCACCACCGTCAGAGACACTTCATTGTACTATGTGGGACCCTGTGCCAGTGCTGCCGCCCAAGAGTGGGAACACACACCTGTCCAGGCAAATGGCAGTCGCACGGGTGCTTGCGCCAAGTTGTGACCACAGACCTGTGGGGGGGAGTCAGCCCATTTAGGGAGGTATAAAAAGGGCCTATGGTGGACATTCGGCATCTGCAAATGGCGGAATTGGAGCAGTCAGTAAGAGGAGGCCAAATACAAGCAATTTTTCAGGCAAGCTACGTGTCTGCAGGTGAAGGTGGGGCAAAATAATTCGAAATCCATAATTGGTTCATTTTAATGAAGGTTAGATCATCAACATTTCGGGGAGCCAGACATGTCCTTTTTTCGGTCAGTATCGAACCAGCAGCACTGAAGACTCATTCTGAGAGCACACTAGCAGCTGGGCAAGCGAGCTCCTGTAATGCATACTCTGCCAATTTGGGCCAGGTGTCTAGTTTAGATGCCCAGTAATCAAAAGGGAATGACCTGTGAGGGAGAACATCGATAATGGCGGAAAAATATATGGTTACCATACTGGACAAATGCTGTCTCCTGTCACTTTGCATCGATGCAGCAGTGCCTGTCGTGTCTGCAGTCATTGTGAAATCACTCCACAAACTGATCATAGAACCCCTCTGTCCAATGCCACTTTGGATTTGTGCACCTCTAACACCTCTGCCATGTTGCCCCCTAAGGCTCGTGTGAGAACCATCACCGCCGCTGTGTGCTGGGAATGCCAGAACCAAACGGTCTACAAGAGTTGCTTGTTTGGTAGCCAATATTTGCTCAAGGTTCTCATGTGGCATGATACTTTGTAATTTGCCTTTGTATCGTGGATCTAGGAGGCATGCTAACCAGTAATTGTCATCGGTCATCATTTTGATAATGCGGGGGTCCCGTTTTAGGATACGCAAGGCATACTCTGCCATGTGGGCAAAAGTTCCAGGTGTCAATTCACTGCTTGTGCTGGGTTGAGGAGCACTTTCTTGAAAATCTACATCACTTGTGGCCCGCAAAACCCTGTACCTGACCTTGCAATGCCACCAGGTTCTATTTCCCCCTATGAAGCATCCTCCCCCCATAAATATTCCGCCCCATCATCCTCCTCCTCCACCTCTTCGTTCGCCACCTCGTCCAGGAAAGTTCCCTGAGAAGACAATGGCTGACTGTCATCAAGGCTTCCCTCCTCCTCGGCCGCAGACGCCTGCTCCTTGATGTGCATCAAACTTTGCATCAGCAGACGCATTAGTGGGATGCTTATTCTTATGATGGCGTCATCCGCACTGACCAGCCGTGTGCATTCCTCAAAACACTGAAGGACTGGACACAGGTCTTGGAGCTTCGACCACTGCACACCAGACAACTCCATGTCTGCCAGTCAACTGCCTGCCTGTGTATGTGTATCCTCCCACAAATACATGACAGCACGCCTCTGTTCACACAGCCTCTGAAGCATATGCAGTGTGGAGTTCCACCTTGTTGCCACGTTGATTATTAGGCAGCGCTGGGGAAGATTCAGCGATCGCTGATGGTTAAGCACACGGCTGGAGTGTACGGGAGACCGGCAGATGTGGGAGCAAAGTCTGCGCACCTTCAGGAGCAGGGCTGGTAAATCAGGGTAATTCTTGAGGAAGCACTGCACCACCAGGTTCAATGTGTGAGCCAGGCAAGGTATGTGTTTCAGTTCTGAAAGGGCTATGGCAGCCATAAAATTCCTTCCGTTATCACTGACTTCCTTGCCTGCCTCAAGATGTACACTGCCCAGCCATGACTGAGTTTCTTGCTGCAAGTACTCGGCCAGTACTTCCGTGGTGTGTCTGTTGTCGCCCACTTCATTTGCAGCACAGCCTGTTGACGCTTCCCACTAGCCTTTCCATAATGGGACACCACGGGTGCAACACTGACAGCTGCGGATGGAGTGGTCGTGCGACTGCGCTCTGTGGACGAGCATTCGCTTCTGGAGGAGGAGGAGGAGGAGCAAATGCCTACAGCCAACTGTTTCCTAGACCATGGGCTAGGCAGAACAGTGCCAGTATTGTAGTCCCCTGTGGACCCTGCATCCACCACATTGACCCAGTGTGCGGTAATGGACACGTAACGTCCCTGGCCATGCCTACTGTTCCATGCATCAGTTGTGAGGTGCGACTTTCTACTGACCGATTGCCTGAGTGCATGGACAATGCGTTCTTTCACATGTTGGTGTAGTGCTGGGATGGCTTTTCTCGCAAAGAAGTGTCGACTGGGTAAGTCATAGCGTGGTACTGCATAGGCCATCAGGGCTTTGAAAGCTTTTCTTTCAACCAAACGGTAGGGCATCATCTCTAACGAGATTAGTCGAGCTATGTAGCCGTTCAAACCCTGTGTACGCGGATGAGAGGAAGAGTACTTTCTTTTCCTATCGAGAGTCTCTTGTAGGCTGAGCTGGACTGGAGAGCTGCATATAGTGGAACTAGCGGGGGTGGTGGTGGACATGGCAGATTGAGAGAGGCTTGGTGATGGTATTCTTGTTGTGGGCCTACCGACAGTGTTTCCAACCAAGAACCTTGCGATTCCCTGACTGTTTTGGCCTTGCGACAATACCTCCACATTTGCTACTGGTGGTGTCATAACCGGTGGGCTCCAGTCAGAGAAGCAATGTTGCGTTGCTAACTAGCTTCAATAGGAGCAGGTGCACCAACGGGACGGGACGTTTGATAGTTAGTCCATGCTTCCAAGTGCCTGCTGGTTAGATGTCTACGCATGCACGTTGTATTTAAATTTAGAACATTCTGCCCTCTGCTAAAGGTCTTGGAGGATTTCTTACATATGACTTTGCACTGATCATTCGGATCTTGGTTAAAAAATTGCCACACTGCACTCATCCGACTATGGAATATCTTTTCAGGCTTTGCACGCCGTGCTACTGCCTCCGGATTGCAACGCTGTACTACACCTGTTGTGGTTTTTGACACACGTTTTGGGCCTGATGCGGGCCTGTCAGATGACAACTTTTGCGATGTAGATGGCATCAGATCATCCTCTTCCGCTTCTGGCTGCGGCACCCTCTTTCCCCAATGGCTGCCAATCAGGGTCAACAACTGGGTCATCTATCACCTCCTCTTCAATGTCATGGGCACTGACCTCTGTGTCATCGTGTAAGGTGCTATAGCGTTTGGGACTGGGCACCATAGTCTCATCAGGGTCAGATTCGGGCTCAGTACACTGAGAGGGCAAATTTGTGATCTGAGTCAATGGAACAGCATAATAATCAAGCTGTGGCTGTGCATCTGTGCACTCCATGTCTGATTCATCCTGTAATGGGCTTTTTACTATTTCTCTCTGTAACCCAGGCACGGTATGTGTATAGAGCTCCATGGAGTAAAGTGTAGTGTTGCCTGCCACATCTGTTGTGAATTCTGTTGTCGAGCTCCCTCCTGTGGTCGTGAATGGTACTTCAGTGAGTTCTGTCCGTGGGCTCCCTCTGGTGGCTGTGAATGGAGCTGCTGCTTCTGAGGTTCCTTACACAGGTGACGGGGTTTATCCTTTGGTTTGCTGCTCTATTTAACTCCACTTAGATCGTTACTCCATGCCAGCTGTCATTGTTTCTGCATTGCTTCAGTTCGCTCTTGGATCTTTCTGAGACCTGTCTCTTCCTGCAAGAAGCTAAGTCCCCGTTTGTTATTTTCTGTTCATGGCTTTCTAGTCCAGCTTGCTTTCATTATTTTGTCTTGCTAGCTGGAAGCTCTGGGATGCAGGGTGGCGCCTCCGCACCGTGAGTCGGTGCGGGGGTCTTTTTGCACACTCTGCGTGGTCTTTTGTAGTTTTTGTGCTGACCGCAAAGATACCTTTCCTATCCTCTGTCTATTTAGTTAGTCTGGCCTCCCTGTGCTAAAACCTGTTTTCATTTCTGTGTTTGTGACTTTCATCTTAACTCACAGTTAATATACGTGGGGGGCTGCCTTTTCCTTTGGGGAATTTCTCTGAGGCAAGGTAGGCTTACTTTCTATCTCTAGGGCTAGCTAGTTCTTAGGCTGTGACGAGGTGCCTAGGGAGCGTCAGGAGCGCTCCACGGCTATTTCTAGTGTGTGTGATAGGATTAGGGATTGCGGTCAGCAGATCTCCCACATCCCAGAGCTTGTCCTATTTGAGGTTTAACTATCAGGTCTTTCCTGGCTGGTGCTCCTAACCACCAGGTCATAACACACATCCTTCACTTTTGTTTTGGGTGAAGGACACAAGGAAGCAACTTTTTCCGGACATGGAGCATCCACTGACGACTCGCTGGTTTTAGATTTCGAAGCTTCTAATGAGGAGGTGAAAGAGCTGGAGGCTGAGTTAGCAAGGAATGCCAAAACTTGTTCCTGCTGCTCCGGCTTTAAAAGCTGTTTTCCTACTCCCAGATAAGGGAGCCTTCGATGACGCTGCCTCTACACCTCGAGCCTTTGGTGCTATCTTGCTTTTCCCAGTACCACCAGATGCTCCACTACCACCCCCACCATCATTACTAGTTGGCAACGACCGCCCACGGCCTCTTCCACCAGACTTCCTAATTATTGCTGAAATGTTACCAAAATAACAACCGTTATATGCTACTGTTAAAAAAGGTAGAAGGTGTATATTAACTATTGGAGAATTTATATCTTCCTTTTTTTGGCGGGAAGACAGCAGGAACAAACAGGCCCTGTGTATTACACAACACAATGTACAAGGCAGAACGATGCTAACAGATATACGCCAAACAGAACTCATGCAGATCCACTTAGTGGCAATTTAAAGCTCTCTTTTTTGTTGGGGGGAGACTGCAGGAAAAAACAGGCCCTGTGTATTAGACCACACAATGGACAAGGCAGAACGTTGCTGGCAGATATATGCCAAACAGAACTCATGTTAATCCACCTAGTCGCAATTTAAAGCAGCTTTTTTTTTGTTTTTGTGGGAGACTGCAGGTAATAACAGGCCTTCTGTGTTAAACTACACACTGTACAAAGCAGAACATGGGTGGAAGATATACGCCAAACAGAACTCACGTTAATCCACTTAGTGGCAATTTAAAGCACCCTTTTTTTGTTTTTGTGGGAGACTGCAGGTAACAACAGGCCCTCTGTCTTAAACTACACACTGTACAAAGAAGAACGTGGGTGGCAGATATACGCCAAACAGAACTCACGTTAATCCACTTAGTGGCAATTTAAAGCTCCCTTTTTTTTGCGGTAGACTGCAGGTAACAACAGGCCCTCTGTGTTAAACTACACACACTGTAAAAAAGCAGAATGTGGGTGGCAGATATACGCCAAACAGAACTCACGTTAATCCACTTAGTGGCAATTTAAAGCACCCTTTTTTTTGTTTTTGTGGGAGACTGCAGGTAACAACAGGCCCTCTGTCTTAAACTACACACTGTACAAAGAAGAACGTGGGTGGCAGATATACGCCAAACAGAACTCACGTTAATCCACTTAGTGGCAATTTAAAGCTCCCTTTTTTTTGCGGTAGACTGCAGGTAACAACAGGCCCTCTGTGTTAAACTACACACACTGTAAAAAAGCAGAAGGTGGGTGGCAGATATACGCCAAACAGAACTCACGTTAATCCACTTAGTGGCAATTTAAAGCTCCCTTTTTTTGTGGTAGACTGCAGGTAACAACAGGCCCTCTGTGTTAAACTACACACACTGTAAAAAAGCAGAATGTGGGTGGCAGATATACGCCAAACAGAACTCACGTTAATCCACTTAGTGGCAATTTAAAGCACCCTTTTTTTTGTTTTTGTGGGAGACTGCAGGTAACAACAGGCCCTCTGTCTTAAACTACACACTGTACAAAGAAGAACGTGGGTGGCAGATATACGCCAAACAGAACTCACGTTAATCCACTTAGTGGCAATTTAAAGCTCCCTTTTTTTTGCGGTAGACTGCAGGTAACAACAGGCCCTCTGTGTTAAACTACACACACTGTAAAAAAGCAGAAGGTGGGTGGCAGATATACGCCAAACAGAACTCACGTTAATCCACTTAGTGGCAATTTAAAGCTCCCTTTTTTTGTGGTAGACTGCAGGTAACAACAGGCCCTCTGTGTTAAACTACACACGCTGTAAAAAGCAGAACCTGGGTGGCAGATATACGCTAAATAGAACTCACATTAATCCACTTAGTGGCAATTTAAAGCACCCTTTTTTGTTTTTGTGAGAGACTGCAGGAAAAAACAGGCCCAGTGTATGACAACACACAATGTACAAGGCAGAACATGGCTGCCAGTTATATAAAAAAATACAAGGGCTGTAGTAGAATTTCAATCTCCCTACAATGATCAAAGGACAAGTATGGCAGCAATAAAAAGGACTGCTGCACACAAAAAGAGTGTGGACAAAGGAACAAGAGAACTGTGCAGAAAGAAGCAACAGGATTTTTGCTTTGAAAAAAGCAAAGCATACACACAGCAATGCAGCTATCAGGGAGCCTTATAAGGCAGCCTAAGCTACATAGCTGATGCACCAAAAAAAAAAAAACTCCACTGTCCCTGCAAAGAAAAGGTGGTGTTGGACAGTGGAAATCGCTACAGCACAAGCGGTTTGGGGATTAATATTCCCTGCCTAAGTATATCCCTGCTTCTGACGAAGCTGCAGCAACTCAGCTCAGATCGGCAAAAGTAAGATGGCGGTCGGCGTCCACGCCCCTTTATAGCCCCTGTGACGCCACAGAAAACAAGCCATTTACTGCCATGCCCTTATCTAAGATGGTGGGGACCGAGACCTATGTCATCACGCTGCCCACACTCTGCATGCACCTTCATTAGCTGAGAAATGGCGCTGAAAGCGTCATACGAAACGCGACTTTGGCGCGCAGATCGCCGACCTCATGGCCGATCCCACAGTGGGACTGGGTCGGGTTTCATGAAAAATGGCTGAATGGCCGAATGGGTCGGGTTTTCATGAAACCCGACTTTGCCAAAAATCGGCGATTTATGAAAATGTCCAATCAGTTTCGCTCAACCCTACTATTGACGTCACACGCTTCCAGGCATTGTCGGCCATTTTTTCCACCAATCATCCAGAGACGCCATCGGCTGGGGCGTCTCTAGCTCTGCACAGCCAATTCACACACCGTAGCCGGATACCGGAGTGTCAAACCACCACAGCATACTCTCCACCTGCATTACTGGGATGGTAACCCGGGACCAGGAACTGGGTTAACCCGAAGCTGGGTAAGTGCCAATTTATATGAACTTTTATATCAGGTCGCACTCTGATTAACCCATTATCACTGGTCATGTTCACAACAGGTACTTGACACAATTTGCTGGATTGTCATTTAATTTTAGAATACTTTATCAAGTTCAACATTATTATTATTATTATTAGTATGAATACCAGTTGTCATGGTTGTGGACAGGGTTCCTTTCCCTGTCCTCTCAGGGTTCATTTTTTTGGCCTCCTTTTGGATTTGGGAGGGATATATATACCTGCCCCATCTGGCATTCCTTGTCAGTTATGCATTCATTCTGACTGTGTGTCTGACCCACTGGTGTGCTTGCTTATTGTGTTGTCTGATTGTCTCTTGTCTATGACCTGATCTGTTTTCTCGTTTTGTGCTTTGCTCTGTGATTCTGCAATTACTGTCTCTTCTGCCTCTGACCTTCTGGCTGGATTACTCTTACTCCGCACCCACCTGCCCCACTTGTGCTGTACTGCTATCTCTGGCTTTCTGACCTTTGGCTATGTCCTGACCTCCCTTTTCGTCTCACCCTTCTGCACCTCATTGACCTAATGGCTTGACTTTGGCACGTTCTGACTTCTCTCCAACATTGCCAGTCTCCACCACTACCCGGTGTCTGGCTCTGCATCCTCCCTCAGACACCCTGGAGGACGCCATGACCTAGGCTGTCTGTATGGACCGTAGACTGCTTGCCAGGGGGGTGATGCAGCAGGAAACCCCTTTATACTCCAGCCTGGGATGACACCTCTTCAATTCCAGAAGCCACGGAGGTTTGGAGCCATTTCAGTTAAAGAGAGAAAGAGAGGAGACGACGCTGAGATAATCAGAAGGAATCTGTTTCATGTCAAAGGTTTCTTCTCTAAGAGTGGGTCTGACTCATGTGGAAAAATTAAGCTGTTTTGCTTTGAAAAATTTGCCTGCTAATCTGGTTTTAGGTATGTCTTGGCTTCAATGCCATAACCCTATTATTGATTGGGTTACTGTGGAAATTGTCCAATGGGGGTCCAATTGTAACAGTCTGTGTTGTAATTCTGTGCCATTGTCCACCCCTTTAAAATCTATATCTATGTCATCTGTTGGTCTGGAGGGTATTCCGAAGTACCTAAAAGACTTTGAAGATGTGTTCTCCGAAAGTGAGGCTGAGGCGCTAACACTACATAGACCTTTCGATTGTGCCATTGACTTAGTTCCTGGAGCTAAACTGTCCAAGGCTCGTCTGTTTAATTTGTCCGGGCCAGAGCTCCAAGCCATGAATGAGTATATTACGAGAGTCTCTGCAATGGGCACATTCATCCTTCTGTCTCATCTGTAGGGGGTTTGTTAAGAAAAAAGATGGGGTCTACGGCAGTGCCTCGACTTTCGGGAACATAACAAGATTACATGTATCCATTCCCCCTCATTCTGGATCTATGTAACCAACTTTTGGTGGACAAATGGTTCTCCAAGCTTGATTTATGGGGGACCTACAACCTTATAAGGGTTTGTGAAGGGATGAGTGGAAAACGGCATTCTTCACAACCGAAGGACTGTTTGAAAACCTGGTTATGCCCTTTGGTCTGACTGATGGTCCTGCTATCTTTCAAAATATCGCAAATGTAATTTTTTCTGATCTGATTGGGCACTTTGTGGTCATTTATCTTGATGACATTCTAGTGTACTCCCCTGATAGTCAAACCCACTTGCACCATCTGCGAACGGTTCTTCTGAGACTTAGAGAAAATCATTTGTATGCTATGTTGGAGAAATGTTCATTTTTTGCTCAGGAGTTGTCTTTTCTGTGTTTAATTGTCTCTAGGGAGGGATTTCGTATGGATCCGAAAAAAGTCCAGGCTATAACTGAATGAGTTCAACCTCATGATTCAAAGGGTTTGCAACATTTTTGGGGCTTTGCAAACTACTACCAAAAGTTCATTAAGGGTTTTTCGCAGGTGGTTAAGCTCCTGACTGATATCACACTCAAGCGGGCTGATGTGAAGAATTTGTCAACGTCTGTGAAAAATTATTTTCTGACATTAAAAGCCTGATCCGTCTAGACCTTTTATCGTGGAGATCGACACTTCCGAGATAGGAGTGGGGGCAGTTTTGTTTCAGAGTCCCGCTACCCTTACCAACCTCAAACCTTGTGTCTTCTTTTCTAGAAAATACATACAAATATTTTGAAAAGGTTTTTACAGTCTCTATTTTCAGGGATGAAACCCTGCGCAGCCACGTAATATACAGCACAGAGCCACGTAGTATATTGCCCAGCCACATAGTATATTGCACAGCGACGTAGTATATTGCCCAGCCACGTAGTATATTGCCCAGTCACGTAGTATATTGCCCAGTCATGTAGTATATTGCCCAGCGACGTAGTATACAGCACAGAGCCACGTAGTATATTGCCCAGTCACGTAGTATACAGCACAGACACGTAGTATATTGCCCAGCCAGGTAGTATATTGCCCAGTCACGTATGTAACAGGTAAAAAAATACAAAAAGAAACATACTCACCATCCGAAGAGCCGGTTGTAGTTCCGGCGCTTGTGTGTGATGTCCAGTCCCAGGATTGATATGAGCGCAGGACCTTCCATAACGTCGCAGTCACATGACCGTGACGTCGCGGTCACATGACCGTGACGTCATGGAAGGTCCTTCTCCCATAGCATCTTTGGAAGCGGAACCTGCCGCTTGCAGTGCCAAGGAGAGGATGCGACGGCAGAAGGTGAGAATAAGGTTGTTTATTTTTATTATCATTATTTTTAACATTAGATCGTTTTACTATTGATGCTGCATACGCAGCATCAATAGTAAAAAGTTGGGGACACACAGGGTTAATAGCGGTGGTAAACGGAGTGCGTTACCCGCGGCATAACGCGGTCCGTTACTGCCGGCATTAATCCTGTGTTAGCGGTGACCGGAGGGGAGTATGCGGGCGACAGGCACTGACTGCAGGAAGTAAGGAGCGGCCATTTTCTTCCGGACTGTGCCCGTCGCTGATTGGTCACCAAGGCAGCTGCCGAGACCAATCAGCGAATGAATAACCGTGACAGACAAAAGGACAGACAGACAGACGGAAGTGACCCTTAGACAATTATATATATATATATATATATATATATACACACACACTTCTGTTCAAAAGTTTAGGGTCACCCAGACAATCTTGTGCTTTCCATGAAAACTCATACTTTTATTAATCAAATGAGTTGCCGACTGAATTTAAAATCTAGTCCAGGCATTGACAAAGTTCGAAAAAAAGATTTTTATTTGAAATAATAATTTTCTCTTTCTAACTTTGCTTTTGTCAAAGAATGCTCCCTTGCAGCAATTACAGCATTGCAGGCCTTTGGCAGTCTAGCAGTTCATTTGATGAGATAATCTGGAGAAATTTCACCCCATGCTTCCAGAAGCCCCTCCCACAAGTTGGTTTGGCTTGATGGGCACTTTTTACATACCATACGGTCCAGCTGCTCCCACAACAGCTCAATGGGGTTGAGATCTGGTGACTGCGCTGGCCACTCCATTACAGATAGAATACCAGCCTGCTTCTTCCCTAAATAGTTCTTGCATAATTTGGAGGTGTGCTTGGGGTATTGTTCTGTTGTAGAATGAAATTGGCTCCAATCAAGCGCTGTCCACAGGGTATGGCATGGCATTGCAAAATGGAGTGATAGCCTTCCTTATTTAAAATCCCTTTTACCTTGTACAAATCTATCACTTTGCCAGCATCAAAGCAACCCCAGACCATTGCATTACCTCCACCATGCTTAACAGATAGTGTCAGGCACTCTTCCAGCATCTTTTCAGTTGTTCTTCTTCTCACAAAGGTTCTTCTGTGTGATCCAAACACCTCATACTTCGATTTGTCTGTCCATAACACTTTTTTCCAATCTTCCTCTGTCCAATGTCTGTGTTCTTTTGCCCATATTAATATTTTCCTTTTATTAGCCAGTCTCAGATATGGCTTTTTCTTTGCCACTCTGCCCTGAAGGCCAGCATCCCGGAGTCGCCTCTTCACTGTAGATGTTGACACTGGCGTTTTGCATGTACTATTTAATGAAGCTGCCAGTTGAGGACCTGTGAGGTGTTAATTTCTCAAACTAGAGACTCTAATGTATTTGTCTTGTTGCTCAATTGTGCAGCGGGGCCTCCTTCTTTTCTTTCTACTCTGGTTAGAGCCTGTTTGTGCTCTCCTCTGAAGGGAGTAGTACACAATGTCGTAGGAAATCTTCAGATTCTTGGCAATTTCTTGCATGGAATAGCCTTAATTTCTAAGAACAAGAATAGACTGTCAAGTTTCACATGAAAGTTCTTTTTTTCTGGCCATTTTGAGAGTTTAATGGAACCAGCAAAAGTAATGCTCCAGATTCTCAACTAGCTCAAAGGAAGGTCAGGTTTATAGGTTCTCCAATCAGCCAAACTGTTTTCAGCTGTGCTAACATACTTGCAAAAGGGTTGTCAAGGGTATTCTAACAATTCATTAGCCTTCTTACACAGTTAGCAAACATAAAGTACCATAAGAACACTAGAGTGATGGTTGTTGGAAATGGGCCTCTATACACCTATGAAGGTATTGCATTACAAACCAGACATTTGCAGCTTAAATAGCCATTTACCATATTAACAATGTATAGAGTGTATTTCTGAATCATTTAATCTTAGCTTCATAAGAAAAAACTATGCTTTTCCTTCAAAAATAAATATCTAAGTGTGCCTAAACTTTTGAACGTTAGTGTATAAATACACAGTTATTTTTTTTCAGGGGACTCTCTTAAATTAGGAACAGCTCCCTCTCACAAAAATCCAAGTGATAGGATATGTATAGATTTTCAGGATATCACATTGATTTAACATTGTCTTGATCACCCTCTGTCATCTAGATTAATGCCTATTCAGAGAGTCACAGTTGAGATGAGGTTGTCATCTGCTGTTGACTCTGCATAAGTAGCACATGAGGTTACATAGATCACTTTACTATGCTTTGTGTTTTGCATTCTTAGAAGCTGCCTATGTAGAAAAACTAATCTCAACTGCTGTACACTTTGTAGGAACTGGAGGTAGAGACCAAGATGACTCGGTTAGTTCAACATCCATCAGGCTGCACTCATTGTGCTCATAATCCACTCTGAGAAAAAGTGTTTCTTGCTGGTGCCTCTCAGTGCAGTAGGGTGGGGTGAAATTTTGCTACCCTAAAGAATTGAGCTCACAGGGCAACTGCCCCACATGCTCCTTGTGATATTTTGTTGTTCATTTTAGCAGACTAAGGCTCAATGTCTTTTTATTGTTTCGACCCTTCATAGTTTATTCATCTCATGCGTGCACCTTTGTGCCTTGTTGTCCGAATGCCTATCATACAGTTCACCTTAACCTTTCTTCACTAATAGCACAATCTGAATGGACATAGAATCACTATATTATGCTTACAGGGTAGTTTACAAGACTAAGCCAAGTGTAGAGCAGTCTCACAGCTACATTCATTGCCAGGGGATAAATACATTACTTAAACAAACTTAAATCTATAGAGGCAGCTGAGTCAAACCCTCCAGGCTCATGCAGGGACATTCTGTTCTTGCATTGACTGGGCTTCAGTTATTAAGGGTCTGTTTTAATTTGTGGCCTCCCCTGAAAATTAGCTTTTGTAACAGAAATAATTTGTTTGCAGTTGTCAACATTACATTTAAGGTGATGCGATCCCTTTAGACATAACCATAAGAAATTGCATATAATGTTCTGTATCTCTTTAAATCATGAACTTTTTCAAACTGCCATCATTAGACCATAGTTTTAACATGAGCTGGTAAAGGTCTGGATAATCTTTGCGGCTTTAAATACTTAAAGAAACTAATTATACTCCCATGTAGATTGCAATTTAGCAAGATATTTCTCAAAGATGTATTCTGTATAACATGTAACATATGCACTATATCTTACCAAATTAATACGGAAACAGTCCTATATATGTCTTATCAATAAACCAGTTGATTGTTTTATAAAAAATGTAAGTTCTATTGAACACACATATGGGGTTTTTTTTTGGTGCAAATTTGTGAATGTTGGTTAAAAAAGAATTAGAGGTTTCTTGGGAACAATCACAAAGCCAATGATTATGTGGCCAGTGAAGGCCTGCAGGAGGAGGTTGCTTGTTGGCTTGAGCACTGACCTTGATGTGGAATATAGTTAGCCTGTCTTCCAGGATTGAGTCATGAAGTGAAAACTGAGCAAGCAATTGACCATTAGTGAATAGACAGCATTGCACAAGGTAGGCTAATCACAGCTACATTTATTCGTGGCCTGTGCACTGAAGTCTATGGTCAAAATTTATGTTAAGCTACAGTCAGATGGCCATAGATTCTTTTTTCTGAGAGAATTGGGATGATTATGCTGATGACACTCTCATTCACCACAGATCAAAGTTTGATCCGAATATCAGCATAGTGTGATCCGATTTTCTCAGATGAGAGAATCAGAGCACACTGTGAGAAGATGGAGAATAAAATTTCCCATCTTCTCTATACTGTCCTCATACACGTTAGCAGGGTGTGCAATGAGACATGTAGCTAAACCCCCTGTCTTCTTTAAGAAAAGAGGCTGTAAAGTTGTAACCTTCTTTTAATGATTGCAGATGTGACAGGAAAGGGTGAAACTATAGGATGCAATAACGGGAGCATTTCAGAATATATACCGTAATTGCACAGTGCATAAAATAGATAGTCTGCAAAACACAGTAATAGGAAGTAATATACATGTAACATGGGGTAATATAAACTGATGATTACCTATTTTGTACAGTGTTATGAAAGGCAATTCAGTACCACAATGGACATAGCGGTCAGAGCACATACAGTGATCTGACAATAACCCAAAATCATAGAATGAGCTCTGAGACGTGGGAACTCTGCAGACTGCAATCCCTAATCCTCTCCAAACAACACTAGAGGCAGCCGTGGATTGCGCCTAACACTGCCTATGCAACTCGGCACAGCCTGAGAAACTAACTAGCCTGAAGATAGAAAATAAGCCTACCTTGCCTCAGAGAAATACCCCAAAGGAAAAGGCAGCCCCCCACATATAATGACTGTGAGTTAAGATGAAAAGACAAACGTAGAGATGAAATAGATTCAGCAAAGTGAGGCCCGACTTTCTTAACAGAGCGAGGATAGAAAAGGTCACTTTGCGGTCTACACAAAACCCTAAAGAAAACCACGCAAAGGGGGCAAAAAGACCCTCCGTACCGAACTAACGGCACGGAGGTACACCCTTTGCGTCCCAGAGCTTCCAGCAACAAATTAGACAAGCTGGACAGAAAAAATAGCAAACAAATAGCAAAGAAGAACTTAGCTATGCAGAGCAGCAGGCCACAGGAATGATCCAGGGAAAAGCAAGTCCAACACTGGAACATTGACAGGAAGCCAGGATCAAAGCATTAGGTGGAGTTAAGTAGAGAAGCACCTAACGACCTCACCAGATCACCTGAGGGAGGAAACTCAGAAGCCGCAGTACCACTTCCCTCCACCAACAGAAGCTCACAGAGAGAATCAGCCGAAGTACCACTTGTGACCACAGGAGGGAGCTCTGCCACAGAATTCACAACAGTACCCCCCCCTTGAGGAGGGGTCACCGAACCCTCACCAGAGCCCTCAGGCCGACCAGGATGAGCCACATGAAAGGCACGAACAAGATCGGGAGCATGGACATCAGAGGCAAAAACCCAGGAATTATATTCCTGAGCATAACCCTTCCATTTAACCAGATACTGGAGTTTCCGTCTAGAAATACGAGAATCCAAAATCTTCTCCACAATATACTCCAATTCCCCCTCCACCAAAACCGGGGCAGGAGGATCAACAGATGGAACCATAGGTGCCACGTATCTCCGCAACAATGACCTATGGAATACGTTATGTATGGAAAAAGAATCTGGAAGGGTCAGACAAAAAGACACAGGATTAAGAACCTCAGAAATCCTATACGGACCAATGAAACGAGGTTTAAACTTAGGAGAGGAAACCTTCATAGGAATATGACGAGAAGATAACCAAACCAGATCCCCAACATGAAGTCGGGGACCCACACGGCGTCTGCGATTAGCGAAACGTTGAGCCTTCTCCTGGAACAAGGTCAAATTGTCCACTACATGAGTCCAAATCTGCTGCAACCTGTCCACCACAGTATCCACACCAGGACAGTCCGAAGACTCAACCTGTCCTGAAGAGAAACGAGGATGGAACCCAGAATTGCAGAAAAATGGCGAAACCAAGGTAGCCGAGCTGGCCCGATTATTAAGGGCGAACTCAGCCAAAGGCAAAAAGGACACCCAGTCATCCTGATCGGCAGAAACAAAGCATCTCAGATATGTTTCCAAGGTCTGATTGGTTCGTTCGGTCTGGCCATTAGTCTGAGGATGGAAAGCCGAGGAAAAAGACAAGTCAATGCCCATCCTACCACAAAAGGCTCGCCAAAACCTTGAAACAAACTGGGAACCTCTGTCAGAAACGATATTCTCTGGAATGCCATGTAAACGAACCACATGCTGGAAGAACAATGGCACCAAATCAGAGGAGGAAGGCAATTTAGACAAGGGTACCAGATGGACCATCTTAGAAAAGCGATCACAGACCACCCAAATGACTGACATCTTTTGAGAAACGGGAAGATCAGAAATAAAATCCATAGAGATATGTGTCCAAGGCCTCTTCGGGACCGGCAAGGGCAAAAGCAACCCACTGGCACGAGAACAGCAGGGCTTAGCCCGAGCACAAATCCCACAGGACTGCACAAAAGCACGCACATCCCGCGACAGAGACGGCCACCAAAAGGATCTAGCCACTAACTCTCTGGTACCAAAGACTCCAGGATGACCAGCCAACACCGAACAATGAACCTCAGAGGTAACTTTATTGGTCCACCTATCAGGGACAAACAGTCTCTCCGCTGGACAACGATCAGGTTTATTAGCCTGAAATTTTTGCAGCACCCGCCGCAAATCAGGGGAGATGGCAGACACAATTACTCCTTCCTTGAGGATACCCGCCGGCCCAGACAAACCCGGAGAGTCGGCCACAAAACTCCTAGACAGAGCATCCGCCTTCACATTTTTAGAGCCCGGAAGGAACAAAATCACAAAGTCAAAACGGGCAAAAAACAGCGACCAACGAGCCTGTCTAGGATTCAGCCGCTTAGCAGACTCAAGATAAGTCAAGTTCTTATGATCAGTCAATACCACCACGCAAAGCTTAGCTCCTTCAAGCCAATGACGCCACTCCTCGAATGCCCACTTCATGGCCAGCAACTCTCGGTTGCCCACATCATAATTACGCTCAGCAGGCGAAAACTTCCTGGAAAAAAAAGCGCATGGTTTCATCACTGAGCAATCAGAAGCTCTCTGCGACAAAACAGCCCCTGCTCCAATCTCAGAAGCATCAACCTCGACCTGGAACAGAAGAGAAACATCTGGTTGACACAACACAGGGGCAGAAGAAAAACGACGCTTCAACTCTTGAAAAGCTTCCACAGCAGCAGAAGACCAATTGACCAAATCAGCACCCTTCTTGGTCAAATCGGTCAATGGTTTGGCAATACTAGAAAAATTGCAGATGAAGCGACGATAAAAATTAGCAAAGCCCAGGAACTTTTGCAGACTTTTCAGAGATGTCGGCTGAGTCCAATCATGGATGGCTTGGACCTTAACAGGATCCATCTCGATAGTAGAAGGGGAAAAGATGAACCCCAAAAATGAAACCTTCTGCACACCAAAGAGACACTTTGATCCCTTCACAAACAAAGAATTAGCACGCAGGACCTGAAAAACTGTTCTGACCTGCTTCACATGAGACTCCCAATCATCCGAGAAGATCAAAATGTCATCCAAGTACACAATCAGGAATTTATCCAGGTACTCTCAGAAGATGTCATGCATAAAGGACTGAAACACTGATGGAGCATTGGCAAGTCCGAATGGCATCACTAGATACTCAAAATGACCCTCGGGCGTATTAAATGCAGTTTTCCATTCATCTCCTCGCCTGATACGCACCAGATTATACGCACCACGAAGATCTATCTTGGTGAACCAACTAGCCCCCTTAATCCGAGCAAACAAATCAGATAACAATGGCAAGGGGTACTGAAATTTAACCGTGATCTTATTTAGAAGGCGGTAATCTATACAAGGTCTCAGCGAACCATCCTTCTTGGCTACAAAAAAGAACCCTGCTCCTAACGGTGACGATGACGGGCGAATATGCCCCTTCTCCAGGGATTCCTTCACATAACTGCGCATAGCGGCGTGCTCAGGCACGGATAAATTAAACAGTCGACCTTTAGGGAATTTACTACCAGGAATCAAATTGATAGCACAATCACAATCCCTATGCGGAGGTAGGGCATCGGACTTGGGCTCATCAAATACATCTCGGTAATCAGACAAGAACTCTGGAACCTCAGAAGGGGTGGATGACGAAATTGACAGAAATGGAACATCACCATGTACCCCCTGACAACCCCAGCTGGACACCGACATGGATTTCCAATCTAATTCTGGATTGTTGGTTTGTAGCCATGGCAACCCCAGCACGACCACATCATGCAGATTATGCAACACCAGAAAGCGAATAACCTCCTGATGTGCAGGAGCCATGCACATGGTCAGCTGGGTCCAGTATTGAGGCTTATTCTTGGCCAAAGGCGTAGCATCAATTCCTCTCAATGGAATAGGACACTGCAAGGGCTCTAAGAGAAACCCACAACGCTTAGCATACTCCAAGTCCATCAAATTCAGGGCAGCGCCTGAATCCACAAATGCCATGACAGAATACGATGACAAAGAACAGATCAAGGTAACGGACAGAAGGAATTTTGACTGTGTAGTACCAATGGTGGCAGACCTAGCGAACCGCTTAGTGCGCTTAGGACAATCAGAGATAGCATGAGTGGAATCACCACAGTAGAAACACAGCCCATTCAGACGTCTGTGTTCTTGCCGTTCAACTCTGGTCAAAGTCCTATCGCACTGCATAGGCTCAGGTTTAAGCTCAGGTAATACCGCCAAATGGTGCACAGATTTACGCTCACGCAAGCGTCGACCGATCTGAATGGCCAAAGACATAGACTCATTCAAACCAGCAGGCATAGGAAATCCCACCATGACATCCTTAAGGGCTTCAGAGAGACCCTTTCTGAACATAGCTGCCAGCGCAGATTCATTCCATTGAGTGAGCACGGACCACTTTCTAAATTTCTGACAATATACCTCTATCTCATCCTGACCCAGACAAAGAGCCAGCAAATTTTTCTCTGTCTGATCCACTGAATTAGGTTCATCGTATAGCAATCCGAGCGCCAGGAAAAACGCATCGATATTACTCAATGCAGGATCTCCTGGCGCAAGAGAAAACGCCCAGTCCTGAGGGTCGCCGCGCAAAAAAGAAATAACAATCAAAACCTGTTGAACTGGATCACCAGAGGAGCGAGGTTTCAAGGCCAGAAATAATTTACAATTATTTTTGAAACTCAGAAACTTAGTTCTATCTCCAAAAAACAAATCAGGAATAGGAATTCTTGGTCTAACATAGATTTCTGATCAATAGTGTCTTGAATCTTTTGTACACTTGCCGAGAGCTGATCCACAAATGAAGACAGACTTCTAATGTCCATCGCTACACCTGTGTCCTGAACCACCCAAATGTCTAGGGGAAAAAAAAGGCAAAACACAGTGCAAAGAAAAAAAAATGGTCTCAGAACTTCTTTTTTCCCTCTATTGAGAATCATTAGTACTTTTGGCTTCCTGTACTGTTATGAAAGGCAATTCAGTACCACAATGGACATAGCGGTCAGAGCACATACAGTGATCTGACAATAACCCAAAATCATAGAACGAGCTCTGAGACGTGGGAACTCTGCAGACCGCAATCCCTAATCCTCTCCAAACAACACTAGAGGCAGCCGTGGATTGCGCCTAACACTGCCTATGCAACTCGGCACAGCCTGAGAAACTAACTAGCCTGAAGATAGAAAATAAGCCTACCTTGCCTCAGAGAAATACCCCAAAGGAAAAGGCAGCCCCCCACATATAATGACTGATAGTTAAGATGAAAAGACAAACGTAGAGATGAAATAGATTCAGCAAAGTGAGGCCCGACTTTCTTAACAGAGCGAGGATAGAAAAGGTAACTTTGCGGTCTAAACAAAACCCTAAAGAAAACCACGCAAAGGGGGCAAAAAGACCCTCCGTACCGAACTAACGGCACGGAGGTACACCCTTTGCGTCCCAGAGCTTCCAGCAACAAATTAGACAAGCTGGACAGAAAAAATAGCAAACAAATAGCAAAGAAGAACTTAGCTATGCAGAGCGGCAGGCCACAGGAATGATCCAGGGAAAAGCAAGTCCAACACTGGAACATTGACAGGAAGCCAGGATCAAAGCATTAGGTGGAGTTAAGTAGAGAAGCACCTAACGACCTCATCAGATCACCTGAGGGAGGAAACTCAGAAGCCGCAGTACCACTTCCCTCCACCAACAGAAGCTCACAGAGAGAATCAGCCGAAGTACCACTTGTGACCACAGGAGGGAACTCTGCCACAGAATTCACAACAGAGTAGGTGCTAACTCTGCAGGACCATTCTTACATATCTTCTCCATGAAGGTTAAGAAATGGTCGTTCATCTTTGGTATTCTACAGAAGCTGTGCCTGAGGGAGACAAAGTGTTTGTAAACCTGTTCTCTGCCGTTAGGCAAGCATTGTCTTTGAGGCTTGAAAGGTAGAGGTGCAATCCAGCTCTTAGTTTTGTCCTGCATCATTCCTTGCTCCATCATCACTAAGAACTGTCTATCGTCAACTGACATTGCTGTACGATTATCTCCTTTTGTCTTGCGGAAGACCGTACACCCAAGGTGATCTTGGTCGCAACTCTGGATGCAATCATTGTAGGCATGACTTGCTAAGATACTTGGTGCTGAAGTGCTGTGTGGCAATTCCTTTATAAAGTAGTGATTTTCACATGGTTGAAGAAGAGATGGACATCCATTTTCAAACGTACTAGTAAGCATGTTGTTAACCATTGTCATTTGTGTGCTTCTCCTAAACAGCCATCTCCTACAATGATCCTCCCAAGATCGAGTCTCAGGGCATATGAAGTGTTGTGAGAGCCATTGATATGCTGCCTAACCTTGTGGACTCATAGAATATCTCTCCCAAGGAGCAAGACCACTTGAGCCTCTGGGTCAAGGCTGGGAATCAGGCGCTCTATACACTTCAGATGAGGATGATGTGATGCCACTTCAGGCGTAGGTATCTCTGACCTATTGTCAGGAATATGGTTATATTCCAATATGGTTGGTAAGGGCAGACACATTTGGCCATCTATAGACTCGACTATGTAGCCTGTAGCTCTCCTACCAGCTGTCTCTACTATACCGGCCCAAGTTTTTAAAGAGTAGGGGGCACTGAGTCCTCTGACATTAAAGCCATCAAAGAAGGCAAACTTCGCTAATGACACATTACTCTGATCATCTAAAATCGTGTATACTTTGATGGCTTTGTAATTTTCGTCTGCCGGGTAGACACTCACAAGGGAAATTGTAGAGCAGGACTTGCCTCTTATGAGGTTTCCACAAACTTCTCTACACTTGAAGTAATTGCTGGAGTGTCGGTATTTAAGTCCTTCAGCTCCCCGCTATACTCTTGGACTTGGGGCAGAGTCTCCAATGGTGGTCCAGGGTGTAGAGCTGAGTTATGCTCTGTGCTGTCACATTCGGCACACTTTGCACTAACCTCACAGACCCTGGCAAAGTGGGAAGTTGAAGAGCAGCATTTGTAGCAAATGTGATTCTCCTTAAGGAAGGCCTTCTATTCTTCCAATGACTTTTCTCTGAAAACTCTTCACTTAAGTAAGGAATGTGGCTTCTTGTGTAAGGGACACTGTCTGCTTGGGTCCTCGGATTTGTCTTCTCCTTGACGGGAGCTGAACTCTTTGTGAACTGAACCTGTGGAGGAAATGTTAGTTTTGTGGACCTCTACCGGTCTACATGGTTTACTAACAGAGGTATTGGCAAATGACAGCATGAAATCAAAGCTAGGATCATTTCTAATTTTTGCTTGTTCTGAGACAAAATCTACAAACACATTGAATGGAGGAAATGGTACATTGTAAGTCTGTTTATACCAAGAACCATATGTAACCCAATTGTCTTGCAGGTTGTGTGGGAGTTTTTGAACTATGGGGTTTACACCTCTAGCAGTGTCAAGGTATGTCAACCCCACAAGATCTCCTTCTGCTTTTGCTACACACAACTCCATTAACAAGTCAGTTAACTCTCTGAGCTTTGAATAGTCCTTGTTTGCTATTCTAGGAAAGTCTTATATTCCTTTAAACAAGGCACTTTCTATAACTTATACAGAGCCATAACACTCATCAAGTCTATTCAAATTGTCTCTTCAGAGAGGAAGAGGACTAGAACTCTAGTGCCACCTATTGGAAGTAGCAATCCCAACAGTCAATGTTGACCCTTTAACGAGCCTTGTCACATGACTTACGATAAAAGCCATACCCGAATCTCAATTTGCAGACACTGTGTTTCGGGGTACTGCCCCTCGTCAGTGCAAAGTGGAGATCTGGTTTGGCTGAGTGAGAGGCATCTGACCGGGATCCAAGAAGTATCGTTTCTCCTTGTGGAGAATGACATGTTAAGCATGTCGAGATGAGAAGACTTAAAGCTGCAATGCACCTCTGGGAAATATGCAAATTATCTGTTCAGACAGGAAGAGGACTAGAACTCTACTGCCATCAATTGGAAGTAGCAATCCTAACAGTCAACTTCGACCCTTTTACGAGCCTTGTCACATGACTTAGGATAAAAGCCAAACCAGAATCTCAATTTGCAGACACTGTGTTTCGGGGTACTGCCCCTCATCTACGGCATGGGATATCTGGCACAATTGCTGGAAGCACATGTTAAATGCCACTGCCAGCGTTTGACAGCAGCATTGTTAATAGAGGTGGGTGGATCATGATTCCACCTGCGGCTATTCTGGACAGATGTCAGCTGTTCAAAACAGCTGAAATGTGTCAGGAAAGATGTGGGTTCACCCCCAGAGCCCACATCAAAGGGAGGGTATCCGACACTTGCAGATTTATAATAATCCTCAATCTCATTGTATGCCCCTATCCAGAAGAACCTCCAAAGAATCTTCTCCTGTGTCTTCTTGGTCCCAAAGTGTCCTGCTGGGAACATTACTATGAGCCATGACAAGCACTCAGCGCCGATAGGCCTTAGGGACCAGTAATTTCTCAACGATTTTCAAATCTTTCTTGATTACCCTGTACAAAAGTTCAATCTTCATAGCAAAGTGAGGAAAACATGTGTCAGCTCTTTTAAATTGGGAAACGCCATTGATGACGAAGGTATTCTCCCTTGCATATCTATGGGTGCCATCCTTCAATTGAGCCATACCAAACTTATCTTGTGTTTTCTCCATATCCAGTTGCTCTGAGGAATCAGTGAGAATTTTGCCTTCTATAGAGAAGACTAGAAAAAAGACATGGCAAAAAAGCCAAGAAAAATGACCAAAACAGTCCAATATGCATATAAAAGTGAAGAATACTTTATTAATACATAATAATAAGGGACAAAAAAGCCATCAGGCCAAGAGATGACATGCAATATATGAAACCAAAAATAGACAATGGTAAAAACAGCAGGTGTGCACACATGAAGACACAAAAGAGAATAGTAAAACCAAAAACACTCAGTTTGAAAAAATGTTGCAGTAATCCGCAAGTGCTAGTAAAAGATGTAAAAAACAGGGTATTTGGTTGATACGTTTTTTTGCAAAAAATGTATACTAAGCTGCTCTACCAATCTTCACGGTATACCCTTATCAGAGCAGTCCTAACTAATGTATGCAATCCCTATCTGATGTATTTAAAAACCTGATCATCTGTATATAACCTGTGTGAACAGGGTTCAGAGAGGAAAAATCCATGTGTGCATACAGGGTAGAACAGCTTTTGTGCAGATAGCCCAAGAGGAGTGGTGGAACTCCCCAGTCTTGTAGACACAAGAGAACAATTATGGAAACAGGAACACATGGGCTACTTGCACAGTGAACAAGTCTGTATGATCATGTTCACACACCACCAAGAAACCTGAAGACACAAAAGAGAATAGTGAAACCAAAAACACTCAGTTTGAAAAAATGTTGCAGTAATCCGCAAGTGCTAGTAAAAGATGTAAAAAAACAGGGTATTTGGTTGATACGTTTTTTTGCAAAAAATGTATACTAAGCTGCTCTACCAATCTTCACGGTATACCCTTATCAGAGCAGTCCTAACTAATGTATGCAATCCCTATCTGATGTATTTAAAAACCTGATCATCTGTATATAACCTGTGTGAACAGGGTTCAGAGAGGAAAAATCCATGTGTGCATACAGGGTAGAACAGCTTTTGTGCAGATAGCCCAAGAGGAGTGGTGGAACTCCCCAGTCTTGTAGACACAAGAGAACAATTATGGAAACAGGAACACATGGGCTACTTGCACAGTGAACAAGTCTGTATGATCATGTTCACACACCACCAAGAAACCTGAAGACACAAAAGAGAATAGTAAAACCAAAAACACTCAGTTTGAAAAAATGTTGCAGTAATCCGCAAGTGCTAGTAAAAGATGTAAAAAACAGGGTATTTGGTTGATACGTTTTTTTGCAAAAAATGTATACTAAGCTGCTCTACCAATCTTCACGGAATACCCTTATCAGAGCAGTCCTAACTAATGTATGCAATCCCTATCTGATGTATTTAAAAACCTGATCATCTGTATATAACCTGTGTGAACAGGGTTCAGAGAGGAAAAATCCATGTGTGCATACAGGGTAGAACAGCTTTTGTGCAGATAGCCCAAGAGGAGTGGTGGAACTCCCCAGTCTTGTAGACACAAGAGAACAATTATGGAAACAGGAACACATGGGCTACTTGCACAGTGAACAAGTCTGTATGATCATGTTCACACACCACCAAGAAACCTGAAGACACAAAAGAGAATAGTAAAACCAAAAACACTCAGTTTGAAAAAATGTTGCAGTAATCCGCAAGTGCTAGTAAAAGATGTAAAAAACAGGGTATTTGGTTGATACGTTTTTTTGCAAAAAATGTATACTAAGCTGCTCTACCAATCTTCACGGTATACCCTTATCAGAGCAGTCCTAACTAATGTATGCAATCCCTATCTGATGTATTTAAAAACCTGATCATCTGTATATAACCTGTGTGAACAGGGTTCAGAGAGGAAAAATCCATGTGTGCATACAGGGTAGAACAGCTTTTGTGCAGATAGCCCAAGAGGAGTGGTGGAACTCCCCAGTCTTGTAGACACAAGAGAACAATTATGGAAACAGGAACACATGGGCTACTTGCACAGTGAACAAGTCTGTATGATCATGTTCACACACCACCAAGAAACCTGAAGACACAAAACAGAATAGTAAAACCAAAAACACTCAGTTTGAAAAAATGTTGCAGTAATCCGCAAGTGCTAGTAAAAGATGTAAAAAACAGGGTATTTGGTTGATACGTTTTTTTGCAAAAAATGTATACTAAGCTGCTCTACCAATCTTCACGGTATACCCTTATCAGAGCAGTCCTAACTAATGTATGCAATCCCTATCTGATGTATTTAAAAACCTGATCATCTGTATATAACCTGTGTGAACAGGGTTCAGAGAGGAAAAATCCATGTGTGCATACAGGGTAGAACAGCTTTTGTGCAGATAGCCCAAGAGGAGTGGTGGAACTCCCCAGTCTTGTAGACACAAGAGAACAATTATGGAAACAGGAACACATGGGCTACTTGCACAGTGAACAAGTCTGTATGATCATGTTCACACACCACCAAGAAACCTGAAGACACAAAAGAGAATAGTAAAACCAAAAACACTCAGTTTGAAAAAATGTTGCAGTAATCCGCAAGTGCTAGTAAAAGATGTAAAAAACAGGGTATTTGGTTGATACGTTTTTTTGCAAAAAATGTATACTAAGCTGCTCTACCAATCTTCACGGTATACCCTTATCAGAGCAGTCCTAACTAATGTATGCAATCCCTATCTGATGTATTTAAAAACCTGATCATCTGTATATAACCTGTGTGAACAGGGTTCAGAGAGGAAAAATCCATGTGTGCATACAGGGTAGAACAGCTTTTGTGCAGATAGCCCAAGAGGAGTGGTGGAACTCCCCAGTCTTGTAGACACAAGAGAACAATTATGGAAACAGGAACACATGGGCTACTTGCACAGTGAACAAGTCTGTATGATCATGTTCACACACCACCAAGAAACCTGAAGACACAAAAGAGAATAGTAAAACCAAAAACACTCAGTTTGAAAAAATGTTGCAGTAATCCGCAAGTGCTAGTAAAAGATGTAAAAAACAGGGTATTTGGTTGATACGTTTTTTGCAAAAAATGTATACTAAGCTGCTCTACCAATCTTCACGGTATACCCTTATCAGAGCAGTCCTAACTAATGTATGCAATCCCTATCTGATGTATTTAAAAACCTGATCATCTGTATATAACCTGTGTGAACAGGGTTCAGAGAGGAAAAATCCATGTGTGCATACAGGGTAGAACAGCTTTTGTGCAGATAGCCCAAGAGGAGTGGTGGAACTCCCCAGTCTTGTAGACACAAGAGAACAATTATGGAAACAGGAACACATGGGCTACTTGCACAGTGAACAAGTCTGTATGATCATGTTCACACACCACCAAGAAACCTGAAGACACAAAAGAGAATAGTAAAACCAAAAACACTCAGTTTGAAAAAATGTTGCAGTAATCCGCAAGTGCTAGTAAAAGATGTAAAAAACAGGGTATTTGGTTGATACGTTTTTTTGCAAAAAATGTATACTAAGCTGCTCTACCAATCTTCACGGTATACCCTTATCAGAGCAGTCCTAACTAATGTATGCAATCCCTATCTGATGTATTTAAAAACCTGATCATCTGTATATAACCTGTGTGAACAGGGTTCAGAGAGGAAAAATCCATGTGTGCATACAGGGTAGAACAGCTTTTGTGCAGATAGCCCAAGAGGAGTGGTGGAACTCCCCAGTCTTGTAGACACAAGAGAACAATTATGGAAACAGGAACACATGGGCTACTTGCACAGTGAACAAGTCTGTAGGATCATGTTCACACACCACCAAGAAACCTGAAGACACAAAAGAGAATAGTGAAACCAAAAACACTCAGTTTGAAAAAATGTTGCAGTAATCCGCAAGTGCTAGTAAAAGATGTAAAAAACAGGGTATTTGGTTGATACGTTTTTAAATACATCAGATAGGGATTGCATACATTAGTTAGGACTGCTCTGATAAGGGTATACCGTGAAGATTGGTAGAGCAGCTTAGTATACATTTTTTGCAAAAAAACGTATCCACCAAATACCATGTTTTTTACATCTTTTACTAGCACTTGCGGATTACTGCAACATTTTTTCAAACTGAGTGTTTTTGGTTTTACTATTCTCTTTTGTGTCTTCAGGTTTCTTGGTGGTGTGTGAACATGATCATACAGACTTGTTCACTGTGCAAGTAGCCCATGTGTTCCTGTTTTCATAATTGTTCTCTTGTGTCTACAAGACTGGGGAGTTCCACCACTCCTCTTGGGCTATCTGCACAAAAGCTGTTCTACCCTGTATGCACACATGGATTTTTCCTCTCTGAACCCTGTTCACACAGGTTATATACAGATGATCAGGTTTTTAAATACATCAGATAGGGATTGCATACATTAGTTAGGACTGCTCTGATAAGGGTATACCGTGAAGATTGGTAGAGCAGCTTAGTATACATTTTTTGCAAAAAAACGTATCAACCAAATACCCTGTTTTTTACATCTTTTACTAGCACTTGCGGATTACTGCAACATTTTTTCAAACTGAGTGTTTTTGGTTTTACTATTCTCTTTTGTGTCTTCAGGTTTCTTGGTGGTGTGTGAACATGATCATACAGACTTGTTCACTGTGCAAGTAGCCCATGTGTTCCTGTTTCCATAATTGTTCTCTTGTGTCTACAAGACTGGGGAGTTCCACCACTCCTCTTGGGGTATCTGCACAAAAGCTGTTCTGCCCTGTATGCACACATGGATTTTTCCTCTCTGAACCCTGTTCACACAGGTTATATACAGATGATCAGGTTTTTAAATACATCAGATAGGGATTGCATACATTAGTTAGGACTGCTCTGATAAGGGTATACCGTGAAGATTGGTAGAGCAGCTTAGTATACATTTTTTGCAAAAAAACGTATCAACCAAATACCCTGTTTTTTACATCTTTTACTAGCACTTGCGGATTACTGCAACATTTTTTCAAACTGAGTGTTTTTGGTTTTACTATTCTCTTTTGTGTCTTCAGGTTTCTTGGTGGTGTGTGAACATGATCATACAGACTTGTTCACTGTGCAAGTAGCCCATGTGTTCCTGTTTCCATAATTGTTCTCTTGTGTCTACAAGACTGGGGAGTTCCACCACTCCTCTTTGGCTATCTGCACAAAAGCTGTTCTACCCTGTATGCACACATGGATTTTTCCTCTCTGAACCCTGTTCACACAGGTTATATACAGATGATCAGGTTTTTAAATACATCAGATAGGGATTGCATACATTAGTTAGGACTGCTCTGATAAGGGTATACCGTGAAGATTGGTAGAGCAGCTTAGTATACATTTTTTGCAAAAAAACGTATCAACCAAATACCCTGTTTTTTACATCTTTTACTAGCACTTGCGGATTACTGCAACATTTTTTCAAACTGAGTGTTTTTGGTTTTACTATTCTCTTTTGTGTCTTCAGGTTTCTTGGTGGTGTGTGAACATGATCATACAGACTTGTTCACTGTGCAAGTAGCCCATGTGTTCCTGTTTCCATAATTGTTCTCTTGTGTCTACAAGACTGGGGAGTTCCACCACTCCTCTTGGGCTATCTGCACAAAAGCTGTTCTACCCTGTATGCACACATGGATTTTTCCTCTCTGAACCCTGTTCACACAGGTTATATACAGATGATCAGGTTTTTAAATACATCAGATAGGGATTGCATACATTAGTTAGGACTGCTCTGATAAGGGTATACCGTGAAGATTGGTAGAGCAGCTTAGTATACTGATCTATAGTATGTAATGTAAATCATATCTTGATATTGCAGACTAATTCCGTTTTTGGTTTAGGCCACGTTATTGGTATACGATCCATAGGAGACCTAGTTTCTTTGCCTCAAGGGATAATAATATTCTTTTTGCTCAAATAAACTTTCCTTTTGTTGTTTTTTCATGAGTTGCAGAAAACATAATAGTGGTGCCTTATTTAGGTATCTTAAACTCTTGACTTATGGCATTAAGTTTATTGTCTTGGAATGTTAGAGGCCTTGGTAGCCCTAAGAAAGATAATTCTGCTTTCTTTCATATTACAAAGGCTAATCCTCAAATTATTTACTTAAAAGAAACCCACCTAAAGCCTTCAACTCTTAAGTTTCTTAAAGTACCATAGATACAATTGTAAGCACACTATTTTGGTCCATAAGTCAGTCAAATGGGAACCGAGAGAGGTGAGGTCATACAGGAGGTTCCAGATTGATGTTTTATTTTTATACAAGCCTATGTTGAGAACCAAGGGCTTGTTTTTCTCAGTCGATATCTTCCCCTTCCTCAGTCCCCTGCTGCCTCAATAAATCTTCTATATGAATCAGCAAAATTTGCAGCATCTTTTCTACAGGCTATTTTTCTATGTATGGTTGACTTTAACCTGGTATTTAAAGCAAGGAAAAATAAGCTGACAGCACGTCAGTCCCAGGATGCACATTCCAAGTCCAATGACCCAATCGGACATCAAGTGATACAAACAATAGAAAGGAACAGCATCCAGTCCAGGTGATGAAGAAGAAAAAAGCCTTTATTCCACCATGATACAACGTTTCAACCACAATTGGTCTTTATCAAGTATACACAAAGCATAAAATGGCATCCTTACTTAGTGTGGTGGCACATGCACACCAATCACAAACACGGTACTGCACAATTTACATCATTACAAAAAACATATACAAAATCGCAAAATACACAATAATATATACATTAACAAATGCAATATAAATATCATATCAATTTAAGAAAAAACTTCAATAACCTAGAAATATGTTTGCACAGAATCTGCCCCATAAATAATTACAAACAAATCATATTATGGCATCACAGTTATTATAACTACTGCACTCCAATCCAATCTTCTGACCCATGATGGATGCATACACAGAAACCTCTGACCAATAGGTGCACATATAAGCATAGGCGCTCCATAAATCAGCTTCATTAAATAATCGCAAGTACTCACACTACCGCCGTGAACCCGGAACATGCCATCATTAGCTGCTTCACCGCCAGCTAACAAGCACAGCTTGCATCAGTGCACCAGATCAGTGACCCGGGAGTACGATCATGTGACCAAGTCACATGACCACATCCACAGGTCCTCGACACAGTGCACGCGCTCACAAGGCTGACAGCTGAATACAGAGGAGCAGATGTTGTCTAGCCATAACCATGGAAACAGTGATACACTCAGAGTGGAGAAAAATTAACTGTTTAGTAATCAAACTAGCTGAATTAGTAACTTAAGAGCTTAAGAGCTAGACTTTGAAGATGGTGAGCAGCAATGATGCCATAGTCAGCACAAATATCCCGCTTCTGTGCTTAATTAAACAGTCACTGCTCATAATTAAACTTGAAGCTTTGCAGGTAGACAAGGTGGGGATGGAGTAAAGGTACCGTCACACTGAACGATATCGCTAGCGATCCGTGATGTTGCAGCGTCCTGGCTAGCGATATCGTTCAGTTTGACAGGCAGCAGCGATCTGGATCCTGCTGTGCCATCGTTGGTCGGAGCAGAAAGTCCAGAACTTTATTTTGTCGCTGGACTCCCGCAGACATCGCTGAATCGGTGTGTGTGACGCCGATTCAGTGATGTCTTCACTGGTAACCAGGGTAAACATTGGGTTACTAAGCACAGGGCCGCGCTTAGTAACCCGATGTTTACCATGGTTACCAGCGTAAACGTAAAAAATAACAAACACTACATACTTACCTTCCGCTGTCTGTCTTCCGGCGCTGTGCTTCTCTGCACTGTGAGCGCTGGCCAGCCAGAAAGCAGAGCACAGCGGTGACGTCACCGCTGTGCTTTCCGGCTGGCGCTCACAGTCAGTGTAGAGAAGCACAGCGCAAGGGGGACAGACACAGGAAGGTAAGTATGTAGTGTTTGGTTTTTTTACGTTTACGATTGTAACCAGGGTAAACATCGGGTTACTAAGCGCGGCCCTGCGCTTAGTAACCCGATGTTTACCCTGGTTATCAGGGGACCGGCATCGTTGGTCGCTGGAGAGCTGTCTGTGTGACAGCTCTCCAGCGACCAAACAGTGACGCTGCAGCGATCGGGATTGTTGTCTGGATCGCTGCAGCGTCGCTAAAAGTGACGGTACCTTAAGACATGACACAAAGATTGTAGCAAGCCCAGCCTTATCTCATCTGCTCAGCTTGGATTGGGTAACAATGAAGAGGTGGATGCTGAGGAGGAGGAAGAGGAGGAACAGAAGATGCATACTAGCTCAACAGAAACTAGTAGCCACATAACCTTCGTCCCATCTTTCCTACATGAATAGGTGAGTATGGAAATAAGGAGGGGGAGAGGGAGGAGGAGATGGAGAGTCGTCATCATTGTGGAGGCAGGGAAGTGTTGGCTATATGGAGCTTGGCACATATGGTCAACTTTATGTATTGCTGCCTATCCTGTGACCCTCGCGTTACAGTCATCTTGGCCAAAAAAGAGTACTGGTTGTTCACCCTGCTAGATCCATGCTACAAGGAGAACTCAGAAAGGAAGTAGCGATAAAATGGCACCAGAATGTGTCCCACAATTTCTGCTGCATGTAGAAATACCCCATATGTGGTTGCACAGTACTATTTTGCCATATGGTGTGACTCAGGAAGGAAAGAGTGCTATTTGCCTCCCGTAATGCAGATTTTCCTAGACTAGTTTGTTGATTCCATATAAAGAGCCCTTAACTTCTAGAAAAGCAGAATCCCCCCTCAAGTGACCCCATTTTGGAAATTATAACTCTTTGGGAATTTATCTACAGATGTAGTGTCGATTTTGACTCGATGGATGTTTTCCAGAGCAGGCAGCAGTGGATGTTGCGGAGTGAAAATTGTAAACTGCCATTATAATGACCAGTATGTTATGCCCAGCTCAACCTTCTTTAGGCCCACACCTGTGAATTAGGTGGGCTCTCCTCACTATAGAAGTGTTCAACATTTGGGAGCTAAATGTGGTTTAGGCACACTGGGGCTCAGTAGGGAGGGGGGGGGGCATTTGAATTTGGGAGCGGAGAGTTTGCTGAATTTCTTTTGGCGAGTGAGGAGCCATTTCGTTTTTCCAGAGCCTCTGTGCTACTAGTAATGTGGAAGCCCCCTACATTTCTATTAACAGATGACAGAGCTGAGTGGGGACTTGCTTCTTATGTGGATTTAATCGAAGCTTTTATTTGGAACATTTAACATAATGTTTGGGATCACAGTTATCCGGCACTCTACTCTGACCAATTACTTTGAGGTTTCCATCTAACTCTCCAAGTGATGTGATTCGGATGAAACTCCCAAAGGATCCGCTCATTATAATGAGGCAGCATAGTTACTTTAGACTCCGTATGGCCTCTGTTCCACGGTGTCCTTTTTTCAGAAGTGCACAAAACTGTGGCCGACGGCACTTTCATGCAATCCTAACAAGACGGAAACCACTGGATCACAGGTCCTATGGCGCCAACAGTGCCTCCATCGGCCTCATTATAGCGAATCTTCCTTCAGAGGTTCTGTCTGAATCACATGTCAGAGATTTACATGGAAACCCCGGGGCAAGACTTTTGTACCAGCGAATTTGCGACCGGAGGTTCTCTCTTCATCCAGAGTGGGTGGACATTTTGGGACAAAGAGGACATCTGAGCTTTTGGCGAGGACGTACTGGTGGCCGCATATGGCCCGTGACGTCGGGGACTATATTTGGGCGTGTGTCTCCTGCGCCCAGAATCTGTCTCCGTGACAACGGCCTGCTGGGTTACTTTACCCCATGCTGGTGGCAGACAGGCCCTGGGAGATGGTCAGGATGGACTTCGTGGTGGGCTTACCCAAGTCTCGTAGCTGCACCATTATCTAGGTAGTCACCGATCATTTTTCTAAGATGGTGCATTTGGTGCCGCTTCCACCGTTACCTACTGCATGGGCCTTGGCGAAACCGGAGCCACAGTTCTCAGGCTCTCAGAAGGGACAATATGCAGAGGCTCCTCCTCCTAAGATGACATTACGGAGCGGGAGAGAGCATCGGCACGAATGTTCTTCTCCCCAGAGAGAAAATGGAGATTGAAATGGAACCGGGAGAACAACAGGGACCATTTAGCCTGGCGAGAATTCAGCCCTTGGGCCGTCTGTATATATACCAAGTTCTTGTGGTCAGTGAACACTTGGAAGGGAAAGAGAGCTCCCTCCAAGAGGTGTCACCACTCTGAAAAAGCCAACTTCATGGCTATCAACTCTCTGTCCCCGATGGAATAATTCCTCTCCGCTGGTGTGAAGGTCTTGGAGAAGAAGAAGCAAGGATGCTTCCGACCTTGAGCATCCTTTTGGAAAAGGACAGCTCCAGCACCAACAGATGAGGCATCCACCTCCATTACAAATGGCTTATCTACATCGGGGCGATGTAGGATGGGAGCGCCAGCGAAGTGTGACTTAATCGAGAGAAAGGCCTTGGAGACCTCCTCTGACCACAACTTGGGATTTGCTCCCTTCTTGGTGGGGGCAACCAAGGGAGCTACAAAAGTGGAGAAGTGTGGGATGAACTGATGATAGTAGTTAATGAACCCCATAAAGCGCTGCACCGCTTTAAGTGAATGGCGTTCCTGCCAGTCCATCACAGCCTGTAGCTTGGCAGGATCCATAGCCAAACCCTGGGCAGGGATGATACAACCAAGGAAAGGCAAGGACTCCTGCTCAAACACACACTTCTCCAACTTGGCGTAGAGGGAGTTTGCCCGTAAGAGGTCGAAGACTTTGCGAACATCTCTCCGATGGGAGTCAATATCTGGAGAGTAGATGAGAATATCATCCAGATAGACTACGACCGAGGTGGTGAGCATATCCCGGAAAATGTCATTCACAAAGTCTTGAAAAACGACTGGAGCATTACAGAGTCCGAAGGGCATCACCAGATATTCATAGTGCCCATCCCTGGTGTTAAAAGCCGTCTTCCATTCGTCCCCCTCACGGATGCGAATCAGGTTGTAAGCACCCCGCAGATCTAATTTTGTAAATACCCTTGCTCCCTGTAGCCTATCAAAAAGCTCAGATATCCGGGGTAATGGGTACTTGTTCTTAATGGTGATGGCCTTAAGACCCCTGTAGTCTATGCATGGAGGTAAGTCTCCAGTCTTCTTCTGTACAAAGAAGAACCCAGCCCCTGCAGGTAACACTGACTTCCTAATGAATCCTCTTGCGAGATTCTCTTGGATGTACTGAGACATTGCCTCCGTCTCCGGGAGAGATAACAGATAGACTCGACCCCGGGGAGGCTCAGCACCAGGCAAGAGGTCAATAGAACAGTCATATGGGTGGTGAGGTGGAAGGTTCTCCGCAGCCCTTTTGGAGAACACATCTGCATAGGGCCAATAGTGCTTGGGGAGAGAGGAAAGATCTGTGGCTACCTGTGTTGTAGCAACCTGAACGCACTCCCTCTGACATCTACCCTCGCAGGATTTAGTCAATCCCAAAATTCTCCCTGAGGACCACTCTATATGAGGAGAATGATCGCGTAGCCATGGTATCCCCAACAGGACCTCATCAATTCCCTCAGGAATGACTAATAGGGAGATAATCTCCTGATGTGATGGAGACACAGAAAGCGTGATAGAAATGGTTTGGTGGGTAATCTGTGAGGGTAGTGTCGACCCATTTACCACTCAAACGGTTACTGGCTTGGCGAGCATCCCCAGGGGTATTGGTTTACGCTGGGCGAAAGCAGATGACATAAAATTACCCTCCGCCCCAGAGTCCACGCATAGCTCTACCATAAGAGTGGATGGGCCGATGGTAATTTTCCCCTTGAAGGACAACTTTGATGCAAATGTCGCCGTGTCTAGTGTACCTCCACCAACTGCCACTAGACGCTGACGTTTCCCCGACCGCTGAGGACACTTTGAGGCAAGATGTCCTGACTGCCAGCAAACATGACATACCTTATGTGCACAAACGGACTGGAACTTGGATCCCACTCGTGTCACCTCTGTGGCCTCATGTGACTCGGACGTCTGGACTGGAGATTCCAAAGGTCTGGTGAAGGTGGGAGCCAGCCGAAACCTCTGTCTACACTGGGCTCGCTCCAACCTTCGCTCGTGAAAACGAAGGTCTATGCGAGTTGATACAGCTATGAGCTCCTCCAGTGTGGCGGGAATCTCCCTAGTAGCCAAAGCGTCCTTCACATGGTCAGCCAGCCCCCTCCAAAATACGGGAATGAGGGTTTTATCTGGCCATTCCAACTCAGACGCTAAAGTCCGGAAGTGAACAGCAAAATGGCTGACCATGGTTGAACCCTGTGTCAAACCAGCAGTTGGAGCGCTGTATCATGTGTGACTTGAGGTCCTAAAAAGACCTGTTTCAGAGTGTCCAGAACCGAGGAACACTCCGCACTAGGGTTGAGCGAAACGGGTCGGCCATTTTCAGAAGTCGCCGACTTTTGGCAAAGTCGGGTTTCATGAAACCCGACCCGACCCCTGTGTGGGGTCGGCCAAGAAGTCGGCGATCTTCTTAATCTGGAATCGGAATTCCGATACCGATTCCCGATATGTTTAAGATATCGGGAATTGGTATCGGAATTCAGATTTAAGTGTAAAATAAATAATAAAAATAAAAAATATTGCTATTCTCACCCTCGGACGCGCCCTGGTTGTAACCGGGAGCTTCCTTCCTAAGAATCAGCGCTTGAAGGACCATTCGATGACGTCACGGCTTCTGATTGGTTGCGTGATGCCCATGTGACCGCTCACGCGACCAATCAGAAGCCGTGACGTCATCGAAAGGTCCTTCAAGCGCTGATTCTTAGGAAGGAAGGCTGCGGGTTACAACCAGGGCGCGTCCGAGGGTGAGTATATTCCTAATAGGTATATACTCACCCTCGGACGCGCCCTGGTTGTGACCCGCAGCCTTCCTTCCTAAGAATCAGCGCTTGAAGGACCTTTCGATGACGTCACGGCTTCTGATTGGTCGCGTGATGCCCATGTGACCGCTCACGCGACCAATAACAAGCCGCGACGTCATCGAAAGGTCCTACAAGCGCTGATTCTTAGGAAGGAAGGCTCCCGGTTACAACCAGGGCGCGTCCGAGGGTGAGTATAGCAATATTTTTTTTTTTTATTCTTTATTTTACACATTAATATGGATCGCAGGGCCTGAAGGAGAGTTTCCTCTCCTTCAGACCCTGGGAACCATTAGAAACCCAATGCACTGCATTGGGTTTCGTGTTTCGGCCGACCCCGACCCCGACTTTTCTATAGGATCGGCCGATTTCACTCGACCCGACTTTTGAAAAAGTTGGGTTTCGTGAAATCCGACCCGATCCTATAAAAACAAAAGTCGCTCAACCCTACTCCGCACCACATGATCGTTGTGCTCCCACAGCGGCGTAGCCCACTCCAATGCTCTGTCCGACAAGACAGAGATTATGAATCCCACCTTTGCCCGCTCAGTGGGAAAACGTGCAGGCAGGAGCTCGAGGTGTATACCACACTGGCTCACGAAACCCCTACAGGACTTACTGTACCCTGAGTATCTTTCAGGCAAAGGGAGGTGAGATAGGGTCGGAACAGAGGTGGCAGTGGATAAAGCTGCTGCAGCCACGCTAGCAGCCTGAACAGCTATTGCGGTAACATCCACCGCCGAGGTTGCATGCTCAAGAGACGCCAACCGGCCCTCCAGCAGCTGGATGTACCCCTGCAATCGCTGTTCAGCCGCCATTACTTAGCCAGATCCTGGCGCTAGTATACTGTTAGGGTTGGCGGAACGCACCGAATATATTTATTAGATGGGATTGGTGCGTTCACAACCCGGGATCCACCGTGCAGGAAGGAACCTGCTGCAAAGAAAATGGTGGCACTATATGGCGGTATGAACCAGCTCTGTTAGCTTCACAGAGCAGCCGAGAAAGCAAAGCTCTGTGCCCTGTTAGACTTTCACAGAGACACGAGCTAACTACCCAAATGAGAGCAGTCAGTGGTCATGCATGCACACAAAACTCCTCGCCGGAGGTGCCAGCATTCTAGGGGCTTATTTCAGCTGGGTCCCTGAATACACAAAAACACAATCTCCTCGCCGGAGGTGCCAGCATTCTAGGGGCTTATTTCAGCCGGGTCCCTGAACACATACAAACGCATGACCACATTGGCGCAAAGCACATAACTTAGGAAGATACTAGCGCATGGCTGTGCGGCCATGCGAGCCTTAAATAGTTGCAGCATGTACAGGGCCTTCAAAGAAGGACCAATGGAGTTGCTGCAGTACCTGAGCATGTGACCCTAAATCTCCAGTGAGAGATCTTGCCCTGGGCATGCTCAGTGTGTGCAAAGCAGGACTTAGTCCCAGAAAAGCCTGCTCGCCGCAGATCAGTGCAGGGTACAATAGCAGAGCCTGGAGAGGCAGTAGTAACACTTTGCACAGTATCAGTCCCAGCGAGACGCTGGGAGCGACGTCTTCGCTGGGCAGGCTGCACTGCAGCCGATGCAGAATGGGAGACCGCAGTAGATTCCCCCTGTGCAGCTGCGGGAACTCGACTCCTAACATTACCCCACTCCTAGGGCCCCCCTCCTTGAGCCTTGTTATGCTCAAAAGCTGCAATGAGCAGCGGAGCCCGAATGTGCTCCACAGGTTCCAAGGTTCTGTCCTCTGGGCCGTGACCCTTCCAGTCCACCAGATAAAAATTTTTGCCACATACCACCTTGCACCCTACAATAGCATTCACCTCAAACTCATCCGTGGATGAACCCGACGTCCCGGCAGATGACTCGGAAAACCGGGACAAATGGACGGGCTTTAAGAGAGAGACGTGGAAGGTGTCGTGATACCAAAGCGGGGAGGAATGGCTAAACGGTAGACCACAGGGTTGACCTGTTCCAGAACCTTGAACGGGCCAATGTAGCGAGGCGCAAACTTAGTGGACTCAACTCGCAGCCTGATGTTACGGGCGGAGAGCCACACTAAGTCGCCAGGAGCAAAGGTAGGAGCGGGGCGCTGGTGTGTATCAGCAAAAACCCTCATTCACTCTTTGGAGGCCCGGATGGCATCCTGTGTGCGGTCCCAAATGTCACATGCCTCCACCGCCCTGTCTGCCACCCTAGAATCAGTGGATGACACAGGCATGGGCACAGGGACACGTGGATGGTGGCCATAATTAAGGAGAAAAGAAGTCTGCCCAGTGGAGTTGGCTACGGCATTGTTCAAGGCAAATTCCGCCAAAGGTAGCAAAGATGCCCAGTCATCCTGCCTAGCAGAGACAAAATGTCGCAAGTATGTCACCAGAGTCTGGTTGGTCCTCTCTACCAACCCATTCGTCTTGGGATGATATGCAGAGGAGAGATTCAACTCTATGCTGAGTTAACGGCAGAGCTCTCTCCAAAACCAAGACGCGAACTGGGGACCCCGGTCACTGACAATTTTATCAGGCATTCCATGTACACGGAAAATATGCTTTATGAATAACGCCGCCAAGGCCCGTGCAGAAGGTAACCGTGGAAGTGGCACCAAGTGCACCATCTTAGAGAAATGATCGGTGACAACCCAGATAACGGTGCAGCTACGAGACTTTGGTAAGCCCACCATGAAGTCCATCCCAACCATCTCCCAGGACCTGTCTGCTACCGGCAGGGGGTAAAGCAACCCAGCAGGCTGTTGCTGAGGAGACCGATTCTGGGCGCAGGAAACGCACATCCGAATATAGTCCCCGACGTAACGGGCCATATGCAGCCACCAGTACGTCCTCGCCAAAAGCTCAGATGTCCTTTTGGTCCCAAAATGCCCACCCACTCTGGACGAGTGAGCCCAAGCGAGAACCTCCAGTCACAAATTCGCTGGCACGAAAGTCTTGCCCGGGGGCACGGACTCTAGTGAAACCAGAGCCGCAGTTCTTAGACTCTCAGAAGGGACAATTAGCCATTGCTACTCCTCCTCCGATGACACTACGGAGCGGGAGAGAGCGTCGGCACGAATGTTCTTCTCCCCAGAGAGAAAATGAAGAGTAAAATGAAACCGGGAGTAGAACAGGGACCATCTAGCCTGGCGAGAATTCAGCCGCTGGGCCGTCTGTAGATATACCAAGTTCTTGTGGTCAGTGAATACCTGGAAGGGAAAGAGAGCTCCCTCCAAGAGGTGTCTCCACTCTGAGAAATCCAACTTCATGGCTATCAACTCCCTGTCCCCGATGGAATAATTCCTCTCCGCTGGTGTGAAGGTCTTGGAGAAGAAGAAGCAAGGATGCTTCTGACCTTGAGCATCCTTTTGGAAAAGGACTGCTCCAGCACCAACGAATGAGGCATCCACCTCCATGATAAATGGCTTATCTACATCGGGGCAATGTAGAATGGGAGTGCTAGCGAAGTGTGACTTAATCGAGAGAAAGGCCTTGGAGACATCCTCCGACCACAACTTGGGATTTGCTCCCTTCTTGGTGAGGGCAACCAAGGGAGCTACCAAAGTTGAGAAGTGTGGAATGAACTGGCGATAGAAATTAATGAACCCCATAAAGCCCTGCACCGCTTTAAGTGAATGGGGTTCCTGCCAGTCCATCACAGCCTGTAGCTTGGCAGGATCCATAGCCAAACCCTGGGCAGAGATGATATAACCAAGGAAAGGCAAGGACTCCTGCTCAAACACACACTTCTCCAACTTGGCATAGAGGGAGTTTGCCTGTAAGAGGTCGAAGACTTTGCGAACATCTCTCCGATGGGAGTCAATATCTGGAGAGTAGATGAGAATATCATCCAGATAGACTACGACCGAGGTGGTGAGCATATCCCGGAAGATGTCATTCACAAAGTCTTGGAAAACGGCCGGGGCATTACAGAGCCCGAAGGGCATCACCAGATATTCATAGTGCCCTTCCCTGGTGTTAAAAGCCGTCTTCCATTCGTCCCCCTCACGGATGTGAATAAGGTTGTAAGCACACCGCAGATTTAATTTAGTAAATACCCTTGCTCCCCATAGCCTATCATAAAGCTCAGATATCAGGGCTAGTGGGTACTTGTTCTTAACGTTGATGGCCTTAAGACCCCTGTAGTCTATGCATGGACGTAAGTCTCCACTCTTCTTCTGCATGAAGAAGAACCCAGCCCCTGCAGGTGACACTGACTTGCTAATGAATCCTCTTGCCAGATTCTATTGGATGTACTGAGACATTGCCTCCGTCTCTGGGAGAGATAACGGATAGACTCGAACCCGGGGAGGCTCAGCACCAGGCAAGAGGTCAATAGGACAGTCATAGGGGCGGTGAAGCAAAAGGGTCTCCGCAGCCCTTTTGGAGAACACGTCCGCATAGGGCCAATAGTGCTTGGGGAGAGAGGAAAGATCTGCTGGTACCTCTGTTGTAGCAACCTGAACGCACTTCCTCTGACATCTACCCTCACAGGATTTACTCCATCCCAAAATTCTCCCTGAGGACCACTCTATATGAGGAGAATGATAGCGTAGCCATGGTATCCCCAACAGGACCTCATCAATTCCCTCAGGAATGACTAATAGAGAGATAATCTCCTGATGCAATGGAGACACAGAAAGAGTTAAAGGAATGGTTTGGTGTGTAATCTGTGAGGGTAGTGTCGACCCATTTACCACTCGAACGGTTACTGGTTTGGCGAGCATGACCAGGGGTATTGCGTGTCGCTGGGCAAAAGCAATGACATAAAATTACCCTCCGCCCCAGAGTCCATGCATAGCTCTACCATAAGAGTGGATGGGCCTATGGTAATTGTCCCCTTGAAGGACAACTTAAAGGCAAACATCTCCTTGTCTATTTATAATGACCACGGACAAGATAGAGATCCAGAATTCACATCAGGACTACAAGATACCAGGTACTTTCAGCTGCGACACTTCTAATGTGGTGTACCTAATTATTTGTACTAAATGTCCAACTGGGGGTCTCTATGTGGGGGAGACAGGGCAAAAGCTTAGAACAAGAATGAATTCTCACCGCCACACAATAAGAGAGAAAAGAATGGATCTACCTGTGGCAATACATTTTTTCTCCCAAATCATAACATTTTGGACATGAAATTACTTGTGTTAAAAGGTAGCTTCAAATCTAAGAGAGACAGAAGAGCATGGGAATATAAACTGATGACGACCTTCCTCCTTAGTGGAGGAATGAATGTGTCGCATGAATTTATGTCTTTTTACATCAACTAAGGAACTTGCCCCTCAGACTATGAGGGGTCATCACAACAGAACCAGACCCCAAACAGAGGACAATAAAACATTCCTTATCTAAGAACTGGTCCAATATTTATGGACATAACTGTTTATCACTCATGGTAAGTCTGCTTCATGTCACCTGTCTTATCCATGTTTTGTTTCTTCTGTGCTATGTTGTGCATAAATATGTGATTCTTCAGAATATCTTTTAGGCCATGTTCACACGTTCCTGATTTCCCTGCTGTTTTTTCTGCACTAAAAACCGCAGCTCTTGGCAGAAAACGCAGGTGCGTTTTTTGGTGCGTTTTTGGTGCGTTTTTTGATGCGTTTTTTGATGCAGTTTTTAGTGCGTTTTTTATGCAGTTTTCTCTGCAAAGTCTGTGTGTTTTCTAGGAAGTTTTTTTAGGGTTAAAATGGCTGAAAATACCCTAACCTAACCCCTAACCCTAACCCTACCCCTACCCCAAACCCTAACCCTACCCCTAACCCTAACCCTACCCCTACCCCTACCCCTAACCCTAACCCTAACCCTACCCCTAACCCTACCCCTAACACTACCCCTAACCCTACCCCTAACCCTACCCCTAACCCTACCCCTAACCCTAACCCTAGTTCTAACTGTAGTGGGGGAAAAAAAAAATCTTTATTTTATTATTGTTACTACCTATGGGGGTGATAAAGGGGGGGGTCATTTACTTTTTTTTTATTTTGATCACTGTGAGGTTATCACAGTGATCAAAATGTGCCTGGAACGAATCTGCCGGCGCATGCGCCCGCCATTTTGGAAGATGGCGGCGCCCAGGGAGAAGACGGACAGACGGACACCGGGAGGCCCGGTAAGTATAAGGGGGGGAGATGAGGGCACGGGGGGGCGTCGGAGCACGGGGGGGTGGCATCAGAGTATGGGGGGGTGGGATTGGGGCACGGGGGGACAGCCACACTCCGCCAACGCACTTCCTGCTGCAGCGGTTCTGCATCACAAACCGCAGAAAACCCGCAGATATTTTTTTCGTCTGCGGGTTTTACTGCGGGTTTGACCTCACAATGGAGGTCAATGAGTGCAGAACCGCTGCAGTTCCGCACAAAGAAGTGACATGGTCCTTCGTTTTTACCGCAGCTATTCAGCGCGTCTTTTTTAGTGAATTTCCGCATCATGTGCACAGCGGTTCCTGTTTTCCATAGGGTACATTGTACTGTACCCTGCATGGGAAACAGCTGCGGACCCGCAGCGGCAAAATCGCGGCGGTTCCGCAGTAAAACCGCACTGTGTGAACATGGCCTTAGTCTTTGCCTGATGAAGAGACATGTGTAGTCTCAAAAGCTTGCAATTTGTTACCATCTTTTCAGTTAGCTATTAAAAGGTATCAACCACTCACGACTAGGGTTGAGCGAAACGGGTTGTTCATTTTCAAAAGTCGCCGACTTTTGGCAAAGTCGGGTTTCATGAAACCCGATCCGACCCCTGTGCGGGGTCGGCCATGCGGTACGCGACTTTCGCGCCAAAGTCGCGTTTCAATGACGCAAAAAGCGCCATTTCTGCGCCATTTCTCAGCCAATGAAGGTAAACGCAGAGTGTGGGCAGCGTGATGACATAGGTCCTGGTCCCCACCATCTTAGAGAAGGGCATTGCAGTGATTGGCTTGCTGTCCGCGGCGTCACAGGGGCTATAAAGGGGCGTTCCCGCCGACCGCCATGTTACTGCTGCTGATCTGAGCTTAGGGAGAGGTTGCTGCCGCTTCGTCAGAAGCAGGGATAGCGTTAGGCAGGGTCCATTAACCACCAAACCGCTTGTGCTGTAGCGATTTCCACTGCCCAACACCACCTTCGGTGTGCAGGGATAGTGGAAGCTACATTTTTTTTTTTCCTCAGCGCTGTAGCTCATTGGGCTGCCCTAGAAGGCTCCCTGATAGCTGCATTGCTGTGTGTACGCCGCTGTGCAAACCAACTGCTTTTTTCAAAGCACAAATCCTCTTGTTCCTTCCTTTCTGCACAGCTATCTTGTTTGTTTGTCCACACTTTTTATTTAATTTGTGCATCAGTCCACTCCTTATTGCTGCCTGCCATACCTGGCTGAGATTACTGCAGGGAGATAGTAATTGAAGGACAGTTCCTTTTTTTTTTTTTTTTTTTTTTTTTGTGGGAGATTAAGATTGGCATTTCTGCTAGAGTGCCATCCCTGTCTGTGTCATCTCTCACTCAGTGGGCCATAGAAAGCCTATTTATTTTTTTGCTTGATTTGGGTTCTAAAATCTACCTGAAAAAATCACTACATCAATCAGTGGGAGAAAAATATTGGCCTCAGGGCTTGTGTGCCACTCCTTACTCCTGTGTGTGCCATCTCTCACTCAGTGGGCCATAGAAAGCCTATTTATTGTTTTGCTTGATTTGGGTTCCAAAATCTACCTGAAAAAATCACAACATCAATCAGTGGGAGAAAAATATTGGCCTCAGGGCTTGTGTGCCACTCCTGACTCCTGTGTGTGCCATCTCTCACTCAGTGGGCCATAGAAAGCCTATTAATTTTTTTGCTTGATTTGGGTTCTAAATTCTACCTGAAAAAATCAATAAATCAATCAGTGGGAGATTAATATTGGCCTTTGGGCTTGTGTGCTAGTCCTAAGCGTGCCATCTCTCTCTCTCAGATAGTGGGCCATAGAAAGCCTATTTATTATTTTTTTTATTGGGTTTATAAATTTTCCCTGGAAAAAAAAAAAAGTGGGAGATTAATATTGGCCTCTGGGCTTGTGTGCCAGTCCTGAGCGTGCCATCTCTCTCACAAATAGTGGGCCATAGAAAGCCTATTTATTTTTTGGGTTGATTTGGGTTCTAAATTCTACCTGAAAAAATCAATAAATCAATCAGTGGGAGATTAATATTGGCCTTTGGGCTTGTGTGCCAGTCCTAAGCGTGCCATCTCTCTCTCTCAGATAGTGGGCCATAGAAAGCCTATTTATTATTTTTTTTATTGGGTTTATAAATTTTCCCTGGAAAAAAAAAAAAAAAGTGGGAGATTAATATTGGCCTCTGGGCTTGTGTGCCAGTCCTGTGCGTGCCATCTCTCTCACAAATAGTGGGCCATAGAAAGCCTATTTATTTTTTGGGTTGATTTGGGTTCTAAATTCTACCTGAAAAAATCAATAAATCAATCAGTGGGAGATAAATATTGGCCTCTGGGCTTGTGTGCCACTCCTGACTCCTGTGTGCGTCATCTCTCACTCAGTGGGCCCTACAAAGCCTATTTTTTGTTTTATTTGTTTTCTAAATTCTCCCTGAAAAAAATCATTTTATTTTATTTGGTTTCTAAATTATTCCTGAAAAAATCATTTTTTTTGTATTTTTTTTTCTAAAGTCTCCCTGAAAAAAAAAAAAAAAAATCAAATCAGTGGGAGATTAATATTGCCCTTTCTGCTTGTGTGCCAGTCTTGACTCCTGGGTGTGCCATCTCTCTTTCTCTCTCTCCAATTGTGGGCCATAGAAAGCCTATTTATTTTTTTGCTTGATTTGGGTTCCAAAATCTACCTGAAAAAAATCACTAAATCAATCAGTGGGAGATAAATATTGGCCTCTGGGCTTGTGTGCCACTCCTGACTCCTGTGTGCGTCATCTCTCACTCAGTGGGCCCTAGAAAGCCTATTTTTTGTTTTATTTGTTTTCTAAATTCTCCCTGAAAAAATCATTTTATTTTATTTGGTTTCTAAATTATTCCTGAAAAAATCATTTTTTTTGTATTTTTTTTTCTAAAGTCTCCCTGAAAAAAAAAAAAATAATCAAATCAGTGGGAGATTAATATTGCCCTTTCTGCTTGTGTGCCAGTCTTGACTCCTGGGTGTGCCATCTCTCTCTCTCCAATTGTGGGCCATAGAAAGCCTATTAATTTTTTTGCTTGATTTGGGTTCCAAAATCTACCTGAAAAAATCACTAAATCAATCAGTGGGAGATAAATATTGGCCTCTGGGCTTGTGTGCCACTCCTGACTCCTGTGTGCGTCCGATCTCACTCAGTGGGCCCTACAAAGCCTATTTTTTTTTATTTGTTTTCTAAATTCTCCCTGAAACAATCATTTTATTTTATTTTGTTTCTAAATTCTTCCTGAAAAATTCATTTTTTTGTATTTTTTTTTTCTAAAGTCTCCCTGAAGGAAAAAAAAAAAATCAAATCAGTGGGAGATTAATATTGCCCTTTCTGCTTGTGTGCCAGTCTTGACTCCTGGGTGTGCCATCTCTCTCTCTCTCTCCAATTGTGGGCCATAGAAAGCCTATTTATTTTTTTGCTTGATTTGGGTTCCAAAATCTACCTGAAAAGATCACTAAATCAATCAGTGGGAGATAAATATTGGCCTCTGGGCTTGTGTGCCACTCCTGACTCCTGTGTGCGTCCTCTCTCACTCAGTGGGCCCTACAAAGCCTATTTTTTTTTTATTTGTTTTCTAAATTCTCCCTGAAACAATCATTTTATTTTATTTTGTTTCTAAATTCTTCCTGAAAAATTCATTTTTTTGTATTTTTTTTTTCTAAAGTCTCCCTGAAGAAAAAAAAAAAAAATCAAATCAGTGGGAGATTAATATTGCCCTTTCTGCTTGTGTGCCAGTCTTGACTCCTGGGTGTGCCATCTCTCTCTCTCTCTCCAATTGTGGGCCATAGAAAGCCTATTTATTTTTTTGCTTGATTTGGGTTCCAAAATCTACCTGAAAAAATCACTAAATCAATCAGTGGGAGATAAATATTGGCCTCTGGGCTTGTGTGCCACTCCTGACTCCTGTGTGCGTCCTCTCTCACTCAGTGGGCCATAGAAAGCCTATTTTTTTTTAATTTGTTTTCTAAATTCTCCCTGAAACAACCATTTCATTTTATTTGGTTTATAAATTCTTCCTTAAAAAATCATTTTTTTTTATTATTTTTTTTTTTCTTAAGTCTCCCTGTTAAAAAAAAAAAAACAAATCAGTGGGAGATTAATATTTACATTTGCGCTTCAGTGACAGTCCTGCGTGTGTGGCATCTCTCTCATTTGTTGCCACCAACAACAGAGTGTGTAACATTGTGCCTGATTTTCGTTGTGGTCTCACCCACCTGTAAAGGGGTAGCTAAATCATACTGAAGTTATAGCTCACCATGTAAGTTGTGTGACAGCAACAAATACCGTTAGTTTGGTAACGTTTTTAAAAAAATGAGGAAGTCTGGTGGAAGAGGTCGTGGCCGGGGGCGTTCATTGTCAGCTGGTAATGAGGGTAGTGGTAGTGGTGGAGCATCAGGTGGTCGTGGGAAAAAAAATATTGCACCTAAGTCTGGAGCTGTGGAGCCAGGTTCGTCGTCTGGCTACACAAGGCCTCGAACGCTCCCTTTTCTGGGAGTAGGAAAACCGCTTTTAAAGCCGGAGCAGCAAGAGCAAGTTTTGGCTTATCTTGCTGACTCAGCCTCTAGCTCTTTTGCCTCCTCTCGTGAAACTGGTAAAAGTAAAAGCAGCGCGTCGTTAGTGGATGTTCACGGTCAGGGACAAGTCGCTTCCTTGTCCTCTTCAGCAAAAACAACAACAGAGAAGAATGCAGCAGGCGACACAACGGGTTACTCCATGGAGCTCTTTACACATTCCGTCCCTGGCTTAGAAAGTGAAGCAGTTAATAGTCCATGCCCATTACAAGTTGAATCTGACATGGAGTGCACTGATGCACAGCCACAGCCAGACTACTATGCTGGTCCTTTGACTCAGACCACAACATTGCCCTCGCAGGGTGCTGATCAAGAATCAGACCCTGATGAGACTATGTTGCCCCATCACGAACGCTATACCACCGACCGACACGGTGACACAGACGAAGTTGCACACGAGCTACAAGAAGAGGTAATAGATGACCCAGTTCTTGACCCCGATTGGCAGCCATTGGGGGAACAGGGTGCAGGCGGCAGCAGTTCTGAAGCGGAGGAGGAGGGGCCGCAGCAGGCATCAACATCGCAACAGGTTCCATCTGCCGGGCCCGTATCTTGCCCAAAACGCGTGGCAAAGTCAAAACCTGTTGGAGGACAGCGTGGCCATCCGGTTAAAGCTCAGTCTGCAATGCCTGAAAAGGTATCCGATGCTAGAAAGAGTGCAGTCTGGCATTTTTTTAAACAACATCCAATTGATCAGCGCAAAGTCATCTGTCAAAAATGTTCAACTACCTTAAGCAGAGGGCAGACTCTGAAAAGTCTCAATACAAGTTGCATGCATAGACATTTAACCACCATGCATTTGCAAGCTTGGACTAACTACCAAACGTCCCTTAAGGTTTTAGCACCCTCGGCCAATGAAGCTAGTCATCAACGCAACATCCCTTCCGGCAGTGTAGGGCCACCATTTTCTGCACCACCTGCAGTATCTGTGCAGGTTTCTTTGCCAGGCCAAAGCAGTCAGGGTCAGGGAATCACCAGTTTCGTAGTAGGAAACACTGCATCTAGGGCACCGGCGGCAACAATACCATCTCCCACCGTCTCTCAGTCTGCCATGTCCACCGGCACCCCCGCTAGTTCCACGATCTCCAGCTCTCCAGTCCAGCTCACCCTACATGAGACTATGGTTAGAAAAAGGAAGTACTTAGCCTCGCATCCGCGTACACAGGGTTTGAACGCCCACATAGCTAGACTAATCTCGTTAGAGATGATGCCCTACCGGTTAGTTGAAAGCGAAGCTTTCAAAGCCCTGATGGACTACGCTGTACCACGCTACGAGCTACCCAGTCGACACTTTTTTTCCAGAAAAGCCATCCCAGCCCTCCACCAGCATGCTAAAGAGCGCATCGTCCATGCACTCAGGCAATCTGTGAGCACAAAGGTGCACCTGACAACAGATGCATGGACCAGTAGGCATGGCCAGGGACGTTACGTGTCCATCACGGCACACTGGGTAAATGTGGTGGATGCAGGGTCCACAGGGGACAGCAAGTTTGGGACAGTTCTGCCTAGCCCACGGTCTAGGAAACAGTTGGCTGTAGCCGTTCACACCCCTTCCTCCTCCTCCTCGTCCTCCTGCAGAAGCGAGACCTCATCCACAGACCGCAGTCGCACAACCACTCCATCCGCAGCTGCCACTGTTGCACACCAGGTCTCCCATTATGGGGCAGCTACTGGCAAACGTCAGCAGGCTGTATTGGCTATGAAGTGTTTGGGCGACAACAGACACACCGCTGAAGTTCTGTCCGAGTTCTTGCAGAAAGAAACGCAGTCGTGGCTGGGCACTGTAGATCTTGAGGCAGGCAAGGTAGTGAGTGATAACGGAAGGAATTTCATGGCTGCCATCTCCCTTTCCCAACTGAAACACATTCATTGCCTGGCTCACACCTTAAACCTGGTGGTGCAGTGCTTCCTGAAAAGTTATCCGGGGTTATCCAACCTGCTCCTCAAAGTGCGTGGACTTTGCTCACATATCCGCCGTTCGCCCGTACACTCCAGCCGTATGCAGACCTATCAGCGTTCTTTGAACCTTCCCCAGCATCGCCCAATCATAGACGTTGCAACAAGGTGGAACTCAACACTGCACATGCTTCAGAGACTGTGTGAACAGAGGCGGGCTGTTATGTTTTTGTGGGAGGATACACATACACGGGCAGGCAGTAGGATGGCAGACATGGAGTTGTCAGGTGTGCAGTGGTCGAAGATTCAAGACATGTGTCAAGTCCTTCAGTGTTTTGAGGAATGCACACGGCTGGTTAGTGCAGACAACGCCATAATAAGCATGAGCATCCCCCTAATGCGTCTGCTGATGCAAAGTTTGACGCACATAAAGGATCAGGCGTCTGCAGCTGAGGAAGAGGAAAGCCTTGATGACAGTCAGCCATTGTCTGGCCAGGGCAGTGTACAGGACGAGGTAGCGGGCGAACAGGAGGAGGAGGACGAGGAGGATGATGGGGATGATTATATTTTTAATGAGTAAGCTTTTCCGGGGCCAGTGGAAATTGTTGGCGCGGCAAGGCCGGGTTCTGGTTTTTGGAGGGACACAAGTGACGTGGATTTGCCTGAAACTGCCCCTCAACCAAGTACAACCACAGATTTGAGAACTGGAACTTTGGGCCACATGGCGGATTATGCCTTACGTATCCTCAAAAGGGACACACGCATAACAAAAATGATGAACGATGACGATTACTGGTTGGCCTGCCTCCTTGATCCTCGCTATAAAGGCAAATTGCAAAATATAATGCCACATGAGAACTTGGAACTAATATTAGCAACCAAACAATCAACTCTTATTGACCGTTTGCTTCTGGCATTCCCTGCACACAGTGCCCGTGATCGTTCTAACACGAGCTGCAGGGGCCAGCAGACCAGAGGTGTTAGAGGGGCAGAAATCAGAAGTGGCGTTGGCCAGAGGGGTTTTCTGACCAGGTTGTGGAGTGATTTTGCTATGACCGCAGACAGGACAGGTACTGCAGCATCAATTCAAAGTGACAGGAGACAACATTTGTCCAGTATGGTTACTAACTATTTTTCATCCCTTATCGACGTTCTCCCTCAACCGTCATTCCCATTTGATTACTGAGCATCCAAATTAGACACCTGGCCAGAATTGGCAGAATATGCATTGCAGGAGCTTGCTTGCCCGGCAGCTAGTGTCCTATCAGAAAGAGTATTCAGTGCTGCAGGTTCAATACTAACAGAAAAAAGGACTCGTCTGGCTACCCAAAATGTAGATGATCTAACCTTCATTAAAATGAACCACAACTGGATTTCGAAATCTTTTGCCCCACCTTGCCCGGCTGACACCTAGCTTTCCTATGTAAAGGTCTTGCCTGTGGACTATTCTGAACGACTTTTCCAATCTCGTAATTTGCAGCACCTGATTGTCCAGCATCCGACATGTTAACACCTCCCTAAATGGCCAAAGTCCCCACACGGGGCCGTGGTATCGCCACTTGGCGCCAGCACCCGTGAGAGTAGTTTGTCTGAAGAGGTGGGTGTGCCCGCTTTTGGTCGACGGCACTGCCACTAGGTCCCTCATAGTACAATAAAGTGTCTGGCGGTGGTGGTGCGCACCCAACGTCAGACACACCGTTGTAATATGAGGGGCCCTGGGCCTGTACCGCCGGCCACAAGACAGTCCCCCCCTCCAGGTCAAACAGTGCTCTACCACTTGCAAAATTTTCTCTCACAGCTCCACCAATGTTTAGTCTATGCGCTGACATCCTTCAATGCCTGGCACTGTCAATACCATTGTATTGACATTTTTCTTATGTTAGGCCTTCGAAGCCTGTCTGCGGTCACTCCTTCCACTAGGCCTCCACTGACCTGTCTACTGCTGCCCGTGTTCCCCTGGAACCAATTTTAAATTGCCTACAGCCAGCCCAATTTATTATGTTAGGGCTTCGAAGCCTGTCTGCGGTCCCTCCTTCCACTAGGCCTCCACTGACCTGTCTACTGCTGTCCGTGTTCCCCTGGAACCAATTGTAAATTGCCTACATCCCAATTTTTGTTATGTTAGGCCTTCGAAGCCTGTCTGCGGCCCGTTCTTTCCACTACTACTACACTGACCAGGCCACTGGTGCCCGTGTTCCCCTGGAACCAATTTTAAATTGCCTACAGCCAGCCCAATTTATTATGTTAGGCCTTCAAAGCCTGTCTGCGGTCCCTCCTTCCACTAGGCCTCCACTGACCTGTCTACTGCTGCCCGTGTACCCCTTGAACCAACATCAGAAAATATAAAAATAAGTATTTTGCTTATAAAAAAGAAAATACTGGAGAGATATCAAATGCAGACATTTTAACATTAAAAACAAACACATACAACAAAAATCTGGTACAGTACTAAAAATGGCCACCAGCTACAATAACTTTCTCCTGCAAGTAGTTAACTGAAAGTTTTTTTCAATTTAAAACACAGATATGGCATCCACCGAGTGTTGTCCTGTCGCGTCTTCTTTATATTATTGCCAAGAAGATGCAAAACAATGAAAATAATAAAATCATTATTTACCAAAAAAATAGAGTAAGTCAAAACCACATTGCAAATAAACATTCATTACAAATAAAGAAGCAGGGCGCGTCCGAGGGTGAGTATATACCTAATAAGAATATAATCACCCTCGGACGCGCCCTGCTTCTTTCCGACAGCCTTCCTTCCTAAGAATCAGCCCTTCCGTGGTGTAGAGAGAGGGTGTGTTACACTCCAAGGTGTTCCCCAGGTTGCCTTTCCTGAGCTTCGATCTTCATGCTCTCGTTTAGTAGTTGTCGGAAAGTAGGCTGCATTAGGCCTACAAATTCGGTATGGGGTGGAGAGAGATGGTGTGTTACACTCCAAGGTGTTCCCCAGGTTTCCTTGCCATTGCTTCAGTCTTCCGACTCTCGTTTAGTAGTTGTAGAAAACTACACTGCATTAGGCCTACAAATTGGGTATCGGGTGGAGAGAGATGGTGTGTTACACTCCAAGGTGTTCCCCAGGTTTCCTTGCCATTGCTTCGGTCTTCCGACTCTCGTTTAGTAGTTGTAGAAAACTACACTGCATTAGGCCTACAAAATGGGTATCGGGTGGAGAGAGATGGTGTGTTACACTCCAAGGTGTTCCCCAGGTTTCCTTGCCATTGCTTCGGTCTTCCGACTCTCATTTAGTAGTTGTAGAAAACTACACTGCATTAGGCCTACAAATTGGGTATCGGGTGGAGAGAGATGGTGTGTTACACTCCAAGGTGTTCCCCAGGTTTCCTTGCCATTGCTTCGGTCTTCCGACTCTCGTTTAGTAGTTGTAGAAAACTACACTGCATTAGGCCTACAAAATGGGTATCGGGTGGAGAGAGATGGTGTGTTACACTCCAAGGTGTTCCCCAGGTTTCCTTGCCATTGCTTCGGTCTTCCGACTGTCGTTTAGTAGTTGTAGAAAACTACACTGCATTAGGCCTACAAATTGGGTATCGGGTGGAGAGAGATGGTGTGTTACACTCCAAGGTGTTCCCCAGGTTTCCTTGCCATTGCTTCGGTCTTCCGACTCTCGTTTAGTAGTTGTAGAAAACTACACTGCACTAGGCCTACAAAATGGGTATCGGGTGGAGAGAGATGGTGTGTTACACTCCAAGGTGTTCCCCAGGTTTCCTTGCCATTGCTTCGGTCTTCCGACTCTCGTTCAGTAGTTGTAGAAAACTACACTGCATTAAGCCTACAAAATGGGTATCGGGTGGAGAGAGATGGTGTGTTACACTCCAAGGTGTTCTCCAGGTTGCCTTTCCAGAGCTTCGATCTTAATGCTCTCGTTTAGTAGTTGTTGGAAACTACGCTGCATTAGGCCTCCAAATTGGCTATGGGGTGGAGAGAGATGGTGTGTTACACTCCAAGGTGTTTTCCAGGTTTCCTCGCCATTGCTTCGATCTTCCGACTCTCGTTTAGTAGTTGTAGAAAACTACACTGCATTAGGCCTACAAAATGGGTATCGGGTGGAGAGAGATGGTGTGTTACACTCCAAGGTGTTCCCCAGGTTTCCTTGCCATTGCTTCGGTCTTCCGACTCTCGTTTAGTATTTGTAGAAAACTACACTGCATTAGGCCTACAAAATGGGTATGGGGTGGAAAGAGATGGTGTGTTCCACTCCAAGGTGTTCTCCAGGTTGCCTTTCCTGAGCTTCTATCTTCAGGCTCTCGTTAAATTGTGGTTAAATGGAACAACTGCATTTGGCGTACTAGTTGGTTTGGGGCCTACTAACAGTGTCTGCCGCTCCTTGCTGTTCTCCTGGTTTCCTGTCCTGAAATTCCGTTTTCAGGCGCTCGTTAAGTAGTTGTTAATGTTAGACTGCATTTGGCCTACTAGTTGGGTTGGGGCCTACTATCGGTGTCTGCCACTCCTTGCTGTTCTCCTCCACTGAACAAAGCTGTGCCGCCTGTTTACTACGGTTGCCAATTTTGAACTGCATTTCGACTACTTACTGATTTGGGCCTACTCTCTGTGTCAGCCTCTCATTCCAGTTGTCCTCCACTGCAATGCCCCCTGGTTATTCCTGTGTTACCAATTTTGAACTGCATTTAGCCAACTTTATTCTTTGGGCCTATATCTGTGTTTCCTGCCCATTGCCCAGCCAGTGATAGATGAGTCTGCTGGTACATTGACCCATAACGCAACATTCCCCGTGCACGCTACACAACAACATTGTGACCCTGCTGAAAGTCAGGTTGCTCTTCCCGCATACCATACCACCTTACACGGGGACAAAGAGGAAGGTGCAGATGAAAGTGCAGGTTCCTTCATCAGGTGGGGGGAGGAATACTAGTTGGCGACGTCACTGGCACAGGGCCTCTCATAGTACGCAAAAGTGTTGCTGCCGGTGGGAGGCGCCCCCGCCGTGCAAACACACCGCTGTACTTTGAGGGGCCCTGTGCCAGTGCCAATGCCAACGAGTGGGCCCCCCCTGCTTGCTCAGGTTCACAGCACTTGCAAAGTTGAAATACTTACCTCTCCCTGCTCCACTGCCGTGACGTGGTCCAGATTTCCTGGGCCCACTATTTACTTGAACCAGCCCTACCCACCACAACTTTAGTCAAATGACCCCCAATTTCAAATGCCTTCCAATTATTATAAGGTAAATTACGCTTTACAAGCTTCATTAAGAAGAATGGATGGTTTTGACATTAAAATGGGCACTCTAGGTGTTTTCCTGGCCCCCACTCACTGCCGACTATGCTGCCCCATTGACTTGCATTGGGTTTCGTGTTTCGGTCGATCCCGACTTTACGTCATAATCGGCCAATTTCACTCGACCCGACTTTTGAGATAGTCGGGTTTCGCGAAACCCGGCTCGACTCTAAAAAGGTCAAGGTCGCTCAACTCTACTCACGACTCTCAATTCTAAATATTTTTCTAACATTTTTCAAAGCAGTGACCTGTTACTCAGAAATGGATCCAGGGATCTTCCCCATGATGTTTCCATGTCATTTGTGCACTGTTCCCTTTGATTTCTGCAATTTATAGTCACTTTATAGTCCCCTTGGGGGCTCAGGATAAAAATGCATCCCATAGACTTACATTGGGCTCGTTGCTCGGGTTGAGTACCCGAACATTCCAATATGCTCGACCCGAGCAACAAGAACCCAAGTATTTTTGTGCTCGCCCATCACTACATAGCACAGCTAGTCAGGTGGGACTATCAAAGCCCTTATAAAATCAGAAGCTGAAATTGCAGAAGCCATTTTATTTAGAGATATTCGAGACTTTATTTTATTCGGTGAATTTGGAGCGAGAACATCACAGCACATAGCTTACCGTAATCGTAGATTGAGAAAGCCATAAACACTAAAGAAATTAGATTTTTAACCAGTCAGATCTTTTTTGGTTTTGGATTTCTTCATTTTCTGGGGTTTAAACTGTGGGTCTTTTGCTGTCTCTGGACGAATGTGATTTATTTGTAGTTGAAACAGACATATTTTTCTCTACATTTTTCACTTGTCATAGTTTATTGTATTTGGCCATATAGACTCACACAGAGCATAATTTAGAAATAAAAATGACATGCACAAGTACAATGTAATGTGTGCATAGTTTCAGTTGCCATTTGGCACAGGATTAAAGGAAAATATTTGGCCAGATAGTTTTAAACTTAGAATGGAAATTACATGTAACAAACCAATTAAATAAAAAAATATTTAACTTGCATAAAGATTGGCATTTAGTAATCATTGCATTAACAATAAAGAGATTTCTGCAAGTGTCCATTACTGCCACATAGTTCATTTTTGGTTCAAGTGTTGTCATTACATTCATCCACTGGAGATTGAGAGAATATTTTGTCTTACCATTTCAATACGTGACATTTAAGTAGTCTGAAAGTTCAGCTTGTTTCTGTATAAATTGAGACTACGGTTTTTATCAAGGGGGTATAGTGGTCGGAGTGTGAAGAAGGCATATACCATTGTGCTAAATACTCCAACCGTAATAACTTACTATACAATAAAACCATTAAAAAATCTAATAGTATGGTAAGATTTGTTACCTCCTATAACCCCCAACATGAGAAGTTACATACAGCTATTAGGAATGCCTGGTCCATCTTGAAGGCTGATTCAATTATTGCAAAATTCTTCCCAGATAATCCTCCAATTGTATTTAGACGTGCTAGAAACCTTCGTGATCAATTAACACGTAGTCATTATATTGGTCAGGTTGTGCTTACATTTCTGGATGCGTTGCGACCGGGGGGTGGATGTGTGCCGTGCGGTCGATGTGTCGGGTGGATGTGTGCCGTGCGGTCTGTGTGTCGCCTGCCCCAATATTGATAGATGTCCCTCTTTTTCTACCTCTGATGCAACGAAACAATTTACTATTAGACAACGTATCTCTTGTGTTTCCCAATACGTGATATATTACGCTACATGCCCGTGTGGTCTAATCTATATTGGGTTGAGCACGCGGCAACTCAAGGTCCGTGTTCGGGAACATGTATTGGGGATACAGGCGGCTGCCTCCTGCACGGACATATCCACCCTCAAAACCTTGCCGTGTCACTTCAGAGAATTCCATCATTGTGATGATGCACTACTGAGAGTACGTGGAATTGATCTACTGCATATCAACATTAGAGGAGGTAACCTCTCTAAACGTCTAGCGCAGTTGGAGTCTACGTGGATTTGGACGTTGCGGACAATCCATCCTAATGGATTAAACGAGAAAATTTTGTTTGCTCCTTTCTTGGGATCTTCTACGCTGGGCATCACGGTGGAATTTATTGTTGGCATGTATATTGCTTTTACTCATATTTTATTTATTCTTTTTATTTAGGTAGGTGTATGATATGCGCTGATGACATTGGACTATAGAAGATATATCGGAATATTGCAGTGTTGTTGAGATACATCTACCAGCTTCGCCGGTTGTTGCTTTTGTTTTTTTTCATATTCTGTATGTTTATTTGTTTTATCTTGCATTAGTTGTGGGTAGCTTAGTATCTGGGTTACTAAGTTAATATTTGCTCTGGGTACTGTGTCTGTATGTGATTGTGTATGTATATTTGTATCTATATGGTTTGACCATACATGCGTATCCTTCTCCCTATATTGCTTGTATATTGTATCGTTGTCTGTATACTATATTTTGTTACTGTAATCACCCCCTGTTGTGGGATATACATTTTTGATATTTATTGAATATTTTTACAATGCATATATACACATCTTATAGATATAGAGAGAAAAAAAGTGATGCATGGCACTGCTACTAAATATTTCTAATACCACCACAGAAATTCCAAGCTGTTGTGCCTATATGCCTGCTGCTGGACACTTGGGTACACGCCTGTCAGTCCATGATAATCCAAAACAAAGAAAAAAATGGAGTGCACTCACCGGTCCAAAATGCAAACAGTCCTTTAATCAAAACATGTGCAGGTACACTGGGAGATCTATGTATTGACCTGTGATGTTTACACATGTTTATGTATTTTGCATATCACTTGTCATGTACACTTTGTGAATTTGCACGTAACATTGTTTGTTTTGTCTATGTATCGATAAGGTAGTCATTATATGGCATTTGTTTGTATGGCTAATATTCCCGTTCTAGTAGTTAGGTATATTGTTATACTGTATTTTTATCCTCTACGTTGCCCACTTCTTTGCCCATAATGTCAATGGTGGTTGTATGCTCATTGTTGCGCAGGCACCCTCCTGTGGTCTGTTGGTGCCGGCATCTCCGCTGCCACGTGATGCTGGATCACGTGGGGCCCACGTGTTTCCTCCTCCGGATGGCAGCGGTGGTGCCGTGGTTGGCAGTACCTGCGGGCGGCGCGCCACGCAACAACAGTGGGTTCCGTCTTGGCTGTATAAATAGATGCCTTACGGCATCTGTTCTCCACGCTACCTGAGGAAGGAGCCATTCTGTGCTCCAAAACGCTCGTCGGGGTGGGCTCTGGGTCCCTCACCGCTGCACACACCAGGTACTATTCGGTTATTCTAGTGTACTGTTTTGGTAATGGCTAGTTCTTAGTGACTCTACTTATATCTGCATACTTATTTTACCATACTTATGGTTTGTCAGCCAAATTATACTATTTTACGGTATGTCTATGCGGTGTGTGGTACCTTTTAGCCCTATGTATGTTACTTGTACTGCCACATAGTGCTCCACTGTCCCCATCATCACCACTATACCTGTTTCCATGTATTTGGTTGTTATTATGAAATTAATAAAAGTGATATTTTATGGGATCTATTGACTGCGCTTTTGTGGTGTTTAGGATATCTGGTTTGCAATTGTCCCTATTTGGTCCTAGCATGCACACATGGGATATTTATTTCTGCATCTTATCTGATGTATTTTAATTTTTCTCTATGTGTGTAAAATGTATGCTACAACTTTATTACTTGTTTCTGTATAAGCCTGTAGGTGCAGTATGGATACTGACAAACCAGACTCAGCAAAGTATATCAGATGGCATGATTGACGGACCAATCATTTGCTTTATCTTGCACCCTATAACCATGGTAGTAATTATATATATACTGTAGATACAGTATATGTTATATGAAAAAACCACAGAAGAAAAACAGTCATATAGTCAAAATTGATAAATGTGCAAAAAAGCTTTATTAACAAAACAACAGGTAAAGGAGCACAGCAGGTAAGGGGATTCTTTGTGCCAAAATTCAACATACACAGCGGGACAGGTAGAAACACGTGGGCCATGTAGTATACACTACCACTTTCAGTACAAAAGCTATGAGCAATCATTAGTCATGTTGAAGTGTAAGTATAATAGTCTAACAACATGAACACTTCTGGTATGGTATTCAATGCAAGTGCAACATACCAAAGACAAGATGTCAGACCACACGTGAAGCCCATGTCCACCCCAATGCGCGTTTCAGATAGTTTCTTCCTCAAGGGGCGTGTCCACACATAGTGGATGACGATTATATAGTTATAAGGCTGGAATTGGCAGTGCGTCACTGACATGGTCGCCATGATGACCGGACACCTGCTCACCTGGCAGGCGGCGTGGAAGCACATGGGGCCCCATGTCATCCAACGCCATCCGCACAGCGATACCAGGAATGGGAACTGACGCTACCGGGCATGAGCAGAATGTAGATAGCGGCCATTTTTATGAAGGGCACATCATGGCAAACAAAAGGAGAACCACTATGAAACAATAAAACGTACGTATACCAGCACATGGGTCAAAAAAAGAGAGCGAATCAATTGAGGATGCGTTTCCTAGCCCGAGGATATAGTGGTAGGTCCATAAAAAAGGCATGCCAAAGAGCAAAACATGCTTCTTGCCATGGCCTTCTATATAAGAGCTATTCGGGTGACGCGTGCAACAGATATTAAGTGCAACAGTATAAAGTGCTTGGCAGTTAGACAATGGCAGTTGGACAGGGCAGGAGACAGGTAAGGTACATAAGTTTTACAAACAATCATGCTTCTTGGTCAGTCGTACTACATTATACATTCATCATATCAATCTGCTTCTTATTTGTTTTTACTTCTGCTCTCTCACAACTCGCCCGCCCTTCAACACATTCGGTGCACTCTCTCCATATCCATCCCTCCCTTCTCCCCTCTCCCATGTATAACTCTGAGGATCTACTGACATTTCTTTCCCACTCCAATCTATCCAATACCTCCATGCAGCACTCAAAATGCTCATTCAAATCATCCCACCACCTGCTCTTTGTGATTTTTCTCCTTTTACTAGTTGCAGGCGACATCTCCCAAAACCCTGGGCCTCCCTCCACTAGCATACATTACTCTCCTCCAGCTACATATAGAAACCCTGCTAATCTTATTAACATTCAGTGCATGCTTCCTCCTATTGCTTTCCACTGTGCTGTCTGGAATGCACAGTCTGTGTGTAACAAACTAACTTACATTCACGATTTCTTCTCTAATTCCCTTAACCTTCTGGCTATTAGAGAAACCTGGATCCAGCATTCAGACACCACCGCCGCTGCCGCTCTCTTGTTTGGTGGGCTGAAATTTTCACATACCGCCAGAGCTGAGAACAGACAGGGTGGAGGTGTTGGTTTGCTTCTTTCATCACAATGTGCTTTCCAGGTCATCCCCCCGGTTCCCTCACTTACACTTCCTTCCTTTGAAGTCCATGCCATTGACTCTTTAAGCCCTTCTCCTTGCGAGTGGCGGTTGTTTTTCACTCTCCAGGCTCCTCCCGCCAGTTTCTAGACCACTTTGCCACCTGGCTTACTCACTTGCTATCCTGTGTCATCCCCGCCCTCATCATGGGAGACTTTAACATCGCCATCAATGATCCCCTCTCCCAATCTGTCTCTCATCTTCTTTCTCTAACTTCTTCATTCGGCCTCTCACAGTTTACTAATTCTCCTACGCATGAGGACGGGAACACTCTGGACCTGGTTTTCTTCCGTCCCGGCTCACTGCACGACTTTACTAACTCCCCTCTCCTGCTCCCCAACCACAACCTTCTTTTCTTCTATGTCAAGAATTGTCTCCTCACCTGGGACACCCCCACTTACCACACTTATCGAAATACACGTGCCATTAATGCCCAGCAGCTTATGGACAACCTCCACACATCTTTAGCCCCAATCTCCTCCCTCTCCTTTCCAGACTTAGCATTGTCACACTTCAATAATACACTGAAGAATGCCGTACTTGAAGCAGCACCTTCTACATGCAGAAAGACCCGACACAGACAACGGCAGCCCTGGCACACTATGCAAATGCTTTCTTCAGCATTGCTCAAGGTGTGCGGAGCGGCAGTGGAGAAAATCTCTCTTAGCAGAAGACTTCATCCACTATAAGTTTATGCTCAAAACCCATAACTCTGCCCTTCATCTGGCCAAACAATCCTACTTCACCACACTCATCACCTCACTATTAAACAACCCAAAATGACTTTTTGAAACCTTAAACTCCCTCCTGAAACCTAAAGTACAGTGATCACCTCACTATTAACTAACCCAAAATGACTTTTTGAAACCTTAAACTCCCTCCTGAAATCTAAAGTACAGGCCCCCATCACCAACCTCAGCGGTGAGGATCTGGCCACTTATTTCCTAGAAAAAAATCAACCACATCCATCAGGATATCTCAAACCAATTTCCTCAGTGCCTGGATCCCCTGCCCTGCTGCACCTCAAGCTCACTACACATCTTTGAGCCTGTTTGAGAAGAAGTTTCCAAGCTCCTCACGTCTGCTAGGCCTACAACCTGCACCAGTGACCCCATTCCTTCACATCTCCTGCAGTCTCTCTCACCAGTGATCACCGCTCACCTGACTAAAATATTTAACCTCTCTCTTTCTTCAGGTATCTTTCCCTCCTCATTTAAACATGCCATCATAACCCCTTTACTTAAAAAGCCATCCCTGGGCCCGACCTGCACTGCTAACTACAAACCTGTCTCTAACCTTTCCTTCATCTCTAAACTCCTGGAACGCTTGGTCCACTCCCGTCTAATCCGCTACCTCTCAGATACATCTCTCGACCCCTTACAATCTGGTTTCCGCTCTTTACACTCCACTGAAACTGCCCTCACTAAAGTCTCTAATGATCTAATAACAGCTAAATCCAAAGGTCATTTTTCCCTGCTGATTCTCCTGGCTCTCTGCAGCATCGACACTGTGGATCATCAGCTCTTCCTCTCTATGATCCGCTCTATAGGCCTCAAGGACACAGCCCTCTCCTGGTTCTCATCCTACCTCTCTGACCGCTCCTTCACTGTATCTTTTGCCGGCTCCTATTCCTTTCCTCGTCCCCTTACTATCAGGGTTCCGCAGGGCTCAGTCCTAAGCCCCCTATCTTCTCTCTATACACTGCCCCTATTTGACAAACAATCATTTGGGTTTGGGTTCCAGTACAATCTCTATGCTGATGACACCCAATTATACACTTCTTCCCCTGACATCACCCCTACCCTAATTCAAAATACCAAGGATTGTCTGTCTGCTGTCTCTAACATCATGTCCTCCCTCTATCTGAAACTACTGTAAATCTCTCCAAAACGGAACTTCTTGTGTTTCTCCCTTCTACTAACCTCACTCTACCCAACATTGAAATTACCCTGGAAAGTTCAACCATAATTCCCAAGCAGCATGCCCGCTGTCTTGGGGTCACATTTGATACCAAACTTTCTTTTACTCCCTATATCCGATCACTCGCTCGCTCTTGTCACCTGCATCTTAAAAACATCTCCAGAATCCGACCTTTTCTCACTTTTGAAACTGCTAAGACTCTTACTGTCGCTCTTATTCATTCCCGTCTGGACTACTGCAACTCTCTTCTGATCGGTCTCCCTCTTACCAAACTTTCTCATCTCCAATCCATCTTGATTGTGGCAGCAAGGGTCATATTTCTGTCCAGCCATTCACCGATGCCTCCATCTTGTGCTAGTCATTATACTGGCTACCCATTCACTACAGGGTCCAGTAAAAACTCATCTCTCTCACCCACAAAGCTCCCCTCCTCAGTTCTGCACCGCTTTATATCTCCTCTCTCATCTCTGTCTATCACCCTACACGTCCCCTCCGTTCTACAAATGACTTAAGACTAACATCCCCCGTAATCTGAACCTCGCACCTCCATCTCCAAGACTTCTCTCGTGCTGCGCCAGCTCTCTGGAATGCACTTCCCCAGACGATCAGGTTGATACCTAGCCCCGACCTATTCAAGCGCGCTTTAAAAACCCATCTCTTCAAACAAGCCTACCACAACAACTACTCAGTAAACTAACTTTGCTCTGTTCCCTCCTTCCAAATATTATTCTGAATTTGCACCCTACTATTCATCTGTCTCCACACCCTCCATGCACATAACTGCACTTGATACTTGACTATTGCACTTAAACACACGGGCTGATGACCGGATCATGCAGCTTTATATGAATATCCCTATTTATTATAATTGCCAGACCTGAAATGACAAGCACTTTTCACCTATTGTGTCCCCCCATTTCCTTGTAGATTGTAAGCTTGCAAGCAGGGACCTCACTCCTAATGTCACTATTTAACTTGTCTTAACTTGTATTGAATTTATTGTCTGTACATGTCCCCGCTAAGTGCTGCGGAATATGTTGGCGCTATATAAATAAAAATTATTATTATTATTATTCTGCATCTAGAGCCTCTACAGTAGTGATGGTAAAATATGTTTTATCACCACGTTTAATTCACAATCAGATCAGGTACGTGCAATTTTGGAAAAGGCATGGCCTATCCTTAGAGTAGATCCTACAATTAAAAAAATTCTTCCGGATAGACCCTCTTTAACATTCAGACAAGCAAGAAATCTTTGGGATTATCTGGTTCACAGTCATTATTCTGGGCAACATCCTGTTACTTTCTTGGAGAACTTTTTACCCAGAACTGGCTGTGTTCCGTGTGGTCGGTGTGTCGCCTGTCCCAATGTGGAGAGATGTGACTATTTCTTCAACTCGAATGATACAAAATCTTTTGTGTTTAGACAGCATATCACAAGTACAACGAGATGTCATCTATTATGCGACATGCCCATGCGGACTAATACTGTATATGTTTGCCTTACTACACACCAATTAAAAGTCCGCATTAGGGAGCATGTGCTTGGGATACAGGCGGCCTCCGGCCACATGGACACGACCACTCTCAAGACATTACCGAAACATTTCAAGGCCTTCCATGAATGTGACCCGACACTCCTGAGGGTTTGGGGCATTGATGCCCTGAAGATCAATATCAGGGGTGTTCAATTGTCCAAATGGTTGGGAAGACTTGAGTCACGCTGGATATGGCTGCTCCAGATGGTTCAACCAGATGGACTAAATGAAAGTCTCTCTTTTGCTCCCTTTTTGTAGTTTTCTGGCTGCTGTGCATCTTTTGTGTTCATCTTTCCGCATATACTTGTTTGTACCCCCTGATTCTGGTGCATTCTACCATGGTTCCCTTATGGTGCAGCTCTCTATGGTACAACTTACAGTGGATTTTGGATCCCCCAATATATATGGATCAATGCCGACTCTTACACCTTTAATATCATCATTATTATCAAATATTACATATTCAGATATTTATACCTATGTGCAAATACTATTAGTGTAATTTGATATTGAATGCCCATAGATATGTGTATATAGGGTTAAAGGGCGGTGCATTTTCCCTATGGTGGATCTATGCCATTATTTTGAGTACACCTATTATCACCTTGGATATGTTTTGGTTAATTAGAATGAGTATCACATGACATTTGCAATTGATCTTTTACCATACTATATTTGTCCATTGTTACTTTATTATATATATATAATATAGTATATTTATGTGATAATTAGTGTTGAGCGATACCGTCCGATACTTGAAAGTATCGGTATCGGATAGTATCGGCCGATACCCGAAAAATATCGGATATCGCCGATACCGATATCCGATACCAATACAAGTCAATGGGACCTCAAGTATCGGAATGTATCCTCATGGATCCCAGGGTCTGAAGGAGAGGAAACTCTCCTTCAGGCCCTGGGATCCATATTAAAGTGTAAAATAAAGAATTAAAATAAAAAATATTGTTATATTCACCTCTCCGGCGGCCCCTGGACATCAGCGGGAGGATCCGGCGTCCGACACGGCTTCTTTCTTCAAAATGCGCGCCTTCAGGACCTGTGGAATGACGTCCCGGCTTCTGATTGGTCGCGTGCTGCCCATGTGACCGCCACGCGACCAATCAGAAGCCGCGACGTCATTCCTCAGGTCCTAGAAGGCGCTCATTCTAGGACTTTAGCTGAGAAATGACGTCGCGGCTTCTGATTGGTCGCGTGGCGGTCACATGGGCGGCACGCGACCAATCAGAAGCCGGGACGTCATTCCACAGGTCCTGAAGGCGCGCATTTTGAAGAAAGAAGCCGTGCCGGACGCCGGATCCTCCCGCTGATGTCCAGGGGCCGCCGGAGAGGTGAATATAACAATATTTTTTATTTTAATTCTTTATTTTACACTTCCGATACCGATACCCGATATCACAAAAATATCGGATCTCGGTATCGGAATTCCGATACCGCAAGTATCGGCCGATACCCGATACTTGCGGTATCGGAATGCTCAACACTAGTGATAATATATGGAGTCTTTAAAATATATTTGTATGTACCTTTGTCCTTTGATTTATGTCCCATGGGTTAAATTCTAGTATTCTCCTCTGCCCATAATCATTGTGGCTGGCTGGTGTTTTTTTAGACGCATATGCTGATATCTGTAAGTTTTAGGCTTATGTACACACGTTCTGGATGGTCCAGGTGGTTGGAGAAAAGAGAGATAAGGAGACTATTCCTAGAGAGAGAGAGAGATGGAGAGGGAGAGAAAGAGAGAGATAAAATTCCCCGCTTTACTGCTGCAAGGCTCAGGGTCTCGAGCCCTCTGGCACCATGGAATACTCGGCAGTGCTCAGTATTTGATAGAGCACCTAAATACTCAGTCGAGTATCGAGCTATTTCGTGAAACCCGACCCGATCCTCATGTGGGATCGGCCATGAGGTCGGCGATCTGTGCGCAAAAGTCGCGTTTTGTATGATGCTTTCAGCGCCATTTTTCAGCCAATGAAGGAGGACGCAGAGTGTGGGCAGCGTGATGACATAGGTCTCGGTCCCCACCATCTTAGAGAAGGGCATGACAGCGATTGGCTTGCTTTCTGCGGCGTCACAGGGGCTATAGTAGGCTAAATGCAGTTCAAAATTGGTAACAGGAGTTCACAGGTGGCATTGCTTTGTTCAGCGGAGGACAACTGTAATAAGTGGCTCACACAGACTTCGTAGGCCTAAAATAAAAAGTAGGTTAAATGCAGTTCAAAATGGGTCAGAGGAGTACACAGGCGGCATAGCTTTGTTCAGCGGAGGAGGACAACTGTAATGAGTTGTCCGAGGGAGCGTCCGAGGGTGAGTATATACCTAATAGGAATATACTCACCCTCGGACGCACCCTGCTTCTTTCCGGCAGCCTTCATTCCAAAGAATCAGCGCTTGAAGGACCTTCGGTGACGTCGCGGCTTGTGATTGGTCGCGCGAGCGGTCACATGGGCGGTCGCACGACCAATCACAAGCCGCGACGTCATCTAAGGCCCTTCACGCGCTGATTCTAAGGAAGGAAGGCTGCCGGTTAGTACCAGGGCGCGTCAGAGGGTGAGTACAGCAATATTTTTTATTTTAATTCTTTATTTTACACTTAAATATGGATCCCAGGGCCTGAAGGAGAGTTTCCTCTCCTTCAGACCCTGGGAACCATTGGAAACCCAATGCACTGCATTGGGTTTCGGGTTTCGCCCGACCCCTACCCCGACTTTTTTATAGGATCGGCCGATTTCACTCGACCCGACTTTTGAAAAAGTCGGGTTTCGTGAAACCCGACCCGATCCTATAAAAGTAAAAGTCGCTCAACCCTATTGTATACCATTTGGCTCAGGCATTCCCAGCACACAGCGGCAGCGATGGTTCTCACAAGAGCCGTAGGGGGCAACATGGCAGAAGTGTTAGAGGTGCACAAATCCAAAGTGGCACTGGACAGAGGGGTTTTATGACCAGTTTGTGGAGTGATTTTGCAATGACCGCTGACACAACAGGTACTACTGCATTGATTCAAAGTGACAGGAGACAGCATTTGTCGAGTATGGTTATGAAGTACTTTTCCTCCCTTATCGATGTTCTCCCTCACAGGTCATTCCCCTTTGATTACTGGGCATCTAAAATAGACACCTGGCCTGAATTGGCAGAATATTCATTACAGGAGATCGCTTGCCCTGCTGCTAGTGTGCTATCAGAAAGAGTCTTTAGTGCTGCTGGTTCAATACTTAAGTAAATAAGGCAGCACACTGCAGCGCTAGAACATGCAAACTTGAAACATGAAATTTGAACTGCATTACTGCACTAGAAATATGAAAAATGAGAGCGTTTAGTGCATAAAAATGGCCAATTTTATGTGTACCTGGTAGCCCCTTTACGGCATCTCTCTTATACCAGGTCCTACACTTGCCTTACCTCGCTGAGAATAAACGTCTCCATCTGAATGGGTACATGTGGAACCTCTTCCTAGACTAAAATTCTCTCTCTCTGTGGAGGGGTATTGGACCTGCTGGTTCAATACTGACCGAAAAAAGGACACGTCTGGCTACCCAGAATGTTGATGATCTAACCTTCATTAAAATGAACCAATCATGGATTTCAAATTATTTTGCCCACCTTCCCCTGCTGACAAGTAGCTTGCAGGAAAAATGTCTTGCTTTTGGCCTCCTCTTACTGACTTCTCCAATTCCTCCATTTGCTGCTGCTGAATGTCCACGATAGGCCATTTTTATAGCTCCCTAAATGAGCTGACTCAACGCACAGGGCCGTGGTCACCACCTGTGCTGGGCCCACCCTTGGGCGACGGCACTCGCACCGGGTCCCTCATAGTACAATGAAGTGTCTCTGACAGTGATGGTGCTCAACCAACATCAGACACACCATCTTAATATGTGGGGCCCTGTGCCAGTACCGCCGCCCACGAGAGAGTGCTCCCCCCAGCTCGAACAGTGCTCTACCACTTGCAATACTTACCTCTCCCTGCTCCACCACTGTGTAGTCTGTGCTGTTAAATCCTTCAATGGCACTGCCAATACAAATTTGTTGAAATGATTGATGATAGTTAAAATATACAGGGGCCCTGGCCTCCATTTAGACAAGTTAATACCTTGCGCCTACTACCACTGTCTGCTACTCAGCAGAGGAGCCCACCCCTTGTACCTAGCTATGCCACCTGTTTAGTCCTGTTACCAATTTTGAACTGCATTTAGCCTACTTTATTATTTGGGCCTACTAACTGTGTCTGCCACTCATTACAGTTGTCCTCCACTGAGCAAAGCAATGCCGCCTGTTTAGTCCTGTTACCAATTTTGAACTGCATTTAGCCTACTTTATTATTTGGGCCTACTAACTGTGTCTGCCACTCATTATAGTTGTCCTCCACTGAACAAAGCAATGGCGCCTGTTTAGTCCTGTTACCAATTTGGAACTGCATTTAGCCTACTTTATTATTTGGGCCTACTAACTGTGTCTGCCACTCATTACAGTTGTCCTCCACTGAACAAATCAATGGCGCCTGTTTAGTCCTGTTACCAATTTTGAACTGCATTTAGCCTACTTTATTATTTGGGCCTACTAACTGTGTCTGCCACTCATTACAGTTGTCCTCCACTGAACAAATCAATGGCGCCTGTTTAGTCCTGTTAGTTACCAATTTTGAACTGCATGTAGCCTACTTTATTATTTGGGCCTATATCTGTGTTTCCTCCTCATCCTGCCCATTGCCCAGCCACTTCTTGATGAGTCTGCTGGTACATTGACCCAGACCACTACATTCCCCTTGCACTCTACACAGCCAGAATCTGACCCTGCTGAAAGTCAGGTTCCCCTTCCCGCATACTATACCACCTTACACGGGGACAAAGAGGAAGGTGCAGATGAAAGTGCAGGTTCCTTCATCAGGTGGGGGGGCATACTCATTGGCGATGTCACTGGCACAGGGCCCCTCATAGTATGCAAAAGTGACTCTGCCAGTGAGAGGCGCCACCGCCATACTATGAGGGGCCCTGTGCCAGTGCCAATGAGTGGGCCCCCCTGCTTGCTCAGGATCACAGCACTTGCAATGTTGAAATACTTACCTCTCCCTGCTCCACCGCCGTGATGTATTCCGCATTTTTCCTGGTCCCGCGAAAATCTTGAGCCAGCCCTACCCCCCCACAACTTTAGCCAAATGACCCCCAGTTTTCAATGCCTATCTATTATTATAAAGTAAATTAAGATTGACAAGCTTAAGTAATAAGAATTGATGTTTTTGACATTAAAATGGGCACTGTAGGTGTTTTTCTGTCCTCCACTCACTGCCGACTTTGATTCCCCATTGACTTGCATTGGGTTTCGTGTTTTAGTCGGCCCCCGACTTTTCGCAATAATTGGCCGATTTCACCCGACCCGACTTTTGACAAAGTCGGGCTTCGCAAAACCCGACTCGATGTGAAAAAAGTAAAAGTCGCTCAACTCTAGTCTTGACTTTACAGGTGTTGAAGTGCTGTGAGGTTTGATAATGGACCCAGTGGAATACAGAGCAGTCATCAAGTTCCTTTCCTTCAAAGGCCGCACACCAAAGGAGACGTTCAATGAGATGAAAGAGGGTTATGATGATGATTCCTCAGCATATGATGTATTCAAGAACTGGCATTGTCAATTCAAATGTGGTCGGATTTCAGTGCAAACAGCTCCAATTCCAGGGCAACCACACTCTTATATTTATGGACACGCCATCCAACATATAGAGGTCGCCATTTTGGAAAATCGTCACTTGCCACCTAGCCCAAAGTATCAAGTTTAGTGTAGGGTCCGTGGAATAAATCATCCAAGACCATTTCACATGCATAAGGTATCTGCTCGATGGGTTGCCAGGCTGCTCACACCTTTCCAGAAGCTGGAACGAGTCGAATGCTCTCAGGCTCTATTGACGATGTGCCATGGAGACCAGGAAAACTTTTTCAACACACTGACCGTCACTATGATCCTGAGACTAAAGTTCAGTTGATTCAATGGAAGCATCATGACTCATTGTCTCCAAAGAAGGCACGTGCCCAACCCTTGGCAGACAATGTCATGCTCACGGTATTTTGGGACCAGCACAGAGTAGTATTGATGGATTTCCTAGCAAAGAGTACCATGATCACTAAAGCATATTATGCTTCACTGCTGCAGAAATTGCAGGAGGCCATCAAAACCAAGAGATGTAGCATGTTCATCAAAGGTGTCCACCTTCTGCAAGACAATGCACCAGTTTTACAACCCACATGTTGCCCAAATGGAAGCATGCTCCTGTGGCTTTGAAATTCTACCACATCCCCCTTATTCACCTGACCTCACACCATCAGACTTACAGTCATGGACAAAAATTTTGAGAATGAGACAAATATAAATTTTTCCAAAGTCTACTGCTTCATTTTTTCTAATGGCAATTTGCATATACTCCTGAATGTCAGAGTGATCAGCTTAACAGCAATTACTGTACTTGCAAAGTCAATATTTGCCCAGAAAATGAACTTTAACCACCAAAACACATTTCAACATAATTGCAGTCCTGCCTTTAAAGGAGCAGCTAACATCGTTTTAGTGATTGATCCATTAACACAGGTGTGGGCGTTGATGAGAACAGGGCTGGCGATCAATCAGTCATGATTAAGTAAGAATGACATCACTGGACACTTTAAAAGGAGGCTGGTGCTTGGTATCATTGTTTCTCTTCAGTTAACCATGGTTATCTCTAAAGAAACACGTGCAGCCATCATTGCACTGCACAAAAATGGCCTAGCAGGGAAGAGTATCGCAGCTACAAAGATTGCACCTCAGTCAACAATCTATTGCATCATCAAGAACTTCAAGGAGAGAGTTTCCATTGTTGTCAAAAAGGCTCCAGGGCACCCAAGAAAGACCAGCAAGCGCCAGGACCGTATATTAAAACTGTTTCAGCTGCGGGATCGGAATACCATCAGTGCCGAGTCTGCTCAGGAATGGCAGCAGGCTGGTGTGAGTGCTTCTGCACGCACTGTGAGGCGGAGACTCTTTGAGCAAGGCCTGGTCTCAAGGAGGGCAGCAAAGAAGCCACTTCTCTCCAGAAAAAACATCAGGGACCGACTGATATTCTGCAAAAGGTAGAGGGAGTGGACTGCTGAGGACTGGGGCAAAGTCATTTTCTCTCATGAATCCCCTTTTCGATTGTTTGGGACATCTGGAAAACAGCTTATTTGGAGAAGAAGAGGTAAGCGCTACCACCAGTCTTGTCTCATGCCAACTGTAAAGCATCCTGAAACCATTCATGTGTGGGGTTGCTTCTCAGCCAAGGGAATCGGCTCACTCACAGTCTTGCCTAAAAACACAGCCATGAATAAAGAATGGTACCAGAATGTCCTCCAAGAGCAACTTCTCCCAACCGTCCAAGAGCAGTTTGGCGCCCAACAATGCCTTTTCCAGCATGATGGAGCACCTTGCCATAAAGCAAAGGTGATAACTAAATGGCTCATGGAACAAAACATAGAGATTTTGGGTCCATGGCCTGGAAACTCCCCAGATCTTAATTCCATTGAGAACTTGTGGTCAATCATCAAGAGACGGGTGGACAAACAAAAACCAACAAATACTGGCAAAATGCAAGCATTGATTATGCAAGAATGGACTGCTATCAGTCAGGATTTGGTCCAGAAGTTGATTGAGAGCATGCCAGGGAGAATTGCAGAGGTCTTGAAGAAGAAGGGTCAACACTGCAAATATTGACTTGCTGCATTAACTCATTCTAACTGTCAATATAACCTATTGGTACTCATAATATGATTGCAATTATATTTCTGTATGTGATATAAACATCAGACAAACACCAATAAAAACCAGAGGGCAGCAGATCATGTGAAAATATAATTTTGGTGTCATTCTCAAAAACTTTGGCCATGACTGTACACCTCTTTCAAACAGTGAAGTAATTTTTGAAGGGCAAGCATTTTCCAGATTGTGAGACTCTGATTTCTGAAGTCACAACGTGGCTTTTGAAGCAACCTGTCAACTTCTACAAGCAACATGTATACAGTTGCTTAAAGAGATGGGAGAAATGTGTGTCCCTAGGTGGACCCTATGTGGAAAATTACTAATAACTGTGCCAAATTTCATTGCTCTCTGTCCACAGGTAGTGGGTCAGGGGAAATCTTTGACGAACACCCCTCATACATGCTGCTTGTATATATTTTTTGTTTTATTTGAACCTCATGAAAAGAAGACACTTTGTGTCACTTCATAGTAGCATAGTACAGAGAAAAATCAAGCTGCATAGTATGACTGATATTGGAGGTGTTCTCCGCTAGAGGCACTTCTTCTTGAAGTGACTACAATGCAGGATTGTAATTTCAATGAGTCTATATTGAATCCTAAGATATATTTTAAGAGACTTATAAAAGAAATAGACATAATTGATTCAATTTTTTGAAACTTTGTAGAGCAGAATAAATATTGTAGCCATGGCTGCATTTTACCAAATGAAACAGGTAAAGTTGACATCAGTCCCCCCAGAGACTCTTGATTCCATTATAACAGACATTTTTGTTTGCCAAACAGGATGTCAGTGAGGTCACTGCAATTCAAAGTCAGATTCTAACTCGGATGTGGTTTGTTCATCTTTGTTCACATTTTCCTCGCTGCACATGAAAGACTTTCTCCCAGACACTACTGCTGTTAAACTAACAAATGGCCTGCAATGACTGATGTGATGATAAATGGCTTGTATATGAATGATCAATAAACTATGCTGAGTGATATCCGCTTTAAAGGAAAAAGTGATTCCATATATCAGAAGTATAAACTTTAGCATTGTATAAAAATTAGTCAATGGATAGTATCTAAAAAATTTGGTTGTATGATATAATTAAGTGTCATACAAATAACCATACCCCCCTCATTGATCTATTGATTGCTTTGTCTTATTGTAATTTTAATGCTGCTACAGAAAACAATGAGACTAGTTTTAGATGGCTGTAATGTGGACACACTTTAGCGTCCATTAAATAGCTACAATTTTAAAGTATCCCACAGAACCTATCGTCAGAGGCATACTTCAAAAACATAGTTTAAATTGATTTTATTTAAAATTCATAATTGTCATTGCACCAGAGTTTTTTTTACTTATGTGTGTTTTGCATTCGACTGTTTTAGGTTTTCTTTCGTTTTCCCCTTTGTGGGCAAAGGTAAGTGATTCCAAATGTTTTCACCAGATTCATCAATTAGGACTTTTTAAAAGCTTCAAGTTCACTCCAGTTACCCCTTGTGTATCTTTGAGTATGCCAGTCTTTTGGTTCAATTTATGCAACTTTTGGGGCCAAAATATGACTTTTGATGCCAAAAGTCATAAAAACTGTTCAAGACAGGAAAAAAGTTCTATTTGGTGCCAAAAATGGCAACTAATGCTACAAGGAAAAACAAGAAATTGACTTAAAAAAAGCAAATTATGAATCAGGGTTGTAATGTTTTATTTGTGTTTGATGGGATTAAATGTGTATTCCGGCTTCACTCAATTCCAGGTTGAATGATGAGCGGGACTATTGACATAATCTTCACTGATACTTGCCAGGTCATGTGTGTAAGCAGCAGGTATGCGTTAAAACCCTACATGTGTATGATACCTAATGCTCCATCACACAACCCAGTAAATATCAAAATACAAAATGTTATCAGTCTTGTTTGCCAGAAGTGGGAACGAGCAGCATTGGAACACCTTATTGAGGGTTCAAATTTGAATACTAAACTGTGTTTTTATTTTTGTGGTATGTGATACAAGTTTTGTAACTCTTTTGCCTGTCTCTTGTATTTTATTTTGTTCTTCTTTTCTAAGCAGTACTTTTAATATTGATTATAGGAGTGGTCTTGCTTTTTCATAAATTGATGGTATACTGTTAGAACATGTCTTTAAACTCTGATAAGTGAGGTTCTTACAGTCAAAGAATTTGGGAATGTTGCAGCTACAATTTTATATTAGCACTTGTATCTTCCAAACTTTTTCACTGCACAGAGGTACTTCTTGACACTAGCCCTGCAAAAAAATGCAGCATACCTCCATTCATGAGAATGGAACAGTGCTGTAAATACTTGTGCAAAGGACGTCTGTCTTTAAAAACTGCTCTGGCCCCTTCATTTTTCAGGAATGTACAGAAAGTGTCAAAAAAAAGTGATTTTACATATACAGTTGTGTGAAAAAGTGTTTGCCAATTTCCTGATTTCCTATTCCTTTGCATAATTGTCACACTTAAAGTTTTGGACAAAAATAGCACAAGTAATCATAAAATGCAGTTTTTAAATGAATGTCTCTATTATTACGGGAAAAAGAAATCAAAATCTACAGGGCCCTGTGTGAAAAAGGGCTTGTCTCCCCCTTAAAACATAAATTAACTGTGGTTTATCACATGTTTGGGAAGCTGAGTTCAAATTTCTTAGCCACACCCAAGCCTCAATCAAGAAATCACTTAAATAGGACCTACCTGACAAAGTGAAGTAGACCAAAAGTTCTTCCAAAGATAGACATCATGCCATGATCCAAAGAAATTTAGGAACAAATGAGAAACAAAGTAACTGAGATCTATCAGTCTAGAAAATGTTATAAAGACATTTATCAAGGTTTGTGTTATGATCTGGTGGCCTAGGAGCAGCATGAGACGGATTCTGGAGAAGGTGGTCCCTGTACTGACCGCAAACCCTGAACCTAGCAGCGCAACTAGAAGTAGCTGTGGGGGGTACCTAACACTCCCTAGACCATCGGCACAGCCTAAGATCTAACTACCCCTAAAGACAGAAACAGGAAACCTATCTTGCCTCAGAGAAAATTCCCAAAGGATAGATAGCCCCCCCACAAATATTGACTGTGAGAGGAGAGGGAAATAACATACGCAGATATGAAATCAGATTTTAGCATAGGAGGCCATACTAGCTAAAAAGAAAGAATAGAACAGAGTACTATGCGGTCAGTATAAAAACACTAGAAAATATCCACCGCAGAAAATACGAATCACCACATCTGACTAAAGACATGGGGGGTATATCTGCATCTCCAGAGAAATAGCTAGGCTGCAAAAAATCCTTCACAGACTAAGCTGGACAAGACAAAAACATGAAAATGCACAGAACTATAAGGTCCACAGCAGGTGGATAGCAAAAACAAAGCCAGGACTTATCTTTGTAGAAAAACACAGCAAACTGGAGAGTAGGGTTGAGCGACCTTTACTTTTATAGGATCGGGTCGGGTTTCACGAAACCCGACTTTTTCAAAAGTCGGGTCGAGTGAAATCGGCCGATCCTATAAAAAAGTCGGGGTCGGGGTCGGCCGAAACCTGAAACCCAATGCAGTGCATTGGGTTTCCATGGTTCCCAGGGTCTGAAGGAGCAGAAACTCTCCTTCAGGCCCTGCGATCCATATTTTAGTGTAAAATAAAGAATTAAAATAAAAAATATTGCAATACTTACCCTCTGACGCGCCCTGGTACTAACCGGGAACCTTCCTTAGAATCAGCCTTCCAGGACCTTGCGGTGACGTCGCGGTGACGTCGCGGCTTGTGATTGGCCGCGTGGCCGCCCATGTGACCGCTCGCGCGACCAATCACAAGCCGCGACGTCGCCGCGACGTCACCGCGACATCACGCAAGGTCCTGCAAGCGCTGATTCTTAGGAAGGAAGGCTGCCGGAAAGAAGCAGGGTGCGTCCGAGGGTGAGTATATTCCTATTAGGTATATACTCACCCTCGGACGCGCCCTGCTTCTTTCCGGCAGCCTTCCTTCCTAAGAATCAGCCCTTCCAGGAGGACCTTCAGTGACGTCGCGGTGACGTCGCGGCTTGTGATTGGTCGCGCGAGCGGTCACATGGGCGGCCGCGCGGCCAATCACAAGCCGCGACGTCACCGCGACATCACCGCAAGGTCCTGGAAGGCTGATTCTAAGGAAGGAAGGTTCCCGGTTAGTACCAGGGCGCGTCAGAGGGTAAGTATTGCGATATTTTTTATTTTAATTCTTTATTTTACACTTAAATCTGAATTCCAATACCAATTCTCGATATAAACATATCGGGAATCGGTATCGGAATTCCGATTCTAGATTCAAAAGATCGCCGACTTCATGGCCGACCCCACACAGGGGTCGGGTCGGGTTTCATGAAACCCGACCTTGCCAAAAGTCGGCGACTTTTGAAAAATTTCGACCCGTTTCGCTCAACCCTACTGGAGAGACCAGCAGGGAAGTGAATCCTTCAAGAACAATGGACAACTGGCACTGACTAAAGGATCCTGCAAAGCTATATACCCCAGTCAGTTTTGAAATTAGTAGATACACCTGTCCACTCCTGCAGTCCAGGCACAACTGCATTACCCTCTACAACCACTGGAGGGAGCCCAAAAGCTGAATTCACAACAGGTTTGGGACTCCAGTGAACCACAGCAAGTGCCATTATTAACAAATGGTGAAAACGTGGAACACTGATGAACCTTCCCAGGAGTGGCCGGCCAAGCAAAATTACCCGATGAGTGCAGCAATAACTCATTCATGAGGTTAGAAAATAACCCACAACAACATCTAAAGAACTTGCAGGCCTCACTTGCCTCAGTTAAGGTCAGTCTTCATGACTCCACCATAAGAAAGAGACTGGGCAAAAATGGCCTTAATGGTAGAGTTAAAAGACAAAAATCAATGTGAGCAATAGGAACATAAAGACTTGTCTCAGTTTTGCCACAAAACATCTTGATGATTCTCAAGACTTTTGGAAGAATACTCTGTGGACTGATGAGACAAAAGTTGAACTTTTTGGAAAGTGTATGTCCCATTACATATGTTGTAGAAATAACACAGCATTTCAGAAAAGGAACATCACATCAACAGTAAAATATAGTAGTGGTAGAGTAATAGTCTGGGGCTGTTTTGTTGCTTCAGTAACTGGAAGACTTCCTGTGGTAAATGCAACCATGTATTCTGCTGTCTACCAACAAATCCTGAAGGAGAGTGTCTGGTCATCTGTTCGTGACCTCAAATTGAAGTGCACTTGGGTAATGAAGCAGGACAATGATTTAAAACACATTAGCAAATCCAACTCTGAATGACGTAAAAAAATAAAGTTAAGACTTTGAAGTAGCCTAGTCAAAGTCCTTATTTTAATCTGATTGAGATGCTGTGACATGACCTAAAAACGCTAGGTCATGCTTGGAAAGCCTCCAATGTGGTGAATTACAGCAATCCAGCAAAAATGAGTGGTCCAAAATTTCCACATAGCATTATAAAAGACTCATTGCTAGTTATCACAAACGCTTGCTTGCCGTTGTTGCTGGTAAGGTTGACCCAACCAGTTATTAGGTTTAGGGGGCATTCACTTTTTCACCCAGGGCCCTGTCGGTTTAGATTTATTCCCCCGTTAATAATAAAGGCCTTCACTTAAAACTATATTTTGTGTTTAATTGTGTTATCTTTGTCTACTATTTAAATGTGTTTGGTGATTTGAAACATTTAAATGTGACAAACATGCAAAAGAATAGGAAATCAGGAAGGGGGAAAACACTTTTTTCTCACAACTGTATTAATGATTATCTGTGATTTAAAAAATACACTAATTTTCATTCTGAAAGCTTAGTTTCTTCATTCATTTTTATATGCAATTTGTAACCTGATCCTAGTTTTAGATATTTGACTTATTGGAGTGTGTCTCCCAGTAATATAAGCTAGAAATCATTTTGTTTATATCCAGGGTGCTTCTATATTCATTAGGTCATATATAAACATAATTTCTGTTGCATTTATTTCTTTTCATGTACCTTTCTTCTTTTCTACAGCCTTTTTTTCACATTCTGAGAATGTAAATGATTTTCCTTTCACCAAAAAGGGCAGATCTGTGTACAACCTCTTCCCTCTTCTCACTTTTATCTGTAAGGATTTGTTCACCAGACCTTATTTTTGATCTAAGTGCTGTCTGTAATAAAAGCAGATAGCTATCACACCAATGTTATTCAATGGGGCATTGCAAATAAATAATTTTTTTCACTGACCAAATGTGCAAGTGAAAAATGTCTCAGCATGCAAATTGGATGAGACTCACCCATTTAAGTCTATGGATGCATGAAAATAATCGGATGCTATACAGAAACACAGTATAACATCCAATTACTAAAAATACATTGTAATTCTGTAAACTATAAATGATCTTGCAAATATTTAACAGCTGCTGCTATAAAAAAACAGATTGCATACATAGTGCACATGAAAAATCCTCCCATTTTTCTTGATGAAACTCTAAACGATTTTATAAGTCTTCACGGCTAAAAAATTGTTTGAAAACTAATAGATGATTTTTATATACTTTCAATCATTGAACTCAGTAAAAATATAGAAATACTTTCATCACGTACAGTTTTTTCACAAACACTGACTCCATAGACTTTTCCAAGCATCATACTTTGACCCATTTGCATGACCTTTGGTGGATGATTTTGTAATCATTAGATTGGTCAGAAATTATTGGATGCTGTTGTCACACTGACAGTCTTAAGTAAGGTGGAGGGGCCTCAATCTGTCAATGGAACTGGGACCCTAACTATCTCTGTCAAGGGGGTATTCTTGAAAGTAGACAGGCCAGAGTCTCTGACTTTATTATACTACTCTTAAACCCTAATGCATTCCCCCCCCCCTCCACATGGGGCATGGTACAGAAATGCAAGGTAAACAAAACACAAAGACAAAACAGGGATAACAGAAAATCACTATTAAATAAAAGCACTCATTAACAATACGTAGTAGGATAGAGACAGGGAGGAATTAACTAAATAGGAATAGGGACCAGGAGATAAACTTTCATGTACTACAGTAAACCAAAGATCATTGCTACTAGTAATACAATTCCCACTCCAACTACTTAGCTTTAGCACTTAGCACAGGAAGACAAATTGTTCACTGCCAAGGACAAAACTTTCAGAGCCAGTATACATAGAGGGAGTAAATGATAAGCTGTTGCAGCTGAGAACAACCATGTAATATGTTATCAACCAGCATGGAAACAGTCCTTAACCCTCTATATGTTTACAGCTGCACAGGTAGTTGATGGGAGCTACAGTTGTGGCCAAAAGTAATGACACCCCTGCAATTCTGTCAGATAATACTCAGTTTCTTCCTGAAAATGATTGCAAACACAAATTCTGTGGTATTATTATCTTCATTTAAATTGTCTTAAATGAAAAAACACAAAAAGTATTGTCCTAAAGCCAAATTGGATATTATTCCACACCAAACATAAAAAGGGGGTGGGCAAAAGTATTGGCACTGTTCGAAAAATCATGTGATGCTTCTCTAATTTATGTAATTAACAGCACCTGTAACTTACCTGTGGCACCTAACAGGTGTTGGCAATAACTAAATCACACTTGCAGCCAGTTGACATGGATTAAAGTTGACTCAACCTCTGTCCTGTGTCCTTGTGTGTACCACATTGAGCATGGAGAAAAGAAAGAAGACCAAAGAACTGTCTGAGGACTTGAGAAACCAAATTGTGAGGAAGCATGAGCAATCTCAAGGCTACAAGTCCATCTCCAAAGACCTGAATGTTCCTGTGTCTACCGTGCGCAGTGTCATCAAGAAGTTTAAAGCCCATGGCACTGTGGCTAACCTCCCTAGATGTGGACTGAAAAGAAAAATTGACAAGAGATTTCAACGCAAGATTGTGTGGATGTTAGAACCTTGACTAACATCCAAACAAGTTCAAGCTGCTCTGCAGTCCGAGGGTACAACAGTGTCAACCCGTACTATCTGTCGGCGTCTGAATGAAAAGGGACTGTAATGGTAGGAGACCCAGGAAGACCCCACTTCTTACCCCGAGTCATAAAAAAGCCAGGCTGGAGTTTGCCAAAACTTACCTGAAAAAGCCTAAAACGTTTTGGAAGAATGTTCTCTGGTCAGATGAGACAAAAGTAGAGCTTTTTGGGCAAAGGCATCAATATAGAGTATACAGCAGAAAAAAAGAGGCATTCAAAGAAAAGAACACAGTCCCTACAGTCAAACATAGCGGAGGTTCCCTCATGTTTTTGGGTTGCTTTGTGTTGTGAGTTCTATTTTTGGGCTCCCTCTGGTGGTTACTGATGGTACTGGGTGACTTGTGTTCTCTGCTGTCTCTGGTGTCCACCTGTTCCATCAGGTTATGGGAGTTTCCTATTTAACCTGGCTTTTTTGTCATTTCCTCGCCGGCTATCAATGTAATCAGCGTGTCTTTTTACCTCTGCTCCCTGCGTCTGTTATCTTCAGGACAAGCTAAGTTTTGATTTTCCTGTTTCACGTTTTGCTTAATTTTTGTCTTAGTCCAGCTTGCAGAGATGTGATTCCTTGCTGCTGGTTGCTCTAGTGGGATGAAATTACTCCTCATGTTCCATGAGTTGGCACATGAGTTCAAGTAATTTCAGGATGGTTTTTTGAAGGGTTTTTCGCTGACCGCGCAGTTCACTTTTGTATCCTCTGCTATCTAGCTTTAGCGGGCCTCATTTTTGCTGATTCTATTTTCATAACTACGTATGTGCTTTCCTCTCATTTCACCGTTATTACATGTGGGGGGCTGCTATTTCTGTGGGGTGTTTCTATGGAGGCAAGTGAGGTCTGTGTTTCTTCTTATAGGGGAAGTTAATCCTTCGGCTGGCGCGAGACGTCTAGGAATCATCGTAGGCACGTTCCCCGGCTACTGCTAGTTGTGTGTTTAGGTTCAGGATCGCGGTCAGCTCAGGTTCCATCACCCTAGAGCTTGTTTTGTTTTTGTGCTTGTCCTTTTGTGATCCCCTGCCATTGGGATCATGACAGCTTTGCTGCCTCTGGCACTGGACTGCTTGACTGTGTGCATGGCATTATGAAGTGTGAAGACTACCAACAAATTTTGCAGCATAATGTAGGGCCCAGTGTGAGAAAGCTGGGTCTCCCTCAGAGGTCATGGGTCTTCCAGCAGGACAATGACCCTAAACACACTTCAAAAAGCACTAGAAAATGGTTTGAGAGAAAGCACTGAAGACTTCTAAGGTGGCCAGCAATGAGTCCAGACCTGAATCCCATAGAACACTGTTGTGAATTCGGTTGTCGGGCTCCCTCCTGTGGTCATGAATGATACTTCGGCTGGTTCTGTCCATGGACTTCCTCTGGTGGGTGTTTCTGAGTTTCACAGGTGACGATGTTAATTCGTTAGCTGCTGCTCTATTTATCTCCACTTAGATCTTTGCTCCATGCCACCTGTCAATGTTCCAGTATTGGTCTAGTTCACTCCTGGATCGTTCTTGTGACCTGTCTTCCCATCAGAAGCTAAGTTCCAGCTTGTATTTCTTTGGTTTGCTATTTTTCTGTCCAGCTTGCTATTTAATTTGTTGTCTTGCTTGCTGGAAGCTCTGGGACGCAGAGGGAGCGCCTCCGCACCGTGAGTCGGTGCGGAGGGTCTTTTTGCGCCCTCTGCGTGGTCTTTTTGTAGGTTTTTGTGCTGACCGCAAAGTAACCTTTCCTATCCTCGGTCTGATCAGTAAGTCGGGCCTCACTTTGCTAAATCTATTTCATCTCTGTGTTTGTATTTTCATCTTTACTCACAGTCATTATATGTGGGGGCTGCCTTTTCCTTTGGGGAATTTCTCTGAGGCGAGGTAGGCTTTATTTTTCTATCTTCAGGGCTAGCTAGTTTCTTAGGCTGTGCCAAGTTGCATAGGGAGCGTTAGGCGCAATCCACGGCTATTTCTAGTGTGTTTGATAGGTTTAGGGATTGCGGTCAGCAGAGTTCCCACGTCCCAGAGCTCGTCCTTATTATCAGTAACTATCAGGTCATTCCGTGTGCTCTTAACCACCAGGTCCATTATTGTCCTGACCACCAGGTCATAACAGTACAGGTGGCCCAAAGTACTAATGCATCTCAATAGAGGGATAAGAGAAGTTCTGAGACCATTTTTTTTTCTTTACAGTGTGTTTTATCTCTATTTTCCCCTTTACCTCTGGGTGGTTCAGGACACTGGTGTAAACATGGACATTCAAGGTCTGTCGTCTTGGATGGATAATCTCACTACAAGGATACAAAACATTCAAGATTTTGTGGTTCAGAATCCGATGTCACAGCCTAGGATTCCAATTCCTGATTTGTTTTTTGGTGATAGATCTAAGTTCTTGAATTTCAAAAATAATTGTAAATTGTTTCTTGCCTTGAAACCTCGCTCCTCAGGTGACCCTGTTCAACAATTAAAGATCATTATTTCTTTGTTACGTGGTGACCCTCAAGACTGGGCATTTTCCCTTGCGCCAGGAGATCCGGCATTGCGTGATGTTGATGCGTTTTTCCTGGTGCTTGGATTGCTTTATGACGAACCTAATTCAGTGGATCAGGCAGAGAAAATCTTGCTGGCTCTGTGTCAGGGTCAGGATGAAGCGGAGATATATTGTCAGAAGTTTAGAAAGTGGTCTGTGCTCACTCAGTGGAATGAATGTGCCTTGGCAGCAATCTTCAGAAAGGGTCTCTCTGAAGCCCTTAAGGATGGTGGGGTTTCCCATGCCTGCTGGTCTGAATGAGTCTATGTCTTTGGCCATTCAGATCGATCGACGCTTGCGTGAGCGTAAAGCTGTGCACCATTTGGCGGTACTATCTGAGCATGGGCCTGAGCCTATGCAATGTGATAGGACTTTGACCAGAGCTGAACGGCAAGAACACAGACGTCGGAATGGGCTATGTTTTTACTGTGGTGATTCCACTCATGCTATCTCCGATTGTCCTAAGCGCACTAAGCGGTTCGCTAGGTCTGCCACCATTGGTACGGTACAGTCTAAATTTCTATTGTCTGTTACTCTGATTTGCTCTTTGTCATCCTATTCTGTTATGGCATTTGTGGATTCAGGTGCTGCCCTGAATTTGATAGACTTGGAGTATGCTAGGTGCTGTGGTTTTTTCTTGGAGCCCTTGCAGTATCCTATTCCATTGAGAGGAATTGATGCTACGGCTTTGGCCAAGAATAAGCCTCAGTATTGGACCCAATTGACCATGTGCATGGCTCCTGCACATCAGGAGGATATCCGCTTTCTGGTGTTGCGTAATCTGCATGATGTGGTCGTTTTGGGGTTGCCATGGCTACAGGTTCATAATCCAGTATTGGACTGGAAATCTATGTCTCTGTCCAGCTGGGGTTGCCAGGGGGTATATGGTGATGTTCCATTTTTGTCTATTTCGTCTTCCACTCCTTCTGAAGTTCCAGAGTTTTTGTCGGATTATCGGGATGTATTTGATGAGCCCAAAGCCAGTGCCCTACCTCCTCAAAGGGATTGCGATTGTGCAATTAATTTGATTCCTGGTAGTAAGTTTCCTAAGGGCCGATTGTTCAATTTATCTGTGCCAGAACACGCCGCTATGCGGAGTTATATAAAGGAATCCTTGGAGAAAGGCCATATTCGCCCGTCGTCATCACCGTTAGGAGCAGGGTTCTTTTTTGTGGCCAAGAAGGATGGTTCTTTGAGACCTTATATTGATTACCGCCTTCTTAATAAAATTACTGTCAAATTTCAGTATTCTTTGCTGTTGCTGTCTGATTTGTTTGCTCATATTAAAGGGGCTAGTTGGTTCACCAAGATAGATCTTCGAGGGGCGTATAATCTTGTGCGTATTAAACAAGGCGATGAATGGAAAACAGCATTTAATACGCCCGAGGGCCATTTTGAGTACCTGGTTATGCCATTCGGGCTTTCCAATGCTCCATCAGTATTTCAGTCCTTTATGCATGACATCTTCCGAGAATACCTGGATAAATTCCTGATTGTGTATTTTGATGATATTTTGGTCTTTTCGGATGATTGGGAGTCTCATGTGAAGCAGGTCAGAATGGTGTTCCAGGTCCTTCGTGCGAATTCCTTGTTTGTGAAGGGGTCAAAGTGTCTCTTTGGAGTTCAGAAGGTTTCATTTTTGGGGTTCATTTTTTCCCCTTCTACTATCGAGATGGACCCTGTTAAAGTCCAGGCCATTTACGATTGGACTCAGCCGACATCTGTGAAGAGCCTGCAAAAGTTCCTGGGCTTTGCTAATTTTTATCGGCGCTTCATCGCTAATTTTTCTACTGTTGCTAAACCGTTGACTGATTTGACCAAAAAGGGTGCTGATGTGGTCAATAGGTCTTCTGCGGCTGTAGAGGCTTTTCAGGAGTTGAAGCGTTGTTTTTCTTCTGCCCCTGTGTTGTGCCAGCCAGATGTTTCGCTTCCATTCCAGGTTGAGGTTGATGCTTCTGAGATTGGAGCAGGGGCTGTTTTGTCGCAGAGAAGTTCTGATGGCTCGGTGATGAAGCCATGTGCTTTCTTTTCTAGAAAGTTTTCGCCTGCTGAGCGTAACTATGATGTTGGTAATCGTAAATTGTTGGCCATGAAGTGAGCATTCGAGGAGTGGCGTCATTGGCTGGAAGGAGCCAAGCATCGCGTGGTGGTCTTGACAGATCACAAGAATTTGACTTATCTTGAGTCTGCCAAACGGTTGAATCCGAGACAGGCTTGATGGTCATTATTTTTCTCCTGTTTTGATTTTGTGGTTTCGTACCTTCCGGGCTCTAAGAATGTGAAGGCTGATGCCCTGTCAAGGAGTTTTGTGCCTGACTCTCCGGGTGTTCCTGAGCCGGCGGGTATTCTCAAAGAGGGGGTAATTTTGTCTGCCATCTCCCCTGATTTGCGGCGGGTGCTGCAAAAATTTCAGGCTGATAGACCTGACCGTTGCCCAGCGGAAAAACTGTTTGTCCCTGATAGATGGACTAGTAGAGTTTTCTCTGAGATTCATTGTTCAGTGTTGGCTGGGCATCCTGGAATCTTTGGTACCAGAGATTTGGTGGCTAGATCCTTCTGGTGGCCGTCTTTGTCGCGGGATGTGCGTTCTTTTGTGCAGTCCTGTGGGACTTGTGCTCGGGCTAAGCCCTGCTGTTCTCGTGCCAGTGGGTTGCTTTTGCCCTTGCCGGTCCCGAAGAGGCCCTGGACGCATATTTCTATGGATTTTATTTCGGATCTCCCCATCTCTCAAAAGATGTCGATCATTTGGGTGGTTTGTGATCGCTTTTCTAAGATGGTCCATTTGGTACCTTTGTCTAAATTGCCTTCCTCCTCTGATTTGGTGCCATTATTTTTCCAGCATGTGGTTCGTTTACATGGTATCCCGGAGAACATCGTTTCTGACAGAGGTTCCCAGTTTGTTTCAAGGTTTTGGCGATCCTTTTGTGCTAGGATGGGCATTGATTTGTCTTTTTCCTCGGCTTTCCATCCTCAGACAAATGGCCAAACCGAACGAACTAATCAAACTTTGGAAACATATCTGAGATGCTTTGTTTCTGCTGATCAGGATGATTGGGTGTCCTTTTTGCCGTTGGCTGAGTTCGCCCTTAATAATCGGGCCAGCTCGGCTACTTTGGTTTTACCGTTTTTCTGCAATTCTGGTTTCCATCCTCGTTTCTCTTCAGGTCAGATTGAGTCTTCAGACTGTCCTGGTGTAGATACTGTGGTGGATAGGTTGCAGCAGATTTGGACTCGTGGTGGACAATTTGACATTGTCCCAGGAGAAGGCTCAACGTTTCGCTAACCGCCGGCGCTGTGTGGGTCCCCGACTTCGTGTTGGGGATTTGGTTTGGTTGTCGTCTCGTTATGTTCCTATGAAGGTTTCCTCTCCTAAGTTTAAGCCTCGTTTCATTGGTCCGTATAAGATTTCTGAGGTTATCAATCCTGTGTCATTTCGTTTGGCCCTTCCTGCTTCTTTTGCCATCCATAATGTGTTCCATAGGTCGTTATTGCGGAGATACGTGGCGCCTGTGGTTCCATCCGTTGATCCTCCTGCCCCGGTGTTAGTTGAGGGGGAGTTGGAGTATGTGGTGGAGAAGATTTTGGATTCTCGTGTTTCAAGACGGAAACTCCAGTACCTGGTCAAGTGAAGGGTTATGCTCAGGAAGATAATTCCTGGGTTTTTGCCTCTGATGTTCATGCTGCCGATCTGGTTCGTGCCTTTCATTTGGCTCATCCTGGTCGGCCTGGGGGCTCTGGTGAGGGTTCGGTGACCCCTCCTCAAGGGGGGGGTACTGTTGTGAATTCGGTTGTCGGGCTCCCTCCTGTGGTCATGAATGGTACTTCGGCTGGTTCTGTCCATGGACTTCCTCTGGTGGGTGTTTCTGAGTTTCACAGGTGACGAGGTTAATTCGTTAGCTGCTGCTCTATTTATCTCCACTTAGATCTTTGCTCCATGCCACCTGTCAATGTTCCAGTATTGGTCTAGTTCACTCCTGGATCGTTCTTGTGACCTGTCTTCTCATCAGAAGCTAAGTTCCAGCTTGTATTTCTTTGGTTTGCTATTTTTCTGTCCAGCTTGCTATTTAAATTGTTGTCTTGCTTGCTGGAAGCTCTGGGACGCAGAGGGAGCGCCTCCGCACCGTGAGTCGGTGCGGAGGGTCTTTTTGCGCCCTCTGCGTGGTCTTTTTGTAGGTTTTTGTGCTGACCACAAAGTAACTTTTCCTATCCTCGGTCTGATCAGTAAGTCGGGCCTCACTTTGCTAAATCTATTTCATCTCTGTGTTTGTATTTTCATCTTTACTCACAGTCATTATATGTGGGGGGCTGCCTTTTCCTTTGGGGAATTTCTCTGAGGCGAGGTAGGCTTTATTTTTCTATCTTCAGGGCTAGCTAGTTTCTTAGGCTGTGCCGAGTTGCATAGGGAGCGTTAGGCGCAATCCACGGCTATTTCTAGTGTGTTTGATAGGTTTAGGGATTGCGGTCAGCAGAGTTCCCACGTCCCAGAGCTCGTCCTTATTATCAGTAACTATCAGGTCATTCCGTGTGCTCTTAACCACCAGGTCCATTATTGTCCTGACCACCAGGTCATAACAGAACACCTGTGGAGAGATCTAAAAATGGCAGTTTGGAGAAGGCACCCTTCAAATATCAGGGACCTGGAGCAGTTTGCCAAAGAAGAATGGTCTAAAATTCCAGCAGAGCATTGTAAGAAACTCATTGATGGTTACCGGAAGCGGTTGGTCGCAGTTATTTTAGTTGTGCAACCAAGTATTAGGCTGAGGGTGCCAATACTTTTGTCTGGCTCATTTTTGGAGTTTTGTGTGAAATGATCAATGTTTTGCTTTTTGCTTCATTCTCTTTTGTGTTTTTTCATTTAAGACAAATTAAATGAAGATAATAATACCAAAGAATTTGTGATTGCAATCATTTTCAGGAAGAAACTGAGTATTATCTGACAGAATTGCAGGGGTGTCATTACTTTTGGCCACAACTGTATGTGTCCCCAAGGTGCCAAGCCTCGGTAATGTAAAACCCGGAGAAATAGGACCCAGCACACATAGTACTGAGAAGTGTTTTGATGGGCCCGGTTCATGGTTCCAGGTTTTGCGAGCAGCTGAAAGAGCTGGGTGAGATTGGCTGCTCACTTGCCTCCAGTCCAGCTCTTGGATTGTCTGATTTAAGGCAGTTGGGGCTGTTTCACTGTGTCTGTGTGTTTTGCAAGGTGAGGAAGCCTTGCACGTACTTCTCAGAACCTGCTCACGTCTGAAAGGAAAAAACTCAAGTTTTAAATAGGTGAGCCCATGCTGTATATGAATTGGTTATTTTCCATTTTTGTTCTGTTATATTCTTTTTACCTGAAAGAGACTGTCTTATTTTTGTTAACCCTGACTGCTTATGAACTTCAAGGAGGGGGTGATTGCTTAGTATAGATTTGCACAATAGAAGCCTGTATAGGACACTGTTCACATATAGGTAATGCATAGTGTCTTGTTCTCAGCCTATTAGTCATGCCCATACTATTCGATTAGCTGGGCTGGTCAGCACTCTCTCCATGCATCCCATGTGGACACCCCTATATACAAGACCTAACGTACTAGGCTTGGCTGCACCCTGAAAAATATAGTGCACCAAATACATATAAATATGTGAGGTATTGGTCGATATTAACTAAAAATACTCCAAAAACTCAAAAATGCAGCTGATTTTTCATCCTTTTCTGTGTCTTTGCTAGTAAGTTTAGTGACGTTGGGTTGTGAGCTTGCATGTCTTTGCCAAAATAACGACCAATACCACACATATTTATATGTATATCAAAAGAGAAAAGTAGAATGGCACTAAGAAACAGTCTACTTACTGGTGGAGTAGGTGGACACTGAGTCAGCGACACCTTACTGGGTAAAATCACGGTGATGAAGGTGCTTGCTTGAAGAAATACACATGTACTAATCCAAGAATGAAGAAAAAAGCAACAACACTCCTCCGTTTATCGTGTCATAAAAACCTTAGTCCTTTATTTACAAATACTTTCCATGGACAAGGTGTATATGGACAGAACAAATGCGGGATGCAGGCAAAGGAACAGGCTACGGCCATTTTGCGTATAACACCTGTGGAAGCGTGTCCATGGAAAGTATTCGTAAATAAAGGACTAAGGTTTTTATGACATGATAAACCGAGTGTTGCTGCTTTTTTCTTCATTCTTGGATATTTATATGTATTTTGTGAACTTTATTTTTCAGGGTGCAGCCAAGCCCAGCATGTTAGGTCTTGTATACAGGGGTGTCCACATGGGATGCATTGAGAGAGTGCTGGCCAGCCCACCTAATGGAATACTGTGAGCGTCACTAATAGGCTAAGAACCAGACACTATGCATTGCCTGCATGTGAACAACGCCCTATACAGGCCTCTATTGTGCAAATTTATACTAAGCAGTAACCCGCTCTATGAACTAGTAGGTTTTGAGTGACTGTCTATTTAGTATTTTGCACCTGTGTTTTGCAACATCTTTGCTATATGGGTTGGCTGCATCCTGTAGTGCATTTGTTCAGAGACCTAGGCAGGTAAGCGGAGCTGCCCCCTATTCATCTGTATTTCTGTTTATTATGAATAAACAAACTAAATCCCGTATGTGAAGCACCGTTTACCACAGAGTCGATCCCTCACAATTAGTGCTGGAAGCAGGGGCACAAATCCAAAGGGGCAATGTGACTGCCACAGAGATACCGCGTAATGGGTAACAAAGAAAACAGCATGGGGGAGCTTATCAAGCATCTGGTCCAGGTGCAGAAGCATGAACAGCAGCAGCAGCAGGTACAACAGCAGCAGGCACAACAGGGAAAAATAAACCATTGGTGCAGCAGCTCCAAAAGCAGCAGCAACAACAGCAACAGGTGGTACCTGCATGCCAGATGGAACTCCTTGCAGAGGCATTTCGTGGGAGGCTGGGAGCTCCTTCCCCAAGTCCAGTTTGAGACTCACAAATGAGGAAGATGATAATGAGAGCATTACAAAAGATGACCCTGGGTGATGACATCGAGGCATTAATGACAGTAGCGGAAAGGGAAAAATTGCCTCTGGAGCACTGGGTGGAGAATCTGGCACCATGGTTAACAGGGGAACCGCAGAAGGCCTATTATTATCTGGCCTTGCAGTATGCAAAAGAGTATGTTAAATTTAAAACTGAGATCTTGGCGCACTTAGGAGTAACTCCACCACTGGGCCTATTGCAGTGACAAACCTCCCCAGTCCCAAATGTGGAACCTCCTACACCTGGTCCAAAAATGTTAGCAATCTGAATCTTCCTCCCCAGCACAAATGGTGGAGAGGGTCATCATGGACAGGTTCATACACTCCCTTTTGAGGCCAGAGCCATCCTGGGTTGCCCAGGGAGATCCCCGGGATGCCAAAGATCTGATGGGTCTGGTGGAAAGGAACCAGGCGGTTGAGGGTTTCTTGGGGAAACAAGGGGCCTTAGCATCTCTGTACTGGACTTTCCAAATGGAAACTAGAGCTACATCTTGGGGGCGTTCCAAGAGTAGAGATCGGCCGAAGCTACCAGACCCAAATATTTATGAAAAGTTTGGGTCAGGGTACCAGTACAGTTCCCAGACTTGAACCTGAACCCTATTCTCCTGAATGGGGGCCCAAACATCAAAATACAGTATGAACGCACAGCTGTGACCGGAGGTTTCAAGTTTACCTCTGGTCATTGCTGTTGGATGATGGGAGTACTGATCCCATCAGCCAATGCTTGCTCCTGCTAATAACAGTGAGAGCAGGAGTGGCTAATGTTAGTATTTATCAGCGACTACTGCGATATAAATAAATAATTAAAAAAAACAACAACATGGGTTCCGCTGTATTTTTGGTAACCAGGCAAGTAAAACTCACAGCTGGGGGCAGCAACCCTCAGCAAGTCTGGTTATCAAGAATATAGGGGTCCCCGCACCATATTTTTTTAATTATTTAAATAAATAATTTAAAAAAGCAGTGTGGAGTTCCTCCAATTTTTTTTTACAACCGGATTTGCTAAAGCAGACAGCTGATGGCTAGTATTCTCAGGCTGATAAGGAGCCATGGATATTGTTCCCCCCAACCTTGAAATAGCAGCTTGCAGCCACCCAGAAAAGCTTATTTCCAGCAGCTGGAGAATTCAGTAACCTTAAAATGTCCCCCAAAGTTTCATATGAGGTTTCCGGGCCTCACAGCTGCCGGGAGCACATGGTAGCTCCAGTGCTGAACTGTTGAATGCAAGAGTGCTGAGTGATGGACTGGCGGCAGTTCATCAGTTTGGCACTGGCATGTGCAAAGCAAGAGAAACAGCTGCTATGAACTCAGATTATCTAACTTTTATTGTTGACAATTAAAAAAGTAGTTGAAAAAAAATGTGGGGGTCCCCCTTAATTTTTGTAATCAGCTGAGGGAAAGCCAATAGCTGTGGTTTAATGTCAATATTCGGCGAATGAAACAATATGCATAAAAGTTCCCAGGCTATTGATATCAGCTCATAGCTGTATATTTAGCATTTCCTGATTATTAAAATGGGGGACTCCCTCCCAAAAAATGATGTGGTGTTCCCCTGCATTTTTGATAACCAGCCAGGCAAAACTGACAACTGCAGGGTGCAACCCTCAGCTGTCAGCTTTAGCAAGGCTGGTTATCAAGAATAGAGGGGTCCCCATGCCATATTTTTTAATTATTTAAATAAATAATATTAAAAATGTCATTGTGGCCCCCGTTTTTGACAACCAGCCAAGCTGAAGCTGACAGTTGGGGCTGGTATTCTCAGGCTAGTAAGGGGCCATGGATATTGCTCCCAGCCTAAAAATAGCAGCCCTGAGCCATACCAGAAAAGGCACAAATATTAGATGCGCCAATTCTGGCTCTTTGCCTTGCTCTTCCCACTGTAGTGGTAGAAAGTGGGGTTTATATTTGTGGGGTTGATGTTTCCTTTATACTGTTAGGTGACATCAAATCCAAGGATTAGTAATGGAGAGGTATCTACTAATCCTATAGTTGCACGGTAAATAAAGACATAGCAAGAATAAAGTCTTTTATTTTAAACAAAACAAACGTTTACTGTTTTATTTAAAAATAACACAGTTCTACTCACCTCCACCTTCTGATGCTCATTGACACCCTTGCTGGATGTTTAAATACTCAGCAAGGTACTGGTGTTAGCTCTATTTACCTCTGTCTTTTGGAAATGCTAGAAGTCGACTAGTTTCTTCTTGGAGCCTCTTGAAGGATTGCTGGCGTGAGATCTCTTGTGTCATCTCAAGTTAAGTGTATTCCCTCGTTCGTCTTCCTGTTTTGTCTTTAGTAGGGGGTAGTGGGAGCTGACTTGTGCTCAACCCATCCCCTCCCTATCCAGGGCCAATCAATAGGGGCAGACAGGGATTAGGTTCCTGATTGCCGTTAGGTGTGGAACCTATTTAGCGATGGTAGGGCAGTCAAGGTGTTGTCAGATCTGCCTAGGGGACTCCACAACCCCTTTTCCTAGAGTTTGGGCTCCCTCCCACTCTTCCCATTGTTGTGCACTTAGCTTCTCCCTCACCTAGCCTGACCCATGTCACATATCTGTGAATAGAGTGAAAATTACTGGTCTTTTGGACTCGGGTAGCTTGGTAACCACAGTAAGGGCCACAATTCCCTATTGACTGATTCCTGGGAGGAGGGTGTGTGTTTACTGCATCTATGAAGATGCTGAGGACTACTCTGTGGCCCAAGTGGTCATAGGTACAATATGTGTCTGGGGGGAAACTTTGGAATCACTCAACTTAGGGACTTAACCCTAACAGGGGCATTTAATAATGCAACTGAACTTAATGAGTTGGTCAAGAGCCCTGGGCTGACACCTGATACTCATATTTTGCCATAAATGGGGAGTTATGATAACTGGTCATTAATTTGAGAGGGGAGGTAATTGAGCAGCTACTGGTGCCAGGGACATACAGACGAAAGGTGTTTCACATGGTCCAAACACATGTATTATGTGGTCACTTTTTGGAAGTGCATTTGAACAGCAAGGTGGATTACTGTTGAGGGGAACTAAAAAAAAAAAAATCTATAAATCTTCAGCAGAGCGAGTGTGAGCGAGCTGAGTGTGGCCTGAGCGTAAGTGTGGACGGCGGTAAGTGTGACTTGTGATTCAGTGACTTTGGAGTCAGGGAGTTTCCAAGGGAGGAATTACTGAATTGCTGTCTGATTTTTATTAATACTTTGTATTTATTTTTATTTTTTTAATTGAACTGTTCTGTCTGGTGCAATCCCCATTAGGAAATGTGCTCCACGATTGTTAATGCCATCCAGTGCACATCTTGCCACATGTATGCAGTCCTTGAGCAGCCGATCGAGGGTGCATACTGCTGTGCGAGATGTGAGCACGTTGTGCATTTGGAAACCCAGATTCTGACTCTAAATGTGCAGCTGGCAACACTGAGATCCATAGACAATATGGAGAGGAGTCTTCTGCTCACGGAGCAGATGCTCAATGGGACAGATGAGGGGGGGGATGGTGGGATGGAGCTGCAGGACAATGAAGTAGCAAGCTGGGTGACAGTTAGGAAGCGGGGTAGAGGGAAGAGTGCCAGGGAGGCTAGTCCTGATCTGGAACACCCCAATAAGTTTGCTAAGTTGGCAGATGAGGGGGGTGCCAGTACAGGGGTAGCACTGCTGCAGCCAGGCATGTCCTCTGAAAGCCGGAGGAGTGACTGCTCCAGTAAGGAGGGAAATAGGAGAGCAGGGCAGGCCAGACAGGTGCTGGTAGTGGGGGACTCAATTATTAGGGGAACAGATAGGGCAATCTGTCACAAAGACAGGGATCGTCGAACGGTGTGCTGCCTACCTGGCGCTCGAGTCCGACACATCGCTGATCGGGTGGACAGATTATTGGGAGGGGCTGGTGAGGACCCAGCGGTCATGGTGCACATTGGCACTAATGACAAAGTTAGAGGTAGGTGGAAGGTCCTTAAAGATGATTTCAGGGAATTAGGCTGCAAGCTGAAAGCAAGGACCTCCAATGTGGTATTTTCCGAAATACTGCCGGTACCACGTGCCACGCCAGAGAGGCAACGGGAGATTAGGGAGGTTAATAAGTGGCTCAAGAATTGGTGTAGGAAAGAGGGGTTTGGGTTCCTGCAGAACTGGGCCGACTTCTCAGTTGGCTACAGGCTCTACGCTAGGGACGGGCTGCACCTCAATGGGGAGGGTGCAGCTGTGCTGGGGGAAAGAATGGCTAGAAGGTTGGAGGAGTGTTTAACCCCTTAATGACCGCCAATACGTCTTTTAACTGACCTGAGATATAAGAGAATAGCCTCCCCATACAGATGACAATCCAGCATCTGTTGGTTGTAAACTATAGCTGACAACTTGCTGTATCAGCCACGATCAGTATCTGCGCCTTCTAAATCTGTTTAACCCCTTAGATGCTGCTGTCAATAGTGACTACATCATTATAAATGGTTAACAGAGTGTGGGGGCTTCTTCTTTATCCCAATTGGTGCCCTAAGATCATGATTTTGTTGTCCTGATGTTTGCGATGGCAATTCATGACCAAATAGCGGCCTTAGAGTCTGCCGGCTATAGTAATCTGTTTAGAAGTTAGCAACATTTAGGTGGTAAAAATACACATTTTCATTTCTGCCATGCCATTTTGCATTAATTCCTGTAAAGCACCTGAAGGGTTAATAAACTACCTGACAGCAGTTTTCAATATGTTTAGGGGTGCTGTTTTTAAAATGGTATCACGTTTGGGGGTTTCCCAATATATGGGACCCCTAAAGTCACTTTAAACATGGGTAAGTCCCTAAAAAAATAAATGTGGTAAATTTCTTTGAAAAAATGAAAAATTGCTGCTACATTTTTAAACCTCCTAAAATGCTAACAAAATAAAATAACATTTTACAAATGGTGCTGATGTAAAGCCGGCATATGGGAAATGTTATTTATTAATGGTTTGCTGTTGTATGACTATCTGGATTAAAGGGATAATCATTCAAATTTAGAAAATTGCTAATTTTTTAACATTTTTCTCAAATTTTTTATATTTTTTATAAATAAACACAAAAAATGTTGAACTAAATTTACCATTATCATAAAGTATAATGTGTCACGAAAAAACAATCTCAAAATCACTGGGATTTGTTGAAGCGTTGCAGAGTTATTACCACATAAAGTGACACTGGTCAGATTTCAAAAATTTGGCTCGGTCACTAAGGGGTTAAACTAGGAATTGGGGGGGAGGGTATTCATTTTATAGGAGGGGAAGATAGTGCAGACAGAGACCTGGGCACAAATAAGGAAGTTGGGGGTGGCGGTGGCATGGGGGGTGGGGTCAGAATAGTTAATAATTTAAGAAATAGAAGTACAGAGAGGAACATAAAGTGCATGTATACTAATGCCAGAAGCCTCGCCAACAAAATGGGCGAATTAGAACTAATGTTGTTGGAGCATAATTATGACATGGTGGGGATATCTGAAACGTGGCTGATGAGAGCCATGACTGGGCTGTTAACTTGCAGGGCTATAGCCTGTTCAGAAATGACCATACAGATAAGCGAGGGGGAGGGGTGTGTCTATATGTAAAATCATCCTTAAAACCCATCCTGCGCGATAATATAGGTGAATTTAATGAAAATGTAGAATCCCTGTGGGTGGAGATAAGGGGAGGGGGAAAAAATAATAAATTACTGATAGGGTTTTGTTATAAATCTCCAAAAATAATGGAAGCAATGGAGAATATCCTCGTAAAGCAAATAGATGAAGCTGCGACTCAAGGAGAAGTCATTATTATGGGGGACTTCAACTACCCTGAAATAGATTGGGGAACAGAAACCTGCAGTTCCAGCAAAGGTAATCGGTTTTTGACAATTATGAGAGACAATTACCTTTCACAACTGGTTCAGGACCCAACAAGAAGGGGAGCACTACTAGACCTAATATTAACCAACAGGCCAGACCGCATATCAAATATAAGGGTTGGGGGTCACTTGGGAAATAGCGATCACAAAATAATAAGTTTTCATGTATCCTTAAAAAAGATGTGTAGTAGAGGGGTTACAAGGACACTAAACTTCAGGAGGGCAAATTTCCAACGGATGAGAGAGGATCTTGGTGCAATTAACTGGGACGATATCCTGAGACACAAAAATACACAAAGAAAATGGGAGACGTTTATTAGCATCCTGGATAGGACCTGTGCACAGTATATACCGTATGGGAATAAACATACTAGAAATAGGAGGAAACCAATATGGCTAAATAGAGCTGTAAGGGGCGCAATAAGTGACAAAAAGAAAGCATTTAGAGAATTAAAGGAAGTAGGTAGTGAGGAGGCATTAAATAAATACAGAAAATTAAATAAATTCTGTAAAAAGCAAATCAAGGCAGCAAAGATTGAGACAGAGAGACTCATTGCCAGAGAGAGTAAAAATAATCCTAAAATATTCTTTAACTACATAAATAGTAAGAAACTAAAAAATGATAGTGTTGGCCCCCTTAAAAATAGTCTGGGTGAGATGGTGGATGAGGATGAGGAAAAAGCCAATATGCTAAATGACTTTTTTTCATCAGTATTTACACAAGAAAATCCCATGGCAGACAAAATGTCTAGTGATAAAAATTCCCAAGTAAATGTCACCTGCCTAACCCAGCAGGAAGTGCGGCGGCGTCTAAAAATCACTAAAATTGACAAATCTCCAGGCCCGGATGGGATACACCCTCGAGTACTGCAGGAATTAAGTACAGTCATTGATAGACCATTATTTTTAATCTTTAAAGACTCCATAATAACAGGGTCTGTGCCACAGGACTGGCGTATCGCAAATGTGGTGCCAATATTCAAAAAGGGAAAAAAAACTGAACTCGGAAATTATAGGCCAGTAAGCTTAACCTCTACTGTGGGTAAAATCCTGGAGGGCATTCTAAGGGACGCTATACTGGAGGATCTGAAGAGGAATAACCTCATGACCCAGTATCAGCACGGGTTTACTAGGGACCGTTCATGTCAGACTAATTTGATCAGTTTCTATGAAGAGGTAAGTTCCATATTGGACCAAGGGAACCCAGTGGATGTAGTGTATATGGACTTTTCAAAAGCTTTTGATACGGTGCCACACAAAAGGTTGATACATAAAATGAGAATAATGGGGATAGGGGAAAATATGTGCAAGTGGGTTGAGAGCTGGCTCAGGGATAGGAAACAAAGGGTGGTTATTAATGGAGCACACTCGGACTGGGTAGCGGTTAGCAGTGGGGTACCACAGGGGTCAGTATTGGGCCCTCTTCTTTTTAACATATTTATTAATGACCTTGTAGGGGGCATTCAGAGCAGAATTTCAATATTTGCAGATGACACTAAACTCTGCAGGGTAATCAATACCGAGGAGGACAATTTTATATTACAGGATGATTTATGTAAACTAGAAGCTTGGGCTGATAAATGGCAAATGAGCTTTAATGGGGATAAATGTAAGGTCATGCACTTGGGTAGAAGTAATAAGATGTATAATTATGTGCTTAATTCTAAAACTCTGGGCAAAACCGTCAATGAAAAAGACCTGGGTGTATGGGTGGATGACAAACTTAAATTCAGTGGCCAGTGTCAGGCAGCGGCTACAAAGGCAAATAAAATAATGGGATGCATTAAAAGAGGCATAGATGCACATGAGGAGAACATAATTTTACCTCTATACAAGTCAATAGTTCGACCACACTTAGAATACTGTGCACAGTTCTGGTCTCCGGTGTTTAAGAAAGACACAGCTGAACTAGAGCGGGTGCAGAGAAGAGCGACCAAGGTTATTAGAGGACTGGGGGGTCTGCAATACCAAGATAGGTTATTACAATTGGGGCTATTTAGTTTGGAAAAACGAAGACTAAGGGGTGATCTTATTTTAATGTATAAATATATGAGGGGACAGTACAAAGACCTTTCTGATGATCTTTTTAATCATAGACCTGAAACAGGGACAAGGGGGCATCCTCTGCGGTTGGAGGAAAAAAGGTTTAAGCATAATAACAGACGCGGATTCTTTACTGTAAGAGCAGTGAGACTATGGAACTCTCTGCCGTATGATGTTGTAATGAGTGATTCATTACTTAAATTTAAGAGGGGACTGGATACCTTTCTGGAAAAGTATAATGTTACAGGGTATATACACTAGATTCCTTGATAGGGCGTTGATCCAGGGAACTAGTCTGATTGCCGTATGTGGAATCGGGAAGGAATTTTTTTCCCCAATGTGGAACTTACTCTTTGCCACATGGGGTTTTTTTGCCTTCCTCTGGATCAACATGTTAGGGCATGTTAGGTTAGGCTATGGGTTGAACTAGATGGACATATAGTCTTCCTTCAACCTTAATAACTATGTAACTATGTAACTATGTCATGCGGGTGTAGAAAAAACACAAGAACAGATCAGATCCTCCAGAGGTTCTATTGGCCAGAGTATCACAAAGAAATCATAAATTTTTGTACGTCATGTTCCACCTGCCAGTTGACCTCTCCAGTGGCTCACTTCCATAGCCCCTTAGTGCTGTTGCCTATTATTGAAGTGCCATTTGATTGCATAGTCATGAGTCTAGTGGGAACTCTTGTCAAGTGCACCAGAGGGCTTGGTGGTACTGGACTATGCTGCAAGGTACACAAAGGCAGTACCACTTCGAAACGCCTACACCAACTGTATAGCTCGGGAGTTAGTCCACATTTTTCTAGAACACAGTTGCCTAAGGAGATCCTAATGGACCAAAGGACACTATTTATGTCAAAGGTGATGAGGGATTTGTGCAAAACACTGCAAATTACACAACTCCAGACCTCAGACTACCATCCACAGATGGAACACTTGTTGGAAAGGTTTACTAAAACCTTGAAGGTCTTGATGAAGACGGCCAAGACTGGGACTGTCTACTGCTGTACTTTCTGTTCTCCATCAGAGAAGTCCCACAAGCCTATAATTTATTCTCCCCGTTTGAACTGTTGTATGACCAAGACCACTGTGGACTCCTCGATATAGCAAAGGAAACATTGGAAGCGGAGTCTACACCCTTCAAGAGTGTAATTGAGCAAGTGGCCCAGATGCAAGACAGAATTGCCGAGGTGCTGCCCATTGTGAAAAAACATCTCCTCAAATCACAAGAGGCACTGTCGAGGGTTAACAATAGATCAGCGAGGGTGAAACACATCAACCTTGGGGATCGTGTACTGGTATTGACAACTATGGTCAAGTGGAAGAGCCCCTATTAAGTAGTTGAAAAGGTTGGCAACGTCAACTATAAAGTCCACCAACCAGTAAGGTGTACCACGTTCACATGATTAAGCCATGGCAAAATAGGGAGAAACTAACAAAAGAGAAAATTGGCTAAAAAAAAGTCATAGCCAGCTCACCAACCAGACCATCAGACACGGAGCACGAGAGTTTGTCCTGACCGGGATGCCGAGCAGCAGCAATGTTGAAAGATGTGGATACTCCAGCTCCAGTAAAATGGTAAATTTCTTTATTGATCCAAAATCATCATAAAAAGGTAATCCTTACAAATGGTGGACAATACAGGTGATTGCAAAAAGATTTACGGCAACGCGTTATGATCAATATAGATCTTACTCATGCCTGTAAAATTCAAAAAGTGAGTGCTACACATATAATGTTCATAGACCTATCACAAGATCTCTATTAGTCACATTATTAAGCTGAGAAGGTCCTAAAATCACACATACCAAAATGTCAGAATACAATTATAAAACATCTTACACATTGCTAAAAAAATATAAAGTGTCAACAGTAATGATACAATATTTTGTTTCTGTTATTTAAACCCGCGGGGAAGTGAGTATTATGATTGAAAATCCAAAACGCCTCCCTGGTGAGAAGGCGTCTCTTAATATCTCCCCCGCGGCTTTGAGGATAAATTCTTTCAATACCATGTACTTTTAAATCTGTAATATCCCCTTTGTGTTTTATGCCAAAATGTCTTGAAACCATTGAGATATTTCTGTTCGTTATATTATAATTGCTAACATCTCTCAAATGTTCTGTGACACGCCTTTTTAATTTTCTTGATGTGCACCCTACATAAGAGATTTGGCATGCTACACAATCCATTTTATAAACCACATTTTTGGTGTGACAATTTATGAAACTGTTTATATTATAGCTTTTTGTTCTTTCAGAGTTTTGAAAAGTATTGCCCAACTGCGAGTGTGCACATGTACTACAAGCTGAAGTGCCACACTTAAAGAAACTTTTGTATTCGAGCCAGGTGCTTGATTTAGACCTAGGCATGCGTGAATTGGGGGTAATTGTATCTCCAATAGTCTGCGCTCTTCTAGCCACTACACTCACTCCATCTTTCAAAATATTCATGAGCGTATTATCCTCATATAGAACAGGTAACCTTTTGCTTATTATTTCTTTAATTTGGTTGAATTGTGGGCTGAATTGTAGACAAACAAAAGGCTTATTGTCATGTTTATTTTTATTCAACCTATTGGTCACATTTGGTACTAGTAAATCTCCTCTGTTTTTTATCCACTATAGCTGTGGCTCTATCCAGAGACCAATGGGGATAACTGCGAGCCCTAAGTTTATTTCTTAGTTCACCAAATTCCTTTAGTTTGTCTTCTTCCCTGCTACAGTTTCGTTTTAACCTAGTGAACTCACCAACAGGTATAGCTTTGATTGTGTGGGCTGGATGACTACTGGCCGCATGTAAGATCGTATTTTCATTAATTGGTTTTACGTGCGTTTTGCTGATAATATGTTCCTAGGCAATACCGCATAATTCAAGATCTAAAAAAGACATATTTTGTTGGTCACAATTATATGTGAATTTTATGCCAAAATCATTGGCATTGATGTATTCCACACATCCCGGTATGGCAGACACATCGCCCCCCCAAATAATGAGGGTGTCATCGATGTATCTGCCATACCAGGAGATGTGGTCAACAAATGGAATTTCTGCAGAATATATAAATTTCTGTTCCCAATATGCCATGCTCAAATTGGCCAAAGATGGTGAGTAGGGTTGAGCGAAAAGGATCGGATAATTTCAAATGTCGACGACTTTTGGCAAAGTCGACGACTTTTGGCAAAGTCGGGTTTCATTAAACCTGACTCGATCCCACTGTGGGATCGGCCATGAGGTCGGCGATCTGCGCGCCAAAGTCGCGTTTCGTATGATGCTTTCAGCGCCATTTTTCAGCCAATGAAGGAGGACACAGAGTGTGGACAGCGTGATGACATAGGTCTCTGTCCCCACCATCTTAGAGAAGGGCATGAAAGTGATTGGCTTGCTTTCTGCGACATCACAGGGGCTATAAAGGGGCGTGCATGCCGACCGTCATCTTACTTCTGCCGATCTGAGCATAGGGAGAGGTTGCTGCAGCTTCGTCAGGAGCAGGGATATATTTAGGCAGGGAATATTAACCCCAAAACCGCTGGTGCTGTTGCGATTTCCACTTTCCAACACCACCTTTTCTTTGCAGGGACAGTGGATTTTTTTTTTGTGGGTGCATCAGCTCTGTAGCTTAGGCTGCTTTATAAGGCTCCCTGATAGCTGCATTGCTGTGTGTACGCTGCTGTGCAAACCAATTGCTTTTTTAAAAGCAAAAATCCTGTTGCTTCTTTCTGCACAGTTCTCTTGTTTCTTGGTCTACACTGTTTTGTGTGCAGCAGTCCTTTTTATTGCTGCCATACTTGTCCTTTGATCATTGTAGGGAGATTGAAATTCTACTATAGCCCTTGTATTTTTTGATATATCTGGCAGCCACGTTCTTCCTTGTACATAGTGTGGTGTCATACACTGGGCCTGTTTTTTTTCCTGCAGTCTCCCACAAGAAACAAAAAAAGGCTGCTTTAAATTGTCACTAAGTGGATCAACGTGAGTTCTGTTTGGCGTATATCTGGCAGCCACGTTCTGCCTTCAACATAGTGTGGTGTCATACACTGGGCCTGTTTTTTTCCTGCATTCTCCCACAAAAAAACAAAAAAAGTCTGCTTTAAATTGCCATGAAGTGGATCAACGTGAGTTCTGTTTGGCGTATATCTGCCAGCCACGTTCTGCCTTGTACATAGTGTGGTGTCACACTGGGCCTGTTTTTTTCCTGCAGTCTCCCACAAAAAACAAAAAAATGGCTGCTTTAAATTGCCACTGTTAGGGGTCGAGTTCCTGCCTCTGCACAGGTGAAATCTCGGGCCATCTCCGCTGCGGTCTCCCATACTTCTCCGGCCGCAGTGGAACCTGCTCAGCAGAGACGTCGATCCCAGCGTCTCGCTCAGTCTGACTCTGTGCTAAGAGTTACTGCTGCATTTCCTGCTTCTACCATTAAAGTCAGTGCTGGGCAGCGGTGAGCAGACGCTTCTGGGACTAAGTCCTGCTTTTCACGTTCTGAGCATGCCCAGAGTAAGATCTCTCAGTGGAGATCGAGGGTCACATGATCAGATACTGCAGCTAGGTCATTGGTCCTTCTTGGAAGGTCCTTGTAGGTGCTAGGACTAAGTCCTGCTTTGCACTCTGAGCATGCCCAGGGCAAGATCTCTCAGTGGAGATCTGGGGTCACATGCTCAGGTACTGCAGCAACTCCATTGGTTCTTCTCTGAAGGTCCTATACGTGCTGCAACTATTTAAGGCTCGCATGGCTGCACGGCCATGCGCAAGTATTGACTTTTGTAAACGTGTGTGTGTTGTGAGTGAAAGTCGTTCTTTAAAATCCACTCCCTATTGTATGACTGCTCGCGGAAGGTGGATGATTGCTATCTAGCGCCCGACTTAGCCATCAGCACGTTACACACATTACAGCCTCTAATTGCTGTGTCCGCCAGTGCGGTGCTGTGCACTTTCTCTGCGCTTTCCTGACCCAAGCCAGGGTGGTTAGTGGCGTCCACCAGTGCGGCACCGCACACACTCTCGTGCTTCTTAAATAATATTATTTATGTCTCTCTGACACCCCAGTAGCGATGTTGAGCGCATGAGGTCTTTATGAACTTAAATCCTGAGTCTTGGGATTGAGTTCTGAGACTCCTTGCTTGTGCTCTTGGTGCGGTACCGCGGCCCTGTGACGCAACAGGATTCACTTCCTTCACACAGGTTGAAGTTAACCCATGTGTTTATTCACATTGTACTGCCATATCACCCGTCTTCACTAGCAGCAGGGTTTTCACCTGCACGGTGGACCTCGGACTGCGAATGCACCTAATACCTTTACATCTTAAACATGGTGCGCTCTGCCAGTCCTAACAGCCACTAAGTGGATCAACGTGAGTTCTGTTTGGCGTATATCTGCCAGCCACGTTCTGCCTTGTACATAGTGTGGTGTCATACAATGGGCCTGTTTTTTTACTGCAGTCTCCCACAAAAAAACAAAAAAAAGCTGCTTTAAATTGCCACTAAGTGGATCAACGTGAGTTCTGTTTGGCGTATATCTGCCAGCCACGTTCTGCTTTGTACAGTGTGTCACATATCCACAAAAAGGCTATATATGAGCAACGGATGGCACTTCTAATAGCAGTAACAACCAACGGCGGATTTAAATAAAATTAACCGCATGAAGAGACCCATAAAGATAAAACAAAGAATCTTTATTATTCACAATATTAAAAACATACAGCAAGGCTATATCTGATATAAACAACAAAGTGTCCAGTGGGAAGAGGAATATCTGGCACTGCTAGTAAAGCAAAAAATATGGTAGGCACAAGTGAACAATCACCTACTATACTAAATATCACTAGAAACCATATAGCGAGGGGACTACAAAATGTAACGGTAAATCACTGAACCATACAGGCATATATCCAAGCGGGAAAGTATATGTATACAAGGGAGGGGCCCTTAATGCCACCCTAAGCCTATGCAATAACCTTGCTCCCGTGCTGTATATCAGATCACTAGTACCAACACCGCTTCCACTACTGATATGGCAACCAAGTGGCAAATAACGCGAAATATAGTATATTACCTGATAGTGCCAAGAAACTCAGCTCCCACGAGCGCCCCGACGCGCGTTTCGCCCAAGCTTCTTCCGGGGGTGTGATTAGTGTGACGATCTAACAATCATTATATAGGACCCACCACCAATAGCGATGCGGAACGTAATGTGGGGGCGTGACCGCAAGTATAGTACAAGCGTCCCCCTTGCATAGCGGCGCATGTGACACCAGGCTGCTCCGGAAGTATAAACATGCTTTTCCGGGGTAGCGCTCACTGGAACGCAAGCTGGTTTGCAAGCATCTCCAGAACAGAGCGCATGGAGCTACAACCATGGAGCGCATGCGCACTGCATGGGTTAAAGAAAAGCAGGACGCAGAGATATCTAATATGGCAAATAGAAGATAGGATGAATATCTCTAATATACGCCAGCACACCGCTGAACCATATAGTCTACTCAGAGATAATGGGACTAATATAAACCAATCATACAGTATAACATGTGATAACAAGTAAAGATAAATGGGAGGATGTACAAGACATGGTGAATATAGGAAAAGCCATATATTATAAATAAATAAATATAAGTATCATAGATATCATGAATGGGTGAACTAAAGATAGAAGGTGATCATAATTTAATAAAGCTAATAATAATGTGCACACCTATAAGTAATACCCTTATACATAAAAGGGAACATAGTGTCAGACCACATGACGAACCCCAATACCGAATCGGCCATGTAGTCACTATATATAAGGTCTCTAATGTGAAAATTATGATATTATACTATCCCAACATGTGCAAAATAAAATAGAACATAGGCAGCAATGAAAGTTTTGGTTTTGCGGCATTTTTATAAATATATTATTCGAAGGTCATTGTTAGTTTTCCTTTTCTCTCTTTTTTAGGGACATCCTTTTTAGTGTGGTTTTTAAATATGTTTTTATGTGTCACTAATTTATTATTTTATTTTCAATAGATGATTCGAAAAGGATGCGTTGTGCGATGACCACTTTTTGTCCCGCACAGTCTGAGAATGCATACCCCCTCCATGGAGTATTAGGAATATGGCCGATTACATATGAACAGATTTGGAGAAGATTTTGGAACAACCATGAGATATGGGGAGATCTTACATATATTTATTTGTTATATTCCTCTATGTAGATTACAGGAAGGAAAATGCCTTTGTAGTGTTCTTCCCTAGTCCTTTATTATTGTTCTGTCCTCCCCCCTTTTTTCATATAGTACAGGTGTTATTTGGTATTTATGAGAGCTGTAGTCTCTTGTGTACGTTGTACAATTTACGGGCATAGGTGCAATAAGATATAGAATAGGGTTCCCGATATACAGTGGGGCAAAAAAGTATTTAGTCAGTCAGCAATAGTGCAAGTTCCACCACTTAAAAAGATGAGAGGCGTCTGTAATTTACATCATAGGTAGACCTCAACTATGGGAGACAAACTGAGAAAAAAAAAATCCAGAAAATCACATTGTCTGTTTTTTTATCATTTTTTTTTGCATTTTATGGTGGAAAATAAGTATTTGGTCAGAAACAAACAATCAAGATTTCTGGCTCTCACAGACCTGTAACTTCTTCTTTAAGAGTCTCCTCTTTCCTCCACTCATTACCTGTAGTAATGGCACCTGTTTAAACTTGTTATCAGTATAAAAAGACACCTGTGTACACCCTCAAACAGTCTGACTCCAAATTCCACTATGGTGAAGACCAAAGAGCTGTCAAAGGACACCAGAAACAAAATTGTAGCCCTGCACCAGGCTGGGAAGACTGAATCTGCAATAGCCAACCAGCTTGGAGTGAAGAAATCAACAGTGGGAGCAATAATTAGAAAATGGAAGACATACAAGACCACTGATAATCTCCCTCGATCTGGGGCTCCACGCAAAATCCCACCCCGTGGGGTCAGAATGATCACAAGAACGGTGAGCAAAAATCCCAGAACCACGCAGGGGGACCTAGTGAATGAACTGCAGAGAGCTGGGACCAATGTAACAAGGCCTACCATGAGTAACACACTACGCCACCATGGACTCAGATCCTGCAGTGCCAGACGTGTCCTTCTGCTTAAGCCAGTACATGTCCGGTCCCGTCTGAAGTTTGCTAGAGAGCATTTGGATGATCCAGAGGAGTTTTGGGAGAATGTCCTATGGTCTGATGAAACCAAACTGGAACTGTTTGGTAGAAACACAACTTGTCGTGTTTGGAGGAAAAAGAATACTGAGTTGCATCCATCAAACACCATACCTACTGTAAAGCATGGTGGTGGAAACATCATGCTTTGGGGCTGTTTCTCTGCAAAGGGGCCAGGACGACTGATCCGGGTACATGAAAGAATGAATGGGGCCATGTATCGTGAGATTTTGAGTGCAAACCTCCTTCCATCAGCAAGGGCATTGAAGATGAAACGTGGCTGGGTCTTTCAACATGACAATGATCCAAAGCACACCGCCAGGGCAACGAAGGAGTGGCTTCGTAAGAAGCATTTCAAGGTCCTGGAGTGGCCTAGCCAGTCTCCAGATCTCAACCCTATAGAAAACCTTTGGAGGGAGTTGAAAGTCCGTGTTGCCAAGCGAAAAGCCAAAAACATCACTGCTCTAGAGGAGATCTGCAGGGAGGAATGGGCCAACATACCAACAACAGTGTGTGGCAACCTTGTGAAGACTTACAGAAAACGTTTGACCTCTGTCATTGCCAACAAAGGATATATTACAAAGTATTGAGATGAAATTTTGTTTCTGACCAAATACTTATTTTCCACCATAATATGCAAATAAAATGTTAAAAAAACAGACAATGTGATTTTCTGGATTTTTTTTTCTCAGTTTGTCTCCCATAGTTGAGGTCTACCTATGATGTAAATTACAGACGCCTCTCATCTTTTTAAGTGATGGAACTTGCACTATTGCTGACTGACTAAATACTTTTTTGCCCCACTGTAAGTGTCTCTAATTTTCTAATTGTATATTTATATTTATATTTATTATACAGTTAGGTCCATATATATTTGGACAGAGACAACATTTTTCTAATTTTGATCATAGACATCACCACAATGAATTTTAAACAAAAGAAATCAGATGCAGTTGAAGTTCAGATTTTCAGCTTTCATTTGAGGGTATCCACATTAAAATTGGATGAAGGGTTTAAGAGTTTCAGCTCCTTAACATGTGCCACTCTGTTTTTAAAGGGACCGAAAGTAATTGGACAGATTCAAATAATTTTAAATATAATGTTCATTTCTAGTACTTGGTTGAAAACCCTTTGTTCGCAATGACTTCCTGAAGTCTTGAACTCATGGACATCACCAGACGCTGTGTTTCCTCCTTTTTGATGCTCTGCCAGGCCTTCACTGCGGTGGTTTTCAGTTGCTGCTTGTTTGTGGGCCTTTCTGTCTGAAGTTTAGTCTTTAACAAGTGAAATGCATACTTAATTGGGTTGAGATCAGGTGACTGACTTGGCCATTCAAGAATATTCCACTTCTTTGCTTTAATAAACTCCTGGGTTGCTTTGGCTTTATATTTTAGGTCATTGTCCATCTGTAGTATGAAACGATGACCAATCAGTTTTGCTGCATTTGGCTGGATCTGAGCACACAGTATGGCGGCTCTGAATACCTCAGAATTCATTCGGCTGCTTCTGTCCTGTGTCACATCATTAATTAACACTAGTGACCCAGTGCCACTGGCAGCCATGCATGCCCAAGCCATCACACTGCCTCCGCCGTGTTTTACAAATGATGTGGTATGCTTTGGATCATGAGCTGTACCACGCCTTCACCATACTTTTCTCTTTCCATCATTCTGGTAGAGGTTGATCTTGGTTTCATCTGTCCAAAGAATGTTCTTCCAGAACTGTGCTGGCTTTTTAGATGTTTTTTTAGCAAAGTCCAGTCTAGCCTTTTTATTCTTGATGCTTATGAGTGGCTTGCACCGTGCAGTGAACCCTCTGTATTTACTTTCATGCAGTCTTCTCTTTATGGTAGATTTGTATATTGATACGCTTACCTCCTGGAGAGTGTTGGTCACTTGGTTGGCTGTTGTGAAGGGGTTTCTCTTCACCATGGAGATTATTCTGCGATCATCCACCACTGTTGTCTTCCGTGGGCGCCCAGGTCTTTTTGCATTGATGAGTTCACCAGTGCTTTCTTTCGTTCTCAGGATGTACCAAACTGTAGATTTTGCCACTCCTAATATTGTAGCAATTTCTCGGATGTTTTTTTTTTCTATTTTTGCAGCTTAAGGATGGCTTGTTTCACCTGCATGGAGAGCTCCTTTGACCGCATGTTTACTTCACAGCAAAACCTTCCAAATGCAAGCACCACACCTCAAATCAACTCCAAGCCTTTTATCTGCTTAATTGAGAATTACATAACGAAGGGATTGCCCACACCTGTCCATGAAATAGCCTTGAAGTCAATTGTCCACTTACTTTTGGTCCCTTTAAAAGCAGGGTGGCACATGTTAAGGAACTGAAACTCCTAAACCCTTCATCCAATTTTAATGTGGATACCCTCAAATGAAAGCTGAAAGTCTGAACTTCAACTGCATCTGAATTGCTTTGTTTATAATTCATTGTGGTAATGTCTATAGCCAAAATTAGAAAAATGTTGTCTCTGTCCAAATATATATGGACCTAACTGTATATACTATAGCATTCAGGATTATTATATCTATCAGGATTGTTATTTATAATGTAGATATCTATATGCAGAGCACTTTAGCACTATGTATGGGATATTCATCATGTCCCACTGATATCTCTTTTTAATAAATTATTACTGTCATCACCTCCTGTGTTTTCACCTTTATCACCACATTCACATCACGTCCCTCCCCTATGTTCTATTTTATTTTGCACATGTTGGGATAGTGTAATATCATAATTTTCATGTTAGAGACCTTATATATAGTGACTACATGGCCGATTCGGTATTGGGGTTCGTCATGTGGTCTGACACTATGTTCCCTTTTATGTATAAGGGTATTACTTATAGGTGTGCACATTATTATTAGCTTTATTAAATTATGATCACCTTCTATCTTTAAAGATGAATGAAACTTGGCACTCAATTTTTCAGAAGAAAAGCTTCTTAGTTTATTGATGCATCCAGACAAACAAAACCGCTAAACGTTTTCGGTCGCTCTCCTCTGCTCTGCACTACTAGCGCTCAGGATCCAGCGCCGTTACTCCCTCCAGGCTTTGTGCCTCTCCTCTGGCGCTTCACCTTCCTTTGTGATCCTGCAGCAGACTGCAGCTCCTATATCCCGTGCTCTGGCTGACGCTCATTCAGGCTCATTAGCTTCCTCATCCAGTCAATGTCTTAGAAACGCTCTGACGAAGGTCAGGTGTGGACCGAAAACGTTTAGCGGTTTTGTTTGTCTGGATGCATCAATAAACTAAGAAGCTTTTCTTCTCAAAAATTGAGTGCCAAGTTTCATTCATCTTTAATATACGGGGTGGACACCCTACTTGAGCACCGCCAACCCTCATATCTACTGAGTGCCGTGTTTCCTTACCGTAACCTTCTATCTTTAGTTCACACATTCATGATATCTATGATACTTATATTTATTTATTTATAATATATGGCTTTTCCTATATTCACCATGTCTTGTACATCCTCCCATTTATCTTTACTTGTTATCACATGTTATATGATTGGTTTATATTTGTCCCGTTATCTCTGAGTAGACCATATGGTTCAGTGGTGTGCTGGCGTAAATTAGAGATATTCATCCTATCTTCTATTTGCCATATTAGATATCTCTGCGTCCTGCTTTTCTTTAACCCATGCAGTGCGCATGCGCTCCATGGTTGTAGCTCCGTGCTTTCCGGGAGCGCTCTGTTCTGGAGATGCTTGCGATCCAGCTTGCGTTCCAGTGAGCGCTGCCCCGGAAAAGCATGTTTATACTCCCGGAGCAGCCTGGTGTCACATGCGCCGCTATGCAAAGGGGACGCTTGCACTATACTTGCGGTCACACACCCACATTACGTTCCGCATCGCTATTGGTGGTGGGTCCTATATAATGATTGTTAGATCGTCACACTAATCACGCCGCCGGAAGAAGCTTGGGCGAAACGCGCGTCGGGGCGCTCGTGGGAGCTGGGTTTCTTGGCACTATCAGGTAATATACTATATTTCGCGTTATTTGCCACTTGGTTGCCATATCAGTAGTGGAAGCGGTGTTGGTACTAGTGATCTGATATACAGCACGGGAGCAAGGTTATTGCATAGGCTTAGGGTGGCATTAAGGGCCCCCCCCCTTGTATACATATACTTTCCCGCTTGGATATATGCCTGTATGGTTCAGTGATTTACCGTTACATTTTGTAGTCCCCTCGCTATATGGCTTCTAGTGATATTTAGTATAGTAGGTGATTGTTCACTTGTGCCTACCATATTTATTGCTTTACTAGCAGTGCCAGATACTCCTCTTCCCACTGGACACTTTGTTGTTTATATCAGATATAGCCTTGCTGTATGTTTTTAATATTGTGAATAATAAAGATTCTTTGTTTTATCTTGATGGGTCTCTTCATGCGGTTAGTTTGATTTAAATCCGCCGTTGGTTTTTACTATTTGTACAGTGTGTGTAGTTTAACACACAGGGCCTGTTTTTTCCTGCAGTCTCCCATAAAAAAAAAAAAAAAAAAGGGTGCTTTAAATTGCCACTAAGTGGATTAACGTGAGTTCTGTTTGGCGTATATCTGCCATCCACGTTCTGCTTTGTACAGTGTGTGTAGTTTAACACACAGGGCCTGTTTTTTCCAGCAGTCTCCCACCAAAAAAACAAAAAAGGGGGCTTTAAATTGCCACTAAGTAGATTAACGTGAGTTCTGTTTCCTGCTGTCTCACGAAAAATAAGGGAGATCTAAATTCTCCAAAAGTTAATCTACACCTTCTACCTTGTTTAACAGTATCATATAACGGTTGTTCTTTTTCTAACATTTCCGCAAAAATGAGGAAGTCTGGTGGAAGAGGCCGTGGCGGTCGTTGCCATCTGGTACTGATGGTGCTGGTGGTAGTGGAGCATCTGGTGGTACTGGGAAAAGCAAGATAGCACCAAAGGCTCGAGGTGTTGAGGCAGCGTCATCCTCAGGCTACACAAGGCCTCGAAGGCTCCCTTATCTGGGAGTTGGAAAACAGTTTTTAAAGCCGGAGCAGCAGGAACAAGTTTTGGCTTTCCTTGCTGACTCAGCCTCTAGCTCTTTCACCTCCTCTTCAGAATCTTCGAAAACTAAAACCAGCCAGTCGTCAGTGGATGCTCCAGGTCCGGAAAAAGTTGCTTCCTTGTGTCCTTCAACCAAAACAAAAGTGAAGGATGCGGCAGGCAACACAACACTTTACTCCATTGAGCTCTTTACACATACCGTGCCTGGGTTAGAGAGGGAAATTGTTAAAAGCCCATTACAGGATGAATCGGACATAGAGTGCACAGATGCAAAGCCACAGCTTGATTATTATGCTGTTCCATTGACTCAGACCACTACTTTGCCCTCGCAGTGTACTGAGCCCGAATCTGACCCTAATGAGACTATGGTGCCCATTCCCGAATGCTATAGCACCTTACACCGTGACACAGAGGACAGTGCACATGACATTGGAGAGGAGGTGATAGATGACTAAGTTGTTGACCCAGATTGGCAGCCATTGGGGGAAGAGGAGGCCGCTGGCTGTAGCTCAGAAGAGGAGGAGGATGATGTGCAGCAGCCATCTACATTGCAAAAGCTGTCATCTGGCAGGCCCGCATCAGGCCAAAAACATGTCTCAAAAACAACAAAAGGTGTAGCACAGTGTTGCAATCCGGTAACAGTAGCACGGCGTGCAAAGGCTGAAAAGGTATTCCATAGTAGGATGAGTGCAGTGTGGCAATTTTTTAACCAAGATCCGAATGATCAGTCCAAAGTTATATGTAAGAAATGCTCCAAGACCTTTAGTAGAGGGAAGAATGTTCAAAATTTAAGTACAACGTGCATGTGTAGACATCTAACCAGCAGGCACTTGGAAGCATGGACTAACTACCAAACCTCCCGTACCGTTGGTGCACGTGCACATATTGAAGCTAGGCAGCAACACAACATTGCTTCCCTCACTGGAAGCCCACCGGTTAGGACACCACCAGTAACAGATGTGGAGGTATTGTCGCAAGGTGACAGCAGTCAGGGTCAGGGAATCACAAGGTTCTTGGTTGGAAACACTGTAGGTAGGGCCACATCCAGAATACCATCACCAAGCCTCTCTCAATCTGCCATGTCCACCACCACCCCCGCTAATTCCACCATATGCAGCTCTCCAGTCCAGCTCAGCCTGCAAGAGACTCTCGATAGGAAAAGAAAGTACTCTTCCTCTCATCCGCGTACACAGGGTTTGAACGGCTACAGTGCTCGACTAATCTCATTAGAGATGATGCCCTACCGGTTGGTTGAAAGTGAAGCTTTCAAAGCCCTGATGGCCTATGCAGTACCACGCTATGACACTTCTTTGCGAGAAAAGCCATCCCAGCCCTCCACCAGCATGTCAAAGACCGCATTCTCCATGCACTGAGGAAATCAGTCAGCAGAAAGGTGCACCTCACAACAGATGCATGGACCAGTAGGCATGGCCAGGGACGTTACGTGTCTATCACGGCGCACTGGGTTAATGTGGTGGATGCAGGGTACACAGGGCACAGCCATAGTGGCACAGTTTTGCCTAACCCACGGTCTAGGAAACAGTTGGCTGTAGGAGTTTGCCCCTTCTCCTCCTCCTCCAGAAGCGAAAGCTCGTCCACAGAGCGCAGTTGCACGACCACTCCATCCGCAGCTGCCAGTGTTGCAACCATGGTGTCCCATTATGGAACAGCTTGTGGGAAGCGTCAGCAGGCTGTACTGCAAATGAAGTATTTGGGCGACAACAGACACACCGCGGAGGTACTGGCCGAGTACTTGCAGCAAGAAACACAGTCATGGCTTGGCAGTGTACATCTTGAGGCAGGCAAGGTAGTCAGTGATAACGGAAGGAATTTTATGGCTGCCATAGCCCTATCCGAAATGAAACACATACCTTGCCTGGCTCACACCTTAAACCTGGTGGTGAAGTGCTTCATCAAGAATTACCCTGATTTACCAGCCCTGCTCCTGAAGGTGCACAGACTTTGCTCGCATATCCGACATTCGCCCGTACACTCCAGCCGTATGCTTAACTATCAGCGATCGCTGAATCTTCCCCAGCACCACCTAATTATCGACGTAGCAACAAGGTGGAACTCTACACTGCACATGCTTTAGAGGCTGTGCGAACAGAGGCATGCTGTCATGTATTTGTGGGAGAATACACAAACACGGGCAGGCAGTTGGATGGCAGACATGGAGTTGTCTGGTGTGCAGTGGTCGAAGCTCCAAGACCTCTGTCAAGTCCTTCAGTGTTTTGAGGAATTCACACGGCTGGTCAGTGCGGACGACGCCATCATAAGCATGACCATTCCACTAATGCGTCTGCTGATGCAAAATTTGATGCACATCAAGGAGCAGGCGTCTGCGGCCGAGGAGGAGGGAAGCCTTGATGACAGTCAGCCATTTCTGGTCAGGGAAGTCTCCGGGACGAGGTGGCGGATGAAGAGGAGGAGGATGATGGGGCTGAATATTTATGGGAAGAGGATGGTTCTCAGGGGGCAATAGAAACTGGTGGCATTGCAAGGTCAGGTACAGGGTTTTTGCGAGCCACAAGTGATGTAGATTTTCAAGAAAGTGCTCCTCAACCCAGCACAAGCAGTGAATTGACACCTGGAACATTGGCCCACATGGCAGAGTATGCCTTGCGTATACTAAGATGGGACCCACGCATTATCAAAATGATGACCGATGACGATTACTGGTTGGCCTGCCTCCTGGATCCACGATACAAAGGCAAATTACAAAGTATCATGCCACATGAGAACCTTGAGCAAATATTGGCTACCAAACAAGCAACTCTTGTAGACCATTTGGTTCAGGCATTCCCAGCACACAGCGGCACTGAGGGTTCTCACACGAGCTGTAGGGGGCAACATGGCAGAGGTGTTAGAGGTGCACAAAGCCGAAGTGGCATTGGACAGAGGGGATTTATGACCAGGTTGTGGAGTGATTTCGCAATGACCGCAGAAACGACAGGTACTGCTGCATCGATTCAAAGTGACAGGAGACAGCATTTGTCCAGTATGGTTACTAACTATTTTTCCACCATTATCGATGTTATCCCTCACAGGTCATTCCCCTTTGATTACTGGGCATCTAAACTAGACACCTGGCCCGAATTGGCAGAATATGCATTACAGGAGCTAGTGTGCTCGCAGAAAGAGTCTTCAGTGCTGCTGGTTCTATACTGACCGAAAAAAGGACACGTCTGGCTCCCCGAAATGTTGATGATCTAACCTTCATTAAAATGAACCAATCATGGATTTTGAATTATTTTGCCCCACCTTCCTCTGCTGACATGTAGCTTGACAGAAAAATTTCTTGTTTTTCGCCTCCTCTTACTGACTGCTCCAATTCCGCCATTTGCAGATGCCGAATGTCCACCATAGGCCATTTGTATACCTTCCAAAATGGGCTGACTCCCCCCACAGGGCCGTGGTCACAACTTGGCGCAAGCACCCATGCTAGTGCCATTTGCCTGGACAGGTGTGTGTGCCCACTCTTGGGCGATGGCAGAGGCACAGGGTCCCACATAGTACAATGAAGTGTCTCTGACGGTGGTGGTGCACAACCAACGTCAGACACACCGTCGTAATATGAGGGGCCATGTGCCAGTACCGCCACCAATGAGAGAGTGCTCCCCCCTGCTCGAAGTGTGCTCTACCACTTGCAAAACTTTCCTCTCCCTGCCCCATCACTGTATTGTCTGTGCTGTTAAATCCTTCAATGGCACTGCAATTACAAATTTGTTGCAATTAGACATGTTCGTAAAAATATACAGGGCCCTGGCCTCCATTTACATCCCTTAATACTTTGCAACAACTACCCCTGTCTGCAACTCTGCAGAGGAGCCCACCCCTGTACCTTGCTATGCCACCAGTTAATTTATGACCAATTCCTTGGCTGATATTTAGCCCACTTTAGCATTTTGGCCTACTAACTGTGTCAGCCACTTCTAACAGTTGACCTCCGTTAAACAAAGCTATGCCACCTGTGTACTCCTCTTACAAATTTTGAACTGCAATTAGCCACCTTTTTTATGTTAGGCCTCTGTCTGTCTGTCTGTCTGCGCCACACATTACAACTGTCCCCCCCCTGAAACAAGGTAGACCGCCTGGTTAGTCCTGCTAGCAGTTTTTAACAGCAATTAGTAACCTTTTTTTATGTTAGGCCTCTGTCTGTCTGTCTGTGCCACACATTACAACTGCCCCCCCCCCTGAAACAAGCTAGGCCGCCTGGTTAGTCCTGATAGCAGTTTTCATCTGAAATTCGCCCCCTTTTTTAATGTTAGGCCTCTGTCTGTCTGTCTGTCTGTCTATGCCACACATTACAACTGTCCCACCCTGAAACAATCTAGGCCGCCTGGTTAGTCCTGCTAGCAGTTTCAAACTGCATTTAGCCACCTTTTTTATTTTCTGCCTCTGTCTGTCTGTCTGTAAGCCTGTCTGAGCCACTTTTTACAGTAGTCCTCCGCTGAACCAAACCTATGCCGCCTGTGTACTTCTCTTAAGAATCTATAAAAGCATTTAGGCAACTTAGTTATTTTGGACTAGTAACTGTGTCAGAATCTCCCAAGAGTTGTCCCCACCGCAGAACCCAGCAAGGCCGCCTGTGTACTCCTCTTAACAAGTGTGAACTGAATATAGCCTTCTTTTTTATTTTAGGCCTACTCAGTATGTCAGAGGCACTAATTACACTTGTCCTCCTCCGCTGAACCACGATGTGCCGCCCGTGTACTCCTCTAACAAATTTTGAACTGCAATTAGCCACCCTTTTTAATTGTAGGCCCACTCTGTCTGTCTTAGCCACATATTACAGTTGACCTCCGCTGAACAAAGCTATGCCGCCTGTGTACTCCACTAACCAATTTTCAACTGCATTTTGCCTACTTTCTTAATTATGCCTACTAACTGTGTCTGCCTCCCATTACGGTTGTCCTTCACTCAACAAAGCTGAGCCTCAGTTTTCATCTGATGTCAGATATTAAACTGCATTTCGGCTACTTGTTTGGTTGGGCGTTATAACGGTGTCTGCCGCTGCTTGTTCTCCTCCACTGAACAAATCTGAGCTTCAATCTTCAGGCTTTCGGGCTGTATCAGATAGTAAACTGCATTCTTACTACTTGTTTGGTTGGGCCTAATAAGGGTGTCTGCCGCTGCTTGGTGTTCTCGACAGAACAAATCTGAGTTTCAATCTTCAGACTTTCGACCTACATGACATATTAAACTGCTTTTTAACTACTTGTTTGGGTGGGCTTATTAAGGGTGTCTGCCGCTGCTTGGTGTTCTTCTCGACAGAACAAATCTGAGCTTCAATCTTCAGGCTTTCGGGCTATATCAGATATTAAACTGCATTCTTACTACTTGTTTGGGTGGGCCTATTAAGGGTATCTGCCGCTGCTTGGTGTTGTTAAATGAACAAATCTGAGCTTCAATCTTCAGGCTTTCGGCCTATATGACATATTAAACTGCATTAGAACTACTTGTTTGTGTGGGCCTATTAAGGGTGTCTGCCGCTGCTTGGTGTTCTTGAATGAACAAATCTGAGCTTCAATCTTCAGGCTTTCGGCCTATACCAGAGACTAAACTGCATTTGGGCTACTGGTTTGGTTGGGCCTACTAACGGTGTCTTGGTTTTCTCCTCCACTCAACAAAGCAGTGCCACCTGTTTACTCCTGCTACCAATTTTGAACTACATTTGGCCCACTTTATTACTTGGGCCTACTAACTGTGTCTGCCACTCATTACAGTTTTCCTCCACTGAACAAAGCTATGCCGCTTGTTTACTCCTGTTACCAGTTTTGAACTGCATTTAGCCTACTTTATTCTTTGGGACTATATCTGTGTTTCCTCCTAATCCTGCCCATTGACAAGCCACAGCTACATGAGTCTGCTGGTACATTGACTCAGACCACTACATTCCCCTTTCACTCTACACAGCCAGAATCTGACCCTGCTGAAAGTCAGGTTCCCCTTCCCGTATACTATACCACCTAACACGGGGACAAAGAGAAATGTGCAGATGAAAATGCTGCTTCCTTCATCAGGTTGGGGGGCATACTCGTTGGCGACATCACTGGCACAGGGCCCCGCATAGTACGCATAAGTGTCTCTTTCGGTGGGAAACACACCGCCGTACTTTGAGCGGCCCTGTGCCAGTGCCAATGCGAACAAGTGGTCCCCCCTGCTTGCTCGGGATCACAGCACTTGCAAAGTTTTAATACTTACCTCTCCCTGTTCCACCGCCTTGATGTAGTCTGGGTTTCCTGGGCCCACAAAAAAATTGAACCAGCCCTAACCCCCCACAACTTTAGCCAAATGACCCCCAATGAAACTGCAATGCTTTCATAGCTACTGTATGTCATGAAGTATACTTGTGTACAACGATACAACATCACAAATAAGCCAGGTATAATTCTGTTTCCATCTCAAAAAGCAAGTGTTTTTAGGACTTCTCTCGAATCTTTGATATATCCTGGCATTTTTGGGACTATAGGTTGTAATAGTACATCCACCCATTCACACAGATGTTCTGTCATGGATTCGATACCTGACACTATAGGACGCATTGCTGGCAACCCATCACTTTTGTGCACTTTTGGCAGACCATACATAATAAGTAGTTTTGGAAACTGTACATACAAATACTCTGCTTGTTTTTTATTAATGACTGCCAGACTGAGACCTTCTTCAACTATTTTTCCAATTTTTTCATTGATTTCTTTAGTTGGATTTTTTCAAAGTTTTTCATAAGTGGAGGTATCAGAAAAAAAGTTCATGCATTTTGTCTTTATAATCATTCTCATTCATGACAATTATAATACCTCCTTTATCGCTTTTTTGATTATAATATTCTCTAAATGCTTTAATTAATTCAACGCTTTCCGTTGTTTGTGGGATAAGTTCTTACGAGTTTTTTTTGTTCCAGCCATCTCTTAGAGTTTTTAGGTCCCTCTCAATAAGTTCCTGGAATTTATCCATGCATTCAACTCTTGTCTGTAGAGGGTAAAAATACGGATTTTTAGTTTTAAATTTCTCTGATAAGTTCCATGATCCTTCAGTTGGTACTTCTTGTTGTTCTTTAGAAAGTTTCAATAAACAGGCCAACGCAACTTGTTCTTTAAAATTTAAGTTTTCAAACTCATTTTTTTCGGAGTCCAGATCACATTTTAATGTTGTGTCTTCTGTAAAAAAATGTTTTTTTATGGTAAGATTTCTCATGAACTTATTCACATCTAAAATTGTCATGAATAAATTGAAATTAGCATCTGGCACAAAGTTAATAACCAAAGCCAGTACATCTAGTTGATCTTTAGTCAGAGTCTGGGAGGATAAATTAACCACATTATTTGTCTTTATTGTCTGTGTTTCTTTTTGTATCAAGTCATTATTCCTGATTGATTTTTTTGTGCTTCCTCCCGCCTCTTCTTTTCCGTTTTTTGATGCTTTGCATATCTTTTTCTATATTCACGAGTATTACTCGCCACGGAAGCATCTGATGTGCTAGCATTTGCGTCTGAAGAATCAGGCTTTGTAGATGTAAAATTCACCTGAGGTCTGTTGATTGATTTATTTCGAACTTGGCTATTTTTTAGAATGGGTTTAAGTGATCTATACATTTTTTCCCACTGTCCCCATTCGTATACACTGTCAGTCAAATAATCGTTGAGATCTCTCTCAAGCTTGCGTCTCTTGCGGCTCATTATTTCATTTTCAAGAGTACTGACATTTTCTCTCATTTGTTCAACTGATGACTCATAGTGTGGCAACGTTTTATACTCTTCCAGAGTGATTTTTATTTTTTCCTCATATTTTTGAGTTTCTTCCAATTTTATTTGCTCATTTTTTATTATTAGTTTCATTAAATTCAGAGAACAATTTGTGAGAACTTGATTCCATTCCTTCTTAAATTCATCAGAATAAGAGGTAGTTGAAGTTTTCTTGATTCTCAGTCCTCTCGGAATCATCTCTTTTGCCACATAATTCTGCAGAGTAGTGTGATTCCACCATAATCTTGTTTCTAGTTTCACAAAAACCTAGCCAGCTCACCAACCAGACCATCAGACACGAAAAAAATGTATAAATTACCTATCCTCCCAGACTCTGACTAAAGATCAACTAGATGTATTGGCTTTGGGTCTTAACTTTGTGCCAGATGCTAATTTAAATTTATTCATGATAATTTTAGATGTGAATAAATTCATGAGAAATCTTTCCATAAAAAAACATTTTTTTACAGAAGACGCAACAACATTAAATTATGATCTGGACTCCGAAAAAAAATGAGTTTGAAAACTTAGATTTTAAAGAACAAGTTGCTTTGAACTGTTTATTGAAGCTTACTAAAGAACAACAAGAAGAACCAACTAAAGGATCATGGAACTTATCAAAGAAATTTACAACTAAAAATCCGTATTTTTACCCTTTACAGACAAGAGTTGAATGCATGGATAAATTCCAGGAACTTATTGAGAGGGACCTAAAATCTCTAAGAGATGGCTGGAACAAAAAAAATTGTAAAAACTTATCCCACAAACAACGGAAAGCATTGAATGAATTGAAGAATTTAGAGAATATTATAATCAAAAAAAGTGATAAAGAAGGTCTTATAATTGTCATGAATGAGAATGATTATAAGGACAAAATGCATGAACTTTTGTCTGATACCTCCACTTATGAAAAGCTTCGAAAAAATCCAACTAAAGAAATCAATGAAAAAATTGGAAAAATAATTGAAGAAGGTCTCAGTCTGGCAGTCATTAATAAAAAACAAGCAGAGTATTTGTATGTACAGTTTCCAAAACTACCTATTATGTATGGTCTGCCAAAAGTGAACAAAAGTGATGGGTTGCCAGCAATGCGTCCTATAGTGTCAGGTATCAGATCCATGACAGAACATCTGTGTGAATGGGTGGATTCACTATTACAACCTATAGTCCCAAAAATGCCAGGATATATCAAAGATTCGAGAGAAGTCCTAAAAACACTTGCGAATTGGAGATGGGAACAGAATTATACCTGGCTTAGTTGTGATGTTGTGTCGTTGTACACAAGTATACCTCACGACATAGCTATGAAAGCATTGCAGTTTCATTTAATAGAGTTTGGTCAATATTCTCAAGATTTGATTAATTTTGCTTTACAGGTTATATTTTTTCTTATGAAACATTACATCTTTTCGTTTGATGAACAAATATATGTACAAAAGTCGGGAGTTCTGATGGGGGCCAAATACTCACCATCTTTGGCCAATTTGAGCATGGCATATTGTGAACATAAATTTATATGTTCGGCAGAAAATCCATTCATTGACCACATCTCCTGGTATGGCAGATACATCGACGACACCCTCATTATTTGGGGGGGCGATGTGTCTGCCATACCAGGATTTGTGGAATACATCAATGCCAATGATTTTGGCATAAAATTCACATATAATTGTGACCAACAAAATATGTCTTTTTTAGATCTTGAATTATGCGGTATTGTCTAGGAACATATTATCAGCAAAACGCACGTAAAACCAATTAGTGGAAATACGATCTTACATGCGGCCAGTAGTCATCCAGCCCACACAATCAAAGCTATACCTGTTGGTGAGTTCACTAGGTTAAAATGAAACTGTAGCAGGGAAGAAGACAAACTAAAGGAATTTTGTGAACTAAGAAATAAACTTAGGGCTCGCAGTTATCCCCATTGGTCTCTGGATAGAGCCACAGCTATAGTGGATAAAAAACATAGAGGAGATTTACTAGTACCAAATGTGACCAATAGGTTGAATAAAAATAAACATGACAATAAGCCTTATGTTTGTCTACAATTCAGCCCCCAATTCAACCAAATTAAAGAAATAATAAACAAAAGGTTACCTGTTCTATATGAGGATAATACGCTCATGAATATTTTGAAAGATGGAGTGAGTGTAGTGGCTAGAAGAGGGCAGACTATTGGAGATATAATTACCCCCAATTCACACATGCCTAGGTCTAAATCAAGCACCTGGCTCGAATACAAAAGTTTCTTTAAGTGTGGCACTTCAGCTTGTAGTACATGTGCACACTCGCAGTTGGGCAATACTTTTCAAAACTCTGAAAGGACGAAAAGCTATAATATAAACAGTTTCATAAATTGTCACACCAAAAATGTGGTTTATGAAATGGATTGTGTAGCATGCCATATCTCTTATGTAGGGTGCACATCAAGAAAATTAAAAAGGCGTGTCACAGAACATTTGAGAGATGTTAGCAATTGTAATATAACGAACAGAAATATCTCAATGGTTTCAAGACATTTTGGCATAAAACACAATGGGGATATTACAGATTTAAAAGTACATGGTATTGAAATAATTTCTCCTCAAAGCCACGGGGGAGATATTTAAGGTACCTTCACACTGAGCAACTTTAGGACGAGAACGACACGATCCGTGACGTTGCAGCGTCCTGGATAGCGATCTCGTTGTGTTTGACACGCAGCAGCGATCAGGATCCCGCTGTGACATCGCTGGTCGGAGCTAGAAGTCTGGAACTTTATTTGGTCATCAGGACGACGTGATTCATCATGTTTGACAGCAAAAGCAACGATGCCTGCAATGTTTTTTCATGGAGCTAACAAGCAGTGAGAATGATAAGTATGTCACTGGATCGCTCCTGCATCGTTCTGCTGTTGCCGTGTTTGACGTCTCCTAGCGACCTAAACAGCGACGCTGCAGCGATCGGCTCTTTGTCTATATCGCTGCAGCGTCGCATAGTGTAACGGTACCTTAAGATACGCCTTCTCACCAGGGAGGCGTTTTGGATTTACAATCTTAATACTCGCTTCCCTGTGGGTTTAAATAAAAGAAACAAAATATTGTTTCATTACTGTTGACACTTTATATTTTTTAACAATGTGTAAGATGTTTTATAATTGTATTCTGACATTTTGGTATGTGTGATTTTAGGACCTTCTCAGGTTAATCATGTGACTAATGGAGATCTTGTGATGGGTCTATGAACATTATATGTGTAGCACTCACTTTTTGAATTTCACAGGCATGAGTAAGATCTATATTGATCGAAACGCGTTGCCGTAAATCTTTTTGCAATCACCTGTATTGTCCACCGTTTGTAAGGATTACCTTTTTATGATGATTTTGGATCAATAAAGAAATTTACCATTTTACTGGAGCTGGAGTATCCACATCTTTCAACATTGCTGCAAAATAGGGAGCCCGTGAAGCTCAGTGTTTGGTGGCTAAGTCTGAAGCCAAGATGGAAGAGGTCAAGGTAGCAGAGTTGCTTTCATGTTCCCAAAAGCAACAATGCAGAGAGTTGCTAGGGTATGTTGGAACAGAGAACTGGTGCCAACTACCAGGTTGTATTTAGATCATAGAGCATGAGATTCTGATGGAGCCTCATGTCCGGGTAAACATGAAGCCGAATCAGATTCCCAAAGCACGCCGAGAGGTGAAATCAAAACAGGTGAAGCAAATGATGTGCCTGTGAGTCATTAAAGAGTCCAAAAGTGGCTGGTCCAGTTGCATAGTCTTAGTGCCAAAGCCAGATGGAGAACGGCGAGTTTTGCAATGACTGTAGGAAGCTGAATGATGTCTCTAAGCTCCATTGCCCTGGTGTCGATTAATTGATCAAAAGGCCAAGGCCGGCCAGATACATTATCACTCTTGAGCTCATAAAAAGCTATTGGCAAATCCCCATGTCCCAAGATGCCAAGGAGAAGATGGCCTTCTCAATGCCAGATGGTTGATTCTAATACACAAGGATGCCATTTGGGTTGCAAGGAGTTCTGGCTACCTTCCAGAGAGCCATGTGGCAAAAGTGGATGACATTGTGATGTACAGCCAGGATTGGGGAAGCCATCTGAGCAAAGTCCAGGCAATAATTGATGCTCTACGGAAGGTGGGGTTTTCCGTAAACCCGAAGAAATGTGCCATGGCATGGAGGAAGCTAAATAATTGGGCTATGTCTTAGGCACGAGTGAAATAAAGCCCAAAATAAATAAAGTTGACACAATCCAGAGTTGGTCACAACCTCTCTCAAAGTAGTAGGTTAGGGCATTCCTGGACATTGTGGTCTACTACCACCGGTTTATATCTTAACTTCGCCATGATAGCTGCAACTTTGACAGACCTCCCTAAAGAGACTGTGGCTAAGTGGTCTCCAGAAGCTGAGATGACCTTCCAGGAACTGAAGTTAGCCCTGTCTAAACAACCAGTGCTGATGGCACTGGATTTCTCTAAGGAGTTTCTGGTCCAGACAGGCGAGTCAGATGTCAGGTTGGGTGCTATTTTATCACAAGAGGTGAACGGGGAAGAGCATCCTATAATGTATTTAAGTTGGAAACTGACATCCTGCTAGAAGAATTATTCCATAGTGGAGAAATAATGTTTGGCCATCAAGTGGGCATTAGACACTCTCAAATACTACCTCTTAGGCAAGAAACTCAGGCTAGCATTAGACCATGTTCTGACAGTGTCAGAGCCATGTCCAGGTGGCTCTTAGCACTTCAAGATTTTAGCCTCCATATAGAGCATAGGCCCAGGAAACTATATGGCAGTGCTGATGCTCTGTACAGAGTCCACTGTTTGATGGCAGAAGGGGCCAAGGGGTATGGAAGGTGGCAGCTGCACAGGTCATGGATAAGAGTTATGTGTCCCCGAGTTGCCATGCTTTTGTGATGTAGAACCCAGAGTAGCAGGCTCCAGCACACATAGCGATGAGAGACGTTTTAATGGGCCCAGATTAAGGGTGCTGGTTTTATGAGCAGCTGAAAGAGCTGGGTGGGATTGGCTCCTCATTTACCTCTAGTCTAGGTCTCAGATTGTCTGATTTACTGTGTCTATGTGTTTTTCAAGGTGAGGAGGCCTTGCATGTGCTGCTCAGACCCTGCTGGAGTCTGAGAGTAAAAGACCCGTTTTTAAAATGGGTGAGCCCGTGTTGCATATGGACTGGTTATTTTCTGTTTTGTTCCATTACACCTTTTGTTTATCTGGAATAGGCTGTCTTATTTTTGTTAACCCTGACGGTTCATGAATTTTTAATAAACTGACTGTTTGCTTTGATTCAATTTGTGTGAACCGGCGTCTACCACAGAGCTGATCCCTCACACCTGTCAGCACTGAAGGAAAGGAAATTTATTTAAAACTAGCTGAAGAGCCCGGCATTGCCTGGGCATAGTAAATATCTGTGGTTAGTTATAGCACCTCACTTCTCATATTTTCCCATCACGCCTCTCATTTTCCCAATCACATCTTTCATTTTCCCCCTCATATCTCTCATTTTCTCCCTTACACCTCTCATTTTCTCCCTCACTCCTCTCATTCCCCCCTAATACTTGTCATTTCGACCTCACATCTGTCATTTTCCGATCACTCCACTATTTTCCCTCACTCCTCTTTCGACCTCACATCTGTCATTTTCCGATCACTCCACTATTTTCCCTCACTCCTCTCATTTTGCACTCACACCTTTTCATTTTCACCTCAGTATATACGTTTGTCATCTCCCTTATATATAGTATACACCTGTATGTCATCTCCTGTATATAGTATATACCTGTATGTCATCTCCCCTGTATATATAATATACCTGCTGTGTGTCATCTCCCCTGTATATAGTATATACCTGTATGTCATCTCCTTCTATATATAGTATATACCTGTATGTCATCTCCTCCTTTATATAGTATATACCTGTGTGTCATCTCCCCTGTATATAGTATATATATATGTGTGTCATCTCCTCCTGTATATAGTATATACCTGTATGTCATCTTCTATATATAGCATATACCTGTGTGTCATCTTCTCCTGTATATAGTATGTACCTGTATGTCATATCCTCTATATAGTATATACCTGTGTGTCATCTCTCCTATATATAGTATATATCTGTGTGTCATCTCCTCCTGTATTAGACCTCGTTCACACGTTATTTGCTCAGTATTTTTACCTCAGTATTTGTAAGCTAAATTGGCAGCCTGATAAATCCCCAGCCAACAGGAAGCCCTCCCCCTGGCAGTATATATTAGCTCACACATACACATAATAGACAGGTCATGTGACTGACAGCTGCCGTATTTCCTATATGGTACAATTGTTGTAGTTTTTCTGCTTATTAATCAGATTTTTATTTTTGAAGGATAATACCAGACTTGTGTGTGTTTTAGGGTGAGTTTCGTTTGTCAAGTTGTGTGTGTTGAGTTGCGTGTGGCGACATGCATGTAGCGACTTTTGTGAGATGAGTTTTGTGTGGCAACATGCGTGTAGCAACTTTTTGTGTGTCGAGTTGCATGTGACAGGTTAGTGTAGCAAGTTGTATGCAGCAAGTTTTGCGCATGGCGAGTTTTGCGCGTTGCGAGTATTATGTGTGGTGCCTTTTGAGTATGTGCAAGTTTTGTGTGAGGCAACTTTTGCATGTGTTGCAAATTTTGTGCATGTGGCAATTTTTCCACGTGTGCAAGTCTTGCGTGTGGCGAGTTTTTCATGAGGAGAATTTTGCACTTGTGGCGAGTTTTGCGTGAGCCAATTTTTTGCATGTGGCGAGTTTTGCGCGTGGCGAGTTTTGAGCGGCGACTTTTGTGTTTCGACTTTTATGTGGCGAGGTTGGTGTATGTGTGGTGAAATGTGTGCTGAGGGTGGTATATGTGTTCAAGCACGTGGTAGTGTGTGGCGCATTTTGTGTGTGTTCATTTCCCCGTGTGTGGTGAGTATCCCATGTCGGGGCCCCACCTTAGCAACTGTACGGTATATACTCTTTGGTGCCATCGCTCTCATTCTTTAAGTCCCCCTTGTTCACATCTGGCAGCTGTCAATTTGCCTCTTACACTTTTCCTTTCATTTTTTCCCATTATGTAGATAGGGGCAAAATTGTTTGGTGAATTGGAAAGCGCGGGGTTAAAATTTCACCTCACAACATAGCCTATGACGCTCTCGGGGTCCAGACGTGTGACTGTGCAAAATTTTGTGGCTGTAGCTGCGACGCCTCCAACACTTTTCCTTTCACTTTTTCCCCATTATGTAGATAGGGGCAAAATTGTTTGGTGAATTGGAACGCGCGGGGTTAAAATTTCACCTCACAACATAGCCTATGACGCTCTCAGGGTCCAGACGTGTGACTGTGCAAAATTTTGTTTCTGTAGCTGCGACGCCTCCAACACTTTTCCTTTCACTTTTTTCCCCATTATGTAGATAGGGGCAAAATTGTTTGGTGAATTGGAACGCGCGGGGTTAAAATTTCACCTCACAACATAGCCTATGACGCTCTCAGGGTCCAGACGTGTGACTGTGCAAAATTTTGTTTCTGTAGCTGCGACGCCTCCAACACTTTTCCTTTCACTTTTTTCCCCATTATGTAGATAGGGGCAAAATTGTTTGGTGAATTGGAAAGCGCGGGGTTAAAATTTTACCTCACAACGTAGCCTATGACGCTCTCGGGGTCCAGACGTGTGACTGTGCAAAATTTTGTGGCTGTAGCTGCGACGGTGCAGATGCCAATCCCGGACATACACACATACACACACACACACATACACACATTCAGCTTTATATAGTAGAAAGGACTTGAATCACACCATCTTTAAAGAGGACCTCTGATTCATTACCCTACATGACCTTCTAACTCCAGATCTTCCAGGAGAACATGACCCTGCTGTGCTGCGATTGGCAAAACAGATTTTCTTAACCTAACTTCCAAAGAGTATGGTGGTGTCCAAAGCATATCTTTCATTTTACCTCAGCAGTATAAGAAATGAGAGCTGTTCTGTGATTGGTTGCTATGGGCAGACAGATTATTTTTTTGTCACAGTTCATAACAGTGTGGTTATATTCATAGCAACCAATCAGATCACAGGTTTCATTTGACCTCCACAGTATAAGAACTGAAAGCTGCACTGTCATTGGTTGCTATGGGGATAAAAGGCAGATTTTTCTTTAGGCAGGGTTCATAAGAAGATTAATTTCAGTATTTAGTGGTTGTGATTGATTAAGCTTTTGTTTCTATTTAAATATCTACAAAGGGTGTCGTAATTCACCGGACAACTTTTGCCACATTTGCGGTTGTTTTGTAGTGAAAAAAACTACAAAGAAACATTATGTACTTTATTACAAAAAAGTGTACTATGCGTACTTTGATGTAAAACTTGGTGATAAGGACAAGTTGTGGGCTCCGTATGTACAGTAGTGTGTTCTGTTTGTGTAGAAGAAATAAGACTGTGGTCCAAAAGTATGAAAGAGAGCATTCGTTTTAGAGTGCCTATGATCTGGAAGGGACTGCAAAATCATACTGATAACTGCTACTATTGTGCATCCAGTGTGGAGGTAGTAAACCTTAAAATTAAGAAGGAAATTATATACCCGGACCTCCTGTCAGTGATTCGCCCTGTGCCTCATGGTTCAGGAATATCTGATTCAGAAGATTCCGAACATGAAGAGCAGGATTTTGAAAAAGACTTTCATGCTAGTCCCAATGAGCCACTGCTTTTTTCACTGATAGAATTAAATGTTTTAGTGAGGGACTTAGACTTCCCTAAACATTCTGCAGAGTTTTTAGGCTCTAAACTAAAGGAAAAGAACCTGCTAGCTCCTGGTTCTTGGTTTTCATGGTAAAGACGCAGAGAAAAGGAATTTCTTCCATACTTTTCTCAAGGTGGTGCTCTAGTGTATTGCAGTGGTGATCCTGGGCTGATGGACACATTTAGCAATGAGTGGGGACTCTTTACTGATTCATCCAAAAATAAAAGTCTGAAAGTTGTGCTACTGCACAATGTCAGCAAGTATGCTTCAGTGCCTGTAGGGAATTCTGTGCACTTGAAGGAAAGCTATGTGAATTTAGGCTTTATTATCAGGAACCTTAACTACGAGGATCAAGGATGGTCAGTAGTGGTGAATTGAACATTTTTTCTTTTGCTCCTTGGAGAGCAAGGAGGATACACAAAGCACCCATGCTTTTTGTGTGAATGGGACAGCTGGGATAGGACTCAGTGGAGACAACAAAGTTGGCCAAAGATAATATCTTTGCAACCTGGACTCAAGAACATAGTTGCAGAAAGTTTAGTTGATCCTACTAAGGATGTTGAGAAAAGGGCTTAGGATTCTTTTAAAGATGGTGTGAATAAATTTAAAGGCAACAACAAAGATCCAAAATTTAAGTCCAGGATGGAGAACATGCTGAAATGTTTCAAAGCCTTGGGTTGAATAACGAATTTGAATTTAGATTTTTTAGATTCCTATTTGGACAACTTTTCTGAAAACCATAGTGCTCTTAGCGAAGAGCAAGGAAAAACATTTAATCAGGATACCAAGGAGAAGAAACAACGTTACCAAGGTAGATGGAATTTAAATATGATGGGAGTCTACTGCTGGATCCTTCACAGAGAAGATGTGCGGGTCTTCTATAATAAAAAAGATATCAAGTGAAGCTTTGAAGAGAAAAGGAAAAGGTACAAGAATTAATTTACAATACAGTTGCAAAATGAATGTTAAATACTTTTTTATATATACACTGAAAACAATAAAGAGAACACTAAAATTTCACATCCTAGATATCACTGAATGACATTTTTCTGTTGTAAATCTTTATTCATTACATAGTGGAATGTGTTGAGAACAATAAAACCTAAACATGATCAATGTAAATCACAACTAATATCCCACGGAGGTCTGGAGTTGGAATGATGCTCAAAATCAAAGTGGAAAATGAAGTTGCAGACTGATCCAGCTTCAGTGGGAATGCTTCAATACAAGGAAATGATGCTCAGTAGTGTGTGTGGCCTCCATGTGCCTGTATCACCTCCCTAAAAGGCCTGGTCATGCTCCTGATGAGGCAGCGTTTGGTCTCCTGAGGGATCTCCTCCCAGACCTGGGCTAAAGCATCCACCAACTCCTGGACAGTCTGTGCTGCAATGTGACATTTGCGGATGTGCGAGACGTGATGTCCCAGATGTGTTCAATCTGATTCAGGTCTAGGGAACGGGCGGGCTAGTCCATAGCTTCAATACCTTCATCTTACAGGAACTGCTGACACACTCCAGCCACATGAGGTCTGGGTTGTCCTGCATTAGGAGGTACCCAGGGCCAACTGCACCAGCATATGGCCTCTCAAGGTGTCTGAGGATCTCATCTCGGTACCTAATGGCAGTCAGCTTACCTCTGGCGAGCAAATGGAGGGCTGTGCGGCCCTCCAAAGTAATGCCACCCCACACCATTACTGACCCACTGCCAAACCGGTCATGCTGAAGGATGTTGCAGGCAGCAGATCGCTCTCCACAGCATCTCCAGACTCTGTCATGTCTGCCACAAGTGCTCAGTGTGAATCTGCTTTCATTTGTGAAGTGCACAGGGCGCCAGTGTCGAATTTGCCAATCCTTGTGTTCTGTGGAAATGCCAAGCATCCTGCAGCATGTTGAGCTGTGAGCACAACTCCCATCTGTGGACGTCGGGCACTCAGACCATCCTCATGGAGTCATTTCTAACTGTTTGTGCAGACACATGCACATTTGCGGCTTGCTGGAAGTTATTTTGCAGGGCTCTGGCAGTGCTCCCGCTGTTTCTCTTTGCACAAAGGTTGAGGTAGCTGTCCTGCTGCTGTTTTGTTGCCCTTCTACAGTCCCCTCCACGTCTCCTGGTGTACTGGCCTGTCTCCTGGTAGTGCCTCCAGCCTCTGAATGCTACGCTGACAGACACCGCAAAAATTCTTGCCACAGCTCACATTGATGTGCCATCCTGGATAAGCTGCAGTACCTGAGCCACTTGTGTGGGTTGTAGAGTCCATCTCATGCTACCACGAGTGTGAAAGCACAACCAACATTCAAAAGTGACCAAAACACCAGCCAGAAAGCATTGGTACTTAGATGTGGTCTGTGGTCCCCACTTGCAGAACCACTGCTTTGTTGAGTATGTCTTCATAATTGCCAATAATTTCTGTTTGCACAACAGCATGGGAAAATGATTGTCAAACAGCGTTGCTTCCTAAGTGGACAGTTTTATTTCACAGAAGTTTGATTTCCTTGGAATTATATTCTGTTGTTTAAGTGTTCTCTTTATTTTTTTGGGCAGTGTAATATTGAATACATTTTTGACTACAATAAAAATTTTGTTAATCTTGTTTTGTTTCTGTGCAAAATCCTTGTGTGATGGTTAAAAATAGAAGTTTTTTTTCAAATGGGAACATTATAAAACATAAGAATCAGTTATTGAATTTGAAAAAATGTTCATAAGCCAAAATTTTGCATGCCTGTGTTTTTATAACATTTTTGCAGATCTCTCAGGTAGTTGAAAAATTAACAATTGTTTTTTAATGCTTTTTAGAAAATTGTTTGTTTTGTGTTTAAGAAACAAATTAACAAGAAAAAAAGATCTTAGGCTGAGTGTGTCTAAAATAAGTTATTTTTAAATAGCTCCAATAATCCTGAAGATTCTGCACAAAATTGAAGCAGTTTTACTGCATTTTTTGCATTTCCTTTTCATTAAACATTTTATAAAATGTACACTATTAACATATATTCATATTAAAAATAAATGTCGTCGTTCATATATTTATTTTTACACTTATTATCATGTTTAATTGTGGTTAAAATACAATTACCAAGTTATTTTTAATAGATGCTGTTTCAGTAATATCTCTTAGAAATGTTTACTTTAAAAAATTGGAAGCAAATCCTTTCACTTTCTTATAAATTTAGAAACATTTCAAATACTGAATATCAAGTTAAATTATATTTTTTAAATGGTTTCTCGAGGCCTGCTACTTATATAGTAATTTATATTTAACGTGTGTTGCTCCCCTAACCCAAATTTTTAAAGGATGTGGCAAAGGAATTTCCCTAACTTATACAAATATAGCAGATATTTTTATGAATGGATGAAGCAGAGTTAACATAAAAACGATATGTCAGTTCATAGTACTGTTGAAGCAATCTGTTTTCCACAATATTTATAACATACCTTTAAATAAATCATACTAGTCAATTAGAATTAATAATAAAGATCATGTTAGTGGTTATTGGCTACAACAGTTATGTCAGTAAATAATTTTGAAACCTTTTTGCTAGCATAAAGTTTATTTCTTAAGACAGTTGAAGCTTGACAGCCAAATTCCATACTGGAATATGACTCCAGTTAAATTAGCTAAAAATAAAACATTTATTCAATGTGCCCTCTATGTGTTCCAAAAGGAGGGTTTACAGGAACAAGTCTGTGAACTTTTTTTCTTTATACAATTTGACAATTTTTAAGCAACAATGTTCATTTTTTAAAGAGGAGATAGCAATGCCCTAATTACGTTATATAGAGCACTCACTGGCACATATTTATAAACTGCAATATGTGATATATTTTATTAATTTGTATATTATCTGTATATATTTATTCTTCACCTGCCTCCTTTACGCATCAGCACATTTGAAGTTTTATGTTTAGTTCACTCAATTACATAGCCTTCACCTATTCAGTATCCAGGTGTAATGCCTATATTCAGCACCTGGCAAGATACAAAATTAAGCCCTTACTTTTACCACAACTTTTAAATATCAGACACACATGACTAAATTAAGAACCTGTGCCAGTCCATTTTGGGGCATGATTCTAATATTATCCTCTGGAAGTAATTTTGTAATGTATTTTATATTCTGTTCCTGTATGAAAATAAAGTGTGCCTTTGAGCAACTTTTTTTTACTCCGCAGTCTTGTCTTTTGGAGTACTGTGCCTAAAATTCACTTTTTTTTTACTATGCATATGATGGAAATGAGTGTTACTTTTGGTCACATACAGTTGAAACCAGAAGTTTACATAAACTACATTGAAAGACACATATGCATGTTTTTCTCAGTATCTGACATGAAATCAGAATAAACCTTTCCGGTTTTAGGTCATTACGATTGCCATAATTAATAAATTTTCATGAATTTAATTAATATTTGCCAAGTGCCAAAATAATGAGAGAGAGGATGTTTTAAGGCATTTTTATTACTTACTGCAAAGTCAAAAGTTTACATACAATAAGATTACTATGCCTTTAAACAATTCTGGACTGCCCATATCATGATGTCATGTGGAAGCTTTTGAAAGTTTTTTTGGCAGCATCTGAGTTAATTAAAGACACACCTGTCAATGTATTTAATGCACACCTGAAACACACTGCTTCTTTGTGTACCATAATAAGAAAGTCAAAAGAAATCAGCCAATATATCAGGAAGAGAATTGTGGACTTGTACAAGTCTGGATCATCCTTGGGTACAATTTTAAGATACCTGAATGTGACTCATTCATCTGTACAAACAATTATACGTATAAGTACAAACAAGATGGGACTGTGCAGCCATCATACCGCTCAGGAAAGAGACGGGTTATGTGTCCCAGAGATGAACATGCTTGGATCCAACAAAAAAACCTTGTGAAGATGATGGCGGAAGCTGGTAAGATTGTGTCAATATCCACAGTGAAACAAGTACTGTAACAACATGGGCAGAAAGGCCACTGTGCTAGGAATAAGCCATTACTCCAAAAGAAACATAAAAAACAAGACATATTTTGGCAGATGCACACAGGAACAAAGAACTTAATTTTTGGAGACATGTCTTGTGGCCTGATGAAACTAATATTGAACTTTTGGGGCATAATGCCCATCGTTATGTTTGGAGGAAAATGGGAGACTCTTGGAAGCCTAAGAACACCACCCCAACTGTGAAACACGGGGGTGGCAGCATCACGTTGGTGGAGGGCCCGCCAGGGCCTAGGGGTACTCGGTACCAGGTCTGGTCGTCATTAAAGGGGTGGTCACAGTGGCAGCTACCTGGGAGTCCAAATTAAAGGAAAAGTCTTTAAAGGGGTTGTTAGAAATAAGAATGTTTGTGACGCCACCTGTGGTATTCGTTCAGGGGTTACTGATGCTACTTAAAGGAGTCCTCTGGGGAGTGGTGGCTCTGCAGCAAGGATGGTACAGCTTCCCACAGGTGAAGCTGGGTCCCCAGGGCTCCCAGTGTATTTGGCAAAGATAGTGTGGTGCCAGAAATAATCAGAGGACACAAGGTTGCAGTTTCTACCTGTTTTACTGGTGGTTTACAGCCACAGTCCAGGGTACCAGCAACAGGTGACGGTGGAGTCCAGGCAGCCTGGAAACAAGTTGAAATCCCATTGCCAGGTCAGATTGGGAGGCTTCCTCTACGCGCTGTCTAATAGTCCCTCACTACCTATGGCTTCTTTCAAGGTCCTCTCTCACTCTCTATCCTGAGACAGTAGCTGCATGATAGGCAACGCAAGCTGTTCACGGTGACTCCGGGCTCTGTATGTTGATATACCTCAGGATGTAGGTGTGGGTAAGTTACTTTCAATCTCCAGCCCTCTGGTTTCTGCTGTGGGGCATGAAGTGCCACTCAGCCTCGGACTCCCAGTGTCTGGTCTCTGCGCTTCAGCATGGAGGGAGCCCAGTCACAGCTCCCCTCCAGCTCCTCACTTCTCCTTTGCTCCTTCCACCTTCACTGTCTCACACAAACTCCAGACTGAGCTAACTGTTATGATCTGGTAATTCAGTACCACAATGGACATAGAAGTCAGAGCACATACAGTGACCTGACAATAACCCAAAAACATAGAACGAGCTCTGAGACGTGGGAACTCTGCTGACCGCAATCCCTAATCCTCTCCAACCACACTAGAGGCAGCCGTGGATTGCGCCTAATGCTCCCTATGCAACTCGGCACAGCCTGAGAAACTAGCTAGCCTGAAGATAGAAAATAAGCCTACCTTGCCTCAGAGAAATACCCCAAAGGAAAAGGCAGCCCCCACATATAATGACTGTGAGTTAAGATGAAAAGACAAACGTAGAGATGAAATAGATTTAGCAAAGTGAGGCCCGACTTTCTGAACAGAGCGAGGATAGGAAAGGTAACTTTGCGGTCAACACAAAACCCTACAAACAACCACGCAAAGGGGGCAAAAAGACCCTCCGTACCGAACTAACGGCACGGAGGTACACCCTCTGCGTCCCAGAGCTTCCAGCAAGCAAGAAAAAAACAAATAAGCAAGCTGGACAGAAAAAAACAGCAAACAAATAGCAAAAGCGGAACTTAGCTATGCAGAGCAGCAGGCCACAGGAACGATCCAGGAGGAAACAGGTCCAATACTAGAACATTGACTGGAGGCCAGGATCAAAGCACTAGGTAGAGTTAAATAGAGCAGCACCTAACGACTTCACCACATCACCTGAGGAAGGAAACTCAGAAGCCGCAGTACCACTCTCCTCCACCAACGGAAGCTCACAGAGAGAATCAGCCGAAGTACCACTTGTGACCACAGGAGGGAGCTCTGCCACAGAATTCACAACAGTACCCCCCCCTTGAGGAGGGGTCACCGAACCCTCACCAGAGCCCCCAGGACGACCAGGATGAGCCATATGAAAGGCACGAACAAGATCGAGAGCATGGACATCAGAGGCAAAGACCCAGGAATTATCTTCCTGAGCATAACCCTTCCACTTAACCAGATACTGGAGTTTCCGTCTAGAAACACGAGAATCCAAAATCTTCTCCACAATATACTCCAACTCCCCCTCCACCAAAACCGGGGCAGGAGGATCAACAGATGGAACCATAGGTGCCACGTATCTCCGCAACAATGACCTAAGGAATACGTTATGAATGGAAAAAGAATCTGGAAGGGTCAGACGAAAAGACACAGGATTAAGAACCTCAGAAATCCTATACGGACCAATGAAACGAGGTTTAAACTTAGGAGAGGAAACCTTCATAGGAATATGACGAGAAGATAACCAAACCAAATCCCCAACACGAAGTCGGGGACCCACACAGCGTCTGCGATTAGCAAAACGTTGAGCCTTCTCCTGGGACAAGGTCAAATTGTCCACTACATGAGTCCAAATCTGCTGCAACCTGTCCACCACAGTATCCACAGCAGGACAGTCCGAAGACTCAACCTGCCCTGAAGAGAAACGAGGATGGAACCCAGAGTTGCAGAAAAACGGCGAAACCAAGGTAGCCGAGCTGGCCCGATTATTAAGGGCGAACTCAGCCAAAGGCAAAAAGGACACCCAGTCATCCTGATCAGCAGAAACAAAACATCTCAGATATGTTTCCAAGGTCTGATTGGTTCGTTCAGTCTGGCCATTAGTCTGAGGATGGAAAGCCGAGGAAAAAGACAAGTCAATGCCCATCCTAGCACAAAAGGCTCGCCAAAACCTCGAAACAAACTGGGAACCTCTGTCAGAAACGATATTCTCTGGAATGCCATGTAAACGAACCACATGCTGGAAGAACAATGGCACCAAATCAGAGGAGGAAGGTAATTTAGACAAGGGTACCAAATGGACCATCTTAGAGAAGCGATCACAAACCACCCAAATGACTGACATTTTTTGAGAGACGGGCAGATCTGAAATAAAATCCATAGAGATATGTGTCCAAGGCCTCTTCGGGACCGGCAAGGGCAAAAGCAACCCACTGGCACGAGAACAGCAGGGCTTAGCCCGAGCACAAATCCCACAGGACTGCACAAAAGAACGCACATCCCGCGACAGAGATGGCCACCAAAAGGATCTAGCCACTAACTCTCTGGTACCAAAGATTCCAGGATGACCAGCCAACACCGAACAATGAACCTCAGAGATAACTTTATTCGTCCACCTATCAGGGACAAACAGTTTCTCCGCTGGGCAACGATCAGGTTTATTAGCCTGAAATTTTTGCAGCACCCGCCGCAAATCAGGGGAGATGGCAGACACAATTACTCCCTCTTTGAGAATACCCGCCGGCTCAGATAAACCCGGAGAGTCGGGCACAAAACTCCTAGACAGAGCATCCGCCTTCACATCTTTAGAGCCCGGAAGGTACGAAATCACAAAATCAAAACGGGCAAAAAACAGCGACCAACGAGCCTGTCTAGGATTCAACCGCTTGGCAGACTCGAGATAAGTCAAGTTCTTATGATCAGTCAAGACCACCACGCGATGCTTAGCTCCTTCAAGCCAATGACGCCACTCCTCGAATGCCCACTTCATGGCCAGCAACTCTCGATTACCAACATCATAATTTCGCTCAGCAGGCGAAAATTTCCTGGAAAAGAAGGCGCATGGTTTCATCACCGAGCAATCAGAACTTCTCTGCGACAAAACAGCCCCTGCTCCAATCTCAGAAGCATCAACCTCGACCTGGAATGGAAGCGAAACATCTGGTTGACACAACACAGGAGCAGAAGAAAAACGACGCTTCAACTCTTGAAAAGCTTCCACAGCAGCAGAAGACCAATTGACCACATCAGCACCCTTCTTGGTCAAATCGGTCAATGGTTTAGCAATACTAGAAAAATTGCAGATGAAGTGACGATTAAAATTAGCAAAGCCCAGGAACTTTTGCAGACTTTTCAGAGATGTCGGCTGAGTCCAATCATGGATGGCTTGGACCTTAACAGGGTCCATCTCGATAGTAGAGGGGGAAAAGATGAACCCCAAAAATGAAACCTTCTGAACACCAAAGAGACATTTTGATCCCTTCACAAACAAAGAATTAGCACGCAGGACCTGAAACACCGTTCTGACCTGCTTCACATGAGACTCCCAATCATCCGAGAAGATCAAAATGTCATCCAAGTACACAATCAGGAATTTATCCAGGTACTCTCGGAAGATGTCATGCATAAAGGACTGAAACACTGATGGAGCATTGGCAAGTCCGAATGGCATTACTAGATACTCAAAATGGCCCTCGGGCGTATTAAAAGCAGTTTTCCATTCATCACATCGCTTAATACGCACAAGATTATACGCACCACGAAGATCTATCTTGGTGAACCAACTAGCCCCCTTAATCAGAGCAAACAAATCAGATAACAACGGCAAGGGGTACTGAAATTTAACCGTGATCTTATTTAGAAGGCGGTAATCTATACAAGGTCTCAGCGAACCATCCTTCTTGGCCACAAAAAAGAACCCTGCTCCTAATGGCGACGATGACGGGTGAATATGCCCCTTCTCCAAGGACTCCTTCACGTAACTCCGCATAGCGGCGTGCTCAGGCACAGATAAATTAAACAGTCGACCCTTTGGGAATTTACTACCAGGAATCAAATCGATAGCACAATCACAATCCCTATGCGGAGGTAGGGTATCGGACTTGGGCTCATCAAATACATCCCGGTAATCAGACAAGAACTCTGGAACCTCAGAAGGGGTGGATGACGAAATAAACAGAAATGGGACCTCACCATGTACCCCCTGACAACCCCAGCTGGACACAGACATGGATTTCCAATCTAATACTGGATTATGGACTTGTAGCCATGGCAACCCCAACACGACCACATCATGCAGATTATGCAACACCAGAAAGCGAATAACCTCCTGATGTGCAGGAGCCATGCACATGGTCAGCTGGGTCCAGTACTGAGGCTTATTCTTGGCCAAAGGCGTAGCATCAATTCCTCTCAATGGAATAGGACACTGCAAGGGCTCCAAGAAAAACCCACAACGCCTAGTATACTCCAAGTCCATCAAATTCAGGGCAGCGCCTGAATCCACAAATGCCATGACAGAATAAGATGACAAAGAGCAGATCAAGGTAACGGACAAAAGAAATTTTGACTGTACCGTACCAATGGTGGCAGACCTAGCGAACCGCTTAGTGCGTTTAGGACAATAAGAGATAGCATGAGTGGAATCACCACAGTAGAAACACAGCCCATTCAGACGTCTGTGTTCTTGCCGTTCAACTCTGGTCAAAGTCCTATCGCACTGCATAGGCTCAGGTTTATGCTCAGATAATACCGCCAAATGGTGCACAGATTTACGCTCACGCAAGCGTAGACCGATCTTAATGGCCAAAGACATAGACTCATTCAGACCAGCAGGCATAGGAAATCCCACCATGACATCTTTAAGGGCTTCAGAGAGACCCTTTCTGAAAATAGCTGCGAGCGCACCTTCATTCCATTGAGTGAGTACGGACCACTTTCTAAATTTCTGACAATATACCTCTATCTCATCCTGACCCTGACACAGAGCCAGCAAATTTTTCTCTGCCTGATCCACTGAATTAGGTTCATCGTACAGCAATCCGAGCGCCAGGAAAAACGCATCGATATTACTTAATGCAGGATCTCCTGACGCAAGAGAAAATGCCCAGTCCTGAGGGTCGCCACGTAAAAAAGAAATTATGATCCTAACTTGTTGAACTGGGTCACCAGAGGAGCGAGGTTTCAAAGCCAGAAATAGTTTACAATTATTTTTGAAACTCAGAAATTTAGTTCTATCTCCAAAAAACAAATCAGGAATAGGAATTCTTGGTTCTAACATAGAATTCTGAACCACAAAGTCTTGAATATTTTGTACTCTTGCCGTGAGCTGATCCACACATGAAGACAGACCTTTAATGTCCATCGCTACACCTGTGTCCTGAACCACCCAAATGTCTAGGGGAAAAAAAAGGCAAAACACAGTGCAGAGAAAAAAAAATGGTCTCAGAACTTCTTTTTTCCCTCTATTGAGAATCATTAGTACTTTGGGCCTCCAGTACTGTTATGATCTGGTAATTCAGTACCACAATGGACATAGAAGTCAGAGCACATACAGTGACCTGACAATAACCCAAAAACATAGAACGAGCTCTGAGACGTGGGAACTCTGCTGACCGCAATCCCTAATCCTCTCCAACCACACTAGAGGCAGCCGTGGATTGCGCCTAACGCTCCCTATGCAACTCGGCACAGCCTGAGAAACTAGCTAGCCTGAAGATAGAAAATAAGCCTACCTTGCCTCAGAGAAATACCCCAAAGGAAAAGGCAGCCCCCACATATAATGACTGTGAGTTAAGATGAAAAGACAAACGTAGAGATGAAATAGATTTAGCAAAGTGAGGCCCGACTTTCTGAACAGAGCGAGGATAGGAAAGGTAACTTTGCGGTCAACACAAAACCCTACAAACAACCACGCAAAGGGGGCAAAAAGACCCTCCGTACCGAACTAACGGCACGGAGGTACACCCTCTGCGTCCCAGAGCTTCCAGCAAGCAAGAAAAAAACAAATAAGCAAGCTGGACAGAAAAAAACAGCAAACAAATAGCAAAAGCGGAACTTAGCTATGCAGAGCAGCAGGCCACAGGAGCGATCCAGGAGGAAACAGGTTCAATACTAGAACATTGACTGGAGGCCAGGATCAAAGCACCAGGTGGAGTTAAATAGAGCAGCACCTAACGACTTCACCACATCACCTGAGGAAGGAAACTCAGAAGCCGCAGTACCACTCTCCTCCACCAACGGAAGCTCACAGAGAGAATCAGCTGAAGTACCACTTATGACCACAGGAGGGAGCTCTGCCACAGAATTCACAACAGCTAACTCCTCCTCAAAGCCAGAATATATATATCTAAGGAAGCTCCCCTGAAATCAGGTCTCCCCCTTCTGGCCAAGAGTCAGAACGTGTTGCATGTACAGGTTACCTGTCAAAGGGATCCTCCTCATTTCCAGGCTTTGCATCACCCTCCCCGAGAGGAAGACAATACCACTGTGGTACCTGAACTCGTGGGGTGCCACATTCCACCCCCCCCTGTTAAATCCTGTACTCCCGGCCTGGGAAAAGAAACAAAAGCAATAACAGGTTAGATGTGCAAACATTTTTGGAAATACATTACAACTTGTTAAACATGTACAGTCATGGCCAAAATTTTTGAGAATGACACCAAAATTATATTTTGACATGATCTGCTGCCCTCTGGTTTTTATTACTGTTTGTCTGATGTTTATATCACATACAGAAATGTAATTGCAATCATATTATGAGTACCAATAGGTTATATTGACAGTTAGAATGAGTTAATGCAGCAAGTCATTATTTGCAGTGTTGCCCCTTCTTCTTCAAGACCTCTGTAATTCTCCCTGGCATGTTCTCAATCAACTTCTGGACCAAATCCTGACTGATAACAGTCCATTCTTGCATAATCAATGCTTGCATTTTGCCAGAATTTGTTGGTTTTTGTTTGTCCACTCGTCTCTTGATGATTGACCACAAGTTCTCAATGGGATTAAGATCTGGGGAGTTTCCAGGCCATGGACCCAAAATCTCTATGTTTTGTTCCATGAGCCATTTAGTTATCACCTTTGCTTTATGGCAAGGCGCTCCATCATGCTGGAAAAGGCATTGTTGGGCGCCAAACTGCTCTTGGACGGTTGGGAGAAGTTGCTCTTGGAGGACATTCTGGTACCATTCTTTATTCATGGCTGTGTTTTTAGGCAAGACTGTGAGTGAGCCGATTCCCTTGGCTAAGAAGCAACCCCACACATGAAAGGTTTCAGGATGCTTTACAGTTGGCATGAGACAAGACTGGTTGTAGCGCTCACCTCTTCTTCTCCGAATAAGCTGTTTTCCAGATGTCCCAAACAATCGAAAAGGGGATTCATAAGAGAAAATGACTTTGCCCCAGTCCTCAGCAGTCCACTCCCTGTACCTTTTGCAGAATATCAGTCGGTCCCTGATGTTCTTTCTGGAGAGAAGTGTCTTCTTTGCTGCCCTCCTTGAAACCAGGCCTTGCTCAAAGAGTCTCCGCCTCACAGTGCGTGCAGAAGCACTCACACCAGCCTGCTGCCATTCCTGAGCAAGCTCGGCACTGCTGGTAGTCCGATCCCGCAGCTGAACCAGTTTTAAGATACGTCCTGGCGCTTGCTGATCTTTCTTGGGCGCCCTGGAGCCATTTTGACAACAATGGAAGCTCTTTCCTTGAAGTTCTTGATGATGCAATAGATTGTTGACTGAGGTGCAATCTTTGTAGCTGCGATACTCTTCCCTGTTAGGCCATTTTTGTGCAGTGCAATGATGGCTGCACGTGTTTCTTTAGAGATAACCATGGTTAACTGAAGAGAAACAATGATAACCAAGTACCAGCCTCCTTTTAAAGTGTCCAGTGATGTCATTCTTACTTAATCATGACTGATTGATCGCCAGCCCTGTCCTCATCACACCTGTGTTAATGGATCAATCACTAAAACGATGTTAGCTGCTCCTTTTAAGGCAGGACTGCAATGATGTTGAAATGTGTTTTGGGGGTTAAAGTTCATTTTCTGGGCAAATATTGACTTTGCAAGTACAGTAATTGCTGTTAAGCTGATCACTCTGACATTCAGGAGTATATGCAAATTGCCATTAGAAAAAATGAAGCAGTAGACTTTGGAAAAATTAATATTTGTCTCATTCTCAAAATTTTTATCCATGACTGTACAAAACTTTTTCTTCCCTTTATGGGAGGTTCTTTCTTTGAACGTTGCATAACAGTATTTAAAAAAGTACAAACATTTTAGTACCAGGGTGTCCTTGTGCACCAACTATAACGATGCAGCAAACCCATTCTAAACCCTTAACGTATGTTTCGGCGGGCTGCAAGGCATAAATATCTAGACCTTTCTTCAGCCATGCCAAACGGTTTTTCTTCTGGTCTTTTGAGGCAAACAGGGTTCTACTCACACTGCCAAGGCGAGGTAAAACAAATAAGGTGCACCTAGGAGGTGCCAACTCTTTGCAAGGAAAGTTTTTAGGTAATTCACCGTCCATTACTTTGCTGTCCATTTTAACTTTCAATAAGCATAATCAAATATTTTTAAACAGGTAACAACAATTATTGATATCTTATATCTTAGTCTAATGGGCTGGTACCTGACCTCTTATACTATGGGTAGATCTACGCAGTACAAGAATTGATTGTGACCTGACAGGATTCACTATTCTTGCTACCACTGGTGTAGTGCACTCTCTTATGGCTACGCTATTGGTGACTCAGGTATACCTGATTTTCTAGGAGTACTTCTGCTCACTGGGAGCATTTCAGATTCGCCATTAGAAGGGGGTGGATTCTTATGCTCCACTGCTGGTGTGACGTCTGCTGCTTAAGCCCACTGGTGTAGAGTCTCTTCTAGTTTAGATTGATTTTGCATCACATCTCTTTCAGGTACTTCCAACTGGGGAAAGGTCAAAACGGGCACCACTATGGCTTGGTGAAAATCTCCAAGAATGGTATATATTCTCTTTTCCTCCTCTTCTGTAAGTTGAGGGCTATATTGGTCTTTCTATTTGCCTTTAAGTTGGTCAGGGTATACCTTGAGATGATCTCTTGATACCGCAGTCGAGGTTTCTCCTCCATCTTTACTTATGAGACACACTTTGGTGTTATCAAAGTTTGACTGTAAGATGTTGTGTGGTTCTGCCTCCCACTGATCATTGAGTTTGTGCATTCTTCTTTTCCTCTTTAGAACTTGTTCACATGGTGACAAGGGAATTGCAGGGGCATGCTGGTTATAGTTTCTCTCCTGCCTCTGTCTTGCCTGGGACAGACTTCTTTCCATGCATTCTTGTACTTCTTGTTCTGCTGCCGCTCTGTATCCCAATCTGCATCTAGTAACATTGTTTCTGGTGTTAGGACTCCAATATCAAGATCAACAGGTAATTTGCTAGGTCTTCCTTAGGTCTTAGGTAAGCTGGAGTACAGTTGGTGGATTCACTGGGAGATGACTGTACAGATCTAGCAGATCCGGCAACTTCTCGGGTCACAGGTTTCTCTCTTCCAAGGGCAAGGTCTTCAGTAAGTCAATTACCACCTGGTTCATCTTCTAACACATGTCATTTGTCTGTGGATGATACAGCGTTGTCCTGATCTTCTTGCATCCATATAGGTTACAGAACTCCTGGAACACTTCTGCCTCAAAGGCTGGGTCTTGGTCAGCGAGTACCTTTTCAGGGTAACTATGTGGTCACAAAAGTGTTGTGTGAATGGCTTGCCTGCCATATTTCCTTAAAAGGCACGACTACCATTAATCTTGAGTAATGGTCCACTATGGTCAATGCATGAACGGTTTGGGGTTAGCTGCATATGATCCAAAACTAGGGAGCCCTCTTTCTGTCAGTGTCCTTTCAGCGCTAGTTGCATGGGCCACACTCTCGGCACCATTTTTCAATGGCTTTTCTCTTGCCAATCCAGTAGAATCTCCCATGAATTTGGACCTTTAACTTCTTCCATCCAAAGTGTCCTGCTCCATCCTGGTACGCTTCCAAGACCATTGGGGCATCTTGTCTCGGGACTGCCATCTCCCAGACCAGCTTTTGAGTGCGTGGGTCGATATTCCTCTGACAAAACTTACCGTAGTAGATAAACTATTTGTCCTTCTCCTACCACAACTGTTAAGTCTCTTGTGGAGCATCTGGACCAGGGAATGAATCGGCTTGGGTCAGCAGCTTTTACCAGATGGACTGCTTGGTCGCTATCCTGAGTCTCTGCCCATCCATGGTGGGGCAATGGGTTCAGCGTGGCTTCTCCCCTGTTATTGCGCTTGTTCTTCACATAATGGGAGTAATGGTTCACCTCGGGGCGGTGGAAGGCTGGTAATTCAGTCTCTTTGAGTGCTTCTGGATCTTCTTCTACTTCTGGTAAATGGGGCATCCTGGACAGCGCATGGGCAATTGCATTTTTGTGCCCCGCACAGTTCTTGATAGTAAACTTGTAGTTGGACAACCGGGCCATCCATCACTGCTCCAATGCACCTAGTTTTGCCATCTCCAGGTGAGTCAGCGGATTGTTGTCCATGTAAATGCTGAAGCTAAGTAGTGCTTGAATCACTCTGTTACCACCCAGATTATGGTGAGGAACTCCATCTTAAAGGAACTGTAGTTGTCTGGGTTCCTTTCTGTGGGACGAAGCTTCTTGCTGGCATAGGCAATCACTCTTTCTCTGCTTTCTGCACCTGGGACAATACTGCTACCAATCCCACGTTGCTGGCATCTGTGTAGAGTACAAACAGTTGGTCACAGTCAGGGTAGGCCAGTACCTCATCTCCCATGAGAGCCAACTTCAACTGAGGGAAGGATCCTTCCAGCCTCTCATTCCATTCAAACGTACGACCCTTGTTCTTGGTCTTCTTGGATTGGCCCACTAACAAGTCTTGCAGGGGTGCGGCTATCTTAATGAAATCCTTGATGAATCTTCGGTAGTAGCCTACCAACCCGAGGAACTGCCGTACTTCATGAATGGTGCTAGGTTTCGTCCAATCCCTGATCACGGTAACTTTGTCAGGGTCTGGTGCCACACGTTCGGCGCTTACCACATGGCCCAGGTACTGCACTTTGGGCTTCCAAAGGTGGCACTTGGACGACTTTACTTTCAGGCCAAAGTTAGTCAGAACTTCAAAAATCTTTGCCAGGTGCTCCAAGTGGTCTTCATAGGTCTTGGAGAAGACAATGACATCATCCAGGGTCAACAGAATGGTTTCAAAGCTCTTGTGCCCAAGACAGCACTCCATCATCCTCTGGAACGTCCCTAGTGCGTTGCACAGTCCGAATGCCATGAAGTTGAATTCGGAGAAGCCCATCGGTTTCGTGAAGGCGGTCTTCTCTTTTTTGCCTCTGCCACGGGAACCTGCCAATACCCACTAGTGATATTTAAGGTGGAGAAATAGCAGATGATAAGGCAGCTAATGACTCTTCAATTCTGGGTAGCGGGTAGGCATCTTTGTGTGTAATGCGGTTAATCTGCCTGTAGTCAACACACATTCTCATTGTACCATCTTTCCTTCTGACAAGGAATAATGGAGCTGCCAAGGGGCTATAACTGTCTTTGATCACCCCAGCCTCCTTCTTCTCCCATAACATACTCTTGGCACATTCGTAGTTAGCTGGAGGTACAGGCCGATACCTCTCTTTAATGGGGGGATGACCTCCAGTGGGGATATGATGTGGACCCCTTTTACCTGCCCAAAATCTAGTGGGTGTTTGCTGAATACCCGCTCATATTCTTGGACAACTGGGTAAGCCCAATGTTTTTGGTGTGAAGGGGTAAAGTCAGTGCCTAAATGTAGCTTCTGACACCAATCCTCCAACTTTCCTGCAGAGTCATTGTCCTCTGCCTGGTCGGACGTTACCAAGGGTTCTGTTGCTTGAATTGCACTAACAGTAAACAGTTTAGCATGGATGGCATATCTGGTAAATGGACCTTTTTATCCCAACAATTAAGGATGCGTACTGGTACCCTCCTCTTGGGGACATCAACCACCCTTCTGGCTGTCAGAATAATGGGCCTACTATCTGAATACACAGGTTCTACCAGGGCCTGGTAGTCTTTACCTCTGAGGCCCATTGCTGCCCGACACCAGATTAACATTTCACTCCTGGGGGGTATTGCCCTAGGGATCGGATCACTGTGATGCTGCAAACTTCTCCACCAGACAGTTCTACCTGTTGTCTCTGCATCAGGGCTTTGATTTCTTTTTGCTGGACATGCTGCTAACTGGAACCAGCATCTTTGGCCACCTGTTGTAACAAGACAATAACTTCGGCAAGACAGTTTTCTATGACATAACTACCTAAGGTCATCATTGGGATACATTCTCGCTGGTCAATATCTACAATCACCAGTCCTTGGGCTTTCAATTCTACCCGCCCCAACTTAATTGGTCACCTCCTTATTATACCCCAATTGTGGCAAAGGCTGACCATTGCTGGCTACTATTGTCAAATCACTATCTGGGCCACGGGTGATATCTGAGTCAGCCCAGTGCCGGTTGTAAAGAATATATAGCATAGTCGTCACCTGAGAGCCGATGTCCAGTAAACCATTCATCGGGATGCCATCGATAACATTTGGGATGACCGGTCGTCCTCCAACGTACTTGTCTCGCCAGCTTTGTGGGCCTGGTCTTTCTACTCCTGGGAGTTGGCCTTCTGCCCCAGGGATCGCTCGTTTAAATGCTAGAATCTTGCGATGTGTCCTGCCTGGTTGCAGCAGCAACAAATGGGTCATCTTTCCTGATAGTAGTGGTCAATGTCTCATCCTCTGGTCGGTGGGATCCTCTTCTGCCGTCACCAGGGGACATCATCTGGACTGGAAGCCATCTGGATCTTTTCCTTTTGAGACTCCTGCAGGGACTGCACAGTTTTGGCTAGTTCAGCTAAGCTTTTGATCAGTTACTAAACCTGGGGGGTGCAGTCCTGCAAAGGGGTCATCATCCAGAGCCTGTGCATTGGCCTCAACGTGGGCCTGATGAAAGGGTGCCACTTCCTGGTGCTTTGTAATTGCTGGGTGCCTAGGGGGTGCTGTGTGGCATGGATGTGTTTCATGTAGCACCCGGATGGTTCTGTATTTGAAGTGTGCAAAGTCCAGGTCAGGGTTTTGCAAGGCCAGGATGCGCAACTGTGACCTGTGGGTGCTGGACAGAAATCCCTCAATAAACTGCTCCTTTAATAATTTGTCCCCACCTAGCACGCTGTTCATGTTAACCTGCTTAATGGCCTGCAGTGCCTCCTGGAGATCAATGGCATTGTCCCGTATACTATCCTGCACCCTTTGTTTGCACCCAAAGAACCTCATCTTGAATTCTGCAGCAGTATGGGTGTCAAAAGTGTTTTTCAGTTTGGCTAATATCTGTTCCTTGGTTCCTTTTTCAATATCCAGCCAGGATTTTACTTCTCTTTGTGCTGCACCAATTAGTTGGCCAGTTAGGATGCTGACCTTTTCATGTTCCGTCAGGGAGTACTCTTCAAATACGCTGCAGAGTCTTTCTTTGAATTCACTCAGCATGTGGAACTCCCTCGAGTATTGTGGCAGCCACTACTACTACTCACAGCATGCAGTGTCAGTAATCTGTGGTAAAACTACTACTCCCAGCATGCAGTGTCAGTAATCGGTGATAAAACTACTACTCCCAGCATAGTAAAACTACTACTCAGGGAGTAGTAGTTTTATCATGTATCACTGACAGGGAATGGGGCCATGTAAGGGGAATGTAGAGCATGTACGAGAAAACAGTACAGAGGAATGGAAGGCATTTACAAGAAAACAGTACGGGGGAATTGGGGGCATGTATTAGGAAACATGAGGGATGGGAGCAGAAACAGTGGTGATTGGGGAGGGTGAAGACAGTGTGGGGATCGAACGGGGAATGTATGTGGACGCATGAATATTGATGTGAAAAGTGTATGTGGACAGAGTATGGGGAGTGAGGGTGATGGGATGTGTGCAGAGTATGGGGAGTCAGGAGTAGGGTTGAGCAAAATGGATCGGACAATTTCAGAAATCGCCGTCTTTTGGCAAAGTCGGGTTTCGTGAAACCCGACCCGATCCCACTGTGGGATTGGCCATGAGGTCGGCGATCTGCGCGCCAAAGTCGCGTTTCGTATGTCACTTTAAGTGCCATTTCTCAGCCAATGAAGGTGCACGCAGAGTGTGGGCAGCGTGATGACATAGGTCTCGGTCCCCACCATCTTAGAGAAGGGCATTACAGTGATTGGCTTGCTTTCTGCGGCGTCACAGGGGCTATAAACGGGCGTGCACACCGACCGCCATCTTACGTCTGCCGATCTGAGCATAGGGAGAGGTTGCTGCAGCTTCGTCAGAAGCAGGGATATAGTTATGGAGGGAAGATTAACCCCCAAACCGCTTGTGCTGTAGCGATTTCCACTGTCCAACACCAACTTTTCTTTGCAGGGACAGTGGATTTTTTTTTTTTGGTGCATCAGCTCTGTAGCTTCTTAGGCTGCAATCTAAGGCTCCCTGATAGCTGCATTGCCTTGTGTACGCCGCTGTGCAAACCAACTGCTTTTTTCAAAGCAAAAATCCTGTTGCTTCTTTCTGCACTTTTCTCTTGTTTCTTTGTCCACACACTTTTGTGTGCACTGTGCAGCAGTCCTTTTTATTGCTGCCATACTTGCCCTTTGATCATTGTAGGGAGATTGAAATTCTATTACAGCCCTTGTATTTTTTTATATATCTGCCAGCCACATTCTGCCTTGTCCATTGTGTGGTGTAATACACAGGGCCTGCTTTTTCCTGCCGTCCCCCCCCACCCCAAAAAAGGGAGCTTTAAATTGCCACTTAGTGGATCTACGTGAGTTCTGTTTGGCGTATATCTGCCAGCCACGTTCTGCCTTGTACATTGTGTGGTGTAATACACAGGGTCTGTGTTTTCCTGCAGTCTTCCCGCCAAAAAAAGGGAGATATAAATTCTCCAAAAGTTAATATACACCTTCTACCTTGCTTAACAGTAGCATATAACGGTTGTTATTTTGGTAACATTTCCGCAAAAATGCGGAAGTCTGGTGGAAGAGGTCGTGGGCGGTCGGTGCGCCAGCTGTACTGATGGTGGTGGTGGTAGTGGAGCATCTGGTGGTACTGGGAAAAGCAAGATAGCACCAAAGGCTCGAGGTGTTGAGGCAGCGTCATCGTCTGGCTACACAAGGCCTCGAAGGCTCCCTTATCTGGGAGTTGGAAAACAGCTTTTAAAGCCGGGGCAGCAGGAACAAGTTTTGGCTTTCCTTGCTGTCTCAGCCTCTAACTCTTTCACCTCCTCTTCAGAAGCTTTGGAATCTAACACAAGCGAGTCGTCAGTGGCTGCTCCAGGTCCGTAAAAAGTTGCTTTCGTGTGTCCTTCACCCAAAACAAAAGTGAAGGATGCGGCAGCCAACACTACACTTTACTCCATGGAGCTCTTTACACATACCATGCCTGGGTTAGAGAGGGAAATTGTTGAAAGCCCATTACAGGATGAATCGGACATGGAGTGCACAGATGCACAGCCACAGCTTGATTATTATGCTGTTCCATTGACTCACTGAGTGCGAATCTGACCCTGATGAGACTATGGTGTCCAGTCCCGAACGCTATAGCACCTTACACGGTGACACAGAAGACGGTGCACATGACATTGAAGAGGAGGTGATAGATGACCCAGTTGTTGACCCAGATTGGCAGCCATTGGGGGAAGCTGCCTGTAGCTCAGAAGCGGAGGAGGATGATATGCAGCAGCCATCTACATCGCAAAAGCTGTCATCTGGCAGGCGCACATCAGGCCCAAAACATGTGTCAAAAACCACAACAGGTGTAGGACAGCATTGCAATCCGGTGACAGTAGCACGGCGTGCAAAGCCTGAAAAGGTATTCCAGAGTAGGACGAGTGCAGTGTGGCAATTTTTTAACCAAGTTCCGAATGATCAATCCAAAGTTATATGTAAGAAATGCTCCAAGACCTTTAGCAGAGGGAAGAATGTTCTAAATTTGCATACAACGTGCATGCGTAGATATCTAACCAGCAGGCACTTGGAAGCATGGACTAACTACCAAACATTCCGTACCATTGGTGCACCATTGAAGCTAGTCAGCAACGCAACATTGCTTCCCTCACTGGAAGTCCACCGGTTATGACACCACCAGTACCAAATGTGGAGGTATTGTCGCAAGGCAAAAGCAGTCAGGGAATCACAAGGTTCTTGGTTGGAAACACTGTAGGTAGGGCCACATCAAGAATACCATCAATAAGCCTCTCTCAATCTGCCATGTCCACCACCCCCGCTAGTTCCACCATATGCAGCTCTCCAGTCCAGCTCAGCCTAAAAGAGACTCTCGATAGGAAAAGAAAGTACTCTTCCTCTCATCCGCGTACACAGGGTTTGAACGGCTACATTGCTCGACTAATCTCGTTAGAGATGATGCCCTACCGTTTGGTTGAAAGCGAAGCTTTCAAAGCCCTGATGGCCTACGTAGTGCCACACTATGACCTACCCAGTCGACAATTCTTTGTGAAAAAAGCCATCCCAGCACTCGACCAACATGTCAAAGAACGCATTGTCCATGCACTCAGGCAATCGGTCAGTAGAAAGGAGCACTTTACAACAGATGCATGGATCAGTAGGCATGGCCAGGGACGTTACCTGTCCATTACGGCACACTGGGTTAATGTGGTGGATGCAGGGTCCACAGAGGACAGCCATAGTGGCACAGTTCTGCCTAGCCCACGGTCTAGGAAACAGTTGGCTGTAGGTGTTTGCCCCTCCTCCTTCTCCTCCTCCTCCAGAAGCGAAAGCTCATCCACAGAGCGCAGTCGCACGACCACTCCATCCGCAGCTGCCAGTGTTGAACCCGTGGTGTCCCATTATGGAACAGCTAGTGGGAAGCGTCAGCAGGCTGTGCTGCAAATGAAGTGTTTGGGCTGTCATGATCCCAATGGCAGGGGATCACAAAAGGACAAGCACAAAAAACAAAACAAGCTCTAGGGTGATGGAAACTGAGCTGACCGCGATCCTGAACCTCAACACACAACTAGCTGTAGCCGGGGAATGTGCCTACGATGATTCCTAGACGTCTCGCGCCAGCCGAAGAACTAACTTTCCCTATTAGAAGAAACACGGACCTCTCTTGCCTCCAGAGAAACACCCCACAGAAATAGCAGCCCCCCACATGTAATGACGGTGAAATGAGAGGAAAGCACATACGTAGTTATGAAAACAGATTCAGCAAAATGAGGCCCGCTAAAGCTAGATAGCAGAGGATACAAAAGTGAACTGCGCGGTCAGCGAAAAACCCTACAAAAAACCATCCTGAAATTACTTGAACTCATGTTCCAACTCATGGAACATGAGGAGTAATATCAGCCCACTAGAGCAACCAGCAAAAAGGAATCACATATCTGCAAGCTGGACTAAGACAAAAATTAAGCAAAACGTGGAACAGGAAAATCAAAAACTTAGCTTGTCCTGAAGAATACAGAAGCGGGAAGCAGAGGTAACAAGACACACTGATTACATTGATAGCCGGCGAGGAAATGACAAGAAAGCCAGGTTAAATAGGAAACTCCCATATCCTGATAGAACAGGTGGACACCAGAGACCGCAGAGAACACAAGTCACCCAGTACCATCTGTAAGCACCAGAGGGAGCCCAAAAACAGAATCCACAACAGTATCCCCCCCTTGAGGAGGGGTCACCGAACCCTCACGAGAACCACCAGGGCGACCAGGATGAGCCCTATGAAATGCACGGACCAAATCAGCAGCATGAACATCAGAGGCAACCACCCAAGAATTATCCTCCTGACCATAACCCTTCCACTTGACCAAATACTGGAGTCTCCGTCTGGAAACACGAGAATCCAAGATCTTCTCCACAACATACTCCAATTCTCCCTCCACCAGCACCGGAGCAGGAGGCTCAAGCGAAGGAACAACAGGTACCTCATACTTCCACAACAACGACCGATGGAACACATTATGAATAGCAAACGATGCCGGGAGATCCAAACGAAACGACACAGGGTTAAGAATTTCCAAGATCCTATAGGGACCGATAAACCGAGGCTTGAACTTAGGAGAAGAGACCTTCATAGGAACAAAATGAGAAGACAACCACACCAAGTCCCCAACACGAAGTCGAGGACCCACGCGGCGACGGCGATTAGCAAACTGCTGAGCCCTCTCCTGGGACAACTTCAAATTGTCCACCACATGACTCCAAATCTGATGCAACCTATCCACCACCATGTCCACTCCAGGACAATCAGAAGGCTCCACCTGACCAGAGGAAAAACGAGGATGAAACCCCGAATTACAAAAGAAAGGAGAAACCAAGGTAGCAGAACTAGCCCGATTATTAAGGGCAAATTCGGCAAGCGGCAAAAAGGTAACCCAGTCATCTTGATCAGCAGAAACAAAACACCTTAAATAAGTTTCCAAGGTCTGATTAGTTCGTTCCGTCTGGCCATTCGTCTGAGGATGGAATGCAGACGAAAAGGACAAATCAATGCCCATCTTAGCACAGAACGTCCGCCAAAATCTAGACACAAACTGGGATCCCCTGTCAGAAACGATGTTCTCCGGAATCCCATGCAAACGAACCACGTTCTGAAAAAACAGAGGGACCAACTCAGGGGAGGAAGGTAACTAAGGCAAGGGTACCAGATGAACCATCTTAGAAAAGCGGTCACACACAACCCAGATGACGGACATTTTTTGAGAGACAGGGAGATCCGAAATAAAGTCCATGGAAATGTGCGTCCAAGGCCTCTTCGGGATAGGCAAAGGTGACAACAATCCACTGGCCCGAGAACAGCAAGGCTTAGCCCGAGCGCAAACTTCACAAGACTGCACAAAAGAACGCACATCCCTCGACAAGGAAGGCCACCAAAAAGACCTGGCCACCAAATCTCTAGTACCAAATATTCCAGGATGACCTGCCAACGCAGAAGAATGGACCTCGGAGATGACTCTACTGGTCCAATTATCCGGAACAAACAGTCTTTCAGGCGGACAACGATCAGGTTTATCCGCCTGAAACTCCTGCAAAGCACGTCGCAAGTCTGGGGAGACAGCCGGCAAAATCACCCCATCCCTAAGGATACCAGTGGGCTCAGAATTTCCAGGGGAGTCAGGCACAAAACTCCTAGAAAGAGCATCCGCCTTCACATTCTTTGAACCTGGCAGGTATGAAACCACAAAATCGAAACGGGAGAAAAACAGTGACCAACGAGCCTGTCTAGGATTCAGACGCTTGGCAGACTCAAGGTAAATCAGATTTTTGTGATCAGTCAAGACCACCACACGATGTCTAGCACCCTCAAGCCAATGACGCCACTCCTCAAATGCCCACTTCATGGCCAAAAGCTCCCGATTACCAACATCATAATTCTGCTCAGTGGGCGAAAACTTTCTAGAAAAGAACGCACATGGCTTCATCACTGAGCAATCGGAGCTTCCCTGTGACAAAACCGCCCCCGCTCCAATCTCGGAAGCATCAACCTCAACCTGAAAAGGAAGCGAAACATCTGGCTGACGCAACACAGGAGCAGAAGAAAACCGGCGCTTAAGTTCCTGAAAGGCCTCCACAGCCGCAGGAGACCAATCAGCAACATCAGCACCCTTCTTAGTCAAATCCGTCAAAGGCTTAACAACACTAGAAAAATTAGTTGTGAAACGACGATAAAAATTAGCAAAGCCCAAGAACTTCTGTAGACTCTTAAGAGATGTAGGCTGCGTCCAGTCACAAATAGCCTGAACCTTGACGGGATCCATCTCAATAGTAGAAGGGGAAAAAATATACCCCAAAAAAGAAATCTTCTGGACTCCAAAGAGACACTTTGAACCTTTTACAAACAAAGAATTGGCCCGCAGGACCTGAAACACCTTCCTGACCTGCTGAACATGGGACTCCCAGTCATCCGAAAAAACCAAAACATCATCCAAATACACAATCATAAATTTATCCAGATATTCACGGAAAATATCGTGCATAAAGGACTGGAAGACAGAAGGAGCATTAGAAAGTCCAAAAGGCATCACCAAATACTCAAAATGGCCCTCAGGCGTATTAAATGCGGTTTTCCACTCATCACCCTGCTTTATCCGCACAAGATTATACGCACCCCGAAGATCAATCTTAGTGAACCATTTAGCCCCCTTAATGCGAGCGAACAAATCAGTCAACAATGGCAAAGGATACTGATATTTAACTGTAATCTTATTCAAAAGACGGTAATCTATACAAGGCCTCAAGGAACCATCTTTTTTGGCCACAAAAAAAAAACCTGCTCCCAAAGGGGACGAAGATGGACGGATATGTCCCTTTTCCAAGGACTCCTTAACATAATCCCGCATAGCAGTATGCTCTGGCACTGACAGATTGAACAAACGACCTTTAGGAAATTTACTGCCAGGAATCAAATCTATAGCACAATCGCAATCCCTGTGAGGAGGAAGTGAATTGAGCTTAGGCTCCTCAAAAACATCCCGATAATCAGACAAAAATACCGGAACCTCAGAAGGAGTAGATGAAGCGATAGAAATCGGAGGTGCATCATCATGAACCCCCTGACATCCCCAGCTTAACACAGACATCGTTTTCCAGTCCAAGACTGGGTTATGAGTTTGTAACCATGGCAGACCAAGCACTAAGACATCATGTAAATTATACAGTACCAGGAAGCGAATCACCTCCTGATGAACGGGAGTCATACGCATGGTCACTTGTGTCCAGTACTGAGGTTTATTCATAGCCAAAGGTGTAGAGTCAATTGCTTTCAAAGGAATAGGGACTTCCAGAGGCTCCAGACTAAACCCACAGCGGTTGGCAAATGACCAATCCATAAGACTCAGGGCAGCGCCTGAATCCACATAGGCATCGACGGAAATGGCTGATAATGAACAAATCAGAGTCACAGACAGAATGAACTTAGACTGTAAAGTACTAATGGCAACAGACTTATCAACCTTTTTTGTGCGTTTAGAGCATGCTGATATAACATGAGCTGAATCACCACAATAAAAACACAACCCATTTTTCCGCCTATAGTTTTGCCGTTCACTTCTGGACTGAATTCTATCACATTGCATTGTCTCAGGTGCCTGTTCAGAAGACACCGCCAAATGGTGCACAGGTTTGCGCTCCCGTAAACGCCGATCAATCTGAATAGCCATAGTCATAGACTCATGCAGACCTGTAGGCGCAGGGAACCCCACCATGACATCTTTAATGGCCTCAGAAAGGCCATCTCTGAATCTTGCAGCCAGGGCGCACTCATTCCACTGAGTAAGCACCGACCATTTCAGAAATTTCTGACAATATATTTCTGCTTCATCTTGCCCCTGAGAGAGAGCCAATAAAGCTTTTTCAGCCTGAATCTCTAGGTTAGGTTCCTCATAGAGCAAACCCAATGCCAGAAAAAACGCATCCACATTGAGCAACGCAGGATCCCCTGGTGCCAATGCAAATGCCCAATTCTGAGGGTCACCCCGCAGGAAAGATATAACAATCTTGACTTGCTGAGCAGGGTCTCCAGAAGAGCGAGATTTCAAAGAAAGAAACAACTTGCAATTGTTCCTAAAATTCAGAAAACTAGATCTATCTCCAGAAAAAAACTCTGGGATAGGAATTCTAGGTTCAGACATAGGAGCATGTACAACAAAATCTTGTATATTTTGAACCTTAGCAGCAAGATTATTCAGGCTGGAAGCCAAACTCTGGACGTCCATGATAAACAGCTGAGGTCAGAGCCATTCAAGGATTAAGAGGAGGTAAGACGCAGCCAGGCTGCAATTAAGGCTAGGCAGCAAACTCTGAGGGGAAAAAAAAAAAAACTTCCTCAGACTACTTTTCCTCCTACTTCAGCCAATACGATTACCACTTTTTGGCCGTCTATACTGTCATGATCCCAATGGCAGGGGATCACAAAAGGACAAGCACAAAATACAAAACAAGCTCTAGGGTGATGGAAACTGAGCTGACCGCGATCCTGAACCTCAACACACAACTAGCTGTAGCCGGGGAACGTGCCTACGATGATTCCTAGACGTCTCGCGCCAGCCGAAGAACTAACTTTCCCTATTAGAAGAAACACAGACCTCTCTTGCCTCCAGAGAAACACCCCACAGAAATAGCAGCCCCCCACATGTAATAACGGTGAAATGAGAGGAAAGCACATACGTAGTTATGAAAACAGATTCAGCAAAATGAGGCCCGCTAAAGCTAGATAGCAGAGGATACAAAAGTGAACTGCGCGGTCAGCGAAAAACCCTACAAAAAAAATCCTGAAATTACTTGAACTCATGTTCCAACTCATGGAACATGAGGAGTAATATCAGCCCACTAGAGCAACCAGCAAAAAGGAATCACATATCTGCAAGCTGGACTAAGACAAAAATTAAGCAAAACGTGGAACAGGAAAATCAAAAACTTAGCTTGTCCTGAAGAATACAGAAGCGGGAAGCAGAGGTAACAAGACACACTGATTACATTGATAGCCGGCGAGGAAATGACAAGAAAGCCAGGTTAAATAGGAAACTCCCATATCCTGATAGAACAGGTGTACACCAGAGACCGCAGAGAACACAAGTCACCCAGTACCATCTGTAACCACCAGAGGGAGCCCAAAAACAGAATCCACAACATTGGGCGACAACAGACACACCGTGGAAGTACTGGCTGAGTACTTGCAGCAAGAAACTCAGTCATGGCTGGGCAGTGTACATCTTGAGGCAGGCAAGGTAGTCAGTGATAACGGAAGGAATTTTATGGCTGCCATAGCCCTTTCAGAATTTAAACACATACCTTGCCTGGCTCACACCTTGAACCTGGTGGTGCAGTGCTTCCTCAAAAATTATCCAGAGTTACCAGCCCTGCTCCTGAAGGTGCGAAGACTTTGCTCGCACATCTGCCGGACGCCCGTACACTCCAGCCGTATGCTCAACCATCAGCGATCGCTGAATCTTCCCCAGCACCGCCTAATAATCGACATTGCAACAAGGTGAAACTCCACACTCCGCATGGTTCAGAGGCTGTGCGAACAGAGGCATGCTGTGATTAATTTGTGGGAGGATACACATACATGGGCAGGCAGTTGGATGGCAGACATGGAGTTGTCTGGTGTGCAGTGGTCGAAGCTCCAAGACTACTCAAGTCATTCAGTGTTTTGAGGAATGCACATGGCTGGTAAGTGCAGACGACGCCATCATAAGCATGAGCATCCCACTAATGCATCTGCTGATGCAAAGTTTGACTCACATTAAGGAGCTGGCGTCTGCAGCCGAGGAGGAGGGAAGCCTTGATGACAGTTAGCCATTGTCTGCTCAGGGAACTCTCCTGCACGAGGTGGCGGACGAAGAGGAGGAGGATGATGGGGATGAATATTTATGGGAGGAGGATACTTCACAGGGGGCAATAGAAACTGGTGGCGTTGCAAGGTCAGGTACAGGGTTTTTGCGGGACTCAAGTGATGTTGATTTGCAAGAAAGTGCTCCTCAACCCAGCACAAACAGTGAATTGACACCTGGAACATTGGACCACATGGCTGAGTATGCCTTGCGTATCTTAAAAAGGGACCCCTGCATTATCAAAGTGATGACCTATGACTAGGGTTGAGCGAAACGGGTCGGCCACTTTCAGAAGTCGCCGACTTTTGGCAAAGTCGGGTTTCATGAAACCCGACCCCTATGTGGGGTCGGCCATGAAGTCGGCGATCTTCTGAATCTGGTATCGGAATTCCGATCCCGAGTTCCGATATGTTTGCAATATCGGAAATCGGTATTGGAATCCATATTTAAGTGTAAAATAAAGAATTAAAATAAAAAATATCGCTATACTCACCCTCTGACGCGCCCTGGTGCTAACCGGGAACCTTCCTTCCTTCGAATCAGCGTTTGCAGGACCTTGCGGTGACGTCGCAGTGACGTCGCGGCTTGTGATTGGTCGCGCGGCCGCCCATGTGACCGCTCGTGCGACCAATCACAAGCCGCGACGTCACGCAAGATCTTGCAAGTGCTGATTCTTAGGAAGGAAGGCTGCCGGAAAGAAGCAGGGCGCGTCCGAGGGTGAGTATATACCTAATAAGAATATACTCACCCTCGGACGCGCCCTGCTTCTTTCCGGCAGCCTTCCTTCCTAAGAATCAGCGCTTGCAGGACCTTGCATGACGTCGCGGTGACGTCGTGGCTTGTGATTGGTCGCACGAGCGGTCACATGGGCGGCCGCGCGACCAATCACAAGCCGCGACGTCACCGCGACGTCACCGCAAGGTCCTGCAAGCGCTGATTCGAAGGAAGGAAGTTTCCCGGTTAGTACCAGGGCGCGTCAGAGGGTGAGTATAGCGATATTTTTTATTTTAATTCTTTATTTTACACTTAAATATGGATCGCATGGCCTGAAGGAGAGTTTCCTCTCCTTCAGACCCTGGGAACCATTGGAAACCCAATGCACTGCATTGGGTTTCGAGTTTCGGCCGACCCCGACTTTTTCATAGGATCGGCCGATTTCACTCGACCCAACTTTTGAAAATGTCGGGTTTCGTGAAACCCGATCCTATAAAAGTAAAAGTCGCTCAACCCTACCTATGACGATTACTGGTTGGCCTGCCTCCTGGATCCACGATATAAAGGAAAATTACAAAATATCATGCCACATGAGAACCTTGAGCAAATATTGGCTACCAAACAAGCAACTCTTGTAGACCATTTCGTTCTGGCATTTCCAGCAAACAGCGGCGGTGATGGTTCTCACACGAGCCATAGGAGGCAACATGGCAGAGGTGTTGGAGGTGCACAAATCCGAAGTGGCATTGGTTTTATTACCAGGTTGTAGAGTGATTTTGCAATGACCGCTGCATCGATTCAAAGTGACAGGAGACAGCATTTGTCCAGTATGGTTATGAACTACTTTTACTCCCTTATCGATGTTGTCCCTCACAGGTCATTCCCCTTTGTTTACTGGGCATCTAAAATAGACACCTGGCCTGAATTGGCAGAATATACATTACAGGAGCTCGCTTACTCTGCTTCTATTGTGCTATCATAATAATAATAATCTTTATTTTTATATAGCGCTAACATATTATGCAGCGCTTTACAGTTTTCCACACATTATCAGAAATGTCTATCAGAAAGAGTCTTCAGTGCTGCTGGTTCAATACTGACCAAAAAAAGAACAAGTCTGGCTACACAGAATGTTGATGATCTAACCTTCATTAAAATGAACCAATCATGGATTTCAAATTATTTTGCCCCGCCTTCCCCTGCTGACACGTATCTTGTCTGAAAAATGTCTTGCTTTTGGCCTCCTCTTACTGATTTCTCCAATTCCTCCATTTGCAGCTGCAGAATGTCCACCATAGGCCATTTTTATACCTCCCTAAATAGGCTGATTCCTCCCACCCTGGACAGGTGGGTGCGCTCACTCTTGGGCGACGGCACTGGCACAGGGTTCCTCATAGTACAATTAAGTGTCTCTGATGGTGGTGGTGCACAACCAACGTCAGACACACCATCGTACTATGAGGGGCCCTGTGCCAGTACGGCTGCCCACGAGACAGTGTTCCCCCCAGCACGAACAGTGCTCTACCAGTTGCAATACTTACCTCTCCCTGCTCCACCACTGTGTAGTCTGTGCTGTTAAATCCTTGAATGGCACTGCCAATACAAAATTGTTGAAATGATAGATGATAGTTAAAATATACAGGGGGGCCCTGGCCTTCATTTGGACCAGTTAATACTTTGCGCCTACTACCACTGACTAGTGTTGAGCGATACCTTCCGATATCGGAAAGTATCGGTATCGGATAGGATCGGCCGATATTCAAAAAATATCGGATATCGCCGATACCGATACCCGATCCCAATGCAAGTCAATGGGACCAAAATATCGGAATTAAAATAAACCCTTTCTTGCCTTGTAGGTTCATTCTACATGAAGGAAAACAACTAAGAATAATGTAGGATGTATTGTGGGAGGTGGCGGAGACATTAAAGGCAATGAGGTTTAGCCCAATCAAATAGAATAGCATGTTTTTTGTTTTTTTTAAGACGTTCGGAGTGAAAAAGATATTGAGTATGTAAATTTTTTTTTATTTTGTCAGATATTGATGTTTCACTATTCCACGCCCTTCCCCTTCTTTTTTTTTCTTTTTTTTTTTTTACTTTTCCCACACTTTCATCTTCATCATCATCAGCATCTTTGACATCAACTTCTTCTTCACCTTATTCATCTTCTTCTTCATCTTCTACCTATTTTTTTTTTATTACATTCTTCATATTCATTTTATTCAACTATTATTATTCTTCCTATTCTACATATTCTTTTTATTCCACTGTTATTATTCTTCCTATTCTACTTCTTCATCATATTCTCATTTGTGACAGGCATTCCTGTAGTTGTTATCTATAAAAGTTGGAAGATTACACCTTCCGTTCTGCCAGTCACAAAAGTTACATTTGTCCGCGTTCAGTTTGGCCTGCAGCATCAGACTTTATCCAGGGGCACCACGAGGAGGAACGGACTCACCCCCATACACTGCTTAGTCTTCTTCTGCATATAATTTAGATAATATCTTTTGCTCTGATATTAAGTCTTATGCTTAATGTTCTTCTGCTCTTTGTTCTGCAGCCTCTTGTTCTTCTGCTTCTCCGTCTTCCATGTCGTCGTCTCCAGGGTCGTCGTCTCCAGTGTCGTCATCTCCGCCGTCGTCGTCTCAGCCGTCGTCGTCTCCGCCGTCGTCGTCGTCGTCATCGGGGTGGCCTTCCGGGTCGTCGTCGTCGTCATCGGGGTGGTTTTCCGGGTCGTCGACTTTAGGGTCTTCAACTTGGAAATGTAGCAGAAGGTACAAGAAGGCTGAGAAAATGCCAAGAACCAGCTGATGGAACTGGAACTCGGATGGCTACCCGAAGGTTCAAGAGCCTATGGAACTACCGAGGACCAGCTGACGTTACTGGAACCCGGTTACTAAGCAGGAGGTACCCGTGCTAAAAAGCACTACCAAGGACCGCCTGACGTTGGCGGAACTCGGATACCCAGAAGGAGGCACCTAAGCCAAAGGCTCTGCCCAGAACCAGCTGACGGTACTGGAACCAGGATGGGGAGCAGAAGGTACAAGAGCAAAAGACACTGCCGAGAACCAGCTGACGGTACTGGAACCCGGATGGGTAGCCGAAGGTCCAAGAGCCAATGGAACTACCGAGGACCAGCTGACGTTACTGGAACCCGGTTACTAAGCAGGAGGTACCCGTGCCCGAAAGCACTACCAAGGACCACCTGACGTTGGTGGAACTTGGATACCCAGAAGGAGGCACCTAAGCCAAAGGCTCTGCCCGGAACCAGCTGACGGTACTGGAACCAGGATGGGGAGCAGAAGGTACAAGAGCAAAAGACACTGCCGAGAACCAGCTGACGGTGCTGGAACCAGGTGGTGGACCTGAAGGTCCACAGGAGAGGAGAGAACAGCTAGGCCGCGAGGCAGCCGCAGTTACCGAACCCCAACAGTCCTACAGGGGGAGCTGGGCCTACTGGCACTACAGAACCAGCCTTGACTACCAGTTCACGCAGCCCACATAGGAAGCTCCTAAACTGGAGGCACCCTGGAGTTGGCTAACCCGACCGCACCACGACGGGGCAAGCATAGGCGTCTCAGTGAGCTTGACACAACCCGGAAACAGCTGGCGGTGCTGAAACCAGGCTTGGCACGAGGGAGTACCTGTGACAAGAACACTGCCGAGAACCAGCTGGCGGTGCTGGAACCCAGATGCGTTGCCCCAGTGTGCAAGAGCCAATGGCACGACCGAGGACCAGCTGGCGGTGCTGGAACCCGGTTACTAAGCTGTAGGTGCCCGCGCTTAAAAGCACTACCAAGGACCGCCTGACGTTGGCGGAACTCGGATACCCAGGAGGAGGCACCTAAGCCAAAGGCTCGGCCTGGAACCAGCTGACGGTGCTGGAACCAGGTGGTGGACCTGAAGGTCCACAGGAGAGGAGAGAACAGCTAGGCCGCGAGGCAGCCGCAGTTACCGAACCCCAACAGTCCTACAGGGGGAGCTGGGCCTACTGGCACTACAGAACCAGCCTTGACTGTCAGTTCACGCAGCCCACATAGGAAGCTCCTAAACTGGAGGCACCCTTGAGTTGGCTAACCCGACCGCACCACGACGGGGCAAGCATAGGCGTCTCAGTGAGCTTGACACAACCCGGAAACAGCTGGCGGTGCTGAAACCAGGCTTGGCACGAGGGAGTACCTGTGTCAAGAACACTGCCGAGAACCAGCTGGCGGTGCTGGAACCCAGATGCGTTGCCCCAGTGTGCAAGAGCCAATGGCACGACCGAGGACCAGCTGGCGGTGCTGGAACCCGGTTACTAAGCTGTAGGTGCCCGCGCTTAAAAGCACTACCAAGGACCGCCTGAAGTTGGCGGAACTCGGATACCCAGGAGGAGGCACCTAAGCCAAAGGCTCGGCCCGGAACCAGCTGACGGTGCTGGAACCAGGTGGTGGACCCCAAGGCCCACAGGAGAGGAGAGAACAGCTAGGCCGCGAGGCAGCCGCAGTTACCGAACCCCAACAGTCCTACAGGGGGAGCTGGGCCTACTGGCACTACAGAACCAGCCTTGACTACCAGTTCACGCAGCCCACATAGGAAGCTCCTAAACTGGAGGCACCCTGGAGTTGGCTAACCCGACCGCACCACGACGGGGCAAGCATAGGCGTCTCAGTGAGCTTGACACAACCTGGAAACAGCTGACGGTGCTGAAACCAGGCTTGGCACGAGAGAGTACCTGTGACAAGAACACTGCCGAGAACCAGCTGGCGGTGCTGGAACCCAGATGCGTTGCCCCAGTGTGCAAGAGCCAATGGCACGACCGAGGACGAGCTGGCGGTGCTGGAACCCGGTTACTAAGCTGTAGGTGCCCGCGCTTAAAAGCACTACCAAGGACCGCCTGACGTTGGCGGAACTCGGATACCCAGGAGGAGGCACCTAAGCCAAAGGCTCGGCCCGGAACCAGCTGACGGTGCTGGAACCAGGTGGTGGACCCCAAGGCCCACAGGAGAGGAGAGACGGGGCAAGCATAGGCGTCTCAGTGAGCTTGACACAACCTGGAAACAGCTGGCGGTGCTGAAACCAGGCTTGGCACGAGGGAGTACCTGTGTCAAGAACACTGCCGAGAACCAGCTGGCGGTGCTGGAACTGTTATGTTTGCTAAAGACAGGTGTTATGAAGGCAATCCAGAAACACAGTGTGCTTAGCGATCAGAGCGCACACAGTGATCTGACAAATACCCAAAAATACAAGAACGAGCTCTGAGACGTGGAAACTCTGTAGACTGCACACCTGATCCTATCCTAAACACAACTAAAAGCGGCTGTGGATTGCGCCTAACAACTACCTAGGCAACTCGGCACAGCCTAAGAAACTAGCTAGCCTGAAGATAGAAAAATAGGCCTGACTTGCCCCAGAGAAATTCCCCAAAGGAAAAGGCAGGCCCCCACATATAATGACTGTGAGTAAGATGAAAAGACAAAACGTAGGGATGAAATAGATTCAGCAAAGTGGGGCCCGATATTCTAGGACAGAGCGAGGACAGTAAAGCGAACTTTGCAGTCTACAAAAAACCCTAAAGCAAAACCACGCAAAGGGGCAAAAAAAAAACCACCGTGCCGAACTAACGGCACGGCGGTACACCCTTTGCGTCTCAGAGCTTCCAGCAAAACAAAAGACAAGCTGGACAGAAAAAAGCAACAAAAAAGCAAAAAGCACTTAGCTATACAGAGCAGCAGGTCACAGGAACAATCAGGAGAAGCTCAGAACCAACACTGAAACATTGACAAGGAGCAAGGATAGCAGCATCAGGCGGAGTTAAGTAATGAAGCAGTTAACGAGCTCACCAGAACACCTGAGGGAGGAAGCTCAGAAGCTGCAGTACCACTTGTGACCACAGGAGTGAATTCAGCCACAGAATTCACAACAGTACCCCCCCCTTGAGGAGGGGTCACCGAACCCTCACCAGAGCCCCCAGGCCGACCAGGATGAGCCGCATGAAAGGCACGAACAAGATCGGAAGCATGAACATCAGAGGCAAAAACCCAGGAATTATCTTCCTGAGCATAACCCTTCCATTTAACCAGATACTGGAGTTTCCGTCTAGAAACACGAGAATCCAAAATCTTCTCCACAATATACTCCAATTCCCCCTCCACCAAAACCGGGGCAGGAGGCTCAACAGATGGAACCATAGGTGCCACGTATCTCCGCAACAACGACCTATGGAATACATTATGTATGGAAAAGGAGTCTGGGAGGGTCAAACGAAAAGACACAGGATTGAGAACCTCAGAAATCCTATACGGACCAATAAAACGAGGTTTAAATTTAGGAGAGGAAACCTTCATAGGAATATGACGAGAAGATAACCAAACCAGATCCCCAACACGAAGTCGGGGACCCACACGGCGTCTGCGATTAGCGAAAAGTTGAGCTTTCTCCTGGGACAAGATCAAATTGTCCACTACCTGAGTCCAGATCTGCTGCAACCTATCCACCACAGAATCCACACCAGGACAGTCCGAAGACTCAACCTGTCCTGAAGAGAAACGAGGATGGAACCCAGAATTGCAAAAAAATGGAGAAACCAAGGTAGCCGAGCTGGCCCGATTATTAAGGGCGAACTCAGCCAACGGCAAAAAGGACACCCAATCATCCTGGTCTGCAGAAACAAAACATCTCAGATATGTTTCCAAGGTCTGATTGGTTCGTTCGGTCTGGCCATTAGTCTGAGGATGGAAAGCTGAGGAAAAGGATAGGTCAATGCCCATCCTACCACAAAAGGCTCGCCAAAACCTTGAAACAAACTGGGAACCTCTGTCAGAAACAATATTCTCAGGAATGCCATGCAACCGAACCACATGCTGAAAGAACAAAGGTACCAAATCAGAGGAGGAAGGCAATTTAGCCAAGGGCACCAGATGGACCATTTTAGAAAAGCGATCACAGACCACCCAAATGACTGACATCTTTTGAGAAACGGGAAGGTCAGAAATGAAATCCATCGAAATATGTGTCCAAGGCCTCTTTGGGACCGGCAAGGGCAAAAGCAACCCACTGGCACGAGAACAGCAGGGCTTAGCCCTAGCACAAATCCCACAGGACTGCACAAAAGTACGTACATCCCGTGACAGAGATGGCCACCAGAAGGATCTAGCCACTAACTCTCTGGTACCAAAGATTCCAGGATGACCAGCCAACACCGAACAATGAAGTTCAGAGATAAGTTTATTAGTCCACCTATCAGGGACGAACAGTTTCTCTGCTGGACAACGATCAGGTTTATTCGCCTGAAATTTTTGCAGCACCCGCCGCAAATCAGGGGAGATGGCAGACACAATGACTCCATCCTTGAGGATACCCGCTGGCTCAGATAAACCCGGAGAGTCGGGCACAAAACTCCTAGACAGAGCATCCGCCTTCACATTTTTAGAGCCCGGAAGGTACGAAATCACAAAGTCGAAGCGGGCAAAAAATAACGACCAACGGGCCTGTCTAGGATTCAAGCACTTGGCAGACTCGAGATAAGTCAAGTTCTTATGATCAGTCAATACCACCACGCGATGCTTAGCTCCTTCAAGCCAATGACGCCACTCCTCGAATGCCCACTTCATGGCCAGCAACTCTCGATTGCCCACATCATAATTACGCTCAGCGGGCGAAAACTTCCTGGAAAAGAAAGCACATGGTTTCATCACTGAGCAATCAGAACCTCTCTGTGACAAAACCGCCCCTGCTCCAATCTCAGAAGCATCAACCTCGACCTGGAACGGAAGAGAAACATCTGGCTGACACAACACAGGGGCAGAACAAAAACGATGCTTCAACTCCTGAAAAGCTTCCACAGCAGCAGAAGACCAATTAACCAAATCAGCACCCTTCTTGGTCAAATCGGTCAATGGTTTGGCAATGCTAGAAAAATTACAGATGAAGCGACGATAAAAATTAGCAAAGCCCAGGAACTTTTGCAGACTTTTCAGAGATGTCGGCTGAATCCAATCCTGGATGGCTTGGACCTTAACTGGATCCATCTCGATAGTAGAAGGGGTAAAGATGAACCCCAAAAATGAAACTTTCTGCACACCGAAGAGACACTTTGATCCCTTCACAAACAAAGAGTTAGCACGCAGGACCTGAAAAACCATTCTGACCTGCTTCACATGAGACTCCCAATCATCTGAGAAGATCAAAATGTCATCCAAGTAAACAATCAGGAATTTATCCAGATACTCACGGAAGATGTCATGCATAAAAGACTGAAACACAGATGGAGCATTGGCAAGTCCGAACGGCATCACTAGATACTCAAAATGACCCTCGGGCGTATTGAATGCAGTTTTCCATTCATCTCCTTGCCTGATTCTCACCAGATTATACGCACCACGAAGATCTATCTTAGTGAACCAACTAGCCCCCTTAATCCGAGCAAACAAGTCAGATAACAATGGCAAGGGATACTGAAATTTAACAGTGATCTTATTAAGAAGGCGGTAATCAATACACGGTCTCAGCGAACCATCCTTCTTGGCTACAAAGAAGAACCCTGCTCCCAGTGGTGAAGACGATGGGCGAATATGTCCCTTCTCCAGGGATTCCTTCACATAACTGCGCATAGCGGCGTGTTCGGGCACAGATAAATTAAATAATCGACCTTTAGGGAATTTACTACCAGGAATCAAATTGATAGCACAATCACAATCCCTATGCGGAGGTAGAGCATCGGACTTGGGCTCTTCAAATACATCCTGATAATCAGACAAGAACTCTGGGACCTCAGAAGGGGTGGATGACGAAATCGACAAAAATGGAACATCACCATGTACCCCCTGACAACCCCAGCTGGATACCGACATGGAATTCCAATCCAATACTGGATTATGGGTTTGTAGCCATGGCAACCCCAACACGACCACATCATGCAGATTATGCAACACCAGAAAGCGAATAACTTCCTGATGTGCAGGAGCCATGCACATGGTCAGCTGGGCCCAGTATTGAGGTTTATTCTTGGCCAAAGGTGTAGCATCAATTCCTCTCAATGGAATAGGACACCGCAAAGGCTCCAAGAAAAACCCACAACGTTTAGCATAATCCAAATCCATCAGATTCAGGGCAGCACCCGAATCCACAAACGCCATGACAGAAAACGACGACAAAGAGCATATCAAGGTAATGGACAGAAGGAATTTGGACTGTACAGTACCAATGACGGCAGACCTAGCGGACCGCTTAGTGCGCTTAGGACAATCAGAAATAGCATGAGTGGAATCACCACAGTAGAAACACAGACCATTCAGACGTCTGTATTCCTGCCGTTCAACTCTAGTCATAGTCCTATCGCACTGCATAGGCTAAGGTTTAACCTCAGGCAGTACCGCCAAATGGTGCACAGATTTACGCTCGCACAAGCGTCGACCAATCTGAATGGCCAAAGACAAAGACTCATTCAAACCAGCAGGCATAGGAAATCCCACCATGACATCCTTAAGAGCCTCAGAGAGACCCTTTCTGAACAAAGCTGCCAGCGCAGATTCATTCCACTGAGTGAGAACTGACCATTTCCTAAATTTCTGACAATATACTTCTATATCATCCTGACCCTGGCACAAAGCCAGAAAATTTTTCTCAGCCTGATCCACTGAATTAGGCTCATCGTACAGCAATCCGAGCGCCAGGAAAAACGCATTGACACTACTCAATGCAGGGTCTCCTGGCGCAAGAGAAAATGCCCAGTCTTGAGGGTCGCCGCGCAAAAAAGAAATAATAATCAAAACCTGTTGAATAGGATTACCAGAAGAATGAGGTTTCAAGGCCAGAAATAGCTTACAATTATTTTTGAAACTTAGAAACTTAGTTCTATCTCCAAAAAACAAATCAGGAATAGGAATTCTTGGTTCTAACATAGATTTCTGATCAATAGTATCTTGAATTTTTTGTACATTTATAACGAGATTATCCATTGAAGAGCACAGACCCTGAATATCCATGTCCACACCTGTGTCCAGAATCACCCAAATGTCTAGGGGAAAAAAAAAGTGAACACAGAGCTGAGAAAAAAAAAAAATGATGTCAGAACTTTCTCTTTCCCTCTATTGAGAATCATTAGTTAGGCTCCTTGTACTGTTATGTTTGCTAAAGACAGGTGTTATGAAGGCAATCCAGAAACACAGTGTGCTTAGCGATCAGAGCGCACACAGTGATCTGACAAATACCCAAAAATACAAGAACGAGCTCTGAGACGTGGAAACTCTGTAGACTGCACACCTGATCCTATCCTAAACACAACTAAAAGCGGCTGTGGATTGCGCCTAACAACTACCTAGGCAACTCGGCACAGCCTAAGAAACTAGCTAGCCTGAAGATAGAAAAATAGGCCTGACTTGCCCCAGAGAAATTTCCCAAAGGAAAAGGCAGGCCCCCACACATAATGACTGTGAGTAAGATGAAAAGACAAAACGTAGGGATGAAATAGATTCAGCAAAGTGGGGCCCGATATTCTAGGACAGAGCGAGGACAGTAAAGCGAACTTTGCAGTCTACAAAAAACCCTAAAGCAAAACCACGCAAAGGGGGCAAAAAAAACCCACCGTGCCGAACTAACGGCACGGCGGTACACCCTTTGCGTCTCAGAGCTTCCAGCAAAACAAAAGACAAGCTGGATAGAAAAAAGCAACAAAAAAGCAAAAAGCACTTAGCTATACAGAGCAGCAGGTCACAGGAACAATCAGGAGAAGCTCAGAACCAACACTGAAACATTGACAAGGAGCAAGGATAGCAGCATCAGGCGGAGTTAAGTAATGAAGCAGTTAACGAGCTCACCAGAACACCTGAGGGAGGAAGCTCAGAAGCTGCAGTACCACTTGTGACCACAGGAGTGAATTCAGCCACAGAATTCACAACATGGAACCCAGATGCGTTGCCCCAGTGTGCAAGAGCCAATGGCACGACCCAGGACCAGCTGGCGGTGCTGGAACCCGGTTACTAAGCTGTAGGTGCCCGCGCTTAAAAGCACTACCAAGGACCGCCTGACGTTGGCGGAACTCGGATACCCAGGAGGAGGCACCTAAGCCAAAGGCTTGGCCTGGAACCAGCTGATGGTGCTGGAACCAGGTGGTGGACCTGAAGGTCCACAGGAGAGGAGAGAACAGCTAGGCCGCGAGGCAGCCGCAGTTACCAAACCCCAACAGTCCTACAGGGGGAGCTGGGCCTACTGGCACTACAGAACCAGCCTTGACTACCAGTTCACGCAGCCCACATAGGAAGCTCCTAAACTGGAGGCACCCTGGAGTTGGCTAACCCGACCGCACCACGACGGGGCAAGCATAGGCGTCTCAGTGAGCTTGACACAACCCGGAAACAGCTGACGGTGCTGAAACCAGGCTTGGCACGAGGGAGTACCTGTGACAAGAACACTGCCGAGAACCAGCTGGCGGTGCTGGAACCCAGATGCGTTGCCTATTAGAGATTGTCTTCCTAGAGCCCCAACTAGCGGTGTTGGAGCTAAGGGTAAGCAGGGGGAGCAGAGTGTAGGCCGAAGCCTGCACTGGAGGCAGCTTTGTGTCTGCGTTGCGTTTGCAGGACACTTTGCCGGCTACACAGTGGGGAAACAGCTGGCGTTGCTGAACCCCACTAACACAATGGCGTGTGTTTTTCTCTGTGCAGCTAGCACTTGCGGTCAAAAACTAGCGATGTTAGAGCCCGTGTTGAAGCAGGAGGAGGAGTAGAGGAGCAGAGTGTAGGCCGAAGCCTATTTGAACCAATTTCAAAGGAAACCTTTAACCCCCCCCCCCTCAGGTGTTACAAAGTACAAGAGACACACCTTGTGCAGTATTAATGCTGCACAAGTGAAAGGTTGCTCTATTAATTTGTCTACTTGCACACGCTGAATGAAAGACGTACACAATTTAGCCCATTCTACAGTCAAACTGTAGTGGATGCGTGACTTGGCTTTTTAAGGAGACGCAGCACAGGTGTCCCAAATAACGCCTTGGTGCTTGGCGCAGCTTCCTGAGCGTTGTTATTTGCTGTACATTAGTCTGCGCTCTTGTGTTATCCCTTGGCAATGCCCTGTTAGAGCTGCCCGTCTTATGACCTCATTTCATGTTGGCCGGTGCGGTTAACGATGGCCATAAATCCCAGACCCACAGTGCCTTTTCATAAAGTCACACTGTGGTGCTGTGATTCGTGGCCTTGAGCAGTAAATATTTTGGCCGCTCACACACGTCCTTACACCTGCTTCAGACTGGGCGGCCTCTGCTGATCCCTTCTCGCATGCCGCGGCCATGAGGCTGCACAGTCTGAAGAAGGCGGAAGGAGATGAGTTAAGACAGGTGAAGATATGCACTGCTCGTGCCCATCAATCACACCCTCGCAGTCAAAATAAGACAACGAGGAGCATTGTTTCAGGCAGGGCGGACGCACAGGCGCAACAAGCCAACCAATGATGTCAGAAGACGGGAAGCGCTACCAAGGGGGGTGCTGCGTATCATTAGAAAGGAAAGTCACACCTCAGGGACAGTGGAATGGTCTCAATGAGACACATTTTGTACGTTTTGAGTTCCACGTGGGCAAGGACAAAAAGTCAGCCACCTTGTACAAATGCAGCAGTACTGCTGTACAAGGTGGCTGTTATACATAGAAACACCTGGGGGTGGGGGGCAGGCTCCGTTCAATTTCAGTTCATGTGCCTGCGTGGCGTTTGCAGGACACGTTGCCAGCTACACAGCAGGGGAACAGCTGGCGGTGCTGAACCCCACTAACACATTGGCTGGTGTTTTTCTCTGTGCAGCTAGCATGTCCGGGCAGAAACTGGCGTTGTTTGAGCCCAGGGTCAGCAGGAGGAGGAGAGGAGCAAAGTGTAGGCCGAAGCCTGCACTGGTGGCAGCTTTTGTTCAGTTGTGCCAGCGTGGCTTGTGCTGGACACGATGCCGACTACACAGCAGGGGAACAGCTGGCGGTGCTGAACCCCACTAACACATTGGCTGGTGTTTTTCTCTGTGCAGCTAGCATGTCCGGGCAGAAACTGGCGTTGTTTGAGCCCAGGGTCAGCAGGAGGAGTAGAGGAGCAGAGTGTAGGCCGAAGCCTAGTTGAACCAATTTCAAAGGTTACCTTTAACCCCCCCTCAGGTGTTGCAAGGTACAAGAGCCACACCTTGAACAGCATTAATGATGCACAAGTCAAAGGTTGCTCTATTTAATTTTGCTCCTTGCACACGCTGAATAAAACACGTACACTATTTAGCCCATTATACTGTCAAACAGTAGTGGAGGCGTGACTACTAGTCTTTTTAAGGAGATGCAGCACAGGTGTCAAAATTTACACCTAGCTGCTGTGCGCAGATTCCTGAGCGTTGTTATTTGCTGTACAGGAGTCTGCGCTATTGGGATCCCTTGGCCATGCGCTGTGAGCGCTTCCTGTCTTCTGACCTCATTTAATGTCGGCCGTTACGGTTAGCGATGGACATGAATCCCAGACCCACAGTGTGTTTTCAAAAAATCACACTGCGTGGCTGGGATTCGTGGCCTTGTTCAGTAAATATGTTTGACGCTCACACATGTCCTTACACCTGCTTCAGACTGGGCGGCCTCATCTGATCCCTTATCGCCTGCCGCGGCCATGAGGTCACCCAGTCTGAAGAAGGCGGAAGGAGATGAGTGAACACAGGCAAACATATGCACTGCACATGCCCATCAATCACACCCTCGCTGTTCAAAAAAATAAGAAACCGAGGGGCGTTGTTTCGAGCAGGGCAGACGCACAGGCGCAGCCAGCTAACCAATGATGTCAAAAGACGGGCAGCGCTAACAAGGGTGGTGCTGCGTATCATTAGAAAGGAAAGTCACACCTCAGGGACAGTGGAATGGTCTCAATGAGACACATTTTGTACGTGTTGAGTTCCACGTGGGCAAGGAGAAAAAGTCAGCCACCTTGTACAAATGCAGCAGTACTGCTGTACAAGGTGGCTGTTTTACATAGAAACACCTGGGGGTGGGGGGCAGGCTCCCTTCAATTTCAGTTCATGTGCCTGCGTGGCGTTTGCAGGTCACGTTGCAAGCTACACAGCAGGGGAACAGCTGGCGGTGCTGAACCCCACTGACACATTGACTGGTGTTTTTCTCTGTGCAGCTCGCATGTCCGGGCAAAAACTGGCGGTGTTAGAGCCCAGGGTCAGCAGGAGGAGAGGAGCAATGTGTAGGCCGAAGCCTGCACTGGTGGCAGCTTTTGGTCAGTTGTGCCAGCGTGGCTTGTGCTGGACACGATGCCGGCTACACAGCGGGGGAACAGCTGGCGGTGCTGAACCCCACTAACACATTGGCTGGTGTTTTTCTCTGTGCAGCTAGCACTTCCGGGCAGAAACTGGCGGTGTTTGAGCCCAGGGTCAGCAGGAGGAGGAGAGGAGCAGAGTGTAGGCCGAAGCCTGCACTGGTGGCAGCTTTTGGTCAGTTGTGCCAGCGTGGCTTGTGCTGGACACGATGCCGACTACACAGCAGGGGAACAGCTGGCGGTGCTGAACCTCACTAACACATTGACTGGTGTTTTTCTCTGTGCAGCTAGCAGTTCCGGGCAAAAACTAGCGGTGTTTGAGCCCAGGGTCAGCAGGAGAGGAGCAGAGTGTTGGCCGAAGCCTAGTTGAACCAATTTCAAAGGTTACCTTTAACCCCCCTCAGGTGTTGCAAGGTACAAGAGCCACACCTTGTGCAGCATTAATGCTGCACAAGTAAAAGGTTGCTCTATTTGTTTTGCTCCTTGCACACGCTGACTAAAACACGTACACTATTTAGCCCATTATACTGTCAAACAGTTGTGGAGGCGTGACTTGTCTTTTTAAGGAGACGCAGCACAGGTGTCAAAATTTGCACCTAGGTACTGGGCGCAGATTCCTGAGCGTTGTTATTTGCTGTACAGGAGTCTGCGCTATTGTGATCCCTTGGCCATGCGCTGTGAGCGCTTCCTGTCTTCTGACCTCATTTCATTTCGGCCGTTGCGGTTAGCGATGGACATGAATCCCAGACCCACAGTGTGTTTTCAAAAAATCACACTGCGTGGCTGTGATTCGTGGCCTTGTGCAGTAAATAGGTTTGCCGCTTACACATGTCCTTACACCTGCTCCAGACTGGGCGGCCTCAGCTGATCCCTTATCGCCTACCACGGCCAGGAGGCCGCACAGTCTGAAGAAGGCGGAAGGAGATGAGTTAAGACAGGCGAACATATGCACTGCTCGTGCCCATAAACCACACCCTCGCTGACAAAATAAATATGACAACGAGGGGCGTTGTTTCTAGCAGGGCGGATGCACAGGCGCAGCCAGCTAACCATGATGACAAAAGACGGGAAACGCTACCAAGGGGGGTGCTGCGTATCATTAGAAAGGAAAGTCACACCTCAGGGACAGTGGAATGGTCTCAATGAGACACATTTTGTACGTGTTGAGTTCCACGTGGGCAAGGAGAAAAAGTCAGCCACCTTGTACAAATGCAGCAGTACTGCTGTACTAGGGGGCTGTTATACATAGAAACACCTGGAGGGGTGGGGCCAGGTTCCCTTTAATTTCAGTTCATGTGCCTGCGTGGCGTTTGCAAGTCACGTTGCCGGCTACACAGCAGGGGAACAGCTGGCGTTGCTGAACCCCACTAACACATTGGCTGGTGTTTTTCTCTGTGCATCTAGCACTTCCGGGCAAAAACTAGCGGTGTTTGAGCCCAGGGTCAGCAGGAGGAGGAGAGGAGCAGAGTGTAGGCCGAAGCCTGCACTGGTGGCAGCTTTTGTTCTTTTGTGCCAGCGAGGCTTGTGCTGGACACGTTGCCGACTACACAGCAGGGGAACAGCTGGCGGTGCTGAACCCCACTGACACATCACCTAGTGTTTTTTCTGTGTAGACAACACTTCCAGGTGGCAACTGACAGTGTTGAAACCCAGGGAATCAAAGAGGAGCAGAGTGTAGGCCGAAGCCTGCAGTGGAGCAAGTTGAAAGGGAACCTTTAACCCCCCCCCCCAAGCATTTGTTGCTGAAAGAGCCATCTTGTACAGCAGTAATACTGCACATGGAAAATGGTGGCTCCGAAAATTATGCTCCTTGCAAACGCTGAAGTACACACTCATATAATGTGTCCCCTCACACCGTCAAACCATCCCGGAAGTGGGACTTTCCTTTGTAATGTGACACAGCACAGCCGTCATTCCAACCCCCTTGGTGCCGGGCGCCACCTCCTCAACGTTGTTTGGTTCTGTCACGGAGCCCGCGCTGTAATGTTATCCCTTGGCCATGCACAGTTAGCGGTGCCCGTCTTCTGACATCATGTAGGTGTCAGGCTGGCAGTGCCTGTGCGTCCAAGCTGCCCGAGATCCAACCTTGCAGTGTCATCTAATGTAGTCCCACTGCGGGCCAGGGATCCATGGGCATGCGCAGTGCATATCATCGCCTCTCACTCACCTCCTTCCTGCTTCTTCAGACTGTGCGGCGTCACGGCCGTGGCATGCTATTAGGGATCAGCTGACGCCGCCTAGTCTGAAGAAGCGTGAAGAAGGGGAGTGAGAGGCTAGTATATGCACTGCGCATGGCCATGGATACCAGGCCCACTGTGGGATCACATTAGACGACACTGCGAGGTGTGATTTCGGGCAGCGTGGACGCACAGGCGCAGCCAGGACGACAACAAATGATGTCAGAGGACGGGCAGCGCAAACTGTGCATGGCCAAGGGATAACATAACAGCGCAGGGTCCATGACGGAATCAAACAACGCTAAGGAGGCAGCGCACGGTGCCAAGGGGGTAGCAATGACGGCTGTGCTGCGTCACATTACAAAGGAAAGTCCCACCTCCGGGACGGTTGGACGGTGTGACGGGACACATTACATGAGTGTGTAGTTCAGCGTTTGCAAGGAGCATAATTTCAAGAGCGACCTTTCCCTTGTGCAGTATTAGTGCTGCACATGGTGGCTCTTTCAGTAACAAACGCCTAGGGGGGGGGGGACAGGTCCCCTTACATTTTAGTTGTGCCAGCGTGGCGGTCGCATGACACGTTGCCGGATACACAGCTGGGGATCAGCTGACGTTACTGAACCCCAATAACAGAGGAGCGACTGTTGACTGTGCACACAGCACTTCCAGGCACCAACTGGCGGTGTTAGAGCCCAGGGACAGCAGGAGGAGCTGAGGAACAGAGTGTAGGCCGAAGCCTGATTGGAGCAAGTTGAAAGGAGACCTTTAACCCCCCCCCCAAGACGTTTGTAGCTGAAAGAGCCAACTTGTGCAGCACTAAGGATGCAAAAGGAAAAGGTTGCTCTTTTAATTATGCTCCTTGCAAACACCGAAGTAAACACTAAAAATGTGTCCCTTTATACCGTTAAACCGTTCCGGAGGTGCGAATTTCCTTCGTAATGGGACACAGCACAGCTGTCATTCCTATCCCCTTGATGCCGTGCGCTGCCTCCTCAGCGTTGTTTTAAGCTGTCACGGAGCCTGCGCTGTTCTGTTAGCCCTTGGCCATGCCCAATTAGCGCTGCCTGTCTTCTGACATAATTTGGTGTCAGGCTGTCAGTGCCTGTGCGTCCACGCTGCTCCAGATCCCACCTCGCAGTCTCGTCTAACGTAATCCCACTGCGGGCCTTGGAACCATGGGCATGCACAGTGCATAACCTCGACTCTCACTCCCCTCCTTCCCTCTTCTTCAGACTGTGCGGTGTCACGGCCGTGGCATGCTAGGGATCAGCTGACGGCGCACAGTCTAAAGAAGGCGGAGGGAAATGAGCGAGAGCCCGAGGGGAAGATATGCACTGCGCATGCCCATGGATCCCAGGCCCGCAGTGTGACTCAATCAGAAGACACTGTGAGGCGGGATCTCGGGCAGCGCGGCCGCACAGGCGCAGCCAGCCTGACACCAAATTATGTCAGAAGACAGGCAGCGCAAATAGGGCATGCCCAAGGGATAACAGAACAGCGCAGGCTCCGTGACAGCTTAAAACAACGCTGAGGAGGCAGCGCATAGCACCAAGGGGGTAGGAATGACGGCTGTGCTGCGTCACATTACGAAGGAAAGTCCCAGCTCCGGGACGGTATAACGGTATCAGTGAACACATTTTATAAGTGTTAAGTTCTGCGTGTGCAAAGAGCTAAAAAAAAAGAGCTACCTTTTCCTTGTGCAGCATTACTGCTGCACAAGATGGCTCTTTCAGTAACAAACGCCGGGGGGGGGAGGGGGACAGGTTCCCTTACATTTAGGTTGTTGTGCCAGCGTGGCGGTCGCAGGACACATTGCCGGCTACACAGCTGGGGATCAGCTGACGTTACTGAAACCCAATAACACTGGGTCGTATGTTTTTACTGTGCAGCCTGCACTTCTGAGCCGCAACTGGCGGTGTTGGAGCCCAGGAATAGCAGTTCAGGTGGTAGAAAGATGAACACAGCAGGAGACCTGGATGACACCCAATTACTTAATCAGGCAGAGGAGTGGCAAATTCCTGCGAGATCCAGGCCTGGTTCATTTTCAGGAAAGTAAGCCGGTCAACGTTATCGGAGGATAGTCGCATGCGACGGTCTGTTAGTACACCACCTGCGGCACTAAAGACACGTTCCGATAAGACACTAGCCGCAGGGCAAGCCAGCACCTCCAATGCATACTGGCTTAGCTCTGGCCATGTATCCAGCTTAGAGACCCAAAACTTGAACGGGGAAAAGCCGTCTGGGAGTACAGTAAGAGGGCAAGCCATGTAGTCTGTCACCATCTGACGGAACCGTTGCCTCCTGCTGACTGGAGCCGCCGGTGATGGTGTAGACATTTGGGGCGGGCACACAAAAGTGTGCCAGAGTTGTGCCATACTGGGCTTGCCTTGGGCATAGGCACTGCTTCTGCTCCCTCTTTGGGCAGAGCCTCCCCCACTGCCTCGACACACTGAGCTGCTTTGTAAAGCACTAGCAGCACTCCTCTCAGTTGGACAGGAGAAGATGATGGAATTCACCAGTGTGTCGTGGTACTCCCGCAATTTACGCTCCCGGGTCAACGCAGGGATGAGGTTTTGGACGTTGTCCCGGTAGCGAGGATCGAGGAGGGTGAACACCCAATAATCAGGCATGTTGAGAATGTGGTCGATGCGGCGGTCGTTTCTCAGGCACTGCAGCATGAAATCCACCATGTGCTGCAGAGTGCCAACTGGCCCAGAAACGCTGTCCCCTGCTTGAGACATGATCTCTGCACGCTCGTCATCACCCCACCCTCGCTGTACACACTGACCACTGGACAATTGTGTCGCTCCCTCCTCTGGACGGAGCTCTTCCTCCTCCATTGACTGCTCCTCATCCTCCTCACAAATTGGCCCCCGCGTACCCCTTTGTGAGGAACCACGTGGCGCTGACTCTCCAGAAGCTGATGGAAAAGGTGACTCCTCATCCTCCACCTCTTCCACCACATCATCCCTTAACCCTTGCAAAGTTTGCTGAAGCAGGCAGATAAGGGGGACAGTCATGCTGACTAGTGCATCATCTGCACTTGCCATCCGCGTGGAATAATCAAAAGGACGCAAAACCTGGCAGACGTCCTTCATAGTGGCCCACTCTGTGGTTGTGAAGTCTGATCGGCGCTGACTGCGACTTCTTTGCGTCTGATGCAGCTGGTACTCCATAACTGCTTGCTGCTGCTCACACAACCGCTCCAACATATGTAACGTGGAATTCCATCGGGTAGGTAGGTCACATATGATGCGGTGTTCCGGAAGGCGGAATCGGCGCTGCAGAGCAGCAATGCGGGATCTGGCCAAGCTGGAACGCCGCAAGTGAGCACACTCTAGGCGGACCTTGTGCAGCAGGGCATCAAGATCCGGATAGTCCCTCAGAAAACTCTGCACAACCAAATTGAGCACATGTGCCAGACATGGGATGTGAGTGAGGTTGCCAAGGGCCAAAGCTGCCACCAGATTTCGGCCATTGTCACACACTACCATGCCTGGCTGGAGATTCGTTGGCAGTAACCACACATCGCTCTCCTGCTTGATGGCATTCCAGAGCTCCTGCGCTGTGTGGCTTCGATGCCCCAATGAAACTAGTTTCAAGACGGCCTGCTGACGTTTGGCCACGGCTGTGCTCATGTCGGTCATAGGTAAACGTTCACGGGTCCATGTGGAGGTGGACTGTGACGGATCCTGCAGAGAGGAATCTGAGGAACTGGTGTAAGAGGAGGAGTCGATGCGTACAGACTGGATTCCTGCAATCCTTGGAGTGGGCAGGACACGTCCTGCGCCACTCGCACGATCTGTACCTGGCTCAACAACATTAACCCAATGGGCAGTGAGGGAAACATATCGCCCCTGTCCATGCTGACTGGTCCACGCATCGGTGGTGAGGTGGACCTTGCTACTGACGGCGTTCAGTAGCGCATGTTTTATGTTTGCCTCAACATGCCTGTGCAGGGCAGGGACAGCCTGCCTGCTGAAGTAAAAGCGGCTGGGCACCTTGTACTGTGGGACTGCCAATGCCATCAAGTCACGGAAGCTGTCAGTCTCCACCAGCCTGAACGAGAGCATTTCCAGGGACAACAGTTTGGCAATGCCTGCATTCAGAGCCTGTGCTCGGGGGTGGTTGGCCGAGAATGCCCGCCTTTTCTCCCATGCCTGGACTACCGATGGCTGTAGAGTAGACTGGGAGTGTGAGGATGACTGGGAAGGTGGTGCTGTGGGTGGAATTACACTAGGTCTCTGGACAACAGTGGAGGAAGAGGCAACACGAGATGAAGAGGTGGTAGCTGCCGCTGTTGGTTGGCCTACGTCTTCACTGTGTTTCTGTAACTCCACCGCGTGCCTGTTCCGCACATGTTTCCACATATTTGTGGTATTGAGGTTGCTGACACTTTTACCTCTTTTTACTTTCTGATGACACAGCTTGCATTTGACAAAACAAATGTCATCTGCAACTGTGTCAAAAAAGGACCAGGCACTGCAAGTCTTGGGAGCGCCCTTTTTGGCTTTGGAAAGAGACAGGCTCCTAACGGGTGCCAAAGTGGAGGCTACAGGCTCCGCAGTCTTCCCCCTCCCTCTCCCTCTTTGACCCGTAAGGGGAAGCTCTTCCTCAGAGCTGCTCCCACCACCTTCCTGTTCCTCACGCCACGATGGGTCAAGGACCTCATCATCTCCACTACCCTCTGCCACCAACTGCTCCTCCTGGGTAGTCTCGGCAGCACAGTACGCATCAGAAAGCGGCACCTGAGTTTCATCATCAGATGCGTACTGCGCTGTGGTCACCGGAGGCACTGGCCCACCTGCCTCTTCAGAGTCAGAGAGATAAAGCTTTTGGGCATCACTGCACACTGCCTCTTCTTCCATTTCTCCAATGCTGCTTGGCTGGCCCCCTGTTTCCAAGCCAAGAGATTCAGAGAACAGAAGTAGAGACGGCTCCTGTCCTGGGCTCTCTGACTGCCTGGCCAATTTGGCAGGTGGTGAAGAGACAGATGGCTGCTCTCCAGTGCTCTGTGCCTGAGAGGATGTGGCACTAACTGAAGTCGATGCCGAGGCGTTAGCTGCCATCCACCCGACAACGGCTTCAATTTGGTCTTCACGTAGCAGCGGTGCACGGCGCTCTCCGACAAAGCTGCGCATGAAGGACTGTTCCCTGCTGAAACTGAGTGACGACGAGTCACCGGCGCCCGCAGCAGGCACAGAATCACCACGTCCTCTCCCTGCTCCTCTCCCTGCTCCGCGCCCACGCCCACGTGCCTTACTCCCTGCCCTCTTCATCTTGGTTGACAGATAAAGATAAGCAGAAAAGTACTAAGGCCTTAGTGTGCTTATTCCTGAAATGCTCCTCCTAACAGGTGTAAGAAACACTAATGTTGTAAATTGTGGACTAAACTTTATTATTTTTCAAATGTGGCCTACACAAGTGTTAAGTTGTGTTTGATGAACTTAACTTTTTTTTTTATGCAGATCGGGCTACAGAGCTAGTTTAAATCACACGGAGACCGTGTAGACAGCCGTAAACGGCGCTGCAAGGCCAAAAAACCCTCCTCTCGGTTATCCTATATAGTGTTTTTCCACTATTTAGCTGGATACGAGTGGAAAGACACTAATAGGAATTTTTTTTTTCAAATTTTAAACAGGCTGCACTATTTGAAAAAAAGTAAAATTTTTCTCAAGGTATGAATCCAACCGGCTATGGCTGCACACAGACTACAGGGCGAGCTGGGCTCACACGGAGACCGTGCAGACAGCCGTAAACGGCGCTGCAAGGCCAAAAAACCTCCTCTAGGTTATCCTATATAGTGTTTTTCCACTATTTAGCTGGATACGAGTGGAAAGACACTAATAGGATTTTTTTTTTTCAAATTTTAAACTGGCTGCACTATTTGAAAAAAAGGAAATTGTTTTTCAAGGTATGAGGCAGTAACGCACCCTGAGCTGAATCCAACCGGCTATGGCTGCACACAGACTACAGGGCGAGCTGCCCTCACACAGAGACCGTGCAGACAGCCGTAAACGGCGCTGCAAGGCCAAAAAACCCTCCTCTAGGTTATCCTATATAGTGTTTTTCCACTATTTAGCTGGATACGAGTGGAAAGACACTAATAGGAATTTTTGTTTTTCAAATTTTAAACAGGCCGCACTATTTGAAAAAAAGTAAAATTTTTCTCTAGGTATGAGCCAGTAACGAACCCTGAGCTGAATCCAACCGGCTATGGCTGCACACAGACTACAGGGCGAGCTGGGCTCACACGGAGACCGTGCAGACAGCCGTAAACGGCGCTGCAAGGCCAAAAAACCCTCCTCTAGGTTATCCTATATAGTGTTTTTCCACTATTTAGCTGGATACGAGTGGAAAGACACTAATAGGAATTTTTTTTTTCAAATTTTAAACAGGCTGCACTATTTGAAAAAAAGTAAAATTTTTCTCAAGGTATGAGCCAGTAATGAACCCTGAGCTGAATCCAACCGGCTATGGCTGCACACAGACTACAGGGCGAGCTGGGCTCACACGGAGACCGTGCAGACAGCCGTAAACGGCGCTGCAAGGCCCAAAAACCCCCCTCTAGGTTATCCTATGTAGTGTTTTTCCACAATAGAGCTGGAGACTGGTGGAAAAACACTAATAGGAAATTTGAGAAAAAATGTGCAGCAGGCTGCACTAAGAGCAAAAAAGGACAACTGTGTGAGGCAGTGTGAACCCCCCCTGAGCTGAATACAACCGGGTATATGGCTGCACACAGACTACAGAGTGAGCTGCACACACACACACACACACACAGAGACCTTGCAGAACGCTGTTAAAACAGCGCTGCAAGGCAAGAGCAAGGTGAACAGTGAAGAACACACAGCGTTTTGCTAAATTAGCCTTTGGAAAGGAAAATAAAGCAATTAGCTAGCTCGACTGGCCCTCAGTTAGAACACAGCGTCCTGTCCCTAACTGAAATCACAGCAGAGTGAGCGCAAAATGGCGGCAGCGTTTTTTATAGTGCAGAGTGACATCATTTCAGCAGCCAATCCAAGCCTTGCCAGTACTTACATGCCCACCATGCTAAACAGGATGTGCCCACACTTCCAATCATTCCTCATTGGCTGCTGCGTTCAGTTTGAATTCTGGGAACTTCCGATTCCGGTATCCGATACGCGGGAAGTATCGGAATTCGGTATCGGAATTCCGATACCGCAAATATCGGCCGATACCCGATACTTGCGGTATCGGAATGCTCAACACTACCACTGACTGATACTCAGCAGAGGAGCCCACCCCAGTACCTAGCTATGCCACCTGTTTATTTATGAACTATTTTTTGGCAGACATTTTGCCCACTTTATTATTTGTGCCTACCAACTGTGTCAGCCACTCATTACAGTTGTCCTCCTCCACTGAACAAAGCAATGCCGCCTGTGTACTCCTGTTACCAATTTTGAACTGCATTTAGCCTACATTATCATTTGGGCCTACTATCTGTGTCTGGTTGTCAGCCACTTATTACAGTTGTCCTCCTCCACTGAACAAAGTAATGCGGCCTGCGTACTCCTGTTACCAATTTTGAACTGCATTTAGCCTACTTTATCATTTGGGCCTAGTACCTGCGCCTTGCTGCCAGCCACTCATTACTGTTGTCCTCCTCCACTGAACAAAGCAATACAGCCTGTGTACTCCTGTTACCAATTTTGAACTGCATTTAGCCTACTTTATCATTTGGGCCTACTACCTGTGTCTGGCTGTCAGCCACTCATTACTGTTGTCCTCCTCCACTGAACAAAGCAATGCCAACTGTGTACTCCTGTTACCAATTTTGAACTGCATTTAGCCTACTTTTTTATTTTGGGCCTACTAAATGTGTCTGCGCCACTCGTTACAATTCTCCTCCACTGAACAAAGCAATGCCGCCTGTGTAGTCCTGCTACCAATTTTGAACTGAATTTAGCCTATTTTGTATTTTGGGCCCACTACCTGTGTCTGCGCCACTCATTACAATTGACCTCCACAAAACAAAGCTATGCCACCTGTTTAGTCCTGTTACCAATTTTTGAACTGAATTTAGCCTATTTTCTAATTTGGGCCTACTACCTGTGTCTGCGCCAATCATTACAATTGTCCTCCACAGAATAAAGCTATGCCGCCTGCTTAGTCCTGTTACCAATTTTGAACTGCATTCAGCCTACGTTTGTATTTTGGGCCTACTACATGTGTCTGCATCACTCATTACAATTGTCCTCCACTGAACAAACCTATGCCGCCTGTTTAGTCCTGTTACTAATTTTGAACTGAATTTAGCCTACTTTTGTATTTTGGGCCTACTACCTGTGTCTGTGCCACTCTATACATTTGTCCTCCACAGAACAAAGCTATGATGCCTGTTTTGTCCTGTTACCAATTTTGAACTGCATTTAGCCTACTTTTGTATTTTGGGCCTACTACCTGTGTCTGCCCCACTCATTACAATTGTCCTCCACTTAACAAAGCTATGCCGCCTGTTTAGACCTGTTACCAATTTTGATCTGCATTTAGCCTACTTTTTTATTTTGGGCCTACTAACTGTGTCTGCGCCACTCGTTACAATTGTTCTCCACTGAACAAAGCAATGCCTCCTGTTTAGTCCTGTTACCAATTTTGAACTGCTTTTTTTTTTTATGGCTCTGCATTATAAATTTAAAATTATACATTTCTGTGAAGCCCTTGGTGGGTCAAAGTGCTCACCACACATCCAGATAAGTTCCTTAGGGGGACTACTTTCCAAAATGGTGTCACTTGTGGGGGGTTTCAATGTTGAGGCACATCAGTGGCTCTTCAAATGCAACTTGGCGTCCCATCTCAATTCCTGTCAATTTTGCATTGAAAAGTCAAATTGCCCTCCTTCGCTTCCGAGCTCTGTCATGCGCCCAAACAGTGGTTTACCCCACATATGGGGTATCGGCGTACTCAGGACAAATTGTACAACAACATTTGGGGTCCATTTTCTCCTGTTACCCTTGGTAAAATAAAACAAATAGGAGCTGAAGTAAATTTTTTGTGAAAAAAAAGTTAAATGTTCATTTTTATTTAATCATTCCAAAAATTCCTGTGAAACACCTGAAGGGTTAATAAACTTCTTGAATGTGGTTTTGAGCACCTTGAGGGGTGCAGTTTTTAGAATGGTGTCACACTTGGGTATTTTCTATCATATAGACCCCTCAAAATGACTTCAAATGAGATGTGGTCCCTAAAAAAAAAATGATGTTGAAAAAAGGGAAATTGCTGGTCAAATTTTAACCCTTATAACTCCCTAACAAAAAAAATTTTGGTTACGAAATTGTGCTGATGTAAAGTATACATGTGGGAAATGTTACTTATTAAGTATTTTGTGTGACATATCTCTGTGATTTAATTGCATAAAAATTCAAAGTTTGAAAATTGCAAAATTTTCAAAATGTTCGCCAAATTTCCGTTTTTTTCACAAATAAACGCAGGTATTACCAAAGAAATTTTACCACTATCATGAAGTACAATATGTCACGAGAAAACAATGTTCGAATCACCAGGATCCGTTGAAGCGTTCCAGAGTTATAACCTCATAAAGGGACAGTGGTCAGAATTGTAAAAATTGGCCTGGTCATTGACGTGCAAACCACCCTTGGGGGTAAAGGGGTTAAGAAATAAGAATTTATGGTTTTGGCATTAAAATGGGCCCTGTAGGTGTTTTCCTGTCCTCCACTCACTGCCGACTTTGATTCCCAATTCACTTGCATTGGGTTTCGTGTTTAGGTCAGCCACCAACTTTTCGAAATAATCGGCTGATTTCACCCGACCCAACTTTTCACAAAGTCGGGTTTCACGAAACCCGACTTGATCCTAAAAAAATAAAAGTCGCTCAACTCTAGTCATAGACATAATGTGAAAATAGGGTTTTTGAAACAAAGTTTATCTAAGCACATCACTCTTATACATAACAAAAACTTTGAATGTATAAAAGTCATGTCAATAGAACAAATACCTACCTCCACGAGAAACAGAAAAACAGTTCTTAATGTCAAAGAGTCCTATTGGATATACAGACTTTGCTGTCTGTACCTAAATGGATTGAATGAGATCTGTGATCTTGAATAGATCAATCAATAGAGTCCCTGTTTTTTTGTTTGTTTTTCAATATTTCAATATTTTTATTTTTTTATTTTTTATTTTTATTATCTTTAGTGCCTGCACTTCTTGACCGCCTCCACCAAGAGCTGAGAGGTGTTTAATCCGACATATGTACAGGTGCGGGGCTTTTTTTTTGTGAACATGTATATTGACATGGGTGATTGCCTGGAATTTACAGACATACTGTTTTAACCCTGGAATAGGTGAAGGAGCAGCGATGTTATATAATATGTGTGTACAACATTCTTTTCTTGGGGATAAAGTTATTACCGTATATACTCGAGTATAAGCCGAGATTTTCAGCCCAAATTTTTGGGCTGAAATGCCCCTCTCGGCTTATACTCGAGTCACGGTAGCGATGTGGTCGGCGGGTGAGGGGGAGAGGGCGCTGAGGTATACTTACCTAGTCCCAGCGATCCTCGCGCTGTCCCTGCCTTCCTCCCCGTCTTCTGTGCTGCAGCTTCTTCCCCTCTTCAGCGGTCACGTGGGACCGCTCATTACAGAAATGAATAGGCGGCTCCACCTCCCATAGGGGTGGAGCCGCCTATTCATTTCTCTAATCAGCGGTGCCGGTGACCGCTGACAGGAAGAGGCTGCAGCACAGAAGACGGGGAGGAAGGCAGGGACAGCACGAGGATCGCTGGGACTAGGTGAGTATGTTATATTCACCTGTCCACGTTCCAGCCGCCGGGCGCCGCTCCATCTTCCCGGCGTCTGCGCTCTGACTGTTCAGGTCAGAGGGCACGATGACGCATATAGTGTGCGCGGCGCCCTCTGCCTGATCAGTTAGAGCGGGGAGACGCCGGAACGAGACGCTGGGAGCTGCAATCAAGAGAGGTGAGTATGTGTGTGTTTTTTTTTTTATTGCAGCAGCAGCGGCCATGGCACAGATTTATGTGCAGCATCTATGGGGCACAATGAATGCTGCAGAGCACTATATGGGGCATCTGTGCAGCATCTATGGGGCACAATGAACGCTGCAGAGCACTATGGGGCATCTGTGCAGCATCTATGTGGCACAATGAACGCTGCAGAGCACTATATGGGGCATCTGTGCAGCATCTATGGGGCAATATGAACGCTGCAGAGCACTATATGGGGCATCTGTGCAGCATCTATGGGGCACAATGAACGCTGCAGAGCAATATATGGGGCATCTGTGCAGCATCTATGGGGCACAATGAACGCTGCAGAGCACTATATGGGGCATCTGTGCAGCATCTATGGGGCACAATGAACGCTGCAGAGCACTATGGGGCATCTGTGCAGCATCTATGGGGCACAATGAACGCTGCAGAGCACTATATGGGGCATCTGTGCAGCATCTATGGGGCACAATGAACGCTGCAGAGCACTATATGGGGCATCTGTGCAGCATCTATGTGGCACAATGAACGCTGCAGAGCACTATATGGGGCATCTGTGCAGCATCTATGGGGCAATATGAACGGTGCAGAGCACTGTATGGGGCACAGATATTGGGCAAAAATGAACGGTGCAGAGCATATATGGGGCACAGATATGGGGCAATATGAACGGTGCAGAGCACTATATGGCACAGCTATGGGGAAATAATGATCTATTTTTAGTTTTGAAATTCACCGGTAAATGCTGCATTTCCACCCTAGGCTTATACTCGAGTCAATAAGTTTTCCCAGTTTTTTGTGGCAAAATTAGGGGGGTCGGCTTATACTCGGGTCGGCTTATACTCGAGTATATACGGTATATGCATATTCTAGCTGATAAAGAATTTGATAGATAGAGATTGGTTCCTCAGTTAGTACAACCACACCTATTAGCAGTGAAAATGGGGTGTAAATAGCTTACAACAAAATCATTTTACTTAAACCTGATAAAGGCCTACGTGGCCAAAATGCGTTGTGTTTTTTTAAATATTTTTTTTGCATTTTCCTTAGCCAATAAAATATCATCTGATTCAACATCAGATATTCCTGAATATTTGGCTATATAACCCTCTTATTCCAAATTGGGTTAAAGATCCTCTGAAGGAAGCGCCCTGAAACTTCCTTTTCCACGTGGAGAAAATTTTTTCCTGGGAAAATCATCTCCATTTTATTACAGATGGGCAGCATACTGGTGGAAGGATCGCCCTTGTTTGCAAACTTTTCCCAGTGTTTTGCCTCCTTGAACAATACCAGGTGAGCAAGATTCAATTTGTGCTTTTCTCACCAAGTAAGATTGACTATCTACTATGCTTAGACAGCGCTCTCCCTCTCTGTCCCCTCATCCTATCTTTCCCAGGACCTCGTTCATAATTGTCAAGATGTAAAGATACGTTCATTTGCAAAACACACTGCAAACTCGTATGTACCAGTACGTCGAATGTCAGAAAGGGGTTAAACATCAGAATTAAAGAACAAAAACTCTTATCCGGATGCTTAGTACATATAAGATATATAAATAAGAAAGGACTCAGAAAAAAATATAAATATAATAAAAGCAAGTGTTTCCCAGATTCAAAAAACTGTAATATTATTGTTGGAAGAGTTAAGGATGCAATGTCAGAAACGGCCTAGCAATGCTATCAAAATGAATGAATGAAAGTGCTCTACAGATTCCAGGGTCAGGTGGTGCCATAAAGAAAGACTTCATTAGTTTAGAACTTGTTGATAGAAAATAGTAGTGGCACAAAATACCAAATTAAAGTAGTGAGAATGGCAATAATGTAATGACTTCTGTTAAGTGCCAGTTTAATGGGAAGAAAGAAGAAATCAATGTCATGAAAAAGGGACTGCGTCCTGAAACGTTAATTTCACGTGTCCCATTAAAATCACATTACCACTCTCATAATTGTGCATTATGTCAACTATCACACTATCAATTGGAAAATTCAATAGTGTAATGCATGCTTGTAAATATCTTACGACATGAGCTTGTTGACTAGACCATCTAGTCATTACTTTGTAAGCAGGAAATGTAGATGACATTATTTGCTTCCATTAGGTTCAGCAAGTTAATGCTTTTGTTTTTTTGTGTGAAATCGTAACTTTATCAAATGTGAAATTCAGTATATTCTCAGTATATTCTCAGTATATTCCCTAAAATGGCACGGGCTTTAAATAAAAGGATTGCACACTCTTTATAAAACACAAGCACTGGCATAAGCTCCATATGCAACATTGCTGTGCAATTTACAGAGAAAATGACTATATCTTTAAGTCGTGGTGGCAAACATTTGTCATGTATGTCTGAGCTCTGCTGCATCTACATCAAGCTACATCAAGTCAAGCAGGGATTCTACCAAAATGGCAGTAAGCAGTCCAATAAGTGATACATCGCTGGAAACAGGCTCTCTTTCTGTACAATATGCAACTCTCAGGATCCATAGCAAAACCCTTCTGACAGATTCCCTGAGTAATGAGTGAAGTGTTTTTTTTTCAATTGCAAACTACACTTGGGGAATGGATTTTTTTTGTCCACCACTAGCTGTCCCTCTACATACTGTCAAAATAATTCACCGATTGGCAACCTCGGTACTCCAAATAATAATTAAATCTAGCATATTAAACCAATTTCCTGAGAATACACTAATTGGATCCCTGAGAATATACTAAAATTATGTATGTACTTATCCTCGGTACGACTATTGCAGTCACGGGTGGACACTGACAGCTTGGGGCCCCTAAGGAAAAAATGTGTTTGGGCCCTTCTCCTTTTAAAGCGACAAAGCTTTATATATATATATATATATATATATATATATATATATATACACATACAGTGGGGGGAAATACGGTAAGTATTTGATCCCTTGCTGATTTTGTAAGTTTGACCACTGACACAGATGTGAACAGTCTATAATTTTAAGGGTAGGTTAATTTTAACATTGAGAGACAGAATATCAAAAATAAAATCCAGAAAATCACATTATATAAAATATATAAATTTATTTGCATTTTGCAGTGAGAAGTAAGTATCTGATCCCCTACCAGCCATTAAGAGTTCTGGCTCCTACAGACCAGTTAGACGCTCCTAATCAACTTGTTACCTAACCCCTTCATGACATGCGCCGTACTAGTACTGCTCTGCGGGAAGCGCGTTCCCACAAACAGCAGTACTAGTAAGGTGCACTGATTGCACGGCCTCATTCTTAGTACGGCAGCGAGTGAGGGTGTCAGCTGTATGTGAGCACCAGTGGGCATTTAATTCCTCTGATGCCGCTCTCAATAGTGACAGTGGCATAGAGAAGCATCGCGCAGGGAGGGGGTTCCCTGCGTGTTTCCATCAGGACATCACGATCGCATCATGGAGATCCACGCGCACCAAGATGGCCATGTGCTCCTTCAGGGAGGTGGCTTGTGAGCGCCTGCTGAGCGCAGGCGCCGTCATGCGTCCTTCCCTACCTGTCAGATCGCAAATGTGATACTCTGCAGTACAGAGTGTCAGATCAGCGATTTGACATTATTTAGTGATGTCCCATACTGGGACAATGTAAAAAAGAAAAAAAAATAGATTGTGTAAAAATATTTTTGTTAAAAATCCTAAATAAAGAAAAAAATATATTTTTCCAATAAATACATTTATTCATGTAAATAAAAAACAATAAAAGTACACATATTTGGTATCGTGACATCCGAAACGACCCACTCTATAAAAATGTCTCACTAGTTAACCCCTTCAGTGAACACTGTAATAAAAATAAATAAAAAATGAGGCAAAAAAACAATGCTTTATCATCACATCGACAAATAAAAAGTGCAATAAAACGCGATCAAAAACATGGATGTAAATAAAAATGGTACTGCTGAAAATGTAATCTTGTCAATCCACCATACAGCTCTATCAGCAGAAAAATAAAAAAGTTAGAGCTCTCAGAATAAAGAGATGCAAAAATAATGATTTTTTCCATAAAATAGATTTTATTGTGCAAAAGTGCCCAAACATAAAAAATATTATATAACTGTGGTATCTCTGTAGTCATACTGACCAGAAGAATAAAGCGGTCTAATCAATTTTACCACACGCGGAACTGTATAAAAAAACAAAACAATTCCTGAATTGCTGGTTTTTGTTCACTCTGTCTCCCAAAAATCGAAATAGAAAGTGATCAAAAAATGTCATGTGCCTGAAAATGGTACCAATAAACCGTCAGCTTTTCCTGCAAAAAGCAAGCCATACTATGACTTTGTCGAATGAAATATGAAAAAATTAAAACTCTCAAAATATGGTGATGCAAAACTAGATTTTGCAATAAAAAGCGTCTTTTAGTGTGTGACAGCAGCCAAACATAAAAACCAATATACATCTGGTATCCCTGTTATTGCACCGACCCAAAGAGTAAAGTCGCCTAATCCCTTATACCGCACGAGGAATTGTGTAAAAAATAAATAAGACCAATTCTTCAGATGTTGCTAATTTTTTCATTCTGCCTCCCAAAGATCACAGTAAGGCTTGGCGCACATTTATCCTGCGCTCTGCGCTGAGCACTTACACTGGGGTTTCTGTGTAAATTTTTGAAATACGTGATTCAGACAGAACCTCCGGCGGAAGATTCCCTATAATGAAGCAGATGGAGGAACTGTGGACGCCATCTGACCTGTGATCCGGCGGTGTCAGTCTTTTTAGGATTAAATAAAAGTGTCGTCGGCCACAGTTTTGTACACTTCTGAAAAGGACACCGCTGAACAGAGGCCAGACGGAGTCCAGAGTAAATCTGCTGCCTCATTATAGTGAACGTATCCCTCGGGGGTTTCATCTGTCACATCACTCGGAGATTTAGATGGAAACCCCAAAGTAAATGCTCATCATAGAGCGCTGGATTAATGTGATCCCTAACATTATGTAACAAGTCCCAAATCTGGTCTGTAATCTGTTAACAGAAATATATGGGGCTTCAAGGTTACTGGTAGCACCAATTCTCTAGAAAAGCTAAATGACTTCACGCTCCCCAAAAGAAATTCAGCAAGTTCTGTGCTCCCAAATCCAAATATCCCCAATCCTTACTGAGCCCCAGTGTGCCTAAACCACATTTAGCACCCACATGTTTGGAAATTCTGTAGTGATGAGAGCCTTCCTAATTTACAGGAGCGTATTTCCAGAAGTAGTTTGCAATTTTCAGTCCACAACATCCACTGCTGCCTGTTTCTGGAGAACATTCATAGTCAAAATCGTCACTACATCTGTAGATAAATTCCCAAAGGGTTATAACTTCCAAAATGGTATCACTTTTGGGGGGTTTCTACTGTTTAGGTACATCAGATGCTCTACAAACGTTACATGGCATCCGCTAATTATTCCAGTAAATTTTACATTAAAATATTCAAATGACAATCCTTCCCTTCCAAGCCCTATCGTGCCCCTAAACAGTAGTATTCTCCCACATATGGGGTATCTGTGTACTCAAGAGAAATTGCACAACAAATTGTATGGAGCAATTTCACATGTTACCCTTATGAAAATGCAAAACATAGAGCTAAAAATTATTTATTTTGGAAAAATTAGATTTTTTTATTTCCACGGCTCTACTTTATAAACTTCTGTGAAGCACCTGTGGGTTCAAGGTGCTCAATACATATCGAGATAAGTTCCCTAAGGGGTCTAGTTTCCAAAATGGTGTCAAATGCGGGGATGGTCTCTACTGTTTAGGCACATCAAGGGCTCTCCAAAAGTGACATAGCAACCGCTAATTATTCCAGCAAAGTTTACATTCAAAAAGTGAAATTACACTCCTTCACTTCCAAGCCCTGCTGTGTGCATAAACAGTAGACTTCTCCCACATATGGGGTATCAGCATGCTCAGGAGAAATTGCACAAAAAAATATATGGTCCATTTTCTCCTGTAACCCTTGTGAAAGTAGAAAAATTAGGTCTAAAGGAAAATTTTTGTGAAAGAAAAGTAAATGTTTATTTTTTTCTTCCACATTCCAAAAATTTTGTGAAGCACTTGAAGGATTAATAAACTTCTTGAATGTGGTTTTGAGTAGAGTTGAGCGACCTTGACCTTTTTAGAGTCGAGCCGGGTTTTGCGAAACCCGACTATGTCCAAAGTCGGGTCGAGTGAAATCGGCCGATTATGACGTAAAGTCGGGATCGACCGAAACACGAAACCCAATGCAAGTCAATGGGGCAGCATAGTCGGCAGTGAGTGGGGGCCAGGAAAACACCTAGAGTGGCCATTTTAATGTCAAAACCATCCATTCTTCTTAATGAAGCTTGTCAAGCGTAATTTACCTTATAATAATTGGAAGGCATTTGAAATTGGGGGTCATTTGGCTAAAGTTGTGGGGGGTAGGGCTGGTTCAAGTAATTAGTGGGCCCAGGAAATCTGGACCACGTCACGGCAGTGGAGCAGGGAGAGGTAAGTATTTCAACTTTGCAAGTGCTGTGAACCTGAGCAAGCAGGGGGGGCCCACTCGTTGGCATTGGCACTGGCACAGGGCCCCTCAAAGTACAGCGGTGTGTTTGCACGGCGGGGGCGCCTCCCACCGGCAGCAACACTTTTGCGTACTATGAGAGGCCCTGTGCCAGTGACGTCGCCAACTAGTATTCCTCCCCCCACCTGATGAAGGAACCTGCACTTTCATCTGCACCTTCCTCTTTGTCCCCGTGTAAGGTGGTATGGTATGCGGGAAGAGCAACCTGACTTTCAGCAGGGTCACAATGTTGTTGTGTAGCGTGCACGGGGAATGTTGCGTTATGGGTCAATGTACCAGCAGACTCATCTATCACTGGCTGGGCAATGGGCACGATGAAGTGGAAACACAGATATAGGCCCAAAGAAGAAAGTGGGCTAAATGCAGTTCAAAATTGGTAACACAGGAATAACCAGGGGGCATTGCAGTGGAGGACAACTGGAATGAGAGGCTGACACAGAGAGTAGGGCCAAATCAGTAAGTAGTCGAAATGCAGTTCAAAATTGGCAACCGTAGTAAACAGGCGGCACAGCTTTGTTCAGTGGAGGAGAACAGCAAGGAGTGGCAGACACCGATAGTAGGCCCCAAACCAACTAGTACGCCAAATGCAGTTGTTCCATTTAACCACAATTTAATGAGAGCCTGAAGATAGAAGCTCAGGAAAGGCAACCTGGGGAACACCTTGGAGTGTAACACACCATCTCTCTCCACCCCATACCCATTTTGTATGGCCTAATGCAGTGTACTTTTCTACAACTACTAAACGAGAGTCGGAAGACCGAAGCAATGGCAAGGAAACCTGGGGAACACCTTAGAGTGTAACACACCCTCTCTCTACACCCCATACCCAATTTGAAGGTCTAATGCAGTGTAGTTTCCAAGAACTACTAAACGAGAGCCGGAAGATCGAAGCTCAGGAAAGGCAACCTGGGGAACACCTTGGAGTGTAACACACCCTCTCGCTACACCCCATACCCAATTTGAAGGCCTAATGCAGCGTAGTTTCCAACAACTACTAAACGAGAGCCGGAAGATCGAAGCTCAGGAAAGGCAACCTGGGGAACACCTTGGAGTGTAACAAACCCTCTCTCTACACCCCATACCCAATTTGTAGGCCTAATGCAGCGTAGTTTCCGACAACTACTAAACGAGAGCATGAAGATCGAAGCTCAGGAAAGGCAACCTGGGGAACACCTTGGAGTGTAACACACCCTCTCTCTACACCCCATACCCAATTTGTAGGCCTAATGCAGCGTAGTTTCCGACAACTACTAAACGAGAGCCGGAATATCGAAGCTCAGGAAAGGCAACCTGGGGAACACCTTGGAGTGTAACACACCCTCTCTCTACACCCCATACCCAATTTGTAGGCCTAATGCAGCGTAGTTTCCGACAACTACTAAACGAGAGCCGGAATATCGAAGCTCAGGAAAGGCAACCTGGGGAACACCTTGGAGTGTAACACACCCTCTCTCTACACCCCATACCCAATTTGAAGGCCTAATGCAGTGTAGTTTCCAAGAACTACTAAACGAGAGCCGGAAGATCGAAGCTCAGGAAAGGCAACCTGGGGAACACCTTGGAGTGTAACACACCCTCTCGCTACACCCCATACCCAATTTGAAGGCCTAATGCAGCGTAGTTTCCAACAACTACTAAACGAGAGCCGGAAGATCGAAGCTCAGGAAAGGCAACCTGGGGAACACCTTGGAGTGTAACAAACCCTCTCTCTACACCCCATACCCAATTTGTAGGCCTAATGCAGCGTAGTTTCCGACAACTACTAAACGAGAGCATGAAGATCGAAGCTCAGGAAAGGCAACCTGGGGAACACCTTGGAGTGTAACACACCCTCTCTCTACACCCCATACCCAATTTGTAGGCCTAATGCAGCGTAGTTTCCGACAACTACTAAACGAGAGCCGGAATATCGAAGCTCAGGAAAGGCAACCTGGGGAACACCTTGGAGTGTAACACACCCTCTCGCTACACCCCATACCCAATTTGTAGGCCTAATGCAGCGTAGTTTCCGACAACTACTAAACGAGAGCCGGAATATCGAAGCTCAGGAAAGGCAACCTGGGGAACACCTTGGAGTGTAACACACCCTCTCTCTACACCCCATACCCAATTTGAAGGCCTAATGCAGTGTAGTTTCCAAGAACTACTAAACGAGAGCCGGAAGATCGAAGCTCAGGAAAGGCAACCTGGGGAACACCTTGGAGTGTAACACACCCTCTCGCTACACCCCATACCCAATTTGAAGGCCTAATGCAGCGTAGTTTCCAACAACTACTAAACGAGAGCCGGAAGATCGAAGCTCAGGAAAGGCAACCTGGGGAACACCTTGGAGTGTAACAAACCCTCTCTCTACACCCCATACCCAATTTGTAGGCCTAATGCAGCGTAGTTTCCGACAACTACTAAACGAGAGCATGAAGATCGAAGCTCAGGAAAGGCAACCTGGGGAACACCTTGGAGTGTAACACACCCTCTCTCTACACCCCATACCCAATTTGTAGGCCTAATGCAGCGTAGTTTCCGACAACTACTAAACGAGAGCCGGAATATCGAAGCTCAGGAAAGGCAACCTGGGGAACACCTTGGAGTGTAACACACCCTCTCGCTACACCCCATACCCAATTTGAAGGCCTAATGCAGCGTAGTTTCCAACAACTACTAAACGAGAGCCGGAAGATCGAAGCTCAGGAAAGGCAACCTGGGGAACACCTTGGAGTGGAACACACCATCTCTCTACACCCCATACCCAATTTGAAGGCCTAATGCAGAGTAGTTTCCAAGAACTACTAAACGAGAGCCGGAAGATCGAAGCTCAGGAAAGGCAACCTGGGGAACACCTTGGAGTGTAACACAACGTCTCTCTACACGACGGAAGGGCTGATTCTTAGGAAGGAAGGCTGTTGGAAATAAGCATTGCGCGTCCGAGGGTGATTATATTCTTATTAGGTATATACTCACCCTCGGACGCGCCCTGCTTCTTTATTTGGAATGAATGTTTATTTGCAATGTGGTGTTGACTTTCTCTATTATTTTGGTAATTAATGATTTTATTATTTTCATTATTTTGCATCTTCTCGGCAATAATATAAAGAAGACGCGACAGGACAACACTCGGTGGATGCCATATGTGTGTTTTCAATTTAAAAAAACTTTCAGTTAACTACTTGCAGGAGAAAGTAATTGTAGCTGGTGGCCATTTTTAGTACTGTACCAGATTTTAGTTGTGTGTTTGTTTTTAATGTTAAAATGTCTGCATTTGATATCTCACCAGTATTTTCTTTTTTATAAGCAAAATACTTATTTTTATATTTTCTGATGTTGGTTCCAGGGGTACACGGCCAGCAGTGCCCTGGTCAGTGTAGTAGTAGTTGAAAGAATGGACCGCAGACAGGCATCGAAGGCCTAAAATAATAACACATGGCTGTAGGCAATTTTAAATTGGTTCCAGGGGTACACGGACAGCAGTGGTGTGGTCAGTGGAGGCCTAGTGGAAGGAGTGACCGCAGACAGGCATCGAAGGCCTAAAATAATAACACATGGCTGTAGGCAATTTTAAATTGGTTCCAGGGGTACACGGGCAGCAGTGACCTGGTCAGTGTAGTAGTAGTTGAAAGAATGGACCGCAGACAGGCATCGAAGGCCTAAAATAAAAAAATTGGGCTGGCTGTAGGCAATTTTAAATTGGTTCCAGGGGTACACGGGCAGCAGTGGTGTGGTCAGTGGAAGTCTAGTGGAAGGAGTGACCGCAGACAGGCATCGAAGGCCTAAAATAATAACACATGGCTGTAGGCAATTTTAAATTGGTTCCAGGGGTACACGGACAGCAGTGGTGTGGTCAGTGGAGGCCTAGTGGAAGGAGTGACCGCAGACAGGCATCGAAGGCCTAAAATAATAACACATGGCTGTAGGCAATTTTAAATTGGTTCCAGGGGTACACGGACAGCAGTGGTGTGGTCAGTGGAGGCCTAGTGGAAGGAGTGACCGCAGACAGGCATCGAAGGCCTAAAATAATAACACATGGCTGTAGGCAATTTTAAATTGGTTCCAGGGGTACACGGGCAGCAGTGGTGTGGTCAGTGGAGGCCTAGTGGAAGGAGTGACCGCAGACAGGCATCGAAGGCCTAAAATAATAACACATGGCTGTAGGCAATTTTAAATTGGTTCCAGGGGTACACGGACAGCAGTGGTGTGGTCAGTGGAGGCCTAGTGGAAGGAGTGACCGCAGACAGGCATCGAAGGCCTAAAATAATAACACATGGCTGTAGGCAATTTTAAATTGGTTCCCGGGGTACACGGGCAGCAGTGACCTGGTCAGTGTAGTAGTAGTTGAAAAAATGGACCGCAGACAGGCATCGAATGCCTAAAATAATAACACATGGCTGTAGGCAATTTTAAATTGGTTCCAGGGGTACACGGGCAGCAGTGACCTGGTCAGTGTAGTAGTAGTTGAAAGAATGGACCGCAGACAGGCATCGAAGGCCTAAAATAAAAAAATTGGGCTGGCTGTAGGCAATTTTAAATTGGTTCCAGGGGTACACGGACAGCAGTGGTGTGGTCAGTGGAGGCCTAGTGGAAGGAGTGACCGCAGACAGGCATCGAAGGCCTAAAATAATAACACATGGCTGTAGGCAATTTTAAATTGGTTCCAGGGGTACACGGGCAGCAGTGACCTGGTCAGTGTAGTAGTAGTTGAAAAAATGGACCGCAGACAGGCATCGAATGCCTAAAATAATAACACATGGCTGTAGGCAATTTTAAATTGGTTCCAGGGGTACACGGGCAGCAGTGACCTGGTCAGTGTAGTAGTAGTTGAAAAAATGGACCGCAGACAGGCATCGAATGCCTAAAATAATAACACATGGCTGTAGGCAATTTTAAATTGGTTCCAGGGGTACACGGACAGCAGTGGTGTGGTCAGTGGAGGCCTAGTGGAAGGAGTGACCGCAGACAGGCATCGAAGGCCTAAAATAATAACACATGGCTGTAGGCAATTTTAAATTGGTTCCAGGGGTACACGGGCAGCAGTGACCTGGTCAGTGTAGTAGTAGTTGAAAGAATGGACCGCAGACAGGCATCGAAGGCCTAAAATAAAAAAATTGGGCTGGCTGTAGGCAATTTTAAATTGGTTCCAGGGGTACACGGACAGCAGTGGTGTGGTCAGTGGAGGCCTAGTGGAAGGAGTGACCGCAGACAGGCATCGAAGGCCTAAAATAATAACACATGGCTGTAGGCAATTTTAAATTGGTTCCAGGGGTACACGGACAGCAGTGACCTGGTCAGTGTAGTAGTAGTTGAAAGAATGGACCGCAGACAGGCATCGAAGGCCTAAAATAAAAAAATTGGGCTGGCTGTAGGCAATTTTAAATTGGTTCCAGGGGTACACGGGCAGCAGTGACCTGGTCAGTGTAGTAGTAGTTGAAAGAATGGACCGCAGACAGGCTTAGAAGGCCTAACATAACAAACTTGGGCTGGCTGTAGGCACTTTTAAATTGGTTCCAGGGGTACACGGGCAGCAGTGGTCTGGTCAGTGGAAGTCTAGTGGAAGGAGTGACCGCAGACAGGCTTCGAAGGCCTAACATAACAAAATTGGGCTGGCTGTAGGCACTTTAAATTGGTTCCAGGGGTACATGGGCAGCAGTGTATGGTCAGTGGAAGTCTAGTGGAAGGAGTGACGGCAGACAGTCTTCGAAGGCCTAACATAACAAAATTGGGCTGACTGTAGGCACTTTTAAATTGGTTCCAGGGTAACACGGCCAGCAGTGGCCTGGTCAGTGTAGTAGTTGTAGAAAGAAGGGACCGCAGACAGGCTTCGAAGGCCTAACATAACAAAAATGTCAAAACAATGGTATTGTCAGTGCCAGGCATTGAAGGATGTCAGCGGCTAGACTACACATTGGTGAAGCTGTGAGAGATAATTTTGCTAGTGGTAGAGCACTGTTTGAGCTGGGGGGGGGAACTGTCTTGTGGCCGGCGGTACAGGCACAGGGCCCCTCATATTACAACGGTGTGTCTGACGTTGGGTGCGCACCACCACCGCCAGAGACACTTTATTGTACTATGAGGGACCCAGTGGCAGTGCCGTCGACCAAAAGCGGCCACACCCACCTCTTCAGACAAACAGCACTCTCAAGGGTCCAAGCGCAAAGTGGCGATAGCACGGCCCCGTGTGGGGAGTTTGGCCATTTCGTGAGGTGGAAACATGTCGTATGCTGGACAATCAGGTGAAGAAAATTACGAGATTGGAAAAGTCATTCAGAATAGTCCACAGGCAAGACCTTTTCATAGGAAAGCTAGGTGTCAGCCGGGCAGGGTGGGGCAAAAGATTTTGAAATCCAGTTGTGGTTCATTTTAATGAAGGTTAGATCATCTACATTTTGGGTAGCCAGACGAGTCCTTTTTTCTGTTAGTATTGAACCTGCAGCACTGAATACTCTTTCTGATAGGACACTAGCTGCCGGGCAAGCAAGCTCCTGCAATGCATATTCTGCCAATTCTGGCCAGGTGTCTAATTTGGATGCCCAGTAATCAAATGGGAATGACGGTTGAGGGAGAACGTCGATAAGGGATGAAAAATAGTTTGTAACCATACTGGACAAATGTTGTCTCCTGTCACTTTGAATTGATGCTGCAGTACCTGTCCTGTCTGCGGTCATAGAAAAATCACTCCACAACCTGGTCAGAAAACCCCTCTGTCCAACGCCACTTCTGATTTCTGCCCCTCTAACACCTCTGGTCTGCTGGCCCCTGGAGCTCGTGTGAGAACGATCACGGGCGCTGTGTGCAGGGAATGCCAGAAGCAAACGGTCAACAAGAGTTGATTGTTTTGTTGCTAATATTAGTTCCAAGTTCTCATGTGGCATAATATTTTGCAATTTGCCTTTATAGCGAGGATCAAGGAGGCAGGCCAACCAGTAATCGTCATCGTTCATCATTTTTGTAATGCGTGTGTCCCTTTTGAGGATACGCAAGGCATAATCCGCCATGTGGGCCAAAGTTCCCGTTGTCAAATCTGCGGTTGTGCTTGGTTGAGGGGCAGTTGCAGGCAAATCTACGTCACTTGTGTCCCTCAAAAAACCAGAACCCGGCCTTGCCACGCCACCAATTTCCCGTGCCCCCGGGAAAGCTTCCTCATTAAAAATATACTCATCCCCATCATCCTCCTCATCCTCCACCTCCTCTTCGCCCGGTACCTCGTCATGTACACTGCCCTGACCAGACAATCGCTGACTGTCATCAAGGCTTTCCTCTTCCTCTGGTGCAGACGCCTGATCCTTTATGTGCGTCAAACTTTGCATCAGCAGACGCATTAGGGGGATGCTCATGCTTATTATGGCGTTGTCTGCACTAACCAGCCGTGTGCATTCCTCAAAACACTGAAGGACTTGACACATGTCTTGAATCTTCGACCACTGCACACCTGACAACTCCATGTCTGCCATCCTACTGCCTGCCCGTGTATGTGTATCCTCCCACAAAAACATAACAGCCCGCCTCTGTTCGCACAGTCTCTGAAGCATGTGCAGTGTTGAGTTCCACCTTGTTGCAACGTCTATGATTAGGCGATGCTGGGGAAGGTTCAAAGAACGCTGATAGGTCTGCATACGGCTGGAGTGTACAGGCGAACGGCGGATATGTGCGCAAAGTCCACGCACTTTGAGGAGCAGGTCGGATAACCCCGGATAACTTTTCAGGAAGCACTGCACCACCAGGTTTAAGGTGTGAGCCAGGCAAGGAATGTGTTTCAGTTGGGAAAGGGAGATGGCAGCCATGAAATTCCTTCCGTTATCACTCACTACCTTGCCTGCCTCAAGATCTACAGTGCCCAGCCACGACTGCGTTTCTTGCTGCAAGAACTCGGACAGAACTTCCGCGGTGTGTCTATTGTCGCCCAAACACTTCATAGCCAATACAGCCTGCTGACGTATGCCAGTAGCTGCCCCATAATGGGAGACCTGGTGTGCAACAGTGGCAGGTGCGGATGGAGTGTTTGTGCGACTGCGGTCTGTGGACGAGCTCTTGCTTCTGCAGGAGGACGAGGAGGAGGAGGAGGAGGGGGTGCGAACGGCTACAGACAACTGTTTACTAGACCGTGGGCTAGGCAGAACTGTCCCAAACTTGCTGTCCCCTGTGGACCCTGAATCCACCACATTTACCCAGTGTGCCGTGATGGACACGTAACGTCCCTGGCCATGCCTACTGGTCCATGCATCTGTTGTCAGGTGCACCTTTGTGCTCACAGATTGCCTGAGTGCATGGACGATGCGCTCTTTAACATGCTGGTGGAGGGCTGGGATGGCTTTTCTGGAAAAAAAGTGTCGACTGGGTAGCTCGTAGCGTGGTACAGCGTAGTCCATCAGGTCTTTGAAAGCTTCGCTTTCAACTAACCGGTAGGGCATCATCTCTAACGAGATTAGTCTAGCTATGTGGGCGTTCAAACCCTGTGTACGCGGATGCGAGGCTAAGTATTTCCTTTTTCTAACCATAGTCTCATGTAGGGTGAGCTGGACTGGAGAGCTGGAGATCGTGGAACTAGCGGGGGTGCCGGTGGACATGGCAGACTGAGAGACGGTGGGAGATGGTATTGTTGCCGCCGGTGCCCTAGATGCAGTGTTTCCTACTACGAAACTGGTGATTCCCTGACCCTGACTGCTTTGGCCTGGCAAAGATACCTGCACAGATACAGCAGGTGGTGCGCTAAATGGTGGTCCTACACTGCCGGAAGGGATGTTGCGTTGATGACTAGCTTCATTGGCCGAGGGTGCAACAACCTTAAGGGACGTTTGGTAGTTAGTCCAAGCTTTCAAATGCATGGTGGTTAAATGTCTATGCATGCAACTAGTATTGAGACTTTTCAGATTCTGACCTCTGCTTAAGGAAGTAGAACATTTTTGACAGATGACTTTGCGCTGATCAATTGGATGTTGTTTAAAAAAATGCCAGACTGCACTCTTTCTAGCATCGGATACCTTTTCAGGCATTGCAGACTGAGCTTTAACCGGATGGCCACGCTGTCCTCCACCAGGTTTTGGCTTTGCCACGCGTTTTGGGCAAGATATGGGCCCGGCAGATGGAACCTGTGGCGATGTTGATGCCTGCTGCGGCCCCTCCTCCTCCTCTGCTTCAGAACTGCTGCCGCCTGCACCCTGTTCCCCCAATGGCTGCCAATCGGGGTCAAGAACTGGGTCATCTAATAACTCTTCTTGTACCTCCTGCGCAACTTCGTCTGTGTCACCGTGTCGTTCGGTGGTATAGCGTTCGTGATGGGGCAACATAGTCTCATCAGGGTCTGATTCTTGATCAGCACCCTGCGAGGGCAATGTTGTGGTCTGAGTCAAAGGACCAGCATAGTAGTCTGGCTGTGGCTGTGCGTCAGTGCACTCCATGTCAGATTCAATTTGTAATGGGCATGGACTGTTAACTGCTTCACTTTCTAAGCCAGGGACGGTATGTGTAAAGAGCTCCATGGAGTAACCCGTTGTGTCGCCTGCTGCATTCTTCTCTGTTGTTGTTTTTGCTGAAGAGGACAAGGAAGTGACTTGTCCCTGACCGTGAACATCCACTAACGACGCGCTGCTTTTACTTTTACCAGTTTCACGAGATGAGGCAAAAGAGCTAGAGGCTGAGTCAGCAAGATAAGCCAAAACTTGCTCTTGCTGCTCCGGCTTTAAAAGCGGTTTTCCTAATCCCAGAAAAGGGAGCGTTCGAGGCCTTGTGTAGCCGGACGACGAACCTGGCTCCACAGCTCCAGACTTAGGTGCAATATTTTTTCCCCCACGACCACCTGATGCTCCACCACTACCACTACCCTCATTACCAGCTGACAATGAACGCCCCCGGCCACGACCTCTTCCACTAGACTTCCTCATTGTTTTAAAAACGTAACCAAACTAACGTTATTTGTTGCAGTCACACAACTTACACGGTGAGCTATAACTTCAGTATGATTTAGCTACCCCTTTACAGGTTGGTGAGACCACAGCGAAAATCAGGCCCAATGTTACACACTCTTTTTTTGGTGGCTGCAAATTAGAGAGATGCCCCACACGCAGGACTGTCACTGAAGCACAAATGTTAATATTAATGTCACACTATTATTTTTTTTTTATTTTTATTTTTTTCAGGAACACTTTAGAAACCCCCCAAAAAAAAAAAAATAGATTTTTGCAGGGAGAATTTAGAAAACAAATGTAACAAACTATATGCTTTCTATGGGCCACTGAGTGAGAGATGACGCACACAGGAATCAGGAGTGGCACACAAGCCCAGAGGCCAATATTTTTCTACCAATGATTGATGGAGTTATTTTCTCTGGTAGATTTTGGAACCCAAATCAAGGAAAAAAAATGTAGGCTTTCTATGGACCACAATTGGAGAGAGAGAGAGAGAGAGAGATGGCACACCCAGGAGTCAAGACTGGCACACAAGCAGAAAGGCCAATATTAATCTCCCACTGTTTTTTTTTTTTTTTTTTTTTTTTTTCAGGGAGACTTTAGAAAAAAAAATAATAAAAAAAATATGATTTTATCAGGAAGAATTTAGAAACCAAATAAAATAAAATGATTTTTTCAGGGAGAATTTATAAAACAAATAAAAACAAAAATAGGCGTTCTATGGCCCACTGACTGAGAGATGACGCACACAGGAGTCAGGAGTGGCACACAAACCCAGAGGCCAATATTTTTCTACCAATGATTGATGTAGTTATTTTCTCTGGTAGATTTTAGAACCCAAATCAAGGAAAAAAAATATAGGCTTTCTATGGACCACAATTGGAGAGAGAGAGAGAGAGAGAGAGAGAGAGAGAGAGAGAGAGAGATGGCACACCCAGGAGTCAAGACTGGCACACAAGCAGAAAGGCCAATATTAATCTCCCACTGTTTTTTTTGGTTGTTTTTTTTTTTTTTTTTTCAGGGAGACTTTAGAAAAAAAAATAATAAAAAAAATATGATTTTATCAGGAAGAATTTAGAAACCAAATAAAATAAAATGATTTTTTCAGGGAGAATTTATAAAACAAATAAAACCAAAAATAGGCGTTCTATGGCCCACTGACTGAGAGATGACGCACCCAGGAGTCAAGACTGGCACACAAGCAGAAAGGCCAATATTAATCTCCCACTGTTTTTTTTTTTTTTTTTCAGGGAGACTTTAGAAAAAAAAATAATAAAAAAAATATGATTTTATCAGGAAGAATTTAGAAACCAAATAAAATAAAATGATTTTTTCAGGGAGAATTTAGAAAACAAATAAAACCAAAAATAGGCGTTCTATGGCCCACTGACTGAGAGATGACGCACACAGGAGTCAGGAGTGGCACACAAACCCAGAGGCCAATATTTTTCTACCAATGATTGATGTAGTTATTTTCTCTGGTAGATTTTAGAACCCAAATCAAGGAAAAAAAATATAGGCTTTCTATGGACCACAATTGGAGAGAGAGAGAGAGAGAGAGAGAGAGAGAGAGAGATGGCACACCCAGGAGTCAAGACTGGCACACAAGCAGAAAGGCCAATATTAATCTCCCACTGTTTTTTTGGTTGTTTTTTTTTTTTTTTTTTCAGGGAGACTTTAGAAATAAAAATAATAAAAAAAATATGATTTTATCAGGAAGAATTTAGAAACCAAATAAAATAAAATGATTTTTTCAGGGAGAATTTAGAAAACAAATAAAACCAAAAATAGGCGTTCTATGGCCCACTGACTGAGAGAGAGAGAGAGATGGAACGCTTAGTACTGGCACACAAGCCCAAAGGGCAATATTAATCTCCCTTTTTTTTTCCAGGGAGAATTTCTAAAACCCAAAAAAAAAAAAAAATAGGCTTTCTATGGCCCACTATTTGTGAGAGAGATGGGACGCTCAGGACTGGCACAGATGGCACGCTCAGGACTGGCACAGAAGCCCAGAGGCCAATATTAATCTCCCTTTTTTTCTGGGAGAATTTATAAAACCAAAAAAATATTTAAATAGGCTTTCTATGGCCCACTATTTGTGAGAGAGATGGCACGCTCAGGACTGGCACAGATGGCACGCTCACAACTGGCACACAAGCCCAGAGGCCAATATTAATCTCCCTTTTTTCAGGGAAAATTTATAAAACAAAAAAAAAAATAAAATAGGCTTTCTATGGCCCACTATTTGTGAGAGAGATGGGACGCTCAGGACTGGCACAGATGGCACGCTCAGGACTGGCACAGAAGCCCAGAGGCCAATATTAATCTCCCTTTTTTTCTGGGAGAATTTATAAAACCAAAAAAATATTTAAATAGGCTTTCTATGGCCCACTATTTGTGAGAGAGATGGCACGCTCAGGACTGGCACAGATGGCACGCTCACAACTGGCACACAAGCCCAGAGGCCAATATTAATCTCCCTTTTTTCAGGGAGAATTTCTAAAACCCAAAAAAAAAATAAAATAGGCTTTCTATGGCCCACTATTTGTGAGAGAGATGGGACGCTCAGGACTGGCACAGATGGCACGCTCAGGACTGGCACAGAAGCCCAGAGGCCAATATTAATCTCCCTTTTTTTCTGGGAGAATTTATAAAACCAAAAAAATATTTAAATAGGCTTTCTATGGCCCACTATTTGTGAGAGAGATGGCACGCTCAGGACTGGCACAGATGGCACGCTCACAACTGGCACACAAGCCCAGAGGCCAATATTAATCTCCCTTTTTTCAGGGAGAATTTCTAAAACCCAAAAAAAAAATAAAATAGGCTTTCTATGGCCCACTATTTGTGAGAGAGATGGGACGCTCAGGACTGGCACAGATGGCACGCTCAGGACTGGCACAGAAGCCCAGAGGCCAATATTAATCTCCCTTTTTTTCTGGGAGAATTTATAAAACCAAAAAAATATTTAAATAGGCTTTCTATGGCCCACTATTTGTGAGAGAGATGGCACGCTCAGGACTGGCACAGATGGCACGCTCACAACTGGCACACAAGCCCAGAGGCCAATATTAATCTCCCTTTTTTCAGGGAGAATTTCTAAAACCCAAAAAAAAAATAAAATAGGCTTTCTATGGCCCACTATTTGTGAGAGAGATGGGACGCTCAGGACTGGCACAGATGGCACGCTCAGGACTGGCACAGAAGCCCAGAGGCCAATATTAATCTCCCTTTTTTTCTGGGAGAATTTATAAAACCAAAAAAATATTTAAATAGGCTTTCTATGGCCCACTATTTGTGAGAGAGATGGCACGCTCAGGACTGGCACAGATGGCACGCTCACAACTGGCACACAAGCCCAGAGGCCAATATTAATCTCCCTTTTTTCAGGGAGAATTTCTAAAACCCAAAAAAAAAATAAAATAGGCTTTCTATGGCCCACTATTTGTGAGAGAGATGGGACGCTCAGGACTGGCACAGATGGCACGCTCAGGACTGGCACAGAAGCCCAGAGGCCAATATTAATCTCCCTTTTTTTCTGGGAGAATTTATAAAACCAAAAAAATATTTAAATAGGCTTTCTATGGCCCACTATTTGTGAGAGAGATGGCACGCTCAGGACTGGCACAGATGGCACGCTCACAACTGGCACACAAGCCCAGAGGCCAATATTAATCTCCCTTTTTTCAGGGAGAATTTCTAAAACCCAAAAAAAAAATAAAATAGGCTTTCTATGGCCCACTATTTGTGAGAGAGATGGGACGCTCAGGACTGGCACAGATGGCACGCTCAGGACTGGCACACAAGCCCAGAGGCCAATATTAATCTCCCTTTTTTTCTGGGAGAATTTATAAAACCAAAAAAATATTTAAATAGGCTTTCTATGGCCCACTATTTGTGAGAGAGATGGCACGCTCAGGACTGGCACAGATGGCACGCTCACAACTGGCACACAAGCCCAGAGGCCAATATTAATCTCCCTTTTTTCAGGGAAAATTGATAAAACAAAAAAAAAAATTAAATAGGCTTTCTATGGCCCACTATTTGTGAGAGAGATGGCACGCTCAGGGCTGGCACAGATGGCACGCTCAGGACTGGCACACAAGCCCAGAGGCCAATATTAATCTCCCTTTTTTTCTGGGAGAATTTATAAAACCAAAAAAATATTTAAATAGGCTTTCTATGGCCCACTATTTGTGAGAGAGATGGCACGCTCAGGACTGGCACAGATGGCACGCTCACAACTGGCACACAAGCCCAGAGGCCAATATTAATCTCCCTTTTTTCAGGGAAAATTTATAAAACAAAAAAAAAAATTAAATAGGCTTTCTATGGCCCACTATTTGTGAGAGAGATGGCACGCTCAGGGCTGGCACAGATGGCACGCTCAGGACTGGCACACAAGCCCAGAGGCCAATATTAATCTCCCTTTTTTTCAGGGAGAATTTATAAAACCAAAAAAAAAAATAAATAGGCTTTCTATGGCCCACTATTTGTGAGAGAGATGGCACGCCTAGGGCTGGCACAGATGGCACGCTCAGGACTGGCACACAAGCCCAGAGGCCAATATTAATCTCCCTTTTTTTCAGGGAGAATTTATAAAACCCCAAAAAAAATAAAATAGGCTTTCTATGGCCCACTATTTGTGAGAGAGATGGCACACTCAGGACTGGCACACAAGCCCAAAGGCCAATATTAATCTCCCACTGTATTTTTATCAGGGAGAATTTATACACCCCACAAAAAAAAATACAGAAAAATGAAAAGGCTTTCTATGGCCCACTATGTGAGAGAGATGGCACACACAGGGATGGCACTCTAGCAGAAATGCCAAATTGCCAATCTTAATCTCCCACCAAAAAAAAAACAAAAAAAAAAAACAGGGAATGTCCTACAATTACTATCTCCCTGCCTGCAGTAATCTCAGCCAGGTATGGCAGGCAGCTACTATCTCCCTGCCTGCAGTAATCTCAGCCAGGTATGGCAGGCAGCAATAAGGAGTGGACTGATGCACAAATGAAATAAAAAGTGTGGACAAACAAAAAAGATAGCTGTGCAGAAAGGAAGGAACAAGAGGATTTGTGCTTTGAAAAAAGCAGTTGGTTTGCACAGCGGCGTACACACAGCAATGCAGCTATCAGGGAGCCTTCTAGGGCAGCCCAATGAGCTACAGCGCTGAGGGGAAAAAAAAAAAAAAAAAAACTTCCACTGTCCCTGCACACCGAGGGTGGTGTTGGACAGTGCAAATCGCTGCAGCACAAGCGGTTTTGTGGTTAATGGACCCTGCCTAACGCTATCCCTGCTTCTGACAAAGCGGCAGCAACCTCTCCCTAAGCTCAGATCAGCAGCAGTAAGATGGCGGTCGGCGGGAACGCCTCTTTATAGCCCCTGTGACGTCGCAGACAGCAAGCCAATCACTGCAATGCCCTTCTCTAAGATGGTGGGGACCAGGACCTATGTCATCACGCTGCCCACACTCTGCGTTTACCTTCATTGGCTGAGAAATGGCGCTTTTCGCGTCATTGAAACGCGACTTTGGCGCGAAAGTCGCGTACCGCATGGCCGACCCCGCACAGGGGTCGGATCGGGTTTCATGAAACCCCGACTTAGCCAAAAGTCGGCGACTTTTGAAAATGTTCGACCCGTTTCGCTCAACCCTAGTTTTGAGTACCTTGAATGGTTCAGTTTTTAGAATGATGTAATTCTTGGGTATCTTCAGTGATATAGGACCCTCAAAGTCACTTCAAATGTGATTTGGTCTCTAAAAAAATGGTTTTTCAAATTTTGTGGTAAAAATGAGAAATCGCTGATCAACTTTTAACCCTTATAGCTTCCTAGCAAAAAAAAAAAAATGTTTCCAACATTATGCTGATGTACAGTGGACCTGTGGGAAATGTTATTATTAACCATTTAGTGCGATAGAATTCTGATTTAACCCTCCTGTTCTGTTCGCATTTGCTATACACTTGTACCGTTCCCGGGTCAATATGACCCGACCTATTAATTCTTGATTTTTAGCTACTCTAAGTGTTTTATTTGAATACTTTTTTCATTATTATACTGTATGTGAACATGGTTGATCATAAACAAATGAAAAATTTAAATTTAAACTTAATAATTTATTTTATTTTTTCATAAAAAGGTTACACAGGCTTTTTACAATTATCTTTGTTGGCATTCTGCACACAAATAACAAAGAAGCTTTACATTACTATTACTAAAACATGAAATTTTCCTTTTTGAAAACAATATTTATAAATCAACAAATGAAAAAAACATAAAAACTTCAACATTTTTAGAAAGAAAAAAGAAAAACTGAACATGTTCATGCGTTTTTACACTGAACACAATAATAAGACACATGTCCTTTACACAGATATTTTGATCATCCAGCAATTGTCAGATTAGTCTTATTGTCATAGGAAGATGGACAGAAGCTACATCTCTTCCTTTTTTTGCTGGTTGCTGTGCTGCTGGTAGCTGTGCTGGTGGAGGCCGTGGATGTGGAGTCTCTTTCTTGAGCATGCTGGACACTTTTTTCAATGGCTGTTGCTCCTTTACTTCTGGGGGTCACTTTTCTGCTCTTAACCCCTTCCCGACCCATGACGCCACGTAGGCGTCATGAAAGTCGGTGCCATTCCGACCCATGACGCCTATGCGGCGTCATGGAAAGATCGCGTCCCTGCAGATCGGGTGAAAGGGTTAACTCCCATTTCACCCGATCTGCAGGGACAGGGGGAGTGGTAGTTTAGCCCAGGGGGGGTGGCTTCACCCCCTCGTGGCTACGATCGCTCTGATTGGCTGTTGAAAGTGAAACTGCCAATCAGAGCGATTTGTAATATTTCACCCATTATAACGGGTGAAATATTACAATCCAGCCATGGCCGATGCTGAAATATCATCGGCCATGGCTGGAAATACTAGTGTGCCCCCACCCCACCCCTCCGATCGCCCCCCCACCCCCCCGATCTGGCCGGTACACTGCTCCGGCTCCCCTCCGTCCTGTGCTCCGCTCCCCCCCGTGCTCGTGCCCGCTCCCCCCGTGCTCCAATCACCCCCCCGTGCTCCAATCACCCCCCCTGCACTCCGATCCACCCCCCCCCGTGCTCCGTTCCACCCCCCCGTGCTCCATTCCAGCCCCCCCGTGCTCCGTTCCACGCCCCCCGCGCTCCGTTCCACCCCTCCCGCGCTCCGATTCCCCCCCCCGTGCTCCGATCCCCCCCCCGTGGTCCCCCCCCACCCTATCATACTTACCGATCCAGCCGTGGTCCCGTCCTTCTTCTCCCGGGCGCCGCCATCTTCCAAAATGGCGGGCGCATGCGCAGTGCGCCCGCCGAATCTGCCGGCCGGCAGATTCGTTCCAAAGTGCATTTTGATCACTGAGATATAATCTATCTCAGTGATCAAAATAAAAAAAATAATAAATGACCCCCCCCTTTGTCACCCCCATAGGTAGGGACAATAAAAAAATAAAGAAATTTTTTTTTTTCCACTGTTAGAATAGGGTTAGGGGTAGGGGTAGGGTTAGGGGTAGGGGTAGGGTTAGGGTTAGGGGTAGGGTTAGGGTTAGGGGTAGGGGTAGGGTTAGGGTTAGGGGTAGGGTTAGGGTTAGGGGTAGGGGTAGGGTTAGGGTTAGGGGTAGGGTTAGGGGTAGGGTTAGGGGTAGGGTTAGGGTTAGGGCTAGGGTTAGGGTTAGGAATGTGCACACGTATTCTGGTCCTCTGCGGATTTTTCCGCTGCGGATTTGATAAATCCGCAGTGCTAAACCGCTGCGGATTTATGGCGGATTTACCACGTTTTTTTCTGCGCATTTCACTGCGGTTTTACAACTGCGATTTTCTATTGGAGCAGTTGTAAAACCGCTGCGGAATCCGCACAAAGAAGTGACATGCTGCGGAATGTAAACCGCTGCGTTTCCGTGCAGTTTTTCCGCAGCATGTGTACAGCGATTTTTGTTTCCCATAGGTTTACATTGAACTGTAAACTCATGGGAAACTGCTGCGGATCTGCAGCGTTTTCCGCAGCGTGTGCACATACCTTTAGAATTAGGCTATGTGCACACGGTGCGGATTTGGCTGCGGATTCGCAGCAGTGTTCCATCAGGTTTACAGTACCATGTAAACATATGAAAAACCAAATCCGCTGTGCCCATGGTGCGGAAAATACCGCGCGGGAACGCTGCGTTGTATTTTCCGCAGCATGTCAATTCTTTGTGCGGATTCCGCAGCGTTTTACACCTGTTCCTCAATAGGAATCCGCAGGTGAAATCCGCACAAAAAACACTGGAAATCCGCGGAAAATCCGCAGGTAAAACACAGTGCCTTTTACCTGCAGATTTTTCAAAAATGGTGCGGAAATATCTCACACGAATCCGCAACGTGGGCACATAGCCTTAGGGTTAGGGTTGGAATTAGGGTTGTGGTTATGGTTAGGGGTGTGTTGGGGTTAGGGTTGTGGTTAGGGGTGTGTTGCGGTTAGGGTTGTGTTTAGGGTTATGGCTACAGTTGGGATTAGGGTTAGGGGTGTGTTGGGGTTAGTGTTGGAGGTAGAATTGAGGGGTTACCACTGTTTAGGCACATCAGGGGTCTCCAAACGCAACATGGCGCCACCATTGATTCCAGCCAATCTCGTATTCAAAAAGTCAAATGGTGCTCCCTCACTTCCGAGCCCTGACGTGTGCCCAAACAGTGGTTTACCCCCACATATGGGGTACCAGCATACTCAGGACAAACTGCGCAACAATTACTGGGGTCCAATTTCTCCTGTTACCCTTGTGAATCTAAAAAAATGCTTGCTAAAACATAATTTTTGAGGAAAGAAAAATGATTTTTTATTTTCACGGCTCTGCGTTGTAAACGTCTGTGAAGCACTTGGGGGTTCAAAGTGCTCACCACATATCTAGATAAGTTCCTTGGGGGGTCTAGTTTCTAAAATGGGGTCACTTGTGGGGGGTTTCTACTGTTTAGGCACACCAGGGGCTCTGCAAACGCAACGTGACACCCGCAGACCATTCCATCAAAGTCTGCATTTCAAAAGTCACTACTTCCCTTCTGAGCCCCGACGTGTGCCCAAACAGTGGTTTACCCCCACATATGGGGTATCAGCGTACTCAGGAGAAACTGGACAACAACTTTTGGGGTCCAATTTCTCCTGTAACCCTTGGGAAAATAAAAAATTCTGGGCTAAATAATTATTTTTGAGGAAAGAAAACGTATTTATTATTTTCACGGCTCTGCATTATAAACTTCTATGAAGCACTTGGGGGTTCAAAGTGCTCACCACACATCTAGATAAGTTCCTTTCAGGGTCTAGTTTCCAAAATGGGGTCACTTGTGGGGGGTTTCTACTGTTTAGGCACATCAGGGGCTCTGCAAACGCAACGTGACGCCCGCAGAGCATTCCATCAAAGTCTGCATTTCAAAACGTCACTACTTCAATTCCAAGCCCCGGCATGTGCCCAAACAGTAGTTTACCCCCACATATGGGGTATCACCGTACTCAGGAGAAACTGGACAACAAATATTGGGGTCAAATTTCTCCTGTTACCCTTGGGAAAATTAAAAAATTCTGGGCTAAATAATTATTTTTGAGGAAAGAAAACGTATTTATTATTTTCACGGCTCTGCATTATAAACTTCTATGAAGCACTTGGGGGTTCAAAGTGCTCACCACACATCTAGATAAGTTCCTTTGGGGGTCTAGTTTCCAAAATGGGGTCACTTGTGGGGGGTTTCTACTGTTAAGCCACATCAGAGGCTCTGCAAACGCAACGTGACGCCCACAGAGCATTCCATCAAAGTCTGCATTTCAAAACGTCACTACTTCACTTCCGAGCCCCGGCATGTGCCCAAACAGTGGTTTACCCCCACATATGGGGTATCACCGTACTCAGGAGAAACTGGACAACAACTTTTGGGGTCAAATTTCTCCTGTTACCCTTGGGAAAATAAAAAATTGCAGGCTAAAAGATCATTTTTGAGAAAATATTTTTTTTTTTTATTTTCATGGCTCTGCGTTATAAACTTCTGTGAAGCACTTGGGGGTTCAAAGTCCTCACCACACATCTAGATTAGTTCCTTTGGGGGTCTAGTTTCTAAAATGGTGTCATTTCTGGGGGATCTCCAATGTTTAGGCACACAGGGGCTCTCCAAACGTGACATGGTGTCCGCTAATGATTGGAGCTAATTTTCCATTTAAAAAGCCAAATGGCGTGCCATCCCTTCCGAGCCCTGCCGTGCGCCCAAACAGTGGTTTACCCCCACATATGGGGTATCAGCGTACTCAGGACAAACTGGACAACAATATTTGGGGTCCAATTTCTCCTATTATCCTTGGCAAAATAGGAAATTCCAGGCTAAAAAATCATTTTTGAGGAAAGAAAAATTATTTTTTATTTTCATGGCTCTGCGTTATAAACTTCTGTGAAGCACCTGGGGGTTTAAAGTGCTCAATATGCATCTAGATAAGTTCCTTGGGGGGTCTAGTTTCCAAAATGGGGTCACTTGTGGGGGAGCTCCAATGTTTAGGCACACAGGGGCTCTCCAAACGCGACATGGTGTCCGCTAACAATTGGAGCTAATTTTCCATTCAAAAAGTCAAATGGCACGCCTTCTCTTCCGAGCCCTGCCGAGTGCCCAAACAGTGGTTTACCCCCACATATGAGGTATCGGCGTACTCGGGAGAAATTGCCCAACAAATTTTATGATCCATTTTATCCTACTGCCCATGTGAAAATGAGAAAATTGAGGCGAAAAGAATTTTTTTGTGAAAAAAAATTACTTTTTCATTTTTACAGATCAATTTGTGAAGCACCTGAGGGTTTAAAGTGCTCACTAGGCATCTAAATTAGTTCCTTGGGGGGTCTAGTTTCCAAAATGGGGTCACTTGTGGGGGAGCGCCAATGTTTAGGCACACAGGAGCTATCCAAACGCGACATGGTGTCCGCTAACGATGGAAATAATTTTTCATTCAAAAAGTCAAATGGCGCTCCTTCCCTTCCGAGCCTTACCATGTGCCCAAACAGTGGTTTACCTCCACATGTGAGGTATTGGTGTACTCAGGAGAAATTGCCCAACACATTTTAGGATCCATTTTATCCTGTTGCCCATGTGAAAATGAAAAAATTGAGGCTAAAAGAATTTTTTTGTGAAAAAAAAGTACTTTTTCATTTTTACGGATCAATTTGTGAAGCACCTGGGGGTTCAAAGTGCTCACTATGCATCTAGATAAGTTCCTTGGGGCGTCTAGTTTCCAAAATGGGGTCACTTGTGGGGGAGCTCCAATTTTTAGGCACACGGGGGCTCTCCAAACGTGACATGGTGTCCGCTAAAGAGTGGAGCCAATTTTTGATTCAAAAAGTCAAATGGCGCTCCTTCCCTTCCAAGCCCTGCCGTGCGCCAAAACAGTGGTTTACCCCCACATATGAGGTATCAGCGTACTCAGGACAAATTGGACAACAACGTTCGTGGTTCAGTTTCTCCTTTTACCATTGGGAAAATAAAAAAATTGTTGCTAAAAGATAATTTTTGTGACTAAAAAGTTAAATGTTCATTTTTTCCTTCCATGTTGCTTCTGCTGCTGTGAAGCACCTGAAGGGTTAATAAACTTCTTGAATGTGGTTTTGAGTACCTTGAGGGGTGCAGTTTTTAGAATGGTGTCACTTTTGGGTATTTTCAGCCATATAGACCCCTCAAACTGACTTCAAATGTGAGGTGGTCCCTAAAAAAAATGGTTTTGTAAATTTCGTTGTAAAAATGACAAATCGCTGGTCGAATTTTAACCCTTATAACTTCCTAACAAAAAAAAATTTTGTTTCCAAAATTGTGCTGATGTAAAGTAAACATGTGGGAAATGTTATTTATTAACTATTTTGTGTCACATATCTCTCTGGTTTAACAGAATAAAAATTCAAAATGTGAAAATTGCGAAATTTTCAAAATTTTCGCCAAATTTCCGTGTTTATCACAAATAAATGCAGAATTTATTGACCTAAATTTACCACTAACATGAAGCCCAATATGTCACGAAAAAACAATCTCAGAACCGCTAGGATCCGTTGAAGCGTTCCTGAGTTATTACCTCATAAAGGGACACTGGTCAGAATTGCAAAAAACGGCAAGGTCTTTAAGGTCAAAATAGGCTGGGTCTTGAAGGGGTTAATATATGGCCTAACCAGGGATTTGCCCAATTCCTCAAGAAATAATCTTTTATGCAGCTTTTTCCGGTTCTAATCGGGGTCGATTTCTCTCCATAAGACAAATGCATTGTATGCAGAAACGTCCAGTATGTTATAAAATAAAATCATTCCCTTGGTCTAAAGTATCAACTGCTCCCTTTGTGGCATTATAATCCAAAATAATATCAGGCTTTCTGTCTTCTCTATCACTTACGGCATTGTCATGGTGCATTGTGCATAATCAGAGACCTGTAGAACAGTATAAAATGCTATCGGGTCATATTGACCCAAACAGTGCAAGAATAACAATCAGCGTGTCAAGATACCACTAGTTTTAAATCCTCATATAAAAAAATCTACAGGGTCTCAAAATTCATTTCGGGTCATATTGACCCGAACAATACAGCAGGGTTAAGAATAAATACCCACTACCCCTGATATCTGAGCTTTTTGATAGGCTACGGGGAGCAAGGGTATTTACTAAGTTAGATCTGCGGGGTGCTTGCAACCTGATTCGCATCCGTGAGGGGGACGAATGGAAGACGGCTTTTAACACCAGGGATGGGCACTATGGATATCTGGTGATGCCCTTCGGACTCTGTAATGGCCCAGCCGTTTTCCAAGATTTTGTGAACGACATCTTCCGGGAGATGCTCACCACTTCGGTCGTAGTCTATCTGGATGATATTCTCATCTACTCTTCAGATATTGACTACCATCGGAGAGACGTTTGCAAAGTTTTTGATCTCTTACGGGCAAACTCCCTGTACGCCAAGTTGGAGAAGTGTGTGTTTGAGCAGGAGTCCTTGCCTTTCCTTGGCTTTATCATATCTGCCCGGGGATTGGCTATGGATCCTGCCAAGCTACAGGCTGTGATGGACTGGCAAGAACCCCATTCACTTAAAGCGGTGCAGCGCTTTATGGGGTTCATTAATTACTATCGCCAGTTCATCCCACACTTCTCAACTTTGGTAGCTTCCTTGGTTGCCCTCACCAAGAAGGGAGCAAATCCCAAGTTGTGGTCAGAGGAGGTCTCCAAAGCCTTTCTCTTGATTAAGTCACACTTCACTAGCACTCCCATCCTACATCGCCCCGATGTAGATAAGCCATTTATTATGAAGGTGGATGCCTCATCCGTTGGTGCTGGAGCAGTGCTCTTCCAAAAGGATGCTCAAGGTCAGAAGTATCCTTGCTTCTTCTTCTTCAAGACCTTTTCACCAGCGGAGAGGAATTATTCCATCGGGGACAGGAAGTTGCTAGCCATGAAATTGGCTTTCTCAGAGTGGAGACACCTCTTTGAGGGAGCTCGCTTTCCCTTCCAAGTGTTCACAGACCACAAGAACTTGGTGTACTTATAGACGGCAAAGCGGCTGAAATCTCGCCAGGCTAGATGGTCCCTGTTCTTCTTCTAGTTCCATTTTACTCTCCATTTTCTCTCTTTGGGGAGAAGAACATTCGTGCTGATGCTCTCTCCCGTTCCGTAGTGTCTTCTTCTTCTGAGGAGGAGCCTCGGCTTATTGTCCCTTCTGAGAACCTGAGAACTGTAGCTCCGGTTTTGCTAGAGTCTTTGCCCCCAGGCAAGACTTTCATTCCATCTAATTTGTCACCGGAGGCTCTCTCTTGGGCTCACTCGCCCAGGGTGGGTGGACATTTTGGGACCAAGAAGACATCTGAGCTTTTGGCGAGGATGTACTGGTGGCCGCATATGGCCCGTGATGTCAAGGACTATATTCGGGAGTGTGTCTCCTGTGCCAAGAGTCGGTCTCCTCGGCAACGGCCTGCTGGGCAACTTTACCCCCTGCCAGTGGCAAACAGGCCCTGGGAGATGGTCGGGATGGACTTCATGATGGGCTTACCCAAGTCTCATAACTGCACCATTATCTGGGTTGTCACCGATCATTTCTCTAAGATGGTGCACTTGGTGCCGCTTCCACGGTTACCTTCTGCACGGGCCTTGGCGGCGTTGTTCATTAAACATATTTTCTGTTTATATGGCATGTCTGATAAAATTGTCAGTGACCGGGGTCCCCAGTTCGCGTCTCGGTTTTGGAGAGAGCTCTGTCGTTTACTCAGCATAGAACTAAATCTCTCCTCTGCATATCATCCCGAGACGAATGGGTTGGTGGAGAGAGCCAACCAGACTCTGGTGACATATTTGTGACATTTTGTCTCTGCTAGGCAGGATGACTGGGCATCTTTGCTTCCTTGGGCAGAATTTGCTCTGAACAACGCCGTAGCCGATTCCACTGGGCAGATTCCTTTTCTCCTTAATTACGGCCAGCATCCGCGTGTCCCAGTGCCCATGCCTGTGTCATCCACTGATTCCAGGGTGGCAGATTGGCAGTGGAGGCACATGACATTTGGAACTGCACACAGGATGCCATTTGGGCTTCCAAGGAGAGAATGAGGGTTTCTGCCAATGCTCACCGGCGCCCCGCTCCGACCTTCGCTCCTGGCGACTTAGTGTGGCTCTCTGCCCGTAACATCAGGATGCGAGTTGAGTCCACTAAGTTTGTGCCTCGCTACATTGGTCCTTTCAAGGTTCTGGAACAGGTTAACCCTGTGGTCTACTGTTTGGCTATTCCTCCGCGCTTTGGTATCACTGACACCTTCCATGTTTCCCTCTTAAAGCCCGTCTATATGTCCCAGTCATCTGCTGGGACATCGGGTTCGTCCACGGATGAGTACAAGGTGAATGTACACGGATGAGTACAAGGTGGGGTGCAAGGTAGTACATGGCTAAAAATACTATCTGGTGGACTGGAGGGGGCACGGCCCTGGGGACAGAACTTGGGAACCTGTAGAGCACATTTGGGCTCCACTGCTCATTGCAGCCTTTGAGTGTAGCGAGACCCAAGGAGGGGGGCCCTAGGAGCGGGGGTAATGTTAGGAGTTGAGTTCCCGCCGCTGTACAGGGGGAATGAGCCATGTCTGCTGTGGTCTCTCATTCTGCATCAGCTGCAGTGGAGCCTGCTCAGCGGAGACGTCGGTCCCAGCGTCTTGCTCAGTCTCACTCTGTGCAAAGGATTACTGCTGCTTTTCCTGCTTCTGCCATTGAAGCCAGTGCTGGGCAGCGGCAAGCAGATACTTTTGGGACTAAGCCCTGCTTTTCCCGTTCTGAGCATGTTCAGGGCAAGATCTCCCATTGGAGATCGAGGGTCACATGCTCAGATACTGCAGCAGATCCCATTGGTCCTTCAGGAAGGTCCTAAAGGTGCTCAACTTCTATGGCAGCCTCCCATTGGTCCTTCTGGCAAGGTCCTGTACATGCTGCAGCTATAAAAGGTTTGCATGGCCGCACAGCCATGTGCTAGTATACAGGTCCTTCTCAAAAAATTAGCATATAGTGTTAAATTTCATTATTTACCATAATGTAATGATTACAATTAAACTTTCATATATTATAGATTCATTATCTACCAACTGAAATTTGTCAGGTCTTTTATTGTTTTAATACTGATGATTTTGGCATACAACTCCTGATAACCCAAAAAACCTGTCTCAATAAATTAGCATATTTCACCCATCCAATCAAATAAAAGTGTTTTTTAATAACAAACAAAAAAACCAACAAATAATAATGTTCAGTTATGCACTCAATACTTGGTCGGGAATCCTTTTGCAGAAATGACTGCTTCAATGCGGCGTGGCATGGAGGCAATCAGCCTGTGACACTGCTGAGATGTTATGGAGGCCCAGGATGCTTCAATAGCGGCCTTAAGCTCATCCAGAGTGTTGGGTCTTGCGTCTCTCAACTTTCTCTTCACAATATCCCACAGATTCTCTATGGGGTTCAGGTCAGGAGAGTTGGCAGGCCAATTGAGCACAGTAATACCATGGTCAGTAAACCATTTACCAGTGGTTTTGGCACTGTGAGCAGGTGCCAGGTCGTGCTGAAAAATGAAATCTTCATCTCCATAAAGCATTTCAGCCGATGGAAGCATGAAGTGCTCCAAAATCTCCTGATAGCTAGCTGCATTGACCCTGCCCTTGATGAAACACAGTGGACCAACACCAGCAGCTGACATGGCACCCCACACCTTCACTGACTGTGGGTACTTGACACTGAACTTCAGGCATTTTGGCATTTCCTTCTCCCCAGTCTTCCTCCAGACTCTGGCACCTTGATTTCCGAATGACATGCAAAATTTGCTTTCATCAGAAAAAAGTACTTGGGACCACTTAGCAACAGTCCAGTGCTGCTTCTCTGTAGCCCAGGTCAGGCGCCTCTGCCGCTGTTTATGGTTCAAAAGTGGCTTTACCTGGGGAATGCGGCACCTGTAGCCCATTTCCTGCACACGCCTGTGCACGGTGGCTCTGGATGTTTCCACACCAGACTCAGTCCACTGCTTCCTCAGGTTCCCCAAGGTCTGGAATCGGTCCTTCTCCACAATCTTCCTCAGGGTCCGGTCTCCTCTTCTCGTTGTACAGCGTTTTCTGCCACATTGTTTCCTTCCAACAGACTTACCATTGAGGTGCCTTGATACAGCACTCTGGGAACAGCCTATTTGTTGAGAAATTTCTTTCTGGGTCTTACCCTCTTGCTTGAGGGTGTCAATGATGGCCTTCTTGACATCTGTCAGGTCGCTAGTCTTACCCATGATGGGGGTTTTGAGTAATGAACCAGGCAGGGAGTTTATAATAGCCTCAGGTATCTTTTGCATGTGTTTAGAGTTAATTAGTTGATTCAGAAGATTAGGGTAATAGGTCGTTTAGAGAACCTTTTCTTGATATGCTAATTTATTGAGACAGGTTTTTTGGGTTATCAGGAGTTGTATGCCAAAATCATCAGTATTAAAACAATAAAAGACCTGACAAATTTCAGTTGGTGGATAATGAATCTATAATATATGAAAGTTTAATTGTAATCATTACATTATGGTAAATAATGAAATTTAACACTATATGCTAATTTTTTGAGAAGGACCTGTACAATTGTAATTGTGTGTGTTGATGAGTGCAAGTTATTCCTTAAAAACCGATCCCTTGTGTATGACTGCTTGAGTAAGGTGTATGGCTGCTATCTAAAAACTTTTGTCACGACGTCTGGGTGTTTGTAGGCTTAGATTTTTACTCCAGCCTTTCTTGACTTTAGAAGGGCATGACATGCCTATATCTGTGTCTCCTCCTCCTTTTACTCCTCCACCTCTTTTATTTTTGCATGACTATATGTACTTGTGACTTTTCCATTTGTTTGTTGTGTCTTCTGAGCAGTTTGTCAGCTTTTGGACACCTTTTAAGGTGTTTTCTATGTGTTTGTATGTGTTTGTGTTTGCCTGTCATTGGTTTCAATGGGGTTCGACGGTGTTCGTCGAACGTTCGACGAACATTCATCAAACACGCCCCAATTCGACGAACCAATATTGGACACTAGGGGAGTGGCTCAACACTATTAGGGACTATCTATATGAGGTACATCTTGTCATATTTAGATGAATTTTAAGCTTTTTGTTAAAAAAAATATTAGCTAAGTATCTCATATTTTTACATATATAGTAAGAGAAGAGTTCATGTATACATTAATCGCAGTGTGATGATACATACTGTATGTATGGATTTTTCACCACTTTTCTCTTACTTGTCATACTGTATAGTTGCAGACTATTTCCTGATTCCCACCAGTACTTCTTTCTTTGATACACTGAGCTCAGAATGAACACTTTTTATGTTATCTGGGTTACAAAGTCTGGCACATTTGTCCTTTATCTTTACTGTGTTAATTTCTTTAAATTAAACATAGTGAAAATAAAATAATATCCCATAATCACCAGCAATTATTATCTTATCATGAATAATTAGACGAGAGTAGCAGTTTCCGGCAATCAGCATGCGTTATCTTTTTAATCCCTGTTATACGTTTTAAAAGGAAAAAAAATCATAAATTAACGTGCTTTTACTTTTCTTATCTAAATAGTGATATTCATTTTTCCCCGCTTGCACATTACCCATTGTTGACCTTTCATAAAATGATAGTAGTATCTCATTCCCTGGCGATCCCTTTATATCCTCCACAGCAGCTGACTAATTCTCCAAAGTAATTTATTTTGCAGCTTAAATACTTAGGGTTCTTTCCAGGAAAAATATTACATTTCTCTTCCGGGACCAGAAGCTGGTTAAACACAAGAGATGGAGCTGTTCCCCAGAATCTTTTTAAAAGTAATTTTATGACCCTCTCAAGATATAAAAAAGCCATGCAAAAACTCAAAGTTCCATATAAGAGTCTATCATGTATCATTAGTGAAGATATTCAGCTGTGCATTCTGCAAACCTCTTTTTAAAATTATTTAATTGAAACATATTTATAAGGCAAGAATCTTGAAAATAATAGGTTACATTCTAAAGATTCAATATTATCTGATATAATCTAGTTTATTTTATTATAACCTTGTCATTCTGTGACTATTCAACACATAATATAATCTACATTCTATTTCTGTCTTACATTGATAACAGTTTATTATATTATCGGAGTCTGGCTTTCTACCTAACATATGTAAGTACATGTATGTAAATGTAATGTGCAGTATCATTTTTTTCTTAAGAATAAAAAAAATTAGAAACAAGAAAAGTTTGACTTTATATTTGTAGATTTTTTTTATTTTGATTATAGCAGTGGTAGAAATATTTCCTAATTTGCTGCTGTGAACTGTAAAAATCTCATTAACTCCAAAACAAGATGGTTGTGCGCATGGTCTTGCTGTGAGCCTATGTTTTCTACTTCTTTTTTTTGGAAAGTTGCTGTCTTTTACTGAGATTATGTCAAGTGATGCAAAGTCTAAGTCCTTCACGACATGCGCCGTACTAGTACGGCGCATGTTGTGTCCCTCCCTTTGATGTGGGCTCCGGCACTGAGCCCACTTCTTTCCCGAAACATGTCTTTTTGAACAGCTGACATGTGCCCCTATCTGCCGTGGGTGAAATCGCGATTTACTGGCAGCTGTTAATCCATGAAATGCATCTGTGAATTGCTGACAGCGGCATTTAACCCCTTCACGACATGCGCCGTACTAGTTCTGCACATGCCGTGTCACCCCCTTTGATGTGGGCTCCGGCGGTGAGCCCACATCAAAGTCGCGACATGTCAGCTGTTTTGTACATCTGACATATGTGCGCGATAGCGGCGGGTGAAATCGCTATTCACCCACCGCTATTAACCTGTTAAATGCCGCTGTCAAACGCAGACAGCGGCATTTAACCGGCGCTTCCGGCCGGGTGGCCGGAAATTATGTCATCGCCGACCCCCATCACATGATCGGGGGTCGGCGATGCATCAGGAAGGTAACCATAGAGGTCCTTGAGACCTCTATGGTTACTGATGCCAGCCTGCTGTGAGCGCCCCCCTGTGGTCGGCGCTCACAGCACACCTGCATTTCAGCTACATAGCAGCGATCTGATGATCGCTGCTATGTAGCAGAGCCGATCAGGCTATGCCAGCTTCTAGCCTCCCATGGTGGCTATTGAAGCATGGCACAAGTAAAAAAAAATGTTTTTAAAAATATTAAAAAAATATTAAAAAATATAAAAGATTAAATCACCCCCTTTCGCCCCATCCTAAATAAAACAATTAAAAAAAAAAAACCTACATGTATTTGGTATCGCCACATTCAGAATCGCCCGATCTATCAATAAAAAAAGCATTAACCTGATCGCTAAACAGCGTAGCGAGAAAAAAATCCGAAATGCCAGAATTACGTTTTTTTGGTCGCCGTGACATTGCATTAAAATGCAATAACGGGAGATCAAAATAACGTATCTGCACTGAAATGGTATCATTAAAAATGTCAGCTCGGCACGCAAAAAATAAGCCCTCACCCGACCCCAGATCACGAAAAATGGAGATGCTTCGTGTATCGGAAAATGACACTTTTTTTTTTAAGCAAAGTTTTGACATTTTTTTTTCACCACTTGGATAAAAAATAACCTAGACATGTTAGATGTCTAGGAACTCGTAATGACCTAGAGAATCACAATGGAAGGTTAGTTTTAGCATTTAATGAACCAAGCAAAAATGCCAAGCAAAAAACAAGTGTGGGATTACACTTTTTTTGCAATTTCACCGCACTTGGAATTTTTTTCCCGTTTTCTAGTAAAAGACATGGTAAAACCAATGGTGTCGTTCAAAAGTACAACTTGTCCCGCAAAAATAAGCCCTCACATGACCATATTGACGGAAAAATAAAAAATGTATGGCTCTGGGAATGAGGGAAGTGAAAAATGAAAATGCAAAAACGAAAAAGGGCCGCGACTTGAAGGGGTTAATGTGATCGCGCTGAAAGTGAGTCACTAATCCTGCCCATCGGTGAAACCATCATATGATCGTGGGTCACCGATGGATTGGCATGACAACCAGAGGTTTCCAGCAAACCACTATGGTTGACATTGCCGGATTGCTATGAGGACCACCCGGCGGATGGCGCTCATAGCAAGTGAGCATTTCTGCTACACACAGGCAATCTGATCATCGCTTGTGTGTAGCAGAGGCTATCAGGTTGTTGCAGCTTTTAGTCTTGAAGCACGCAAAAAATAAAAAAAAAGTTTTAAAAATATTTTAAATTAAAAACATTTAAAACTTCAAATCATCCCCCATACGCCCCATTCAAAATAAAACAATAAAAAAAATAAAACATACATATATTTGGTATCTATCAAGCTATAGAACGAATAAATCTGATCGGTAAACGGCGAAGCGAAAAAAAAATCAAAACACCAGAATTATGTTTTACTGGTTGCCAGAACATTGCATTACAATGCAATAACAGGCAATTAAAAAATTGTATATCTACACCAAAATGATATAATTAAAAATGTCACCTCCTCACGCAAAAAAAAGCCCTCACCCAGCCCCAGATCCCGAAAAATGGAGAACACACTACTAGTCTCGGAAAATGACACAATTTTTGTTTTGTTAACAAACTTTGAATTTTTGTTTTCACCATTTAAATATAAAAAAAGTATACATGTTTGGTATCAACAAACTCGTAATAACCCGAAGAATTATAATGGCATGTCAGCTTGAGCATTTGGTGAACATGGCTAAAAAAAATGCAATAAACAGTTGTCGAATTGTGCTTTTATTGCAATTTCACTCAAAGAGCAAGCCCTCACATGACCATATTGACTGAAAAATAAAAAAATTATGGCTCTGGGAAGAAGGGGAGCGAAAAACAGAAACTCAAAAACGAAAAAGGGCTGTGGTGTGAAGGGATTAACAGAGTAATAAATCTTAACTTATAGATACAAAGATGTATGTAGGAATTAGGGATGAGCGAACATTAAAATGTTTGGATGAGTGTTACTCAAGCCAAGCAATTCCTAAAGGTATGTGCACACGTTCTGGATTATTCGTGGATTTTTCACGTTTTTTGCACGTTGTTTTGGCGGCTTTCCGCAGCAAAAAACGCTTAAAAACACATACTTTAAGCATCCCATCATTTTTATTGGTTTCCGCAATTTTTGTGCACATGTTGGAAAAATACGCAGCTTGTTCATTAACCCTAGAACGCATACCTGGGGCCTCGCAGGCCTGCCAGGTTACTTGTTTTCTATTTTCTGTAAAAGTACTTTAGTTAGAATTTTGAAAATCTAGGTAATACTCAGGTTAAAAGTTAAATGGCTCTGCCATTTCAAGCTGCCATTCCAAGCTCTGCCATGCGTCCAAACAGTGGATTACCCCAACATATGGGGTATCGGTGTACTCAGAACAAATTGTACAACAACATTTGGGGTCCAATTTCTCCTGTTACCCTTGGTAAAATAAAACAAATTAGATCAGAAGTAAATTTTTTGTGAAAGAAAGGACAAATTGCACAACAATTTTTGTGGTCCAATTTCTCCTGCTATCCTTGGAAAAATAAAAAATTGGGGGTGAAGATATCATTTTTGTGAAAAAAGTATGATTTTTTATTTTTACGGCTCTGCATTATAAACTTCTGTGAAGCACTTGGATGTTCAAAGTGCTCACCACACATCTAGATAAGTTCCTTAGGTGGTCTATTTTCCAAAATCGTGTCACCTGTGGAAGGTTTCCACTGTTTAGGCACATCAGGGGCTCTCCAAATGCGACATGGTGTTCGATCTCAATTCCAGCCAATTTTGCATTGAAAAGTCAAAAGGCACTCCTTCCCTTCCGAGCTCTCCCGTGCGCCTAAACAATGGTTTACCCCACATATGGGGTATCGGCGTACTCAGGACAAATTGTACAACAACATTTGGGGTCCAATTTGTCCTGTTACCCATGGTAAAATAAAACAAATTGGATCAGAAGTAAATTTTTGGTGAAAGAAAGTTACCGTAAATGTTCATTTTTTTTAAACATTCCAAAACAACCTGTGAAGCACCTGAAGGGAAAATAAACTTATTCAATGTAGCTTGGAGCAACTTTAGGGGTGCAGGTTCTAGAATGGTGCCATTTTTTGATATTTACTATCATATAGACCCTTCAAAGTGACTTCAAATGTGATGTGGTCCCATAAAAAAAATGGTGTTGTAAAAATGAGAAAACTTTTAACCCTTATAACTTCCTAAAAAAAAATGGTTCCAAAATTGTACTGATGTAAAATAGACATGTGGGAAATGTTACTTATTAAATATTTAGTGTGACATATCTCTGTGATTTAATTCAAAGTTGGAAAATTGTGAAATTTTCAAAATTTTCGCCAAATTTGCATTTTTTTCAGAAATAAACAAAAGTTATATCAAAGAAATTTTACCACTATCGTGAAGTAATATATGTCATGAGAAAACAGTGTCAAAATCCCCAGAATCCATTGAAGCGTTCCAGAGTTATTACCTCATAAAGGGACAGTGGTCAGAATTGCAAAAATTGGCCCAGTTATTAACATGCAAACCAACCTTGGGGGTTAAGGCGTTAAGGAAAAAAAATGTTTAGAAACATTCTTTGCTTGTATATAAGGCAAAATTTAAAAAGAATGTAAAAAAACATAATAATTTAAGTAAACCAAAAGACATTTTTTTAAATTAATTTTTATTAACTTATTAATTTTGTATTAACAAATTGGAAATTTCACTGTAATTTATGAAGGAAGCAAGAACTGTCAAAAATTAGATGAAAGAGGGACTCAGATACACCCTCTATCAGACATATACAAGGAACTCATACACATTATCTTCAAATTGTCATGTAGTGCTACTCCTTGAATCATTAACCCCTTCATGAACCAGCCTATTTTGACCTTAATGACCTGGCCGTTTTTTGCAATTCTGACCAGTGTTCCTTTATGAGGTAATAACTCAGGAACGTTTCAATGGATTCTAGTGGTTCTGAGATTGTTTTTTTGTGAAATATTGGGCTTCATGGTAGTGGTCAATTTAGGTCAATAATTTTTGCGTTTATTTGTGAAAAAAATGGAAATTTGGCGAACATTTTGAGAATGTCGCAATTTTCTATTTTTTTTATTTTTATTCTGTTAAACAAGAGAGTTATGTGGCACAAAATAGTTAATAAATAACATTACCCACATGTCTACTTTACTTCAGCACAATTTTGGAAACAAAATTTTTTTTTCCTAGGAAGTTAAAAGGGTTAAAATTTGACCAGCGATTTGTCATTTTTACAACGAAATTTACAAAACCATTTTTTTTAGGCACCACCTCACATTTGAAGTCAGTTTGAGGGGTCTATATAGCTGAAAATACCCAAAAGTGACACCATTCTAAAAACTGCACCCCTCAAGTTGCTCAAAATCACATTCAAAAAGTTTATTAACCCTTCAGGTGCTTCACAGCAGCAGAAGCAACGTGGAAGGAAAAAATGAACATTTAACTTTTTAGTCACAAAAATGATTTTTAGCAACAATTTTTTTATTTTTTCAAAGGTAAAAACAGAAACTGGACCCCAAAAGTTATTGTACAATTTGTCCTGAGTACGCTGATACCCCATTTGTGGGGGGGAACCACTGTTTGGGCGCACGACAGGGCTTGGAATTGAAGGAGCGCCATTTGACTTATTAAATGAAAAATTAGCTCCAATCTTTGGCGACCCCTTGTCGCGTTTGGAGAGCCCCTGTGTGCCTAAACATTGGAGCTCACCCACAAGTGACCCCATTTTGGAAACTAGACCCCCCAAGGAGCTTATCTAGATGCATAGTGAGCACTTTGAACCCCCATGTGCTTCACAAATTGATCCGTAAAAATGAAAAAGTACTTTTTTTCACAAAAAGTTTCTTTTAGCCTCAATTTTTTCGTTTTCACATGGGCTTCAGGATAAAATGGATCGTAAAATGTGTTGGGCAATTTCTCCTGAGTACACCGATACCTCATATGTGGTCACAAACCACTGTTTGTGCACACGGCAAGGCTCGGAAGGGAAGGAGCGCCATTTGACTTTTGAATGAAAAATTAGCTCCAATCGTTAGCGGACACCATGTCGTGTTTGGAGAGCCCTTGTGTACCTAAAGATTGGAGCTCCCCCACAAGTGACCCTATTTTAGAAACTAGACCCTCCAAGGAACTTATCTAGATGCATAGTGAGCACATTGAACCCCCAGGTGCTTCACAAATTGATCCATAAGAATGAAAAAGTACTTTTTTTTCACAAAAATTTTTTTTAGCCACAATTTGTTCATTTCCACATGGGCAGCAGGATAAAATGGATCCTAAAATTTATTGGGCAATTTCTCCTGAGTACACTGATACCTCACATGTGGGAGTAAACCACTGTTTGGGCACACGGCAGGGCTCGGAAGGGAAGGAGTGCCATTTGACTTTTTGAATGAAAAATTAGCTCCAATCGTTAGCGGACACCATGTCGCATTTGGAGAGCCCCTGTGTGCCTAAACATTGGAGCTCTCCCACATGTGACCCCATTTTGGAAACTAGACCTCCCATGGAACTAATCTAGGTGTGCGGTGACCACTTTAAACCCCCAAGTGCCTCACAGAAGTTTATAACGCAGAGTTGGGAAAATAAAAAATCATTTTTCTTTCCTCAAAAATTATTTTTTAGCTTGCAATTTTTTATTTTCACAAGAGTAACAGAAGAAATTGGACCCCAATAGTTGTTGTCCAGTTTGTCCTGAGTACACTGATACCCCATATGTGGGGCGGAACCACTGTTTAGGCACACGCGGGGGTCGGAAGGGAAGTAGTGACGTTTTGGAATGCAGACTTTGATGGAATGGTCTGCGGGCATCATGTTACGTTTGCAGAGCCCCTGATGTGCCTAAACAGTAGAAACCCCCCCACAAGTGACCCCATTTTGGAAACTAGACCCCCCAAGGAACTTACCTAGATGTGTGGTGAGCACTTTGAACCCCCGAGTGCTTCACAGAAGTTTATAACGCAGAGCCGTGAAAATAAAAAATCATTTTTGTTTCCTCAAAAATTATGTTTTAGTAAGCAATTTTTTACTTTCACAAGGGTAACAGGAGAAGTAGACCCCAATATTTGTTGCCCAGTTTTTCCTGAGTACGCTGGTTCCCCATATGTGTGGGTAAACCACTGATTGGGCACATGTCGGGGCTCGGAAGGGAAGTAGTGACGTTTTGAAATGCAGACTTTGATGGAATGGTCTGAGGGCATCACGTTGCATTTGCAGAGCCTCTGGTGTGCCTAAACAGTAGAAACCCCCCACAAGTGACCCCATTTTGGAAACTAGACCCCCCAAGGAACTTATCTAGATATGTGGTGAGCACTTTGAACCCCCAAGTGCTTCACAGAAGTTTACAACGCAGAGCCGTGAAAATAAAAAATCATTTTTCTTTTCTCAAAAATTATGTTTTAGCAATTTATTTAATTATCTATTTAAATAATTTTAAAAACACTGTAGGACCCCTCTATTCTTGATAACCAGCCTTGCTAAAGCTGACAGCTGAGGGTTGCAGCCTGCAGCTCTCTATTTTGCCTAACTAGTTATCAAATACAGGGGAACCCACCCCATTTTTTTTAAACATATTTATTTATAGTGTAGGCACCAACTGATGAATACTCCCATCAGAGGCCACCTTCTCTCGCTGTTATCAGCACCAGGAGGTATAGACTGATGGGAGTAATAGCCCTATCAGCTGATGCCTGTGACTGGAGGTAAACTTTTTATCTTCGGTTACAGCTGCAGGCTCTTACTGTCATCTGTGAGCGCAGAGACCGCAGCATTCTGAACCGTGGTAATGATCTTACAGCTGATCAGAGCCACTGGGGTTTCTCACGCTGTCATGCAGATGACTGTGTGAGAAACACCCAATGTTTGGGATGCCGAACCCGAACAGTAATACAGTCTTCCTGGTGAATTCCGTGTTAGGAATCCGTGCCTGAACAGTAGGTGTTTTGTACAGACCTGGAACTTTGCTGTTCAAGTTTGCCCATCTCTACTCATTTGCTTATTTAATGCAACCAAGGTTTGGACACTACCTTTTGAATATAGTATGGTACTGCTCTTTGCACAATTTATGGCTTTGTTACTTGTGCCCTGCTTGCCTAATAGATATGGGAAACTAGGAAAAAAAACAGCGCAATAGGGTCGTAACTAGTGTTGAGCATTCCGATACCGCAAGTATCGGGTATCGGCCGATACTTGCGGTATCGGAATTCCGATACCGAGATCCGATACTTTTGTGGTATCAGGTATCGGTATCAGATCCATAGTGAGGTGTAAAATAAAGAATTAAAATAAAAAATATTGATATATTCACCTCTCCGGCGGCCCCTGGATATCACGCGGGTAACCGGCAGGCTTCTTTGTTTAAAATGAGCGCGTTTAGGACCTGCGGAATGACGTCGCGGCTTCTGATTGGTCGCATGCCGCCCATGTGACCGCGACGCGACCAATCAGAAGCCGCGATGTCATTCCTCAGGCCCTAAATTCCTAGAATGAGCGCGTTTAGGACCTGAGGAATGACGTCGCGGCTTCTGATTGGTCGCGTGGCGGTCACATGGGCGGCATGCGACCAGTCAGAAGCCGCGACGTCATTCCGCAGGTCCTAAACGCGCTCATTTTAAACAAAGAAGCCTGCCGGTTACCCGCGTGATGTCCAGGGGCCGCCGGAGAGGTGAATATATCAATATTTTTTATTTTAATTCTTTATTTTACACATTAATATGGATCCCAGGGCCTGAAGGAGAGTTTCTTGGTGTCCCATTGACTTGTATTGGTATCGGATATCGGTATCGGCGATATCCGATACTTTTCGGGTATCGGCCGATACTATCCGATACCGATACTTTCAAGTATCGGACAGTATCGCTCAACACTAGTCGTAACTGATAACATTATAAGGTGCAGAGAAAAAAAAGGAATCTGCTCTCCTAATGAAGTTGCACCTAAGCAACATGTTTAGCACATATCAGCAGCTGCAGGACATACTGTAGGTCCATAAGGAAAGAGTGGCACAGGATCTGGGTGAAGTGTCAGTGGATGCCCTGCTCATGAATGTATTCAGATAGTCGATGATATTTTCAAAAGTTTTATTCACCTGGACCTGAAACCTGTCCAATAAAGCTATTGAAAATATCATCCACTATCTGAACATATTCATCAGCAGGGCATCCACTGACAATTCACCCGGATGCTTGCCTAATGTATGCTATAAGCTGTAAGCTATAAGCAATCTATTTTATTTTTCAGCCTTAGTTTATAGATTGTCCCAGTTACCAGCAGTCATCATATCCAGATATCCATATCCAGATAGCCTTGGAAATAGGGTAATGCCACAATGTCAGGGTCATATTTAGTCTGCCCTGATTGCAACTATAAAAAATTAGCTATTAAATTTTAAGAAATGCATGTTTCCATTGGCAACTACAATGTTGTAAAATTTGCTGAATTTATGTTCATGAATTTGCGTTATGACTTTGTCCAATTATTGGTCATGATTTTTTGTCAATATTATATATACAGTTCTGGCGTTAGGGGCAGGAAAACAAGGCAGCTGCCTAGGGCCCCCACTCCCTCAGGGGCCCCCAGCTAGTGGCACATCACACAGCCGCTATGGAGCCACTGTGAGGCAGGGTAGCCCGCCAGCTGCCAGCGCCAACTCCGTGACCGCATTGAACTCTACCGAAGTCTGCTGTACAGTTCAAAGCAATAATGGAGGAGAGAGCATTTACTGACACTCCCTCTCCAATCATTCCCCACTCTGCCTCTGACACTGCGGGTGCACGATGATGTTATCATGCCCTCACGGTGTGCAAGGCAGTGCAGCCTCTGAGACAGGAGCAGGGAGCATCATGGGCATGAGGAGAGGTGAGGATTGTGTGTGTGTTTTTTTACTGTAACAGTGAGTACTGGACTGTGGGGGCCATTCTCGGGAGGATGTGGGCTGTGCTATATACTATGCGGGCAGTGTTATATACTATGCTGGCTGTGCTATATACTATGAGGCTGTGCTATATACTATGCGGGCTGTGGTATATACTATGTGGGCTGTGCTCTATACTATGTGGGCTGTTATATATATTATGTGGGCTGTGCTATATACTATGCGGGCTGTGGTATATACTATGTGGGCTGTGCTATATACTATGTGAGCTGTTATATATACTATGCGGGCTGTGCTATATACTATGTGGGCTGTGCTGTATACTATGTGGACTGTGCTATATACTATGCGGGCTGTGTTATATACTATGTGGGCTGTGCTATATACTTTGCAGGCTGTGCTATATACTATGCAGGCTGTGCTATATACTATAATGATAATAATCTTTATTTTTATATAGCGCTAACATATTCCGCAGTGCTTTACAGTTTGCACATATTATCATCACTGTCCGCTCACAATCTAAATTCCCTATCAGTATGTCTTTGGAATGTGAGAGGAAGCCGGAGTACCCGGAGGAAACCCAGGCAAACAGGGGGGGAACATACAAACTCCTTGCAGATGTTGTCCTTGGTGGAATTTGATACTAAGCGAGCAGTGTTATATATTATGTGGGCTGTGCAATATACTATGGGGGCTGTGCTATATACTATGCGGGCTGTGTTATATACTATGCGGGCTGTGCTATATAAGATGAGGCTGTGATATATGCTATGCGGGCTGTGTTACATACTATGGGGGTATGTTATATTCTATGGGGGAGGGTGTGTTATATACTATTGTGGGTATATTATATTCTATGGGGGAGGCTGTTTTATATACTGTGGGGGTATATTATATTCTATGGGGGAGGCTGTGTTATATACAATGTGGCTGTGTTATTTACTATGAGGGGAACATTATATTCTATGGGGGAGGCTGTGTTATATACTAAGGGGGCTGCATTATATTCTATGGGGGGCTACATTATATTCTATGGGGTTCTGTATTATATTTTATGAGGGAGGGTTGCATCATACTCTTTGATGGGGCTATATTATATTCTATGGGGAGGTGGGCTGTAATATGTTCTATTCAAGGTTACATTATATTCTATGGGGGCTGTATTATATTTATATTCTATGAGGGGTGATTGCAGCATACTCTAAGAGGGGGCTACATTATACTACATGAGGGGGCTGCATTATATTCCATGGGGGGTTACATTATGCTCTGTGGGGTGGTTGCGTTATACTCTGTGGGGTGGCTGCATTATGCTCTATGGGGTGGCTGCATTATACTATATGTGGGCTGAATTATACTGTATTGAGGACTATGGGGAATACATTATTCTATATGAAGAACTATGGGGTGCATTATACTATGGGAAGCGAATTGTACTACATGGGTGACTATGGGGGCGCATTATACTATATGGAGCACTATAAGGAGTGTATTATACTATATGGAGGACTATGGCAAGTGTTTAATACTATATGGAGGACTGAGGAGACTTTAATACTATATGGAGGACTATGGGGCTTATTCTGTTATATGGAGGACTATGGGGTGTGCATTTCACAATATGGAGGACTGTGGTGTACATTCTACTATGTGGAGGACTATGGGGTGTATTATACTAAACAAGCAAAATGTGAGTAATTGGATCGTTTACAAAAACCATTGTTCTCAGCAGCACATTGCCGGTGTAGACTGTAGATATGCTGCTGATAACATGGTACTGTATCGTGATCTGTTAGTGATCACTCTATCCCCATCATTCTTTCTCAGACTGTGGAAAGAGGCAGCAAACAAGCGTTGAATGATTTCAATATTACCGATCACACTCATTTAGCGGTCTGAACTCAGCGCATGTAAATACAACTGAAATGCTTCTGTGTGATGTGCAATATGTTAGCATTTGGGGCCCCATTTTAAACTTTGCCTAGGGCCCCACTTTGCCTAAAACCAGCCCTGTAAATATATATATATATTACAGACCAAAAGTTTGGACACACCTTCTCATTTAAAGATTTTCTGTATTTTCATGACTAGACTATGAAAATTGTACATTCACGCTGAAGGCATCAAAACTATGAATTAACACATGTGGAATTATATACTTAACAAAAAAGTGTGAAATTATGTCTTATATTCTAGGTTCTTCAAAGTAGCCACCTTTTGCTTTGATGACTGCTTTGAACACTCTTGGTATTCTCTTGATGAGCTTCAAGAGGGAGTCACCGGGAATGGCTTTCAATTCACAGGTGTGCCCTGTCAGGTTTAATAAGTGTGATTTATTTCCTTATAAATGGGGTTGGGACCATCAGATGTGTTGTGCAGAAGTCTGGTGAATACACAGCTGATAGTCCTACTGAATAGACTGTTAGAATTTGCATTATGGTAAGAAAAAAGCATCTAAGTAAAGAAAAACGAGTGGCCATCATTACTTTAAGAAATGAAGGTCAGTCAATTCGGAAATTTTGGGAAAACTTTGAAAGTGTCCCCAAGTGCAGTGGCAAAAACCATCAAGCGCTACAAAGAAACTGTCTCACATGAGGAATGCCACAGGAAAGGAAAACCAAGAGTCACCTCTGCTTCTGAGGATAAGTTTATCCCAGTCACCAGCCTCAGAAATAGCAGGTTAACAGCAGCTCAGATTAGAGACCAGGTCAATGCCACACAGAGTTCCAGCAGCAGACACATCTCTACAACAACTGTTAAGAGGAGACTTTGAGCAGCAGGCCTTCATGGTAAAATAGCTGTTAGGAAACCACTGCTAAGGTCAGGCAACAAGCAGAAGAGACTTGTTTGGGCTAAAGAACACAAGGAATGGACATTAGACCAGTGGAAATCTGTGCTTTGGTCTGATGAGTAGTGTTGAGCGATACCTTCCGATATTTGAAAGTATCGGTATCGGATGGGATCGGCCGATATCCCAAAAATATCGGATATCGCCGATACCGATACCAATGCAAGTCAATGGGACACAAATATCGGAATGTATCCTGGATGGTTCCCAGGGTCTGAAGGAGAGGAAACTGTATTTCAGGCCCTGGGACCCATATTCATGTAAAAAATAAAGAATAAAAATAAAAAATATGGATATACTCACCCCTTCGAAGGACCCTGGCTCTCACCGCTGCAAGCGTCTGCTCACGTGACCGCGACGTCATCAAAGGTCCTTCACTCTCTGCATTCTTAGGAACGGAGGCAGACGCTTGCAGCGGTGACAGCCAGGGTTCGTCAGAGGGTGAGTATATCCATGTTTTTTATTTTTTATTCTTTATTTTTTACATGAATATGGATCCCAGAGCCTGAAGGAGAGTTTCCTCTCCTCCAGACCCTGGGAACCATACGCACCGCACACGCCGAAGATGACTGGAAACACTTCCGATTCCGATTTCCGATATCACAAAAATATCGGAACTCGGTATCGGAATTCTGATACAGCAAATATCGGCCGATACCCGATATTTGCAGTATCGGAATGCTCAACACTACTGATGAGTCCAAATTTGAGATCTTTGGTTCCAACCACCGTATCTTTGTGCGACGCAGAAAGGGTGAACGGGTGGACTGCACATGCCTGGTTCCCACCATGAGGGGGTGTGATGTGTGGGTGTGCTTTGCTAGTGACATTGTTGGGGATTTATTCAAAATTGAAGGCATACTGAACCTGCATGGCTACCACAGCATCTTGTAGCTGCATGCTATTCCATCCGGTTTGCGTTTAGTTGGACCATCATTTATTTTTCAATGGTACAATGACTCCAAACACACCTCCAGGCTGTGTAAGGGCTATTTGACCAAGAAGGAGAGTGATGGGGTGCTATGTCAGATGACCTGGCCTCCACAGTCTCCAGACCTAAACCCAATCGAGATGGTTTGGGATGAGCTGGACCACAGAGTGAAGGCAAAAGGGCCAACAAGTGCCAAGCATCTCTGGAAACTCCTTCAAGATTGTTACATATAGTTACATAGTTACATAGTTATTAAGGTTGAAGGAAGACTATATGTCCATCTAGTTCAACCCATAGCCTAACCTAACATGCCCTAACATGTTGATCCAGAGGAAGGCAAAAAAAACCCATGTGCAAAGAGTAAGCTCCACATTGGGGAAAAAAATTCCTTCCCGACTCCACATACGGCAATCAGACTAGTTCCCTGGATCAACGCCCTATCAAGGAATCTAGTGTATATACCCTGTAACATTATACTTTTCCAGAAAGGTATCCAGTCCCCTCTTAAATTTAAGTAATGAATCACTCATTACAACATCATACGGCAGAGAGTTCCATAGTCTCACTGCTCTTACAGTAAAGAATCCGCGTCTGTTATTATGCTTAAACCTTTTTTCCTCCAACCGCAGAGGATGCCCCCTTGTCCCTGTTTCAGGTCTATGATTAAAAAGATCATCAGAAAGGTCTTTGTACTGTCCCCTCATATATTTATACATTAAAATAAGATCACCCCTTAGTCTTCGTTTTTCCAAACTAAATAGCCCCAAGTGTAATAACCTATCTTGGTATTGCAGACCCCCCAGTCCTCTAATAACCTTGGTCGCTCTTCTCTGCACCTGCTCCAGTTCAGCTATGTCTTTCTTATACACCGGAGACCAGAACTGTGCACAGTATTCTAAGTGTGGTCGAACTAGTGACTTGTATAGAGGTAAAATTATATTCTCCTCATGAGCATCTATGCCTCTTTTAATGCATCCCATTATTTTATTTGCCTTTGTAGCAGCTGCCTGACACTGGCCACTGAATTTAAGTTTGTCATCCACCCATACACCCAGGTCTTTTTCATTGACGGTTTTGCCCAGAGTTTTAGAATTAAGCACATAATTATACATCTTATTACTTCTACCCAAGTGCATGACCTTACATTTATCCCCATTAAAGCTCATTTGCCATTTATCAGCCCAAGCTTCTAGTTTACATAAATCATCCTGTAATATAAAATTGTCCTCCTCTGTATTGATTACCCTGCAGAGTTTAGTGTCATCTGCAAATATTGAAATTCTACTCTGAATGCCCCCTACAAGGTCATTAATAAATATGTTAAAAAGAAGAGGGCCCAATACTGACCCCTGTGGTACCCCACTGCTAACCGCTACCCAGTCCGAGTGTGCTCCATTAATAACCACCCTTTGCTTCCTATCCCTGAGCCAGCTCTCAACCCACTTGCACATATTTTCCCCTATCCCCATTATTCTCATTTTATGTAGAAGATCATTTACAGTGGCTATCTCTTGAAGCTCATCAAGAGAATGCCAAGAGTGTGCAAAGCAGTCATCAAAGCAAAAGGTGGCTACTTTGAAGAACCTAGAATATAAGACAGAATGTCAGTTGTTTCACACTTTTTTGTTAAGTATACAATTCCACATGTGTTAATTCACAGTTTTGATGCCCTCAGTATGAATGTACAATTTTCATAGTCATGAAAATACAAAAAATCTTTAAATGAGAAGGTGTGTCCAAATTTTTTGTCTGTGCTGTATATATATATATACAGTGGCGTAGGAAAGGGGGTGCGGGGGGGGGGCGGTCCGCCCCGGGCGGCACAATGCGGGGGGCGGCCGGCGCTGCAGGAGAAAGGAAAAAAGACGCCCCTTTAAATCTTCGGGCGGCGCCGTCCGCCGCCACGACCAGGCTCCCCCCGCCCCTGGGCCCCCGCCCCCCCGCTCTATACTCACCTCTCCTGGTTCCTGCGGCGCCGGCAGCTACAGCGTCCTCTAACTCTGCGACGTCTCAGAGCAGAGGGCGCGATGACGTCACTACTGTGCGCGCCGCTCAGCCTCTCTGTCCTGAGCGTCGCAGAGCCGGAGAGACGCTGATTGCACCGGACCTGCGCTAGGAACGGGAGAGGTGAGGATTTTACTTTTTTTTTTTCTTTATGTCTGACTCTGGGGGCAATGCTGGAGACCATTGGACAGATTGCTGGACACACCGGGGCAATACTGGAGACCATGGGGCAGATTGCTGGACAGACTGGGGCAATACTGGAGACCATGGGGCAGATTGCTGGACACACTGGGGCAATACTGGAGACCATGGGGCAGATTGCTGGACACACTGGGGCAATACTGGAGACCATGGGGCAGAATGCTGGACACACTGGGGCAATACTGGAGACCATGGGGCAGAATGCTGGACACACCGGGGCAATACTGGAGACCATGGGGCAGATTGCTGGACACACTGGGGCAATACTGGAGACCATGGGGCAGAATGCTGGACACACCGGGGCAATACTGGAGACCATGGGGCAGATTGCTGGACACACTGGGGCAATACTGAAGACCATGGGGCAGAATGCTGGACACACTGGGGCAATACTGGAGACCATGGGGCAGAATGCTGGACACACCGGGGCAATACTGGAGACCATGGGGCAGATTGCTGGACACACTGGGGCAATACTGGAGACCATGGGGCAGAATGCTGGACACACTGGGGCAATACTGGAGACCATGGGGCAGAATGCTGGACACACTGGGGCAATACAGGAGACCATGGGGCAGATTGCTGGACACACTGGGGCAGATTGCTGGACACACTGGGGGTAATATGCTGGACACACTGGGGGTAATATGCTGGACACAATGGGGGTAATATGCTGGACACACTGGGGCAGATTGCTGGACAACATGGGGGTAATATGCTGGACACACTGGGGCAGATTGCTGGACACACTGGGGGCAGGACTTGGGGCATGATTGGAGACATGGGGCATGATTGGAGACACGGGGCAGGATTGGATCATGGGGCAGGACGGATACGATGGAGGCTGGTGGGGCAGGATGGGGAGATCATATGGGGCAGGATGGGGAGATCATATGGTGTAGAATGGATAGTCATGAGGGCAGGATACGAGAACATATGGCTGGAGCCAGGAATGAGATAAACGGGGCCAGGGTGGGGAATAGTGTTACCATAGGGGCTAATTAAGGGATATTATTACTGCAGTGATGTATTTATTTTATTTTTTGAGTATACTGTTTTAAATGGGGGGGCGGTCCTGTTATTGTGCAGAGTGACACTATATCGCCTTTTTGTCTTCATGTGGTGTAATGTAGAAGTTGTGAAAAATTAAGTAATGTGTTCTGCAAGCGGAGCTCGAGATAACTGTGTTATTTCCTGCAGAAACGAGTCCTGGCTGGAAGGAATGATGGCTGTCTGTGCTGGATGAAAGATGAAGGACTTCACCTAGAGACGTCACTGGTGAGTCAGTGTTATCTATACACTGACACTATACACTGTATACTATATACAGCGGTCCTGTGTACAATGTCACCAGTGATCTCTGTATTACCTCTACACAGACACTGCATACTAAGTACAGATCTCCTGTGAATACTGGCACTTATGGTGATAGTATTGTGTTTTTTTTTTTTATTACTGATCAGTATTGTAGTATTCAGTCACTATGTGGTGGTAATATGTGGTCTGGAAATGGTGTTGTGGTATTTGTCCCTTGTATGTAGTATTATTCGGTCACTATGTGGTCTGGTCACGGTGTGGTGGTATTAAGTCACAGGTTTGGCATGTGGGGGTGACACCATTAGGCCCAGTTTAAGTTCTACAAAACAGGAAAACCATTCTTGGTAACCTTTGTGTGTATTGAGCCGGGGGAGGGGAGGGGGGGGGGCGCCAAACTCGGGAACAGCCCCGGGCGGCAAAAGCTCTAGCTACGCCTCTGTATATATATATATATATATGTATATATATATATATATATATATATATATATATATACACTTTTTAATGAAAGAAATAAATAGGTAGATAGGAAATGTATTTATCAGAACAAGTTATTTTATAACTATAGTAATAGAGGTATATGTAATGGAAGATATAACAGAATAGTCTCTTAAATCCTGAAATTCTTGACTATTTGGTTGTAAAATAATATTCTTCCCACTTGTCTCAATCGACAGTTTGGAAGCAGTGACTATCAACAGAAATGCAACTTTTACTACCTGAGAGTCACTGAACTTCTACAGTTATTAAAGCTGTTAAATATATTGTTTAGGGATATGATTACAGACATTCTATCTGTAAAAACACAATTCTGCAAACAAAATCAAGCAAGAAGCACTTCTTCTCCAGAGACTGTATAACAAGCATTGAAAGAACAACCCACAGTGACAGGGTGAGGTTCCTTTAACGTACAACTCTGCACTTAATCACATCTGTTAAGAACTACAAGGTGACCTAAAGACTCAAACCATAGATGTGAAAAAGGCTTCCAGTCTCCAGATAATGTAATCTACCAGAGGAAAAAAATATATTGCATGGCAGTTGACACCTATGAACACTGTTAAGTTCGACCAGGATGTCAAAACATACATTTTGTTATACAAACGTGCATCCTGCAGGCGCTGTGTCTTAAAGCTAGCCTGTGGCAGGAGTGTTGTCAGGGGACCAAACTCAAGGTGACAGAGCATAAAACACAAATCGTACATAGCTACTAGGATGTGAATGCATTGATGAATGCGGAGAATGGTCACTTGACTGCTTTTCAGTGTTCATTTATGTGAAGCAAAGGGAAAATATATTTGCCGTAGTTCAAATTGCTCAGTAAAATAAAAGCAATAAAAATTTCATATATGAAAAAAATAGTAGGGATAATAGATACAAGAAAAAAAAATTGAATGAATGAGATTATTCTAACCATGCCACATCCACTTTGGCATTTTATTAGTAGGCATGATCAGTATATGAAAATTGAAAATTATTTGCTTGTCTGATCAGGATAAAACATTCATTATTATGGTATCAACCAGTGAGGTGATTCATGTGCTTGGAGCCACTTGCTATGGGTCACATTGGAAAACCACTACTAGATGTAGGCCCCATTATGGAAGAATCAGCATAACTATGTTCTGCATTAAAAGGTTGTCCACTTCTTGGACAACCCCTTCTCATTCCTTTTGTTTAACCACGTTAAAATAAAAACACCTATACTAATCTCTGGTGCCGGAGGTGTTCCAGCAGTGTCAGCACTCGCATTCCCAGGGCTCATGTGAGGTTGTTATGTCACACAATCCCTGAACCTAATCAGCACCGGATTAACTGTCACAAACTTCAGCAGATCAAACATCAGCAGGAAGTCAGGGCTGTCCCTTTTTTTACATTATGCTGCTCTCAGATGAGTTAGCAAAAATCTTGTGACAGATTCCTTTTACATGTCCAGTGTGGAGATACAGCATTGTATCTTAAATAACCAGACATCTATTTTTAGCAAAGCCAAGAAGAATAGACTAATCTATATGTTTACTTTTGAATTTATGTGTTTCTTTCTGGTTGGTCAATAAAACAGACTTTTGCTTGTGCAAGTCAGTAATATTGACTTGCAAGTTGACAATTTGTTGTGGCACATTGTGCTTTTATCCTGGATGATGTTTGCTAATATGCTGACTAGATATTGTACAGGCCAGCCAGTTTGTTGACTTGGAAACTAGAGAAGGAAAAACTATGCAAATAGATTACATAATCAAACAATGCAAGTTGGTCTTATCAGCTTTACCTGTAAGTACTGAATGAAGGACACTTGTTTATTATAAAAAGAGGTTATATGCCTCTATGTGAAGAGCCAGAGATTCAGCCAAGACATCTAGAAAACCTGAGAGTCTCTACAGGACAGCAGCCAATACATCATGGCTCCATTACGAGGGACACAGATTTATCATTCTGCAGGATACCAGCTTAATAAACCTTTGTCTTCAGCTGCAAGGGTACAGATCTGCTCCATTGACCATCGCAAATGCATGGATGCATTTGGAGAAACCCAGTATTGTGACCCACCGGTCGCTTGGCTCCATGTAGTTGTTCAGAGAAGCCAGATTGAGACCCTCCGGTCAACTGACCTTGTACCTGAATGTGCTGCCATCTTCTTAAGCTTGTCATTACTTTCTCTCTGTGCATACCTCAAGTGGGGTACTCGGCCCTGGAAGATAAAGCCAGGTTGTGACCCTCTGGTCAACTGGCCCTTGTACCTGAATGAACTGTCTTCTTCCTATGCTTGTCATTACCTCCTCTCTATACATGCCATAGGTGAGGTATTCGACCCTGGAAGATCTGAAGTAACAGCTGCTATTATCCTGGTGAGTCAGCGGTAAAGTGAGACTTTGTAACATGCACTATATTGGGTACTGTCCTGGGACTGTTCTATGTGTTGTCTGCCTGTTTTGTGGTTCAGTAAAGTATTGCCACACTGTTTTACCCCAACCCTGGTTTATCTGAGTAGTGTTATGCCCACGGTGAAATGAGAGCGGGCGAGCGGTGGGATGACCCCTGGTCCATGCGGTTTTGGCTAGTGGACCAGGGCACCTGCTGACCTCCCCGTGTCTCCATATCCTATTCAGTAACAGTTTTCTGCATCATGATACCTTTCTGTGACATGGTATAACTCAAATCATTTTTTTATGTAAACAAATGTTATATCTGTATATGGTGTAAAACATGATGCCATAAATAAAGAAGGCAGTATAATAGAACATCTGTGTGCCAATGAGGCTCTGTTCATATTGATTTGCCTTGTGTATCATGCTCAATTTCCTTGGGCTATGAAATTGAAAGAAATTGTCTACTAATTGGACAACTTCTTCTCATACCTCTCTCTTGGCTCCCATAAAATAATAAAGCTTATACTCACCTCATGTGCTGGCACCGTTCCCATGGTGTTGGCACTTGATCTCCCAGGGCTCCTTTGCTGTTGTTGTTACATGTGACACAGGCACCCAATCAGCACTGGCATCACTGTCCTTGCTTCCTGTTGAATTGAGCCTGAAGTGGAAGTCCGTGACCAGTTGCAGCCCGGACTTTATCTTCGTGTTCGATTTGTCTGAAGTGACATCATCGCTGATTGGGCACCACGGTCATGTGTCACAACAATCTTATGAAAAATATTTAGAATTGAGAGTCCTCAGTGGTTGATACCTTTTAATGGCTAACTGAAAAGATGGTAACAAATTGCAAGCTTTCGAGACTACATACGTCTCTTCATCAGGCAAAGACAAAAACAATCTTATGGGAACCCCGAGAAAGCAAGGGCCGACACCGTGGGAATGACGCTGACATGGGAGATGTGTATAGGCCAAACATTTTGATCAAGAAGGGGTTGTTCTAGGAGTAGACAACCCCTTGACTTTAACCCCTTCATGACCCAGCCTATTTTGACCTTAAAGACCTTGCCATTTTTTGCAATTCTGACCAGTGTCCCTTTATGAGGTAATAACTCAGGAACGCTTCAACGGATCCTAGCGGTTCTGAGATTGTTTTTTCGTGACATATTGGGCTTCATGTTAGTGGTAAATTTAGGTCGATAATTTTTGCGTTTATGTGTGAAAAAATTGGAAATTTGGTGAAAATTTTGAAAATTTCGCAATTTTCAAATTTTGAATTTTTATTCTGTTAAACCAGAGAAATATGTGACACAAAATAGTTAATAAATAACATTTCCCACATGTCTACTTTACATCAGCACAATTTTGGAAACAAAATTTTTTTTTGCTAGGAAGTTATAAGGGTTAAAATTTGACCAGCGATTTCTAATTTTTACAACGAAATTTACAAAACCATTTTTTTTAGGGACCACCTCACATTTGAAGTCAGTTTGAGGGGTCTATATGGCTGAAAATACCCAAAAGTGACACCATTCTAAAAACTGCACCCCTCAAGGTGCTCAAAACCACATTCAAGAAGTTTATTAACCCTTCAGGTGCTTCACAGCAGCAGAAGCAACATGGAAGGAAAAAATGAACATTTAACTTTTTAGTCACAAAAATGATCTTTCAGCAACAATTTTTTTATTTTCCCAATGGTAAAAGCAGAAACTGAACCACGAAAGTTGTTGTCCAATTTGTCCTGAGTACGCTGATACCTCATATGTGGGGGTAAACCACTGTTTGGGCGCACGGCAGGGCTTGGAAGGGAAGGAGCGCCATTTGACTTTTTGAATGAAAAATTGGCTGCACTCTTTAGCGGACACCATGTCACATTTGGAGAGCCCCCATGTGCCTAAAAATTGGAGCTCCCCCACAAGTGACCCCATTTTGGAAACTAGACGCCCCAAGGAACTTATCTAGATGCATAGTGAGCACTTTGAACCCCCAGGTGCTTCACAAATTGATCCGTAAAAATGAAAAAGTACTTTTTTTTCACAAAAAAATTCTTTTAGCCTCAAGTTTTTCATTTTCACATGGGCAACAGGATAAAATTGATCCTAACATTTGTTGGGCAATATCTCCTGAGTACACCGATACCTCACATGTAGGCGTAAACCACTGTTTAGGCGCACGGCAAGGCTCGGAAGGGAAGGAGCGCCATTTGACTTTTTGAATGAAAAAATAGCTCCAATCTTTAGCGGACACCATGTCACGTTTGGAGAGCCGCCGTGTGCCTAAACATTGGAGCTCCTCCACATATGACCCCATTTTGGAAACTAGACCACCCAAGGAACTTATCTAGATGCATATTGAGCACTTTAAACCCCCAGGTGCTTCACAAATTGATCCATAAAAATGAAAAAGTACTTTTTTTTCACAAAAATTTTATTTTAGCCTCAATTTTTTTCATTTTCACATGGGCATCAGGGTAAAATGGATGCTAAAATTTGTTGGGCAATATCTCCTGAGTACACCGATACCTCACATGTAGGCGTAAACCACTGTTTGGGCGCACGGCAAGGCTCGGAAGGGAAGGAGCGCCATTTGACTTTTTGAATGAAAAAATAACTCCAATCTTTAGCGGACACCATGTCACGTTTGGAGAGCCGCCGTGTGCCTAAACATTGGAGCTCCCCCACATATGACCCCATTTTGGAAACTAGACCACCCAAGGAACTTATCTAGATGCACATTGAGCACTTTGAACCCCCAGGTGCTTCACAAATTGATCCATAAAAATGAAAAAGTACTTTTTTTTCACAAAAATTTTATTTTAGCCTCAATTTTTTTCATTTTCACATGGGCGTCAGGGTAAAATGGATGCTAAAATTTGTTGGGCAATATCTCCTGAGTACACCGATACCTCATATGTAGGCGTAAACCACTGTTTAGGCGCACAGCAAGGCTCGGAAGGGAAGGAGCGCCATTTGACTTTTTGAATGAAAAAATAGCTCCAATCTTTAGCGGACACCATGTCAGGTTTGGAGAGCCGCCGTGTGCCTAAACATTGGAGCTCCCCCACATATGACCCCATTTTGGAAACTAGACCACCCAAGGAACTTATCTAGATGCATATTGAGCACTTTGAACCCCCAGGTGCTTCACAAATTGATCCATAAAAATGAAAAAGTACTTTTTTTTCACAACATTTTTATTTTAGCCTCAATTTTTTTCATTTTCACATGGGCATCAGGGTAAAATGGATGCTAAAATTTGTTGGGCAATATCTCCTGAGTACACCGATACCTCACATGTGGGGGTAAACCACTGTTTGGGCGCACGGCAAAGCTCGGAAAGGAAGGTGCGCCATTTCACTTTTTGAATGAAAAATTAGCTCCAATCGTTAGCGGACACTATGTTGTGTATGGAAGGTATGTAGTGTATGTCAGGTTGGTGTGTGTGTGGTGTAGTATTCACCACACACACACACACACACACACCTGACGTACACTATACCACACCACACCAAACTGACGTACACTACGCCATACACACCCTGACACTACGTCAGGTTGGGTTGTGTAGTGTATGTTAGGTTGGTGTGTGGTGTAGTGTACGTCAGGTAGGTGTGTGTGGTGTAGTGTACACCACACACACACACCAACCTGACGTACACTATACCACACCACACACCAACCTGATGTACACTACGCAACACACACCAATCTGACACACTACGTCAGGTTGGTGTGTGTGGTGTAGTGTATGTCAGGTTGGGGTGTGGTGTAGTGTACGTCAGGTAGGTGTGTGTGGTGTAGTGTACACCACACACACACACACACTCCAACCTGACGTACACTATACCACACCACACACCAACCTGATGTACACTACGCAACACACACCAATCTGACACACTATGTCAGGTTGGTGTGTGTGGTGTAGTGTATGTCAGGTTGGGGTGTGGTGTAGTGTACGTCAGGTAGGTGTGTGTGGTGTAGTGTACACCACACACACACACACACTCCAACCTGACGTACACTATACCAAACTACACACCAACCTGATGTACACTACGCAACACACACCAATCTGACACACTATGTCAGGTTGGTGTGTGTGGTGTAGTGTATGTCAGGTTGGGGTGTGGTGTAGTGTACGTCAGGTAGGTGTGTGTGGTGTAGTGTACACCACACACACACACACACTCCAACCTGACGTACACTATACCACACCACACACCAACCTGATGTACACTACGCCACACACACCAATCTGACACACTATGTCAGGTTGGTGTGTGTGGTGTAGTGTATGTCAGGTTGGGGTGTGGTGTAGTGTACTTCAGGTAGGTGTGTGTGGTGTAGTGTACACCACACACACACACCAACCTGACGTACACTATACCACACCACACACCAACCTGATGTACACTACGCCACACACACCAATCTGACACACTATGTCAGGTTGGTGTGTGTGGTGTAGTGTATGTCAGGTTGGGGTGTGGTGTAGTGTACGTCAGGTTGGTGTGTGTGTGTGGTGTAGTGTATATCAGCCTGGTGTGGGTGAGTTCTGTAGTGGAATATCAGGATGTGGCTAGTCCACGGACGTGTGATGAATTCTGAAGCATTCATTCAAACACAGTGCAGGTTTGTCAGGACACGTTTCACATTGGAAACGAGTTTCCCTTCTTATCCCCCTTTTATAGCACACCCGGCACCTTTTTTTTGCTCTCCCCTCACAGGGAAAATGTTGCACCGGTACCATACGGGAACCTTGAGTTCCAGGGGTGCTGGGGCCCGCTTCTTCCACGCCTCCAATCAGGGCCTTTATCACCGCCTCCTGGAACTGAAGGAAGGTGTTGTTGGTCTGGCCTGCACATCGTGATAGCACGTATGCGTTATACAGTGCCATTTGTACGATGTGCACAGCCAGTTTTTTATACCACACCTTCGTTTTCCGCATGGCACTATAGGGCTGGAGGACTTGATCAGAAAGATCAACTCCCCCCATGTGTTTGTTGTACCCCAGCGCACAGTCCGGTTTGTGGACCTGTGCTGGGGTACCTCGAACAGTGCTGGCCGTGGTGCCGGGACCATGGATTGTTGTCAAGAAAAAGACGTCCCTTTTGTCTTTGAACTTGACCGCAAGCATGTTGCCACTACATTGGGCCCGGCTCTCACCCTTTGGGAGAACCTGCTCAATTAGTGACAAAGGGAGACCCCTCTTGTTTCTGCGCACAGTACCGCAAGCGACGGTAGCTCTGGCAGAGAGGGATTGAAAGAGTGGGATGCTTGTATAAAAGTTATCAACGTACAGATGGTAACCTTTATCAAGCAGTGGGTGGACCAAATCCCACACTATTTTCCCACTCACCCCCAGAGCAGGTGGACAATCTGGGGGCTGGATACTGCTGTCCTTTCCTTGATAAACTCTAAAGCTGAGAGTGTACCCTGAGGTACTCTCACAGATCTTGTAGAGTTTTTTCCCGTACCTCGCCCTTTTGCTTGGCAGGTACTGACGGAACTGAAGCCTCCCTTTGAAGTGGATGAGGGATTCATCCACACAAATTTCCCTTTGGGGAATGTACACTTCAGCAAACTTGTTGCTGAAGTGTTCGATGACCAGCCGAATTTTGAACAGTCTATCAAAATTCGGGTCATCGCGAGGAAGGATGTCCGTATTGTCCCTAAAGTGGAGAAATTTATGAATCGCCTCAAAACGTTTGCGATTCATAACCATGCCAAATATTGGAGTTTGATATAAAATATCAGTACTCCAGTATTGGCGAATTTCTGGTTTCTTCACAATTCCCATGTGAAGGACCAGTCCCCAATATTTCATCATTTCTACGGAGTCAACGGGATTCCAAGTAGAAAATGATGAACTTGGGTTTTGGGCAAAAAATTGCAGGGCGTACAAATTTGTTTGCTCCACCATGAGACTGACGATTGACTCCGAGAAAAAGACTTTGAAAAAGTCTATCTCCCGGAGGTTGGCAGTCTCAAATTGGATTCCTGATTGGGGAATGAAATCAGGAATCCGTGGAGCAAAGTTTTCAGGGACGGGGGTCCAGACGGGGGCACTAGTGCTAGGTTGGGCGTCACTAGCACTAGGTTGGGGGTCACTTACACTTGGCTCCGACTCTCCTCCCCTGGGCTCCGGCTCCCCTCCCCTGGGCTCCGGACGATTTCTCGACCTGCGACATCTTCGGGGTGGCGAGTCGGTGTCACTAGGGGAGGAAGAGTGGGAGGAATACAGAAAAGTGGGGTCCTCTCCCTCACTATCAGCTTCGGAGGCAAGAAAGGAATATGCCTCCTCAGCTGTGTACAGCCTTTGTGACTGGGATGACTGGGATGAGCGGGACATTGTGTGTGTGGTGCGTGTGCGTGTGTAAAAAAAAAAATCTAAACTTTATTATAGTGTTGCGTGTGCGTGTGTATGTGCGAGTGTTTGGTGCAACTCTTCTGAAGGAGGAGGCTATCAGGTGCGGGGAGCTGTCAGACGCGTGTGGGGGCTGTCAGGCGCGTGGGGGCTGTCAGACGCGGGGGGCTGTCAGGCGCGGAGGGGCTGTCAGGCGCGGAGGGGCTGTCAGGCGCGGGCGGACAGGAGGGGGCTGAGGAGATGCAGCGTCAGATGGAGATGAAGCTGGCAGCAGCAGGTGATCCGGGGGACAGGGGGTGATCAGGGGGGCAGGGGGTGATCAGGGGGTGTAGGGAGTGATCAGGGGGGGCAGGGGGTGATTAGCAGTGATCACTAAAGAGGGTGATCACCAGGGGAGGAGGGGATTACAGACGCAGGGGGCGGTAGGAGAGAAGAAAACACAGCAGCAGGTGATAAAGGGTGGCAGAGGGGTGATCAGGTGGACGGGGGGGTATTGGCAGGGGGTGATCAGGGGGGCAGGGAGTGATCGGGGGGGCAGGGGGTGATTATCGGTGATCACTGAAGAGGGTGATCACCAGGGGAGGAGGGGCTGACAGACGCAAACGCGGTAGGAGAGAAGAAAACACAGCAGCAGCAGCGGGTGATGAAGGGGGGCAGAGGGGTGATCAGGTGGACAGGGGGGGGCAGGGGGTGATCAGGGGGGGTAGGGGGTGAGCAGGAGGGGGGCAGGGGGTGATTAGCGGTGATCACTGAAGAGGGTGATCACCAGGGGAGGAGGGGCTGACAGACGCAAACGCGGTAGGAGAGAAGAAAACACAGCAGCAGCAGCGGGTGATGAAGGGGGGCAGAGGGGTGATCAGGTGGACAGGGGGGGTCAGGGGGTGATCAGGGGGGTAGGGGGTGAGCAGGGGGGGCAGGGGGTGATTAGCGGTGATCACTGAAGAGGGTGATCACCAGGGGAGGAGGGGCTGACAGACGCAGGGGGCAGCAGGAGAGAAAACACAGCAGCAGCAGCAGGTGATAAAGGAGGGCAGGGGGTGATCAGGTGGACAGGGGGGGCAGGGGGTGATCGGGGGGGTAGGGGGTGATCAGGGGGGGGGCAGGGGGTGATTAGCAGTGATCACTAAAGAGGGTGATCACCAGGGGAGGAGGGGCTAACAGATGCAGGGGGCGATAGGAGAAAAGAAAATAGAGCAGGAGCTGGTGATAAAGGGGGGCTGGGGGATGATCGGGGGGGGCAGGGGGGAGGGAGCGGAGGTTGGGGGGAGTGGAGGACAGGAGAGGGGAGGTACCTGTCCTCAGCAGCAGCGGTGGTACTGGCGGTAGCAGTGGGGGAGGCGGCGGTAGCAGTGGGGTATACAGCGGCGGCGCTCTGAAGAGGTGTGCGGCGGCTGCGGCAGCGATCGTGGTGTCTGGGGGGGCAGGTGAGCAGTCGGGCACCTCGCTCCTCAGCTTCCACGGATGGGATGAAGCTGAGGAGCGAGGCAGACACTGTTTTTCTCCGCCCATCCAGCTCTGATTGGAGTGCTAGCGTCACATGGACGCTAGCTCCAATCAGAGCTGGAGGGGGTTAAAAAAAGGTCACCAGGAGCGATCGTAGACCCAGGGGGGGCAAAGCCACCCCCCCTGGGGTGAAGTACAGGTCCCCCTGCACCTGCGGGTACGGTGACATTTGAATGACCCTGGTCACCGGACCCGCAGGGAAGCATTCCCGCCATGACGCCACATAGGCGTCATGGGTCGGATTGGCACCGACTTTCATGACGCCTACGTGGCGTCATGGGTCGGGAAGGGGTTAAAAAAAATTAAAAAAGAGGAAAGGTTTGAGGGCATTTTGTAATGTATTAATTTTCTGTTAATAATTTTTTACAATTGAATTTAAGTAGAGATGGGCAAATTTATTCATGTGGATTGTAATTCTTTTTGAATATTGCAAAAATCCGTATTCTCCAGCATACAGATTTTTTTTAATTCATTCCATGCAAACTCAGAAAAATAGAATGGCCAGATGGTCACCATTTTGCTGAACCATAAAGGGCCTGCAAAAAGCTCAACTCTACGACTGCTCACATCTTTGATAACTTTTTTGTTTCCCTATTTTTACCACTGATGCTCTGAAATCCAAGATCTCTTCACTCTATCTCGGAACATCTTTATACATGCATTTTGAATGGCTGTAACATTACAATGTGAACCAATAATCTTTATTTATATAGTGTCAACATATTCCGCAGCGCTTTACAGTTTATCAGTTACAAACGCAAGTCATAAGTAACAACATTAACAATACAGAATTTAAAGCAAAATAAGATCACCCTGCTCGTGAGAGCTTACAATCTACAAAGGGGTTTGGAAGATACAAAGTACAGGAGCTTATTTACATTGATGTATTTACAATGATAGTCCAGCCATCTTGAGGGAGTGGGGGATAGATGGAGATAGTGAATGGGCTACACACGCGCCCTTCCACATAAAATGACTTTGATTAGGGAATATGATAGGCCGCTCTGAACAAATATGTTTTGAGGGTACACCTAAACCTATGCAAATTGTTGATGGTCCTAATTTCCTGGGGTAGAGCATTACAGAGGTATGGCGCAGAGCGGGAGAAGTCTTGTAGACAGGAGTGGGAGGTACGGATTAGTCCAGAGGTTAGTCAAAAGTCATTTGCAGAGCACAGCAGTTGGCTAGGCCGATAGACAGAAATAAGGGTGGAGATATAAGGAGGTGCTGCACTGTGAAGAGCTTTGTGGGTGAGAACAAGTACTTTGAATTGTATTCTGTAATGAATGGGTAGCCAGTGTAACGACTGGCGAAGAGCAGCTGCATCTGAATACCAATTAGCCAGATAGATGACCCTGGCTGCTGCATTAATGATAGACTTGAGAGGGGAAAGTTGAGTGAGGGGGAGGCCAATTAATAGAGCATTAGAGTAGTCCAGGCAGGAGTGGATCGGGGCAACAGTGAGGGTTGTTGTTGTTTCCATGGTGAGAAAAGGGCGGATTCTAGAGATGTTCTTTAGAAGTAAGCTGCTCGAGCAGGCAAGAGATTGTATATGGGAAGTGCAGGAGAGATTCGTGTCAAACATAACACCCAGACAGCGTGCCTGCTGCCGGGGTGTTATTATAATGTCACCCACGGAGAGGGAAATGTCAGATTTAGGGAGGTTTTTTTTGTGCAATGTATTTGGGCAAGATGGGCTAACCTAGACCAGGATTTGTGGTCACGACTAGGCCTGAGACATACCTGCACATGTGTGCTGCAAGATTGTGAAGTCCTGAAGTCTTTGCCTAGCGTGATGAGGCCTGGGGTTTCAACATGTTTTTGCAGTTAAAATAAAAGCTGCTGAATTTCATATGGAGGACAATGAACAGCGGTGGTGACCAGAGAGGTGAGTATTAAGGGTAGTATTTATTGTTTGATACCATATTGCAACTATTATGCTTTGGAATATCACAATACCCCAAAGCATAATATGGGACATTTAGTGCTCAAAGAACAAATTTGCTGCAAATTGAATTTCCTGGTAAAATCTTCACAATAAGATAATCCATTCAGCTCAGGGTTTGATTTCAGCAGCTTCTATGCCTCATAGCTAGTGATGAACGAACGTGCTCTCCACTACTCGGTACTTGCAACACCTCAGGTAACTGTTTGTTGCAGTGATGTTGCCTTTCTTTCCAGGAGGGTGATGTCACGCTTGGAGGCAAGGGAGATTCTCTCTATTGGGTAAGGCACTCACATTCAACACATCTGAATCTAGGCCAGGAGGGTGGAGCTCAGGACCAGGATTCAGGGGAGCTTCCTTACACTTTATGTACAGTTGTGGCCAAACTTATTGACACCCCTGCAATTCTGTCAGATAATACTCAGTTTCTTCCTGAAAATGTTTGCAATCACAAATTCTTTGGTATTATTATCTTCTTTTAATTTGTCTTAAATCAAAAAACACAAAAGAGAATGAAGCAAAAAGCAAAACATTGATCATTTCACACAAAACTAAAAATGGTCCAGACAAAAGTATTGGCACCCTCAGCCTAATACTTGGTTGCACAACCTTTAGCCAAAATAACTGCGACCAACCGCTTACTGTAACCATCAATGAGTTTCTTATAATGCTCTGCTGGAATTTTAGACCATTCTTCTTTGGCAAACTGCTCCAGGTCCCTCATATTTGAAGGGTGCCTTCTCCAAACTGCCATTTTTAGATCTCTCCACAGGTGTTCTATGGGATTCAGGTCTGGACTCATTGCTGGCCATCTTAGAAGTCTCCAGTGCTTTCTCTCAAACCATTTTCTAGTGTTTTTTGAAGTGTGTTTTGGGTCATTGTCCTGCTGGAAGACCCATGACCTCTGAGGGAGACCCAGCTTTCTCACACTGGGCCCTATATTATGCTGCAAAATTTGCTGGTAGTCTTCAGACTTCATGATGCCATGCACACGGTCAAGCAGTCCAGTGCCAGAGGCAGCAAAGCAACCCCAAAACATCAAGGAACTTCTGCCATGTTTGACTGTAAGGACCGTGTTCTTTTCTTTGAATGCCTCTTTTTTTCTCTTGTAAACTCTATGTTGATGCCTTTGCCCAAAAAGCTCTTCTTTTGTCTCATCTGACCAGAGCACATACTTCCAAAACGTTTTAGGCTTTTTCAGGTAAGTTTTGGCAAACTCCAGCCTGGCTTTTTTATGTCTCGGGGTAAGAAGTGGAGTCTTCCTGGGTCTCCTACCATACAGTCCCTTTTCATTCAGACGCCGATGGATAGTATGGGTTGACACTGTTGTACCCTCGGACTGCAGGGCAGCTTGAACTTGTTTGGATGTTAGTCAAGGTTCTTTATCCAACATCCGCACAATCTTGCGTTGAAATCTCTTGTCATTTTTTCTTTTCCGTCCACAACTAGGGAGGTTAGCCACAGTGCCATGGGTTTTAAACTTCTTGATGACACTGCGCATGGTAGACACAGGAACATTCAGGTCTTTGGAGATGGACTTGTAGCATTGAGATTGCTCATGCTTCCTCTGAATTTGGTTTCTCAAGTCCTCAGACAGTTCTTTGGTCTTCTTTCTTTTCTCCATGCTCAATGTGGTACACACAAGGACAGAGGTTGAGTCAACTTTAATCCATGTCAACTGGCTGCAAGTGTGATTTAGTTATTGCCAACACCTGTTAGGTGCCACAGGTAAGTTACAGGTGCTGTTAATTACACAAATTAGAGAAGCATCACATGATTTTTCAAACAGCGCCAATACTTTTGTCCACCCCCTTTTTTATGTTTGGTGTGGAATTATATCCAATTTAGCTTTAGGACAATTCTTTTTGTTTTTTCATTTAAGACAATTTAAATGAAGATAATAATACCAAAGAATTTGTGTTTGCAATCATTTTCAGGAAGAAACTGAGTATTATCTGACAGAATTGCAGGGGTGTCAATACTTTTGGCCACAACTGTATCCCGGTCTGGAGCAGGAGTCAGAGTTGTAGCCAGTCTGAGAGGAGTGAGGAGAGTAGAAGGACGTCATTAGCAGACATAGAGGCCGAGCAGCCAAGAGGGAGCAGTTACCCCTGGAAAGAGGGAGGGTTGAATGGTGGAGGAGTTTAGAGGGAAGAAACATAGAGGAGAAAGAGGCTCAGGAGGGGAACAGCAGAAGGACACCCTAGGAGCCAGAGTGCAGAAGCCAGGTACCGGAAGCCCGAGGACGTGATGTTCTCCAGGACGCAAACCTGTGTCCTCGTTCTTTGCTATACCATCCACCACACAATCGGTGCCCTACACTTGGGAAGCCCTGGGGACCGCTCTTCACCTGTGGGAAGCGTCACCATCTTGCTGCATACCATCACCCCAGAGGACCCTTTTAAGCAGCGTTGGTCCCCACTGACCGAACCCCACAAGTGGCGTCACGAACAGTAGTCTTTATACACTAATCCTCTTAAAGACCTTTCTCTTTAATTGGGTGCTTTTAAGAGTGAGTTAGGGTATGTTTCCACGTTTAGGAAACTCTGCATTTTTTACGCTGCGTTGAGCCGCAGAGTCAAAAACGCAACGTCCAGATGTTACAGCATAGTGGAGGGGATTTCATGAAATCCCGTCTCCACTATGCATTAAAAGACGCATGCGGCATACCCACGAAAGCGCACATGCGGCGTGCCTTTTAAGAACGCAGCATATCCTTACATTGCAGAAAAAGTGCAGGGACAGCGCAGGTGACCTGCCAGTGACCTCAGGTGCAGATTTGGTCAGGATTTTACCTGCATAAAATCCTGACCAAATCCTGATGCAATCCTGAATGTGGACACATACCCTTAGTGTCCAGTCCATAACGCCTGAGAAACCAACAGTCCTTTTTAGGGCAAATTCGGGGGTCCCGAAATTGCAGCGCTTGGTAGGCAGGGGAGCCTATGTGTGCATATCCACATCAGTGCAAGGCTTGCAGGCACTGTATGTGCGTACATACAGTAGCTCTCACTGCATACCTCGAAAAGCTCTATTACCGTCTGCTGCTGCTTATTTAACATATATCTACCTGCAATTTTCTGTGGCTTTTTTTTTTCTTCACCTGATACCTGCTCCTTTTATTCTAAAGCATTCCATAGCCCCCTTATTTTAACATTTATTTGCTTGTTCAAGTTGCCTACTTCAGCCAGGTTATTGAAATCTAAGAACGTGCAAATCTACCTTTCTTTTTCTTGTTTTATGTCCCAGACACCAGATGTGAGTGCGCCAAAAAATCTTTTTTTTTGTTTTCTGTCATAGCCAACTTGTTGACACAATTTAGTTGTGCCCCAAAAAATCAAGACCACATTTACATCAGTCTGTTATCTGAGGCTAACGGCTGGTGTATCGGTGGTGGAAAAATAGTAGCTTTGCAGGCATAAGTTTCATAGTTCTGTCTCCTAGCCTTGTTCCACTCTTTTTATCTTTATTTTAAAAATTCTCCAACCCCCTCCAAAAAAATTATAGTCTGTTATGTCACGCTGAGGCCTGTTGTATCTGTGGTGGAAAAATCATAGCTTCACAGGCAAAGTTTCATAGTTCTATCTGCTACCCTTGATTCACTCTTTATTTGTTATTTTAAAATTCTCCAACCCCACCCCCAAAAAAAAAATTATACAGTCTGTTATGTCAGGCTTAGGACTGTTGTATCTGTGGTGGAAAAATCTTTGTTTCGCAGGCATACATATCATAGTTCTGTGTGCTAACCTTGGTTTCCTTTTTAGAAAAAAAATTCACCCCCCAAAAATATATATTTTATATAGTCTGTTATGTCAGGCTGAGGCATGGTTTATCTGTGGTGGAAAAGTCGCAGCTTTGAAGGCATACTGATCAGATATAATTTTGCTCCAAATAAATACATTGGTGTTGAGCTTTTGAAACAGTTCAGTAGTCCATTTAAAATGGGCAAGGCAAGGGGCAAGGGAGGGGGAAGTGGACGTGATTCTGATGGTGCATGCAGAGGACAAGGCCGTGGCCAAGATGAAAGTGGGCCACAACAAAGACCCACATCTTCCCGCTCGACCTTCCTCTCACAGTTTCTAGGGGATCGCAACACACTACTATTGAAGCCAGAGCATTTTGAAACAGTTGGTTGGATAGCGGATAATGCTTTCAGTCACTTAGCAACCACCATGTCTTCCACACGGTCGAGTCTGAGTAGCCGTGAGTGTGGACCCTGATCCTCCTTCCTCCCACCATGCCGAGTGCCCTGAGACAACTGATCCCACACTTGGACACTCCGAAGAGCTGTTCAGTTTTCCCTTTCAAGATTCCGTACTCTCGGCCCGTCAACTGGAAGTGGGGCCAGATGAGATCGCATGTAGCATTGCCCAAAGATTTGACCAGCCCCGGTCACGCGAAGGCCATGGTGGGAAACTTTCACAAGAGGTGGATGATGATGAGGACGCATTTGCCAGAAAGTCAAGCATAGGAGCAGGGTGCGGATGTGGAAGACAAGGTGGTGGATGACATAGTGACTGACCCAACCTGGCAGGAGGACATGCAGAGTGAGGACAGCAGCACACATGGGGAAGGAGGCATATCACTCCAACAGGCAGGAAGAAGCAGTGTGATGGCCACAGACAGAAGGCGTGCATCCGTTCCCTGTAACACCAACATGAGGGACGTTGCCATTCCAACTGTTAGATCTTCCCGAGTCTAGCTATATTTTAAAGACTCTGCCGATTTCCCCAAACAGGCCATTTGCAGCACCTGCCATGCCCGCATCAGCAGGGGTAGCAAAACTACCAGCCTGGCCACCACCAGCATGATCAAGCACATCACAGTAAAGCACTTGATTTTGTGGGCCAAACCCCAGGAACACTGTCTGCAGGGGACACCATTTCTTCTTCTTCTGTTTTGCGTAGAAGCCAATCTCCAGTCCACCATGCATGTGAAGATGACTCTAGCGCTGCACCTGTTGTTGCCCACAGTCAAGCAGCACCATCATTAAGCCCGACCACGTCCATGACCCAGAACACCCTTCAGTTAGCTATACCCCAGTCATTGGAACACAAGCTTAAATACTCAGCCAACACCCCACAGTCTAAATTCTAACATTTCTCTTCTGCTTGCGCTCGAAATGTTACCTTTTAGGCTCGTTGAGATGGAAGCTTTCTGCAACCTGATGGTGGCGGCCGTCCCAAGGTATTCGGTCCCCAGTTGCAACTATTTCTCCCGTGTGCCGTACCGGCATTACACCAGCATGTGTCCCACAACATTACCCGTGCCGTCAACAATGCTGTTACTGGGAAAGTCCACCTAACCACGGACACGTGGACAAGTGCTTGTGGGCAGGTACGGTACATCTCACAGACGGCACACTGGGTTATCATTAGTGTTGAGCATTCCGATACTTCAAATATTAGGTATCGGCCGATATTCGCAGTATCGGAATTCCGATACTGAGTTCCGATACTTTCAGTATATCGGAAACAGGAACACATGGGCCACTTGCACAGTGAACAAGTCTGTAGGAACATGTTCACACACCACCAAGAAACTTGTAGACACAAAAGAGCATAGTAGAACCAAAAACACTCAGTTTAAAAAAATCACAGTAATCCGCAAGTGCTTGTGAAAGATGTAAAAAACAGGGTATTTTGTTGATACATTTTTTTGCAAAAAATGTATGCTAAACTGCTCCACCAATCATCAAGGTATACCCATATCAGAGCAGTCCTAACTGATGTATATCGGATACCAGAATCAGAATTTCCCATAGTTCAAGGAGCCAGTTAGATTTCATTCATTCAGCCAATGAGGAATCCTAAGAAGTGTGGGCACATCCTGTTATGCATGTTAGGCATGTAAGTAAGGGCATGGCTGTGATTGGCTGCTGAAATGATGTCATGATGCACTATAAAAGCCGCCACCGCGATTTTGGGTTCACTCTGCTGTGAATTCAGTTAGGGACAGGACGCTGCTGTTCTGACTGAGGGATAGTTTGAGATAGCGATTTGCTTCATTGTGCTCTACCCAGGCTAATTTTGCAACCGCTGTGTAAGAACCTTGTTTTTGCCTTGCAGCGCTGTTCACGGCTGTCTGCAAGGTCTCTGTGTGAGTGCAGCTCACTCTGTAGTCTGTTCTGCAGCCACAGCTGGTTGTAATCAGCTCAGCATGCATCACTGTCTCATACTGTTCCATTGTTCTTTTTTCAATTAGTGCTGCCTGCTGCACATTTTTTCTGATTTATCCTATTAGTGGGTTTCCATCCGTATCCTGCTAGATTGTGGAAAAACACTTTATAGGAGTACATAGAGGAGCTTTTTTTGGCCTTGCAGTGCTGTTCACGGCTGTCTGCATGGTCTCTGTGTGAGTGCAGCTCACGCTGTAGTCTGTTCTGCAGCCACAGCTGGTTGTAGTCAGCTCAGCGTGCGTCACTGCCTCATACTGTTATGTTGTCCTTTTTTTCAATTAGTGTTGCCTGCTGCACATTCTTCCAGATTTATCCTATTAGTGGGTTTCCATCAGTATCCTGCTAGGTTGCGGAAAAACACTTTATAGGAGTACATAGAGGAGCCTTTCTGCAGCCTGGTGCCCTGCAGCCCCAGCCAGATTAGTATTAGCCAATTTTTTGGAGCCTCGTCTATTGCATTGTAGGTTACCTTCCTGCATTGTAATCGCTACAAAAAGTTTGTGATACTATCGGTTTTACATCTTTGGGCACATCCAGTGTCTTTTTGTGAAAAAAAACAAAAAGTTAATAAAGTTCACCAACCACTCCACTTTACAGTTGTGTAGGCCACATTAGCTCATATTAAAGTCTATCCCACACTTTGTAAAATTAGTGTTTCTTATACCTGTTAGCAGCTGTTCATGAAAAATCACACTAAGCCCTTAGTACTTTTCTGCCTATCTTTATCAGTCTACCAAGATGAAGAAGGCAGGGGGAAAGGCACGTGGTCGTGGGCGTGGAGTTTCTGCAGGGAGAGGATGTGGGGATTCTGTGCCTGCTGCGGGCACTGGTGACTCATCATCCCCCAGTTTTAGCAGGAAACAGTCCTTCATGCGCAGCTTTGTAGGAGCTCGCCGTACCCCACTGCTGCGTGATGAACAAATTGAAGCCGTTGTCGGATGGATGGCAGCTAATGCATCGACTTCAATTAGTGCCACAACCTCTCAGGCACAGAGCACTGAAGAGCACCCATCTGTCTCTTCACCACCTGCCAAATTGCCCAGGCAGTCAGAGAGACCAGGACAGGAGCCATCTCTACTTCTGTTCTCTGAATCTCTTGGCTTGGAAAGAGGGGGCCAGCCAAGCAGCATTCGAGAAACTGAAGAAGAGGCAGTATGCAGTGATACACAACTGCTTTTTCCCTCTGAATCCTAAGAGGCGAGTGGGCCAGTGCCTATGCAGTATGCATCTGATGATGAGCCTCAGGTGCCACTTTCTGGTGTGTACTGTGCTGCCGATACTACCCAGGAGAAGCAGTTGTTGGAAGAGGGTAGTGTAGATGATGAGGTCCTTGTCCCATCATGGCATGAGGTACAGGAAGGTGGTTGGAGCAGCTCTGAGGAAGAGATTCCCCGAACAGCCCAAAAAGGAGGGACAGGGAGGGGGAAGACTGCGTTGCCTGTAGCCTCCACTTTGGCACCCATTAGGAGCAAGCCTCTTCCAAAAGCCAAAACGGGCGCTCCCAATACAGTACCTGGTCCTTTTTTGACGCAGTTGCAGATGACATTTGCTTCGTTAACCCTAGAACGAGTACCTGGGGCCTCGCAGGCCTGCTAGGTTACTTGTTTTCTATTATCTGTAAAACTACATTAGTTAGAATTTTGAAACTCAAGGTAATCCTCAGGTATATAGTTGTTAGTAATATCCAGTTGTTCATATATTTTTATGTTATAGGCATCTCGTATAGCAACGCTTTTTTTGTGACTGCCCCAGATTCACGTACCTGGGGCCTTTGAGGCCTGCTTTGGTTTATCCAATATATGCCCAGTAAGCCAGCTAAATACGGCATAAAAATTTTCTGGATGTGCGATTCAGCAACTTATTATGGGATGAATGGCATGATTTACAGTGGAAAAGAAGCTGACGCTCCAGTCCAGAAAGATCTATGTTTCAACATAGTGAAAACACTAGCTTTACCAATTTTCCATTCTGGAAAAAATATCACTATGGATAATTATTTTACTAATTTAGAACTGGCCAATTTTTTGCTTCAGAAACAACTAACACTTGTTAGTACTTGGTACAATGAGACCAAACCGCCGCGAAATTCCACCAATAATGAAGCACAATGCACAGCGACCAATCTACGAGAGTGTATTCGATTTCTGCAATGAGGCAACAATGGTGTCCTATAAAGCCAAGAAAGAAAAATCTGTGATATTACTGAGCACAATGCATCACGATGAAAGTATTGACACCAATGACAGGAAACAAAAACCTGAAATTATACTTCATTATAATAAGACAAAAGGAGGTGTCGACAAAATGGACAAAATGATTACTGAATATTCGTGTAAAAGGCAGACTAAACGTTGGCCTGTTGCCCTTTTTTCCAATATCCTTGATGTGTCATCCCTCAATAGCTATATTGTTTATTGTCAAACTAATCCAGAATTCCATGCCAACAGGAATGACAAGAGACGTCTATTTTTGACAGAACTTTGTTATGAACTTTTGATGCCTACTATGCTAGAGAGAAGCAGCACAAAATGCTTATCAAGGCAAATTACAGAGGCAATGATCCGATGTGGAATATGCTTTCAGGAACAGCCAGAGCAAAGAGAAAAAAAAAGAAAGCGCTGCTATATTTGTCCAGCAAAGAAAGAAAGAAAATCGGAGCGTTTCTGTTCTACTTGCGGACAAAATGTATGCAGGGAACATTCTGAAGAAAAAATAATATGCAAGAATTGTCGGGGGAATATGTAAAGTGGAAAATAAATATTCCTGCACCAAGTTTGCTACAGACTTTATGTAAAAACTTTTTATAAGAAAAAATGTATCCATCATAAAAAATTGTACTGAGTGAATATATTGGGCGTGCCCGTTTAGTTACATTTTTGTTGTTTTATGTACATAATTTTTTTTGGAAATTATACACATCTTAGGCTATGTTCGAAGTAGCGCTGGGGTTCACCAGAATGGGATCCATAATGGATCTGACCTCCTGGTAACTCCAGCTAAGGCTGATGGAATGCCGGGATTCCACCAGCCTTAGCTGAGGTGACCAGGAGGTCAGATCCATTACGGATCCCCTCCTGGTGGACCCCAGCGCTAGTGGGAATGCATCCTTACTTTGCAAATTTAAAATAAACTTTGAAAAGTATTTTTATTTGAGTTATTCCATGTTATTTGCACACAGGCCTAAAAGGCCCCAGGTACGTGAATATGGGGTAGTCACAAAAAAAGCGTTGCTATACGAAATGCCTATAACATAAAAATATACGAACAACTGGAAATTACTAACAACTATATAGCTGAGGAATACCTAGAGTTTCAAAATTGTAACTAAAGTAGTTTTACAGAAAATAATAAAAAAGTAACCTGACAGGCCTGCGAGGCCCCAGGTACGCGTTCTACCAGCCTTAGCCGGGGTCACCAGGAGGTCAGATTCATTACGAAATCCCGTCTAGGCGGACCCCAGAGCTAGTGGGAATGCATGCTTACTTTCAAATAACTTTGAAAAAAAAAAATTTTTGAGTTATTCCATGTTATTTGAAAACAGGCCTCAAAGGCCCCAGGTACGTAATAGTGTAGATTTCTATGGTCACGCATTCTAGGGTTAAATGCTAGCAGTGTAATCAGAAAGTCAAAAGAGGGAAAAGTGTCAGCAACATCAATACCACAAATATGTGGAAACATGTGCGGACCAAGCGCGTGGTGGAGGTATAAAAACAAACTGAAGACCTAGGCCAACCTACAGCAGCACCTACCACCTCTTCAGCTCATGTTGTAGCCTCTTCCTCCCGCTCACACACAGCTGGTTCGGCTTCCTCACAGGATTGCCATGGAAGAACCACTGGCACTGTTGTACAGAGACCCAGTGTAATTCCACCCACAGCACCACGTTCCCTGTCATCCTCACACTCCCAGGCCAGTCTACAGCCATCGGTAGCACAGGCATGGGAGAAAAGGCGGCCATTCTCGGCAAACCACCCTTGAGCAAAGGCTCTGAATGCTGGCATTGCAAAACTACTGTCCCTTGAAATGCAGTCATTCAGGCTGGTGGTGTTGTGAATTCTGTGGCAGAGCTCCCTCCTGTGGTCAGAAGTGGTACTGCGGCTTCTGAGTTTCCTCCCTCAGGTGATCTGGTGAGGTCGTTAGGTGCTTCTCTACTTAATTCCACCTAATGCTTTGATCCTGGCTTCCTGTACTGTTATGAAAGGCAATTCAGTACTACAATGGACATAGCGGTCAGAGCACATACAGTGCTCTGACAATAACCCAAAATCATAGAACGAGCTCTGAGACGTGGGAACTCTGCAGACCGCAATCCCTAATCCTCTCCAAACAACACTAGAGGCAGCCGTGGAATGCGCCTAACTCTGCCTCTACAACTCGGCACAGCCTGAGAAACTAACTAGCCTGAAGATAGAAAATAAGCCTACCTTGCCTCAGAGAAATACCCCAAAGGAAAAGGCAGCCCCCCACATATAATGACTGTGAGTTAAGATGAAAAGACAAACATAGAGATGAAATAGATTCAGCAAAGTGAGGCCCGACTTTCTTAACAGACCGAGGATAGAAAAAGTAACTTTGCGGTCTACACAAAACCCTAAAGAAAACTATGCAAAGGGGGCAAAAAGACCCTCCGTACCGAACTAACGGCACGAGGGAACACCCTCTGCGTCCCAGAGCTTCCAGCAAAAAATTAGACAAGCTGGACAGAAAAATTAGCAAACAAATAGCAAAGAAGAACTTAGCTATGCAGAGCAGCAGGCCACAGGAATGATCCAGGGAAAAGCAAGTCCAACACTGGAACATTGACAGGAAGCCAGGATCAAAGCATTAGGTGGAGTTAAGTAGAGAAGCACCTAACGACCTCACCAGATCACCTGAGGGAGGAAACTCAGAAGCCGCAGTACCACTTCTGACCACAGGAGGGAGCTCTGCCACAGAATTCACAACAGGTGGAGACTGACACCTTAAGTAACTTGATGGCATTGGCAGTCCCACAATACAACATGCCAAGCCGCTTTTATTTCAGCAGGCAAGCCATCCCTGCCCTGCAAAAGCATGTGGAGGGAAACATTAAACATGCACTACTAAATGCTGTCAGTAGCAAGGTCCACCTGACCACCGATGCGTGGACCAGTCACCATGGACAGGGACAATACCTTTCCTTCACTGCCCATTGGTTAAATGTTGTGGAGCCGGGTACAGATCTTAAGAGTGGCGCTGTACATGTTCTGCCAACTCCAAGGATTGCAGGAATCCAGTCTGTACACATTGACTCCTCCTCATACTCCAGTTCCTGAATCACCGCCTTTTTCAGACTGTGTGGCGTCAGCTGATCCCTAAGCATATGCCACGGCGATTAGAGATCAGCTGACCCTACACAGTCTGAAGAAGGCGTAGGGAGATGAGTGAGAGGTGAAAATATGCACTGCGCAGGCCCATGAATCCCAGCCCCGCAGTGTGAATAAATTAGAAGACACTGTGGGGCGGGATCTCGGGCAGCATGACCGCACAGGCACAGTCGGCCTGACAACAAAAGATGTCAGAAGACTGCGCATCTGCGCAACTAACTGCGCAACTAACTGCGCATGCCCAAGGGATAACACAAAAAGGGGGTGGAGGGCACCATCCATCTATAAATGGAGAACATACAGAAAAAGGGGGTCAACCCAAACTCGACAATCTAAGTACCATAACACGAAAAGAGACAGCGTCAAGTTATAAAGCGGGGACCACCACTTCTAATACAAATATAATTTATTTAGTCAGCCAAAAAACCACATAGACACCCACAAATAAAAACATTTAAAACCTCAACTACAGTGAGTATTGGGTACCAAGAAGGAACCACCACCCCTGGACATGGTGAATAATGAGCATATATAGGAGTATACAAATAATATGCACACTGTATAATATACACAATACAATATATATAATAGTAGACAAGAAAATACACACATATGTATAACCTGTACAAATCTCACAATTTGTATATATCTCATAAATTGTATAGAGTAGCCTGGCACAGCTCGCCTAAAACATGATGTCAATACAAAAAGTTGTTATTATATGGATGTAGACATGAATATGTTGCAACCAAATATATACATAAAGTCTCCCAATCATGGATAAACAAGACATAAAATAGACGCTACCTAATTGCTTCTACATGAACATGGCGCATCATAGGCTAATAGGCTTGATGAATAATGTAATACCAAAGAGAATAAGTGGGTTGCCCAGATGTCATAGACAAACCCCCACAAATATACTGAGCCCAATAGAAAACTATAGCCACTAAGAGTGCACATGTAGCGAGTAAAAGAAGGCGAGACTGCGAAGCTGGACCCAAAAAGACCTATGCAGGGACCATAACCATAGCTACCTATCACCAGAGGTCCAGGGGGCAGAAGGCTATGATGCGCCATGTTCATGTAGAAGCAATTAGGTAGCGTCTATTTTATGTCTTGTCTATCCATGATTGGGAGACTTTATGTATATATTTGGTTGCAACATATTCATGTCTACATCCATATAATAACAACTTTTTGTATTGACATCATGTTTTAGGCGAGCTGTGCCAGGCTACTCTATACAATTTATGAGATATATACAAATTGTGAGATTTGTACAGGTTATACATATGTGTGTATTTTCTTGTCTACTATTATATATATTGTATTGTGTATATTATACAGTGTGCATATTATTTGTATACTCCTATATATGCTCATTATTCACCATGTCCAGGGGTGGTGGTTCCTTCTTGGTACCCAATACTCACTGTAGTTGAGGTTTTAAATGTTTTTATTTGTGGGTGTCTATGTGGTTTTTTGGCTGACTAAATAAATTATATTTGTATTAGAAGTGGTGGTCCCCGCTTTATAACTTGACGCTGTCTCTTTTCGTGTTATGCCCAAGGGATAACATAACAGCGCAGGCTCTGGGACAGATTCAAACAATGCTGAGGAGGCGGCGCCCGGCGCCAAGGGTGTATGAATGACAGCTGTGCTGCGTCTAATTAAGAAGAAAAGTCCCACCTCCGGGATGGTTTCACGGTATGAGGGGGCACATTTTATAAGTGTTTACTTCAGGGTGTGCAAGGAGCATAACTAAAAGAGCCACTTTTTCCTTGTGCAGCATTAGTGCTGCACAAGATGGCTCTATTAGTTACAAATGCCTGGGGGTTTACAGGTTCCCTTTCAACTTGCTCCAATTATGCCTCAGCCTACACTCTGCTTCTCCTGTAATCCCTGGGCTCCAACACCACCACTTGCTGCTCAGAAGTGTCTTTGGCACGGGTACTCCCTCCTGCCAAGCCTGGTTCCAGCACGCCAGCTGTTTCCGGGTAGTGTCTTGGTCACTTTGCCTCCAATACATTGTCATGTCGGGTTGCGGTCGGGTTAGCCAACTCTGTGGTGCCTGCAGTTTAAGTGATTCCTTTGTGGGCTGCGGGAACTAGCAATCAAGGCTGGTTCCATAGTGCCAATAGGACAAGCTCCCCCTGTAGGACTGTGGGTTTCGGTAACTCCGGCTGGCTCGCGGCCCAGCAATTTTTTTTTCTGTCGACCTTCTGCTGCCTATCTGAGTTTCAGCACCATTAGCTGGTTCTTTGGAAGACAATCTTGAATAGGTCCCCCTGGTTCCAGTACCGTTAGCTGGTTCCAGGCAGAGCCTTTGGCTTAGGTGCCTCCTTCTCGGTATCCGAGTTCCACCAACGTCTGGTGGTCCTTGGTAGTGCTTTCTGGCACAGGTACCTCCTACTTAGTAACCGGGTTCCAGTACTGTCAGCTGGTCCTCGGTAGTTCCATTGGCTCTTGTACCTTCGGCTACGCATCCAGGTTCCAGTACCGTCAGCTGGTTCTTGGCAGTGTCTTTGGCATGGGTACTCCCTCCTGCCCAGCCTGGTTCCAGCACGCCAGCTGTTTCCGGGTAGTGTCTTGGTCACTTTGCCTCCAATACGTTGTCGTGTCGGGTTGCGGTCGGGTTAGCCAACTCTATGGTGCCTGCAGTTTAGGTGCTTCCTATGTGGGCTGTGGGAACTGGCAATCAAGGCTGGTTCCGTAGTGCCAATAGTACAAGCTCCCCCTGTAGGACTGTGGGTTTTCAGTAACTCTGGCCGGCTCACGGCCTAGCAATTTTTTTTTCAAGAGGACCTTCTGCCACCATTAGCTGGTTCTTTGGAAGACAATCTTGAATAGGTCCCCCTGGTTCCAGTTCCGTCAGCTGGTTCCAGGCAGAGCCTTTGGCTTAGGTGCCTCCTTCTCGGTATTCGAGTTCCACCAACGTCTGGTGGTCCTTGGTAGTGCTTTCTGGCAAGGGTACCTCCTGCTTAGTAACCGGGTTCCAGTACCGTCAGCTGGTCCTCGGTAGTTCCTTTGGCTCTTGTACCTTCTGCTTCCCATCCGGGTTCCAGTACTGTCAGCTGGTTCTCGGCCAAGTCTTTTGCTCTTGTACCTTCTGCTACCCATCCTGGTTCCAGTACCGTCAGCTGGTTCCAGGCAGAGCCTGTTATGTAGGCAATACAGTGACACAGTGTGCCAGAAATCAGAGCACATACAGTGATCTGACAATAACCCAAAAACAATAGAACGAGCTCTGAGACGTGGAATCTCTGTAGACCGCAATACCTGAACCTATCCTAAACACAACTAAAGGCAGCTGTGGATTGCGCCTGACACTACCTATGCAACTCGGCACAGCCTGAGGAGCTGACTAGCCTGAAGATAGAAAAACAAGCCTGACTTGCCTCAGAGAAATACCCAAAAGGAAAAGGCAGCCCCCCACATATAATGACTGTTAGCAAGATGAAAAGACAAACGTAGGGATGAAATAGATTCAGCAAAGTGAGGCCCGATATTCTAGATAGAGCGAGGATAGCAAAGAGAACTTTGCAGTCTACAAAAAACCCTAAAGCAAAAAACCACGCAAAGGGGGCAAAAAGACCCACCGTGCCGAACTAACGGCACGGCGGTACACCCTTTGCGTCTCAGAGCTTCCAGCAAAACGAATAGACAAGCTGGACAGAAAAAGTAGCAACAAAAGCAAAGAAGCACTTATCTAAGCAGAGCAGCAGGCCACAGGAAAGATCCAGAAGCTCAGATCCAACACTGGAACATTGACAAGGAGCAAGGAAGACAGAATCAGGTGGAGTTAAATAACAAAGCAGCCAACGAGCTCACCAGAACACCTGAGGGAGGAAGCTCAGAAGCTGCAGTACCACTTGTGACCACAGGAGTGAATTCAGCCACAGAATTCACAACAAGAGCCTTTGGCTTAGGTGCCTCCTTCTCGGTATCCGAGTTCCACCAACGTCTTGTGGTCCCTGGTAGTGCTTTCTGGCAGGGGTACCTCCTGCTTAGTAACCGGGTTCCAGTACTGTCAGCTTGTACTCGGTAGTTCCATTGGCTCTTATACCTTCGGGTAGCCATCCGGGTTCCATTACAGTCAGCTGGTTCTCGGCAGTTTCTCAGCCTTCTTGTACCTTCTGCTACATTTCCAAGTTCAAGCTTTTGGAAATGGTTTTTGCTAAACATTCTGGATCTCCCTGACAACGACCCTAAAGACGACGACCCTGAAGACCACCCCAAAGAAGACGAGAACCCCAGAGACAACAACACCGGAGACAATGACCCCGAAGACGACGACCCTGGAGACGACGACCGTGAAGACCACCCCGAAGAAGACCAAGAAGCAGAAGAACAAGAAGCTGCAGAACAAAAAGCAGAAGAACAGTAAGCATAAGACTAAAAATCAGAAGGAGACTAAGTAGTGTATGGGGGTGAGTCCGTTCTTCCTCGTGGTGCCCCTGGATAAAACCTGCTGCTGCAGGCCAAACTGAATGTGGACAAATCCTGTTGTAAATCCTTTGTGACAGGCAGAATTGAAGGTGTAATCTTCAAACTTTTATAGATAACAACTACAGGAATGCCTGTCACAAATAAGAATATCATTAAGAAGAAGATGAAGTAGTAGAATATGAAGAAGAATAGTTGAATAAAAAGAATATGAAGAATATAAAAAAAATAATAATAGGAAGAAGGTGAAGATGAAGAAGATGATTAAGGTGAAGGAGAAATTGATGAAAAAGATGCTGCTGCTCAGGACGATGAAGAATAAATTGTGGGAGAAGTAAAAAAGGTGAAGAGCTTGGAAGAAGTGAAACATAAATATCTGACAAAATTTTAAAAAATCTTAACATAGTCAATATCTTTGTATCTCCGAACGTCTTAAAAAAAAAATTAATTCCTGCTATTCCATTTGATTTGGCTAAACCTCTATTCCTTTAATGTCTCCTCCACCTCCCCCAATACATCCTACAGTATTCATAATTGTTTTCCTTCATGTAGAATTAACCTACAAGGAAGGAAAGGGATTATTTTAATTCTGAGATTTTTGTCCCATTGACTTGCATTGGTATCGGGTATCGGTATTGGCGATATCCAATATTTTTTGGATATCGGCCGATTCAATCCGATACTGATACCGATATTTCCGAATATCGGAAGGTATCGCTCAACCCTAGTTATCATAGTGGAAGCCGGACCCAGTCAGACCTTGGGATGGAACAGATCCTCCCCACGCCAAGGATTGCGGGCCCTACATCAATCAGGGTTGCCCCCACAGTCTACAGCTCCTGCACTTCCTCCTCCTCCTCTTCAGCTTCCATCTCCAAAATCAACACATCAGTCAGAAGCTAAAAGCACTGCAGCACTGCTTCAGCCAAGCTGCAACAGGCTGTGCTTAAAGGGACACTGTCACCTGAATTTGGAGGGAACAATCTTCAGCCATGGAGGCGGGGTTTTTGGGTGTTTGATTCACCCTTTCCTTACCCGCTGGCTGCATGCTGGCTGCAATATTGGATTGAAGTTCATTCTCTGTCCTCCATAGGACACGCCTGTGCAAGGCAAGATTGCCTTGTGCAGGCATCTACTACGGAGGACAGATAATGAACTTCAATCCAATATTGCAGCCAGCATGCAGCCAGCGGGTAAGGAAAGGGTGAATCAAACACCCCAAAACCCCGCCTCCATGGCTGAAGATTGTTCCCTCCAAATTCAGGTGACAGTGTCCCTTTAAGCTAATCTGCATAGCTGACAAACCGCACAATGCAGAAGAGTTGTGGACAGCGCTGAAAGAGCAGTCAGATATTTGGATGACTGCTACAGCCAGGCATGGTCATGTGTGACAATGGATGGAACCTAGTGGCAGCTCTAAGGCAAGGTGAGCTCACAGACATACCTTTCCTGGCCCATGTGCTTAACCTCGTGGTTCAACTTTTTCTGAAAAGCTACCCGGAGCTGCTGGATCTGCAAGTGAAGGTACGCCGTCTATCTGCCCATTTTAGAATGTCAGCTACATCTTCATCCGCCTTTGCCATGCTCCAGCAGCATTTCCAGCTTCCGACTCACTGACTGGTGTGTGATGTCCCAACTTGTTGGAACTCTACGTTGCATATGTTGGAAAGATTTGTGAGCAGAAAAGGGCAGTTGTTGACTACCAACATCATCAAGGCCGTCAATATTCAGTTCAGACTCCATACATAAGACCTCAGGAGTGGACATGGATGTCAGACATATATACCATCCTATAAAACTTTGAGGACTGCTCCAAGATGGTGAGCTTATAAAGGCACGGATGATTGACCTTGTGGAGACCAAACCATCCAACACCGCGGAGACACCATCACATGTTTCTCAACACAGTGATTCAGAACACTGCCCCCAAATATGCAAATGCATGTAGAGGAGCTGCGGAGACACCATCACATGTTTCTCAATGCAGGCAGTGAATAGCCAGGCCTTTCCCCGGGAAGGAACAACTAAGGGAAGGGCAGCATCCAATAAAGGAAAACCACCTATGCCAAGCATGGTATCCATCCACAGACAGCTGTTTCGGGGTTTTTGCTCCTCATCAGTGTGGAGTAGGAAACTGGCTATCAGGAGCAGTGCCTAGTAGAAAGTCTATAAAGGCACAGATGATTGACCTCGTGGAGACCAAAACATCCAACACCGCAGAGACACCATCACGTGTTTCTCAATGCAGTGATCCAGAACACTGCCCCAAATATGCAAATGCATGTAGAGGAGCTGCGGAGACACCATCACGTGTTCTCAACGCAGGCAGTGAATAGCCAGGCCTTTCCCCAGGAAGGAACAACCAAGGGAAGGGCAGCATCCAATAAAGGAAAACATCCAATAAAGAAAACCACCTATGCCAAGCATGGTATGCATCCACAGACAGCTGTTTCGGGGTTTTTGCCCCTCATCAGGGTGGAGTAGGAAACTGGCTATCAGGAGCAGTGCCTAGTAGAAAGTCAATAAAGGCACAGATGATTGACCTCGTGGAGACCAAAACATCCAACACCGCAGAGACACCATCACGTGTTTCTCAATGCAGTGATCCGGAACACTGCCCCCAAATATGCAAATGCATGTAGAGGAGCTGCGGAGACACCATCACGTGTTTCTCAACGCAGGCCTGGCTATTCACTGCCTGCGTTGAGAAGCACGAGATGGTGTCTCCGCAGCTCGTCTACATGCATTTGCATATTTGGGGGCAGTGTTCTGGATCACTGCGTTGAGAAACACGTGATGGTGTCTCCGTGGTGTTGGATGTTTTGGTCTCCACGAGGTCAATCATCCGTGCCTTTATAGACTTTCTACTAGGCACTGCTCCTGATAGCCAGTTTCCTACTCCACACTGATGAGGGGCAAAAACCCCGAAACAGCTGTCTGTGGATGGATACCATGCTTGGCATAGGTGGTTTTCCTTTATTGGATGCTGCCCTTCCCTTGGTTGTTCCTTCCCAGGAAAAGGCCTGGCTATTCACTGCCTGCTTTGAGAAACACGTGATGGTGTCTCCGCAGCTCCTCTACATCCAAGATGGTGAGCGGCGGTGAAGCCATAATTAGTGTCACCATCCCACTTCTCAGCCTTCTGAAAACCTCTCTGCTCACAATTAAGGAGGATGCATTGCAGGCAGAGCACGAGGACTTGAAACAAGGAACCATACAGGGTGAGGACACGGAAGTCTTGCCTGTTTAGCAGTCTGGCACGAATGGCTGGTTGGTGACACTTCTAGACCCACACTACAAGGAGAACTTCAATCTCTTCTGCCAGAGGCAGAGAGGTGTACTAAAATGTTGCAGTACCAGAGGGCCCTTGTAGTGGAACTTCTTAGAAAATTCCCATGTGAGAATTCTGGCAGCAGACGTCAGTGTTTGTTGTACAACAAAGGAGTCCAAGTGAGAGAGACAGATGTACAATCCAGCTCAGGCAGGGGAACAATGGCAAAGTTCTGGAACAATTTTCTCAGACCCTCCCATCATGCTGACACAAAGGCAAGGGGTGCTGTCACAAGAAGTGCAATTTTTGGGAAGATGCTGAGCGAGTAACTTGCAGGTCGTACAAATGTCCTCCGTTATTCCTCTGTGCCTTTTAATTATTGGGTAACCAAGCTGGACACGTGGCGTGTGTTGGCTCTATATGCCTTGTTGGTTCTGGCCTGCCCTGCTGCTAGCGTTCTGTCAGAGCAGGTTTTTAGTGCCGCTGGTGGAATTATAACAGATATGCGCATCCGCCTGTCAACTGAAAATTTTGACAGGCTAACTCATAGTAATGAGCAAGGGCTGGATTGGGCAAGATTTCTGTACACCACCAAGTGAAAACAGCTAAACATAACCTCTAATACATTGTCTTTTTTGTTGAGGTGTATTGTCATGTACCCCTCCCTAAAAACACATGGCTATCCGCTTCCTGATTTTGTCTGTTTTGTGTTATTCTCCTCCTTATCCTTATCCTCATCATCCACATGCAGTACAACACCAGGGTGAACGTATTCCGTGAAGCAAAATTCACTCACTTTTTGAGCAAGGATGTTTGTCTCATACCCGTTACTAATTAGAAGTAAAAAGGAACTTCCTGCATGGGGAACTGTCATCAAAATGAGATGTACTTATATTTTTCCCATTTATTCTTATATATTCCAGTTTTAATATCTCTGCACTGTCCTTTTGTGACCCAGTGTATACCTATACAATAGGAAAATATTGAAATACTATTATACAGTTATATGAAAAAGTTTGGGCACCCCTATTAATCTTAAGCTTAATGTTTTATAAAAATTGTTTTTTTTTGCAACAGCTATTTCAGTTTCATATATCTAATAACTGTTGGACACAGTAATATTTCTGACTTGAAATTAGGTTTATTGTACTTACAGAAAATGTGCAATCCGCATTCAAACAAAATTCTACAGGTGCATAACTATGGGCACCCTTTTCATTTTCTTGTTTTAAATACTCCTACCTACTTTTTACTGACTTACTAAAGCACTTTTTTTGGTTTTCTAACCTCATTGAGCTTTGAACTTCATAGACAGGTGTATGCAATCATGAAAAAAGCTACTTAAAGTGGCCACTTGCAAGTTGTTCTCCTGTTTGAATCTCCTCTGAAGAGTGGCATCATGGGCTCCTCAAAACAACTGTCTAATGATCTGAAAACAAAGATTATTCAACATAGTTGTTCAGGGGAAGGATACAAAAAGCTGCGTCAGAGATTTAACCTGTCAATTTCCACTGTGAGGAAAATAGTAAGGAAATGGAAGAATACAGGTACAGTTCTTGTTAAGGCCAGAAGTGGCAGACCAAGAAAAACATAAGAAAGGCAGAGAAGAAGAATGGTGAGATCAGTCAAGGACAATCCTCAGACCACCTCCAGAGAGCTGCAGCATCAACTTGCTGCAGATGGTGTCACTGTGCATCGGTCAACTACACAATGCACTTTGCACAAGGAGAAGCTGTATGGGAGAGTGATGTGAAAGAAGCCATTTCTGCAAGCACGCCACTAACAGAGTCGGCTGTGGTATGCAAAAGCACATTTGGAGAAGCCAATTAATTTTTGGAAGAAGGTCCTGTGGACTGATGAAACCAAGATTGAGTTGTTTGGTCATACAAAAAGGAGCTATGCATGGCGGCCAAAAAACACAGCATTCCAAGAAAAACACTTGCTACCCACAGTAAAATTTGGTGGAGGTTACATCATGCTTTGGGGCTGTGTGGCCAATGCTGGCACCGGGAATCTTGTTAAAGTTGAGGGACGCATGGATTCCTCTCAGTATCAGCAGATTCTTGACAATAATGTTCATGAATCAGTGACAAAGTTGAAGTTACGCAGGAGATGGATCTTTCAGCAAGACAATGATCCAAAACACCGCTCCAAATCTACTCAGGCATTCATGCAGAGGAACAATTACACTGTTCTGGAATGGCCATCCCAGTCCCCAGACCTGAATATCATTGAACGTCTGTGGGATCATTGGAAGAGGGCTGTCCATGCTCGGCGACCATAACTGAACTGGAATTGTTTTGTAAAGCGGAATGGTCAAAAATACCTTCATCCAGGATCCAGGAACTCATTAAAAGCTACAGGAAGCGTCTAGGCTGTTATTTTTGCAAAAGGAGGATCTACTAAATATTAATGTCACTTTTCTGGTGGGATACTTATGCACCTGTCAAATTTTGTTTGAATACAGATTGCACATTTTCTGTTAGAACAATAAACCTCATTTCAAGGCAGAAACATTACTGTGTCCAACAGTTATTAGATATATGAAACTGAAATAGCTGTTGCAAAAAAAACAATTTTTATAAAACATTAAGATTAAGATTAATAGGGGTGCCCAAACTTTTTCATATAACTGTATATACTTTTTTTTAATATATCCCTGTCTCTGAGCTGTTGCAAAAGACAAACATATCTCATTGGACACAATCTGGCATCGTATACGTTATATGAACCTGTGTTCGTCCCTCCCTTTTGTTATTTACTTTCATCAGTGGATCCACATCCTTTATTTTATTTTTTTTATTTCAGTATGATTTATCTTTATGTCTCCTAATTTTCCACCACTAGATCAGTAAGCTTAACATCTTCTGTGCCGCTACAGGCAGTCCAATTTTTGGCAAGGGTGTCTATGATGGCCATAGTATATTTAAAAAAAATGTATCCCCCTTGGTGAAATGTTGGTCAGCCCATGCACTGCATATATGGGCATTACAAGTCTAAAAGACACATTCCTTTACATTGTGCATATTTTTTCATGAGGACTTCAGCAGTGTCCTCATTCTCCACCACTAGATCACCATTCACCACACTTAACATGTTATGTGCTGCTATAGGAAGTGCAATTTTTGGCAAGGGTGTCTATGATGGCCATAGTATATTTTTTAAAAATGAATCCCCCTTGTGGAAATGTTTGTCAGCTCATGCACTACATGTATGGGCATTACAAGTCTATTATAGACGCTCCTTTACATTGGGCCTAGTTTTTAATGAGGCCTTCATCAATATTTCCTCATTTTCCACCACTAGATCACTATGGTGAACATGTTGTACGCTGCTACAACCATTCAATTTTTGGGCAAGGGTGTCTATGATACCCATAAATCATTTTTTTAAACTGTATCCCCCATGAGGAAATGTTTGTCAGCCCATGCACTTTGTGTATGGGCATTACAAGTCTATTATAGACGCTCATTTACATTGGGCCTCGTTTTTAATGAGGCCTTCATCAATGTTTCCTTATTCTCCACCACTAGATCACTATGGTGAACATGTTGTATGCTGCTACAACCATTCAATTTTTAGGCAAGGGTGTCTATGATACCCATAAATCATTTTTTTAAACTGTATCCCCCATGAGGAAATGTTTGTCAGCCCATGCACTTTGTGTATGGGCATTACAAGTCTAGGAGACACGCTCCTTTACATTGGGCTTAGTTTTAATGAGGCCTTCATCAATGTTTCCTTATTCTCCACCACTAGATCACTATAGTGAACATGTTGTATGCTGCTACAACTATTCAATTTTGGGGCAAGGGTGTCTATGATACCCATAAATCATTTTTTAAAACTGTAACCCCCATGAGAAAATGTTTGTCAGCCCATGCACTTCGTGTATGGGCATTACAAGTCTAGGAGACATGCTCCTTTAAATTGGGCCTAGTTTTTAATGAGGCCTTCCTCCACCTCCCATCATTTTCCACCACTAGATCACCAGGGTTCACGTGTTCCGTGCTGCTACAGACAGTCAATTTTTGGCAATGGTGTCTTTGATCCCTATTACATATTTTTTTTAAATTTACCCTCCATGGGGAAATGTTTATCAGCTCATACACTTAGTGTGTGGGCATTACAATTCTAGGAGACCCGCTTCTTTAAATTGGACCTAGTTTTTTATGAGGCCTTCTTCCACCTCTCATCATTTTCCACCACTAGATCACCATGGTTCATGTGTTCCATGCTGCTACAGTCAATCAATTTTTTGGCAAGGGTGTTTGTGATCCCAATTAAATATTTTTTTTAAAATGTATCCCCCATGGGGAAATGTTTGTCAGCCCATACACTTAGTGTATGTGCATTATATGTCTAGGAGACCCCCTCTTTTGTAATGGGACAGTTTTTTTATGAGATCCTCCTCCGTGTTTCTTCCAAGGGGGATTGGGGTGCGTGCAAATTTGGGTCAAGGCGGCTCTTGCATTCAATGCATAAAGAAACAGTATGGCAGGACCAACTGAAGAATGTGAAGTGGGTTTTCCTGTGGCCATCCAGTTCCTGGGTTCAAAGGCTTATATGGGTGCATATGACTTCGTAGCAGGGCAGGCCTTGCAGTTAATGCATAAGAAAACAGTATGGCTGGACCAACTGAAGAATCTGAAGTGGGTTTTCCTGTGGCCATCCAGTACCTGGATTCAAAGACTTGTTGGGGTGCATATGACTTGGTAACAGGGCAGGCCTTGCAGTTAATACATATGAAAACAGTATGGCAGGACCAACTGAAGAATGTGAAGTCGGTTTCCCTGTGGCCATCCAGTACCTGGGTTCAAATGCTTATTGGAGTGCATATGACTTTGTAGCAGGGCAGGCCTTGCCATTAATACATAAGAAAACGGTATTACAGGACCAACTAAAGAATGTGAAGTGAGTTTTCCTGTGGCCATCCAGTACCTGGATTCAAAGGTTTATTGGGGTACATATGACTTGATAGCAGGGCAGGCCTTGCAGTTGTTACATAAGAAAACAGTATGGCAGGATCAACTGAGGAATGTGAAGTGGGTTTTCCTGTGGCCATCCAGTTCCTGGGTTCAAAGGCTTATTGGGGTGCATATGACTTGGTAGCTGAGCAGGCCTTGCAGTTAATGCATAAGAAAACAGTATGGCTTGTGCAACTGAAGAATGTGAAGTGGAGTTTCCTGTGGCCATCCAGTACCTGGGCTCAAAGACTTATTGGGGTGCATATGACTTGGTAACAGGGCAGGCCTTGCAGTTAATACTTAAGAAAACAGTATTACAGGACCAACTGAAGAATGTGAAGTGGGTTTTCCTGTGGCCATCCAGTACCTGGGTTCAAAGGTTTATTGGGGTGCATATTACTTGATAGCAGGGCAGGCCTTGCATTCACTGCAACATTTTTTCAGGAAGCCCTCCTGTACCTCTCGTGAAAGGAGAATAGGGGTGCATTGTAATTGTTGGCAGCCCAGCCACTCCACTCAATGCATAGGCAATAACAGCATAGGAGACCCACTGTTTAATAATGGCCCTTTAAGAATATTAATGCCGTCTGATGCCCCTCTAAAAAGGATGCTCAGGGGAATCCGCTAATATCCCGACTCAAATCGATTATAGCCAAATATTTTGCGCCAGCTAAGGCTACTTTCACACTAGCGTCGGAATTCGGCCCGTCGCATTGCGTCGGGCTGAGATTCCGACGCTAGTGTTGTTAGCGCCGCACAACGGGTGCAGCGGATGCATTCTCCGGCGCATCCGCTGCCCCATTGTGAGGTGCGAGGAGGTGGGGGCGGAGTTCCGACCGCGCATGCGCGGTCGGAAAAAACCGTCCGTCTGGAGCAAAAAAACGTTACATTTAACGTTTTTTGCTCCCGGCGGTCCGCCACAACACGGCGCAACCGTCGCACGACGGTTGCGATGTGTGTTAATACGTCGCAATGCGTAGGTAATGTTACTCTATGGGGCAAAAACGCATCCTGCAAACAACTTTGCAGGATGCATATTTTCCCCTAAACGACGCATTGCGACGTATTAAAAAAAACGCCAGTGTGAAAGTACCATAACCGCTCAAGTAGCTCCTCGACGCACGGCATTGAGTGCACGTCAAAGACTGTGATGGCATTGAACCCCACTGCAGTCCTCGCAGAACCGGTAGGTCCGATCCTGCTTTGGCACAAGGACTGCAGGTGAGGCCCACGTGCTTTTGGTCCATTGAATCACCCCCAGCTGTAACATCTCATCGATCTCCTGGCGCATAACCTGCTGCACCTCATCGGAAATCAGATAGGGTGTTCGCCATAGTAGGGCATGATTCCCTATGTCCAACTCTTAAACCGCTAACTCAGTCCTTCCAGGTCGGTTGGAGAACATGACCCGGAAGGGTTCCAGTGTGGTCCGCAACTGCAACCACTGCAGATAGCAAGGTGCTTACTTCCACATCCTTGATGGACCCACCGGCCTTGGCTTGTGCCAGCATTTCCAGGAGGGGGTTTTCCTCCCCATTGCAGGTTGTAGACCGGTAGGATGCAAGCTTCATGCTCATGATGAGCCTTCATCGTATTGATGTGAAAAGCTTTGTGGCTACCCCGGGCGTGGTCAAGCGTGACCATGTAAGTGACTGGGTTAAGCTGTTGGTGGACGATGTACGGGCCTTCCCAGGCTGCCCTAAGCTTATACTTTGGTATGTGGACTAGCACCCACACTTTTGACCAACTTGGTAGGTCCGCTCCAGGGCGTTCTGGTCGTACCAGTGCTTCAGGTCATCCTGAGCCTGCGCCATGTTGTCATGCACCAACTGCGTCAAGGTCTGCATTTTGTCACGGAAGCTCATGACATAATTCATGATGGACACTTCTGAAGGGTTCGTCTCTTCTTCCCAGGAATCCCTTACCAACTGAGGGGGTCCCCGGACTCACCTGCCATACAGGAGGATCAAGTGGGAGAACCTCGTCGAGGCCTGCGGAACTTCTCGGTAAACGAATAGCAGGTGTGGGAGATACCGCTTCCAGTCGCATCCTTGTTTCTCAACCAGCATGCATAGCATCTGTCTGAGAGTAGCGCTCACACAAGCCATTGGTCTGGGGTTGATACAAACTCGATAACAGATGCTACACCTGCATTTTCTGACAGAGAGCCTCCATTAGGCGAGACATGAATTGGGTCCCTCGGTCGGTAAGCATCTCCTTGGGAAATCCTACCCATGAAAAGATGGCCAACAGTGCATCCGCCACCTTATCCACCCTAGTTGAGGACAGAGCCACTGCCTCAGGGTACCGGGTAGCATAGTCTAACACAGTGATGACATATTGTTTTCCAGAGCTGCTGGGGAAGGGCAGCAGGCCTACAATGTCCACGGCAATCCTCTGGAAAGCCTCCTCTGTCACTGGCAAAAGGGATCAGGGGAGCCTTAAGAGCAGACCCCGCCTTCCCCACTCTTTGACAGGTGATACAGAATCGGCAGTAGTTTGTCACATCTGTCCCTATCTTGGGCCAATGGAAGTGTTGAGACAGCTGGGCCTTAGTTTTGCTGATCCCCAAGTGTCCAGCTAGTGGAATCTCATGGGCAATCTGCAACAACTCACCCCTGAATTGGTACGGGACAACCAGCTGTCTTTCCTTCAACCAGCCCTTTTGGGAGTTTCTGGATACTGTCTCCCGGTACAACCTTCCTCGTTCCCAGAACACCCTCTCATCAGTCAAAGTAGTGGGTGTCTCGGCGAGGTGTCTCATGTTCTCCAGGCTCGCATCTGCTCGCAGAGCAGTCTGGATCCCTCTGGGAACTGCTCTGGGTTCATTTCCAGTTCAGTCACCCCTGTGACTGAGGAAAATCCGGAAGGCAGTGCCACAACCTATAAACACCTTTGCCACCGGCAAGGGACAACAGAAGCCCCCAATCCCGGTGACAGTCAGGGTTTCCCCCAGGATAATCTCTTCAGTGGTCACCAGTTCGGGTTGGATGAGGGCTTGTTCTGCCCCGTTGTGTCCTTGAGGCCTCTTACAACATGGCCCCTTATGGTGACGTGGGGTTCTTCTGCTTGTCCAGACGCATGGTGCTGATATGACCAGTCTAATTGCATGAGAAACACTTGCAAAGATCGGTGGTAGATCTTGTGCTGGCAACAGGGACGGGCCACCGGTGAATAGGTTGGCAGGAGTACTGGGGTTGGTTGATGGCTTACCCCCTCTCCAGCTGGCGGTGACTAGCTTCCGGTTTACAGTTGGCCCCATAGGCTTAGGCAATCTGCGCTTCTTTAGCCATGTCTCTGGCCTCTCGGACCATCATGAACTGTTGCACCTCAGCTGGACAAAGAAGTAGAAACTGGTCTTTGATCATCAGATCTCACAGCTGTGCAAAGGTGTTCACTGACAGTCCTTAGGTCCACTGGTCAAAGTGGGTCCTGAGTCCATGCGCCACATTGCTGTAACTGCCATGTGGGCCACGTTGGAGGTTCCAGAACTTTCTAGGGTAAACCTCAGGTGTAAGCTTATACTTTGTTATCAGGGCCTGCTTGATGGCCTCATAGTCTCAATCTTGGTCTGGCGGGAGAGAAGAAAATGCCTCCAGAGCTTTGCCTTTGAGTCCTGGGGTTAGGTATAGGGCCCATTCAGTCCCAGGCGGCCAGTGCTGTTTGCAGGCTTTCTCAAATGCCCGCAGAAAGGTGTCCAAGTCCCCATCCTTTTCCATCACGGGAAAGTGCTCTGGCTGGGGTTTAGGGGATGGAGCATTGCTGGACTCACTGTTCCACGTGATAGATAGTACTGCCTGAGTTGGGCCATCCGCAGTTCATGGTCCCTCAAAGATTGGTCCTCTCGCTCAGCTTGGGCTTCAGCGGCTTGGGCCTCCCGCTGAACTTGGTGATCAACTGTCTCTGCCTTCCGCTGGGCTCTCTCCGCCTCCCTCTGGGCTCCCTCTGCTTGGAATTGCCTGATCAGCCTCAGACATCCATCACGGTCATCGGCAGGGATTTGTTCCAATGCCACCAGCAGGTGGAGATACAATCCACCCTGTTTGCAAGTAGGGATGGCATTCAGTGATTGGACCTCTGCAGCAGCACCATTTATTCTTGGACTAGCTTCTGCATCTGCTGGGCTCTGAGTGATTTTCAGTTGCACCAGAGCCGTGACCAGTTGGCTTCTGTTTTTGCCTATGGCATTAATCTGTGTCAACCCACAAAGGACAAAAAGAGTGTCCTTGTTATGCTGCTTATACCAGCTTTCTCCTTTTGTTGCCATCATTGTCAAATAAAAGATAGGATAGAAAAACAAAGATAAAGGGAGGGGGAATCGAAAGTACACACGGTATTGTCTCAGGACTAGTAAACACTGAGTTTGTTCTCCAAAACTTTTGTGCAGAGTCCTCGTAAGAATTGTGCAAGTTTTTAGTGAGAGGAATGATTGCTCAAACCAGATCACTTATGCTATATTATCCCATCGCTCTGCCACCAATATGTCATGAACCGGGGTGTTTGATTGCCCCAGTTCCTTTCTTTAGGGGATTTATTTATATCCCACTTCCCAGTTCCGGTTTGGAACTTGCAGCTTTCTGGCACCCCCCTTACCCGCTGGTCAGACAGGGAACTGCAACTAGGATAATTAGTCACCAGAAAGGCTGCCTTGCTATGTACTGGCTATTGGGCACACTGCAGCAAGGGCAATATAACTACTCCGATTCATGCAGGAACAATAATTATCATTGCCATCCATCGCTGCCAGTTTTCCCAAAGGCTCAGGACACTTCCGCTGCCACCAGCTCCTATTTCTTAATAATGGGTCAGGAGCCAACCCAATTACTAGCGTAATTTACTTCAGAGGACGTGAAAGTCCATTATAGAGCAAGGAGAAACTAAGTCAGTAATTTTATATATTTTACTCCAAAAGTAGGCAGTGTTCACAAAAGTATAAAAACTATATTATGAAAGGAGACAATTATTGTATCTACAGACAATTACAAAATAAAAGTCATTAAAAGAAGAAAATAATCTGACAGTTCTCTCATTTTATGGCTGACCATGCGGCTGGGGGGAGGGGTGACATTAAAATGCATCACAGAAAGTCTCTCAGCTAGCTTCCTGGACAAAGACTACTGAAAAATGAGGTCTCCCTGTCTTATACCTGTGCCCAAAACCAAGGCAATCCTCCTCTGCTGACCCCACTGAGTGGCTGAATGCTCCACTTTTTGGAACGTATGAAATTCTGCTATTAACCATATCTCAGCGTATGAACCTCATAGAAGGATGACACAGTTATCATTATGCTTAGCATGACATGGGGTTCATTGAAGTCCAGACATGAAGTGAATACATGACCTGCTTATGGAGAAATTCATTCCTTGGATTTCATTGAGTTTTGATCCTAGAGATTTCAGTGAGTTATAGATCTCTCGGTGGACATCCGGAATATGTAACTTTTATATCTCTATCACTAATCTATGTCATTATACATAACTTTTCAAGAACAAAGAAGTCCCCATCAGGTTTTACAGCTGCTCTACCAGTTTTAGCTGGTAGCAGGCGGGAGGGGTGAAATCACACACTGGAGTCTCACGTTACAGCTGTATTGTCAGCAGGGAGAAGAGTTTTCTAGGCAGTGTGAAGAGAGGGGTCAGAAAGCCCACAGCGTGTGTCTGAGCTGCATGTCACTTACAAAGGCAGGAAGATGCAGCAGCCCTGAATGTGTGTGTATTTCACACAGACCTAATGGGTGTAGTAAAGCTGTGTATATTCATGACAACGATCGAGAAAAAAAATGGTGATCTGAGTTACCCCATAGATTTAGGGTATGTGCACACGTTCAGGATTTAGTCAGGATTTTTCATCAGTATTTGTAGCCAAAACCAGGAGTGGGTGTTAAATGCAGAAGTGGTGCATATGTTTCTATTATACTTTTCCTCTAATTGTTCCACTCCTGGTTTTGGCTACAAATACTGATGAAAAATCCTGACCAAATCCTGATGCAATCCTGTGCACATACCCTTACTGGTCCGAGTGCTCTGTGATGTTTTATCACATAGCACTAGTCCATATTATATGTTAGTGTGGCTTCAGTCAAACAGAGAGAATTTGCTCTCCTACTTGTGGATGGGGTTCTGAGTAGGGGACTCCACTCCATATGCCTTAGTAGCAAGTAGACACTGGTTCTTATTGCAATCCTTTTAAGAATTCAAATTTCATACTTTACAATAACTAACTTTTTCATTCATCTACATGTTTAAATGAGGGAACTATCTGTTAGGAGTCGAGTTTCCTCTGCTGCACAGGGGGAATCTCGATCCGTGTCTGCTGCGGTCTCCCATTCGGTATCGGCCGCAGTGGGCTCTGCTCAGCGGAGACGTCGCTCCCAGCGTCTCGCTGAGGCTGATTCGGTGCATAGGGTCACTACTGCCTTTTCTGGCTTTCCTATGGTACCCTGCACTAATCTGCGGCGAGCAAGCCTCTCTGGGACTAAGTCCTTATTTACTCACACTGAGCATGCCCAGGGCAGGGTCTCCCATTGGAGGTCGAGGGCCACATGTTCGGTCACATGCTCAGGTACTGCAGTACATTCCATTGGTCCTCCTGGAAGGTCCTGAAAGGGCAAAACATGCTCAGGTACTGCAGCACTTTCCATTGGTCCTCCTGGAAGGTCCTGAAAGGGCAAAAACTTCAGTAGCAGCTTCCTGTGCTGCAACTATATAAACTGCGCATGACCGCACGGCCATGCGCTAGTATTGTCTTGTAAATATGTGTGTGTGTTGTGAGTGAAAGTCGCTCTTTAAATAACCCTCCCTATTGAATGTCTGTTCGCGGAAGGTGTATGTTTGCTATCTAGCGCCCGACTTATCCAACAGCACGTAACACACATCACAGCGTCCAGTTGCTGTGTCCGCCAGTACGGCGCCGTGCGCTTCCTCTGCACTTTCCTTACCCAAGTCTGGGTGGTTAGTGGCGTCCGTCAGTGCGGCACCGCACGCACTCTCGTGCCTTTATTTACTATTTCAATAGTTTACTTACACACCCAGTTGCGGTGTTGTGCCAGCAGTGGTCTAATCGGACTTCAATCCTAGTTGGGGTTGTGTTCGCTGACTTATTGCTCGCGCTCTATGTGCGGTACCGCGGTCCTGTGACGCAACAGGATCGCTTCCTTCACGCAGGGTGAAGTTAACCCTTGTATGTATACTTATAGTACCGCCATATAGTCCGTCTTACTTAGCAGCAGGTACTTTCCTGCACGGTGGATCCCGGGTTGCGAACGCACCAATTCCATTTAATAAACTATATATTTGGTGCGTTCCGCCAACCCTAACACTATCATTTTAGATTCTTCTGGAAACATGTGAGATATTTTCTGGTAAAATGTACAGGATTTATCCATTATAACAACTTTCTTAGGTGAGCCTGTACTTATCTATTTTATTTCATCTGAGTAAGAGATAAGTGTGATTGATGCAGATCTGCTCTGTAGAGAATAAATTATAGTGACCGTAACGTTCTGTTAGAGGCTGCAAACCGCATTGTCCTCTTTCCTTTATGTCTGTACAATCCAGTTTGACATCATGTCATAAAAGTTTATAGGCTGCGTTCTCCCCACTCCTTGCTAATATCCCCAGCATTCCGCTGGCCATCCAAAATCAATACCACAGCTCCTCTCAATAAATAATGAAAGCTTGAATCAAGTCCAAATGTTCATGCTGACAATCCAAGGCAATTAGATTTAGCACTAACAAATAGCAATCCCTGGGGTTAAGACGCAGTCAGGGAGCAGGAACACTGATGTCATCGTGTTAACGGGAAACCTAGGGAAAGTCAGCACAATCAAGGTAACCAACTTAATCCGGGACACCATTCTCATTCATAAAAAAAACACACAGCAATCAAAAGACGTACAGGAATCCAGTGCTGCTCCGAGTATAAATCTTTACAGACATAGTTATCTTACAGCACATCGGTCATATGATAAACTCAATTCTGCTACATTAGTAACCCTATCACTGCTAAAGAACTAACTTGTGTTTATTATTAGACTTTTTATTCATCAGTAACCTAATTTGCCTCCTTCTCAACCTAGAAAAGAACGAAAACCCCCATATGCATTATAGCTATAATATGCTTAAAAAGTAACCGTCGTTTGAATTTTGATTTCATAAATCAATAAAAATAAACAATAATATATCTTATCAGATAAATCTGCTTCACATTCTGCCAAAACTGACAAGTAATTATCAAAATTCTCAATTGCGAGGTAGAATCTGTATTAAGTGATGACAGACTTTCCAATTACTGAGATAGGAAATGGCAGCTGCTACAGATATAATTCTATGTAGATTGAAGGGGGAGGAGCTACAGACAGAGCTCCTCCCTCCTGCCATCTACATAGAATCTGATCAGCACCAACTGCATCTAATGTTTCAATGGGAATATTAGTATTCACTGAATACAGATTTTACCTCACAATTTAGAATTTTGATAATTACTGGTCAATTTTGGCAGAAAGAGAAGCAGATTTATCTGATAAGATAATTACAAAGTTGCTTATTTTCTTGTCTACTTTTGATATATTAAATAAAAATTAAAATGACTGTTACGCTTTAGCCAGTGTACTTTTCCTGTACATTGATTAATCACTTGTTGACAAGGCAATTTTACGTTTTTGCACTTTCTTTTTTGTCCCACTTGTCTTTCAAAGCCATAGCTTTTTAATTTTGCATCAACATAGCCATAGCTTTTTTACATAATGTACTGGAAAACAGAGAAGAAAATCCAATTTCAATTAAATGCTGAAAAAATATAACTTTGCCCTTGTTTTTGGGGGTTTATTTTTTATGGTGTTCATAGTGCACTAAAAATGACTTGACAACACAATTCTACAGTACTATTATGGTGACATCAAACTTGTAGCTTTTTTGTTTTAGATTTTAGTGATAAAAAAAAATTCAGAACTTGGTTTGTGATGCCATCTTCTGAGATCTATTTTTTTTTCTAATTTTTCCTTCGGTGGAACTGTGTAAGGTTTTGTTTTTTGCACACTGAGCTAATGAATTAATTGATACTATGTTGCAGTATATATGATTTTTGATCATTTTTATTATATTATATTTAAATTATATTATATTTTTCGTGAGGGTGCAGCAATCGAAAAACTGCAGTTTTTGTGTTTTAATTCTTTTTCTCCATTGAAATGAGCTGGTGCCCACTCAGAGGAAGAAAGAGACTAAATGTCACGGGTTTACTGTGAGAGAGAGAAGTCAGAAGACTGCAGCGTTTGATTTCTCCTACTCCTGTACTGATAAGAAGCACTTCACCTTCATATTAAACAGTGCATGTTTCTTTTAGCAGTGGAGGGGTTAATCTACTTAGTTAAGAGCTCTTGGAAGCTTCTTGCATTAAGGCTATCAGCTGTTCACTGTTAGCCACTTCCCTCTCCTATATATTCTGGGCTCCTGCTAGCACATATTGCCAGAGCAAGCTTCATTGCTGAATGGTTTAGGAGAAAGCGAGTTGTTGTGTTGTTGTTTGAGAAGGCGTTTGGTAGATTTATCTGAGACTATTTCAAGGTTTTGGTTGTGTGCTAACCCCCTCCTTCCCCTAATTTGATTCTTCCCCATCCTCCACTCTCCGGTGTTTCCCTTTGTTGTTTGTGTGAGTATATTTGTATGATTGGTATTCTCCTTTACCTCTGTTTGTATTACCTTGTTAGTCTGGTTGGAGTATTGCCATACAATACTACTGCCTTCTTCCCTGGGTGGGGGAAGGGTACAGACTGAGGGCAGATTCAGGAGCTCAGGCAAGGTATGTGGCCCCAGCATCTTCACCATTAGAAGTAATCCAGGGAAAAGGGGGAGCGAGGGCACCCTTAGCGTTAGGGGCAGGAAAGGAGCCCCTGGTCCCGGGATACCTGACAACAGATTTGTGACACTAAAATTACAGATGGTTGAGAGACAGGGCTGAGGGCATGAAAACTATACTTGGGGATTTTGTTTTTCGCATTGATATAGTTATGATAATGACGTGTATTACTCCAGAGATTTTTTTTCCGTCCATGGAATAACCCCTCCAATAATACCACGTATTGCAAGCCTAAATTCAAGGCACTTCCATTTTCTGAACAAACATATCCAAAGAAGACAAGGAAACTTGGGCCAATTAAAACAAATATATTTGATTAAGTCAAAAACGATAAAAAACCTTAAATAAAACCATGAATCAAGGGAGATACACTTGCAGAATACGCTGTCTGCAAAGGGAATATACTGAGGCCTAACAGATGTGTATTAGGAGACATATATACAAAACCTACATGGTAGCATCCAAAAATATACATACAAAAATACGTTGAAAGTATCAAATAATATAGCCGATTAATAAATGCAGAAAAATAACAAAGACCGAGGTCTTAATTAAAAGTTCATAGAGCGGAGGTCATATAAGACCCGAAAATTCATATGCAAATCTACTAATATTTAAGGATTCAAACCACAAGCTGGCAGCAGAGGGCATAAGAGACAATGTAGCAGCAATGCAATGTAATGGTCTAATGTCCACTATCACGATAATGTGAATATGCCATGTTGGAGTATCTACCTACCCCCCTCTCTCTGACTGCTGCTTGTATGTGTGCAATTCCAAACCCTCACTAGAATCACTGAAGAAGTTTATGGCTTGACACTTCCCCTCCCTCCTTCCAAGGAATGCCTTTGTCTGGGGAAACCAAAAACTTAAATAAGTGATCCTGAAGTTACTGAACCGCCGCGCAACCTGCCCTACCCTCTCCTAGTGTTTCATCACCCATCCCCTGCAGACTGTGAGCCCTCGCGGGCAGGGTCCTCCCTCCTTATGTACCCGTGTGCCTGTTATCTGCTCATGTTTAATGTATTTGTCTATATTTGCCTCGTATTCACATGTAAAGCGCCATGGAATAAATGGCGCTATAAAAATGAATAATAATAATAATAATAATAAAATAAGTGGAAAAGAGTGCATATCATTACTCAGACCATTCAGTGATGTCACGACAAGAGGGCATATCTTTACCCCTGCTGAATTGGGGGCAGAGTTGGTCCAGGAAGTGAGCTAACAACAGCTCAGCAAAGCTGTGCTCATGCATCTGAATGTATGGGAGCCCTTTTTCCTCCATAACACATGGCCAGTCACAAGCTGAAATGATCCGAGCGCTATGTAAGTGTTCTCTTTCAATGTTAATCCTATTTTTTTTTGTAATTTGTAATGTGCACATGATTTTATCTTCTTTATAATATCTTTTTAATACTTTGTAAACACTGCCATCTGTTTTTTTTTGTAAAATATATAATTTACTAGCTTATCTCTTCATGAATTATAAACGAACTGTCGCTTCCTCTGAAGTGAATTACGCTACAGATGTGGGTTGGTTCCGGACCCGTTAACCCTTCTGGAATTGGATCTGGTGGCAGCATACTTTGTTCTGTGTGATTGGGAATCTTTATAGCAACAGCAGCGTTGATAATTATTGTTCCTGCCTGTGTGGAAGTAGTTATATTGCCCTCGCTGCAATGTGCCCAATAGCCAGTACATAGCATGCAGCCTTTCTGGTGACTAATTACCCTAGGTGCAGTACCTAATCTGACCTGAGGGTAAAGGGGGTGCCAGAGAGCTGCAAGTTCCAAACTGGAACTGGGAAGTGGGATATAGATAAATCCCCTTCAGAAGAAACCAGGGTCAACCAAACCACCCCGGTTCATGACAAATTGGTGTGAGTGGTGGGGATGATACAGGTATCCTCCGTGGGATCCTTGACATATTGTTGGGATCTGTGACATAATGTTGGCATCACTGTGTGAACCATGACATCCACAAATTTAAGCCTATATATATATATATATATATATGTATATATATATATATATAGGTTCTATTGATAGTAACCACATAAATGTAAATGAATATAGGACATAAAGGGCATCAGTAAAGGTCACAGTGACCCAGTTTGATCAAGAATTCAAGTAAACAATAATGGCTCCTATGTAAGATGGCAGACACAGCTGATATATATGAGGTGGAACAAATGGGAAATAAAGTGTCTCTAGTGCAGTAAGTTAGAAACTAGTATATTACCTGGCAGTGCAGCGCAGAAACCCCGACGCGCGTTTCATGTGATGCTTCTTCCTGGGGGGTAGTTATGGAGGTAGGTGGGCATGTGATTGCTTTTATAGCGTGGTTAATCAATGGTGGCAGCGGTTTGTTTCGGCGCTCACACTGACAGACTGGGTGTGACGTCACCATCGGTCAGCGTCACGTGCCGCTTGTCCATGCCCTCGTCCGACGCGTCAAGACAGGGGGGCGGAGCGAGCCACAACACAGCCGCATCTCCGCGGCAATCCACAGCCGGAAGTCTGAAGTGAGTGCTCACCACAAGGAGAAGATGCAAATCAAAAGGCGCATGGACAAACACTAGATGTGAAGTGATGAAGGTGTAAACACAAATGCACTATAGGTGTGTATTAAGTGCCAAAATGCTCCACAAAGAGAGTCAATTTTTATAGATGGAGAACAAAGGGAGTGATTAACTAATAAGTAATACATGAAAATGTGTTAGTCTGGGATATTTTCCTATGTTCTAATGTTTGCAAAAATGCATAGGAGCAATAAAGTACAAGAAATGTGCCTGAGTGTAATAAACAAATATTTACTTAAATAATGATAAGTGGCCCTTCAACGCATGAGAAAGGGGAGTATAAATGTGAAAGAATATTCCTGTACATAAAGGCAGGTAAAACCTTTTTAAACCCTGTTCTATAACAGAGTCAGTGCAAAAAGGCTAATTTAGTCATAGCAAATACATAAGCACAAAAAATTACACACAAAGTGCACCATTCAATTAACAACAACAAGGTACTGAGAAAAATACATACGGTGACGATATATATAAAAAGTGTATATTTAATTTAAAAAATTTTAATTGATGTATATAAGTGTGTGTCAAAAAACACACATACACATACAGAGATGCATCCTGAAGTTTCATGGAAGCCATCCATAATAATCAATGCCAGGCCATGGAGAGGCCAAGTCGAACACATGATAAGAAGAGAACCAGATAACAGGAGCTGTAAGCTAAGGCTACTTTCACACTAGCGTCGGAATCTCCCCGCCGCAATGCGTCGGGCCGAGATTCCGACACTAGCGTTTGATGCGCTGCACAACGGGTGCAGCGGATGCATTTCTTCGGCGCATCCGCTGCCCCATTGTGAGGTGCGGGGAGGTGGGGGCGGAGTTCCGGCCGCGCATGCGCGGTCGAAAAAAGCGGTCCGTCGGCAGCAAAAAACTTTACATTTAACATTTTTTTCTCCCGGCAGTCCGCCACAACACGGCACAACCGTCGCACGATGGTTGCGACGTGTGGCAATGCATCGCAATGCGTCGCTAATGTTAATCTATGGGGCAAAAACGTCAAAAACAACTTTGCAGGATGCGTTTTTTGCCATAAACGACGCATTGCGACGTATTGCAAAAAACGCTAGTGTGAAAGTAGCCTTAGGAAAAAAAGTGTTAAAATACTGTATATAACAAACAAGAAAATAAAAACCACTAAAATGAGAACTTTTAAAGGAAAGGGGCAAAGCTCAAGACTTCATTCAAACCGAAGGGTTGAACAGAATTAATCTTAGAGATCCATTGGGCTAATGTGCTAATTTTTCTTCCAGTTTCCACCTCTCTGGTCAATGAACACTTTGTCAATACCAATCACTTTATGGAGTTTTGCATTGCAATCATGGACGGACTTAAAGTGTCTCAGTATGGGTTTCAGCAAGGACAGTTCCTCAACTTCCTCCGCATTAACGATGTCCCTGTAATGCTCCCTCCCTCTATTTTCTAGGGTCCTCAATGTTAATCCCACATAAATCATAACTTATGATTTTGGAGGAAAACTATTTTGGAGGAAAAAGGTGCGTCTTATAGTCCAAAAAACTGGTAACATCTATCTATGTAACAAGAAGCTATTATTATGATTTTTTATATCGCACCAACATATTCTATACAGCTTTACAGACATTGTCATCTTTGTGTGGCTCAAAATCTAAATTCTCTATCAAGTATTTTTTTTTTTAAGTGTGCAGTAGGAAACCCACACAACTATGAGAAGAACATTCAAATTCCTTGGTGGGATTCAAATTGAGAATCTCAGTGCTTCAAAGTAATGATTCATAAGGCAAGGGCATACAGCATAATATACAACACCAACGGTGTTGCAAGTGATATGCTGTGTGATAGTAAATATTTTTTGCCATCACTTGAGTCAAACGTAGAAGCACGATAAATGTTGGGACAAGCCATACAGTTATTACAAGGGAAACAGCCCCATTTCTGTCCACTAGATCCAAATGTTTTTTGTACATTTGGTCCTGCATGGTAGCTGTGAACCAATTGATTTTTCAAGTTACTAGATCTCCTGTATATGACTGATGATTTGTAATACCAACTGATCTCATACAAACACCAATTTTGTAACTGTATGTTATTAATAAGTTTCTCAGTTTGAAAATACTCCTTTACTTGTTCCATGTTTGATTTGATACCATATTTAACTTCATGTTTGTCGTATACAATATTAATATTATGGCCATTTATATTCACTATTTCTTATCAATCATGTCTGTTAACCTAAAAATATGCTTATTGTCCATTCATAAATGGACATGCCCCATCCAGATCTTTACTATATTTACACGTTTTATTATATATGCCTGTTTTTATGTCTTAAAAAAACTTCTGGAGATGGAAATCAAATACGCAGTACAAACTGTGCTCCATTGTGCTGTGATCTTCTGGTAAGTGATGGCCCTGGTACTGACCACCACTGTACAAGGTATGATAATCCATAAGATGTCATAGCTGCATGGCATTATGAGAAGCCCGGCAATACAGCCACACTTTAACTCACTCTCTAATGCTTCAGCAATGTAGAAAATGGTGTTGGGCAATCTTATTTTTTTGCAAACTGTGAATCGAATCACAAAATATTCAAATTCAGGTGAAACCACTGCTCAAACTGTTTATTTCTAGTTAGCTCTTTTACTTTGAAGCACTGAGATTCTCAATTTGAATCCCACCAAGGAATTTGAATGTTATTCTCATAGTTGTGTGGGTTTCCTACTGCACACTTTAAAAAAAAAATACTTGATAGAGAATTTAGATTGTGAGCCACACAAAGATGACAATGTCTGTAAAGCTGTATAGAATATGTTGGTGCGATATAAAAAATCATAATAATAGCTTCTTGTTACATAGATAGATGTTACCAGTTTTTTGGACTATAAGACGCACCTTTTTCCCTCCAAAATAGTCCAGATGCATCTTAGTTTTAGAGTCAGGTTGTGGCTGAGGGGACAGAACTGCAGCGGTGGAGGAGTGGGTCACAGAGGGTAGGAGCTGGCCTCTGCAGCTAACATGTGTGCCCGCTGTTCAAGAAAATTAATATTCACTGCTCGTCATACCCTTAGTCCCTGTCACCTCTATGTATGGAAGCTGGCACCGAGACATGTGCCTGCTATTAAAGAGAATGAACATTATTAATGAATTAAGGTGGCTATTCTGATCCCTTTGTGTGAGAAGTGAGGTCTCGATGGGTCAAACAAGACCAAAGATCAGGTCCGGCGTTATGGGTAGGCAAACTAGGCATTTGCCTGGGTCCCCCATCCCCTACAGAACCCTTGCCTCTGGGCAATGATTATCTTATATTTCCCTTGCATTTGAAATGTGCATGTATCTAAAGTACCGTATTTTTCGGACTATAAGATGCACCGGATTATAAGACGCACCCCAAATTTTCAGAAGGAAAATAGGCATACAAAATGGGTCAAATGGGGGAATGTCTTACAGTCCGAATTCAGCTTAACAGGTAGTGGTTTCGGCACAGGAGGAGGAGTGGTCACAAGGGTTGCTCAGTGGTCCAGGCTGGTGTGGTGGCCTCCGGGAAATCCCATCCCAGAATGGTGCTGCTCTGTGGTGTGGCGGGGCTCTGCCAGCATTTTGCAACAGGTGCTCTGTGGGGCGGCGGTTGTCTGTGGGGCTAGGGTGGCCTGTGGAGTGTTGGTGCGGCGGTGGCCTCTGGGATGGAGCCGGAGGTGAAGGTGGTCTTTGGGGTGGCGGGGCTCCACCAGCATTTCGGGAACAAGATCTCATCTCCTGAGATCTCGGGATGAGATCTAGTCTCCCGAGATCTCTGGACGAGATTTCGTTGCTGAATCTGTGCATGTGCTGCCCTCGGCAGCCATTTTCCCGGTGGCCACCGCATCACAGGAATGGATCTGTGCAGGCCTCCCGGCATTCCCACAATACCGGCGGAGCCCTGCTACCCCCGTCCAACAGAACACCACCGCCCAACTGGCCACCGCCACAACAGAGAGCCGCACCAGCCTGGGAAGGAAGGCTGCAGCGTCAGACCAGGACCACCACCAGAGTATTTGTAAGTATATTCCGACTATAAGACGCACCCCCATTTTCCCTCAAAAAGTTTTGGGAAAAAAGTGCATCTTTAAGTCCAAAAAATACGGTAACATGCACAATACAAATGCAATCACAGGGAATCAGAATGAGAGAAGAGATGACATACCTCCATTCAGAGTACAGGTAGTGAATCATGTGACAGCTCTTCTGAAGTCTGTGGTGGAGAATGGTAAAGGTACCTTCACAATAAACGACGCTGCAGCAATCCAGACAACGATCTGGATCGCTGCAGCGTCGCTGTTTGGTCGCTGGAGAGCTGTCACACAGACCGCTCTCCAGCGACCAACGATGCCGGTAACCAGGGTAAACATCGGGTTACTAAGCGCAGGGCTGCGCTTAGTAACCCGATGTTTACCCTGGTTACCATCCTAAAAGTAAAAAAAACAAACGCTACAGACTTACCTATCGCTGTCTGTCCTCGGCGCTCTGCTTCTCTGCTCTGGCTGTGAGCGCCGGGCAGCCGGAAAGCAGAGCGGTGACGTCACCGCTCTGCTTTCCGGCCGCTGTGCTCACAGCCAGAGCAGAGAAGCAGAGCGCCGAGGACAGACAGCGGTAGGTAAGTATGTAGCGTTTGTTTTTTTTACTTTTAGGATGGTAACCAGGGTAAACATCGGGTTACTAAGCGCGGCCCTGCGCTTAGTAACCCGATGTTTACCCTGGTTACCAGCGAAGACATCGCTGAATCGGTGTCACACACGCCGATTCAGCGATGTCAGCGGGAGAGCCAGCGACCAAAGAAAGGTCTGGCCCTCTAGCCCCGACCAGCGACATCACAGCAGGATTCTGATCGCTGCTGTGTGTCAAACTAAACGATATCGCTAGCCAGGACGCTGCAACGTCACGGATTGCTAGCGATATCGTTTAGTGTGAAGGTACCTTAAGGGAGATCACTCACCCAATTCTGGCTGTGCTCATTCTCCTTCAGAGATCCCTTCTCCAAAGAAGTTGTCAGCTCCAGTAACACTGTGAAACTGTGCCTCTGATTCTGACTGCGAGCTCACCTCACTGTATTCACTTGTCTGCATCTTTCTGGGAGGAGCTTGACAGCCAGGACCAGAAGACACAGCATCTAGATTGATAAGTATTTTGGCACATGTCATTTACTATATGATATATATCTGATCTGTTGGTTTGAATACATACAGTACATACAAGTTAAGAACCTTCATTGCTTCACATACAGTTGTGTGAAAAAGTGTTTGCCCCCTTCCTGATTTCCTAATCTTTTGCATGTTTGTAACTCTTAAAATGTTTCAGATCACCAAACTTAAATATTAAACAAAGATAACACAAGTAAACACAAAATGCAGTTTGTAAATGAGGATCTTTATTATTAAGGGAAAAAGAAATCCAAACCTACAGGGCCTTGTGTGAAAAAGTGATTGCCTCCCTTTCCTTAAAACATATATTAACTGTGATTTATCACATCTATGGGATCCTCAAAAGCTAGATATCATGGCGCAATCCAAAGAAATTCTGGAACAAATGAGAATCAAAGTAATTGAAATCTATCAATCTGTAAAAGGTTATAAAGCCATTTCTCAAGCTTTGAAACTCGAGCAAACCACAGTGACAGTCATTATCCACTAATGTTGAAAACATGAAACAGTAGTGAACATTCCCTGGAGTGGCAGCCAACCAAAATTACCCCAAGAGGGCAGCGATGACTCATCCAAGAGGTCACAAAAGACCCCACAACAACATCCAAAAAACTGCAGGCCTCACTTGCCTCAGTTAAGGTCAGTGTTCATGATTCCAGTATAAGAAAGAGACTGGGCCAAAAAAACCCTTCAGGCAGAGTTCTAAGATGAAAACCACTGCTGACCAATAAGAACATAAAGGCTCCTCTCAGTTTTGACAAAAGACATCTTGATGACCTCCATGATTTTGGTAGAATACTCTGTGGACTAAAGAGATAAAAGTTCAACTTTATATAAGTTGTATGTTCCACTACATCTGGTGTAGAAGAAACACACCATTTCAGAAAGGAACATCATACTAACAGTAAATATGGTGGTAGTAGTGTGATGGTCTGGGGCTCTTTTGCTGCTTCAGGACCTAGAAAATTTACTGTGGTAAATGGAACCATAAATTCTGCTGCCTGCCACAAAATCCTGAAGGAGAATGTCCGACCATGTGTTCATGACCTCATTCTTAAGCGCATTTGGGTTATGCAGCAGGACGTCTTCGGAGGGGAGGAAAAATGGTGGCATGAACATATATCTATATGGTATAGGTATATTGATGACGTTTTTATGGTGTGGACGGGCACCAAAGATGAGTTCAGAGCATTCATGGGGCTTCTTAATGTGAATCGGGTGGGCCTCAAATTTACGTCGGAGATTAGTGAAAGAGAATTAGCTTTCCTGGATTTGAAAATTAGAAAAGAGAACCATGGGGGGATTACAACCAGTATCTACAGGAAGCCTACGAGCACCAACAGTCTGCTGCATTGGGAGAGCCACCACCCTACTTCCCTTAAAAGGGGGATACCCAAGGGGCAGTTCCTCAGGCTCAGGAGGAACTGTTCAAGGAGTGATACCTTCAAAAGTCAGGCGGGTGACATGTTTGATAGGTTCAAGGAAAAGGGGTATCCTAGACCGATCTTGAATAAGGCGTTCGAGGCGGCCAATAAGGCTGACAGACAGAGTCTGCCACAGAAACACGTTAAAACCGAAGGGTGCGATACCGTTAGAATTATTGGCACCTTTGATGCACAGCACCAGGATATCAGAAGGGTGTTTGCTAGACACTGGGATGTTCTGAAGTTTGATCCCGACCTCGCAGGTGTGATAGGTGAACGTCCCAACATTACATTTAGGAAGGGTAGATCCATTAGGGACTTGCTTGTACATAGCCAATATCAACGCCCGAGGGTGGGGGGGACATGGTTGGAAAGGAGACCCTGTGGTTTTTATAAATGCGGCGATTGCAGCCTCTGTAAGTGGATGAGACCATGTAAATGCTTCCAGAGTTCCACCACGGGTAAAACATTTTACCAATGAGATTTTTCCAACTGTAAAACAACAGGGGTGGTATATGTAGCCTCCTGCCCCTGCCCGAAGGACTACATAGGGAAGACTAAAAGGGAGTTCAGGAGGAGAGTGGGGGAGCATATGGGTGATATTCGTAACAACAGGGATACCCCACTGGCTAAACATATGCATACTTACCACATGGAGGATCCAACAGGAGTTAAATTTGCCGTTATAGAGGTGGTCAGGGTGAACCCGAGAGGCGGTAATCTTGATAAGATGATCCTTAGAAGGGAATGCGAGTGGATCTTCAGGATGGAGTCCCTAGTACCCAAGGGGATTAATGAGCAAATATCATACGCGTGTTTTCTGTAGATATCTGGTTAGTCTGTGTAATCTCTGGTTTATACATCTACTAAGCCGTAATGAAGAATTTTATATGGGTTCATAATGTGGCAGGTCTTTACCATTTGTGTGATGGGGTCCCTCTTTTTTGAGGTCCCACATGGATTACCATGGAAGTATTTGATTTCGTATCATTCTGTTTTGTGTTATCTATTGTACTAGATTTTACATTATCTGCCGCCATACACAGTTTTGGGGGCGTCCAGCCTGTCAATACATGGCCTAACCGGACGTATTATGGACACAGGGTTTTCTATTACTACCAGCCGTGGATATAAAATAGGCATGGTGGCTTTGTTACCGCTTTTGGTGTCCCAAATGGGCACAGTATGCTGTAAGGTATCCGTTATTCGGTTTATTGATGGTTAGGCACACTGTATATTAGGTATACCTATTTTTTGTGCGTATACGGGACACGTCTCCCATGATGTGCACGCTTGCTATCCCCCCTTTATTGGGGAGGGCAGGAATTGATATTATATGGTATGACTCAGGGGTTCTTTGCCCTGTGACACATGCGTGCGAAGGCTTGGAGGTGACCGTTTCCGCCACAGCAGTACTATGTATGGTGTTTAAGGAGGGTGCCAGCCATTTGCTTTATCCGCGGTGCTGCATTGGTCCCTCCGTTTATTTATTTATTTATCTATGCTGGCTGTGGATATGGATAGCGGTCACTATAGGAGGCGGGGAAAATAAGGCGATACCTCCCTCCAGGGGTGTGTATTAGCGTGTAGCCTGGTTACGTCACCGGCATCCACCAATGGGTATGCTTCCCCTGTATGCGTTAGGAATATGTGTGGGAGCTTGCGCAATGGATCTAGAGAAGGTCCGGGCATGCGCAGTAATGTAGCGTAATATTGAACGCTTTGGTGTAACATTGAGTCTCTGGAGTGTACGCCCCAAACTTTTGGAGCGTGCGCGGCGGTGGGATAGTAAGACCGCCTCTCCGGGCATGCGCAAGAATGTAGAACGCTCCAGCATCATAGCTGGCGTCCCTGAAGTACGTGCCCCAGTATCCTGGAGCATGCGCTGTGAAGCGGTGTAATGGTCGACTACGGGAGCATGCGCAGTAACGCTCAAGCGGCTCGATGCGCAGGAGTAGGATGTCTCGGCTCTCTCTGCGCATAGGTGATGCGGACATGCGCAATACACTACATTAGAAGCTACAGGAAGTAGAGAGGAGGCGCTTCGGCTGTCTGGCATTGGCGGCAGATATAAATGTGAGTTATGTGGTATAGGGCATTCAGCTATCCACAATCTGATGTGACACAATATATCAGTTCATCTGGCCTCCTGATGAGCCTGCATAGGCGAAACGCGTTGAGGCGTGTTTTTTAATATGGCGTTCGGTGGTGCACAGCGGCACAGATGAGTATTCATGGCCTTACTTTATGGCTATATGTGGGTTATTGCTAACATTGCTTAAACTGTGTGGGAAAACCGGAGCAAGATAGCAGGAACACTTTATCGGCACATTAGCCCATGTATCTAAATGAGTTGACCCGGTTGAATTTATCTTGATTTCTACCCACACTTCTTTGAATGTTAGCCCATGTAAATGTATATAGACGATCCGGCTGGATATAACTAGAAGTGTATCTACACGGGGCCGCTGTTAATTATTAGACCATTGAGGCATGGGCCTTATTTTGCGGCTATATGTGGGATACTGCTAACACTGCTGAAATTGTGTGGGAAGACCTGAGCAAGATAGCAGGGACACTTTATTGGTACACTAGCCCATGCGTTTAAGTGAGTGGACCTGGTTGAATTTATCTTGATTTTTACCCACACTATTTTGATTGTTAGCCCATGTAAATAAATATATATAGATGATCCGGCTTGATGTGTCTAGAAGTGTACCTACACTGTGCTAAGTATCTTGGGGCCGCTGTGAATTATTATACCATTGTGACATATTTATCGCCATATGTGTGTGTATATAGCGTGTTGCTTTTGGGGAACTAGGTAATCCCTAGCATAGTAGTTATCTGTCTAGTGCTAGAGGACCCTTTAGTGTGTGGGCAGGGGCTTATACTAGTGGCTGTAGGGCTTTATAGTGCCCATAGGGATAGTCATCGAGGAGCGGGGGCGCCATAACGCTCGCCCTAGGGCGTCTACCTCCGCAGCTAGGTAGGGGCAATCTAGTGGCCTTTAATAGGGTGTTCTAGGTCTCCCCATTAGGTTTTATTCGTTTATAGCACATTTTCTTTGTTTTTTTGTTGTTTTGATTTGTGTTAGGTATTATAGTTGGGGTTGTTTGCCTTGTTTTTAATAATAAAATTACACTATTTTAGACTGAGGTTTTTTTCATATGATTTTGAGGATTTATACCTCGAGCTTATTGGATCCTTATTTAGATTTGTTATGCAGCAGGACAATGAACAAAAACACACCAGCAAGTCTACCTCTGAATGGCATAAGAAAAACAAAATTACGATTTCGGAGTGGCCTAGTCAAAGTCCTGACCTCGATCCAATTGAGATGCTGTGGCATGACCTTAAAAAAGTAGTTCCTGCTCGGAAACCCAGTAATGCAAAGATGACTCATTGGCAGTTATAGCAAGCGCTTGATTGCATTTGTTGCTGCTAAGGGTGGCTCCAACAGTTATTAGGTTTTGGGGGCAATCATTAACCAATAAAGATGTTAATTGAAAAACTGCATTTTGTGTTTACTTGTGTCATCTTTGTCTAATATTTAACTCCCTAGTGACAGAGCCAATTTGGTACTTAACGACCAAGCCAATTTTTACAATTCTGACCACTGTCACTTTATGTGGTTATAACTCTGGAACTTTTTAATGAATCCTGCTGATTCTGAGATTTTTTTTTGTGACATAATGTACTTCATGTTAGTGGTAAAATTTATTCGATATGAATTGCATTTATTTACGAAAAAACAGAAATATGGTGAAAATTTAGCAATTTTCAAATTTTTTTTTGATCTTAGGAAGTTATAAGGTTTTAACGTTTACCAGCGATTTCCCATTTTTCCAACAAAATTTATAAAACCATTTTTTTTAGGAACTATCTCACAATTGAAGTGAGTTTGGGAGGTAAATATAACAGAAAATACCCAAAAGTGACACCATTCTAAAAACTGCACCCCTCAAGGTGCTCTAAACCACCACAAAATTTGTTGCACAATTTCTCCTGAGTAAGCCAACATTCCATATGTGGGGAAAAGCCATTGTTTAGGTGCATGGCAGGGCTCGGAAGGGAGGGAACACCGTTTTACTTTTTGAACGCAAAGTAGGCTGAAATCAATTTTGGCAAAATGTCGCGTTTGGAGACCTCCTCATGCACTTAAACAGTGAAAACTCCCTGATTCTAACTCCAACCCTAACCCCAAAACATCCCTAACCCCAACCCCAACCATAACCCTAACCACAACTATAACCACAAAACACCCCTAATCAAAATTCCAACTCTAACCATAACATTAACCACAAACCTAACCTCAATACACCCCTAACCCTAATCCCAACCCTAACCCTAACATTAGACCAACCAACTTTAACCCAACCCTAACAATAATTTTAACCTAACTCACTTTAGCCCAACGCTAACCCTAACTTTAGCCCAACTCTAACCCTAATGGAATAATGAAAATAAATATATATTTTTTATTTTCTCATTTTTAGCTAACTAAGGGGGTGATAAAGGGGAGTTTGAGTTACTACTTTTTTAGTTTGATCAATGTGATAGGGTCTATTACAGTGATCAAAATGAGCCAATAGTTAAAATTTCCTCTTGTTGCCAGCAGATCTCGGCGAGCGCACTCCGTTTTCTCCCAGAAGAAGACATCAGAGGAAAGAGAAATTAAATGGAAAATCTGACTTTTTTTTTCTTGCGGTCGCAGTTATACCGATAAAAACGGCAATCGCAACACCGGATCCTTAAAAACCAACCTGAATCATGTTCTCTGGGGTTAGCCAAGATCTCGGAGAAATTCCCACTCTGGGGGGTGCTATACCCTTATTCCTCAGCGCCATTAAAAAGCGGCGCAGTAGTTTAAGCACCCTTAACTGCCGCCGTTAAAAGACGTATCGGTGGACGTTAAGAGGTGAAATTTGTTTGGTAAGCTGAAACAATATCTTAATAAGGTTTATATTTTAGGGCATGTTTATGTTAGAAGTTAGTCCTGTACTCTTGTAAAACTATATACTTTGTTAGCTGAAGTATATACCAATGGCCAATATGGCAGGAAATGAGAAGCTGATAACAGAGAGCACTAGTAAAGAGAGAGGGGCTAAGCCAGCTCCCCGGATACAGGGGTTGTGTGTGTCCAACAGTGGCTCAATATGGACCCGATTCACCATCTCTCCTGCCTTGTTTGACATGGCTAATGTTTTCTATGTCATTCAGTCTGTTCAATTCTCGCATCTGCACAGGAGGGAACAGGGGCTGCGCAGTGCAACAGGCTTTGGATGATATAAGAGACATCAGCCCAATCAATAAAGGCAGGAGGACTGCAATTGTGTGGTCAGAGAGGCACTGAGCAAGGTCCCTGGACACTAGAATGATAAGTTGTTTTCTGGGTGTCTCTAGTCTTGATCTGGCACCTACCCTCTCCTTGCAATCACCTTCCTGCTTCGTGTGGAAGATGCATCCTACATCATGCCTCCAGTGTCCTCTGTTGCACTCCTGCATAAGCGCACTTTTCTCTTCCCTTCTGATGTCAGAGCATAGTGTTGTAGTGCACATGCACCGGCTTTACTTCTGGGTCCTTGGTGCACTTTGGCCCCTCCTGGTGCATGCGCACAACAGTACTTTGCTCTGCCCTCAGCAGCTAAATGAGAAGTGCGCCTACACAGGAACGCGATTGGTGACACTGTGTAGATGATATAGGATATGTCATCCACATGAAACAGGGATGGAGGGCAGCTATCGTAAGAAGGGAGGAGGAGCCAGATCAAGACGGCACCATTGGTGAGTATAAGAGGTCTTTTTTGTGCATTATGAGTAAACCTGGTGACAAGTTCCCTTTAACATATTTGTCTGAAACAGCCTCTCCATCTTTGAGTCCTTCACATAAAAATTAATGGCTTTCAAAGGCTTTCAAAACCAGCAAATTTCTGATGTATTGTGTGTAACCCACCAGGAAGATAATCAAGACAAACATGTAAAAGGGCAGCTGCAATTAGAGGAAACCTGTCAGGAGATTCATGCTGCATGAATCACAGTCTGGCTGCACAATTGCAGGTGGATATATTATTCTCTGAAATGATCCAATGTTTTAGAGACGATTTACATTAAAGACATTACTTCTCCCAGCTCCACTGTTGCAGAATGCCGAATCTCTCCATATGTACACACGAGGAACAGACCTGTCAATCACCTGCTGCTGTGCTACAAACAAACAGGCCATGGGCGTAGCCATGCTTGTGTCATCTCCCTTTATGGTTCAAAGACCTTCAAAGTGTATTTTCTCTGAACCACCACAGCATTTTAGAGAATAATATACTGGCTGCATTCGAGCAGCCAAATTCTTATTCATGCTGTCCAGGATTGTGAAGTTAAGCTAAACTATGGCATTACACTGCATATTAATAACCACTAACTATAGCCATCTAGTTATAAAAATACCAATAAATATACAAACACACATTGATTTAATGGTAAAAAAGTTTGGCCACGGCCTTTACTAGCAAATTGTTTAACTCAAGATACCCAATAGATACCGCGCTTGAGGAAAAAAGGGCAGGAATTGTTTAACTCATAGATAACCATTACCAAAAACTTCATGTACTAAAGTAAATACAACCAGCATCGCAGCTTAGCCACAGTCCAAACCCATTTACCATTCATAATACCTGCTGCCCATTCAGATCCATGAACAACTTACCCACATGGCCATAACAATCATTTCTTAATAGGGAAGTAGGGTGGGGCAGCACCTTTTTCATGTAGCAGTGCCGAGGGTCTGACACAATCCCTGGCGCTGTTATCTTATATCCCCCAATTTTTTATTTACCAATATTATGCCCCATCAGCCAGTATCGCATGGGGAGAAACATAATCTTCCACTGTGACACACAGCCAGCTGGCTATATACTCCAGCCAATTCCTAAACTTTCTCCCCAAAGGGAAAGAGAGGGAAAACCTTGGCGGGAAACTCATTCCCACCATTTAACCCTTCAGAAGAGAGACACAAATGCATGTTAATACCATGTGTTCCCCTCCTAAAGGTTCGGGTGTGCCTATCTCTCTATATTGTGCAGCCCCATGTCAACTGCAGGTACTTCTGTCAGTATAGGGTGGGCGCCACACTAGCATTTTGAATGACTTTCTGTTCTATGCTAGGAACAGAATATGATGGGATTCATCATATTTCTGCTGGCCTGTCCGTCATTTAAGTAGAAAAATAGTGCAGATGTAAAACTGACAAAATCTGCAGTGGAGTTTCTTAATAAAGGCACTTAACATAACTTAAAGGAGGCGCCAATGTAGATATGAAGATATGAGCCTACGAGTATTTTGGCTCTTCTTTTCCACTATATCCTCCATACTTTTATGGACATACTGGCATATACAATATTTCTCACAGACTCCATGTTTGCTTCGCCAGGCATTATATGTCATCATTCCTACATTCCTACAAGCTGTATGATCGTATTCATTTCTTTTTTTTACAATAACCAATTGTAATAGGCTCAAAAGAAGCAGTATTTTATGCTGTTTTCGGAATCAAATGTAGATGTAGATCCATCAAGAGGGAGAAGTATAAGTCCTTGAGTTTTTTTTCTTTTTTTTTAAATACCCTTTTGAAAAATTGCATAAGAAATACCTTTTGCGAATACAACTCAAAAGGAAATGGTTTGGGGAGTGTGGCCTATAATGAAGGGTAGAGATATATGTTTGTAACAAATTGGAGCTGTCTGTTATTTTGTATTCAATCATCAAGAAAAAAAAATGGAGGATCGACTGGTGAGGTCTCTATGCTATTCCTTTGTATATAGTGTAGACAATGTGTTGATTATGTATGTATGTATGTATAGCAAAGATTGTGTGGGTAATTCATCTCATGTGAATAATGTAGACTGAGCATATACTGTATACTGAATGTGTGTTTCACAGAATCAGCAGCTCTTTTGAGGTCTGTAGAAGCTAGCTCCTTTTTCATGGATTCTGTGAAAATGTGGAGGCTTTCTCCACTTTACAAATAACAGACATTTTTCCTGGAGTCACCTTTTTAACCCGTCACCCGGTTATATTTACTTTTCATAATACTGCTGATGATGGCACAATATCTTAGCATTCAGGACCCTGCATTTAATTTTGACCAGGGCCTAGGTTTCTCTTAAACCGGCCCTGCCAAAGAGACGTAAACTGTGCTTTGGTGGAGGATGATGCCACCAGACCCACCAGTGCAGCACCAGAAAGCACAGGATGGCCGGGAGCAGTCATAGCTCCCAGAATATAGTATTAAAGAACAAGATGTGCACTCTCGCTAATGGTGGTGCAGACTGAACATGGAGGGATACTCCAGAATATAGTCATATACAACAACAGTCGCACTCGAAGAAGAGGTTTTCAGAATTTAAGTTTAGCTGAAAAACGTGGTTTTCTTTATTACAAACACCAAAATAAAGGTATCACCGCAGTGTTTCAAGGTAGGTAACATTTCGACCCACAGGGTCTTTCTCAAACCTTACTTTTAATTGTAGAAACAGAGCAGAGGGCACCAATCCCTGGAGGGGTGTAGGAGTCCCGTTAGGGGCTATAACAGCAAAAGCACTGGTGTCTGCGGTGGTCGTGCTTTCGCTGTTATAGCCCCTAAGGTGACTCCTACACCCCTCCAGGGATTTGTGCCCTCCGCTCTGTTTCTACAATTAAAAGTAAGGTTTGAGAAAGACCCAGTGGGTCGAAACGTTACCTACCTTGAAACACTGCGGTGATAACTTTTGTCATGATCCCAATGGCAGGGGATCACAAAAGGACAAGCACAAAAAACAAAACAAGCTCTAGGGTGATGGAAACTGAGCTGACCGCGATCCTGAACCTCAACACACAACTAGCTGTAGCCGGGGAACGTGCCTATGATGATTCCTAGATGTCTCGCGCCAGCCGAAGAACTAACTTTCCCTATTAGAAGAAACACAGACCTCTCTTGCCTCCAGAGAAACACCCCACAGAAATAGCAGCCCCCCACATGTAATGACGGTGAAATGAGAGGAAAGCACATACGTAGTTATGAAAACAGATTCAGCAAAATGAGGCCCGCTAAAACTAGATAGCAGAGGATACAAAAGTGAACTGCGCGGTCAGCGAAAAACCCTACAAAAAACCATCCTGAAATTACTTGAACTCATGTTCCAACTCATGGAACATGAGTAGTAATATCAGCCCACTAGAGCAACCAGCAAAAAGGAATCACATATCTGCAAGCTGGACTAAGACAAAAATTAAGCAAAACGTGGAACAGGAAAATCTAAAACTTAGCTTGTCCTGAAGAATACAGAAGCGGGAAGCAGAGGTAACAAGACACACTGATTACATTGATAGCCGGCGAGGAAATGACAAGAAAGCCAGGTTAAATAGGAAACTCCCATATCCTGATAGAACAGGTGGACACCAGAGACCGCAGAGAACACAAGTCACCCAGTACCATCTGTAACCACCAGAGGGAGCCCAAAAACAGAATCCACAACAGTACCCCCCCCTTGAGGAGGGGTCACCGAACCCTCACGAGAACCACCAGGGCGACCAGGATGAGCCCTATGAAATGCACGGACCAAATCAGCAGCATGAACATCAGAGGCAACCACCCAAGAATTATCCTCCTGACCATAACCCTTCCACTTGACCAAATATTGGAGTTTCCGTCTGGAAACACGAGAATCCAAGATCTTCTCCACAACATACTCCAATTCTCCCTCCACCAGCACCGGAGCAGGAGGCTCAAGCGAAGGAACAACAGGTACCTCATACTTCCGCAACAACGACCGATGGAACACATTATGAATAGCAAACGATGCCGGGAGATCCAAACGAAACGACATAGGGTTAAGAATTTCCAAGATCCTATAGGAACCGATGAACCGAGGCTTGAACTTAGGAGAAGAGACCTTCATAGGAACAAAACGAGAAGACAACCACACCAAGTCCCCAACACGAAGTCGAGGACCCACGCGGCGACGGCGATTAGCAAACTGCTGAGCCCTCTCCTGGGACAACTTCAAATTGTCCACCACATGACTCCAAATCTGATGCAACCTATCCACCACCATGTCCACTCCAAGACAATCAGAAGGCTCCACTGACCAGAGGAAAAACGAGGATGAAACCCCGAATTACAAAAGAAAGGAGAAACCAAGGTAGCAGAACTAGCCCGATTATTAAGGGCAAATTCGGCAAGCGGCAAAAAGGTAACCCAGTCATCTTGATCAGCAGAAACAAAACACCTTAAATAAGTTTCCAAGGTCTGATTAGTTCGTTCCGTCTGGCCATTCGTCTGAGGATGGAATGCAGACGAAAAGGACAAATCAATGCCCATCTTAGCACAGAACGTCCGCCAAAATCTAGACACAAACTGGGATCCCCTGTCAGAAACGATGTTCTCCGGAATCCCATGCAAACGAACCACGTTCTGAAAAAACAGGAACCAACTCAGAGGAGGAAGGTAACTTAGGCAAGGGTACCAGATGAACCATCTTAGAAAAGCGGTCACACACAACCCAGATGACGGACATTTTTTGAGAGACAGGGAGATCCGAAATAAAGTCCATGGAAATGTGCGTCCAAGGCCTCTTCGGGATAGGCAAAGGTGACAACAATCCACTGGCCCGAGAACAGCAAGGCTTAGCCCGAGCGCAAACTTCACAAGACTGCACAAAAGAACGCACATCCCTCGACAAGGAAGGCCACCAAAAAGACCTGGCCACCAAGTCTCTAGTACCAAATATTCCAGGATGACCTGCCAACGCAGAAGAATGGACCTCGGAGATGACTCTACTGGTCCAATTATCCGGAACAAACAGTCTTTCAGGCGGACAACGATCAGGTTTATCTGCCTGAAACTCCTGCAAAGCACGTCGCAAGTCTGGGGAGACAGCCGACAAAATCACCCCATCCCTAAGGATACCAGTGGGCTCAGAATTTCCAGGGGAGTCAGGCACAAAACTCCTAGAAAGAGCATCCGCCTTCACATTCTTTGAACCTGGCAGGTATGAAACCACAAAATCGAAACGGGAGAAAAACAGTGACCAACGAGCCTGTCTAGGATTCAGACGCTTGGCAGACTCAAGGTAAATCAGATTTTTGTGATCAGTCAAGACCACCACACGATGTCTAGCACCCTCAAGCCAATGACGCCACTCCTCAAATGCCCACTTCATGGCCAAAAGCTCCCGATTACCAACATCATAATTCCGCTCAGTGGGCGAAAACTTTCTAGAAAAGAACGCACATGGCTTCATCACTGAGCAATCGGAGCTTCTCTGTGACAAAACCGCCCCCGCTCCAATCTCGGAAGCATCAACCTCAACCTGAAAAGGAAGCGAAACATCTGGCTGACGCAACACAGGAGCAGAAGAAAACCGGCGCTTAAGTTCCTGAAAGGCCTCCACAGCCGCAGGAGACCAATCAGCAACATCAGCACCCTTCTTAGTCAAATCCGTCAAAGGCTTAACAACACTAGAAAAATTAGTTATGAAACGACGATAAAAATTAGCAAAGCCCAAGAACTTCTGTAGACTCTTAAGAGATGTAGGCTGCGTCCAGTCACAAATAGCCTGAACCTTGACGGGATCCATCTCAATAGTAGAAGGGGAAAAAATATACCCCAAAAAAGAAATCTTCTGGACTCCAAAGAGACACTTTGAACCTTTTACAAACAAAGAATTGGCTCGCAGGACCTGAAACACCTTCCTGACCTGCTGAACATGGGACTCCCAGTCATCCGAAAAAACCAAAACATCATCCAAATACACAATCATAAATTTATCCAGATATTCACGGAAAATATCGTGCATAAAGGACTGGAAGACAGAAGGAGCATCAGAAAGTCCAAAAGGCATCAACAAATACTCAAAATGGCCCTCAGGCATATTAAATGCGGTTTTCCACTCATCACCCTGCTTTATCCGCACAAGATTATACGCACCCCGAAGATCAATCTTAGTGAACCATTTAGCCACCTTAATGCGAGCGAACAAATCAGTCAACAATGGCAAAGGATACTGATATTTAACTGTAATCTTATTCAAAAGACGGTAATCTATACAAGGCCTCAAGGAACCATCTTTTTCGGCCACAAAAAAAAAAACCTGCTCCCAAAGGGGACGAAGATGGACGGATATGTCCCTTTTCCAAGGACTCCTTAACATAATCCCGCATAGCAGTATGCTCTGGCACTGACAGATTGAACAAACGACCTTTAGGAAATTTACTGCCAGGAATCAAATCTATAGCACAATCGCAATCCCTGTGAGGAGGAAGCGAATTGAGCTTAGGCTCCTCAAAAACATCCCGATAATCAGACAAAAATACCGGAACCTCAGAAGGAGTAGATGAAGCGATAGAAATCGGAGGTGCATCATCATGAACCCCCTGACATCCCCAGCTTAACACAGACATCGTTTTCCAGTCCAAGACTGGGTTATGAGTTTGTAACCATGGCAGACCAAGCACTAAGACATCATGTAAATTATACAGTACCAGGAAGCGAATCACCTCCTGATGAACGGGAGTCATACGCATGGTCACTTGTGTCCAGTACTGAGGTTTATTCATAGCCAAAGGTGTAGAGTCAATTCCTTTCAAAGGAATAGGGACTTCCAGAGGCTCCAGACTAAACCCACAGCGGTTGGCAAATGACCAATCCATAAGACTCAGGGCAGCGCCTGAATCCACATAGGCATCGACGGAAATGGCTGATAATGAACAAATCAGAGTCACAGACAGAATAAACTTAGACTGTAAAGTACTAATGGCAACAGACTTATCAACCTTTTTTGTGCGTTTAGAGCATGCTGATATAACATGAGCTGAATCACCACAATAAAAACACAACCCATTTTTCCGCCTATAGTTTTGCCGTTCACTTCTGGACTGAATTCTATCACATTGCATTGTCTCAGGTGCCTGTTCAGAAGACACCGCCAAATGGTGCACAGGTTTGCGCTCCCGTAAACGCCGATCAATCTGAATAGCCATAGACATAGACTCATTCAGACCTGTAGGCGCAGGAAACCCCACCATGACATCTTTAATGGCCTCAGAAAGGCCATCTCTGAATCTTGCAGCCAGGGCGCACTCATTCCACTGAGTAAGCACCGACCATTTCCGAAATTTCTGTCAATATATTTCTGCTTCATCTTGCCCCTGAGAGAGAGCCAATAAAGCTTTTTCAGCCTGAATCTCTAGGTTAGGTTCCTCATAGAGCAAACCCAATGCCAGAAAAAACGCATCCACATTAAGCAACGCAGGATCCCCTGGTGCCAATGCAAATGCCCAATTCTGAGGGTCACCCCGCAGGAAAGATATAACAATCTTGACTTGCTGAGCAGGGTCTCCAGAAGAGCGAGATTTCAAAGAAAGAAACAACTTGCAATTGTTCCTAAAATTCAGAAAACTAGATCTATCTCCAGAAAAAAACTCTGGGATAGGAATTCTAGGTTCAGACATAGGAGCATGTACAACAAAATCTTGTATATTTTGAACCTTAGCAGCAAGATTATTCAGGCTGGAAGCCAAACTCTGGACGTCCATGATAAACAGCTGAGGTCAGAGCCATTCAAGGATTAAGAGGAGGAAAGAAGCAGCCAGGCTGCAATTAAGGCTATGCAGCACACTCTGAGGGGAAAAAAAAAAAAAAACTTCCTCAGACTACTTTTCCTCCTACTTCAGCCAATACGATTACCACTTTTTGGCCGGCTATACTGTCATGATCCCAATGGCAGGGGATCACAAAAGGACAAGCACAAAAAACAAAACAAGCTCTAGGGTGATGGAAACTGAGCTGACCGCGATCCTGAACCTCAACACACAACTAGCTGTAGCCGGGGAACGTGCCTACGATGATTCCTAGACGTCTCGCGCCAGCCGAAGAACTAACTTTCCCTATTAGAAGAAACACAGACCTCTCTTGCCTCCAGAGAAACACTCCACAGAAATAGCAGCCCCCCACATGTAATGACGGTGAAATGAGAGGAAAGCACATACGTAGTTATGAAAACAGATTCAGCAAAATGAGGCCCGCTAAAACTAGATAGCAGAGGATACAAAAGTGAACTGCGCGGTCAGCGAAAAACCCTACAAAAAACCATCCTGAATTTACTTGAACTCATGTTCCAACTCATGGAACATGAGTAGTAATATCAGCCCACTAGAGCAACCAGCAAAAAGGAATCACATATCTGCAAGCTGGACTAAGACAAAAATTAAGCAAAACGTGGAACAGGAAAATCAAAAACTTAGCTTGTCCTGAAGAATACAGAAGCGGGAAGCAGAGGTAACAAGACACAATGATTACATTGATAGCCGGCGAGGAAATGACGAGAAAGCCAGGTTAAATAGGAAACTCCCATATCCTGATAGAACAGGTGGACACCAGAGACCGCAGAGAACACAAGTCACCCAGTACCATCTGTAACCACCAGAGGGAGCCCAAAAACAGAATCCACAACAACCTTTATTTTGGTGTTTGTAATAAAGAAAACCATGTTTTTCAGCTAAGCTTAAATTCTGAAAACCTCTTCTTCGAGTGCGTCTGTTGTTGTATATGACTATAGCTCCCAGAATGAAATGGACTTTTGCCTGCCACTCATTCTACAGCAAATGGAAGGATGTGACCCTCAAATGCGGATGCAGCTTGTGCTACAAAAATGCAGAGAAGAGCTTGAGTTTGCAGAGCGGCAGGTCCAGGCCTAGCGAGAGGCTGCAGCACGAGAGTAATATGCTGACAGAGAGCAGTTAACCCCTGTCCAGAAAATTTTCCTTTCATGGACAAGGACATGGCTCTGGACACAATTTTGAAGGGGTTTGAAAAGACCTGCAGTCAGTACTAGTACCTCCGCTGCTAGGTAGGCCGTCAGACTCTAGGGCCTACTAACGGTAGACTGACTTGATTCCGTCATAGTTTAGAACTATTTTGCAGTATCTTTTTGTAATTTTTTTATATTGATTGTGTTTTTTTGAGACAGTACCAGTTGCCAGATGCCAAGTGGATTCGATAGTTAACTCCCTAGCTTCTAGGCAATGCTCTGGATATGTTCACCATTCTCCCTCGAGATCAAAATGGAAACTATGAGTCTATAAAAGAGGACCTGATAAGGAAATATTAGCTGACTCCTTAATTGTGCCAAAAAAAGTTCAGAACCTTCCAGAATGGACCTCACGTCAGCTGCGGTGTTGTGCTGGATAGGCTCAGAGCTAACTTCGAACAGTGGGTCCAGAGACTATTGGTTACCAACTTCAAGAATTTGAATGATCTGATGGTGAAGAAATTTCTTCATCTTTGCCCTGTCGAGTTGCAACATTTCATGATGGAAAGGAAGCCAAAACAGGCCACCATGACCACACAGTATGCCGATACCTATGAGGCCAACCAAACACCTGAGGTGTGGAAGTCAGCCATCGCCATCTGGAAAGTGGGTAAGCCAACACCCAATGTCCCCGCCAGCCAGTCCTCGGGGGTCTCGACCCATTTCCAGCACCCACTTGCATCTTACTGCTGCTGGTGCTATACCTGTTACCGAACTGGCCACATGAGCCTCACCTGCAGTTACGGACAAAAGATAAACACAACATCCAAGGCCCACGGTCCTATTGCAGCTGTTTTTTTGTGGGTGGGGTGGTTGGGAAGGCTCATGAAAACTTGCAACTGATTATGGTGGGCGATAACATTACTGTGGGGCTCAAAGACACTGGTGCAGAATGAACCCTCAGCCATCCTGAATTGGTGTTCCCTGAAGACCAAATCCCTGGGAAGACTTTTACTGTCATCAGGATTGGGGGTGTTCGCTTACCTTTATCGATGACCTGGCCTGGGTTTTTCTAGACTTGGGTTCCGGGAGGGGGTAGTGCGAAGTGGCGATGTCTGAGAACCTCCCCACAAATGTTTAACTGGGGACAAATTTGGGATGGTTGGTTGCTCAATACATTCCTAACAACTCTCTGGGAGTCCAAGTGGCCTGTATAAACGATTGGTGGTGGCAGCTGGAAGTTCTTTTTGTTATCGTGGAGTTGACAGTGTGACAGTGACCGTACTGGGACATATATATATACCATGCATTGGAATCAAAGGTGTATATACCATATGCTCACTGAGAGTTCTCCAAATAACCAGCCTCATCCATCACTCGTCAGTCAATTACATAATTGCCCTGGTGATTGTAGGAGCAGAGTTGCATTCCCTTACAAACTGGTGATAGTGGTGGGATCTGTGCGATCCCCCCGTGTCGTTCTTGACAATTTGTGGTGGTGGCAGCCGTGATTTCCCCAGTGTCATTCTTGACATTGTGCGTTCAGTGTCTTTCACTTTTCTGCACCTCCAGCTTTCTTTAGGCTTCAGATGACATCATGTCAAATTCCCTAATTCCAAAGTATTGTTACCCCTCTACAAATCACTTGAATATGGGATCCAGTTTTAGGGTCCACATTTTAAAAAGGATATTCAGAAGTTAGAGTCAGTTCAAAGGAGGGCAACTAGATTATTACAAGGGATGGAAAGCCTCTCATATGATGAGATGTTGGAAAAGTGAGGCATATATAGCTTAGAAAAAGAGTAGATCTCATTTATATGTATAAATATATGTGTGGTCAGTGCAAAGGACTGGCACATGACTTATTCCTTCTAAAGACCTTACTAAGGACCATTGCGCACTCACTATATGTGGAAGAAAAGGAATTCCGGTAGATAAATAGGAAATGGTTCTTTACAATTAGAGCAGTCAGATTGTAAAATGCCTTACCAGAAAAGTTAGTAATAGCAGACACTATAACAACTTTCAAAAAGGGCTTAATGACTTTCTCAGTACACATAGAATTGTGGGTTAGATATACACCCTACGTGGGTGCCGCTGCTGCGGGGGGTATCCGGCGGTGCTGCTGCGGGTGTCTCCAGTCCAGTGCAGCTGCGGCAGCTCTGCCGACATTTTGTGAAAGGCCAGAGCCCGGCGGTTCCATGGTATCATGTACGATGTACTTCAGGAAAATGGAAGCCGGCGGCGGCGCATACGCAAATGAAAATCTCAGCACCAAGATCTCAGGAGATGATATCCTGCCTCCCTCCAGCAGTGACCATGGGACCCCGGTTCACCGCAGCCATCACCACTGGTAAGCAATAAGATGCATGGATTATAAGAAGCACCACCATTTTATAAAAGAAAATCCTATTTTTCTCTTCAAAATTTGGGGTGTGTTTTATAATTTGAAAAATACGGTATATATCGTAATTTGAGGCCTAATCATCTCCCTATTCCCTGAAGAGTGGACATAATAGAAGTCTGACGGTGTAGAGAGGAAGCAAGCAGTGGAGGACCTGAAGGAGAGCTGACGTCCCAGGACAGAGAAGGCAAAGTGTAAGCAGGCAGACATTTTGCATAATGTCTAATGGTACTAAAGTGTGATTGTCAGAACAACAGATTATATATGTGCGCTATTATGGTTAATTTTTGGGTGTGGTTATATGGACCTGCAGATATACTGTATATACTAAACATACTCCACACAGTAGGAAAACACTGAAAAAAGGGAAAATTGTAAAAAAAATATATAAACATTTTTGTTTACCATGGTTGCATAGTACAACCTCAAATTGATATATTAGGCAGTGCGTGAATATAATTATATATATATATATATATATATATATCAGTATGTGGCTCTTGTGGTTGTGGTATCAGATATCTTTAATTTAATCTGCACTGGGGTACAAATTGTTTCTAAGCATAGAAATTGAGACATGGCGAGAATCAGGGAAGGCACTTAAATTAGAAAGACCAGAGTAATCAATTCTTTTCTCACTTGCTGATGGTCGATTATAATCAAGCTTAATTAACCAGACTCCTTATTTTTCTTAACAAGCTGGGTCAGTAGAGCAATAATGATGGCTCACATATATATTTTTTCTTATTTATCTCATTTGGTTTTCCTTTAAGAGAGATTAAGATTTGTGAGAAGAAACTTGATTAAGAAGTCTCTTTTGGTTTGTTGAGCCATAATTTAGAATGCAGTAATGGCTGGACTTGCTTTGCCTGTGTTAGACCATTTTATTTCTTTGGATAAAAAATATACTAGCCCTAAATAGGATGGCAAGGGAACAATACTAGAAGCTGCTAGCATATAGATACGTCCTGTGTGATGGCCCTTGAGTGGGGAAATTGATAATACTAAATTGTACTTCCATGCTAATCGATTAGGTGAGTGCAGTATGACAGAAAAAGAGCAAAAAAAATAAAATAAAAGTTACAATACTGTCTAATCTGATTAAGTATATATTAGTACAGTAAAGCAGTATTGCATTGATAATGCAAACAAAGAATCATTAGCATATAGAATATATACAATTAGAGATGTGTGAACCCAAATGGTAAAGTTCAGTGTCCGTACCAGAGACCTAGTATAGAATCCCTAAACTTGACTAAAATTGTACTGGTTTCCTGTTCAGGCTCACCAATTTAGCTTGTTGACGCTTTTAGACTGTGGGCTCTTTCAGAGCCATCCCAGCCATGCCAAGCATTGGCATGGCTTTGATTGGCCTATACAGCATGTGACCCACCATTGTGCTCTCATTAGTGTAGGAATAGGATGCAGCTAGAATAAGGGACAGATTCTAACTGCGCACTCTGCAAAAAAGCTGATGTGTACACTGAAATCCATATCTGTGTGAGCACTGTGCTACATGCTGCAGTGTGTACTCTGCAACCCCCGCCTGTGATAGTACTGTGACTCTAAGCTGCTGTATGCACTCTGCCCCCCTCGCCTGTGGAGGTACTGTGCCTTTAAGCTGCTGAGTGCACTCTGCCCGCCCACCCGCCTGTGGGAGTACTATGCCTTTGAACTGCTGTGTGTAGTCTGCCTCCCGGCCTGTGGGAGTACTGTGCCTTTATGCCGCTGTGTGTACTCTGCCCCCCGTCTGTAGGAGTACTGTGCCTTTGAGCTGTTGTGTGTAATCTGCATCCTCTGCCTGTTAAAATACTGTGCCTTTAAACTGCTCTGTGAACTCTACTACCTCACCTGTGAGAGTAGAGTGCCAGAAAGATGCTGTGTGCATTCGGCACCCTCAGCCTGTGGGAGTACTGTGCTTTTGTGCCACTGTGTGTGCTCTATAACTGCCTGTGGGAGTACTGTACCTTAAAGATCCTGTGTGTACCCTGCACCTTCCTTCTGTGGTAGTACTGTGCCTTAGTCACTGTGTGTACTCTGCCCCTCTGCCTGTGGGAGTACTGTGCCTTTAAGCCTTTGTGAGTTTTCTAGTGGTCATGGAAACAAATAATCAGTCGTCTTGTTACCATTTATAAGACAAACAAATAATTTCTCTGGACGGGTGTGCATTTTTAGTTGTCTGAGAAATGAATGTTTTCTAGTAGTTTTTCAAATAAATAATTGGCATCAGCAATTTTGTTTCCACTTCTAGGCCAAAGAAATATATTTCCTAAACTGATGTGTGTTTTCTAGTAGTGTTGGAAATAAATACTTGGCATCAGTTATCTTGTTGTCTTTTATAGGCCAAAGAAATATTTTTCTCTGGAGCGGTGTGTATTTTTTTGTAGTCTGGAAAATAAATAATTGTCATCAACTGTCTCATTGCCTTTTCTAGGCCAAATAAATAGTTTTCCTTAATCGGTGTTTGTTTTATAGTAGTCTGGAAAATAAATAATTGGCATCAGCCATCTTATTGCTATTTATAGGCCAAAGTAATAATTTTTCTGGACTGGTGATTTCTTTTTTGGTAGTCTGGGAAATAAATAATTGGCATCAACTATCTTGTTTCCATTAGTTGGCCACAGAAATCATTTTTCATGTTTGCTTTGTGTTTTCTAGAACTGTTGCAAATAAATAATGCTTCTCCTCCACCATGTCCTCTGGAGTAGTGTTTAGAAAAAACACTTCAAAAAATGAAGAGAGCATCAAATAGGGGACGTGAACGTGGTGGTGGAGTAGCTGAAAGAGATAGTGGCCCTTCTGTACCTGATACATACCCAAATACAACTTCTACAGCTGGTATATGCAGGCAACAAGATGTTATGCTTCGCTTCATTGGCCGGAATACTGCTGCGTGAATGGTGAGGCCTAAAGATGTTAAAAAACTGTTTGATTGAATGGCTAATAGTGGCTCCAGTTCTGTTTCATTATCTTCCACCCAGTCCACTTCAGAAAGTGCACAGTTGGCACCTGAGGACCATGGTCAACCTGCTGTAGCGTCTTTCTCCAGTGTGCAAATCAGCCAAGACGGCAGGGTTGGTTGAGGAGTTAGTGAAGATGTTGCATGGGATGATGAGGTCCTAGACTCTGTTACACCCGGTCCATTTCCTGTACCTCCAAGGGGTCTCCGTCGGAACTCCCGCTTTTTGCCGGCTTCACGCCTTCTGGATGCAGCCTCTGCCCCTCCTTCCTCTCCTGCTTCCTGGTGTGCGGCCAGCAGGTTCCCAGGCAGGGTTCTTAGGTCGCACGCGTGCTCACTCCCGGTCTCTTAAAGAGACAGTGTGCATTTTCCAAAAGTTGCCTCTAACCAATAGCGTGTGGCTGGCTACTATTTCTAGTCCCTTCACCATAGGGAAGGCGCCAGAGCAACAAATATCCACTGTTGCTAACTTCCGGTTCCTGTTTACATGCGCTTCTGTTTCTGAAGTATCTGTCAAGTACTCTGCTTACACTGTCTGTCTCCACAGATCATCTGCTACCTGTTACCCGGTTATTCTGGACTGCATCCACACTATCTACGCTGGACCCATCTAATCCCGCCAGTCTGCATGCCACTCTTCCGAACTATGCCAGTACTCCCGGTACCAGCTTCTACTCGAACTCCCGGTATCTTCCGGTCAGCTCTGCAGCATCCGCTAACTCTACTGGTCCATCTGGTCCTCTGGGACAGCCGCCACGAGTACAGGGTTTAACTGAAGATGGCACCCATGTCCTCCAGGCATTTCATTCTGTCGCTGTTTGAAGGGACTTACTACGGGTGTCTGGGGCTCACACAGTAACGCCCCCTTCGGAGCCCCGTACCGTGGTCTAGTGGTTCCACATTTAACCTCAATAAATACGAATGTGAACTTCTACATCTGTGCTACTGTTTCCGTTCTTTACAGATTACTCTGGTCATGGAACCCGCTGGATCCCAGAAATCACCAGCCATGGAGTTACGTCAGGAGGTCTCCCAGCTGAGGCAGCAACAGGACAAAATCATGTCTTTCCTGCACAACGTTTCTGCTCGCATGGATAGTCTGGCTTCTCTGACTGCACCTGTTCCTGCCACCAGTGTTCAGGTATCTAACTGCACAGCAAGTAAGGATTCTCATTTGGCAGCTCCCACCCGCTTCCGAGGTGACCCCGTTTTGTGTCGAGGGTTCATAAATCAGTGCACACTGCACTTTGAACTGCTGGGGCATAGATTTGCTTCTGATCAGGGCAAAGTTGGCTTCATCATGTCCCACCTTGATGGAGAGGCGCTCACCTAGAAGAATCCGCTGTGGGAGAGGGTGGATCCGTTGGTTACTAATCTCCAGTCTTTTCTAGAGGTATTCCGCAGGATGTTTGTCAAATCTGGTCATACCACGTCGACAGCTTCTGCTCTTCTTCGACTATGACAGGAAGCACTTATGGTGGCTCAGTATGCAGTGCAGTTCCGTACCCTTGCATCTGAACTATCCAGGAACAATGAGGCTTTGGTGGCTACCTTCTAGCAGGGGCTTTTTGGAAGAATTAAGGATGAACTTGCCTAGTCTCCAGTAGTGTTGAGCATTCCGATACCGCAAGTATCGGGTATCGGCCGATACTTGCGGTATCGGAATTCCGATACCGAGATCCGATACTTTTGTGGTATCGGGTATCGGTATCGGATACATAGAGATGTGTAAAATAAAGAATTAAAATAAAAAATATTGATATATTTACCTCTCCGGCGGCCCCTGGACTCAGCGCGGGTAACCGGCAGGCTTTGTTGTTCAAAATCAGCGCTTTTAGGACCTGAGAATCAAGTCCCGGCATCTGATTGGTCGCGGGCCGCCCATGTGACCGCCACGCAACCAATCACAAGCCGCGACGTCACCGCAAGCTATTAACGCGCTCATTTTTAAAAATGAGCGCGTTAATGACTTTCAAAGACGTAGCGGCTTGTGATTGGTCGCGGCCACGCGACCAATCACAAGCCGTGACGTCATTCGCAGGTCCTTAACGCGCTCATTTTTTAAAAATGAGCGCGGTAATGACTTTCAAAGACGTAGCGGCTTGTGATTGGTCGCGGCCACGCGACCAATCACAAGCCGCTACGTCTTTGAAAGTCATTAACGCGCTCATTTTTTAAAAATGAGCGCGTTAATAGCTTGTGGTGACGTCACGGCTTGTGATTGGTCGCGTGGCGGTCACATGGGCGGCCCGCGACCAATCAGAAGCCGGGACGTGATTCTCAGGTCCTAAAAGCGCTGATTTTGAACAAAGAAGCCTGCCGGTTACCCGCGCTGAGTTCAGGGGCCGCCGGAGAGGTAAATATATCAATATTTTTTATTTTAATTCTTTATTTTACACATCCCTATGGATCCCAGGGCCTGAAGGAGAGTTTCCTCTCCTTCAGACCCTGGGAACCATGAGAATACCTTCCGATACTTGATGTCCCATTGACTTGTATTGGTATCGGATATCGGTATCGGCGATATCCGATATTTTTCGGGTATCGGCCGATACTATCCGATACCGATACTTTCAAGTATCGGACGGTATCGCTCAACACTAGTCTCCAGGATGACCTGATTTCCCTGGCAGTTCGGGTTGATCTACGGTTTCAGGAACGGCCCAACGAGATCAGACGTGAAAAAGAATCCAATCATCAGGTTGCTAGTGCTCCAAAATCAACGAACTCTCCAAATTTGTCTCCCGCTCCTATGTCTATGGAGGTGGCTCAAATAAATTTGGTCAACCGTCTCCAGGAGGCCTGAGTGGAGCTGCTTCTACTGTGGCAGTGCCAAGCATTATATCCGCTCTTGCCCTAAGAGATCGGGAAACTCCAGTGTCTAAGATCTGTAGGAGAGGCTACCCTAGGTAAGGTTCATCTCTCTCCAGCTCTGCAAATAACAGTCTCCGTGGCCTTCGGCAAGATGAGATTTTCGGAGTTCTGTCACCTTGATTCTGGTGCCGCCGGGAACCTCATTCGGCAGGCGGTAGTGGATCATTATCAGATTACAGTTCAGCATTTACCGTAACCATTGCAGGTGACATCTGTGGATTGCAGACCCCTGTTGGAGTCCATACGGTTCCAGACTGTGCCCTTGGAACTCTGGGTAGGTCTAACTCATTCTGAAAGAATCCGCTTTTATGTGTTGCCAGATTTGTCTCACCCCTTGCTTCTCGGTGTTCCCTGGTTCTGGATAAATGAACCTGTTCTAAATTGGAGGACGGGAGAGGTCCTGCAATGGGGAGATTCCTGCTTGGATCAATGTATCATTCTGGTTCGTCCTGCTCTTCCTCCAGTACAACCCAAAGCCCTGCCGGGTTTGCCTTCTTTTTACTGGTCCTTCACTGATGTCTTCGCGAAAAAGGAGGCAGAGAAATTACCAGTCCACACAGGTCATATGACTGCCCCATTGATCTGCTTCCTGGAGCGTCTCCTCCTCGAGGATGGATTTATCCCCTTTCTTAAGCAGAGACTCAGTCCATATATGGTTACATTCAGGAGAACCTGGACAGAGGATTTATCGGGATGTCTTCCTCGCCTTCTGGAGCTGGATTCTTCTTTGTGAAGAAAAAGTATGGATCTCTACGACCCTGTATCGATTACAGGAAGCTGAACCAGATTACAGTAAAGAACAGGTATCCGTTGTCGTTAATTTCAGAATTGTTTGATCGTCTTAGGGGTCTAAAATTTTCACCAAACTGGATCTCAGAGGGGCTTACAATCTGATGAGCATTCATAAGTGAGATGAATGGAAGACCACTTTTTAAACCCGGGTCGGACACTACGAGTATCTGGTAATGGCGTTTGTGCTAAGTAATGCACCCGCAGTTTTTCAGGAATTTGTAAATGATATTTTCAGAGATCTGCTTTACTCATCTGTTGTAGTTTACCTGGATGACATCCTGATCTTCTCTGGAGATTTAGCCTCTCACCAGAGACAAGTACGACTGGTCTTACAAAGACTCAGGGAGAACAGACGTTATGCTAAATTTGAAAAGTGTCTATTTGAGCAATCCTCTCTGCCTTTCATTGGTTTTATTGTCTCGTCAACAGGTTTAAAAATGGATCCAGAGAAGGTATCCACCATTCTTAAGTGGCCTCGCCTATGCGGTCTGAAGGCAATACAACGGTTCCTGGGGTTAGCTAACGATTACCGATTGTTCATTCCACATTTTTCCACTCGAGTGGCACCAATTTCTGCCTTGACATGGAAAGAAGCTAATGCCAAGGAATGGACACCAGAGGAAGAGGAGGCTTTTACTTCCCTTAAGCATGCCTTCTCCTCCACACCCATTCTTTATTGACCAGACTCCAAAAAACAATTCTTTCTTGAGCTAGATGTTTCCTCCATAGGTGCGGGCGCAGTTGTCACCCAGAAGTCATCATCCGGTCGAATGGTCACCTGTGGATTCTTCTTGAAAGTCTTTTCTGTTTATGAGAGAAATTACTCCGTGGGAGATCGAGAATTATTGGCAATCAAGTTCTCCCTGCACGAGTGGCGTCATCTCCTTTAGGGAGCTGCACATCAGGTTATCATTTACACAGATCATAAGAATCTCGCTTATCTTCAATCTGCTCAAAGACTGAATCCTCGTCAAGCCCGGAGGACCTTGTCTTTTGCTCGATTTTATTTTGTTCTTCATTTCAGACCAACTGATAAGAACATTAAAGCCGATGCACTTTCTAGAGCGTTTTTGCCTCCTGATTTTGTGGAAGGACCACACCACATTATTGAACTGTCCAGATTGGTGCCGGTGGCCGCGGTTAATCTTGCTCGACTCCCTCCAGGAAAAACCTTAGTATCTACTTCAGATTGGACACGAGTAGGGTTGAGCGACTTTTCCTTTTTTGAGGTTGAGTCGGGTTTCGCGAAACCCGACTTTCTCAAAAGTCGAGTCGAGTGAAATCTGCCAATCTTCTTGAAAAGTTGGGGTCGGGGGATCGGCCGAAACACGAAACCCAATGCAAGTCAATGGGAAATCTGTATATTTTTATATTTACTTCAGCGCGATATAGCAGAAAAGCCGGCAATTCAATTGCCGGCTTTTCATTTCTCCTGCCTAAACCCGACATGATATGAGACATGGTTTACATACAGTAAACCATGTCATAGCCCCCTTTTTTTTGCATAGTCCACACTACTAATGTTAGTAGTGTGTATGTGCAAAATTTCGGCGCTGTAGCTATTAAATTTAAGGGTTAAATCGCAGAAAAAAATGGCGTTGGCTCCCGCGCAATTTTCTCCGCCAGAGTGGTAAAGCCAGTGACTGAGGGCAGATATTAATAGCCTGGAGAGGGTCCACGGTTATTGGCCCCCCCTGGCTAAAAACATCTGCCCCCAGCCACCCCAGAAAAGGCACATCTGGAAGATGCGCCTATTCTGGCACTTGGCCATTCTCTTCCCATTTCCGTGTAGCAGTGGGATATGGGGTAATGAAGGGTTAATGTCACCTTGCTATTGTAAGGTGACATTAAGCCTGATTAATAATGGAGAGGCGTCAATTATGACACCTATCCATTATTAATCCAATTGTCTGAAATTGTTAAAAAACACACACACATTATTACAAAGTCTTTTAATGAAATAAACACACAGGTTGTTGTAATATTTTATTGCTCTCTCAATCCACCTGAAGACCCTCGACCTGTAACAAATTAAATATAATAAACCAACAATATACATGCCTTCCGTAAATCTGTAACGTCCCATTATGTAAATCCATCTGAAGGGGTTAAAATAATTAACAGGCAGGAGCTCTGCTATAATGCAGCTGTGCTCCTGCCTGTAAAACCACGGGGAATGAAGGTAATGTAGGTCAATGACCTGTAGTTACCTTCATTCGCGGTGATGCGCCCTCTGCTGGATGTCCTCATATGAACTCGAGCCTGGGAACTTTTCTGAATATTTTCCCATGCTCGAGGTCATATGAGGACATCCAGCAGAGGGTGATTCACCGCGACTGAAGGTAACTATAGGTCATTGACCTACATTACCTTCATTCCCCGGGGTTTTACAGGCACGAGCACAGCTGCATTATAGCATAGCTCCTGCCTGTAAAATATTTTAACCCCTTCAGATGGATTTACATCGTGGGACGTTACAGATCTACGGAAGGTATGTATATTGTTGGTTTATTATTTTTAATTTGTTACAGGTCGAGGGTCTTCAGGTGGATTGAGAGAGCAATAAAATATTACAACAACCTGTGTGTTTATTTCATTAAAAGACTTTGTAATAATGTGTGTGTGTTTTTAACCATTTCAGACAATTGGATTAATAATGGATAGGTGTCATAATTGACGCCTCTCCATTATTAATCAGGCTTAATGTCAATAGCAATGTTAATAGCAAGGTGACATTAACCCTTCATTACCCCATATCCCACAGCTACACGGGAATGGGAAGAGAGTGGCTAAGTGCCAGAATAGGCGCATCTTACAGATGTGCCTTTTCTGAGGTGGCTGGGGGCAGATGTTTTTAGCCGGGGGGGTCAATAAACGTGGACCCTCTCCAGGCTATTAATATCTGCCCTCAGTCACTGGCTTTACCACTCTGGCGGAGAAAATTGCGCGGGAGCCCACACCAATTTTTTCCACGATTTAACCCTTAAATTTAATAGCTACAGCTATTGCACATACACAGTACTACTGGAAGTTTAGGCAGGAGAAATGAAAAGCCGGCAATTGAATTACTGGCTTTTCTGCTATATCGCGCTGAAGTAAATATATATATATATATATATATATATATATATATATCTCAATGACATATATATATATATATATATATATATATATATATATATATATATATATATATATATAAAAAACAAAACCCGACTTTGGAGCGAAGATCGCCGACCGCTGACCCGATCCCACAGTGAGATCGAGTCGGGTTTCACGAAACCCGACTTTGCCAAAAGTCGTCGACTTTTGAAATTGGCCGATCTGTTTCGCTCAACCCTAGAAACGAATTCTTCGGTGGGGTCATTCTTCTAAGTTGGCCGGTCATGCCAGACAAAGGAAGACTCTGCAACTCATCTCCCATTACTGCTGGTGGCCTTCCATGGGCAAAGATGTTCAGGAATATGTTGTTGCCTGTCCTTTGTGTGCTCGCAACAAGACTGATAAGCATTTGTCGTCTGGGCGGTTATTACCTCTGTTTGTTCCTTCAGTACCCTGGCAGCACATCACAATGGACTTCATTACTGATCTTCGCGTTTCATCCGGCTGTTCGATCATCTGGATCGTGGTGGATAATTTTTCGAAGATGGCCCATTTTGTTCCGCTATCTGGTCTCCCGTCTGCTTCGGAGCCCGCTGACCATTTCATACATCATATCTTCCGTCTTCATTGGTTTCCTCTCCACATTGTGTCCGACAGTGGTGTCCAGTTCACCTCCAAGTTCGGGAGAGCACTTTGTAAGTCTGTACAAGTGGAACTGGACTTCTCTTCCACATATCACCCTCAATCCAATGGGCGAGTAGTGAGGATCAATCAAATTCTGATGGAATTCTTGCGTCACTTTGTCAACGTGCATCATGATGACTGGATCAAGTTGCTGCCTTGGGCAGAATTCTCATACAATAATCAAGTAAGGGAGTCCTCTGGTAAATCTCCCTTTCAGATTGTGTTTGAGCTCCAACCCAGGATTCCGCTTCCCATCTCTGGGTCTTGTGTGTTCCTGCAGCTGATACCTCTACTGAAGAATCCTTGAAAGTATGGAGCGACACTAAGATTGCCTTAGAGAAAGCTTCACTACGTATGAAGAAGCATGCGGACAAAAGACGTCTGGATGCTCCCTCCTTTCGGCCAGGAGATAAGGTATGTCTCTCCTCCAAGTATATTCATTTGAAGATGCCCTCTTACAAGCTGGGTCCCTGCTTCATCGGTCCATTTGAAGTCCTGAAACAGATTAACGCAGTCTCGTACAAATTGAAATTGCCGGCTTCTTTACTTGCCTAATTCTTTCCATGTTTCCCTCCTCAAACCCATACTTTTGAGTTCTTTTTTTAAAGACCCTGGTTCCCCTCCAGATCCCGTCAGTGAGGCGAATGTTTTTGAGGTAGAGAATATCTTGCCCATTAAAAGGATAAGATGTATTTTTGGGTGGATTGGAGGGGCTTCGGTCCTGAGGAGAGGTCATGGGAGCCTAGAGAGAATATCCGAGCTCCTCTTCTTCTGAAAGAATTCTACGTAGGCTTGAAAAAGAAGGGGCATAAAGAGAGGGATATTGTTACACCCAGTCCATTTCCTGTACCTCCAAGGGGTTTCCGTCAGGACTCCCACTCTGCGCCGGCTCCACGCTGTCTGGATGCAGCCTTTGCCCCTCCTTCCTCTCCTGCTTCCTGGCGTGCGGCCAGCAGGTTCCCAGGCAGGGTTCTTCGGTGACACGTGCGCTCACTCTCGGTCTCATAAAGTGACAGTGTGCATTTTCCAAAAGTTGCCTCTAACCAATAGCGTGTGGTTGGCTACTATTTCTAGTCTCTCCAACATAGGGAGGGCGCTGGAGCAACAAGTATCCACTGTTGCTAACTTCCGGTTCCTGTTTACATGCACTTCTGTTTCTGAAGTATCTGCCAAGAACACTGCTTACACCGTCTGTCTCCACAGATCCTCTGCTACCTGTTACCCGGTTATTCTGGACTGCATCTGCACTATCTACGCTGGACCCATCTAGTCCCGCCAGTCTGCATGCCACTCTTCCGGACTACGCCAGTACTCCCGGTACCAGCTTCTACTCGAACTCCCGGTATCTTCCGGTCAGCTCTGCAGCATCCCCTAACCCTGCTGGTCCGTCTGTTCCGCTGGGACAGCCGCCACGAGTACGGGGTCTAACTGAAGGTATCACCCGTGTCCTCCCGGCATTCCATTCTGTCCCTGTTCGAGGTGACTTACTACGGGTGTCTGGGGCTCACGCAGTAACGCCCCCTTCGGAGCCCCCGTACTGTGGTCTAGTGTTTCCACATTTAACCTCAATAAATACGAATGTGAACTTCTACATCTGTGCCTCTGTTTCCATTCGTTACAGACCCCACATGGAACAGAGGCCATCCTAGTGACATGTGCAGATTAGAAAAGGAGGTGGCCACACTATGACAGCAGCACAGCAAGAGGAAGCAGGGTGCAAAGGCACAGCGGGATGCCCATTGCCAGTACATTAGCTACTACTGTCCAATGCGATATGGAAATCAGCACACCAAAGACAGCTTAAAAGAGTTCCCTCATGTGACATTTCATCAGGGAAGGTGCTGATTAGAAGTGACAGGTGGTTTGCACTCTGTGCCATCAGACCCTCAAGTGAGGCATAAATGTTCTGAACCTGAGCACTACATGTATGATGAGGCATCTGAATCCAAGATCGAGGTGCAGTGGAGTACAAACATTTTAAAAGGCATGACAGATCTGTGCCTCTCCTGCTCCCTCTTCTGCTGCATTCTCGACATCTTCCTTCTACTCAGGATCAAGAGAGGCACCTGCCTCCTTTCGAAGAGAGGATGTGATAGCAACGTCACCAACACCAGTATCACCAAGCATCTCCACACCATCCAATAGCAGCAGGGTAGGATTGGCCTGGTGGGGTATTGGGAATATTCCCTGTGGGCCCTTGCAGTTCCTATAGGGAAGGAAAGGAGATGTGAGGGAGAAAGAAGAAAAGTAGGAGGAGTACGACGAGAGCGCAAGAAGGTAAGAGGAATCTTTTTTTTTCTTTCTCTGTCCATGCGGCCAAGGCAAGGTACCATAATGAATATAAGCAGGACAAGGGATCTGGATGGATATATGGAGGGAGCAGAGCAAGGGACCTTAATGGATTTATGAGTGAGAGCATGACAAGGGACCTTGTTGAATATATGGTGGGGGAGCAGAACATCAGGCCAGGATGGATATATGAGGGGAACAGGACAAAGGGCCAGAATGGAAATGTGGAGGAGGGAGCATGACAAGGGGCTAGGATAGATATATGGTGGGTGCAATACAAGGGGCCATAATGGATATTTGGGGGGAGCAGCACAAAAGGCCAGGATGGATATATGGCAGGAGCAGGACAAGTGATAAGGATAAGCATATAAGGGGAGTAGGACAAGGGGCCTGGCAGAATATATGGGGGGCCAGGATGGATATATAGTTGGCAGGACAAGGGACATATGGGAGCCAGCATGGATAGCTGGGGGCAGGATGGATATCTGGGGCCCAGGCTGCAGCAGATATTGAGACCAAGCGACATAGGGGGTTAGGCTAGGGCAAATTATAAAATAAAGGGTACCAGGCTGGGTGAGATTATTAAATAAATGGGTCCAGGATGAGGGACTTGGATACTGTTTTAGAGACAGAATGAGGAACATGCTGTATTAGTTTGTGGTGACAAGTGGGGAACATAATTTCTTTAACCCCTGGAGCTTTTTTGTTTTCATTTTCTACTCCCCTTCTTTCCAGAGCCATAACTTTTTTATTTTTTCATCAGAATTGCCACGTGAGGGCTTTTTTTTTGTGGGACGAGTTGTACTTTTGAACGACACCATTGGTTTTACCATGCCGTCTACTTGAAAATTGGTAAAAAATTCCAAGTGTGGTTAAATTACAAAAAAGGTTCAATCCACACTTATTTTTTGATTCAATTTTTTGCTAGGGTCTCTAAATGATAAAATTGACTATTATGATTCTCTAGGTCATTACGAGTTCATAGACACCAAACATGCCTAGGTTCTCTTTTATCTAAGCCGTGAAAAAAAAAATCCCAAGTTTGCTAAAAAAAAAAAAAAAGCTCAATTTTCTGTTACCCGTAGCATATCGATGCCCAGCTGACGTTTTTAATGTTACTACCTTTGTGCAGATATGTTCTTTTGATTGCCCATTATTGCATTTCATGCAATGTCGCGGTGACCAAAAACACGTAATTCTGCCATTTTTATTTTTTTCTCGCTATGCCGTTTACCAGTCAGGTTAATCCTTTTTTTCATTGATAGATTGCGCGATTCTGAATGCAACGATACCAGATATATGAATGTTTGATTTTTTTTATTGTTTTATTTTGATTGAGGCAAAAGGGGGGTGATTTGAACTTTTATTTTTTTATATATATTTTTTAAATACTTTTTTTTAACTTTTGGCATGCTTCAATAGCCTCCATGGGAGGCTAGAAGCTGCCACAACTCGATGGCCTCTGCTGCATAGAGGTGATGCTCAGATCACCTCTATGTAGCTGACTTACAGCATTGCTATGAGCACCGACCACAGGGTGGCGCTCATAGCAATCCATCATCAACAACCATAGAGGTCTCCAGGAAACCTGTAGTTGTGACAGCAATGCACCGATGACGCCCGATCACGTGACGGGGGTCAGCGGTGCACGTATTTCCATCCCGGTGGCCGAAGCGCTTGTTAAATGCTGCTGTCAGCATTTGACAGTGGCATTTAACTAGTTAATAGGCACAAACGGATCACGATTCTGCTGGTGCCTATTGCGGGCACATGTCCCAGAGCCCACCTCAAAGTGGGGGATACTGCCAACTGACGTACTATTCCGTCAGCTGGCAGAAAGGGGATAAGGTCCAGTTAGGGATATAATTACTTCTGTAATATGATTAACTTTTTTGGAAACTGTTTTCCATGGAGGGAACAAAAGGGGGTCTGTTACTGTGCAAGGTGGCACTATGTTGCTTTTTTTCTTCATCTGATGCAGTGTAGAAGTCGGAGAAAAAAGTGGGGAATTTGCTCTGGAAGCGATCAGCTATTGATGACTGTTATTTTCTGTACAGGAATCCTGGCTGGAAGAAGTGATGGTGGTCTGTGCTGGATGAAGAAGAAAAGCAAAGACAAAGGACTTCAACTACAAACGTCACTGGTGAGTCAGTGTGTTACATGTGCGCATACACTATACACTATATACTGTGCACAGAGCTCCTGTGTATAATGTCACTGGTGATAATTGTATTAAGTGTACACTATATACAGAAATCCTGGGTATAATGTCACTGGTGATCACTTTATTACCTGTGCACTATATAGAGAGATCCTGTGTATAGTGTCACTGGTAATTACTGTATTGCCTGTAAACTGACCCTATATACAGAGCTCCTGTGTATAATGTCACTGGTGATCCCTGTATTACCAGCACATTATATACAGAGCTCCTGTGTGTTATGTCACTGGTGATCATTGTATTACCTGTACACTGAAACTATCTGCAGAGCTACTGATTATAATGTCACTGGTGATCACTGAATTACCTGTACTTTGAAACTATATACAGAGCTCCTGTGAATGTTACTGTTGATCACTGTGTATGATCACCTATGGATCGGTGCTAACTAGTGATCGGCAAGCATTAAAATGCTTGGGAGCTCGTTGCTCGGCTTGAGCAAATTGGAATGCTCGTGTACTCTACCCGAGCAACGAGCCCAATGTAAGTCTTTGGGAAACTCGAGCATTTTTCCATTGGTCCCCCGGCAGTCTGCAGAGGGACTAGAAATTGCGGAAATCAATGGGAATAGTGCTCAAATGACATGGGAAAGCTTTTCTGACTCTCAGGTCACTGCTGTGAACAATGTTGACAGAGTCTTACGCCACTTTTACAGACTCACAATAAAACATGCAAAAACGAAACCAAAATGGATTTTCCAGGGAAATATGTTAAGGAACATCCTTTCCAGGGTAATGACTTGTATATAAGGCAAAATGAATAACCAAAACCAAAAATGCTCCTCCATACCATGGGCTATGTTTACAGGTATTGTTTTTGATGCAGTTTTGAACTTTAGCATTACTTTCAACCAAGACAAATGCATTCAATAGGAAATGTCATTTTAACATTTTAAAACATTATCTGGCCATGTGGTATGTGACACATCATCAGACACATCCTGTATCATTTATGAAGGAGGGACTCTGAAAGTCACAAAGCCTATTTTATAGGGCCAGCAGTCAGCCCTCACTATTCTTAGGCTATATTCACACTTTGCGGATATTGCTGCGGATCCGCAGCGGATTTGACCGCTGCGGATCCGCAGCAGTTTCCCATGAGTTTACATTTCAATGTAAACCTATGGGAAACAAAAAACTCTGTGCACATGCTGCAGAAAAATCCGCGCGGAAACGCTGCGGATTACATTCCGCAGCATGTCACTTCTTTTCTGCGGATTTTCACCTGCTCCAATAGAAAACTGCAGATGAAAATCCGCAGAAGAAAACGCAGTAAAAACCGCAATAAATCCGCAGTAAAAACCGCGATGGGTTTTCACTGCGGATTTTGCAACTCTGCTGCGGAAAAATCCGCAGTGGAATCTGCAGAGTGTGAACATAGCCTTAGAGAGCCATCAGCCGGTTATGCTTTGTTGTTCCTATTATTAACCCCTTAACGACCGCCGATACGCCTTTTAATGGTGGCAGTTAAGGGTATACTTAAACCACAGTGCATTTAATTAACGGCGCTGTGGAAAAAGTGAATAGCGCCCCCCAGAGTTGGATTTTCTCTGGGGTCTCGGTTGCTGAAGGTAGCCGAGACCCCATAGAACATGATTCGGGTTTTTTTTACCAACCCCCGGATTGCGATCGCCGGTAATTAACTGTTTACCGGCGGTCGCAAAAAAAATGCGATTTCCCATTTAATTTCTCTGTCGTCTGATGTGATCGCACATCAGAGGGCAGAGAAATGGGGTCCCCGATCGCCCCCCGATACTCACCTGTCTCCCCCGATGCCCCTCATGGCTCCCGATGGGCGCCGCCATCTTGTTCCGGCCAAAAAATGGCGGGCGCATGCACAGTGCGCCTGCCGGCAGGCACCTAGCAAATCTTTGGGGTCTCGGCTGCTGGGGGTAGCCGAGACCCCAGAGAACATGATCGGGTCAGTTTTTACCGACCCCTGTTTTGCGATCGCCGGTGATTGCGATTGGCCACAAAAAAAAGCGGTGTGTTATTCTTTGTCCTGTGATGTGATCGCACATCAGAGGACAGAGAAATAGGGGATTCGGGGACACTGGTATACTTACCGGTGTCCCTGGGTCCTCCTGCATCCCCTCCTGGCCGCTGACTTCCTCATCCGGTAAGAAAATGGCGGGCGCATGTGCAATGCGCCCGCCATGATCTGCCGGCCGGCAGCTAGAGGAGTTGGGCTAAAGCTAGGATTAGGGTTGGGGCTAAAGTTAGGGTTAGGGTTGGGGCTAAAGTTAGGGTTGGGGTTAGGGCTAGGGTTAGGGCTAGGGTTGGGGCCAAAGTTAGGATTAGGGTTAGGGCTAGGGTTAGGGTTTTGGCTAAAGTTAGGGTTAGGGCTAGGGTTAGGGTTAGGGTTGGGGCTAAAGTTAGGGCTAGGGTTGGGGCTAAAGTTAGGGTTAGAGTTGGGATTAGGGTTAGGGTTTGGGTTAGAGTTGGGATTAGGGTTAGGGTTTGGATTAGGGTTGGTATTAGGGTTAGGGTTGGAATTAGGGTTAAAGTTAGGGTTGGGATTAGGGTTAGGGGTGTATTGGGATTAGGGTTAGGTTTGAGGTTAGGGTTGAGATTAGGATTAGGGGTGTGTTGGATTTTGATTAGGGTTATGGTTAGGGATGGGATTAGGGTTGTTTTGGGGGCCAGAATTCAGCCAATGAGGAATGATTAGAAGTATGGGCACATCCTGTTCTGCATGGTAGGCATGTAACTACTGGCATGGCTGTGATTGACTGCTGAAATGATGTCTTGACGCACTATGAAAGTCGCCGCCGCCATTTTGGGTTCACTGGGGGCCAGTTTTGAAATAGCGATTTGCTTCAATGTGCTTTACCCATGCTAATTTAGCAACCGCTGTGTGCAAGGTGTCTGTGTGAGTGCAGGTCACTCTGTAGTCTGTCCAGGCTGCCACAGCCGGTTGTAGTCAGCTCAGGGTGCATCACTGCCTCATACTGTTCCATTGTCCTTTCTTCAATTAGTGCTGCCTGCTGCACATTTTTTCAAATTTATCCTATTAGTGGGTTTCCATCCGTATCCTGCTAGATTGTGGAAAAACACTATATAGGATTACATAGAGGAGCTGTTTTTGGCCTTGCAGCACCGTTCACGGCTGTCTGCACAGTCTGTGTGTGTTGTGAATTCCGCACTTGGGCTCCCTCCGGTGGTTGTAAGTGGCACTTTTGTGAGTTCTGCTCTTGGGCTCCCTCCGATGGTTTTAAGTGGAATGGCTGCTCCTTGGATTTAGCAGTCTGCAGCTGCTTCCACTGATTGTCTTTCTGCTTGGCTATTTATGCCTGGCTCTTCCTTCAGCCAGTGCCACTTGTCAATGGTTCCTGGTTGGATTCACATCTCTCTTGGATTTCCCTGATATCCTGACCAGTTCAGCAAAGATAAGTCCTTGCTTTGCTCTTTTCTGTCCACATGTTGTGGACTTATTCGTTCTGTGCATTCTATGTTTTGTCCAGCTTGTCAGTATGGATTAATTCAGTTTAGCTGGAAGCTCTGGGAAGCAGATTTACCCTCCACACCTTTAGTCAGGTGTGGAGATTTTTGTAAACTCTGTGTGGATTTTTGTAGTTTTTAATACTGACCGCACAGTATTCTATCCTGTCCTATCTATCTAGCTAGACTGGCCTCCTTTGTGTTAGGAGTCGAGTTTCCTCTGCTGCACAGGGGGAATCTCGATCCGTGTCTGCTGCGGTCTCCCATTCGGTATCGGCCGCAGTGGGCTCTGCTCAGCGGAGACGTTGCTCCCAGCGTCTCGCTGGGGCTGATTCGGTGCATAGGGTCACTACTGCCTTTTCTGGCTTTCATATGGTACCCTGCACTGATCTGCGGCGAGCGAGCCTCTCTGGGACTAAGTCCTTGTTTACTCACACTGAGCATGCCCAGGGCAGGGTCTCCCATTGGAGGTCGAGGGCCACATGTTCGGTCACATGCTCAGGTGCTGCAGTACATTCCATTGGTCCTTCTGGATGGTCCTGAAAGGGCAAAACATGCTCAGGTACTGCAGCACTTTCCATTGGTCCTTCTGGAAGGTCCTGAAAGGGAAAAAACTTCAGTAGCAGCTTCCTGTGCTGCAACTATATAAACTGCGCATGACCGCACGGCCATGCGCTAGTATCGTCTTATGCTATATGCTTTGCGCCAATGTGGTCATGTGTTTGAATGTGTTCAGGGACCCGGCTGAAATAAGCCCATAGAATGCTGGCACCTCCGGCGAGGAGATTGTGTTTAAGTGTGTTCAAGGACCCGGCTGAAATAAGCCCCTAGAATGCTGGCATATCCGGCGAGGAGTTTTGTATGCATGCATGACCACTCACTGCTCACATCTGGGTAGTAGGCCTGTGCCTCTGTGAAAGTCTAACAGGGCACAGAGCTTTCCTCTCGTGGTTACTCTGTGAAGCTAACAGAGTTGGTATATACCACCATATAGAGCCGCCATTATTTAGCAGCAGGTGCTTTCCTGCACGGTGGATCCCGGGTTGCGAACGCACCAATTCCATTTAATAAATTATATATTTGGTGCGTTCCGCCAACCCTAACAGTGTGCTACATCCTGGTTTCATTGTGTGTATGTCTTTTCCCTCTCCACTCACAGTCATTACTTGTGGGGGGCTATCTATCCTTGGGGATTTTCTCTGAGGCAAGATAGTTTTCCTGTTTCTATCTTTAGGGGTAGTTAATTCTCAGGCTGTGACGAGGTGCCTAGGGAGCGACAGGAGCATCCCACGGCTACTTCAAGTGTTGTGTTGAGCTTAGGGACTGCGGTCAGTACAGGTACCACCTCCTTCAGGGCTCGTCCCATGTTGCTCCTAAACCACCAGTTCATAACAGTACAAGTGGCCAAAAATGAATTAAATGCATCTCAAAAGAAGGAAAAATAAATTCTGAGCCATTTTTTTTCTGTGCTCTGTTTTGTCTTTTTTTTCCTCTTGATCTCTGGGTGGTTCAGGATTTATGCTCTGGCATGGATGTTCAGGGATTGTTTTCTCGTGTGGATCAACTTGCTGCAAGAGTACAGAGTATACTAGATTATGTTGTCCAGACTCCAGCCTTGGAGCCTAAAATTCCTACTCCTGATTTGTTTTTTGGGACAGATCCAAGTTTTTGAACTTTAAAAATAACTGAAAATTGTTTTTTGCTTTGAAACCCCGTTCTTCTGGTGATCCCATTCAGCAAGTTAAAATCATCATATCCTTGCTGCGTGGTGACCCTCAGGACTGGGCATTCTCCCTTGAATCAGGGGATCCGGCATTGCTGAATGTAGATGCATTTTTTCAAGTGCTCGGATTATTGTATGACGAACCTAATTCTGTGGATCATGCAGAAAATACCCTGTTGGCCCTGTTGTCAAGGTCAGGAAGTGGCAGAATTATACTGCCAGAAATTTAGGAAATGGTCTGTGCTCACTAAATGGAATGAGGATGCTCTGGCTGCTATTTTCAGAAAAGGTCTTTCTGAAGCCCTTAAAGATGTTATGGTGGGCTTCCCTACGCCTGCTGGTTTGAGCGAATCTATGTCTCTAGCCATTCAGATTGATCGGCGTCTGCGCGAGCGCAAAGCTGTGCACCATATGACAGTGTTCTCTGAGCAGAGTCCTCAGACTATGCAATGTGATAGGATTTTGACTAGAACAGAACGGCAGGAATTCAGACGTCAGAATAGGCTGTGTTTTTACTGTGGTGTTTCTGCTCATGTTATTTCTGATTGCCCTAAGCGTACTAGGAGGGTTGCTAGGTCTGTTACCATCAGTACTGTACAGCCTAAATTTCTTTTATCTGTGACCCTGATTTGCTCATTATCGTCCTTTTCTGTCATGGCATTTGTGGATTCAGGCGCTGCCCTGAACTTAATGGATTTAGAATTCGCCAGGCGCTGTGGTTTTTCCTTGCAGCCTTTGCAGAGCTCTATTCCTTTGAGAGGCATTGATGCTACACCATTGGCCAAGGATAAACCTCAGTACTGGATGCAGATGACCATGTACATGGCTCCAGCACATCAGGAAGATTGCCGTTTTCTGGTGTTGCATAACCTGCATGATGTTGTTGTACTGGGTTTTCCATGGTTACAGGAACATAATCCGGTGCTGGATTGGAAAACTATGTCTGTGACTAGTTGGGGTTGTCAAGGGGTACATAGTAACGTTCCTTTGATGTCAATTTCCTCTTCCCCCTCTTCTGAGGTCCCTGAGTTTTTGTCGGATTTCCAGGATGTATTTGATGAGCCCAAGTCCAGTTCCCTTCCTCCCCATAGGGACTGTGATTGTGCTATTAACTTGATTCCAGGTTGTAAGTTCCCTAAGGGCCGACTTTTCAATCTGTCTGTGCCAGAGCATGCCGCCATGCGGAGTTATGTTAAGGAATCTTTGGAGATGGGGCATATTCGTCCGTCTTCGTCACCATTGGGAGCGGGTTTCTTTTTTGTTGCTAAAAAGGATGGCTCCTTGAGACCCTGTATAGATTATCGTCTTCTTAATAAGATCACGGTCAAATTCCAATACTCCTTGCCTTTGCTTTCTGATTTGTTTGCTCAGATTAAGGGGGCTAGTTGGTTTACTAAGATTGACCTTCGAGGGGCATATAATCTTGTTCGTATTAAACAGGGTGACGAATGGAAAACTGCATTTAATACGCCCGAAGGCCATTTTGAATACCTCGTGATGCCATTCGGGCTCTCTAATGCTCCATCTGTGTTCCAATCTTTCATGCATGATATTTTCCGCAATTATCTTGATAAATTCATGGTTGTATATTTGGATGATATTTTGATTTTTTCCGATGATTGGGAGTCTCATGTGAAGCAGGTCAGAATGGTATTCCAGATCCTTCATGATAATGCTTTATTTGTGAAGGGGTCTAAATGCCTATTCGGAGTTCAGAAGGTCTCTTTTTTGGGTTTTATTTTTTCTCCCTCGTCTATGGAAATGGATCCTGTTAAGGTCCAAGCTATTCATGACTGGATTCAACCCACATCTGTGAAGAGCCTTCAAAAATTTTTGGGCTTTGCTAATTTCTATCGCCGTTTCATTGCCAACTTTTCCAGTGTGGTTAAGCCCCTTACTGATTTGACGAAGAAAGGCGCTGATGTGACGAATTGGTCCTCTGCGGCTGTCGAGGCCTTTCGGGAGCTTAAACGCCGATTTACTTCTGCCCCTGTGTTGCGTCAGCCGGATGTTTCTCTTCCTTTTCAGGTTGACGTTGACGCTTCTGAGATTGGGGCAGGGGCCGTTTTGTCTCAGAGGGATTCTGATGGTTCTTTGATGAAACCGTGTGCGTTTTTTTTCCAGAAAGTTTTCGTCTGCGGAACGCAATTATGATGTCGGCAATCGGGAGTTGTTGGCTATGAAGTGGGCATTTGAGGAGTGGCGACATTGGCTTGAGGGAGTGTTGTGAATTTTGTGGTCAAGCTCCCTCCTGTGGTCATGAGTGGTACTTCGGCTGGTTCTGTCCATGAGCTTCCTTTGGTGGATGTGAGTGGGGCTGCGGCTTCTGAGTTTCCTTCCTCAGGTGACGAGGTTAAGTCGTTAGGTGCTGCTCTATTTTACTCCACCTAGTTCTTTGTTCCTGGCCTCCAGTCAATGTTCCAGTATTGGTCTTGCTCTCTCCTGGATCGTTCTTGTGGCCTGTCTGCCCTGCATAAGCTAAGTTCTGCTTGTGTTACTTTTGTTTGCTATTTTTTCTGTCCAGCTTGCTATATTGGTTTGTCTTGCTTGCTGGAAGCTCTGGGACGCAGAGGGAGCACCTCTGTACCGTTAGTCGGTGCGGAGGGTCTTTTTGCGCCCTCTGCGTGGTTGTTTGTAGGTTTTTGTGCTGAACGCAAAGCTATCTTTCCTATCCTCGGTCTATTCAGTAAGTCGGGCCTCACTTTGCTAAAATCTATTTCATCTCTGTGTTTGTCTTTTCATCTTAACTCACAGTCATTATATGTGGGGGGCTGCCTTTTCCTTTGGAGAATTTCTCTGAGGCAAGGTAGGCTTATTTTTCTATCTTCAGGGCTAGCTAGTTTCTCAGGCTGTGCCCGAGGCGCCTAGGTCTGGTCAGGAGCGCTCCACGGCTACCTCTAGTGTGGTGTGATAGGATTAGGGATTGCGGTCAGCAGAGTTCCCATGTCTCAGAGCTCGTCCTATGTGATTAGTAACTATCAGGTCATTTTCTGGGCTCGTAACCATCAGGTCCATTGTCGTTCTGAATCACCTGTCATAACAGTACTGGAGGCCCAAAGTACTAATGCTTCTCAATAGAGGGAAAAGAGAAGTTCTGAGACCATTTTTTTTTCTTTGCACTGTGTTTTGTCTTTCTTTTCCCCTTTACATCAGGGTGGTTCAGAACACAGGTGTAGACATGGACATTCAAGGTTTGTCCTCTTTGATAGATAATCTCACTATAAGTGTACAGAACATTCAAGATTTAGTGGTTCAGAATCCTATGTTAGAACCTAAAATTCCTATTTCTGAGTTATTTTCTGGAGATAGAGCTAAGTTTCTGAATTTCAAAAAAATTGTAAACTATTACTGGCTTTGAAACCCCGCTCCTCTGGTGACCCAGTTCAACAAGTAAAGATCATTATTTCTTTATTACGTGGCGACCCTCAAGACTGGGCATTTTCCCTTGCGCCAGGAGATCCTGCATTATGTAATATTGATGCGTTTTTTCTGGCGCTCGGATTGCTTTATGATGAACCTAATTCAGTGGATCAGGCAGAGAAAATTTTGCTGGCTCTGTGTCAGGGTCAGGATGAGGTAGAGATATACTGTCAGAAGTTTAGGAAGTGGTCTGTGCTCACTCAATGGAATGAATATGCTCTGGCAGCAATTTTCAGAAAGGGTCTCTCTGAAGCCCTTAAGGATGTCATGGTGGGATTTCCTATGCCTGCTGGTCTGAATGAGTCTATGTCTTTGGCCATTCAGATCGATCGACGCTTGCGTGAGCGTAAAACTGTGCACCATTTGGCGGTATTATCTGAGCATAAACCTGAGCCTATGCAATGTGATAGGACTTTGACCAGAGCTGAATGGCAAGAACACAGACGTCGGAATGGGCTGTGTTTTTACTGTGGTGATTCCATTCATGCTATCTCCGATTGTCCTAAGCGCACTAAGCGTTTTGCTAGGTCTGCCACCATTGATACGGTACAGTCGAAATTTCTTTTGTCCGTTACTTTGATCTGCTCTTTGTCATCCTATTCTGTCATGGCATTTGTGGATTCAGGCGCTGTCCTGAATTTGATGGACTTGGAGTTTGCTAGGCGCTGTGGGTTTTTCTTGGAGCCCTTGCAGCATCCTATTCCATTGAGAGGAATTGATGCTACGCTTTAGCCAAGAATAAGCCTCAGTATTGGACCCAACTGACCATGTGCATGGCTCCTGCGCATCAGGAGGATATTCGCTTTTTGGTGTTGCAGAATCTGCATGATGTGGTCGTGTTGGGGTTGCCATGGCTACAAGTCCATAACCCAGTATTGAATTGGAAATCTATGTCTGTGTCCAGCTGGGGTTGTCAGGGGGTATATGGTGATGTTCCATTTCTGTCTATTTCATCATCCACCCCTTCTGAGGTCTCCAGAGTTCTTGTCAGATTACTGGGATGTATTTGATGAGCCCAAGTCCAGTGCCCTACCTCCGCATAGGGATTGCGATTGTGCTATCGATTTGATTCCTGGTAGTAAGTTTCCTAAAGGTCGACTGTTTAATTTGTCTGTACCTGAGCACGCCGCTATGCGGAGTTACGTAAAGGAATCCTTGGAGAAGGGTCATATTCGCCCATCGTCGTCGCCATTGGGGGCAGGGTTCTTTTTTGTGGCCAAGAAGGATGGTTCGTTGAGACCTTGTATTGATTACCGCCTTCTAAATAAAATCACAGTCAAATTTCAGTACCCCTTGCCGCTGCTGTCTGATTTGTTTGCTCGGATTAAGGGGGCTAGTTGGTTCACCAAGATAGATCTTCGTGGTGCGTATAATCTTGTGTGTATTAAACAGGGCGATGAATGGAAAACAGCATTTAATACGCCCGAGGGCCATTTTGAGTACCTGGTTATGCCATTCGGGCTTTCCAATACTCCATCAGTATTTCAGTCCTTTATGCATGACATCTTCCGAGAGTACCTGGATAAATTCCTGATTGTATACTTGGATGATATTTTGGTCTTCTCGGATGATTGGGAGTCGCACGTGAAGCAGGTTAGAATGGTGTTCCAGGTCCTGCGTGCAAATTCTTTGTTTGTGAAGGGGTCAAAGTGTCTCTTTGGTGTTCAGAAGGTTTCATTTTTGGGTTTCATTTTTTCACCTTCTACTATCGAGATGGACCCTGTTAAAGTTCAGGCCATTTATGATTGGACTCAGCCGACATCTCTGAAGAGTCTGCAAAAGTTCCTGGGCTTTGCTAATTTTTATCGTCGCTTCATCAATAATTTTTCTAGTATTGCTAAACCGTTGACTGATTTAACCAAGAAGGGTGCTGATGTGGTCAATTGGTCTTATGCTGCTGTGGAAGCTTTTCAGGAGTTGAAGCGTCGTTTTTCTTCTGCCCCTGTGTTGTGCCAACCAGATGTTTCGCTCCCGTTCCAGGTCGAGGTTGATGCTTCTGAGATTGGAGCAGGGGCTGTTTTGTCGCAAAGAAGTTCTGATGGCTTGGTGATGAAACCATGTGCCTTCTTTTCCAGGAAGTTTTCGCCTGCTGAGCGTAATTATGATGTTGGCAATCGAGAGTTGCTGGCCATGAAGTGGGCATTCGAGGAGTGGCGTCATTGGCTTGAAGGAGCTAAGCATCGCGTGGTGGTCTTGACTGATCACAAGAACTTAACAGCAAAATGGCGGCAGACAGCACTCTGTAGTATAAAATGGTTGCTCGTCCTAGCTCCACAGGATCCAAGTGGAGGAGTACATACCAAAGTTTTCAGAAGTGAAGGACAGCATCCAATCCAGGTGAAGAAATAAACACTTTATTGTGCCATAGGTGCAACGTTTCAACCCCAAAGGGGTCTTTATCAAGCATGATAAACCCTTTGGGGTTGAAACGTTGCACCTATGGCACAATAAAGTGTTTATTTCTTCACCTGGATTGGATGCTGTCCTTCACTTCTGAAAACTTTGATCACAAGAACTTGACTTATCTCGAGTCTGCCAAACGGTTGAATCCTAGACAGGCTCGTTGGTCGCTGTTTTTCTCCCGTTTTGACTTTGTGGTTTCGTACCTTCCGGGCTCTAAAAATGTGAAGGCGGATGCCCTGTCTAGGAGTTTTGTGCCCGACTCTCCGGGTTTGCCTGAGCCGGCTTGTATTCTCAAAGAGGGGGTAATTTTGTCTGCCATCTCCCCTGATTTGCGGCGGGTGCTGCAAAAATTTCAGGCTAATAGACCTGACCGTTGCCCAACGGAGAAACTGTTTGTCCCTGATAAATGGACGAGTAGAGTTATCTCTGAGGTTCATTGTTCGGTGTTGGCTGGTCATCCTGGAATCTTTGGTACCAGAGATTTAGTGGCTAGATCCTTTTGGTGGCCGTCTCTGTCAAGGGATGTGCGTTCGTTTGTGCAGTCCTGTGGGATTTGTGCTCGGGCTAAGCCCTGCTGTTCTCGTGCCAGTGGGTTGCTTTTGCCCTTGCCGGTCCCGAAGAGGCCCTGGACACATATCTCTATGGATTTTATTTCGGATCTCCCCATCTCTCAAAAGATGTCGGTCATTTGGGTGGTTTGTGATCGCTTCTCTAAGATGGTCCATTTGGTACTCTTGTCTAAATTGCCCTCCTCCTCTGATTTGGCGCCATTGTTTTTCCAGCATGTGGTTCGTTTACATGGCATTCCGGAGAACATCGTTTCTGACAGGGGTTCCCAGTTTGTTTCGAGGTTTTGGCGAGCCTTTTGTGCTAGGATGGGCATTGATTTGTCTTTTTCCTCGGCTTTCCATCCTCAGACAAATGGCCAAACTGAACGAACCAATCAGACCTTGGAAACATATCTGAGATTTTTTGTTTCTGCTGATCAGGATGATTGGGTGTCCTTTTTGCCTTTGGCTGAGTTCGCCCTTAATAATCGGGCCAGCTCGGCTACTCTGGTTTCACCGTTTTTCTGCAATTCTGGTTTCTATCCTCGTTTCTCTTCAGGACAGGTTGAGTCTTCGGACTGTCCTGGTGTGGATACTGTGGTGGATAGGTTGCAGCAGATTTGGACTCATGTAGTGGACAATTTGACATTGTCCCAGGAGAAGGCTCAACGTTTCGCTAACTGCAGGCACTGTGTGGGTCCCCGACTTCGTGTTGGGGATTTGGTTTGGTTGTCGTCTCGTTATATTCCTATGAAAGTTTCCTCTCCTAAGTTTAAGCCTCGTTTCATTGGTCCGTATAGGATTTCTGAGGTTCTTAATCCTGTGTCTTTTCGTTTGACCCTTCCAGCTTCTTTTTCCATCCATAATGTATTCCATAGGTCATTGTTGCGGAGATACGTGGCACCTGTGGTTCCATCCCTTGATCCTCCTGCCCCGGTTTTGGTTGAGGGGGAGTTGGAGTATATAGTGGAGAAGATTTTGGATTCTCGTATTTCGAGACGGAAACTCCAGTACCTGGTTAAGTGGAAGGGTTATGGTCAGGAAGATAATTCCTGGGTCTTTGCCTCTGATGTTCATGCTGCCGATCTGGTTCGTGCCTTTCATTTGGCTCATCCTGGTCGGCCTGGGGGCTCTGGTGAGGGTTCGGTGACCCCTCCTCAAGGAGGGGGTACTGTTGTGAATTCTGTGGTCAAGCTCCCTCCTGTGGTCATGAGTGGTACTTCGGCTGGTTCTCTCCATGAGCTTCCTTTGGTGGATGTGAGTGGGGCTGCGGCTTCTGAGTTTCCTTCCTCAGGTGACGAGGTTAAGTCGTTAGGTGCTGCTCTATTTAACTCCACCTAGTTCTTTGTTCCTGGCCTCCAGTCAATGTTCCAGTATTGGTCTTGCTCTCTCCTGGATCGTTCTTGTGGCCTGTCTGCCCTGCATAAGCTAAGTTCTGCTTGTGTTACTTTTGTTTGCTATTTTTTCTGTCCAGCTTGCTATATTGGTTTGTCTTGCTTGCTGGAAGCTCTGGGACGCAGAGGGAGCACCTCCGTACCGTTAGTCGGTGCGGAGGGTCTTTTTGCGCCCTCTGCATGGTTGTTTGTAGGTTTTTGTGCTGACCGCAAAGCTATCTTTCCTATCCTCGGTCTATTCAGTAAGTCGGGCCTCACTTTGCTAAAATCTATTTCATCTCTGTGTTTGTATTTTCATCTTTACTCACAGACATTATATGTGGGGGGCTGCCTTTTCCTTTGGGGAATTTCTCTGAGACAAGGTAGGCTTATTTTTCTATCTTCAGGACTAGCTAGTTTCTCAGGCTGTGCCCGAGGCGCCTAGGTCTGGTCAGGAGCGCTCCACGGTTACCTCTAGTGTGGTGTGATAGGATTAGGGATTGCGGTCAGCAGAGTTCCCACGTCTCAGAGCTCGTCCTATGTGATTAGTAACTATCAGGTCATTTTCTGTGCTCGTAACCACCAGGTCCATTGTGGTTCTGAATCACCAGTCATAACAAGGGAGCTAAGCACCACGTTGTGGTCTTGACTGATCATAAGAATCTGATTTACCTCGAGTCGGCCAAGCGGCTGAATCCGCGACAGGCTCGATGGTCCCTGTTTTTCTCCCATTTTGATTTTGTGGTCTCGTATCTTTCGGGATCTAAGAATGTTAAGGCTGATGCCCTCTCTAGGAGTTTTTTGCCTGGTTCTCCTGGAGTCCTTGAGCCGGTTGGCATTCTTAAGGAAGGGGTGATTCTTTCTGCCATCTCCCCTGATTTGCGGCGGGTGCTTCGGGAATTTCAGGCTGATAAGCCTGACCGCTGTCCTGTGGGGAAGCTGTTTGTTCCTGATAGATGGACAAGTAAGGTAATTTCTGAGGTTCATTGTTCAGTGTTGGCTGGTCGTCCTGGGATTTTTGGTACCAGAGATTTGGTTGCTAGGTCCTTTTGGTGGCCTTCCTTGTCGCGCGATGTGCGTGCTTTTGTGCAGTCCTGTGGGACTTGCGCCCGGGCCAAGCCTTGCTGTTCCCGCGCTAGTGGGTTGCTTTTGCCTTTGCCGGTCCCTGAGAGGCCCTGGACGCATATTTCCATGGATTTTATTTCGGATCTTCCTGTTTCCCAGAAGATGTCTGTTATCTGGGTTGTTTGTGACCGGTTCTCTAAAATGGTCCATCTGGTACCTTTGCCTAAGTTGCCTTCCTCCTCAGATTTGGTTCCATTGTTTTTTCAGCATGTGGTTCGTTTGCATGGCATTCCGGAGAATATTGTGTCTGACAGAGGTTCTAAGTTTGTCTCTAGGTTTTGGCGGGCCTTTTGTGCTAGGATGGGCATTGATTTGTCTTTTTCTTTGGCGTTTCATCCTCAGACTAATGGCCAAACTGAGCGAACTAATCAGACCTTGGAAACCTATTTGAGATGCTTTGTGTCTGCTGATCAGGATGATTGGGTGGCTTTCTTGCCGTTGGCCGAGTTTGCCCTTAATAATAAGGCTATTTCGGCTACTTTGGTTTCACCTTTCTTTTGTAATTTTGGTTTTCATCCTCGTTTTTCTTCGGGGCAGGTTGAGCCTTCTGATTGTCCTGGTGTGGATTCTGTGGTGGACAGGCTGCAGCAGATTTGGACTCATCTGGTGGACAATTTGACGTTGTCTCAGGAAAAGGCTCAATGTTTTGCTAACCGCCGTCTGTGTGTTGGTCCCCGGCTTCGTGTGGGGGATTTGGTTTGGTTGTCTTCTCGTCATGTTCCTATGAAAGTTTCTTCCCCTAAGTTTAAGCCTCGGTTTATTGGTCCTTATAAGATTTCTGAAATTATCAATCCGGTGTCTTTTCGTTTGGCTCTTCCAGCCTCTTTTGCCATTCATAATGTTTTCCATAGATCTTTGTTGCGGAGATATGTGGTGCCCGTTGTTCCCTCGGTTGATCCTCCTGCCCCGGTGTTGGTTGAGGGAGAGTTGGAATATGAGGTTGAGAAAATTTTGGATTCTCATTTTTCGAGGCGGAGGCTTCAGTATCTTGTCAAGTGGAAGGGTTATGGCCAGGAGGATAATTCGTGGGTTGTTGCCTCCGATGTCCATGCCGCCGATTTAGTTCGTGCTTTTCACTTGGCTCGTCCTGATCAGCCTGGGGGCTCTGGTGAGGGTTCGGTGACCCCTCCTCAAGGGGGGGGTACTGTTGTGAATTCCGCTCTTGGGCTCCCTCCGGTGGTTGTAAGTGGCACTTTTGTGAGTTCTGCTCTTGGGCTCCCTCCGGTGGTTTTAAGTGGAATGGCTGCTCCTTGGATTTAGCAGTCTGCAGCTGCTTCCACTGATTGTCTTTCTGCTCGGCTATTTATGCCTGGCTCTTCCTTCAGCCAGTGCCACTTGTCAATGGTTCCTGGTTGGATTCACATCTCTCTTGAATTTCCCTGATATCCTGACCAGTTCAGCAAAGATAAGTCCTTGCTTTGCTCTTTTCTGTCCACATGTTGTGGACTTATTCGTTCTGTGCATTCTATGTTTTGTCCAGCTTGTCAGTATGGATTAATTCAGTTTAGCTGGAAGCTCTGGGAAGCAGATTTACCCTCCACACCTTTAGTCAGGTGTGGAGATTTTTGTAAACTCTGTGTGGATTTTTGTAGTGTTTAATACTGACCGCACAGTATTCTATCCTGTCCTATCTATCTAGCTAGACTGGCCTCCTGTGCTACATCCTGGTTTCATTCTGTGTATGTCTTTTCCCTCTCCACTCACAGTCATTACTTGTGGGGGGCTATCTATCCTTGGGGATTTTCTCTGAGGCAAGATAGTTTTCCTGTTTCTATCTTTAGGGGTAGTTAATTCTCAGGCTGTGACGAGGTGCCTAGGGAGCGACAGGAGCATCCCACGGCTACTTCTAGTGTTGTGTTGAGCTTAGGGACTGCGGTCAGTACAGGTACCACCTCCTTCAGAGCTCGTCCCATGTTGCTCCTAAACCACCAGTTCATAACAGTGTGTGAGTGCAGCTCACTCTGTAGTCTGTTCTTCTGCCACAGCTGGTTGTAGTCAGCTCAGGGTGTGTCACTGCCTCATACTGTTCCATTGTCCTTTTTTCAATTAGTGCTGCCTGCTGCACATTTTTTCAAATTTAGCCTATTAGTGGGTTTCCATCCATATCCTGCTAGATTGTGGAAAAACACTATATAGGAGTACATAGAGGAGCTTTTTTTGGCCTTGCAGCGCCGTTCACGGCTGTCTGCACAATCTGTTTGTGAGTGCAGCTCACTCTGTAGTCTGTTCTGCAAAATAAAAATAAAATTTAATAAAGTTCACCAAACACTCCACCTTACAGTTATGTGGGCCACATTAGCTCATATTAAAGTCTAGTCCACACTTTTTAATAATTAGTGTTTCTTATACCTGTTAGGAGCTGTTCAGGAATAAGCACACTAAGCCCTTAGTACTTTTCTGCCTATCTTTATCAGTCTACCAAGATGAAGAAGGCAGGGAGTAAGGCATGTGGTCGTGGGCGTGGAGCCAGGGAGAGGACGTGGGGTTTCTGTGTCTGCTGCAGTCACCGGTGACTCATCATCCCCCAGTTTCAGCAGGGAACAGTCCTTCTTGCGCAGCTTTGTAGGAGATCGCTGTACCCTGCTGCTGCGGGAAGAACAAATTGAAGTAGTTGTCGGATGGATGGCAGCTAATGCATCGACTTCAATTAGTGCCACATCCTCTCAGGCACAGAGCACTGGAGAGCACCCATCTGTCTCTTAACCACCTGCCAAATTGCCCAGGCAGTCAGAGAGCCCAGGACAGGAGCCATCTCTACTTCTATTCTCTGAATCTCTTGGCTTGGAAAGAGGGGGCCAGCAAAGCAGCATATGAGAAATGGAAGAAGAGGCAGTATGCAGTGATGCCCAACAGCTTTGTCTCTCTGACTCTGAAGAGGCGGGTGGACCAGTGGCTCCGGTCAGCACACCTCAGTACGCATCTATTGATGAGACTCAGGTGCCACTTTCTGGTGCTTACTGTGCTGTCGAGACTACCCAGGAGAAGCAGTTGGTGGAAGAGGGTAGTGTAGATGATGAGGTCCTTGAACCATCAAGGTGAGAGGTACAGGAAGGTGGTGGGAGCAGCTCTGAGGAAGAGATTCCCTGAACTGCCCAAAGAGGGAGAGGGAGGGGGAAGACTGTGTTGCCTGTAGCCTGCACTTCGGCAGACATTAGGAGCATGCCTTTTCCAAAAGCCAAAACAGGTGCTCCCAAGACTTGCAGTGCCTGGTCCTTTTTTGACAAAGTTGCAGATGACATTTGCTTTGTCAAATGCAAGCTGTGTCATCAGAAAGTCAAAAGAGGGAAAAGTGTCAGCAACTTCAATGCCATGAATATGTGGAAACATGTGCGGACTAGGGTTGAGTGAAACGGATCGCACAAATTCAAAAATCGCCGATTTTCGTCAAAGTCGGGTTTCATGAAACACGGCCCGATCCTAGTGTGGGATCGGCCATGAGGTCGGCAATTTGCGCGCAAAAGTCACGTTTCGTATGACGCTTTCAGTGCCATTTTTCAGCCAATGAAAGAGGAAGCAGAGTGTGGGCAGCGTGATGACATAGGTCTCGGTCCCCACCATCTTAGAGAAGGGCATGACAGTGATTGGCTTGCTTTCTGCGGTGTCACAGGGGCTATAAAGGGGCGTGCACGCCGGCCGCCATCTTACTTCTGCCAATCTTAGCATAGGGAGAGGTTGCTGCAGCTTCATCAGAAGAAGGGATATAGTTAGGGAGGGAAGATTAACCCCCAAACCGCTTGTTCTGTAGCGATTCCCACTGTCCAACACCACCATTTTTTTGCAGGGACAGTGGAGGCTATATTTTTGTGCATCAGCTCTGTAGCTTATTAGGCTGCCTTATAAGGCTCCCTGATAGCTGCATTGCTGTTTGCATGCTGCTTTTTTAAAAGCAAAAATCCTGTTGCTCCTTTCTGCACAGTTATCTTGTTTATTTGTCCACACTTTTGTGTGCAGCAGTTCTTTTTATTGCTGCCATACTTTTCCTGAGATCATTGTAGGGAGATTGAAATTGTACTACAGTCCTTGTATTTTTTTCATATATCTTTCAGCCACTTTCTGCCACTTACATTGTGTTATTTTATGCACTGGGCCTGAGTTTTGGTTCAGTCTCCCCCCAAAAAAGTGAGATTCAAATTCTCACAAAGTGGATATACTGCAGTCCTGTTAGTTTGGTGTATGTCAGCCAGCCACTCTCTGCCACTTAGATTGCGTTGTTTTATACACTGGGCCTGAGTTTTGGATCAGTCTCCCCCCAAAAAAGTGAGATTCAAATTCTCACAAAGTGGATATACTGCAGTCCTGTTAGTTTGTCGTATGTCAGCTAGCCACTTTCTGCCACTTAGATTGCGTTGTTATATACACTGGGCCTGAGTTTTGGTTCAGTCTCCGCCAAAAAAACTGAGATTCAAATTCTCACAAAGTGGTTATACTGCAGTCCTGATAGTTTGTAGTATATCAGCCAGCCACTTTCTGACACTTACATTGTGTTGTTTTATGCACAGGGCCTGAGGTTTGGTTCAGTCTCCCAAAAAAAATAAGTGAGATTCAAATTCTCACAAAGTGGATATACTTCAGCCCTGTTAGTTTCTAGTATATCAGCCAGCCACTTTCTGCCACTTACATTGTGTTGTTTTATGCACAGGGCCTGAGTTTTGGTTCAGTCTCCCCAAAAAAAGGGAGATTTAAATTCTCAACAAGTTTATATACACCTTCTAGCTTGTTTCACAGTACCATATAACGGTTGTTATTTTGGTTAGATTTTCCAAAAAATGAGGAAGTCTTGTGGAAGAGTACGTTGGCAGGGGTTGCCAGCTGGTACTGATGGTGGTGGTGGTGCATCTGGTGGTAGTGGCAAAAGCACAATAGCACCTAAGGCTGGAGTTGTTGAGCCAGCATCATCGTCTGGCTACACAAGGCCTCGAAGGCTCCCTTATCTGGGAATAGGAAAACCGCTTTTAAAGCTGGAGCAGCAGGAAAAAGTTTTGTATTTCTTTCTGACTCAGCCTCTAGCTCTTTTGCCTCCTCTTCAGAAAGTTCCAAATATAAAAGCAGCGAGTCGTCAGTGGATGCTCCCGGTCAGGAACAAGACGTTTCCTTGTTTTCTTCACCCAAACCAAAAGTTAAGGATGCATCAGGTGACACTACAAGTTACTCAATGAAGCTCTTTACACATACTGTGCCTGGGTTACAAAGGGAAATTGTTAACTGTCCATTACAAGATTAATCAGACATGGAGTGCACTGATGCACAGCCACAGCTAGATTATTATGCTATTCCATTGATTCAGATCACTACATTGCCCTCGCAATGTACTGATCCAGAATCTGACCCTGCTGAGACTATGGTGCCCCATTCCGAACGCTATAGCACCTTACACGGTGACACAGAGGAAGGTGCACATGACATTGAAGAGGAGGTGATAGATGACCCAGTTGTTGTCCCAGATTGGCAGCCATTGGGGGAAGAGGGTGCCGCTGCCAGTAGCTCAGAATCAGAGGAGGATGATCCGCAGAAGTCATCTACATCGCAACAGCTGTCATCTGGCAGGCCCGTATCAGGCCAAAAACGTGTGTCAAAAACAAAAACAGTTTTAGGACAGTAGCACAGCGTGCAATGCCTGAAAAGGTATTCCACAGTAGGACAAGTGTAGTGTGGCAATTTTTTAACCAAGATCCGAATGATCAGTCAAAAGTTATCTGTAAGAAATGCTCAAAGACCTTTAGCAGAGGAAAGAATCTTCAAAATTTAACTACAACGTGCATGCTTAGACATTTAACCACCATGCACTTGCAAGCCTGGACTAACTACCAAACGTCCTATACCGTTGGTGCACCTGCTCAGAATGAAGGTAGTCAGCAACGCAACATAGTAAGGCCACCGGTTAGGACACCACCAGCAGCAAATTTGGAGGTATCATCGCAAGGCCAAAGCAGTCAGGGAATCACAAGGTTATTGGTAGGAAACACTGTATGTAGGCCAACATCAAGAATACCATCACCAACCCTCTCTCAATCCGCCATGTCCACCACCACCACCGCTAGTTCCACCATATGCAGCTCTCCAGTCCAGCTCACCCTTCCTCGTTAGGAAAAAAAAGTACTCATCCTCTCATCCACATACACAGGGTTTGAATGCCCACATTGCTATACTAATCTCGTTAGAGATGATGCCCTACTTGTTGGTTGAATGCGAAGCTTTCAAAGACCTGATGGCCTACGCAGTACCACGCTATGGCCTACCCAGTCGGCACTTCTTTGCGAGAAAAGCCATCCCAGCCCTCCAACAGCATGTCAAAGACTGCATTGCCCATGCACTGAGGCAATCAGTCAGTGGAAAGGTGCACCTCACAACAGATGCATGGACCAGTAGGCATGGCCAGGGACGTTACGTGTCCATCACGGTGCACAGGGTTAATGTGGTGGATGCAGGATCAACAAGGGACAGCCATAGTGCCCACGGTCTAGGAAACAGTTCGCTGTAGGCGTTCGCCACCCCTCCTTCTCTTCCTCCTCCAGAAGTGAAAGCTCGTCCACAGAGCGCAGTTGCATGACCACTCCATCCGCAGCTGCCAGTGTTGCACAAAAGGTGTCCCATTATCGAACAGCTAGTGGTAAGTGTCAGCAGGCTGTGTTACAAATGAAGTGTTTGGGCGACAGTAGACACACCGCGGAAGTACTGGCCGAGTACTTGCAGCAACAAACTCAGTCATGGCTGGGCAGTGTACATCTTGAGGCAGGCAAGGTAGTCTGTGATAATGGAAGGAATTTTATGGCTGCCATAGCCCTTTCAGGACTTAAACACATACCTTGCCTGGCTCCAGCCGTATGCTGAACCATCAGCGATCTCTGAATCTTCCCCAGCACCGCCTAATAATCGACGTTGCAACAAGGTGGAACTCCACACTGCACATGGTTCAGAGACTGTACGAACAGGGGCGTGCTGTAATTAATTTATGGGAGGATACACATACACAGGCAGGCACTTGGATGGCAGAAATGGAGTTGTCTGGTGTGCAGTGGTCGAAGCTACAAGACCTCTGTCAAGTCCTTCAGTGTTTTGAGGAATGCACATGGCTGGTAAGTGCAGACGACATCATCATTAGTATGAGCATCCCACTAATGCATCTGCTGATTCAAAGTTTGATGCACATTAAGGAGCAGGCATCTGCAGCCGAGGAGGAGGGAAGCCTTGATGACAGTCAGCCATTGTCTGCTCAGGGAACTCTCCTGGATGAGGTGGCAGAAAAAGAGGAGGAGGATGATGGGGATGAAAATTTATGGGAGGAGGATGCTTCTCAGGGGACAATACAAACTAGTGGTGTTGCAAGGTCAAGTACAGGGTTTTTGCGGGACACAAGTGATGTTGATTTGCAAGTAAGTGCTCCTCAACCCAGCACAAGCAGTGAATTGACACCTGGAACATTGGCCCAAATGGCTGAGTATGCCTTGCTTATCCTTAAAAGGGACCCCCGCATTATCAAAATGATGACCGATGATGATTACTGGTTGGCCTGCCTCCTGGATCCACGATATAAAGGAAAATTACAAAATATCATGCCACATGAGAACCTTGAGCAAATATTGGCTACGAAACAAGCAACTCTTGTAGACCGTTTGGTTCAGGCATTCCCAGCACACAGCGGCAGTGATGGTTCTCACACGAGCAGTGGGGGCAACAGGGCAGAGGTGTTAGAGGTGCACAAATCCAAAGTGGCGTTGAACAGAGGGGTTTTATGACAATTTTGTGGAGTGATTTCGCAATGACCACTGACACGACAGATACTGCTGCATCGATTCAAAGTGACAGGAGACAGCATTTGTCCATTATGGTTACAAACTTATTTTCCTCCCTTATAGATGTTCTCCCTCACAGATCATTCCCCTTTGATTACTGGGCATCAAAAATAGACACCTGGCCAGAATTGGCAGAATATGCATTACAGGAGCTCGCTTGCCCTGCTGCTAGTGTGCTATCAGAAAGAGTCTTCAGTGCTGCTGTTTCAATGCTGACCGAAAAAAGGAGATGTCTGGCTACCCAGAATGTTGATGATCTAACCTTCATTAAAATGAACCAATCATGGATTTCAAATTATTTTGCCACACGCTCCCCTGATGACACGTAGCTTGCCGGAAAAATGTCTTGCTTTTGGCTTCCTCTTACTAACTTCTCCAATTCCTCCATTTGCAGCTGCAGAATGTCTACCATAGGCCATTTTTATACCTCCCTAAATGAGCTGACTGCCCCCACAGGGCCGTGGTCACCACCTGGCGCAAGCACCCGTGCGAGTGCCGTTTGCCTGGACAGGTGGGTGTGCCCATTCTTGGGCGACGGCACTGGCACAGGGTCCCTCACAGTACAATGAAGTGTCTCTGATGGTGGTGGTGCACAACCAACGTCAGACACACCGTCGTAATATGTGGGGCCCTGTGCCAGTACCACCGTCCACGAGAGAGTGTTCCACCCCAGCTCAAACAGTGCTCTACCACTTGCAATACTTACCTCTCCCTGCTCCACCACTGTGTAGTCCGTGCTGTTAAATCCTTCAATGGCATTGCCAATACAAATTTGTTGAAATGATAGATGATAGTTAAAATATACATGGGCCCTGGCCTCCAGTTAGACCAGTTAATACTATGTGCCTACTACCACTGTCTGCTACTCAGCAGAGGAGCTCACCTCTGTACCTAGCTCTGGCACCTGTTTAGCCGTGTTACCAAATTTGAACTAAATTTAGCCAACTTTAATATTTGGGCCTACTACCTGTGTCTGCCACTCTTTACAGTTGTCCTCCACTGAACAAAGTAATGCCGCCAGTTTAGGACTGTTAACAATTTTGAACTGCATTTAGCCTACTTTAATATTTGGGACTACTAACTGTGTCTGCCACTCTTTACAGTTGTCCTCCACTGAACAAAGCATTTCCGTCTGTTTGGTCCTGTAACCAATTTTGAACTGCATTTAGACTACTTTAATATTTGGGCCTACTCACTGTTTCTGCCACTCATTACAATTTTCCTCCACTGTACAAAGCAATGCCGCCGGTTTAGTGCTGTTACCAATTTTGAACTGCATTTAGCCTACTTTAATATTTGGGCCTACTAACTGTGTATGCCACTCATTACAATTGTCCTCCACTGAACAAAGCAATGCCACCTGTTTAGTTGGTGTACCAATTTTTAACTACATTTAGCCAACTTTAATATTTGGGCCTACTAACTGTGTCTGCCACTCATTACAGTTGTCCTCCACAGAACAAAGCAATGCTGCCCGTTTAGGTCTGTTATCAATTTTGAACTGCATTTAGCCTACTTTAATATTTGGGCCTACTAACTGTGTCTGCCACTCATTACAGTTCTCCTCCACTGAACAAAGCAATGCCTCTTGTTTAGTCCTGTTACCAATTTTGAACTGCATTTAGCCTACTTTAATATTTGGGCCTACTCACTGTGTCTGCCACTCATTACAGTTGTCCTCCACTGCACAAAGCATTTGTTAGGGCTAGCGGAATGCACCAAATAATAAGACAGATAGAGTATGGTGCGTTCGCAGCCCGGGGTCCACCGTGCAGAGATGGAACCTGCTGCCAAGTAATGACGGACTATATGGCGGTACTCATAAGTATACACACGTGGGTTAAACTTCACCCAGCGTGAAAGAAGCGATCCTGTTGCATCACAGGATCGCTGTACCGCACATAGAGCGCGAGCAAGTAGTCAGCGAACTCAACCCCAACTAGGATTGAAGTCCGATTAGACCCTTGCTGGCACAACACCGCAACTGGGTGTGTAAAGAAGCCAAACAACAATATTAAGGCACAAGAGTGCATGCGGTGCCGCACTGACGAACGCCACTAACCACCCAGGCTTGGGTAAGGAAAGCACAGAGGAAGTGCACGGCGCCGTACTGGCGGTCACAGCAACTGGATGCTGTAATGTGTGATTAGTGCTGTAGGCTAAGTCGGGCGCTAGATAGCAACCATACACCTTCCGCGAACAGATATTCAATAGGGAAGGGGTATCCAAGGACGACTTGCACTCACAACAAACACACGTATGCAAATGTACACTAGCGCATGGCCGTGCGGTCATGCGCAGTTTATATAGTTGCAGCACAGGAAGTGGCCACAGAGACTTTGCCCATCCAAGACCTGCCAAGAGGACCAATGGAATGTGCTGCAGAGCCTGAGCACATGACCCTCGATCTCCAACGGGAGATCTTGCCCTGGGCATGCTCAGTGTGTGCAGACAAGGACTTAGTCCCAGAGAAGTCCGCTCGCTGCTGACCAGCACTGGCTTTAATGGCAGAAGCTGAAGAAGCAGCAGTAACTCTCTGTACAGAGTGAGACTGGGACCGACGTCCTTGCTGAGCAGACTCCACTGCGGCTGGATAAGAATGGGAGACCGCAGCGGAGATGGCTCGATATTCCCCCTGTGCAGAAGCGGGAACTCGAGACATAACAGCAATGCCGCCTGTTTAGTCCTGTTACCAATTTTGAACTGCATTTAGCCTACTTTAATATTTGGGCCTACTAAGTGTGTCTGCAACTCATAAAGTTGTCCTCCTCTGAACAAAGCATTGCCGCCTGTTTAGTCCTGTTACCAATTTTGAACTGCATTTAGCTTACTTTAATATTTGGGCCTACTAACTGTGTCTGCCAGTCATTACAGTTGTCCTCCACTGAACAAAGCAATGCCGCCTGTTTAGGCCTGTTACCAATTCTGAACTGCAATTAGCCTACTTTAATATTTGGGCCTACTATCTGTGTCTGCCAATCATTACAGTTGTCCTCCACTGAACAAAGCAATGCCGCCTGTTTAGTGCAGTTACCAATTTTGAACTGCATTTAGCATACTTTAATGTTCGGGCCAACTAACTGTGTCTGCCACTCATTACAGTTGTCCTCCACAGAACAAAGCAATGCCGCCTGTTTAGTCCTGTTACCAATTTTGAACTGCATTTAACCTACTTTAATATTTGGGCCTACTCACTGTGTCTGCCACTCATTACAATTGTCCTCCACTGAACAAAGCAATGCCGCTTGTTTAGTCCTGTTACCAATTTTGAACTGCATTTAGCCTACTTTAATATTTGGGCCTACTAACTGTGTCTGCCACTCATTACGGTTGTCCTCCACTGAACAAAGTAATGCCGCCTGTTTAGTCGTGTTAGCAAATTTGAACTAAATTTAGTAACTTTAATATTTGGGCCTACTAACTGTGTCTGCCACTTATTACAACTGATCTCCACTGAACAAAGCAATGTCGCCTGTTTAATCGTGTTACCGAATTTTAACTACATTTAGCCAACTTTAATATTTGGGCCTACTACCTGTCTACCACTCATTACAGTTGTCCTCCATTGAAAAAAGCAATGCTGCCCGTTTAGGCCTGTTAACAATTTTGAACCGCATTTAGCCTACTTTTATATTTGGGCCTACTAACTGTGTCTGCCACTCATAACAGTTGTCCTCCACCAGACAAAGCAATGCCGCCTGTTTAGTCCTGTTACTAATTTTGAACTGCGAAAAAAACAGTGGTAGATCACCTGCGCTGGTGTGGATGCCTCTACTTGCACTAGGAGCTGCGCATGAGGACAATAACTGGCGTATAAGGGGCTAGCAACAGATGGAATTGTGCACTTACTGGATGCTGAGAAGATGGTGTGGGCGTAGATCCTCCTGGAGCTGAATACCTGGCTCCGTGTTGCGAGATCGTGGAATGAAGGTAGCGCCTAGGTCCGCGCGAGCCTGGACAGCAGGGTGGACGCTGGAGCTAGGAGAAAACTGCCAACTTCTAGCGTGCCCCGGCCGGAAGCGACACCGAAGCGGTGGCGGACTGTGGGGGGGGGGCGTGGCGAATAGAGTGACGTCACAGCTAATGGGCGGGCGCGTGTGAGGATTATCCAATCCAACGCGTTTCGAAGGAAGCGATCCTTCTTCGTCAGGGCTGGAGTTCCCCATGGAGCCCTCCCCTTATATAGCGACTACCCGCCCGCCCCCTACAGAAAAAACTACCTGGCATCCCTGATTGATGCAGCGTAATTAGTGCACCAAATGGGGAGGAGGTCTTGATTAAAGCCTTAAAGGTAATTTACCTGAGTGCCTGATTAGTGATGCATATGGCATACTTGGTGGATAACAAGGAGACCTGGATAAAAGGCGCATGGAATTATGTAGGAAAGAAAACTGAAGGACATAAATAAAAGAAATGGTGTCATTAAATGGACACTTTGGTGATTGTAATGTTTTAATGCCCTGGACCTTGGGCTTGATTAAATGGCAAAAAAAAAAAAAAAAAGGGGGGGGGGAAAATAACATGAAATCTACATTGATAAAAACAGTTACGACTTTATTAATAGAGTAAATAAAAACGTGAAGATGTAAAAGGTACTACATTTTAAACTTTAAAAAAACTAGTTACTAGAACCTAGTCTGCTAGAACAATAAAAGAAATTAATAAATAAAAATATAAAAAAAGGATATAAAATTTTGCACATTTTGATAAAATGTAGTACCTTTTACATCTTCACGTTTTTATTTACTCTATTAATAAAGTCGTAACTGTTTTTATCAATGTAGATTTCATGTTATTTCCCCCCCCCCCCTTTTTTTTTTTTTGGCCATTTAATGAAGCCCAAGGTCCAGGGCATTAAAACATTACAATCACCCCAGTGTCCATTTAATGACACCATTTCCTTTATTTATGTCCTTCAGTTTTCTTTCCTACATAATTCCATGCGCCTTTTATCCAGGTCTCCTTGTTATCCACCAAGTATGCCATATGCATCACTAATCAGGCACTCAGGTGAATTACCTTTAAGGCTTTAATCAAGACCTCCTCCCCATTTGGTGCACTAATTACGCTGCATCAATCAGGGATGCCAGGTAGTTTTTTCTGTAGGGGGCGGGCGGGTAGTCGCTATATAAGGGGAGGGCTCCATGGGGAACTCCAGCCCTGACGAAAAAGGATCGCTTCCTTCGAAATGCGTTTGATTGGATAATCCTCACACGCGCCCGCCCATTAGCTGTGACATCACGCTATTTGCCACGCCCCCCCACACTCCGCCACCGCTTCGGCGTCGCTTCCGGCTGGGGCACGCTAGAAGTTGGCAGTTTTCTCCTAGCTCCAGCGTCCACCCTGCTGTCCAGGCTCGTGCGGACCTAGGCGCTACCTTCATCCCACGATCTCGCAGCACGGAGCCAGGCATTCATCTCCAGGAGGATCTACGCCCACACCATCTTCTCAGCATCCAGTAAGGGCACAATTCCATCTGTTGCTAGCCCCTTACATGCCAGTTATTGTCCTCATGCGCAGCTCCTAGTGCAAGTAGAGGCATCCAAACCAGCGCAGGTGATCTACCACTGTTTTTTTCGCTCTTGTTACCCAATTACAGGGTGATACACAGACCCTGTTTTCATCACCAGCAGCTACTATTGTTTCGCCCCTTTTTTTCCCTCCCTTACTCTCCACTCTCCGAGCGCCATTGTATTATATTATTTTTTTCAATTTTGAACTGCATTTAGCCTATTTTAATATTTGGGCCTTCTAACTGTGTCTGCCACTCATTAAAGTTGTCCTCCACCGAAAAAAGTATTGCCTCCTGTTTAGTCATGTTACCAATTTTGAACTGCATTTAGCTTACTTTAATATTTGGGCCTACTAACTGTGTCTGCCAATCATAACAGTTGTCCTCCACTGAACAAAGCAATGCCGACTGTTTAGGCCTGTTAATTATTTTGTACTGCATTTAGCCTACTTTAATATTTGGGCCTGCTAACTGTGTCTGCCACTCATTACTGTTGTCCTCCACTGAACAAAGCAATGCCGCCTGTTTAGTCCTGTTACCAATTTTGAACTGCATTTCACCTACTTTAATATTTCGGCCTTCTAAGTGTGTCTGCCACTCATTACAGTGGTCCTCCACTGAACAAATCAATGCCGCCTGTTTAGTCCTGTTAACAGTTTTGAACTGCATTTAGCCTACATTTATATTTGGGCCTACTAACTGTGTCTGCCACTCATAACAGTTGTCCTCCACTGAACAAAGCAATGCCGCCTGTTTAGTCCTGTTACCAATTTTGAACTGCATTTAACCTACTTTAATATTTGGGCCTAATCACTGTGTCTGCCACTCATTACAATTGTCCTCCACTGAACAAAGCAATGCCGCTTGTTTAGTCCTGTTACCAATTTTGAACTGCATTTAGCCTACTTTAATATTTGGGCCTACTAACTGTGTCTGCCACTCATTACGGTTGTCCTCCACTGAACAAAGTAATGCTGCCTGTTTAGTCGTGTTAGCAAGTTTGAACTAAATTTAGCCAACTTTAATATTTGGGCCTACTAACTGTGTCTGCCACTTATTACAACTGATCTCCACTGAACAAAGCAATGCCGACTGTTTAGTCCTGTTACCAATTTTGAGCTGCATTTAGCCTACTTTAATATTTGGGCCTACTAACTGTGTCTGCCACTCATTACGTTGTCCTCCACTGAACAAAGCAATGTCGCCTGTTTAATCGTGTTACCGAATTTTAACTACATTTAGCCAACTTTAATATTTGGGCCTACTACCTGTCTACCACTCATTACAGTTGTCCTCCACTGAAAAAAGCAATGCTGCCCGTTTAGGCCTGTTAACAATTTTGAACCGCATTTAGCCTACTTTTATATTTGGGCCTACTAACTGTGTCTGCCACTAATAACAGTTGTCCTCCACTGAACAAAGCAATGCCGCCTGTTTAGTCCTGTTACCAATTTTGAACTGCATTTAACCTACTTTAATATTTGGGCCTACTCACTGTGTCTGCCACTTATTACAACTGATCTCCACTGAACAAAGCAATGTCGCCTGTTTAATCGTGTTACCAAATTTTAACTACATTTAGCCAACTTTAATATTTGGGCCTACTACCTGTCTACCACTCATTACAGTTGTCTTCCACTGAAAAAAGCAATGCTGCCCGTTTAGGCCTGTTAACAATTTTGAACTGCATTTAGCCTACTTTTATATTTGGGCCTACTAACTGTGTCTGCCACTCATAACAGTTGTCCTCCACTAAACAAAGCAATGCCGCCTGTTTAGTCCTGTTACCAATTTTGAACTGCGAAAAAAACAGTGGTAGATCACCTGCGCTGGTGTGATGCCTCTACTTGCACTAGGAGCTGCGCATGAGGACAATAACTGGCATATAAGGGGCTAGCAACAGATGGAATTGTGCACTTACTGGATGCTGAGAAGATGTTGTGGGCGTAGATCCTCCTGGAGCTGAATACCTGGCTCCGTGTTGCGAGATCGTGGGATGAAGGTAGCGCCTAGGTCCGCGCAAGCCTGGACAGCAGGGTGGATGCTGGAGCTAGGAGAACACCCCCAACTTCTAGCGTGCCCCGGCCGGAAGCGACACCGAAGCGGTGGCGGAGTGTGGGGGGGGGGCGTGGCGAATAGAGTGACGTCACAGCTAATGGGCGGGCGCGTGTGAGGATTATCCAATCCAACGCGTTTCGAAGGAAGCGATCCTTCTTCGTCAGGGCTGGAGTTCCCCATGGATCCCTCCCCTTATATAGCGACTACCCGCCCGCCCCCTAAAGAAAAAACTACCTGGCATCCCTGATTGATGCAGCGTAATTAGTGCACCAAATGGGGAGGAGGTCTTGATTAAAGCCTTAAAGGTAATTCACCTGAGTGCCTGATTAGTGATGCATATGGCATACTTGGTGGATAACAAGGAGACCTGGATAAAAGGCGCATGGAATTATGTAGGAAAGAAAACTGAAGGACATAAATAAAAGAAATGGTGTCATTAAATGGACACTGGGGTGATTGTAATGTTTTAATGCCCTGGACCTTGGGCTTGATTAAATGGCAAAAAAAAAAAAAAAGGGGGGGGGGGGAAATAACATGAAATCTACATTGATAATAACAGTTACGACTTTATTTTATAGAGTAAATAAAAACGTGAAGATGTAAAAGGTACTACATTTTAAACTTTAAAAAAACTAGTTACTAGAACCTAGTCTGCTAGAACAATAATAGAAATTAATAAATAAAAATATAAAAAAAGATATAAAATTTTGCACATTTTGATAAAATGTAGTACCTTTTACATCTTCACGTTTTTATTTACTCTATTAATAAAGTCGTAACTGTTTTTATCAATGTAGATTTCATGTTATTTCCCCCCCTTTTTTTTTTGCCATTTAATCAAGCCCAAGGTCCAGGGCATTAAAACATTACAATCACCCCAGTGTCCATTTAATGACAACATTTCCTTTATTTATGTCCTTCAGTTTTCTTTCCTACATAATTCCATGCGCCTTTTATCCAGGTCTCCTTGTTATCCACCAAGTATGCCATATGCATCACTAATCAGGCACTCAGGTGAATTACCTTTAAGGCTTTAATCAAGACCTCCTCCCCATTTGGTGCACTAATTACGCTGCATCAATCAGAGATGCCAGGTAGTTTTTTCTATAGGGGGCGGGCGGGTAGTCGCTATATAAGGGGAGGGCGCCATGGGGAACTCCAGCCCTGACGAAGAAGGATCGCTTCCTTCGAAACGCATTGGATTGGATAATCCTCACACGCGCCCGCCCATTAGCTGTGACATCACGCTATTTGCCACGCCCCCCCACACTCCGCCACCGCTTCGGCGTCGCTTCCGGCTGGGGCACACTAGAAGTTGGCAGTTTTCTCCTAGCTCCAGCGTCCACCCTGCTGTCCAGCCTCGCGCGGACCTAGACGCTACCTTCATCCCACGATCTCGCAGCACGGAGCCAGGCATTCATCTCCAGGAGGATCTACGCCCACACCATCTTCTCAGCATCCAGTAAGGGCACAATTCCATCTGTTGCTAGCCCCTTATATGCCAGTTATTGTCCTCATGCGCAGCTCCTAGTGCAAGTAGAGGCATCCAAACCAGCGCAGGTGATCTACCACTGTTTTTTTTGCTCTTGTTACCCAATTACAGGGTGATACACAGACCCTGTTTTCATCACCAGCAGCTACTATTGTTTCCCCCCTTTTTTTCCCTCCCTTACTCTCCACTCTCCGAGCACCTAATTTAATATTTGGGCCTTCTAACTGTGTCTGCCACTCATTAAAGTGGTCCTCCACCGAAGAAAGTATTGCCTCCTGTTTAGTCATGTTACCAATTTTGAACTGCATTTAGCTTACTTTAATATTTGGGCCTACTAACTGTGTCTGCCAATCATAACAGTTGTCCTCCACTGAACAAAGCAATGCCGACCGTTTAGGCCTGTTAATTATTTTGAACTGCATTTAGCCTATGTTAATATTTGGGCCTACTAACTGTGTGTGCCAATCATAACAGTTGTCCTCCACTGAACAAAGCAATGCCGACCGTTTAGGCCTGTTAATTATTTTGAACTGCATTTAGCCAACTTTAATATTTGGGCCTAATAACTGTGTCTGCCACTTATTACAGTTGTCCTCCACTGAACAAAGCAATGCCGCCCGTTTAGGCCTGTTAACAGTTTTGAACTGCATTTAGCCTCCTTTAATATTTGGGCCTACTAACTGTGTCTGCCACTCATTACAGTTGTCCTCCACTGAACAAAGCAATGCTGCCTGTTTAGTCCTGTTACCAATTTTGAACTGCATTTAACCTACTTTAATATTTCGGCCTTCTAAGTGTGTCTGCCACTCATTACAGTGGTCGTCCCCTGAACAAATCAATGCCGCCTGTTTAGTCCTGTTACCAATTTTGAACTACATTTAGCCTACTTTAATATTTGGGCCTACTAACTTTGTCTACTACTCATTACAGTTGTCCTCCACTAAAAAAAGCAATGCCGGCTGTTTAGTCCTGTTACCAATTTTGAACTGCGTTTAGCCTACTTTAATATTTGGGCCTACTAACTGTGTCTGCCACTCATTACAGTTGTCCTCCACTGAACAAAACAATGACGCCTGTTACGTCATGTTACCAGGTTTGAACTGCATTTAGCCAACTTTAATATTTGGGCCTACTAACTGTGTCTGCCACTCATTACAGTTGTCCTCCACTGAACAAAGCAATGCCGCACGTTTAGGCCTGTTAACAGTTTTGAACTGCATTTAGCCTCCTTTAATATTTGGGCCTACTAACTGTGTCTGCCACTCATTACAGTTGTCCTCCACTGAACAAAGTAATGCCGCCTGTTTAGTCCTGTTACCAATTTTGAACTGCATTTAGCCTACTTTAATATTTGGGCATACTAATTGTGTCTGCCACTCATTACAGTTGTCCTCCACTGAACAAAGCATTGCCTCCTGTTTAGTCCTGTTACCAATTTTAACTGCATTTAGCTTACTTTAATATTTGAGCCTACTAACTGTGTCTGCCAATCATAACAGTTGTCCTCCACTGAACAGTCCAATGCCGACCGTTTAGGCCTGTTCATTATTTTGAACTGCATTTAGCCTACTTTAATATTTGGGCTTGCTAACTGTGTCTGCCACTCATTACAGTTGTCCTCCACTGAACAAAGCAATGCCGCCTGTTTAGTCCTGTTACCAATTTTGAACTGCATTTAACCTACTTTAATATTTTGGCCTTCTAAGTGTGTCTGCCACTCATTACAGTGGTCCTCCACTGAACGAATCAATGCCGCCTGTTTAGTCCTGGTACCAATTTTGAACTGCATTTAGCCTTCTTTAATATTTGGGCCTACTAACTGTGTCTGCCACTTATTACAGTTGTCCTCCACTGAACAAAGCAATGCCGCCCGTTTAGGCCTGTTAACAGTTTTGAACTGCATTTAGCCTACTTTAATATTTGGGCCTACTAACTTTGTCTGCCACTCATTACAGTTGTCCTCCACTGAACAAAGCAATGCCGCCTGTTTAGTCCTGTTACCAATTTTGAACTGCATTTAGCCTACTTTAATATTTGGGCCTACTAATTGTGTCTGCCACTCATTACAGTTGTCCTCCACTGAACAAAGCATTGCCTCCTGTTTAGTCCTGTTACCAATTTTAACTGCATTTAGCTTACTTTAATGTTTGGGCCTACTAACTGTGTCTGCCAATCATAACAGTTGTCCTCCACTGAACAAAGCAATGCCGACCGTTTAGGCCTGTTAATTATGAGGAACTGCATTTAGCCTACTTAAATATTTGGGCCTGCTAACTGTGTCTGCCACTCATTACAGTTGTCCTCCACTGAACAAAGCAATGCCGCCTGTTTAGTCCTGTTACCAATTTTGAACTGCATTTAACCTACTTTAATATTTCAGCCTTCTAAGTGTGTCTGCCACTCATTACAGTGGTCCTCCACTGAACAAATCAATGCCGCCTGTTTAGTCCTTTTACCAATTTTGAACTGCATTTAGCCTACTTTAATATTTGGGCCTACTAACTGTGTCTGCCACTCATTACAGTTGTCCTCCACTGAACAAAGCAATGCCGCCCGTTTAGGCCTGTTACCAATTTTGAACTGCATTTAACCTACTTTAATATTTGGGCCTACTAACTGTGTCTGCCACTCATTAAAGTTCTCCTCCTCTGAACAAAGCATTGCCGCCTGTTTAGTCCTGTTACCAATTTTGAACTGCATTTAGCTTACTTTAATATTTGGGCCTACTAACTGTGTCTGCCAATCATTACAGTTGTCCTCCACTGAACAAAGCAATGCCGCCTGTTTAGTGCTGTTAACAATGTTGAACTGCATTTAGCCTACTTTAATATTTGGGCCTACTAACTGTGTCTGCCACTCATTACAGATGTCCTCCACTGCACAAAGCTATGCCCCCTGTTTAGTCCTGTTACCAATTTTGAACTGCATTTAGCTTACTTTAATATTTGGGCCAACTAACTGTGTCTGCCACTCATTACAGTTGTCCTCCACTGAACAAAGCAATGCCGCCTGTTTAGTCCTGTTACCAATTTTGAACTGCATTTAACCTACTTTAATATTTGGGCCTACTAACTGTGTCTGCCACTCATTAAAGTTGTCCTCCTCTGAACAAAGCATTGCCGCCTGTTTAGTCCTGTTACCAATTTTGAACTGCATTTAGCTTACTTTAATATTTGGGCCTACTAACTGTGTCTGCCAATCATTACAGTTGTCCTCCACTGAACAAAGCAATGCCGCCTGTTTAGTGCTGTTACTAATTTTGAACTGCATTTAGCATATTTTAATGTTTGGGCCAACTAACTGTGTCTGCCACTCATTACAGTTGTCCTCCACTGAACAAAGCAATGCCGCCTGTTTCGTCCTGTTACCAATTTTGAACTGCATTTAACCTACTTTAATATTTGGGTCTACTCACTGTGTCTGCCACTCATTACAATTGTCCTCCACTGAACAAAGCAATGCCGCTTGTTTAGTCCTGTTACCAATTTTGAACTGCATTTAACCTACTTTAATATTTGGGCCTACTAACTGTGTCTGCCACTCATTACAGGTGTCCTCCACTGTACAAAGCAATGCCGCCCGTTTAGGCCTGTTACAATTTTGAACTGCATTTAGCCTACTTTAATATTTGGGCCTACTAACTGTGTATGCCATTCATTACAGTTGTCCTCCACTGAACAAAACAATGCTGCCCGTTTAGGCCTGTCAACAATTTTGAACTGCATTTAGCCTACTTTAATATTTGGGCCTACTAACTGTGTCTGCCACTCATAACAGTTGTCCTCCACTGAACAAAGCAATGCCGCCTGTTTAGTCCTGTTACTAATTTTGAACTGCATTTAGCCAACTTTAATATTTGGGCCTACTACCTATATCTGCCACTCATAACAGTTGTCCTCCACTGAACAAAGCAATGCCGCCTGTTTAGTCCTGTTACCAATTTTGAACTGCATTTAGCCTTCTTTAATATTTGGGCCTACTCACTGTGTCTGCCACTCTTTACAATTGTCCTCCACTGAACAAAGCAATGCCGCCTGTTTAGTCCTGTTACCAATTTTGAACTGCATTTAGCCTAAATTAATATTTGGGCTTACTAACTGAGTCTGCCACTCATTACAGTTGTCCTTCACTGAATCACGTAATGCCGCCTGTTTAGTCTTGTTACCAATTTTGAACTGCATTTAGCCTGCTTTATTATTTGGGCCTATATCTGTGTTTCCTCCTCATCCTGCCCATTTCCCAGCTACTGCTAGATGAGTCTGCTGGAACATTGACCCAGACCACTACATTCCCCTTGGACTCTACACAGCCGGAATCTGACCCTGCTGAAAGTCAGGTTCCCCTTCCTGCATACTATAATACCTTACACGGGGACAAAGAGGAAGGTGCAGATGAAAGTGTAGGTTCTTTCATCGTGTGGGGGGGTGGCATACTCGTTGTCGACGTCACTAGCACAGGGCCCCTCATAGTACGCAAAAGTGTCTCTCCCAGTGGGAGGCGCCACCCGCCGTCAAACACACCGCCGTACTATGAGGGGCCCTGTGCCAGTGCTTACGAGTGCCCCCCCCTGCTTGCTCAGGATCATAGCACTTGCAAAGTTGAAATACTTACCTCTCCCTGCTCCACTGCCGTGACGTATTCCGCGTTTCCTGGGCCCACGAAAATCTTCAGCCAGCCCTACCCCCCCACAACTTTAGCCAAATGACCCCCAGTTTTCAATGACTAACTATTATTATAAAGTAAATTAAGATTGACAAGCTTAAGTAATAAGAATTGATGTTTTTGGCATTAAAATTGGCACTGTAGGTGTTTACCTGGTCTCCACTCACTGCCGACTTTGATTCCCCATTGACTTTCATTGGGTTTCTTGTTTCAGTCGGCCCCCGACTTTTCGCAATAATCGGCCGATTTCACCCGACCCGACTTTTGACAAAGTCAGGTTTCGCGAAACCCGACTCGATCTGAAAAAAGTAAAAGTCGCTCAACTCTAGTGCGGACCAAGCACGTGGTGGAGTTACAAAAACACACTGAAGACCTAGGCCAACCAACAGCAGCACCTATCACTTCTTCAGCTCGTGTTGTAGCCTCTTCCTCCAGCTCACACACAGCTGGTTTGGCTTCCTCACAGGATCGCCATGGAAGAACCTCTGGCACTGTTGTCCAGAGACCCAGTGTAATTCCACCCACAGCACCACGTTCCCAGTCATCCTTACACTCCCAGCCCAATCTACAGCCATCGGTAGCACAGGCCATTCTCAGCAAACCACCCCCGAGCACAGGCTCTGAATGCTGGCATTGCAAAACTACTGTCCCTTGAAATGCTGTCATTTAGGCTGGTGGAGACTGACACCTTCCGTAACTTGATGGCATTGGCAGTCCCACAATACAACGTGCCCAGCCGCTTTTATTTCAGCAGGCAAGCTGTCCCTGCCCTGCAAAAGAATGTGGAGGGAAACATCAAACATGCGCTACTAAACGCCGTTAGTAGCAAGGTCACCCTCACCACCGATGCATGGAGACGTCACCATGGACAGGGACGATACCTTTTCCTCACTGCCCATAGGGTCAATGTTGTGGAGCTGGGTACAGATCTTGCGAGTGGCACTGTATGTGTTGTGCCAACTCCAAGGATTGCAGGAATCCAGGCTGTACACATTGCCTCCTCCTCATACTCCAGTTCCTCTGAATCATTGCTGCAGAAGCTGTCACGGTCTATCTCCACCTTGACCCGTGAACGCTTACCTGTTATGACTGATATGAGCACAGCCATGGCCAAACATCAACAGGCCATTCTGAAATTAATTTCTTTGGGGAATCGAAACCACACAGCGCATGAGCTCTGGAATGTCATCAAGCAGGAGAGCGACGTGTGGACTGTGCCAGCGAATCTCCAGCCAGGCATGGTAGTGTGTGACAATGGCCGAAATCTGGTGGCATCTCTGGGCCTAGGCAACCTCACTCACATACCATGTCTGGCACATGTGCTCAACTTGGTCATGCAGAGTTTTTTGAGGAACTATCCGGATCTTGATGCAATGCTGCACAAGGTCCGCCTAGAGTGCGCTCACTTGCGGCATTCAAGCATGGCAAGATCACGCCTTGCAGCTCTGCAGCGCGGATTCCGCCTTCTGGAACATTGCATCATATGTGACCTACCCACCAGGTGGAATTCAACGTTACATTTGTTGGAGCTGTTGTGTGAGCAGCAGCCAGCAATAATGGTGTACCAGCTGCATCAGGTGCAAAGAAGTCGCACTGCATGCCGTTCAGACTTCACAACCACTGAGTGCCGCCTGTTTACTACTGTTACCAATTTTGAACTGCATTTAGCCTACTTACTGATTTGGGCCTACTAACTGTGTCAGCCTCTCATTACAGTTGTCCTCCACTGAACAAAGCAATGCCGCCTGGTTAGTCCCGTTACCAATTTTGAACTGCATTTAGCCCACTTTATTATTTGGGCCTATATCTGTGTTTCCTCCTCATCCTGCCCATTGCCCAGCCAGTGCTAGATGAGTCTGCTGGTACATCGACCAAGACCGCTACATTCCCCATGCACGCTACACAGCCAGAATGTGACCCAGCTGAAAGTCAGGTTCCCCTTCCCGCATAATATACCACCTTACACGGGGACAAAGAGGAAGCTGCAGGTGTGGGGGGGAATACTCGTTGGCGACGTCACTGGCACAGGGCCCATCATAGTATGCAAAAGTGTCGCTGCCGGTGGGAGGCGCCCCCACCGTGCAAACACACCGCCGTACTTTGAGGGGCCCTGTGCCAGTGCCAATGTGAACGAGTGGGCCACCTGTTGTGAATTCTGTGGTCAAGCTCCCTCCTGTGGTCATGAGTGGTACTTCGGCTGGTTCTGTCTATGAGCTTCCGCTGGTGGATGTGAGTGGGGCTGCGGCTTCTGAGTTTCCTTCCTCAGGTGACGAGGTTAAGTCGTTAGGTGCTGCTCTATTTAACTCCACCTAGTTCTTTGTTCCTGGCCTCCAGTCAATGTTCCAGTATTGGTCTGGCTCTCTCCTGGATCGTTCTTGTGGCCTGTCTGCCCTGCATAAGCTAAGTTCTGCTTGTGTTACTTTTGTTTGCTATATTGGTTTTTCTTGCTTGCTGGAAGCTCTGAGACGCAGAGGGAGCACCTCCGTACCGTTAGTCGGTGCGGAGGGTCTTTTTGCCCCCTCTGCGTGGTTGTTTGTAGGTTTTTGTGCTGACCGCAAAGCTATCTTTCCTATCCTCGGTCTATTCAGTAATTCGGGCCTCACTTTGCTAAAATCTATTTCATCTCTGTGTTTGTATTTTCATCTCAACTCACAGTCATTATATGTGGGGGGCTGCCTTTTCCTTTGGGGAATTTCTCTGAGGCAAGGTAGGCTTATTTTTCTATCTTCAGGGCTAGTTAGTTTCTCAGGCTGTGCCGAGTTGCATAGGGAGCGTTAGGCGCAATCCACGGCTACCTCTAGTGTGGTATGATAGGATTAGGGATTGCGGTCAGCAGAGTTCCCACGTCTCAGAGCTCGTCCTATGTTAGTAACTATCAGGTCACTTTGTGTGCTCTTAACCACTAGGTCCATTGTGGTTCTGAATCACCTGTTCATAACAGTACTGGAGACCCAAAGTACTAATGCTTCTCAATAGAGGGAAAAGAGAAGTTCTGAGACCATTTTTTTTTCTTTGCACTGTGTTTTGTCTTTCTTTTCCCCTTTACATCAGGGTGGTTCAGAACACAGGTGTAGACATGGACATTCAAGGTCTGTCCTCTTTGATGGATAATCTCGCTATAAGTGTTCAGAACATTCAAGATTTAGTGGTTCAGAATCCTATGTTAGAACCTAAAATTCCTATTCCTGAGTTATTTTCTGGAGATAGAGCTAAGTTTCTGAATTTCAAAAATAATTGTAAATTATTTCTGGCCTTGAAACCCCGCTCCTCTGGTGACCCAGTTCAACAAGTAAAGATCATTATTTCTTTATTACGTGGCGACCCTCAAGACTGGGCATTTTCCCTTGCGCCAGGAGATCCTGCATTATGTGATATTGATGCGTTTTTTCTGGCGCTCGGGTTGCTTTATGATGAACCTAATTCAGTGGATCAGGCAGAGAAAATCTTGCTGGCTCTGTGTCAGGGTCAGGATGAGGTAGAGATATATTGTCAGAAATGTAGGAAGTGGTCTGTGCTCACTCAATGGAATGAATGTGCTCTGGCAGCAATTTTCAGAAAGGGTCTCTCTGAAGCCCTTAAGGATGTCATGGTGGGATTTCCTATGCCTGCTGGTCTGAATGAGTCTATGTCTTTGGCCATTCAGATCGATCGACGCTTACGTGAGCGTAAAACTGTGCACCATTTGGCGGTATTATCTAAGCATAAACCTGAGCCTATGCAATGCAATAGGACTTTGACCAGAGCTGAACGGCAAGAACAAAGACGACGGAATGGGCTGTGTTTTTACTGTGGTGATTCCACTCATGCTATCTCCGATTGTCCTAAGCGCACTAAGCAGTTCGCTAGGTCTGCCACCATTGGTACAGTACAGTCGAAATTTCTTTTGTCCGTTACTTTGATCTGCTCTTTGTCATCCTATTCTGTCATGGCATTTGTGGATTCAGGCGCTGCCCTGAATTTGATGGTCTTGGAGTATGCTAGGCGCTGTGGGTTTTTCTTGGAGCCCTTGCAGTATCCTATTCCATTGAGAGGAATTGATGCTACGCCTTTGGCCAAGAATAAGCCTCAGTACTGGACCCAGCTGACCATGTGCATGGCTCCTGCGCATCAGGAGGATATTCGCTTTTTGGTGTTGCATAATCTGCATGATGTGGTCGTGTTGGGGTTGCCATGGCTACAAGTCCATAACCCAGTATTGGATTGGAAATCAATGTCTGTGTCCAGCTGGGGTTGTCAGGGGGTACATGGTGATGTTCCATTTCTGTCTATTTCATCATCCACCCCTTCTGAGGTCCCAGAGTTCTTGTCGGATTACCGGGATGTATTTGATGAGCCCAAGTCCAGTGCCCTACCTCCGCATAGGGATTGTGATTGTGCTATTGATTTGATTCCTGGTAGTAAGTTTCCTAAAGGTCGACTGTTTAATTTGTCTGTGCCTGAGCACGCCGCTATGCGGAGTTACGTAAAGGAATCCTTGGAGAAGGGTCATATTCGCCCGTCGTCGTCGCCATTGGGAGCAGGGTTCTTTTTTGTGGCCAAGAAGGATGGTTCGCTGAGACCTTGTATTGATTACCGCCTTCTAAATAAAATCGCGGTCAAATTTCAGTACCCCTTGCTGCTACTGTCTGATTTGTTTGCTCGGATTAAGGGGGCTAGTTGGTTCACCAAGATAGATCTTCGTGGTGCGTATAATCTTGTGCGCATTAAACAGGGCGATGAATGGAAAACAGCATTTAATACGCCCGAGGGCCATTTTGAGTACCTGGTTATGCCATTCGGGCTTTCAAATGCTCCATCAGTGTTTCAGTCCTTTATGCATGACATCTTCCGAGAGTACCTGGATAAATTCCTGATTGTATACTTGGATGATATTTTGGTCTTCTCGGATGATTGGGAGTCTCACGTGAAGCAGGTCAGAATGGTGTTCCAGGTCCTGCGTGCGAATTCTTTGTTTGTGAAAGGGTCAAAGTGTCTCTTTGGTGTTCAGAAGGTTTCATTTTTGGGTTTCATTTTTCCCCCTTCTACTATCGAGATGGACCCTGTTAAAGTTCAGGCCATTTATGATTGGACTCAGCCGACATCTCTGAAGAGTCTGCAAAAGTTCCTGGGCTTTGCTAATTTTTATCGTCGCTTCATCAATAATTTTTCTAGTATTGCTAAACCGTTGACTGATTTAACCAAGAAGGGTGTTGATGTGGTCAATTGGTCTTCTGCTGCTGTGGAAGCTTTTCAAGAGTTGAAGCGTCGTTTTTCTTCTGCCCCTGTGTTGTGTCAACCAGATGTTTCGCTCCCGTTCCAGGTCGAGGTTGATGCTTCTGAGATTGGAGCAGGGGCTGTTTTGTTGCAAAGAAGTTCTGATGGCTCGGTGATAAAACCATGCGCCTTCTTTTCCAGGAAGTTTTCGCCTGCTGAGCGTAATTATGATGTTGGCAATCGAGAGTTGCTGGCCATGAAGTGGGCATTCGAGGAGTGGCGTCATTGGCTTGAAGGAGCTAAGCATCGCGTGGTGGTCTTGACTGATCACAAGAACTTGAATTATCTCGAGTCTGCCAAACGGTTGAATCCTAGACAGGCTCGTTGGTCACTGTTTTTCTCCCGTTTTGACTTCGTACCTTCCGGGCTCTAAAAATGTGAAGGCGGATGCCCTGTCTAGGAGTTTTGTGCCCGACTCTCTGGGTTTGTCTGAGCCGGCGGGTATTCTCAAAGAGGGGGTAATTTTGTCTGCCATCTCCCCTGATTTGCGGCGGGTGCTGCAAAAATTTCAGGCTAATAGACCTGACCGTTGCCCAGCGGAGAAACTGTTTGTCCCTGATAAATGGGCGAGTAGAGTTATCTCTGAGGTTCATTGTTCATTGTTGGTTGGTCATCCTGGAATCTTTGGTACCAGAGATTTGGTGGCTAGATCCTTTTGGTGGCCGTCTCTGTCAAGGGATGTGCGTTCGTTTGTGCAGTCCTGTGGGATTTGTGCTCGGGCTAAGCCCTGCTGTTCTCGTGCCAGTGGGTTGCTTTTGCCCTTGCCAGTCCCGAAGAGGCCCTGGACACATATCTCTATGAATTTTATTTCGGATCTCCCCGTCTCTCAAAAAATGTCGGTCATTTGGGTTGTTTGCGATCGCTTCTCGAAGATGGTCCATTTGGTACCCTTGTCTAAATTGCCTTCCTCCTCTGATTTGGTGCCATTGTGCTCCCAGCATGTGGTTCGTTTACATGGCATTCCGGAGAACATCGTTTCTGACAGAGGTTCCCAGTTTGTTTCAAGGTTTTGGCGAGCCTTTTGTGCTAGGATGGGCATTGATTTGTCTTTTTCCTCGGCTTTCCATCCTCAGACAAATGGCCAGACTGAACGAACCAATCAGACCTTGGAAACATATCTGAGATGTTTTGTTTCTGCCGATCAGGATGATTGGTTGTCCTTTTTGCCTTTGGCTGAGTTCGCCCTTAATAATCGGGCCAGCTCGGCTACTTTGGTTTCGCCGTTTTTCTGCAATTCTGGTTTCCATCCTCGTTTCTCTTCAGGGCAGGTTGAGTCTTCTGACTGTCCTGGTGTGGATACTGTGGTGGATAGGTTGCAGCAGATTTGGACTCATGTCGTGGAAAATTTGACATTGTCTCAGGAGAAGGCTCAACGTTTCGCTAACCGCAGGCGCTGTGTGGGTCCCCGACTTCGTGTTGGGGATTTGGTTTGGTTGTCATCTCGTTATAATCCTATGAAGGTTTCCTCTCCTAAGTTTAAGCCTTGTTTCATTGGTCCGTATAGGATTTCTGAGGTTCCTAATCCTGTGTCTTTTCGTTTGACCCTTCCAGCTTCTTTTTCCATCCATAACGTATTCCATAGGTCATTGTTGCGGAGATACGTGGCACCTGTGGTTCCATCCGTTGATCCTCCTGCCCCGGTTTTGGTTGAGGGGGAGTTGGAGTATATAGTGGAGAAGATTTTGGATTCTCGTATTTCGAGACGGAAACTTCAGTACCTGGTTAAGTGGAAGGGTTATGGTCAGGAAGATAATTCCTGGGTCTTTGCCTCTGATGTTCATGCTGCCGATCTGGTTCGTGCCTTTCATTTGGCTCATCCTGGTCGGCCTGGCGGCTCTGGTGAGGGTTCGGTGACCCCTCCTCAAGGGGGGGGTACTGTTGTGAATTCTGTGGTCAAGCTCCCTCCTGTGGTCATGAGTGGTACTTCGGCTGGTTCTGTCTATGAGCTTCCGCTGGTGGATGTGAGTGGGGCTGCGGTTTCTGAGTTTCCTTCCTCAGGTGACGAGGTTAAGTCGTTAGGTGCTGCTCTATTTAACTCCACCTAGTTCTTTGTTCCTGGCCTCCAGTCAATGTTCCAGTATTGGTCTGGCTCTCTCCTGGATCGTTCTTGTGGCCTGTCTGCCCTGCATAAGCTAAGTTCTGCTTGTGTTACTTTTGTTTGCTATATTTTCTGTCCTGCTTGCTATATTGGTTTTTCTTGCTTGCTGGAAAGCTCTGGGACGCAGAGGGAGCACCTCCGTACCGTTAGTCGGTGTGGAAGGTCTTTTTGCCCCCTCTGCGTGGTTGTTTGTAGGTTTTTGTGCTGACCGCAAAGCTATCTTTCCTATCCTCGGTCTATTCAGTAATTCGGGCCTCACTTTGCTAAAATCTATTTCATCTCTGTGTTTGTATTTTCATCTCAACTCACAGTCATTATATGTGGGGGGCTGCCTTTTCCTTTGGGGAATTTCTCTGAGGCAAGGTAGGCTTATTTTTCTATCTTCAGGGCTAGTTAGTTTCTCAGGCCGTGCCGAGTTGCATAGGGAGCGTTAGGCGCAATCCACGGCTACCTCTAGTGTGGTATGATAGGATTAGGGATTGCGGTCAGCAGAGTTCCCACGTCTCAGAGCTCGTCCTATGTTAGTAACTATCAGGTCACTTTGTGTGCTCTTAACCACTAGGTCCATTGTGGTTCTGAATCACCTGTTCATAACAGCCACCCCTGCTTGCTCAGGATCACAGCACTTGCAAAGTTGAAATACTTACCTCTCCCTGCTCCACTGCCGTGATGTGGTCAACGTTTAGCTGGGCCCACTAAATACTTGAACCAGCCCTACCCCTCACAACTTTAGCCAAATGACCCCCAATTTCCAATGCCTAACTATTATTATAAGGTAAATTAAAATTGACAAGCTTCAGTAACAAGAATGGATGTTTTTGCCATTAAAATGGGCACTGTAGGTGTTTTCCTGGCCTCCACTCACTGCCGACTATGCTTCCCCATTGACTTGCATTGAATTCCCCGACTTTTTGCGATAATTGGCCGATTTCACTCGACTCGACTTCTGAGATAGTCGGGTTTCGCGAAACCCGACTCGATCCCAAAAAAGTAAAAGTCGCTCAACCCTAGTGCTCGCTCATCACTGCTGCAGAAAATTAAGTTTGTCTCCCAGTAAATTATTGAAATGACACATGTTTTGTTATAGACTTGTTTATTTTCTTTGTGTATATTGGAACAACACAAAAAACTGAGGAAAAAAGGCAAATTGGACAAAATTTCACACAAATCACCAAAAATGGGCCAGAGAAAATTGTCAGCACCTTTCCAAAATTGTGGATAAACAACTTTATTTCAAATCTGTAGTCTTCATTCAAACTCACCTGTGACAAGTAACAGGTGTGAGCAATATGAAAATCATGCCTGAAACCAGGTAAAAAGGGGAGAAGTTTATTCCAACTTCACATTGTTTGTCTGTGTATGCTACAGTAAGCATGGAGAACAGAAAAAGGACAAGAAAACTATTTAAGAACTTGAGAACCAAAAATGTTGAAAAATGTCAACAATTCCAAGGTTACAAGTCCATCTCCAGAGACATTGATATTTCTTTGTCTGCTAATCTCCCTGGACGTGGACGTCAGAAAAAAATGGATGAAAGGTTGCAAAGCAGAATAGTCCAGGTGGTGGATACACAGCCCCAATCAAATTCCAAAGAAATTGGTAATAGGAAGTGATTGATTGCAGGTTTATTTCAAAGGTTGTGCAACCAAATATTAAGCTGAAGGTGTCAACAATTTTGTCTGGCCCATTAAATTTTGTATGAAATTATATCCAATTTGCCTTTTTTTCAGATTTGTTGTGTTGTTCCAATACACACAAAGCAAATAAACGTGCATAGCAAAACATGTGTAATTGCAATAATTTTCAGGGGGAAATACTTCATTTTCTGCAACAATTTCAAGAGTGCCAACACTTTCACAAGAGATCGGTTGTCACACTGGTATTGCCTTCCTCACAGGGAGGGTGATGCCATGCATGGAAGCGGCGAGGATCCCTTTAACAGGTAGGATGTACACACAACACTGTTCTGTCTCCAGGCCAGAAGGGGGAGTTCTGATCCAGTTTGTGGGTGACTTCCCTGTATATTCTGGCTGGTGTAGGAGTTAGGAGTTCAGTCTGTGAGAGAAGAGTGAGGAGTGGAAAGCTGGGGCCATGCAGATATGAGGTTCTGCAGCTCCTGGAAGTGAAAGAGAGAGAGACAGAGCAGTCTGTGAGGGACTGTGAGGGGAGAAGAGATGAGCTGGATGGGAGCTGCGACAGCTCCATGCACGCTGAAGAGCAGAATACCGGAGGCCGGAATTCCGAGGTTGTGGGGGTAACTGTATGCCCAACACCAGAAACCAGCGGGCAGGAGATTTCAAGTCGCCTGTCCACCATAACATCCAAAGGCACAGCGGCATATAGAGCCCGGAGTTGCCGCAACCAGGGACACCTGTAAAAAGGCTTGATTTACCTGCCATGTGGATTATTGTCCTGTTTATAGAACAGAGAAAAAGTGAGGACCTTGTGTGAAGCCTTAGGCAGCAAGGGCCTACAACACAGTGAAGTAAGGAAGGCTTCCAACCCCACCTGGCTAGGGGGATCCTGTATTGTTTCTAAGCTGGCTGGACCTCACCATCACCTGTGATCCGTACCCTGGACTGTGGCTGCATACTACCAGTAAAAGGTAAAGAGACTGCAACGTTGTGTCCTCTAATTCTTTCCGGTCCTACACCGTCTGTCATCTTTGTCTACTACAATGGGAGCCCTGGGGATCCAATTTCACCGGTGGGAAGCCATACCATCTCTGCTGCAATAACATCATCCCCAGTGGACCCCTTTAAGCAGAGTCCGTCATCCCTGATCGAATACCACAGGTGGCATCACAAATATTTTTTATTCACAGCAACCCCTTTAAAGATTCTCCCTTTAACTTGGACTCCCAGGACCACGGACCGGGTCACTGCCACTGTGACTACCCCTTTAATGATCACCGGACCCGGTATTGAGTATCCCCTAGGCCCTAGCGGGCGCTCCGCCATGAGCATATCGTTGTATCAAAAGATGTTACAGAATAGTCCACACAATAAACAGATTACAAATGTGAAAATATGAGATTGATAATATTTATATATATACAAAAGGGGATGCAGATCACATGAATAGCCTTCCTATGAATAGCCAGAAATGAATACAATCAACAACCATAAATCATAGGTAATCCACTTTAACAGTGCTACTTCTTTCATCCAACAGATGCTCATTAGAACAAAAGTTGAACCCATCCACAAGCTGTACTCTCAAAAACCTCTTGGCAGGGCATTGCAGCTTTAAGTTTATTAGCAAGGCTGGGGGGAGAGATTACAATTACACCAGCTGAAGGCACTAAATTAACAATGTGATGCACAACTTACTATAGACTGTAATCTTAGATGAAAAATACCATGAGTAACATTTCTCAAACAATACTTATAGTCCTTTATATTGATGATTCAGCAAAGCTTTTCTCCACTTAAGGCCTCCATACACATTTGTCTAAGGTGTGCAAAACCTGCCCATATCGGTGGGCTGGGCTGACAGTCTAATGTGTATGGGGTTCTTCTAACTATTTCTGAGATGTAATGTCAGGAAGATTAGAATTCGATATGTCCAATTTCAGACTTCCTATCCTTTTGTTTATGGTGACAGAAACTGTGGCCAGAGAAGTCAAGCAGCAGCTCTCTTGCACAGGGCCACCATCAGGGCATTACTACCCTTACTGGTGTAAGGGGCTCAGAGCAGAAGCAAATGAGGAGGGGCCGGACTGTCTGAGACACGCTGGCAGAGTTTGTGACCCGGTCGGGGCCCATCCTCTTTTGCTTCTCCTCACCAGGCTCCCGGGGCAGCGTCTGTCATCTTTCTTTGCCCGGGTCGCCTTCAGGGCATTACTACCCTTACTAGTGTAAGGGGTCCGGAGCAGAAGCAAAGGAGGAGGGGCCCGGACTGTCTGAGACATGCTGGCAGAGTTTGGGACCCAGTCGGGGCCCGTCCTCTTTTGCTTCTCCTCACCAGGCTCCCAGGGCAGAGTCTGTCATCTTTCTTGCAGAGGACACATGAGGGCTTGTCACAGGAAGTGCTCATGTGTATGGAGAAGTCAAGAGAAATAGCTGCTGGTGGAGCAATCAGCCAAATCATTGATCTGCCCACAGCTAAGGATTTGTGTATGAGGCAACTTAGTTGAGGACCATCAATAATTTATTGTGTATATGCAATTATGTTATGGATAAGTCTACTTGTACGCAATAGGCTGTAGGATCTTCCTGTAAACAATAGGTTCTAGCATCTTCCTGTGACATTTTTTTTTACTGTCTTCTTACAGCATGCTCATTTATTTCTGGCATCTGGCAAAAAGTATATGAGACTGCTATTTGTATGCTTGACCAGCAGCTCTAGGATCTCTGCTTACAAGTTGTTGTATATGAACGAATAAGACATAAAACATTGGTCCATGATATTGAGATCTTCGATGTCCTAAAAGTTGGTAAAAGACTGTAAGTCCATGGTCAGAAGCTTGCTTTCAATTTGCCCTTAGTATTTGCATAGCTATCAGTTGTTTTCCACTTTTTGTGATACACCTCAAACTTGAAGTTTAATTTCTTGATTAAAGCCTCTTGTATAACATCATCGATCGCTTTTAATCATTGGTTTAAAAATCTGGATAATCCCATTAATTATGGCAGCCTCTCCATTTGATTTGTCAGTTGGCACCATCTGGATTTTATATGCTGTGTTGTCTTGTAAATACATCTGCGGACATATTTCTTGTTGATAACAGTTGAACACAAGATTTTTATCAAACTCAAACTGTATTTGGGAGGATCAGCATTGTGGAGAAAGTAAAAAGTGTTGGTAAAAAATAGTATTTCTTTAATGCCGCTGCCGGCGTTCCCATATGGCTCCCTTTCCTCCACCACGCAGGTTCTCGGCGTTCTCCTATCCTCTGCTGAAGTGCGCACCTGAGCACTCTCCCTGCTCTTAAAGAGGCAGCATGCACCAATAGAGATATGCCCCCAGCCTGTAGAGCTGGTACTGGTGTGGCCAGTGTCCTGAATCCAAATCGCTGGTCCCGGTGTGGCCAGTGTCCTGAACCCAAATTCCTGATACTGCGGCCAATGTTTTGAATCTTGTTCCCTATCCTACTGTGGCTATTTCCTGAAACCCATCCCCTAATAAAGGTATGGCTAGTGCCTGAATGCTGTGCCCTGGTCCGGTGTGGCCAGTCCTGAATCCAAAGTTCACTGGTCCTGGTGCGGTCAGTCCTGTTCCAGAAGTCCCATGGCCCCAGTGCGACCAGTGCCTGAACATTGTGCCTTGGTCCATGTGCAGCCAGTCCTGATTCAGTATCCTTGACCGGGGTGTCTAAATGTAGCCATACTCTATGTCAGCAAACCTGACCCCTGGGGTAAGGAGCTGCACTACCGGTATCTGCCTAGGAGTGTTACCTGGTGGCTACCTGCAGCTCAGTCTTTGTCCACCATCAGGTGCTCCAGTGAACATCAGTTAGCCGCTTAGCTACACCCCTTCCTAGACACGCCCGACCCTGTGGCACAGTGGGTCCAGTAATCCAATTGGGACACCGTTGGGCAGAACAATTACAGTTTTGCACCAGTTATTTGACTACAATTTTAATCATTCAATTTTGCCCATTTTAAAATAAACATGACAGAGAGCACCAAATCAAGTCCGATAAATAATATATGTGCACAGAGTACTTATGAGCTCACTAACTGGGATGCCGATGCGACATAACATGCATGGCAGAAAAGAAATACTGTGTTCATTGAGAGTTTAGAGAAGTCTAGACAGAAAAAAAGAAAGGTTACTTTTGAAATGGGTGATGTACACGAATCTTAAAGAAAAACTGAGCGGTGATCAAACATGGAAGACAAAATCTATTACAAAGGGAAGAAAGTCACACAGTTTCTTAATGAGCCAACACATAGAGCAGGAGACCATGGGTTACAGATACTGAAATAACTACACAGACAGAGAAGAAAGTGTAAGGTCACAAGCGCTAAACAAAGAATAAAACAGGCTGTGTAGGCAGAATAATAGCAGGGGCCATACCGGGGTCAAGATTTTATTATATTTTTTAATTTACAAGGACATGAACTTGTAAACTCCAACTACATGCAGGTGAAGGTTCACGAGCAACAACAAAGATTAAAGTCACAAGCCGTGAAAGTACAGTCAACAGTTGTAATTGAAACCATACTTGAGTTGACGACTCACTGTAGATTCATATAATTTTGTGATTTTTAATAATCCATTAATTGGAATACCTAGCTAGTTTTAGGCCTTATTACCTGATAACATTTTGTTGCTTTGTTTCTCGAGCACTCTTGTAAAGGTTTTCCACTTAAAAAGTAGTACCCAATTAATAAAGCTTGTGCAAAAAAAAAAATAAATAAAATCAGATAAAAATCACCCTCTCCTTGTTCCCCACTTGCTCTATGCCACTTCTTCTGCTTCAGAGTTTTTGTTGCTGCCATAACATCTCTTTGACTTCAGCCAATCATTGAACTCAGCAACTCACGCTATCTACATTGCCACAGCTAGTAGCCTCAGTGATTGGCTGCAGTGACAATGTGAGTTGTTGATGTGCTGTAGCCAAAACACAGAGAGAGGTGCAGCAGAGATTTGGTGATTCATACCCCTTTAAATTTTACATCTTTGTTTCATTGCAGCCATTTGGTAAATTCAAAAAAGTTCATTTTTTTCACATTAATGTACACTCTGCATCCCATCTTGACTGAAAATAAAAAGAAATGTAGACATTTTTGCAACTTAAAAAAAAAAAACCTGAAATATCACATGGTCATAATTATTCAGACCCTTTGCTCAGTATTGAGTAGAAGCACCTTTTGAACTACTACAGCCATGAGTAGTGTTGAGCATTCCGATACCGCAAGTATCGGGTATCGGCCGATACTTGCGGTATCGGAATTCCGATACCGAGATCCGATACTTTTGTGGTATCGGGTATCGGATCAATAGGGATGTGTAAAATAAAGAATTAAAATAAAAAATATTGATATGCTCACCTCTCCGGCGGCCCCTGGACATCACGCTGGTAACCGGCCGGCTTCCTTGTTTAAAATGAGCGCCTTCAGGACCTGCGAATGACGTCGCGGCTTCTGATTGGTCGCGTGCCGCCCATGTGACCGGCACGCGACCAATCAGAAGCCGCGACGTCATTCTCATTCACAAAACTCCTAATTCTAGGAATTAAGGACCTGCGAATGACGTCGCGGCTTCTGATTGGTCGCGTGCCGGTCACATGGGTGGCACGCGACCAATCAGAAGCCGTGACGTCATTCGCAGGTCCTGAAGGCGCTCATTTTAAACAAAGAAGCCGGCCGGTTACCAGCGTGAAGTCCAGGGGCCGCCGGAGAGGTGAGCATATCAATATTTTTTATTTTAATTCTTTATTTTACACATCCCTATGGATCCCAGGGCCTGAAGGAGAGTTTCCTCTCCTTCAGACCCTGGGAACCATGAGAATACCTTCCGATACTTGATGTCCCATTGACTTGTATTGGTATCGGATATTGGTATCGGATATCGGTATCGGCGATATCCGATATTTTTCGGGTATCGGCCGATACTATCCGATACCGATACTTTCAAGTATCGAACGGTATCGCTCAACACTTGCCATGAGTCTTCTTGGGAATGATGCAACAAGTTTTTCACACCTGGATTTGGGGATCCTCTGCCATTCTTCCTTGCAGATCCTCTCCAGTTCCATCAGGTTAGATGGTGAAAGTAGGTGGACAGCCATTTTCAGGTATCACCAGAGATGCTCAATTGGGTTTATGTCAGGGCTCTGAAAAATATAAAGGGGTATGAATACTTTCCATACCCACTGTATAGTGCAGATTTTACTGCTATGGCTTGCAGGTGCCATGACCTACTGGGAGAGCCCCTGAGGTGCCAGAACAGCAGAAGCCCCCATAAGTTACCCCATTTTGCAAACTATACCTCTCAATGAATTCATCTAGGGGTTCAGTGATCATATTGACTCCACGGGTGTGTCACAAAATTTCATACCATTGGACAGTGAAAAAAAAAAAACTACATTTTTACCACGAAAATTTTGTGTTAACACTAGATTTTACATTTTCACACAAGAAGTGGTTATAAATGGCACCATAATTTGTCCCACAATTTCTACTGAACGTGGCAATACCTCATATGTGGCTGTACAGTACTACTTAGCCATACGGAGAGACTTGGGAGGAACGGAGCGCTCTTTGCCTCCTGGAGTGCGTATTTTCCAAGAACAGAGCCCCTAATTGCTAGAAGAGCAGAATCCCCCAAAAGTGGCCCAATTTTGGAAATTATCAATTATCCCCCTTTAGCAATTTATGTGCAGGTGCAGAGATGATAGATGTTTTCCAGAAGCAAGCAGCAATGAATGTTGCTGAGTGAAAATTGCAAACTGCTATTGTAGTGATTGGTACGTTGTAGTGAGCACTTACATTGGACTTTCCACCTAAGTCTCCATGAGACGTGATTCAGATGAAATACCCAAGGGACTCATTCACTATAATGAGGCAGCAGAGTTACTCTGGACTCCATCTGGCCTCTGTTTTGCGGTGTCTTTCTTTTCAGAATTGTACAAAACTGTGGCTAACGGCATTTTTATGCAATCCTAAAAAGACATGCAGCGCTGGATCACAGTTCAGAAGGCATCCACAGATCCTCCATCTGCCTCATTATAGGGAATTTTCTGCCCGGGGGTTCCATCTGAATCACATATTTAGGAGATTTACGTGGAAACCCCACTTGCGTTGGGCAGAGATGCGGAGGGCTGCGTAGTTCCTCCATTAAGCCCCGCCCACTGCATCACCTCTTCCATTCACCTCCACCTACATCGGCATACGTCCTGCGTACCTATCTTTAACAGTGGGTACGCAGGCCATGCGAATGTATGCAGATGCCTCCGCATATGTTGTTTTTATGCTGCGTCGAAATGCACCGAAGGCAACATGTTTCATTTTGTTGCTGTCGGCACAATGTTAAAACAATGCATGCAGAGGCATCTGCATACATTTGCATGGCCTGCATACCCAATGTTAAAGATAGGTACGCAGGACGCATGCCGACGTAGGCGGAGCTGAATGGAAGAGTTGTGGCAGTGGGCGGGGCTTAACAGAGGAACTATGCAGCTTTCCGCAGCTCTGCCCAATGCGAGTGTGAAACCAGCCCAAGCAATCAGCGCAGAGCGCATGATAAATGTGAGCCGAGCCTTGTTGCGATCTTTGGGGGGCAGAATCAACAAAACAGCAGGGGTAGAATTGGTTATTTTTATTTTTTACGCCTTTTCTCGCGTTTTATAAGTGATTAAGTGGCATTTTTCTTCGGGCCCGTGCGATTACAGCCATACCAGATTTATATCGAGTTTTCATGTTTTGTTGCTGTCACACACTAAAAGATGCTTTTTATTGCAAAAATAGTTTTTGCATCACCATATTTTGAGAGCTATAATTTTTCCGTATTTCGGTCCAAAAAGTCATGTGTGGCATTTTTTTTTTGCGGGACGAGTTGATGTTTTTATTGATACCATTTTCAGACACATGACATTTTATTGATCAAATTTTATTCCGGTTTTTGGGAGGCAGATTGAAAAAAAAACAGCAATTGAGGAACTTTTTTTGGGGGGGGTTATGTTGTTCTGCATGTGGTAAAATTGATAAAGCAGTGTTACTCTTCAAGTCAGTACGATTACAGCAATACCACATGTACTATTATTTTTTATGTTTTGGCACAATTACACAATGAAAACTATTTTATAGAAAAAAATTATTATTTTTGCAAAGCTTTATTCTTAGAGCTATAACTGTTTTATTTTTGTGCTTATGAAGCTGCATGATGGCTTGTTTTTTGAGGGACAAATTGCATTTTCTGTGGTATCATGGTTATTTATATGTCTTTTTGATTGCTCTTTATTCCACATTTGTTCGGCGGTATGATGATAAAGCTTCGTTTTTTGCCTTGTTTTTTATTTATTTTTTTAAGATGTTCACTAAAGGAGTTAACTAGTAATACAGTTTCATAGGTCCGGTCATTCCAGATGATATCAAATATGTGCACTTTTATTGTATAGATTTTTTTTTCATGCAATCATTTATTCATGAGTAAAATATATTTACATTGTTTGATTATTTTTTGATTTTTGAAAAAATATTTTAACAATTTTTTTAAAACTTTTTTTTTAAAACTATTTTACTTTGTTATACTATGGGACTATCATTTTTTGCAGGCTGATCGCTTGTATATTATGGTGATGCAGCAGTAGCCCTATGCCATGCTCTGAGCATGATATAGCAACTTTGCTAGCTCTGGTAACCCGAATGTTGTCATAACCCTGCAATGACATCTCGGGGTCGCCGATCCAAGGGCAGAGGAGCTGTCTTACCTTTGCCTGCTCCTGAAATGCCTCGATCGAGTATGATCATAGTATTTAGGAGGTTAAAGTGGCAGGACCAGTGCAGGGTCAGAATCAGCTGACATCCTGCGATGACTGTGCGTGCAGTCAGTACAGTCGCCTGGACCTATCCATCCGTCACAGGGACTTATGGATACGTCCAAGGTGGGAAAGGGGTTAAACCTCAACACCAAAAATCCTCATGGCATGAATTATAAAAATGACTTATTTTTTTTATTAAGATTACTGTTATTATTCATTTCAGTGCATACTTACTTTATTGGATTGGCATTTATATTATGGGTGAAACAAACACCTTTGAATATATTATGTCCTTCTTTCAGATTTGTGTTTCATTTAATATTTATATTACTTTTCTGATGTTCCTTGTTTAATCAGCATTGACATCATTGATAAATTGGTCTCTTTCTGTGCTTATAAGGCCAGCATCCCACTAGAGAGGAATACGGACGAGTGAGAGGCGCAAAATCAATGCATTGCACACGGACCAATGTTTCTCTATGGGGCAGCTCCCATCAGCCGTATATTTCTCGGCCGTATTTTACGGGCTGAGAAAATCGCAGCATGCTGCGCATGTCAGCGTATTCCTCCAAAAATACGCCAATGAAAGTCTATGGGGTGAGAAAAATACAGATTACCAAGCGTTTGACTTGTAAGAAATACGCAGCGGTTTTCTATAGAAATGCCGGTAATTCAGTGCGGTGTACAGTAAAATCACACTGACAGGTTAGAATAGAATAGATAAAATTAATGTCTACACATAGTATAGGTATATATATATATATACATATATATACATATATACATATATATATATATATATACATATATATGTATATATATGTATATATATATATATATATATATATATATATCAGTGACACACATGTATATATATTTATATTTCATACAGAGCTAGATAGCAAAAAAGCCGGTAATTCAATTGCCAGTCATGTGACTGCGACGTCATCACAGGTCCTGTGCGCCTGCGCAAGAAGGACCTGCCATGGCATCACGGTCACATGACCGCGATGTCATCACAGGTCCTACGCTCATAGTCATACAAACCCTGGCACCGGAGGATGCCGCGTGCACGTACACACGAGCCAGGACTAAGGTGAGTATATGTGTATTTTTTATTTTATGTCACTGGCCAATATATTACATTACTGGGCAATATACTATGTGGCTGACCAATATACTACATACTACGTGGCTGTGCAATATACTACATGGCTGGGCAATATACTACATGGCTGGGCAATATACTACGTGACTGGGCAATATACTACGTGACTGGGTAATATACTACGTAGCTGACCAATATACTACATACTACGTGGCTCTGCAATATACTACGTGGCTGGGCAATATACTATGTTGCTGGGCAATATACTACGTGGCTGGGCAATATACTACGTTGCTGGGCAATATACTACGTGGGCTGGACAATATACTACGTGACTGGGCAATATACTACATGACTGGGCAATATACTACGTGACTGGCCAATATACTACATGGCTGGGCAATATACTACGTTGCTGGGCAATATACTACGTGGCTGGGCAATATACTACGTGACTGGGCAAAATACTATGTGACTGGGCAATATACTACGTGACTGGCCAATATACTACATAGCTGGGCAATATACTACGTGACTGAGCAATATACTACGTGGTTGGGCAATACACTACGTGGGTTGGGCAATATTCTATGTGACTGGGCAATATACTACGTCAGTTTGGAGGTTGATTCTTCCTCATCCATCCAAACTGATGTCTTTCGTAAAACTACATCTGTCAATGCGTTGATACACGCAAAATCAGCGCATATTTACATTGGTATAGCTGGAGGGAGGTTCTGGCTATTTTAGGAGGGAGACAGGGATTCCCTCACCACTAGTTACCCACACAGCAGGGATATTATGGTATATTTTCCTGCAGCACTAGCTATATCTTTGGTGTCTCTATTGTTCACATTTGTCAATATTGTTTATATGTATTAATGTCTTGGGATATGTTTATTGTCTGTATTGTTATCTAATAAAGATTGTTTTGTACTTTTTTAAACAAACTCCTTCTGTTTCTCATGTATTCATGTGGATATTTATGGAGGTGTACGCAGTGACTAGATATTTGGTTAGGGTCACACCATGAATCTGGATTTTGTGGTAATAATTTATATAATGTGATTTTCTGGATTTTATTTTTGATATTCTATCTCTCAGTGTTAAAATTAACCAACCCTTAAAATTATAGACTGTTCATGTCTTTGTCAGTGGGCAAACTTACAAAATATGCAAGAGATCAAATACTTATTTCCCTCACTGTATATGGGGGGGGCAGAATGCATATATGGGGGGTCAGGATGGATATATGGATGGGCTAGGATGCATATATGTGGAGGGGCCAGGATGTATATATAGAGGGCCAGGATGGATATATAGAGGGGCAAGGATGGATATATGAGGAAGCCAGCATGGATATATAGGGAGGCAAGAAGGGTATAAGGGAGACAAGTGGATATATGGGGGAGCCAGGATGGATATATATAGGGGGCCAGGATGCATATATGGGGGGCAAAGATGGATATATGGATTGGTCAGGGTGGATAGATTGGGGGCCAGGATAGATATATGGGGGAGCCAGGATGGATATATGGGGAGCCAAGATGGATATATATATAGGGGGCCAGGATGCATATATGGGGGGCAAGGATGGATATATGAAGGGTCCATGATGCATATATTGGGGGCCAGGATGGATATATGGAGGGGTCAGGGTGGATAAATTGGGGGCCAGGATAGATATATGGGGGAGCCAGGATGGGTATATGGGGGAATCAGGATGGCTATATGGACAAGCCAGGAATGATATATGGAGGAGCCATGATGAATTTATTGGGGGGGGGGGGCAGGAAAAGGGACCACAATGGACATATGGGGGTCCAGGATAGATATATATGTGTGGGGGAGGACAAGAGCCATATGTGTATTGCACCATGAAATCAATGGTGCTATATATATATATATATATATATATATATATATATATATATATATATATATATATATAAAAGTGTATGTATATATATATATACTAGATGGCAGCCCGATTCTAAAGAATCGGGAGTCTAGAATCCATATATACTTTATTTATTCAAATGTAAGAATAATACAATTAATAAATAATAGTAAGAAAGAACAAAAATAATAGGCAGTATATGGAGAAAACAAGAAACAAAAGTTCAAAATTGGTGTGAAAATGTCACTGAACCACTTCACAACTAAATATATATAGTTTTGGTAAATGGTATTATCATTTTTTTGACGAAATTCGGCAGGAGCTTGAAGAGCAACGTCACTGGGCCCGCCTCCACGCAGTAGAAACTTGCTGTGAGGTAAAAATTCAAAAATCACACCAAAATGGCGGGCGGAGTGTGTCACAGTATGGCACGTTTCTGATTGGTCGCTCGCAGCAGGCGGCAACCAATCAGACACTGGACACTGTTGACATCACTTATCTCCGGACATTACCTCCGGACATTAGCTCCGGACATTAGCTCCGGACATTAGCTCCGGACAGGAAGTTGGCACAAATTGCAGGAAGTAGTATTCTAGGCAATTATATATTAGATATATATATATATATAATGATAATAATAATAATAATTATTATTATAATTATTATTATTATATGAGGGCAAGTATGGATAGCTGTGGGGGGGGTAGGATGGATATCTGGGGGCCAGGCTGAACTAGGGACATAGGGGGACAGGTTTGGGCATGTTATAAAATAAATGACGCCAGGCTGGGCTAGATTGTTAAATAAAGGGGGCCAGGATGAGGGACTTAATTACTGTTTGGGGTCCAGAATGAGGAACATGCTATATTAGTTTATGGTGATAAATGGGGAACTTAATTTCTTTCGGGTCCAATTAGGGACATTATTACTTCTGTGAGGGGTTGCCACACTTAGCTTCTTCCTCAGGTAGACAGAGGAACACTTGATGGTGAAACACCTGCTGGTTTATTGAAGTCAGCATACACCAAGGCAGGGTTCAGAAAACAAAAACGGAGTCTTTCTGGATTAACGGAAAACAAAGCAATAAAGTATAACAGAGTTCGTTTCTCTGCTGGTTTCAACCTGCAGACATCTGGCAGTGTCCTCCCAACACTTAGTGTGCTGGAGGAAAAATATCCTGGTTTCATACCACTGACGCCAAAATGTGCAGTGACACATATTTCCCCTCGTACACTGTTCCAGTGGCCTTGTCACATAATCCCCCCCCTGCACAAAGCCTGTGATTTTGGCACCTTCAGACACTAAACGGGGAATTTGGGAGATAGCATCTGCATTGCCATGCAACTTCCCTGGCCTATGCTCTACATGGAAAGTGAAGTCTTGAAGGGCTAAGAACCACCTGGTCACCCTGGCGTTCTTACTTTTCTTCTCTCTTAACCATCTCAGAGGAGCATGGTCTGACACTAACTTAAACCTACGGCCTAGCAGGTAGTATTTCAGAGTATCGACGGCCCACTTTATGCCTAAGCATTCTTTCTCAACTGTTGCATAGTTCTTCTCGCAAGATGAGATTTTCCAGCTCAGGTACAGGATGGGATGCTCTTCACCATTGATTTCCTGTGACAGCACGGCTCCCAACCCAACTTCTGAAGCGTCGGTCTGGACCATGAATTCTTTACTAAAGTCGGGTGTGACCAGAACCGGATGCTTGCACAGAGCCCACTTCAGCTCCATTTCTGTCTCAGGAGTTAATTTCACTATCATTGACTTGGTGCCCACAAGGAGATAGGTTAACGATGTAGCAATTACGGCGAAGTTTGGGATGAAATGCCCCACAATCCCAAGAAACGCCCTCACTTGTTTCTTGGAGATCGATTACGGCCACTTCTGAATGGCCTCTATCTTATTTAACTGGGGCTCAATCTCGACTGTCCCGATGATGTATAATAAGTAACTGGACTCTTCCTTCCCTATGGCACACTTCATGGTGAACCCCTCTTTCCTCAATGCATCGATGATCGCCTGTACCTTTGGCAGGTGCGAACTCCAGTCAAGGCTGAAAATGACAATGTCAGACAAGTACACTGCGGCATACTTCTTGTGAGGACCCAAAATTTGATCCATCACCCTCTGCAAGGTAGCTGGGGCCCCCTGCAGCCCGAAGGACGTTCTGGTGTACTGGAAACATCATCTGGCATCGAAAAGGCCGTCTTCTCCTTTGGCGCTTTGGGACATGGAATCTGCCAGTACCCCTTTGTCAGGTCGAGGGTTGTGATGTACCTTGCAGATCCCAGTTGCTCAAAAAGTTCATCCACGTGGGGCATCAGATATGCATCAAAACTGGAAACCTTACAAAACTGCCACTTGCCATTGAGCAATGGGACTCGACCATTCACTTCTTGACTCCTCTATAACTCTAAGGTCCAGCATTCTCTTCACCTCCTTTGAGATTTTCTCCCGGCGTGTTTAGGGGATTTTATAGGGCTTGCCTTACATGAGGCTCTGTTAGCACATTGTGTTCAATGACCTGTGTGCGCCCTGGCAACTCCGAGAACAGGTTGCGGTTCTGCTGCAGCAGTTCTCGAATTGTTGCTTTTGGGTTGGTGTTAGCCTCTCAGCAATCACAACTTCCTCCACCTTAGCTTCGAAATGGGACCCCAGGCAAGGAGTTTCCAGTGGTTCTCAGTCTCGTCATGGTTTGAGCAAGTTCATATGATATACCTGGTGTGGCTTCCTGTGTCTGGGCTGGTGTACTTTGTAATTCACATTGCCGAGCTTTTTCACCACCTCATTCGGGCCTTGCCACTTGGCCAGGAACTTGCTCTCCACCATGGGGATAAGTACTAGCACACAGTCCTCAGGCTGGAATTGCCTTAGCCTTACTGATCGGTTGTATACCCTTGCTTGGGCCTCCTGTGCCTGAATAAGATGTTACTTTACGATGGTTATTACCTGAGCCATCCTCTCCTGTAGCTGGGTGACATGCTCAATAACAATCCGGTGTGGTGTGACCTCGGCCTCCCAGGATTCTTTAGCGATGTCCAGGAGTCCTCATGGATGTCAACCGTTCAGGAGCTTGAACGGTGAAAAGCCAGTGGAGGCTTGAGAGACTTCCCTGATGAAAAAGAGCAGGAATGGAAGCAGATAGTCCCAGTCTCGACCATCCATCTCAATGACCCTCTTGAGCATGGCCTTCAAGGTCTTATTGAAGCGCTCCACCAGGCCATCTGTTTGCGGATGGCAGACTGAGGTCCACAACTGGGCAATCTGGAGGACTCTACACAGTTCCCGCACCACTTTGCTCATAAAAGGGGTACCCTGGTCTGTCAAAATCTTCTTAGGTAAACCAGGCATTGGCAAAGATATGGACAAGCTCCCAGGCGATGCTCTTAGCTGAAGAGTTCATCATTGGCACCTCTTTTGGGTACCGGGTCGCGGAGTCCATGACCACTAGGATGTATTGATGGCCGCATGCAGATTTAACTAGGGGACCTACCAGGTCCATGGCAATCCTCTTAAAGGGGATTTCTATTATAGCAATGAGACTAAGGGGCTGCAGAAGTGAGAAGTAGGAGCAGTAATCTGACAGGTGGGGCAGGGTTTACAATAATTTAGGATCTCTCGGTAACACCCAGGCCAATAGAACTTCTGTAACAATCTCTTCTGAATTTTCTGTACCCCTAAATGTCCCCTCAAAACATGCAAATGGGCCATGTCTAAAACCCTCTGCAGGTAGGGTCCTGGAGCTAACAGCTGCTCTACTACCTCTCCCCCCCTCGATTTGGTCACCCAATACAACAACTCACAATTTATTGCAAAATGAGGGAACCTAGTGTCAGCCTCTGGCTTTTGGGTAATCCCATTACATACAGTGACATTATCAAAAGCTTCCTTCAACGTAAGGTCTCGAAGTTGAGCGGTACCAAAGTTCTCTTTGTGCACCTCTAAGTCAGGGAAGCTGGGCTCCTCTGTCACCGTCTTGTCTTCCTCTCCTGCAAAGACACACAGGGAAAACTCTCCCATCTTTAATTTTGTCAGAGCCTCCTCCATAGGGGCCTGGCTTTTGAGCCGCACACTTTGTACAGCCCCCCCTTTCCCACAAGTTCCTAAATAGAGAAAAATCCCGCCCCAGAATGCCAGGATGTATCAAGTTTTTCACTACCCCAACCTCATGGGACTTGGTACTACAATCTGTTGCCATGGTCACTTTGGCTAAAAGATAGTCCCTGGTGTCTCCGTGTATGCAACGGACACCCACAAATTTGTTAGGGAATAACTGATGGGGCTGTACAGTGCTGATTAGGGTAAACAGACTTCCCAAGTCCAACAGTCCCAGAACCATTACCCCATTGATGGACACAGTACACGACTGAGATCCCTCACTGGTATGACTGTCCACACTGCAGGCCGGAGAGGCATAATGGGAGCAGTGCCTGCCTAGGCTGCAGTCAATGGGTTCAGGGAACATATGACACCGGGCGGCTATGCGTCCAGGATTGTGACACTGCCAACAGACCACATCCTTCATAACAGCCTTAGTGGACACCTCAGTGGGATTGGGATGCCCCCATTTGTGGGTCTAGCCCCTCCGTGGTGAGACCGCCCCCCTTTGGGTATCCCAGTATGGGGAAGTGGCATTGTCTGGTTTCCCCAGGGATTTCTCAACAACCTGGTATCTCTCAACCAGACCAACCACGTCGCCTGCATTCCGAAGGTCACCTTGGGCAACCCAGGTCTGTAATGGCCTAGGTAGGGAAAAGATGAACCTGTCCATCACCACACACTCGACCACCTGGGCAGGAGTGGAAGTCTCTGTCTGCAACCACCATTCTGGCTTAGCAGAAAACAAAACAAAAAAGTTTTGCCAGAAACCTGGCTGTGTCCTCTGCACCTCCTTGGAGCTACATGGGAGTATTCCCTCTCCCAACATACACCCAGACTGTCTCCCATGTCCAGGTATTTAACCAAGACCATGTGATGATCACATGATTGCTAGTACACATGCATGTGTTGGCTCCACAGGAAGAGATTTGGTGAGAATTCTCCCTCCCAATCTATGAGTGCTCACATAAAACCAGCCCATGTATGAGGCTTATTCTAACCCTCCCAACAGTTAGTGTGCTGGAGGAAGAATATCCTGGTTTCATACCATTGATGCCAACATGCTCAGTGACACATATCTCCCCTTGTACACTGTGCCAGTGACCCTGTCATACTACTATAATATAATTTACTTTTTAGGAAACTGTTTTCCATGGAGGGAACAAAAGGGGGTCCTGTTACTGTGCAGGGCGGCACTATGTAGCTTTTTTTCTTCATCTGACGTAATGTAGAGGTCAGGGAAAAAGTGAGAAATGTGCTCTGGAAGTGACCGGCTATTGATGACTGTGTGTTATTTCCTGCAGAGACCAGTCCTGCCTGGAAGAATAGATGGCAGTCTGTGCTGGTTGATGAAGAAGAAGAAGCGTTAAGGTAAACTACTTCAACTACAGATGTCACTGGTGAGTCAGTGTATTAAATGTACACGTACACAATACACTATATACTGTGTACAGAGTTCCTGTGTATAATGTTATTGGTTATCACTGTATTACCTGCACACTGACACTATATAAAGAGCTCCTGTGTATAATGTCACTAGTGATCACTGTATTACCTGTACACTGACGATATATATAGAGCTCCTGTGTTTAATGTCACTGTTGATCCCTGTATAACTTATACACTATACACTAGGGTTGAGCGACTTTTCTTTTTATAGGATCGGGTCAGGTTTCACGAAACCCAACTTTTTCAAAAGTCGGGTCGAGTGAAATCGGCCGATCCTATAGAAAAGTCGGGGTCGGGGTCGGCTGAAACACGAAACCCAATGCAGTGCATTGGGTTTCTAAAGGTTCTCAGGGTATGAAAGAGAGGAAACTCTCCTTCAGGCTCTGGGATCCATATTTAAGTGTAAAATAAAGAATCAAAATAAAAAATATTGATATACTTACCCTCGGACGTGCCCTGGTTCTCACCGGCAGCCTTCCTTCATAAGAATGAGCGCTTGAAGGACCTTCGATGACGTCGCGGCTTGTGATTGGTCGCGTGAGCGGTCACATGGGCGTCACGCGACCAATCACAAGCCGCGACGTCATCTAAGGTCCTTCAGGCGCTGATTCTTAGGAAGGAAGGCTGCCGGTGAGAACCAGGGCGTGTCCGAGGGTGAGTATATCAATATTTTTTTATTTTTATTCTTTATTTTACATTTAAATATGAATTCCGATACCGATTCCCGATATCTTAAACATATCGGAACTCGGTATCGGAATTCCGATTCCAGATCAGAAGATCGCCGACCTCATGGCCGACCCCACACAGGGGTCGGGTTTCATGAAACCCGACTTTGCCAAAAGTCGGCAACTTCTGAATCTGGCCGACCTGTTTCGCTCAACCCTACTAACACTAACAATGTATAAAGAGCTCCAGTGTATAATGTCACTGGTGAACACTGTATTACCTGTACACTATATACAGAGCTCCTCTGTGTATAATGTTACTGGTGATCACTGTATTAAATGTACACTATATACTATATACAGAGCTTCTGTGTAAAATGTCACTTGTGATCTCTGTATTACCTGTACACTGACCCTATGTATGGGGCTCTTGTGCATAATGTCACTGGAGTTAATAACAGTGTTATTTGCATTGTGGTTTGTATTCATGATCAGCATTGTAGTATTCGGTCACTATGTGCTGGTAATTTGTGGTCTGGTCACGGTGTGAAAGTATTTGTCCCTTGTATATGGTATTATTCCATCACTATATGATCTGTTCATGGTGTGGTGTGTTTGTTCTTTGTACTGTATGTGGTATTATTCGGTCACTATGTGGTCTGGTCATTATGAGGCAGTATTTCTTCCCAGTGTGTTGCAGCATTGGTCTTGTATAGTGGATTGTGTTGTGTATGGCAGTCATTTGTTTTCTCTGATATTAATTAGAAGATTCTTTATTTCAATTAGAGATTAAATACTTAGTACACAGCGGCAAAGATGCACTAGCTAGGGTTTTCCTGTGAAAAAAGTAATCACCTCACCACAGGATAAGTGGTAATGTGTTGAATCTTGGGGATCTGATTGCTTGGATCCAATCTGCAGAATGTGGAGCTTTTATCCCTTTTAGACTGGAGTGGCATGTCCGACTTGACCAATGATGCACTCATTCCCTCAGCTGCTGCGAACACTGCACTTGTTTTTTTCTGGAAGCTTCAAAGAAAATGAATGGAGTTGTGATCAGACATCCCACGTGCCGTTTCATCTTTAAATGGGGATAATTGTCCTATCAAGGATAAAACTTTATCATTCTTTTGATCAGTGCAGTTTCTAATGGTCGTACCTAAGAGATGACCTATCCTGTAGAGCCTATGTATTGGGATAACTTGTTTTAACAAAATAACCCCTTTAACATAAACTACCATAATTATACATCGCAGTTATGGTGGTGCACAATAGATGCGCAGGAAACTTCTGTGTTTTACAATCGATACTCCACTATGACAGGGATAACGGCTATTAGATATTTGCATATAGCTGTATGGTGGGCCCCTAGAGTCCATTCCCTCTGTGAGCCCCAGACACTTCAGTCCAACCCTGCTTGTAGATCTACTTTTTTACGCCTGCCGATGGAACTGAGACATTTCAGATTAAAACTTTTATATCCTGCAACAAGGCCCAGGTAATCTATTATGCTACATGCCCAAGTTATAAAATCTATGTGGGTCTCACATCATGTGAACTTCACATTAGGACATGAGAACATGTCAAGGGACATCCTTGCAGCTAGGAAAATTACAGATGTCTTGAGTCTTGACACATAAAACACTGCCATGACATTTTAAGGCCTTTCATGGCTGTGATCCTTGTGGCTATTCTGTATGAGCAATTGACAGGGTTAATTCCGGTATTAGGGGAGGCAATGTGAGGCAGATCTCCCAATTGGAGTGTAGATGAATTGTCAGACTGAACACTATGGCCCTCATTGGCCTGAACAAAAAAATTAGTTTTACCTGTTTCATTTAAATATATTCAGTTTTTTATTTTTGTTTTTAATATTATTTTTTAATCCTTTTTCAATGTATCCTTCAGAATTCTATCTTATAAATACAGAGCGTATAATTGAGAATTATCATGTTTCTATACCTCTCCAGTCCTGGACACTTGGGAGGAATAAACAATCTGGAACTTTTCTTAATCATCTCTGACCTTTGTACAATATTAGTACTGTATAATTCTTATATACAGTATGAGCATTCAATATGTAAGACATATCTATAATATAAGGCTGGGAGTGTCACTCTGTCCGAAGCCTTTATAGACTGCGCAAGCGCCGGCGCAGTCTGGACCCCACAGAGTGACGCAGCCCAGGGGATCGCGGTATGCGTAAGCACTGAACGCACACCGCAATCTACAACGGAGAAGCAGGGACGTGGCAGGAGGGTGAGTATAAGCTATAGTCACCTGGCCCGTTCCAGCGCTGCGTGCCGCTCCATCTTTCGGGTCCTCTGCCTGTGACGTTCACAGTTCAGAGGGTGCGATGACGCGCTTAATGCACGCCGCCCTCTGACTGAACAGTCACAGCCAGAGGACCCAGAACACGGAGCGGCACGCAGTGCTGGATCAGGGCCAGGTGACTATAGCAAGTGTCGGGGGCCTGAGCTAGCGGCGACTCCGGCACCTGACCCCCACAGCGCGCCAGTGTCCCCGCCTGCTCAGGCCCCCAGGTCTCGGCGCCCAGCGACGATAGGTGAGTATGTTATTTTTTTATATATTGCAGCAGTATACGGGGCATATACTATGGAGCCTCTTATGGGGGCCATCAACATTTATGGAGCAGTATAAGGGGCATATACTATGGAGCATCTTATGGGGGCCATCAACCATAATGGAGCAGCACATGAGGCATGTACTATGGAGCATCTTATGGGGGCCATCAACATTTATGGAGCAGCATACGGGGCATATACTATGGAGCATCTTATGGGGGCCATCAATGATAATGGAGCAGCATACGGGACATATACTATGGAGCATCTTATGGGGGCCATCAACATTTATGGAGCAGTGTACGGGGCATATACTATGGAGCATCTTATGGGGTCATAAACCTTTATGGAGCAGTGTACGGGGAATATACTATGGAGCATCTTATGGGGGCCATAAACCTTTATGGAGCAGTGTACGGGACATATACTATGGAGCATCTTATGGGGCCATAAACCTTTATGGAGCAGTATAAGGGGCATATACTATGGAGCATCTTATGGGAGCCATAAACCTTTATGGAGCAGCATACGGGGCATATACTATGGAGCATCTTATGGGGGCCATCAACCATAATGCAGCAGCATACGGGGCATATACTATGGAGCATCTTATGGGGGCCATCAACCATAATGGAGCAGCATATGAGGCATATACTATGGAGCATATTATGGGGGCCATCAACCATAATGCAGCAGCATACGGGGCATATACTATGGAGCATCTTATGGGAGCCATAAACCTTTATGGAGCAGTGTACGGGGCATATACTATGGAGCATCTTATGGGGGCCATAAACCTTTATGGAGCAGCATATGAAGCATATACTATGGAGCATTTTATGGGGGCCATCAACCATAATGGAGCAGCATATGGGGCATATACAATGGAGCATCTTATGGGGGCCATCAACCATAATGGAGAAGCGTATGGGGCATATGGATGAGAGCAGCAAATTACAGAACAGTGGCGCTGGATGGGAGCAGCACATGACAGAATAGGGCAGCACATGACAGAATTGGGGTGCAGGATGGAAGCAGCACATGACAGAATGGGGGTGCAGGATGGAAGCAGCACATGACAGAACGGGGGCGCAGGATGGGAGCAGCACATGACAGGATGGGGGCACAGGATGGGAGCAGCAAATGACAGAATGGAGGCACAGGATGGGTGCAGCACATGTCAGAATGGAGGCGCAGGATGGGTGCAGCACATGTCAGAATGGGGGCGCAGGATGGGAGCAGCACATGTCAGAATGGGGGCGCAGGATGGGTGCAGCACATGACAGGATGGGGGCGCAGGATGGAGCAGCTCATGACAGGATGGAGATGCAGGATGGAGCAGCACATGACAGGATGGGGACGCAGGATGGAGCAGCACATGACAGGATGGGGACGCATGATGGAGCAGCACATACCAGGATGGAGACCATATACCAATATAAATGCTCGCCACCCGGGCATAGAACGGGTTCAATAGCTAGTATATATATATTTATTTGTTTGTGTATATATCTCACATACAGTTATATGAAAACGTTTTTTTTTTTGCAACAGCTATTTCAGTTTCATATATCTAATAACTGTTGGACACAGTAATGTTTCTGCCTTGAAATGAGGTTTATTGTACTAACAGAAACTTAACTGAACTGGAATTGTTTTGTAAAGAGGAATGGTAAAAAATACCTTCATCCAGGATCCAGGAACTCATTAAAAGCTACAGGACGCGACTAGAGGCTGTTGTTTTTTCTTAATGTAGGATCTACTAAATATTAATATCACTTTTCTGGTGGGGTGCCCATACTTATGCACCTGTCAAATTTTGTTTGAATGCAGATTGCCCATTTTCTGTTAGTACAATAAACGTCATTTCAAGGCAGAAGCATTACTGTGTCCAACAGTTATTAGATATATGAAACTGAAATAGCTGTTGCAAAAAAAAACAATTTTTAGAAAACATTAAGCTTAAGATTAATAGGGGTGCTCCAAACTTTTTCATATAACTGTATATGATATATTATTATTATTAATATTTGCTATTCACATTCTTGATGGATTTCATGTTTCCTACACCCTATTGGACACAGACTTGTAATTTATATACTGTTGCACAATTTTTGAGGGGGCACTTTAGTTATAGTAGAAATATTTCCCTATATTTTGTATCTGTCTCCACTTCGGACTCCTAAAACATGGCTGCTGTTGTGCGCATGTGCGCTTTGTCTTGTCCCCTCGTGTCTCCGACGGCTCGTAGAACATCTGCGCCTATGGCCTCAGGGGTAATACCTTTCCTTGGCTCTGTTGCGTGACGGGATTGCCCAAGGGCCCCAATATATATTAGGTTGCTGCCCAAATTAGTTGATATCAGCAGATTCAGCCAACATTAGTCTAAACTGTATGGTGGACTTACCCTTTGCTAGATCTGTATGAGATAATCATAATAACATGTAAGGTGCTATCATATTGCGTTTTGTGCACCCATCGTGGCATATGTCCAAAAACTTCCACAAAACGGCACTGGGCGCATGCACTGACAGGGCCAATAGACTGTAATGGTAACAGCAGAGTGAACGTGAGCTCTGACGTGCCCCATTTTGGGGAGTGTATACCTTCATCTGAGTGTCCGCCTTCTGTAGGTGTACACTTCTGAAAAAAGTACCTTGCAGAGCTCATATTCACTCTGCTGTCACCATTACAGTCTATTAGCGATGTCAGCGCATGCACCCAAATGCCATTTCCCTGGCAGGAGTTGGACGTTTGCCTTGACGGGACACAGAATGCAATGTGAAAGCACTCTTAATCAGATACAGCAATTGACAGGAGTTCATGATTTTCAATAATGGATGGCAATCTGTTAAACTTTTCTCTCATTACTTAATTGCCGCTATGTAATTCAGATTCCTGTGGCATAATGTTTTGAAATGCCATGCACCCAGTGCTATTAGTTTTGGCACCATCAAGTGTGAAAAGCATAAGCCTAAGTAACCGCCAAATATCTTGGCTGTTTGCCACAGGCAAATCCTTAGAAATGTAGACAAATTATTTGAGATCCTAGGCTAGCCAAAGGAAACAATTGGATGCTGTTGGATAAATAATATCTGATTATAAATGTAACTGTAGCATATAACATATGTGCATGCATTTGCTATATTAACAACATAAAGCATATAATTGACGTTTGTTTATTTTTTTTTCCTTTGGTACATTTGTAACAGCTTGCCATATAATATAAAAAGATGTCAGGAAAGATTTTTATAAATTCTGAAGATTGAACTCATCTTATTCGTTCCTCTTTTTGGCTCTCAATGAGCCCTAATGAAGGCAATAAAAGGAACCTGCCAACAGGATTGTGCACAGAAACCTACACACAATGTATGGTCGGCGCCGCTATACTGAATAAAATGATACCTGGGTTAATGAAATCCATCTTGTTGTTGTTTCTTAATCTTTATTTTCAGTTTTGTGTTAATGAGATTCTTGTGCCCTAAGGCGGGGTTCATGTACAGTGGGTACGGAAAGTATTCAGACCCCTTTAAATTTTTCACTCTTTGTTTCATTGCAGCCATTTGGTAAATTCAAAAAGCTCATTTTTTTCTCATTAATGTACACTCTGCACCCCATTTTGATGGAAAAAACAGAAATGAAGACATTTTTGCAAATTTAATAAAAGAAAAACCCTGAAATATCACATGGTCATAAGTATTCAGACCCATTGCTCAGTATTGAGTAGAAGCACCTTTTGAGCGAGTACAACCATGAGTCTTTTTGGGAATGATGCAACAAGTTTTTCACACCTGGATTTGGGGATCCTCTGCCATTCTTCCTTACAGATCCTCTCCAGTTCTGTCAGGTTGGATAGTGAACATTGGTGGACAGCCATTTTCAGGTCTGCCCAGAGATGCTCAATTGAGTATAGGTCAGGGCTCTGGCTGAGCCTGTCAAAAATGGTCACAGAGTTGTTCTGAAGCCTCTCCTTTGTTATTTTAGCTGTTTGCTTAGGGCTTATCTTGAACAGTGGAAAAGTAAAGTTTCAGCTCACCCCCATCAGCAAATCCATGAGAGTCCACAGGAACATCCAAGCAAGGAAAACGCCACCGCCCAACGTCCTCTGCTGAGTAAGTAAGAAAACTTGCTGTGGACAAAGAGCACCATGCGTGCTCGAAATGCGTTCAGCTAACTTATGGCTTCTTTTCTGGAATAGTTGTGCAGCTACTTGCAAGCAGCTTTTTCCAAATTTTAAATTTGTGGAAATAAAATTGATGACTTTTACTCCAGAACTGGATTTTTTTCTAACTTACTTAGGGCTTATCTACAGCATTATAGAATACTGTAGATAAGCTCTGAAGGCGTATCTTATATCGGCCAAACCTAGTGACAGGTTGCCTTTAAGTAGGCTCCATTTAGGGTTTCATATGAAACCATGGTACATCTGATTATTATCAGAATGGAAATGATTGGGAAGTAGACACCTTAGGACTTTTTGGACATTGCTGGACAAGACATTTTTGGCCTATAAGCTGCAGTGCGCAGCCGCTGTGTCTCTCTGATGTTTCCCGGTGCCTGTGCACTGCAGTACCTTGCTTTGCCCTCAACAGGGAAGACAAAGTACGCCTGAGCAGGAGCAGCAGCAGGAAGCAAAGAAGAGATCGTCATCTTATGAAGATGAGAGGCGCCGGATCCGGACGGCGATGCCCATCGGACCAGACCGCAGCGGGACCGCCCCTGGGTGAGTATAATATAACTTGTTTTTCTTATCTTTCAGGTTACATCGGCGGGCTTATCTAAAGCATTACAGAATGCTGTAGATAAGCCCCTGATGGCGGTGGCCGCAGCTTATAGGCCAAAAATGGGGTGACAAATTCCTTTTAACAACTTAATTTAGTTTGTACTTAATAGCCCCTATTTATCAAAGCAATTTTGTCAGAAATCTGTGGTAATTGATTTGAAAAGTTTAAAAATATTGTTGTTTTCATGCCAGTTTCTCCACGCTATTCCAAAATAAATGGTTGGAGCTGGCTCGAGACAGGGCGTGAACGGGGCGTGGTACCACAATTTCATCATTTCACATCAAACTGTGATGTTCCCTGTCCACGAAATCTTACTCTAGTCAGAGACTGGAGTAAGATTTATGGCATCATCCATGGCATTGCGCATCACTCATTAGACACTCCTGATTCATGAAAAGGCATGGTCTTCTTTACTACCAAGGAGCATGTGACTCTACTACTTCCCTTTAAGAAGATTGATGAGAAAATCAGGGATATTGTAATATTATATTGGCTTTACGAGAAAGAATAGATAGTTTCAATTTTAGTTTGGATTTCTACTACCAACGAGGAGGACCAGACATCTTCTTTGTCTGGTGAGACCTCAGCGTTTTCATGGTCTGTCTGACAATACCACAGTAAAAATGCTTGAGAAGATATGTAACTCAACAGTCTATGAAGGCATCATAAAATTCTGGGCTGATACATATTTAATTGTTGGATGATTTTGGCTGAAAGGGTAAGGTATTGCTACACGTAAAATACCAAGGACACTTTTGCTTCTTTGTATTGGCTCTCTGGAATATTTTTCTAGATGACTTCACATAGTAATTGTGACCAAAACATATTACAAAACAATGGATACAATTTTGAGATTGAAGTTAATTAGATTTTGTCAGGAAACTTTGAAACATGAGGGATCGCATTTGGACATAGGCTACTCTTACTTTTCGACTTGCATTTGTGTCATACACACATTTAGGTTCAGATGTGCACTGTAATTTCCAAGCAAAGAGCGAAAAACCGCAATACAACCAAAAGAAAAGGAATTTGCACTGACCATGAACCATTAGACTTTAAAACTTGAGTCCAACAACCTTCTTACAGCAGTATCTGGTTTCTCAACTTTATAAAACTATTGTTCAAAAAGGAAATTCAACTCCTTGGCCTACTCCTCCAATTTGTAAGCTTTGCCATTTCTTATTTGATGTTAACAGCATAAAAATGTGTTCGTTGAGTTTTGTCAGCAATGTTTTCATCTTAATTACATATTTTGCTGTAATTTACCACATATTTATGGCCAACATTAAATTGTCATTCATCTTACATCAGCCTCAATTGATGATTTTGACCACATGGGTTGTATACCTTAAAGTAATGGAAATCTAAAAGCAGCAAAGATTTTTAGGCATAGTTATGTTTTTAGACGCTGGTAAATATATGTATTTTTATAATCACTTTTGATAGAAAAAGTTGATAATTCAGAAATAATTGGAATTATATGAGCAATGCATTATAAAGAATTATGTGGTAGTACAAAAGTGAAATTATTGGAGTACAAGTCAAAAATTTAGTGAGGACGTTAAGCGGAGGAGGAGGTTAAGTACTTTTAACAGTTGATCCCTAACTAGGGGATGCAACGTTAAGGTTCAATGTACCTGTTATGTGGGGGTTTAAGTCATGAACACAGTCCAAGGTTTCCAAATCTTCAGAAACTTTAGAAGTCTCTTCCATTTAATAAGAAACATTCCCATGAAAATAGGATAGCTGTGTAGTGTGTGATGAACGCTTACTAACAATTGCATTAAGAAAACCTTGAATACTTATATTATAGTGTTACAAAATTGTGTTCCCAAAAAAAGATGAAGTTGGCAACCTCTTTAAACAAAGTGGCTGGAGGACTTGAAGAACCTAAATGATCTACTCATTTGAATGGGGGAAGTGTCTTGCTTAAAGAGGATGTCCCAAAATCAAAATTCATTTTATTCTACAGAACTAGGAATAATAACAATTTCTGTAATTTGATGTGTTTAAAAAATTTCCCTGTTCGGAAATAATCTTATAAATGTGCCCCTGCAATGTACCGTTAAATGACTGCGTCAGACCATAATGCTTAAGTTCACCATTATTACGGAACGAAAGCAAGGCGGTTGCAGCGGTGATGACCAGGGCGCGTCAGAGGGTAAGTATATCAATATTTTTTATTTTTATTCTTTATTTTACACATGAATATGGATCCCAGGGCCTGAAGGAGAGTTTCCTCTCATTCAGACCCTGGAATCCATTACAGGATACTTTCCGATATTTGTGTCCCATTGACTTGTATTGGTATCGGATATCGGTATCGGCGATATCCGATATTTTTCGGATATCGGCCGATACCATCCGATACCGATACTTTCAAATATCGGACGGTATCGCTCAACACTACTCATCACAGGATATAAAAGGACCAGCCCCATGCACTAGGCTCACTGACACCATTGCACAGCTCAGGGACCATTCTTAATGGAAGGAGAGTGTGCTTATCCAGGTCTGTGTGTGCAAAGATAATGAATCAGAGTCCTCTAGTGTTGATAATGGTGCTGATGCTAAACCATCATACTAACTGTGCTTCTAAGGGCTAATCTTGTGCTTTGCTGTTTTTATCAGCTACATTCTGCATTTAGTCTAGAGAGGAACAGCTGCAGGTGTAGGCAGAGTGGCTGAATACAGTCTCTAGACAGGGCTCAGGGCTTTGCAGTCAATTGCAAAATATACACAGTAGAAGGGGCAGTTGACCACATTCTTTTTCGGGGGGGTGAAAAAATTGACTATCTTGTAATCCATACAGTATTACACGCTTTGTGGAACATTTTGGTGTTATATAATGCTCTCAAAAAGCGTTTAGTTTTTTTTAACCATTCAATTACTCCTCCATAGAGTATTAAGTGCTTTGCAGTACATTTCAGTGCTATATCACACTCCGAAAAAGCATTGAAAAATAATTAGGATTCAATTACTCATCCATAGAGTATTATGTGCTTTCTGTTACATTTTGATGGTATATAGCTCTCCATAATAGCATTCAAACCTATTTCTTGACTCAATTACTCATCTATAAAGTAATGCGTGCTCTTTGGTACATTTTGGTGTTTTTAACACTTGAAAAATGCATTTCTGGTTTAAATTACTCATCCATAGAGGATTAGGTGTTTTCTGTTACATTTCGATGGTAAATAACTAGAGTTGAGTCCTTCGGTAAGCGCTATAGCTTGCCGAATAATCAGGAACCCGATCAAATTCACTCAACTCTATATATAACACTCCAAAAAAGTGTTGAAAAGTTTTACGGATTCAATTACACACACATAGAGTATTGTCTGCTTTGTTGTACATTTCAATGCTATATAACACTCAAAAAAGCATTAAAAAAATTTCTGGATTCAATTAATCATCCATAGATTATTGCATGCTTTCTCCTTCATTTAAATGGTATATAACACTCCAAAAAAGCCTTGACAAATATTTATGGATTCAATAAGTCATCCATAGAGTATTACGTACTTTGTGGTGCATTTCAGTGCTATACAACACTCCAAAAAGAGTTGAACACTTTTTCTAGATTCAACTACTCATCCATAGAGTATTACATGCTTTCTGTATCATTTCGGTGGTATGCAACACTACAAAAAAGCATTCGAAAATGTTTCTGTATTCAATTACTCATCTATGGAGTATTATGTGCTCTGTGGTACAGTTCGGTGGTATATAACACTCCAAAAAGCATTGAACACATTTTTCGAATTCAATTACATATTCATAGAGAATTACATTTTTTTGCAACATATAAATGGTACATAACACTTCAAAAAAGTATTGAAAATATTTATGGATTCAATTGGTCATCCATAGAGTAATGTGAGTTTTCTGTTACATTTCGGTGTTATATAACACTTCAAAAAAGCATTGAAATGTCTTTCTAGATTTAATAATCATCCAAAGATTATTACATGCTTTCTGTTACATTTTGGTGGTATATAACAGTCCCAAAAAGCATTCATATTTATTTCGGGATTGAAATAGTTATCCATCGAGTATTCATATTGCATGCTTTCTGTTACATTTGGGTGGTACGGTAAATAGCACTACATGAAAGCGCTAAAAATCTTTTCTTGATTCAATTAGCCATCCATGGAGTATTGACTGGCTTCTGTTACATTTTTGGTGGCATATAACACTATAAAAAAGCATTGAAAAAATATTCTCGATTAAGGTAGTCATCAATAGAGTGTTACACGCTTTTCTGTTCGATGGTATACAACACTACAAAAACATAATATTCCAAAAAGAGTTGAAAAATATTTCTGGATTCAATTAGTCATCCACAGAGTATTACATGCTTCATATTATATTTTACATTTAGATGTATATAACACAGCAAAACTATGTTGAACATTTTTTGGGGATTCAATTAATCATTAGTGATAAGCAAATTTGTTTGAAATTGACCGCCAAACACAAAATCGTCACATTCAGATTTGTGATCGGAAACACAAGCAAAATTTAATAAAATTGGAAGCATTTGGTAAAAAGTGCAGGAAAATACTTTGCGTTGCCACTGAAGTATTTTGAGCACTTTGGCTACCATAATGGTGGTGTATGATGAGTGCGGGGCACGTGTTTGATGAGGGTAGGGCTGGGGAGTGCTCAGAGGAATGACGAGCTTGTTATCTTTTTTTTCTTCTAACTTTATGTGTGCACATTGCGGCTAGTTAATCAGGGCGCAAGTGGCAGTGAAATAAACCTGTATGTTTTTGTGTTGCAAAACATCGTACAGCCTGCTCTATCCCACGTTGTAATTTTATGGTGGTGATATGAAGCTGTCTGCAGACCTAATGCACAATAACCCCATCGTGACCTTCGCCATACTAGTCCTGCTCTGTGGGAGGTGCATTTGTGCCCATAGCAGTACTGTTACTGCACCGCAATCGCCGCAGTCTCACGCTGAGCCCTGAAACGATTACATGCGGGTGTCAGCTCTATGTGATAGCTGACACACCACAGAAATGCCCATAATTGTGCTAGCACTGATCGTGGGCATTTAAACCCCTCTGATGCCGCTGTCAGTAGTGGCTCCCTGCTCGCTTCCCTCAGAAGAACGCTATGAGATTGTGTTGTTTTGATGGTCTTCATGGAGACCCCCAGCAAACAAGATGGCTGCGGGGTCCTTCCCGATCCTGCAGGGATGTGGCTTGCGAGTGCCTGCTGAGAGCAGACACTGGCATACCTCCTTCCCTGCCTGTCTTACCCTAATCTGACACTCTGCTGTGCAAAGTGTCAGATCAGCGATCTGCTGTAATATAGTAATTTCCCATACTGGGATAATATAATAAAGTTAAAAAAAAATATTAGAAAGTGTAAAAATATATATTTTTTAAATCCCTAAATAAAGAAAAAAAGAAATAAACATTTTTCCAATAAATACATTTATTTATGAAAATTATAAAAAACAATAAAAGTACACAAATTTGGTATCACCGCGTCCATAACGACCCACTCTATAAAACCATCCCACTGGTTAACCCCTTTAGTTCACACCTTAAAAAAATATGCTTCATTAGCAGAGAAATAAAAAAGTTATGTTTCTCAGACTAAAAAGATGCAAAAATATATTTTTTTTCTATAATATAGTTTTATTGTGTAAAAGTGCCAAAGCATAATAATAGACAGAAATGAGGTATCGCTGTTATCGTACTGACCCAAAGAATAAAACTGCCTTACCAATTTTACCACAAGTGGAACGGTAAAAAGAAAAGCAATTCCCGAATTGATAGTTTTTGCTTATTCTGTCTCCCAAAAAGCAGAATAGAAAGCAATAAAAAAAGTAATGTGCCCGAAAATTGTACCAATAGAAATAGAAACATCAGCTAATCCAGCAAAAAACAAGCCCTCACATGACTCTTTAGGCTGAAATATGAAAAAATTATAGCTCTCAAAATATTGTGATGCAAAAACTAGTTTTCACAATGAAAATTGTCTTTTATGTGTGACATCAGCAAAACATAATAACCCAATATAAATCTGGTATCGCTGTAATCGCACCGACCAGAAGAATAAAGTCGCCTAATCACTTATACCACACAAAGATCAGCATAAAAAATAAATAAAACCAATTCTTCACATGCTGTTGATTTTTTCATTCTGCCTCCCAAAGATCACAATAAGGTTCAGTGGCATCTGGGTGTCCGAGTAGAGGAAGGCACTGTGGATGCCGTCTGACCTATGATTCGGTGGTGTCAGTCTTTTTAGGATTGCATAAAAGTGTCGTCGGCCACAGTTTTGTGGACTTGTGAAAAAAAGGACACTGCGGAACAGAGGCCAGACGGAGTCCAGAGAAACTCTGCTGCCTTATTATAGTTAATGGATCCATCTAGGGTTTTATCTGAATCACATCACTCAGAAATTTAAATGGAAACCCCAAAGTAAGTGGTCAGCGTAGAACGGCTGATAAATGTGATCTCAAACGTTACGTAAAATATTCCCAATAAAAGCTTCCACTCAATCCACAAAAAAGCAAGACCCCATTCACATCTGTCCTCTTTTATTGGAAATATAGGGTGCTTTCATGTTACTGGTAGCAGAAAGGCTCTAGAAAAACAATATGGCTCCTCACCCACCAAAAGAAATTTAGCAAATTGTCCGCTCCCAAATCCAAATGCTCCCCTCCCTTCTGAGCCCAAGTGTGCCTAAATCACATATAGCTCTCACATGTTTGGCATTTCTGTAGTGATGAGAGCCACCAAATTTTCAGGTGCATGTCTCCAGAAGCACGGGCTGGGCTTAACGTACTGGTGACTGCAACGGCAGTTTGCAATTTTCACACAGCTACATCCACTGCTGCCTGTTTCTGGAAAACACCCATGGAGTCAAAATCGTCACTACATCTGTAGATAAATTCCCAAAGGATTATAATTTCCAAAATGGGGTCACTTGGGGGAGATTTTGCTGTTCTGGCACCTCAGGGGCTCTATCAATGTAACATGCCACTCTCAAACAAGTGCAGCAAAACCTGCACTGTAATTTGGAGCTACTTCCATTCTGAGCTTTGCACTGTGCCTTCAAAGTAGTTTTTGACCACATATGGGGTATTGGTGAACTCAGGAGAAAATGCACAACAAAATTTGAGGTCAATTTTCTCCTTTTCTCCTTTTGAAAATAAAAATTTGCAGTTAAAAAAGATTTTTGTAGGAAAAATATGGTTTTCTTTATTTTCATGGCTTAACGTTATAAACTTCTATGAAGTACCCGTGGTTTCAAGGTGCTCCATACACATCTAGATAAGGTCCCAAACGGGTCTAATTTCCAAAATGATGTAATTTGTGGGGGATTTCCACTATTTAGGCACATAAGGGGCTCTTCTAACACGACATAGTGTACGCTAATTATTCCATCAAATTTTGCATTCCAAAAGTCAAATGGCGCTCTTTCCCTTCTTAGCCCTGTCGTGCACCCAAACAGCACTATTCCCCCATATTGGGTATCGGCATATTCAGGAGAAATTGAACAACAAACTGTATGGCACAACTTCTCCTTTTACATTTATGTAAATGCAAAATTTGGAGCTAAAAAGACTTATTTGGAAAAAATGTGATTTTTCAATTTCCACGTCTCTACGTTACAAACTTCTGTGAAGAACCTGTGGGTTCAAGGTGCTCAATACACATCTAGATAAGTTCTCTAAGGGGTCTAATTTCGAAAATGGTGTCACTTATTGGGGGTTTCCACTGTTTAGGCACAACAGAGGCTCTCCAAACATGACATGGCAACTGATAATTATTCCAGCATATTTTACATACAAAAAGTCAAATAGTGCTCCAACCCTTCCGAGCCCTGCCATGTGCCCAAACAGTAGATTTATCCCACATATGGGGTATAAGCATGCTCATGAGAAATTGCACAGCAAAATGTATGGTCCATTTTCTCCTGTTACCCTTGCGAAAATTAAAAAAAATAGGTCTAAAGCAAAATTTTTGTGAAAGAAAAGTAAATATTTATTTTTTCATTCCACATTCCAAAAATTTCTGTGATGCACCTGAAGGGTTAATAACTTCATGAATGTGGTTTTGAGTACCTTGAGGGGTGCAGTTTTAAGAATGTATAATTTTGGGGTATTTTCTTTCATATAGACACATTAAAGTGACTTCAAATGTGATATGGTACCTAAAAAAAAAGGTTTTCTAAAGCTTGTTAATAAAATGAAAAATCGCTGGTCAAATTTTAACCCTTATAATTTCCTAAAAAAACAAATTGTGGTTCAAAATTGTGCTGATATAAAGTAGACGTGTGAGAAATGTTATATATTAACTATTTTGTGCAATATGACTCTTTGATTTAAGGGCACAAAAATAAAAATTGTAAAATTGGCGATATTTTCAAAATTTTTGCCAAATTTCCATTTTTTTTTTCACAAATAAACGCAAGTTATATTGAAGAAATTTTACCGCAATCATAAAGTACAATATGTCACAAGAAAAATTGTCAGAATCACCATGATCCGTTTAAGCATTACAGAGTTTTGACCTCATAAAATGACAGTGGTCAGAATTGAAAAAATTGGCCCCGTCATTAAGGTGAAAACAGGCTTCTCCTCAAAGAGGTTAAAAAAAATTATGCTGCTTAACAGGATACAGCCCACCATACCCCACTTTGTAATTTTGTGGTGTTGAAAGAAACCTGTCTGCAGAGCTCATGCTGATGAAAGAAAAGAAAAAAAAGGTTTTCTGATGCAAAACTTAATATAGCTTGCCGTATCCCATATTGTCATTTTGTGGTGGTGATATAGAGCTATGTGCAGACCTCACTCTCATAAAAAAAATATATTTTTTCTGATGATAAAACCGATTGATAAGTTAAATTTATTTTGTGGAAATGTGAACAGTCCTGCTTGGGTGTCCATCTGCCTGGTTGGCTGTAGTGGAAGATCTGTTGGTCTCTATTATACTATTTCTACTGTGGTGAAATTGATGACATTTTGCTGGTGTCTGCCACTAATTTTTGGAAATTTTAACACTCCTGGTTGGCTGTCCAACTGTCCATCTGCTGGATTGGGTGTAGTGAAGATCTGTCAGTCCTATTATACTATTTCTACTGTGGTTAAATTGATGCCACTTTGTTGGGGTCTGCCACTAATTTTTGGAAATGTGAACATTCCTGGTTGGGTGTCTAACTGTCCATCTGCTGGTTTGGTTGTAGTGGAAGACCTTTCAGTCCCTATTATGCTATTGTTATTGTGATGAAATTGATGCCACTTTGTTGGTGTCTCCCACTGTTTTTTTTAAATGTGAACGCTCCTGGTTTGGGTGTCCAACTGTCCCTCTGCTGGGTTGGGTGTAGTTGAAGACCCGTCGGTCCCTATTATACTATTTCTTCTGTGGTTAAATTGATGCCACTTTGGTGGTGTTTTCCGCCAATTTTTGGAAATGTGAACACTCCTGGTTGGTTTTCCTTCATGCTTGTTTCCTGTAGCAGTAGGCCTACAATTCCAGCAGTCCTCTACCCTCTTTGAGTCAACTACCCATGTTACTATCCTTATTTTTTTCTGACAAAAGTAGTAAACAGATATTTGTGCTACCTGAGCATGTCTAAGCTTACATTTCTCTCTCTCTCTCTCTCTATATATATATATATTATCACTAATATAGCGCCAATAATTCAACATTCCATTTAAAGACATTTACAGACGTTACTGGCACTGTCACCATTTAGACTCACAATCTAAATTTCCTATCTGTATGTCTTTGGAGTGTGTTCAGAAAAATAAGTACTGGGGGGAAACACTCACAAACGTGGGGAGAACATACAAATTCTTTGCAGATTCTGTCCTCGGTGGGGTTGTAACACAGGACCCCAGCGCTACAAGGATACTAATGTTTTTGCGCTGATGACCCTACGTTCCTGGGGTTGGAAGCCTATCACTGTGTGCCTCACTGCTGTCTTGAGGAAAACCACTGACAAGATGTTTTTCAAGAAAAGCACATCCAGCCCATGAATGGCAGCGCTTCCCAGGACTCACATTCAAAGATGATATTTCATATTTTTTTATTTCATAACTTAAAATGGAAGAGATACAACGCGTTTCGGATACAGTATATATCCTTCTTCAGGTATCATAAAAACACAGTACAAATCCTACTAGTATAAAATTCAATTACACTTATATATAGTATCACACCTTTTATCCCAGTCTCAGAAACTTGATTTGGGGTGTGGACCAAATTCAGGAAAACACCCACTGATTGATACAGCCTTGTTAACATTGATGCAAGAAAGAGAGAAAAAATAAATAAATAAATAAATAAAAAAAATATATCAAAGGGAAAAAAAAAGACATAAGAAGAAAAAAAAATCACAAGAAAAAAAAAAATCCTTTAACCCCTTCCTACCATTAGACGTACTATTGCGTCCATGTGGGGTGGGCTTTACTTCCCAAGGACGCAATAGTACGTCATATGCGATCGGCAGCGCTCACGGGGTGAGCGCCGCCGATCGCGGCCGGGTGTCAGCTGCCTATCGCAGCTGACATCCGGCACTATGTGCCAGGAGCGGTCAAAGACCGCCCCCGGCACATTAACCCCCGGCACACCGCGATCAAAGATGATCGCGATGTGCCGGCGGTGCAGAGAAGCACCGCGCAGGGAGGGGGCTCCCTGCGGGCTTCCCTGAGCCCCCCGCAGCAACGCGATGTGATCAAGTTGCTGCGAGGGTCTTACCTCCCTCCCTCCCTGCTCCAGGCCCGGATCCAAGATGGCCGCGGATCTGGGTCCTGCAGGGAGGGAGGTGGCTTCACAGAGCCTGCTCAGAGCAGGCACTGTGAAGCAGCCTGCACTCCTATCAGATCGGTGATCTGACAGAGTGCTGTGCAAACTGTCAGATCACCGATCTGTGATGTCCCCCCCCTGGGACAAAGTAAAAAAGTAAAAAAAAATTTTTCAAATGTGTAAAAAAAAATAAAAAAAAATATTCCAAAATAATGAAAAAAAAAAAATAATATTATTCCCATAAATACATTTCTTTATCTAAATAAAAAAAACAAAAACAATAAAAGTACACATATTTAGTATCGCTGCGTCCGTAACGGCCCGACCTATAAAACTGGCCCACTAGTTAACCCCTTCAGTAAACACCGTAAGAAAAAAAAAAAAAACGAGGCAAAAAACAACGCTTTATTATCATACCGCCGAACAAAAAGTGGAATAACACGCGATCAAACAGATGGATATAAATAACCATGGTACCGCTGAAAGCGTCATCTTGTCCCGCAAAAAACGAGCTGCCACACAGCATCATCAGCAAAAACATAAAAAAGTTATAGTCCTGAGAATAAAGCGATGCAAAAATAATTATTTTTTCCGTAAAATAGTTTTTATCGTATAAAAGCGCCAAAACATAAAAAATGATATAAATGAGGTGTCGCTGTAATCGTACTGACCCGAAGAATAAAACTGCTTTATCAATTTTACCAAACGCGGAACGGTATAAACGCCTCCCCCAAAAGAAATTCATGAATAGCTGTTTTTTGGTCATTCTTCCTCACAAAAATCAGAATAAAAAGCGATCAAAAAATGTCACATGCCTGAAAATGTAACCAATAAAATCGTCAACTCGTCCCGCAAAAAACAAGACTTCACATGACTCTGTTGTACAAAATATGGAAAAATTATAGCTCTCAAAATGTGGTAACGCAAAAAATATTTTTTGCAATAAAAAGCGTCTTTCAGTGTGTGACGGCTGCCAATCATAAAAATCCGCTAAAAAACCCGCTATAAAAGTAAATCAAACCCCCCTTCATCACCCCCTTAGTTAGGGAAAAATTAAAAAAATGTATTTATATACATTTTCCCATTAGGGCTAGGGTTAGGGCTAGGGTTAGGGTTGGGGCTAGGGCTAGGGTTAGGGCTAGGGTTAGGGTTAGGGTTAGGGCTAGGGTTAGGGTTAGGGTTGGGGCTACAGTTAGGGTTGGGGCTACAGTTAGGGTTGGGGCTAAAGTTAGGGTTAGAGTTTAGATTACATTTACAGTTGGGAATAGGGTTGGGATTAGGGGTGTGTCAGGGTTAGGGGTGTGGTTAGGGTTACCGTTGGAATTAGGGTTAGGGGTGTGTTTGGATTAGGGCTTCAGTTATAATTGGAGGGTTTCCACTGTTTAGGCACATCAGGGGCTCTCCAAACACGACATGGCGTCCGATCTCAATTCCAGCCAATTCTGCGTTGAAAAAGTAAAACAGTGCTCCTTCCCTTCCGAGCTCTCCCGTGTGCCCAAACAGGGGTTTGCCCCAACATATGGGGTATCAGCGTACTCAGGACAAATAGGACAACAACTTTTGGGGTCCATTTTCTCCTGTTACCCTTGGGAAAAAACAAACTAGGGGCTAAAAAATAATTTTTGTGGGAAAAAAAAAAGATTTTTTATTTTCACGGCTCTGCGTTATAATCTGTAGTGAAACACTTGGGGGTTCAAAGTTCTCCCAACACATCTAGATGAGTTCCCTGGGGGGTCTAGTTTCCAATATGGGGTCACTTGTGGGGGGTTTCTACTGTTTAGGTACATTAGGGGCTCTGCAAACGCAATGTGACGCCTGCAGACTATTCCATCTAAGTCTGCATTCCAAATGGCACTCCTTCCCTTCCGAGCCCTCCCATGCGCCCAAACGGTGGTTCCCTCCACATATGGGGTATCAGCGTACTCAGGACAAATTGGACAACAACTTTTGGGGTCGAATTTCTCCTCTTACCCTCGGGAAAATACAAAACTGGGGGCTAAAAAATAATTTTTGTAGGAAAAAATTTTTGTTTTATGTTTACGGCTCTGCATTATAAACTTCTGTGAAGCCCTTGGTGGGTCAAAGCGCTCACCACACATCTAGATAAGTTCCTTAGGGGGTCTACTTTCCAAAATGGTGTCACTTGTGGGGGGTTTCTACTGTTTAGGTACATTAGGGGCTCTGCAAACGCAATGTGACACCTGCAGACCATTCCATCTAAGTCTGCATTCCAAATGGAGCTCCTTCCCTTCCGAGCCCTCCCATGCGCCCAAACAGTGGTTCCCCCCACATATGGTGTATCAGCGCACTCACGACAAATTGGACAACAAATTTTGGGGTCCAATTTCTCCTGTTACCCTCGGGAAAATACAAAACTGGGGGCTAAAAAATAATTTTTGTGGGAAAAAATGTTTGTTTTATTTTTACGGCTCTGCATTATAAACTTCTGTGAAGCCCTTGGTGGGTCAAAGCGCTCACCACACATCTAGATAAGTTCCTTAGGGGGTCTACTTTCCAAAATGGTGTCACTTGTGGGGGGTTTCAATGTTTAGGCACATCAGTGGCTCTCCAAACGCAACATGGCGTCCCATCTCAATTCCTGTCAATTTTGCATTGAAAAGTCAAACGGCGCTCCTTCCCTTCCGAGCTCTCCCATGCGCCCAAACAGTGGTTTACCCCCACATATGGGGTATCAGCGTACTCAGGACAAATTGTACAACAACTTTTGGGGTCCAATTTCTTCTCTTACCCTTGGGAAAATAAAAAATTGGGGGCGAAAAGATAATGTTTGTGAAAAAATATGATTTTTTATTTTTACGGTTCTCCATTATAAACTTCTGTGAAGCACTTGGTGGGTCAAAGTGCTCACCACACCTCTAGATAAGTTCCTTAGGGGGTCTACTTTCCAAAATGGTGTCACTTGTGGGGGGTTTCAATGTTTAGGCACATCAGTGGCTCTCCAAACGCAACATGGCGTCCCATCTCAATTCCTGTCAATTTTGCATTGAAAAGTCAAACGGCGCTCCTTCCCTTCCGAGCTCTCCCATGCGCCCAAACAGTGGTTTACCCCCACATATGGGGTATCAGCGTACTCAGGACAAATTGTACAACAACGTTTGGGGTCCAATTTCTTCTCTTACCCTTAAGAAAATAAAAAATTGGGGGCGAAAAGATAATTTTTGTGAAAAAATATGATTTTTTATTTTTACGGTTCTGCATTATAAAGTTCTGTGAAGCACTTGGTGGGTCAAAGTGCTCACCACACCTCTAGATAAGTTCCTTAGGGGGTCTACTTTCCAAAATGTTGTCACTTGTGGGGGGTTTCAATGTTTAGGCACATCAGGGGCTCTCCAAACGCAACATGGTGTCCCATCTCGATTCCAGTCAATTTTGCATTGAAAAGTCAAATGGCGCTCCTTCGCTTCCGAGCTCTGTCATGCGCCCAAACAGTGGTTTACCCCCACATATGGGGTATCGGTGTACTCAGGACAAATTGTACAACAAGTTTTGCGGTCCATTTTCTCCTGTTACCCTTGGTAAAATAAAACAAATTGGAGCTGAATTAAATTTTTTGTGAAAAAAAGTTAAATGTTAATTTTTATTTAAACATTCCAAAAATTCCTGTGAAGCACCAGAAGGGTTAATAAACTTCTTGAATATGGTTTTGAGCACCATGAGGGGTGCAGTTTTTAAAATGGTGTCACACTTGGGTATTTTCTATCATATAGACCCCTCAAAATGACTTCAAATGAGATGTGGTCCCTAAAAAAAAATGGTGTTGTAAAAATGAGAAATTGCTGGTCAACTTTTAACCCTTATAACTCCCTAACAAAAAAAAATGTTGGTTCCAAAATTGTGCTGATGTAAAGTAAACATGTGGGAAATGTTACTTATTAAGTATTTTGTGGGACATATATCTGTGATTTAATTTCATAAAAATTCAAAGTTGGAAAATTGCAAAATTTTCATAATTTTCGCCAAATTTCCGTTTTTTTCACAAATAAACGCAAGTACTATCAAAGAATTTTTACCATTGTCATGAAGTACAATATGTCACGAGAAAACAATGTCAGAATCACTGGAATCCATTGAAGCGTTCCAGAGTTATAACCTCATAAAGGGACAGTGGTCAGAATTGTAAAAATTGGCCCGGTCATTAACGTGCAAACCACCCTTGGGGGTAAAGGGGTTAAACTCTCTCTGTGATATCATTCAATCCATTTGGAAATAATGTTCCCAAACGATATATCCACAATGTTTCTTTCCTGTTTAAAAGAGCATTCCTGTTTGCAACTCCAGAGGGTATCTGCTCCACTGGAGTTACTTTTATGTTAAAAATTTTATTATGTTTAAGTAGTAGATGCCTTGAGAGACTATGTTTTAAAAAGCCATTTTTTGCTCTATTTCTGTGGCCATTAATGCGGGACCGCAGTGTCTGTACAGTGCGTCCCACATACTGCAAACCACAACTGCATGTGATGACATATACAACATGATCACTACTACAGGTGAGTCTTTGTGAGATTTCAAAGACATCACCAGTATTATTGCATTTAATAGTTTTAGCCCCATGATCTAGGATCCCACAGGTACAACATTTTTTGGAGTTACATTTAAAAACTCCGGTGCCTTGAAGAACTCCACATAAAGTTTGATCCTTATTTTTATAAATGTTTTTTCTTTTTGGATCCCCGATACCCGAAAAATTTGATAAATGGTGCATATAGGGACAACAAAATAAAAACACAGGAGGAATGTTTAAAAGGAAAAACCAGGAAGGGGGACACTTTGACTACTGGTAAGGAAAAAAGTGATGATCGCTGGAAATTGAACTTTGTGACAACATTCAATAGGGGCAATAAAATCATAAGAACTGTGCTTTCTAAATATTGGTACATCTTGAAGCGTGACCCTGTCTTGGGAAAACATCTCCCTGATAAACCAGGGATTACATATAGAAGGGGGAAAACTTTGAAAAATTTGGTGGCCCCCAGTAAATTAAAAAAACAGTTTGATCCAAAAAGAAAAAACATTTATAAAAATAAGGATCAAACTTTATGTGGAGTTCTTCAAGACACCGGAGTTTTTAAATGTAACTCCAAAAAATGTTGTACCTGTGGGATCCTAGATCATGGGGCTAAAACTATTAAATGCAATAATACTGGTGATGTCTTTGAAATCTCACAAAGACTCACCTGTAGTAGTGATCATGTTGTATATGTCATCACATGCAGTTGTGGTTTGCAGTATGTGGGACGCACTGTACAGACACTGCGGTCCCGCATTAATGGCCACAGAAATAGAGCAAAAAATGGCTTTTTAAAACATAGTCTCTCAAGGCATCTACTACTTAAACATAATAAAATTTTTAACATAAAAGTAACTCCAGTGGAGCAGATACCCTCTGGAGTTGCAAACAGGAATGCTCTTTTAAACAGGAAAGAAACATTTTGGATATATCGTTTGGGAACATTATTTCCAAATGGATTGAATGATATCATAGAGAGAGTTTAAAGGATTTTTTTTTTTTTTTCTTTTGATTTTCTTTTCTTCTTGTGTTTTTTTTCCCTTTGATATATATATTTTTATTTATTTATTTATTTATTTTTTCTCTCTTTCTTGCATCAATGTTAACAAGGCTGTATCAATCAGTGGGTGTTTTCCTGAATTTGGTCCACACCCCAAATCAAGTTTCTGAGACTGGGATAAAAGGTGTGATACTATATATAAGTGTAATTGAATTTTATACTAGTAGGATTTGTACTGTGTTTTTATGATACCTGAAGAAGGATATATACTGTATCCGAAACGCGTTGTATCTCTTCTATTTTAAGTTATGAAATAAAAAAATATGAAATATCATCTTTGAATGTGAGTCCTGGGAAGCGCTGCCATTCATGGGCTGGATGTGCTTTTCTTGAACTACTCATCCTGTGTGAGCCTTACTCTGGCTCTCTCACTTGGATCCACCCGAGGCAAGCTGCAAGCCCTGTATATTGAAAAGTATCTCAGAGGGAATTTGGAGGATACACGATCTAAAGCGATTTTAGTCTTTTATCAGGTGAGTGCATAAAATTGTGCACCCTTTAAAGACTATAATATTGTGTTTACGCACTTAGGGCGCCGCGATTTGTCTGTTCTTCTCTCCCAAACAGGGTTTTTTTGTAAGATGTTTTTCAAGCATGTTTTGATAATGCTGGATGGGTGCATCCCTTTCCAGGGGAGAAAGTGAGTCAGCCGCCAGAGCCTAGGGGTACTCGGTGCAAGGTCCGGTCGTCGTTAAAGGGGTGGTCACGGTGGCTGCGACCCGGTCCGTGGCCCTGGACGCCCAAGCAAAATGGATAGCTTTTAAAGGGAATTGTAAAGCAATAAATATTTGTGACCCCACCTGTGGTTCTCAGTCAGATCAACGTGATCAACGCTGCTTAAAGGGGTCCTATGGGGCGATGGTGCTGCAGCAAAGATGGTGTAACTTCCCACAGGTGAAGCGGGATCTCCAGGGCTCCCGGGGTGTTTGGCCAGAGTGGTGTGGTGCCAGAATAAACAAAGGACATGGGGTTGTAATGTCTTTACCTGGTTTACTGGTTGAATCAGGCCACAGTCCAGGGTAACAGCAACAGGTGGTGATGTGGTCCGGCCGGCCTGGAGGCAATGGTGGATCCCTCTCCCAAGTGAGGTTCATAAGCCTTCCTGCTCACGTTGGTATGCAAGGTCTTTGCTGCCTGTGGCTCCCTGACAAAGTCCTCTCCTGTCCTGGGACAGTTACCCATATGGTGGGCAGTGTGAGCCTTTTTATAGGGCCTCTATCATGACCCGGGCTCTTCGTGTACTGCTGCACCTTCAGGTGTGGGTGCGGGCAAATTACATAAAGGCCTTTGCCCTCCGTTTCTGCTGTGCGACTTGGAGTACAACATGGCCTCGAGCTCCTGGTGCCCGGTTTCTGTGCTTCAGCTCAGAGGGTGCCCGGTCACAGTTCCCTTCTAAGCCCTTTCCTTCTCCTTTGCTCCTTTCCTCAGATACTCACTACATTCCAACCCTTCAGGTTATCTTCTGTTCCTGAAGCTGCATCTCACACGTGGCTGCACGGCCCCACTCTCTGCTTTCACTCCTCTCTCTTCCACTTCTGCAACCAACTGACTAACTCCTCCTCCAAACCAGACTAAATAAATCTGGGGGAAGCTCCCCTGAATTTGGATTCAGAGCTCCCCCTTCTGTCCTGGATTCAGAATGTGTTGCGTGTAGGTGCTTTACCTGGTAAAGGAAATCCTCCTTGCCTCCAAGCATGACATTTCCCTCCCCAAAGGGAAGGCAACATCACTGTAACAACCGGTTACCTGGGGTGTTACAAAAGCAACTGGCAAAATTTAGTTTTGTATCGTGGATCGAACAGACTGGCAACCCAGTAGTCAGCACTATTTTGAATCATAAATATACGGATAGCAATCATGTTGCATATAGTGCTGCAAGAAGGCACTCATGGGTCGGTCTCTTTCATGAGGTCCAAGTCCACAGTGTGTTGGTGGCGGATAGCACTTAAGCTTTCTTCCTCCATCCCCTCCCAGCAACCACGGACTACAAAGAGAGAATAATTATCCTCTTCATTTCCTAACTGTTGTGTGTCGTGTTTCCTTCATCTCTTCCTTCTCATCCTTTTCCTCATCCTTTTTCATTTGTTCCTCCCATGGTAACCACCTGTGAGACGACAGACCTGAAATTATAGATATTGTTAACCTTAAAGGCATCCTCCTCTGCTTCCTCTTTTCCCTCAGAACAACCACCACCTCCTCATACAGACTATTTAAAGTGTACTCCAGCACAGATGACATTAATAGTGATGCTGATGACAGCATCGTCAGCGCTCACCATCTTAGCCATTTTGAAAACGTGCAAAAGTGTACAGAAGTCCTTCATCTGTGTCTCAGCGCTGCTGCCACAGTCATTGCAACATGTGCAGAGTTGAATTCCACAGTGTGGTCACAATGCATATCAACCAGTTGAGCCGTAGTCCGAAAGATCTCTATACCAACTTAAGTGTAATGAAGGAAATGGGCACACAACATCATCGGTTTCTGCAGCAGCACATTCAGGCTGGGACAATAGCGTAGAAATTGCTGTACCATCTAGTTGAGGATGCGATCCATGCAAGGCACGTGTGTGAGGTTGCCCTGGTGTAGGTCTGCCTCCAGGTTTTCACCGTTATTGCACATGGCCTTCCCTGGCTTCAGGTTGAGTGTAGACAGCCATTGCTCAAACTCTTGATATGGATGACTGAAATCTTAAAGGCATATTAATTTAAACACTCTGATTGCAGAGAGCACTGGCTGCGCAGTATGGAGGTGGGTGGGATTCTCTGTGCAGTGTTGGAATGTGGAAGGCAGAGGTTGAGGGCGCAGGTGGAGTCCCAAGAGGAGGTGGAGGAGGTAGAATCACTTGAGGAAGTGTTAGATACAGAGGTTTGTTCAGCAAGCACTGGGGATTCCAAGACTTGGGACACCTTAGGGTACCGTCACACTATACGATTTACCAACGATCACGACCAGCGATACGACCTGGCCGTGATCGTTGGTAAGTCGTAGTGTGGTGGCTGGAGAGCTGTCACACAGACAGCTCTCCAGCGACCAACGATGCCGAGGTCCCCGGGTAACCAGGGTAAACATCGGGTTACTAAGCGCAGGACCGCGCTTAGTAACCCGATGTTTACCCTGGTTACCAGCGTAAAAAAAAACAAACAGTACATACTTACATCCCGGTGTCTGTCCCTTGCCGTCTGCTTCCCGCACTCACTGACTGCCGGCCGTAAAGTGAAAGCACAGCACAGCGGTGACGTCACCGCTGTGCTCTGCTTTCACTTTACGGCCGGCACTCAGTGAGTGCGGCAAGCAGACGGCAAGGGACCTGACGGACACCGGAATGTAAGTATGTACTGTTTGTTTTTTTTTAACATTTACGCTGGTAACCAGGGTAAACATCGGGTTACTAAGCGCGGCCCTGCGCTTAGTAACCCGATGTTTACCCTGATTACAAGCGAACGTATCGCTAGATCGGTGTCACACACACCGATCCAGCGATGACAGCGGGAGATCCAGCGATGAAAGAATGTTCCAAACGATCTGCTACGACATACGATTCTCAGCAGGATCCCTGATCGCTGCTGCGTGTCAGACACAGCGATATCGTATGGATATCGCTGGAACGTCACGAATCGTACCGTCGTAGCGACAAAAGTGCCACTGTGTGACGGTACCCTTAGTGTCTAATTCCTTACTTCTCCAACCCCCAATGTGTACTAATTTAGTTCTCCAACCCCTGTTGTCTATTAATGTAATTCTCCATGTTCTGGTGTGAATTTGTTTTGTTCTCCAACCCCAGCTGTTAAGTAGTTTAGTTCTCCAACCCCTGTTGTCTAGTAGTTTATTTATTCATCTTATGGTGTGTAGTGGTTTAGTTCTCCAACCCCTGTTGTCTATTAGTTCAGTTATCCATTTTATGGTGTGTGTAGTGGTTTAGTTCTCCAACCCCAGCTGTTCAGTAGTTTAGTTCTCCAACTCCTGTTGTCAAATAGTTTAGTTATCAATCTTATAGTGTGTAGTGGTTTAATTCTCTAACCCTAGCTCTTTAGTACTTTAGTTCTCCAACCCCTGTTGCCTAGTAGTTTAGTTATCTTTCTTATGGTGTGTATTGGTTTTGTTCTCCATCTCCAAGCCCCATAAAAGCCTTTGGGATTGCAAGACTTTTGGAGCAGCCACCACAGCCACCAGAAACACTCAGTACCCAGTCAGCAAGGCATATCGCCCCTGTCCATGCTTGCTCATCCAGGTATCAGTGTTGAAATGCACCCTGGCAAAAATAGAATTTTTCAGGGATTGGGTGATGTTGTATGTGACATGCTATTGTACCGTAGGCACATCTTTCTTAGAGAAGTAATGGTGACTGGGCAACTGGTACTGGGGGACTGTGACGACCATCAGCTTTCAGAAATCATCTGTATCCACAAGGTGGAAAGGCTGCATCTCCATTGCCAACAGATTGGAATGGCCATGAAATTATCACAGAGATCACAGGCCGTGAGTCACGCTGAAACAACCTCTGTGATTTTGTATTGAAGAGCTCTCAGCTAGCCCCTATCTTCCAGACAATGACACGATTGGGTGACGATTAACTGACGAGGCCGCAGACTGTTAACAATAATTTGTTCTCGGAAAAATAATTGTGAGCGTTCGACATATCCTCCTCCGGATTAGAACGCATGTAATATGTGTATATCCTGCCTTTCACTCATTGCTAACTTCATGATAACCCCACACTCCTTGCTGCCACTAGCAATCCTGTTTTTAAAAGTTATAAATATAGATCCATTGGATGCCATTTTTCTTTTGAGGTTCACACCATCAGTGTCTTCCATCCCTTCTGAGTAGCAGTCATATACTGACCCTCAGGCTCACCCACTAACTTCCTTGACCACTTTTCTGTTTTGCTTCCACGCTTCATGTCCTCAGAATTGCCAACACTTATCCTGGGAGATTTCAACAGCCAACCTCCCCAACCACATCCCAGCTTTTATGTCTGATAACTCAGACATAATGTCCTAGATAACTCACTTCTTATCCTTTCTCCCCCATGAAATTAGAAGTATAACCACAACTTAGACATTTGAAGGTGCTCCATAAAAACACATCTCTTTAGGGTGGCCTATCACTTTCTTTAATCAAAGTCCTTTTTATTTATAGCCTATTCTCTACTTCTCTGAACATAATTCACCATCAAACTCAACTGTATTCAAAAGCCATGTTCAGCCTTTAAGTACCCCCCATTTCCTCAAGATCGTTGGACCATCATTGTAAATAATCATCTTTACTTTGTGTCAACCCAATCTTATGGTAGATTGTAAGCGTTGAAGAGCAGGGTCATAATTATTTTTGCTTTAACTGTGTGAATATCATAAACTTTGTAACTTTTAACTCTTCTATATGAACTGCTGACTTGTAAAGCTCTGCGGAATATGTTTACAATATATAAATAAAGGTTATTATTATTAGTAGATTGAAGATGGTGAAGTTCATTCTCTTAGCTTTGCCATGTTTAGGAGGAAACAATCTTTTACGTGAGCACAACTGCACAAATGAGGGCTCACTGCTGTGCTGACACAGGGTGGAGTAAGGTGAACATGGCAAGCTGTGGGACTGTGAGAAAGGTGCAGGCGGAGATGTTATTATGGATTGAGAAAGATGGGGTGTGCTTGGTATCTAACATCAGTCAAAAACAGCAGGCATGCCCACTTCCATACCAGATGAAAGGCTCTCAGTCACCCCAACTGTAGGAGGTAAACAAGTGAAGGTTCTTCGACCAGAGACCTATGTGACAACACTTACCATGGTGAGGGAGGAGAAAGTATCAGAAAATGCAGTTGATGGGGTAGAAAGGCCCAATAGTCTGCATTTTAGCATAGTGAGATTCCCAGATTAATGCATGTTGATTGTGCATGTGCCAGTTCATGCATGTAGTTGTCAAAGTTGTTGTGAATTCTGTGGCTGAATTTACTCCTGTGGTCACAAGTGGTACTGCAGCCTCTGGGCTTCCTCCCTCAGGTGTTCTGGTGAGCTCGTTGGCTGCCTTGTTATTTAACTCCGCCTGATTCTGTCTTCCTTGCTCCTTGTCAATGTTCCAGTGTTGGATCTGAGCTCCTGGATCTTTCCTGTGGCCTGCTGCTCTGCTTAGATAAGTGCTTCTTTGCTTTTGTTGCTGTTTTTTCTGTCCAGCTTGTCTATTCGTTTTTGCTGGAAGCTCTGAGACGCAAAGGGTGTACCGCCGTGCCGTTAGTTCGGCACGGTGGGTCTTTTTGCCCCCTTTGCGTGGTTTTTGCTTTAGGGTTTTTTGTAGACTGCATAGTTCTCTTTGCTATCCTCGCTCTTTCTAGAATATCGGGCCTCAATTTGCTGAATCTATTTCATCCCTACGTTTTGTCTTTTCATCTTGCTAACAGTCATTATATGTGGGGGGCTGCCTTTTCCTTTAGGGTATTTCTCTGAGGCAAGTCAGGCTTGTATTTCTATCTTCAGGCTAGTCAGCTCCTCAGGCTGTGCCGAGTTGCATAGGTAGTGACAGGCGCAATCCACAGCTGCCTTTAGTTGTGTTAGGATAGGTTCAGGTATTGCGGTCTACAGAGATTCCACGTCTCAGAGCTCGTTCTATTGTTTTTGGGTTATTGTCAGATCACTGTATGTGCTCTGATTGCTGCACACTGTGTTACTGGATTGCCTGCATAACACAAAGTATTGCATTTTTTAACTCTATGCATTTTTGTTATTTTTGGCTGTCTGAAAAAAGAGCCAAGTTAGGCAACTGCAGACCCATGAACACTGCTGGCCACTGACTGAGTTGGGGCTGAGTGTGCATTGTTTGTCATGGTTGCATAATTCTGTGTCTGCGGGAAGCCGCAATTTGACCTCATCTTTCTCCTCCCCCTCATGTGCTAAGATAGTCAGCTGTGAGCCTCTGAGTTTACAAAAAGTGGAATCTACTACCTCATCGTCATCCTCTGTTCTCCCACTCCTCACACTGAGTGTCACCCTCCTCCACTTCCTGCCCTGACAGCACAATACAGTATGCGTGAGCCTCAAGTATCTGAGTCTCATCAGGATCACCTTTACCCTTGGGGTTAATGTCTGTTGATGAGGGTTTTGTTTCTGCTTTCATCTGGCCCTGGATCAAACTAAAGAAAAAGTGGGCATCAGTGCAGATGATTTCCTCTTCTTGACTCTGTGAATCTTTGGAGTACACTTCTGATGCCCATGGAATAGATTGTGTGAACAGATCTGCAGACTTGGCCATCTGTTGTTCCCTACTGCCAGTTGTTCATATGGAGAGTTGTGACTTGGGGGTAAACAAGGGTATTTGGAGTGCCACCTCTGAGGACTGTACTGTGTGTGATGTTAAGGTGAAGGAAGAGTAGAAGCTGCTTCATGCAGGGGTTACTATATACAGGAGCACATTTTTAAAAATGAGCGCGTTAATGACTTTCAAAGACGTAGCGGCTTGTAATTGGTCGCGTGGCCGCGACCAATCACAAGCCCCTACGTCTTTGAAAGCCATTAACGCGCTCATTTTTAAAAATGAGCGCGTTAATAGCTTGTGGTGACGTCGCGGCTTGTGATTGGTCGCGTGGCCGCAACCAATCACAAGCCGCTACGTCTTTGAAAGTCATTAACGCGCTCATTTTTAAAAATGAGCGCGTTAATAGCTTGTGGTGACGTCGCGGCTTGTGATTGGTCGCGTGGCGGTCACATGGGCGGCCCGTGACCAATCAGAAGCCGGGACGTGATTCTCAGGTCCTAAAAGCGCTGATTTTGAACAACGAAGCCTGCCGGTTACCCGCGCTGAGTCCAGGGGCCGCCGGAGAGGTAAATATATCAATATTTTTTATTTTAATTCTTTATTTTACACATCTCTATGTATCCGATACCGATACCCGATACCACAAAAGTATCGGATCTCGGTATCGGAATTCCAATACCGCAAGTATCGGCCGATACCCGATACTTGCGGTATCGGAATGCTCAACACTAGTTACCACCGATCAGAACCTCCACCCCGGTATTTCCCACGCTGTCATAATAAATTATATTGCAATCAGTATACTGCTGACCCTGATGGTCCTCTAAAATGTGATGGCCGCTTAATGGCCCTGAAAAAAAATTACTTTCAGAGTTCCTCCTTCATAAATAAAACAGGATTTCTCTGATCCTGTCTCACACACCACATGGAAAGATATAGTATTCAAATGCTAAAATTATATTTCCTGTAGAATGTTTTTTTTACTATTGAAAGCAATGCAAACATGCAAAAAAAATGCAGAAAAAAACAGCCCAAGGAGTGGAGGAGCATTTTCATTATTTTAGTTATTTTGCCTTATATACAAGTCATTATCATGGAAAGAATGCTACATTTTTTTCCAGTCAAATCCATTCTAACTGCAGTTTTGTATGTTTTATTGTAGTCCGTAAAAGTGGTGCAATACTCTGGCAACATTGTTCCCTGCAGCGTTCTGGGATTCAGAGATGCTTCCTTATACTGTTCCCATACCATTTCAGTGCTGTTTCCATCATATTCAGCAAATTTTAGACTCCTTCCAGACCTCCAGACGTGCCTCCCGGACAATACTCAAGTTTCCCCTTGACTTCCATTATACTCACTACTCGGGGCGTGAGCATTTTCGTGATCGCTCATCATCATCACTAATAATTGTACATCTAAAAAAATTCAAACTTGTGGCCATCATTGATGTAAGAACAGGAGTTAAAAGTTCAGAGCAGAAATGAACTCAAGATGCAGTTCAAGAGGGCCAGTCCAAAAAAGAGAAATCATTGATGAACCTGCACCACTTGATCACATGGCATTTAAAATGGTCCAAATGTTGCACGTGTGTCATATCCCACCACCCCAAAAATAGGTTGGTGTAGGAGGGGGTACAACGAGCATCCATGGCTGTGCCAGAGAGTTGTTTAAAGTAGGTCCGGTCAAAAAGAAACTAATTGTTCTTGAGTACAAATTATAAAAGTTCCAAAAGAAGCAGATTATGTGCACTATTGGAATCAACTGTTTGATCTAGAAAGAATTTTGTTTCTTGTAAGCCCATCTGATGCGGTATTCTGATATAAAGGGACTCCACGTCCAGTGTCACCAGTACAGTTCCTGGCAGGAAAGTGATATTTTCTGAGGTTTCAAATAAATGCACCGCATCTCTTATATGCAAGTCCAGCATGATCACCATTGGTTGCAGATAGTAGTCCACATATTCACAGATTCGTTCACTGAGGCCACCAATTCCGTCCATGATGTGACTGCCAGGGGAATTGGGTGTCACTCACAGTGTAGGAAAGACTAAGGGTAGCATTAAGAAATAAGGAGCAGGGAACCCAGCACTAGGAAAGGGGGAGTGGAGACACCTAGGTAGACATAATGTCACACTGTCTTCCCTAAGTGTCCCTATATAGGTTCCGCATATGTCACTAAGCAGGATACTATTAATATCAGCCCGCAGCTGACTTCCTAGCATTTGCTGGTTATTAATTATAAGGAAACCATATATCATTTTATGGGGGGGGGGGTCCCATACAGCCTCCACACAAAATAGCTGAAGAGTGGAAATGGATGTCTGACATTTGTGTTGTTCCCCCGAGACATTGAGGACTCCACAAAAATGATGAGTAGTGATGACACCATAATCAGACCAATGATACCTCTTCTGTGCCTACTTAAACAGTCACAGATGACAATTTACCATGAAGCTTTGCATGCAAACCAGGTTGAGATGGAGGAAGACATGAGACAGGGAGATAATACACAGCCCAACCTCCTCTCATCTGCTCTGCATGCATTGTGTAAGGAGGAGGTGGAGGCTGAGGAGAATGAGGAACAGGAGGCTAGTACCCACACAAGCTTGTCCTGTCCATCTTATGTGGATGGGCTGAGGATGGGAATGAGGAGGAACAGATGGAGGAGGAGGAGGAAGAGGAGGAGAGTAGACATCATGGTGGATACAAGGAAGTGTTGGAAGTAGAGACTTTGGCACATATAGCAGACTTTATATACCACTGCCTTTTCCTTGACCCTTTCATTACATTCATCTGGACCAAGAAAGAGTATGAGTTGTTCACCCTGCTAGACCCATGCTTCACGGAGAACATTGCATCTTTCCTTCCTCAGGCAAAGAGGTCTTCTATAATGGTGCTATAACAGAAGATAATTGTGGAAAATATGTTGAAAAAATACCCATCAGACAATTCAGCAGGGGGGCAAGCTTTTTTGCCCTATCAAGGAGGAGATGTGAAGGAGGCACACACGAGGTACAGTAGAGTCAGGGGTTCACTGTCAAAGGCCTTGGCCAATTTCTTTAATCCTTTTATTAATCCTTTTTAAATCTTGCCTTATGTACAAGTCAATATAAAGGAAAGAATGTTTCTTGACATTTTTTTCCTGTAAACTCCAATTTTATGTCAATTTTAAATGTTTTATTGTCAGCCCTTAAAGTCAAATAAAAATGTGACACCATTGTTCTCAGCAGTGATCTGGGAGTCATACATGCTGTTAGGGTTGGCGGAACACACCGAATATATTTATTAGATGAGATAGGTGCATTCGCAACCCGGGATCCACCATGCAGGAAAGAACCTGCTGCTAAGTAAGGCGGTGAAGTAAATTAGTATAAACGAACTCTGTTATTTCACAGAGCCCATAGTAAAGAGAACACTGTGCCCTGTTTAGCTCACAGGCAACACAGCTGAGTAGAGTCATGCAGTCCCAACCAAACACGCTGCTCCTCTCCGGTGGAGCCGGAATTTTAATGGCTATTAGCCAGCCCTGAATTCACTTATGAGAAACTCCTCGCTGGAGGTGCCAGCATTCTAGGGGCTTATTTCAGCCGGGTCCCTGACTGCATACACACAATAACTCCTCGCCGGTGGTGCCAGCATTCTAGGGGCTTATTTCAGCCGGGTCCCTGACCACACACACGACCACACTGGTGCTGAGCTCTTACATATTTGATACTAGCGCATGGCCGTGTGGTCATGAGAACCTTTTATAGATGCAGCAACTTCAGGACCTTCCTAGAAAGACCAATGGAAGGCTGCCACAGAACTTGATCAGGTCTTACCCTGGGCATGCTCAGTGTGTGCAAAGCAGGACTTAGTCCCAGAAAAGCCCGCTCGCCGCAGACCATGAGAAAGTGTTGCTCTTCCCTTATTATCCCGTCTTCAAGCACCCCTATCTCCAGTTTATCATGTATCTTTCCATCATCAGTATTTGCACATCCAGATCTGTTCTTCTGTGTGAGTAAACTTGGTGCCAATGCTTCCAGCTGCCACACATCCGCGAGTCATAGATTGGGGACCCCTGGTCCAGTTGGTCAAGGTGCCCATGCCACTGTGTATCCCTGTCCACTGCGAAAGAAACAAAAATGCACAATAGATTTTTGAAAATTAGAACTGGACCAAGAAGCAATGTAAGAAAGTGAATTCTGGGAACGGTCTTTTAAACATTTGTCATTTACTCTACCTAGGGAAGAAGCAAAACCTGGATGTACCAAGGAAAGAAAGCAAACTATCAGAGGCAGTGTAAAAATATGGATAACATTTTGCTGGGAACCCTTAAGCCCTGGTATTTACAGTGACTAGTAAAAGGGTAACAATTTTTTGAACTTTCACCATACATTACTGCTTCGAACGCGAGACTACCATCATTTTATAGACAATCATCTTGGCTATCTCATACATACATTTGGCATGCAACTATTTAGCATATGATTAGTTATGCAGATTCTGTTTTGCTCCTAACAGTCAATATTTTAATTATCGGTGTTAGTATTTTTGCAAATCCACCTTGGCTTTCAACACTGTCTGAATCCTTTTGGGCTTCTTGCTCTCTATCAGATTCAAGCATGTCTCGACCAAAAGCTGATCCCAGGTCTCTTCTATGCATTCTCAAAGTTGGTGCAAACTGGTTCACTCACTTGGGTATCTACTGTATGTTGATTTTTTCTTCAACTCTACCCACAAGTGTTGGATTGGGTTGATGTCTGGGGACTGTGGTGCCAATCCACCTTTACTTCAATTAACCATTTCTTAGCCAATCTCGATGTAATCTTCGGGGTGATTGTTCTGCTCAGACACTATGTTGCCCTAGTACTAGAGTGTATGAGGCAACTAATCCTGTGGGATAAGCACATATAACTCAGCATTGAGACAAGTAGCTATCCTGGTCAAGTATCTAACGCCTTTGGCTGTGAAACAATCCCATATCATCAGGCTTCCTCCATCAAACTTGACAGTTCATTCAATTTCTCGATCTGTTAGCCCCTTTTTCCCTTATTTTTTCCAGACCCATTTGCACACATCAGAGTCTTGACTATTGACTTTTGTCTTATCTCTCCTAACCACCCTTTTCCAGTCTTCCACTGTCCACTTTTTGCAGCTTTTTGATGCTTATTATGACAACATAGAAGTTGAAGCTTCTTCAGCTTTTTTCAAGCCACTTTTTCAGATTTATGTAATGTGCATTACAGAGTGCTTGCATGGTCACCTGTGATCTCACTATTACGAAGCATACAAGCCATATCCACTGCCGTATTTGTATTGCCCGAACTGATATATCTTGTGATAAGCCAACTTCTTGTCTCCAATATTTTGCCTAGACAGCCACCTCTTGGGTTATGAATGGATGAAAGGACTTCACTTCGTATTCTTCTAACTGTCATGGCACTCATATGATGCAGTTTGGTGATTTTCTTGGCTGAGAGACTGCTATAGATGAGGAGGATGATGCTGCTTCTCTTTTCTTTTAAAATCTTCATGGGTGCTCCTCAAATTGAAGCAGTGACCTTTTGCTTGAGAATCAACCAAAAAGCACACTAAGCTATTAGGGAATGTGAGAACAGGTTGTAATTTGTGGTATACAAGAAGAAAAAGATTTTTCCATCACCAGGTGAAAAACAGTAAGGCCATGTTCACACAGTGCGTTTTTTACCGCGGAACCGCGGCGGTTTTGCCGCTGCGGTTCCGCAGCTGTTTTCCATGCAGGGTACAGTACACTGTACCCTATGGAAAACAGGACACACTGTGCACATGGTCCGGAAATTGTAAAAAAAAAGCCGCGCTGAATAGCTCCCGGAAAAAAGAAGGAGCATGTCAATTCTTCTTCCTGAACCGCAGCGGTTCTGCACCCATAGACCTCCATTGTGAGGTCAAAATCGCAGTAAAACACGCAGATCAAAAATATATCTGCGTGTTTTACTGCGGTTTGATGTGCAGAACCGCTGCTGCAGGAAGTTCGGGGAAGCAGGCGGAAGTGCGTGGGCGGAAGTCCGTGGGCGGCGTGTGTGGTCCCGACTGTATCACGAAGAGACTGTCACTATGGAGGCATACCGTCGCATGGGGATCGATGTCGGACGTCTGATTGATTTGGTAAGTCTGTGTGTCCGTCCCCATGCGACGATATGCCTCTATTGTGCTAAGTCGCCGTATCGGACTACTACTCCCATCCGGTATTTAGGATGGGAGAGTTGTCCCTGTGTCCGGCGACTTAGCACAATACTAAAGTTCACACCAAACACAAACACACAATACACAAACATGACACACAGTACAGTACATACAACACATAACATAGAGTATATACTCACCATACACCACACTTGTAGGCGAAGCCCTCGATCCTCAATGAAAAAATCCCAAAATAATAAAGCAAATCCATACTCCCTGTCCGCAGAATCCATAACCGAGTGTCCCACGCCGATCTCCTGCTCTCCGGTGATACACTGCCAGGAGCGAAGCTCCTAGCAGTGTATCGCGTACTGTCCCGGAGCTCAATGGCGCCGGCGTCTCGGTTAACGGCAGTACAGCTGCGTTGAACTTTCCCACGCAGCACTGCCGTTAAGCGAGAGTACCGGGGTCAATGACCGCCGGTAAACTCGCTCGCGCATGCGCAGTAACACACCGACAGGAACTATGGCTCCTGTCAGTGTGTTTCTGCAGCCATGGAGAGCAGACACATCTCTGGATGTGTCTGTTCTCCATGGAAGATCTTCGTGGGACCCTCGATGGATTTCTGCGGACAGGGCCAGGGAGTATGAATTTGTTTTTTTGTTTTGCCTTTTTTTCAGGTCGAGGGTCTTCAGGATGGATTGAGCGTGCAATAAAAGAATTGTCAAAAAGTGTGTGTATTTATTTCATTAAAATATTTTTTCTAGTGTTTGTGTTTTTTTTTTTAACCCTTTCATTGGCTTAATAATGGATAGGCGTCTCATTGATGCCTCTCCATTATTAACCGGGCTTAATGCCACCTTACAATAGCAAGGTGGCATTAACCCCTCATTACCCCATATCCCACCGCTACACAGGAGTGGGAAGAGAGGGGCTAAGTGCCGGAATTGGCGCATCTTTTTGATGCGCCTTTTCCGGGGCGGCTGCGGGCTTATATTTGTAGCCAGGGGGGGGCAAATATCCATGGCCCCTTTCCTAGGCTGTGAATATAAGCCCACGGCTGTCTGCGTAGCCTTTCTGGCCTAAAAATATAGGGGGACCCCAACACGTTTTTTTTTCGGGGCCCCCTATATTTTAGTGCCAGAAAGGCTACGCAGACAGCCGTGGGCTTATATTCATAGCCTGGGAACAGCCATGGGTATTTTAACCCCTTCCCGGGCGTCAAATATTGGCCCACAGCTGTCTGCTTAGCCTTTCTGGCCTAAAAATATAGGGGGACCCCAACACATTTTTTTTTTTCGGGTCACCCTATATTTTAGTGCCAGAAAGGCTACGCAGACAGCTGTGGGTTAATATTCATAGCCTGGGAACAGCCATGGGTATTTTAACCCCTTCCCGGGCGTCAAATATTGGCCCACAGCTGTCTGCTTAGCCTTTCTGGCCTAAAAATATAGGGGGACCCCAACACATTTTTTTTTTTTAGGGGGGTCCACATATATTATAGTAAACCTTATTAGGATTAATAATTGATCGGCGTCTTATTGACGCCTCGCCATTACTAACCGTGCTTAATGCCACCTTACAATAGCTTTAGGGGTAGGGTTAGGGTTAGGATCCCTGTAGGGTTAGGGTTAGGATCCCTGTAGGGTTAGGGTTAGGATCCCTGTAGGGTTAGGGTTAGGGTTAGGATCGCTTTAGGGTTAGGGTTAGGGTTAGGATCCCTTTAGGGTTAGGATCCCTGTAGGGTTAGGGTTAGGATCCCTTTAGGGTTAGGGTTAGGATCCCTGTAGGGTTAGGGTTAGGGTTAGGATCCCTTTAGGGTTAGGGTTAGGGTTAGGATCCCTGTAGGGTTAGGGTTAGGGTTAGGATCCCTTTAGGGTTAGGGTTAGGGTTAGGATCCCTGTAGGGTTAGGGTTAGGGTTAGGATCCCTGTAGGGTTAGGGTTAGGATCCCTGTAGGGTTAGGGTTAGGGTTAGGATCCCTGTAGGGTTAGGGTTAGGGTTAGGATCCCTTTAGGGTTAGGGTTAGGGTTAGGATCCCTTTAGGGTTAGGGTTAGGGTTAGGATCCCTGTAGGGTTAGGGTTAGGGTTAGGATCCCTGTAGGGTTAGGGTTAGGGTTAGGATCCCTTTAGGGTTAGGGTTAGGATCCCTGTAGGGTTAGGGTTAGGGTTAGGATCCCTTTAGGGTTAGGGTTAGGATCCCTGTAGGGTTAGGGTTAGGGTTAGGATCCCTGTAGGGTTAGGGTTAGGGTTAGGATCCCTGTAGGGTTAGGGTTAGGGTTAGGATCCCTTTAGGGTTAGGGTTAGGGTTAGGATCCCTGTAGGGTTAGGGTTAGGGTTAGGATCCCTTTAGGGTTAGGGTTAGGATCCCTGTAGGGTTAGGGTTAGGATCCCTGTAGGGTTAGGGTTAGGATCCCTTTTGTGGTTGTGTTATGTTTAGGATCCCTTTTGGGGTAGAGTGCTTAGGGTTATGAGCCCTAACCCTACCCTAACTATTTCAGTTTATAGTGTGTTTTTTAATGAATGTTGTTGATTGTCGCACGAACCACTCAGGATTGACGGCGACAGAGCTAGTGATAAAACAACTGCACACAAGCGTTTTTATTGGTGTTTGTGTTTTCAGTTTGTGCTTGTGTTCAGTTATTAGGGGTTACTTTGAAATATTTCCAGCAATTGTGTAACATTACTTGGTCGCGCTATAGATTATGAGATGACACTATTGTATTTATTGTAGGTTCGGGATTATCCGGCCTTGTGGGACCCAGCCGATGAATCCTACAAGGATAAATATTTCCGGGAACTAGCCTGGACCAAAATTGTACGAGACCTTATCCCAGATTGGGACAAGTATCCAGGGAGTACACAGCAGCAAATTGGTAATTTTAATTAAATTTATTTAGTAAACCTTGAGTATATTAAAAATATAATTTGTTTAGATCTCACAAAAAATGTTGTTGTATTTTGTAACCTTTTTTTGGTAGATAACGATGTGAGGAAACGTTGGCGCTCAATCAGAGACCGTTTCACGAAGTTCCTGAACGAATGTTCTAAGAGTGGCTCTTCGCCGAGCAAAAGTAAATTTCCATTTAGCGAAGAGCTGCAGTTTCTTGTGTCCAGTAGGACATTGAGAAAGTAAGTTAAAATCCACTCCACATGATTATTTAAATATAATATGTTGTGCGAAAAATTGATGTTTTTTTTTTCTCCAACAGGACGGAAGGAAACATGTCGGTAGCTGATTTGGAGGACAGCGACAAAGAGGATGGAGCAGGCAGTTCCTCTGGAGTGGGAGGGACCATCTCTACCTCCACTCCCACAGCTTCTGCTGAAACAGCATCCACTTCAGCAGCTGCTGCATCAACATCTAGTTCAGCAGCTGCTGAAGCATCTGATTCCGCAGAAGCTGTGAGAGTGGAGAAGAGAGCTGTCTATCCGGTGGCAGCAGAGAAAAAAAAAACAAAAACAAAGAAAAACCAAGATGACCAAACTGTCCAAATCGCTTGCGACACGTTAGATCTATTAAAAAAATCTAGTTCTGATGACCACTGCGACTCCTTCGCACTAACTGTGGCAAGAAAAACACGCTCCCTGCCACCGGATAGACAATCTCTTTTCATGTCCATGGTCCAGATGTCCCTCACTGCTCTGGAGGACCCTGCTCTGATATCTCCATACAATGAAGTTCTGATGGGGGTGTTGGGACTTTTCAGGCCCCGACACCGAACACCGGAAACACCAGCTACCAGACCCCAGTATTTGGCCCACAGCCAAGTTACTTCTGGAGATAGAGGAAGTTCGCAGCATATGGGGGGAGCACCATATCAATCAGAGGGATCAAATTTCCTCTATTCTCCAGAATATACTTTTCTGAATTGAACATGGGCAAAAATTTTCAGTGGCACCGAGTTTTTTTTGGTTTGTTTTTTAGCTCCAGTTGCCGGTTGGCTTTGAAAGGGGCTTTTTTTTGGTTTTTTCTAATTGAAAAATCTTTTGTAAATATTGCAAAGAATTTGTGTTCTTTTAAATATATTATATTTCAAACATAATATTCTCTTCTTTATTACAATACGGTCAAGGCCGCTATCCTGGGTTTATGGGCTATCAATTAGTGGTTTATGTGTTGATGTGTTAACAATTGTATACGTCATACTGCTATTATTTTCATAAAACACCAAATTTTTTGTAGCCAAAAAAAACAAAAAAAAACTAATTACACCCAAATAGATTTTTTATTGATATTACAATCAATTATTTAACACAGTTTTTTTGGTAACATGAAACAAAAAATTTTTTTTTCAAACTTTTGTGTTGGTTGCTGGCGTTTCTCATTCTTCGGGATGTTGTCAAAACTGTTATCAGCGATGTCGGCAACATTTCTGGGGGGGTCAGTGTAGATGCATCCTTCTCTGCTGGTCAGGCTGCTCAACACCAGCACAGGAGTATTGCCAGTGCACGGCACCTTCAGGACTCATAAAGTAGTCAGTGAAGGATTCTCTCACACGCACACCAGAGTTGGACGGCCTACCCAGACCCCCGTTGTCAACTGGATTAAATACTGGCTGCTGGTACTCCACATCAACGTCAGTGTTGTACTCACGAGCATAGTTGTGGAGTACACAGCAAGCCTTTATCACAGCATCAACGGTGTCTGTGTCCAACTGAATGGCAGTGTGAAAGATCCTCCACTGACTAGTCATGGTCCCAAAGGTGCATTCCACATATCTGCGTGCACGACTCAGCCGATAATTAAAAATCCTCCGTCGGGCATCCAGTCCCCTTCGTGGGTATGGGCGCAGCAGGGTTGTCGTTAAGGGAAACGCCTCATCCGATACCATCACGAACGGCACTGGATGTGTGGAACCCGGCAAAGGTCGTGGGGCTGGGAGCGTGCCGCCATCTCGAAGAATTTGCATCCCAATCTGTGACGTTCGCAACACCCGAGAATCCCCAGTACTACCATAGGCACCAACGTCAATGGCAACAAATTTGTAATGGGCATCAGCCACCGCCATCAGGACCACTGAAAAATACTTCTTATAATTAAAGAAGCGTGATCCTGATCGTGGTGGCTGCTGAACCCGAACATGTTTACCATCGACTGCACCTATGCAGTTTGGGAAATTGGCCACAGACTGAAAGCCTGCTGCAACCTGCAGCCAAGTCTCCTCGGTTGGGGAAGGCATCACCATGGGCTGCAACTTCTGCCAGATGACGGTACATGTACACCTCACAATGTTAGAGATGGTAGATTTACCAACTCTAAATTGGAGGTGCAGGGATGTATAGCTCTCTCCTGTGGCCAAAAATCTGAAAAGAAACAAAAAAGAAAATTAGAAATGTCACACAAAAAGGTAATTACAACATGTCACAAGTTAAGGCCGCTATTATATGCGTCCAGCACCATTCAATAATGCTGGCATTAACACCCAGCACAACACAAAGGGTGTAAAAAACATTAATAAAAGGCCTGATGGGACTTGTGCACACACGCATGCGAGATATGACCAAGTGTTGCATGGTAATCCCCGGACCTGCTGCATGCACTCCGTTGTGGAGCGTGCGGCTCCATGTATTGGTATGTGGGTGCAGACTCCGCTCCAGAGTGCAGGCGGCAGAGCCGGGGTTTACCATGCAACACTCGCCCGTATCTCACGTGTGTGTGTGTATGTGTGCCCCCTGTCCAACAAGAGGACTGGGTGGGTTTAATCACACATACTGGACACACACACAAGTAAAATACAGACCTAACAACATTCCCCCAAAAAATTGTTACTTACCGCAAGGTGATGAGCAGCCTTTCTTCAGCAGAGATGGACTTCCTCATTACCGTGTCTTGCAGTGTTAAATGGGGTGCCAGGATGGTAAGCAGTCTGTCAAAGGCAATAATTGGTAACCGACAAAACGATATAAATTTTTCAGGATATCTGAAAATTGCAAAAGAACAACAAAAAAGGGTTACTTCACAAGTATTGCTAGCCAAAAAAGGTAAATTAGTCATTCTATATATTTCTACTTACCTCCTCAAATCATTGTACAGCACGTGAAAGTGCCCCTTCTCAGTTCGGTCTTCTACAAGCGGGTGCACCCACAATCGTTTCTGCACACGTCTTCTCTGCCGCCGCTAAATAGAAAAATAAAAAAATATTTCGTAAACACAACAATTAGAAAAATATATCAAACATGCAAGGAAAACAATGTCGATTATGTAAGGATACGTGTCCACATTCAGGAAGGCCCACCCCATTCTAGTACGCAATGATGCCAGATGTGTTCATTGTACAAATCCAGCATCATCACACCCGACGTATAGGGTCCTCTTTTATTCATTGCGGAGCCGCAGTTTCACAACAAGGAACACAGACATGCTGTGATCATAAAAGACGCGCAGCATGTCCGGAGTCGCAGGGCTGACGGATGACACACAGTGGACACGTGATTTCATGACATCACCTCCAGTATGCTGACATGTGGACGCTGCATGTTTGGCGCTGCGGCCACACGCAGCGCCAAACATACAACGTTTCCAGAATGTGGACAAGTACCCATAACCCAATATATAAAACAAACAGACATCTGCTTACCTGACATGCATGTCGATTCAAAATTAGAAGCATCAACCCCAGGATCGCAATCCGGTGTGGCGTGCGGAGCTGGATCCGTGGGCTGTCATCTGGACGACGCTCTGCACGTCCACTCATTTTGATGTGTAAGTTCCAAAATGGAGGATGGAAGAAGAAAAGGGTTGGACAAGGAAATGACATCATTTTTTTTTTTTTCCCCCCCACTGCAGTAAACTTTATTTCTGTCAAACACAGACAATCTGCAGACAAAACTGCATCAAAAAACGCACTAAAAAACGCACTAAAAAACGCACCAAAAAACGCACCAAAAACGCACCAAAAACGCACCAAAAAACGCACCTGCGTTTTCTGCAGAGACCTGCGGTTTCAGTCAGGAAAAAAAAAGGATGGAAATCCTGAACGTGTGAACATAGCCTAACAATGTAATGACATGACAATAATCTGTAGAACTAATCATATGCTAAATAGTTGCAAGTCAAATTTATGTATGAGACAGCTAAGATGATTGCCTATAATATGGTGGCAGTCTCACGTTTGAAGCAGTAGTGAATGGTGAGATATGGCGCCTGAAAGTCAAAAGTTCAAAACATTTTTATCCTTTTGCTTGTTAGTGTATGTGGATGTTTCTTTGAATGACTTAATTTATCATTATTCTAGACCAAGCTACAATCCTTCAATGGTATTCTGCCTGTGGCTTCTTTCAGCAAGATAATGTGTGCAAAAAATGTTCAAGAATCATTTAGGAAAATGACAAAGAGTTTCAAAAAAACTGAAAAAAATATTTGAAATAAGGTAATAAAACCAACAAAAACAACCTTATATCCCAATGATATTACCGATAAAATATATCCTTTTATTAGTCACTTTAAAACCATGAAATAAACACAATCAACATGCAGACAACAGTGCTCACTAAATATTCCTAACACTTTACCCTGATTGAAACTGCCTATCAGTGGAGGTTGGCACCCTGACAATAAATACGAGATTGGTGCCCCCGCTCCTCAGTGGCTTCCCCTACATCTCCTAAAAGCACCCTGAACTGGTGTCTCAGATAGACCACCATTTAAACACCACAGGAAAATGGAGAAAGACAGGGATTACCAAGGGAAAAATGATGAGTGGTAAATGGCAATGCTAGATAAGTGTTTAAGGGTGAATGACACAATAACAAATTTAGCTTTATTCCCCATCCTTTGTTGCAGGGTTCACAAAATTTTTGTGATCATTAATAATATCAATAATACTTTCTCATTTATACTTTATATTTATCATAACATCTATGTCTCCCCTTAAGTAATTTGTGAGCGCAGTTTAATTTTATAATAGTTTTGCTGGCAATAGTGGTGTGTCCTTTACTCTCATTGGTTTAGCAGGTTGGTGACACTTTATTATGACAATATCTGTTTGTGTTCCAAGCTGGAACGCATCTCACCAACAGCTGATGATCTGTTTCTGCTCCTACACAGGCAGGTTGCATTGTATCAGACACTGACATGTGCAGCGTTGCACTACCTCGTGGTTGAGTACCTATTGTTGAGTGATTGCTCCGGTCCCATTTTAATGGTTATTAAATTCTACCTCTGTCATTTCAAGGAAGTATCTCCCCTTTTACCTAAAGGCTCATCTATATATTTAAGGGAGACATAGAATCCCAGAGTGTCTATCAGCCATATCCTCCTTCTTCTTCTCTTGCTTCCTCAAACTCAATGTGGACAAAACCAAACTAATTAGCTTTCCTCCATCTCGCACATCTTCCCTACCTGATCTATCTATCACAATAAATGAATTCACAATTTCCCCGTCCCGGTAATCTGCTGCCTCGGAGTAACCCTTGACTCTGCCCTGTCCTTTAAACCGCAGATCCAAGCTCTCGCCACCTCCTGTCGCCTCCAGCTCAAAATTATTTCCAGAATCCGTCCTTTCCTCACCCCTCACTCTACCGAAATGCTTGTGCATGCCTTATTTATCTCCCATCTTGACTACTGCAACATCCTCCTTTGTGGCCTACCTTCGTGGTTGAGATGATATGCTTCCGGACATGCATAGTTGTGTTAGGAAGTATATCTGCGGTCCAGGTGACACGCACACTGACTTGACTTCTGGCTCAGTGGTTCATGTAGGTATGTCTATCAATGAGCAATCGCTATATTTGAAAGGCACCATTAGAAGAGAAATCTAGGGGTTTAAAATGGACAGAGTACCTATTATTGAGTGATTGCTCTGGTCCCATTTTAATGGTTATTAAATTCTACCTCTGTCTTTTCAAGGAAGTACCTCCACTTTTGGCTTAGGGCTCATCTATATATTTAGGGGAGAAATAGTTGGTCTCCATGCAGCATCCATGTCTCTGAGCCTCCTGATTATCCTAATTGGTGAAACGAGTTGAGGCATGTTTGGACATCATATATGATGAGTACCTTTTTTCACTTACTGTTATCATTATGATATAGTATATAACACCAGTTCTCAATCTACGCTGTGTGTTATTTTGTTTTCATTTTGCCTTAAGTCGGTTAACATGGCCACCCTTTAGGTCTATCGCATGGCTAGTCTGTGAAGGTATTAGTTAATCTTCAGGGATTTTTAGGGTGGGCCGCCGTTGAGCTGGGGCGCCATATCCACTGAACATTAGGGTGCCAATCCCCATCTAGGCAATATCTTACATCAGTAGGGAAGGGTTTAGTGAGGTACTACATGTGTTTGTGCACTTTTGCACTTTGTTATTGTGTTATTCACCCTTCCACACTTATCTACCATTGCCTTGTGCCACTCATGACTATTCCCTTTGCAATCCCTGTTTTTCTCCATTTTCCTGTGGTGTTTAAATGGAGACACCAGATCAGGGTGCATTTAGGAGATTTAGGGACAACCGTCGAGGAGCGCGGCGCCAATCGAGTATTGTTTGTCAGGATGCCAACCTCTGCTGACAGGCAGTTTTAATCAGGCTAAAGTGTTAGGGTTATTTAGTCAGCATGGTTGTCTGCATGTTCATTGTGTTTATTTCATGGTTTGAAAATGACAAAGAGTTCAAAGTACTGACTTGACCTTCAAAGCTATCAGAACTCCATCAAGTATAGCATATACTGTGTGAGGTACTGGTAATACAAATTAATCCATGGAGTCACCTTCTTACCACTTAGCACTTAAAAGACCTGCTGCTATTTTGGCGCCATATGCCATACGACACATTCAAAGGTCTTTTGGCGCTTACACCTCAATGGGTCAAAGTTTTTGGCAGAGGACTGAAACAAAATTTGCCAATATTTGATTTTAATGTTATTGCTAATTGATGTGTATAAGTTCGTGACTTGTATTAAAGATCATTCTGTATTCCGTTTCAACAATGTTTTAAGCCATTGCCTTGGTTTAAGGAAAGGTCAAAACTTTTAAAATAATATTTATTGAGACATATTTATTAGAATTTGCTTTTGTATTTTTAAAGTGCTGAAACTCTGAAAAAACAGAGAGTATTTCTTTCATCAGTAGAGCTGACAAGTTTTATGGATGCCAAAATAAAGGGATTATGGGATGGTACAATTTCCTGATATTTTATGTAAACATTAACTGCAGATTTTAAAAGTAAAAAAATTGAAAAAAATCTTAAAAACATTTACAATATTTTTCAGCTCAGATGATTTCTTATTACTATTAAGGTGCACCAAATAGTAGATTTTATGACAGCTGGAGCATAGATATGGAACACAAAGTATCTTATGTATAAATCATAGAGATGAGCTAGCACTAAAATACTCAGATGCTTGTTACTCAAAGCAAGCAATTCCTAATGCTCAGATGCTTGTTTCGAGTAAGTATACCATTAACCCCTTTTTCCATCCATTTCAACATTTTCATTGCCCCTTAGACCTTCCTGTAACGTCTGCTGGAAAAATGCTTGAACCACCCATTGACTCCCACTACACTCCTTAGGCCAGGATCACACTACAGCGAGATACGGCCGAGTCTTGCAGGTTAAAACCAAGCTCTGACACCAGCACTCCGGAGCGGCTCCATGTATTGCTATGCGGCCGCATGCTCCGCTCCGGAGTGCCGGTGCCAGAGCTTGGTTTTAACTTGCGAGACTCGGCCGTATCTCGCTGTGTGTGATCCTGGCCTAAGGAGTGTAGTGGGAGTCAATGGGAGGTTCAAGCATTTTTCCAGCAGACGTTACAGGAAGGTCTAAGGGGCAATGAAAATGTTGAAATGGATGGAAAAAGGGGTTAATGGTATGATAACAGCATGAGAAAGACTCCTGGAAGCATGTGTTAAGGGTCGAGTTCCCACCGTTGCACACGGTGAATCTCGAGCCGTGTCTGCTGCGGTCTCCCATTCTGCATCGGCCGCAGTGGAGCCTGCTCAGCGGAGACGTCGGTCCCAGCGTCTCATTGAATCTGATACTGTGCAAAGGGTTACTGCTGCCTCTCCAGGCTCTGCTATTGTACCCTGCACTGGTCTGCGACGAGCAGGCTTTTCTGGGACTAAGTCCTGCTTTTCACACACTGAGCATGCCAGAGGTGCCAGCATTCTAGGAGCTTATTTCAGTTGGGTCCCTGAATACACACACATGAAACTCCTCGCCGGAGGTGCCAGCATTCTAGGGGCTTATTTCAGCCAGGTCCCTGACTGTATACAAACACGACCACACTGACGCTGAGCTCATACATAAATTGACACTAGCGCATGGCCGTGCGGTCATGCGAACCTTTTATAGCTGCAGCATGTACAGGACCTTCCAAGAAGGCCAAATGGAAGGCTGCCACAGAACTTGATCAGGTACAGGGCCTTCCTGGAGGACCAATAGAAGTCACTGTAGTACCTGAGCATGTGACCCTAGACCTCCACTGAGAGATCTTACCCTGGGCATGCTCAGTGTGTGCAAAGCAGGACTTAGTCCCAGAAAAGCCAGCTCGCCGCAGACCAGTGCAGGGTACAATAGCAGAGCCTGGAGAGGCAGCAGTAACTCTTTGCACAGAATTAGATCCAATGAGACGCTGGGACGGACGTCTCCGCTGAGCAAGCTCCACTGCGGCCGATGCAGAATGGGAGACTGCAGCAGACACAGCTCGAGATTCCCCCTGTGCAGCGGCGGGAACTCGACTCCTAACAATGGGTATATCTTCAGTGGGGGAGGGTTGGAGGGGGCTGGATGTAACTTGTCATGGTGCCCTAAATGTGGTTCTTGACCAGCTACCAGAGCAGAATGTGGCACTTAAAGTAAGAAAGCTTTAATACCTCTGTTCTAAGCAAAGCTTCACTCCCTAATCATACTATTGATTATTGATTATTGATCACATCTATCCTCTATACACCCTCTCTTGACCCATCCTCTGTATCTAGCTATCGCCCTATATCACTTCTCCCCATGCCTCAAAACTACTAAAACAACACGTCCATCTTGAACTGTCCTCCCATCTATCTTCCTGCTCCCTCTTCGACCGCTTACAATCAGGCTTCTGGTCACACTGCTCCACTGAAACTGCAGTAACTAAGGTCACCAATGACCTATTAACCACTAAGAGCAAGCGACACTACTCTATCCTCCTCCTCCTGGACCTGTCCTCTGCCTTTGACACAGTGGACCATTCCCTATTACTACAGACCCTCTCATCCCTTGGCAGCACAGACTTGGCTCATCATACCTAACTGACCGAACATTCAGCATCTCCCATTCATACACCACCTCCTCACCTCGCCCCCTATCTGTCGGAGTACCGCAAGGTTCAATTCTAGGGCCCCTGCTCTTCTCCCTTTACACTTTTGGCATGGGACATCTCATAGAATCTCACGGTTTTCAGTATCATCTCTATGCCGATGACACACAGATCTACATCTCTGGACCAGATATCACCACCCTACTAACCAGAATCCCTCAATGGCTATCTGATTTTTCATCCTTCTTCTCCGCTAGATTTCTAAAATTTAACATGGACAAAACAGAATTCATTGTCTTTACCCCATTTCACGCAACCCCCCCCAACGAACCTATCCATTACAGTAAACGGCTGCCCACTTTCCCCAGTCCCAAAAGCTTGCTGCCTCGGGGTAATCCCTGACACTGATCTCTCCTTCAAACAGCATATCCAAGCCCTTTCCATTTCCTACCGTCTTCAACTCAAAAATATTTCACGGATCTGTACATTCCTCAACCAAGAATCTGAAAAAACCCTAATCCCTGCCCTCATCATCTCCCGCCTCAACTACAGTAACCTCCTGCTCTGTGGGCTCCCCTCTAACACTCTCGCACCCCTCCAATCTATTCTAAACTCAGCTGCCTGACTAATCCATCTGTCCCCCCGCTCTTCCCTGGCCTCTCCCCTCTGTCAATCCCTTCACTGGCTGCCCATTACCCAGAGACTCCAGCACAAAAGCCTAACCATGACATACAAGGCGATCCACAACTTGTCTCCTCCATACATCTGTGACCTCGTCTCCCGGTACTTTCCTGCACGCAACCTTCGATCCTCACAAGATCTACTCTCCTCTTATCTCCTCTTCCCACAATTGCATACAAGATTTCCCTCGCACATCACCCCTACTCTGGAACTCTACCACAACATATCGGACTTTCACCTACCATTGAAACCTTCAAAAAGAACCTGAAGACCTACCTCTTCCGGCAAGCCTACAACCTGCAGTAACCACCGATCGACCAAACCACTGCGCGACCAGCTATATCCTCACCTATTGTATCCTCACCCATCCCTTGTAGATTGTGAGCCCTCGTGGGCAGGGCCCTATCTCCTCCTGTACCAGCTGTGACTTCTATTGTTCAAGATTATTGTACTTGCTTTTATTATATATACTCCTCCTCACATGTAAAGCGCCATGGAATAAATGGCGCTATAATAATAAATAATAATAATAATTGAGCACCCATGATTCTGTCATTAGTTGGAAAAATTTTCATAGATGCTACCCACATCCATCTTTTTGGAAGTGCATTGAACAGCAAGGTGGATTGCTGCTGAGGGGGAAGAGAAAAAAAAATTCTTTAAATCTTCAGCTTAGCGAGTGTGACCAGAGCGTAAGTGCGAAGGGTGGTAAGTGTGTGACTTTTGATTCAGTGACTTTGGATTCAGGGAGTTTCCAAGGGAGGAATTACTGAATTGCTGTCTGTGTTTTATTGATACTTTGCATCTATTTTTTATTTAATGTTTGTCTGGTGCAATCCCCATTAGGAAATGTGCTCCACTATTGTTAATGCCATGCAGTGCACATCTTGCCACATGTATGCAATCTTTGATCAGCCAGTCGAGGGTGCATACTGCTGTGCGAGATGTGAGCACGTTGTGCATTTGGAAACCCAGATTCTGAATCTTAATGTGCAGCTGGCAACACTGAAATCCATATACAATATGAAAAGGAGTCTTCTGCTCACTGAGCAGGTGCTCAATGGGATAGATGAGGCGGGGGATGGTAGAATAGAGCTGCAGGACAGTGAAGCAGCAAGCTGGGTGACAGTTAGAAGGCCGAGTAGAGGGAAGAGTGCCAGGGAGGCTAGTCCTGATCTGGCACACCCCAATAAGTTTGCTAAGTTGGTAGATGAGGGGGGTGCCAGTACAGGAGTAGCACTGCTGCAGCATGGCATGTCCTCTGAAAGCCGGAGGAGTGACTGCTCCAGTAAGAATGGAAATAGGAGCGCCGGGCAGGCCAAACAGGTGATGGTAGTGGGGGACTCAATTATTAGGGGAACAGATAGGGCAATCTGTCACAAAGACAGGGATCGTCGAACAGTGTGCTGCCTACCTGGCGCTCGAGTCCGACACATCGCTGATCAGGTGGACAGATTACTAGGAGGGGCTGGTGTGGACACAGCGGTCATGGTGCACATTGGCACAAATGACAAAGTTAGAGGTAGGTGGAAGGTCCTTAAAAACGATTTCAGGGAATTAGGCTGCAAGCCGAAAGCAAGGACCTCCAACGTGGTATTTTCTGAAATACTGCCTGTATCACGTGCCACGCCAGAGAGGCAACGGGAGATTACGGAGGTTAATAAGTGAATCAGGGCTACCATCCAAGAATAATTGAAAACCAGACATCAAGGAATCACCTGCTACATTACAAAGCTAAAGAAGAAAATAACCGGGTACCTCTAGTAGTTACTTACAATCCAAATCTTGAGGTGCTAAGGGGAGCTGCACAGAAATTACAACCTTTACTACAAAAAGATGCCCGATTACAATCCATTTTTCCAGACCCCCCACTACTGTGTTTTAGGCAGCTCCCAAATCTAAGAAGCACCATTGTTAAGAGCTCCCCGTCCTCTTCAACAGCTGCAGGTAGCTTTCCTTGCAATGAGAAAAAATTTAAAACCTGTCCATTTATAATGACCACGGACAAGATAAAGATCCCCAATTCACATCAGGACTACAAGATACCAGGTACTTTCAGCTGCGACACATCTTATGTGGTGTACCTAATTATTTGTACTAAATGTCCAACTGGGGGTCTGTATGTGGGGGAGACAGGGCAAAAGCTTAAAACAAGAATGAATTCTCACCGCCACACAATAAGAGTAAAAATAATGGATCTACCTGTGGCAATACATTTTTGTCTCCCAAATCATAACATTATGGACATGAAATTACTTGTTAAAAGGTAGCTTCAAATCTAAGAGAGACAGAAGAGTATGGGAATATAAACTGATGACGGCCTTTGACAGCCTTAGTGGAGGAATGAATGTGCTGCATGGATTTATGTATTTTTACATCAACTAAGGAACTTGCCCCTCAGACTATGATGGGTCATCACAACAGTAACAGACCCCAATCAGAGGACAATAAAACATTCCTTATCTAAAAACTGGTCTGATATTTATGGACATAACTGTTTATCATTCATGGTATCAACCACTGAGGACTCTCAATTCTAAATATTTTTCTACATGTAAAATCATCTTTAAAACCCATCCTAGGTGAATCTAATGAAAATGTAGAGTCCCAGTGGGTGGAGATAAGGGGAGGGGGAAAAATAATAAATTGCTGATAGGGGTTTGTTGTAAGTCTCCAAAAATAATGGAAGCAACAGAGAATAGCCTCATAAAGCAAATAGATGAAGCTGCGACTCAAGGAGAAGTCATTATTAAGGGGGACTTCAACTACCCTGAAATAAATTGGGGAACGGAAATCTGCAGTTCCAGCAAAGGTAATCGGTTTTTGGCAACTATGAGAGAAAATTACCTTTCACAATTGGTTCAGGACCCAACAAGAAGGGGGCACTGCTAGACCTAATATTAATCAACAGGCCAGACCGCATATCAAATATAAGAGTTGGGAGTCACTTGGGGAATAGTGATCACAAACTAATAAGTTTTCATGTATCCTTTAATAAGATGTGTAATAGAGGGGTTACAAGGACACAAAACTTCAGGAGGGCAAATTTCCAACGGATGAGAGATGATCTTAATGCAATTACCTGGGACGATATCCTGAAACATAAAAATACACAAAGAAAATGGGAGACGTTTATTAGCAACCTGGATAGGACCTGTGCACAGTATATACCATATGAGAATAAACATACTAGAAATAGGAGGAAACCAATATGGCTAAATAGAGCTGTAAGGGGCGCAATAAGTGACAAAAAGAAAGCATTTAGAGAATTAAAGGAAGTAGGTAGTGATGAGGCATTAAATAAAGAAAATTAAATTAACTCTGTAAAAAGCAAATCAAGGCAGCAAAGATTGAGACAGAGAGACTCATTGCCAGGGAGAGTAAAAATAATCCCAAAATATTCTTTAATAACGTAAATAGTAAGAAACTAAAAAATGATAGTGTTGGCCCCCTTAAAAATAGTCTGGGTGAAATGGTGGATGAGGATGAGGAAAAAGCCAATATGCTAAATGACTTTTTTTCATCAGTATTTACACAAGAAAATTCTATGGCAGACAATATGATCAGTGATAACAAAAATTCTCCATTACGTTTCACCTGCTTAACCCAGCAGGAAGTACGTCGGCATCTAAAAATCACTAAAATTGACATATCTCCGGGCCCGGATGGGATACACCCCAGAGTACTGCAGAAATTAAGTAAAGTCATTGATAGACCATTATTTTTAATCTTTAAAGAGTCCATAATAACAGGGTCTGTACCACAGGATTGTGGCGTATAGCAAATGTGGTGCCAATATTTTAAATTGGGACAAAAATTGAACTCGGAAATTATAGGCCAGTAAGCTTAACCTCTACTGTGGGTAAAATCCTCGAGGGCATTCTAAGGGATGCTATGCTGGAGTATCTGAAGAAGAATAACCTCATGACCCAGTATCAGCACTGGTTTACTAGGGACCGTTCCTGTCAGACTAATCTGATCAGCTTCTATGAAGAGGTAAGTTCCGGACTGGACCAAGGGAACCCAGTGGACATAGTGTATATGGACTTTTCAAAAGCTTTTGATACAGTGCTACACAAAAGGTTGATACATAAAATGAGAATAATGGGGATAGGGGAAAGAGCTGGCTCAGGGATAGGAAACAAAGGGTGGTTATTAATGGAGCACACTCGGACTTAGTCGCGGTTAGCAGTGGGGAACCACAGGGGTCAGTATTGGGCCCTCTTCTTTTTAACATATTTATTAGAGAGTGGAATTTCAATATTTGCAGATGACACTAAACTCTGCAGGGTAATCAATACAGAGGAGGACAATTTTATATTACAGGATGATTTATGTAAACTAGAAGTGTGGGCTGATAAATGGCAAATTAGCTTTAATGGGGATAAATGTAAGGTCATGCACTTGGGTAGAAGTAATAAGATGTATAACTATGTGCTTAATTCTAAAACTCTGGGCAAAACCATCAATGAGAAAGACCTGGGAGTATGGGTGGATGACAAACCCACATTTAGTGGCCAGTGTCAGGCAGCTGCTACAAAGGCAAATAAAATAATGGGATGCATTAAAAGAGGCATAGATGCTTATGAGGAGAACATAATTTTACCTCTATGCAAGTCACTAGTTCTACCACACTTAGAATACTGTGCACAGTTCTGGTCTCCAGTGTATAAGAAAGACATAGCTGAACTGGAGCGGGTGCAGAGAAGAGCGAGCAAGGTTATTAGAGGACTGGGGGGTCTGCAATACCAAGATAGGTTATTACACTTGGGGCTATTTAGTTTGGAAAAACGAAGGCTAAGGGATGATCTTATGTTAATGTATAAATATATGAGGGGACAGTACAGACCTTTCTGATGATCTTTTTAATCATAGACCTGAGACAGGGACAAGGGGGCATCCTCTACATCTGGAGGAAAGAAGGTTTAAGCATAATAACATACGCAGATTCTTTACTGTTTGAGTAGTGAGACTATGGAACTCTCTGCCGTATGATGTTGTAATGAGTGATTCATTACTTAAATTTAAGAGGGGACTGGATGCCTTTCTTGAAAAGTATAATGTTACAGGGTATATATACTAGATTCCTTGTTAGGGTGTTGATCCAGGGAAATAGTCTGATTGCCGTATGTGGAGTCAGGAAGGAATTTTTTCCCCGGTGTGGAGCTTACTCTTTGCACATGGGTTTTTGTTTGCCTTCCTCTGGATGAACATGTTAGGGCATGTTAGGTTAGGCTATGGGTTGAACTAGATGGACCTAAAGTCTTCCTTCAACCTTAATAACTATGTAATAAACACAACGTAAGACCTGCTGTTTTGTAAATGTTACGAAATCGTTATAGCCCTTTGTTAAAATTGCTCAAACTCTTACAAGACTCGATTTTTCCTGCTCCCAAAACAGTAACTTTGAAAACTGACTGGTCACTTGCTGACTAGTATAACCCTTCCCTTGGAAGGTGCCATTGAAACAACATAGTCAATGTTATTCTATTCACCTACATTGGATTTCATTTTATGGCTGTTTATTTTATAGTTAATAGAGCACAGGCATATGTGATTTTGCTGAAAATGCTCTGAAAATGCAAATATATAGTTAAATCCTAGGTTTTGGATCTTTCTTGTCTGAAAGTCTGGCGTTGATTGAACAATTTCATGTGCTGTATGCAGCTACTTTTCACCTACCTACGTTGCATATATTTAAAGTCTAAGCACAGGGCCATACCAAATAGTTTGTAATAGAGAAAAAAGAGAATATGAAGCTATACGTATCTTTGACTTCAATTGCCCAATGAAATATTGGTTAGAGCTTAAGGCAAGAGAGAGGTTTAGGCTCTGGTCAAAAGAACACTGTTTCAGTGGAATATATAATAGATGAACCCAACAGCCCTTGATCTTGAAGAGTATTTGCAAGGCAAAGGATGAAGTGATCTTTCCCTTATGGCTTTTTATTCCATTCACCATAAATGAAGCATGGGCTACATTTATGTTATTTTAGAAAAGTTTTTTTCTTTTTTTGGCTCTGTAAAAGTATAATGAAATGCATATTAAACTGTTAAGTGTTTATTTTTATTTACAAAATGCTACAAAGTATAATCTACCTTGTTGCAAAGTTTTCTTTCTAAGCCTTATTCCCATTTCTCCCATGCTGTACAGGTTTAATTTTTATTTAATTATTTATGTATTAACTACATAATACTAAACCTTGGTTAAAGAGAACCTGTCAGCAGGATTTAGCAATGTAAAGTAAAAGCATGTACATAATGGTGCTGTTATACTGGTTAAAATGATACCTTTAGTGAAGGAATCCTATCTGTGGTTGTTGTTTAATCAGGATTTCAAGTTTCCTTCAAATTATATTTCAGTGTACAAGGGGTGGGATTGGGATTAAGTCTTCTTTTTCCACCTCCTGCCTCTCCTCCTGCATTCGGGTGTTTCAAAAGCAGGTCACTGATTGATCAGTGACCTGCCTACTGCTTGAAATTTTGTGCCACCACCATCATTTGCTTAGGTGCATGCACGATTTCATTTCATGGCCAGTCTTCTGGTCTTCAATAAAATGGTACCAGAGGTGGCGCTTTTGCAGATCGAAATCTCAGCTCAATAAATACATCAGTGAGCTGAAATCTCGCTCCGCGCATTCGTCATCTCAGGCGCCATTTTATTGCAGGCAGTCCATGAAATTATGTTGCACATGCTACACCCCTGCTGAAGGTGGTGGCAGTGTCTTGAAATTTCAAACAGTAAGGAAGTCATTGAAAAATCAGTGACTTGTCACAGAAAGACAAGAGGCAAGCAGAGAGACTGAAGCAGGAGAAGATCCTACCCCATAATCCCACTCCTGTGCACTGAAACATCATTAGAAGATAACTTCAAACCCTGATTAGAAAAAAACCACAGATCAAATTCCTTCATAAAATCAATTTATACATTTAATCAGCATAACAGCATCATTAAGATCATGCCTTTACTTTATATTGCTAAATACTGCTAACAGGTTCTATTTAAGAAATATGTAGTGGGCAACATTTTAATGTCCAAATCATTTACCAGGTCCTTGCACCGCATTGTTGAACTGAACTGAACTTAGAGAAGTTTGGGTTAGTAAAAGGGAGGGTCATGCTGTTCTATCCGTAACAATACACAGGACCCTGTAGGTTTGGATTCATTTTCCCTTAATAATAAAGACCTTCATTTAAAAACTACATTTTGTGTTTACTTGTGTTATCTTTGTCTAATATTTAAATTTTTTTGGTGATCTGAAACATTTAAGTGTGACAAACATGCAAAAGAATAGGAAATCAGGAAGTGGCAAACACTTTTTCACACAACTGTGTATATGTATATGTATTGTGGTATATCGGCTCACTCAGATGTTCACTGAGGTAGACACGGGAATTATATATGCTGCATAAACCATAATGAAGCAAAAATAAACACACCCCTCTGGGCTAAAACAGGAAGCCAAAACAAAGTGGTAACACAAAGCACAGTCCTTGTGGTAGCAGGGATTAGCAAAACACACAGTTCAGGTTAGCACAAACACTTCTCTGGAGTTAGCCTCTCCAGATACACTGAAATTGAATGCCTCTGGAGGCTAACTATTTAAATCCCAGACCACATCCTGGGGTGGTGATAAGGTGGACAACCTCCCACATGCTCTATGGTTATCCACAAAAACCCAGTCCTTAAAATGTCCGATTAACCCCTATCAATACATAGTGTGCTGGAGCAAAGTTTCAAATCACTGAAGCTAATAGTCTCCATTCCAGCACTTTGCCAGTGACTTTGTATATATATATGGCACCCCTAGGGGTATTTGCCACAAAAATAGTTACTGACAGTAAATACAAATACTAAAATAGCAAGACTGCACTACCACCTCCGGCCAGAAGGGGGAGCTCCAGAGACTCCCCTTGATCCATTCTGGTCTGAGAGAAGAAATGGCAGTTGGGCTAAGGAGCTGAAAGTGAGAGGTCATACAGTTGAATCTCTAAGAGCCCTATGACAGTTTCCAGGCCTAAATCACCGGCCTGAGGAGAAGAGGGACAGAGAAAAAGGACATTGTGAGAACCGGGTAGCATTAATCACTACCCAGAACAGGCGCAAAGACGGATACCGGATCCGTGGCTGTATTCATTATATATAATACAGCAACCGGAAAAACGTGAGGTGATATCAGCTTCACTAGGGCCGGACGCAGCAACAGACACAGAGTTCAGCGGTACTCCCGGAGGGGGTAAGCTGATAAAAGGACTCGGGTTGCCCGTCGAACCAGGACCCGGAGGGGACAGATTGGGCCGGCAGCCAGTTCACATACAGCAGCAGGGCCACACAGAAATTGCGTACAATAAGAGGCGAAGACCCCGGCAGGGTCAAAGTAACTCAGAGTTCCCATACAGACTCCGGTGACAGGACTGGTTGTAAATCCCTTTATGTTAAAGTAAACTGGTTAAACGTTTCAGTGCCTCAGTCTTTCATTTGGACAATAGCCAATATCCAGGATCGGGATCATCGCCGCTGGGAGAACCTGCTGCTGATCAAGTAAGTGCCTGCTCCCTCACGATACCCCTTACACTGTGCATTGCCTGAGGCTACAGCACCGGGTCAAGCCACCCGTGACATCCCCCTTAAGAGACAGACCCCATTGGTCCGGTGCTGGGTATCCCGGTCTCCTGGGCGTCACAATTGGCGTCACGAACAGGATCTAGCCAGCCCGTATACCGGGTATTGTGTGCCGTGATTGGAGCCCAAAACTGTGAAAACTTGGATGAAAAATCTTGAAAATTGACTTTATGAAAGAAAAATCCATTCCCCATTGAAAACTATTGAAAGTGACTTTTCCCCATTGGTTATAATGGAGTAAAGATGGCCGCCATCCCCTGAGGTAATCACCTCATAACCGTTAGGCACGAGACTGTTAATTGAGCTACGCCATCACCTGAACCCCAGTCTGACTGAAAAACTTCAGAATCCGCCATTACAGAGCGCGCGGCGGGCGGGAGCAGCAGGGGGCGTGTCATTGTGGGCGGCACCAAGCTGAGCGCTCTGACGTCAGAGCAAGGGGAAAACCGATCCTGCTGCACAGCAGAACGAATCTACACTATCCCGACGGAAGCGGAGGACCGGAAGGGTACGGATTAACTAAGGGGGCACAGTATGTCGCAGCACGGAGACGCCGCAGCACCCGGCGACGCTAATGCAGCTGAAAGACAGAGTGTCGATAGAGAGTCCGGTAGCGCAGCGGTGCAAGGAGTGGCGCCCATCATGCCGGTGCTGATGCCATATACCCCGGGTGGCCCATGGCTTCCAATGTATGAAGGTGAGCCTAATACCCTTGACGATTTCAGAGAAAAGATGCTGGCCCATTTTGACATGTTCCCCGTGGGTGAAGTTCAGCGTGTTAGTCTCCTGATGATGCAGTTAAGTGGCCATGCTAAGCGAGAAGTCACAGCATGGGCAGCTGATCTGAAAGGCACTGTTGAACGCATATTTGCTGGATTAAAAGCTACATTTGAAACCACTGCCGGCAGCAAAGCTAAAGTACGGTTCTTTAATTGCAAACAAAAAGTTAATGAGGGCGTGAGAGACTTTGCCTTAAACCTGCAGGAAGCCCTTAAATCACTTACACTGGCTGAACCCATTTTTAACACCGGAGCGGATAAACTGCTAAGAGATCAATTTATTGAGGGACTCTACACCCCTTCTCACCGGGGGCATGTGAGCATGCTTGTTTTTAAGAACCCTGAATTGACATTTGCCCAATTAAAGGAGAGCGCTATACGTCTCCAGCTGGCAGAGGCACCTCGGGATCAGGAGCCTGCGCAACCCATGGCAGAGGCTCCTCAACAACAGGGAGTGCCAGTGACATCAGCTATGTCTGGGGCCATTGCTAAGCCCCTGGGGCCCAGTACTGATGAGGCTCTTCAACAAAAACTTGACTCTTTAACTGATGTTGTTGCTTCAATGGCTAAAACCATGCAGGAGATGAGAGGACCCAAGATGGAGTTGGCAAACCGTAGAGAAGATGTTCCATGGATGAGACCCCGGAGATACCCGACTGTTGTGAATTCTGTGGCTGAATTCACTCCTGTGGTCACAAGTGGTACTGCAGCTTCTGAGTTTCCTCCCTCAGGTGTTCTGGTGAGCTCGTTAACTGCTTCATTACTTAACTCCGCCTGATGCTGCTATCCTTGCTCCTTGTCAATGTTTCAGTGTTGGATCTGAGCTTCTCCTGATTGTTCCTGTGACCTGCTGCTCTGTATAGCTAAGTGCCTTTTGCTTTTTTGTTGCTTTTTTTCTGTCCAGCTTGTCTTTTGTTTTGCTGGAAGCTCTGAGACGCAAAGGGTGTACCGCCGTGCCGTTAGTTCGGCACGGTGGTTTTTTTTTGCCCCCTTTGCGTGGTTTTGCTTTAGGGTTTTTTGTAGACTGCAAAGTTCGCTTTACTGTCCTCGCTCTGTCCTAGAATATCGGGCCCCACTTTGCTGAATCTATTTCATCCCTACGTTTTGTCTTTTCATCTTACTCACAGTCATTATATGTGGGGGGCTGCCTTTTCCTTTGGGGAATTTCTCTGGGGCAAGTCAGGCCTATTTTTCTATCTTCAGGCTAGCTAGTTTCTTAGGCTGTGCCGAGTTGCCTAGGTAGTTGTTAGGCGCAATCCACAGCCGCTTTTAGTTGTGTTTAGGATAGGATCAGGTGTGCAGTCTACAGAGTTTCCACGTCTCAGAGCTCGTTCTTGTATTTTTGGGTATTTGTCAGATCACTGTGTGCGCTCTGATCGCTATGCACACTGTGTTTCTGGATTGCCTTCATAACACCTGTCATTAGCAAACATAACAGTACAAGGAGCCAAACCAATGATTCTCAATAGAGGGAAAGAAAAAGTTCTGACATCATTTTTTTTTTTTTTTTCTGTTCTGTGTTCACTTTTTTTTTTTCCCCTAGACATTTGGGTGATTCTGGACACAGGTGTGGACATGGATATTCAGGGTCTGTGCTCTTCAATGGATAATCTCGTTATAAATGTACAAAAAATTCAAGATACTATTGATCAGAAATCTATGTTAGAACCAAGAATTCCTATTCCTGATTTGTTTTTTGGAGATAGAACTAAGTTTCTAAGTTTCAAAAATAATTGTAAGCTATTTCTGGCCTTGAAACCTCATTCTTCTGGTAATCCTATTCAACAGGTTTTGATTATTATTTCTTTTTTGCGCGGCGACCCTCAAGACTGGGCATTTTCTCTTGCGCCAGGAGACCCTGCATTGAGTAGTGTCGATGCGTTTTTCCTGGCGCTCGGATTGCTGTACGATGAGCCTAATTCACTGGATCAGGCTGAGAAAAATTTGCTGGCTTTGTGCCAGGGTCAGGATGATATAGAAGTATATTGTCAGAAATTTAGGAAATGGTCAGTACTCACTCAGTGGAATGAATCTGTGCTGGCAGCTTTGTTCAGAAAGGGTCTCTCTGAGGCTCTTAAGGATGTCATGGTGGGATTTCCTATGCCTGCTGGTTTGAATGAGTCTTTGTATTTGGCCATTCAGATCGGTCGACGCTTGCGCGAGCGTAAATCTGTGCACCATTTGGCGGTACTGCCTGAGGTTAAACCTGAGCCTATGCAGTGCGATAGGACTATGACTAGAGTTGAACGGCAGGAATACAGACGTCTGAATGGTCTGTGTTTCTACTGTGGTGATTCCACTCATGCTATTTCTGATTGTCCTAAGCGCACTAAGCGGTCCGCTAGGTCTGCCGTCATTGGTACTGTACAGTCCAAATTCCTTCTGTCCATTACCTTGATATGCTCTTTGTCGTCATTTTCTGTCATGGCGTTTGTGGATTCGGGCGCTGCCCTGAATCTGATGGATTTGGATTATGCTAAACGTTGTGGGTTTTTCTTGGAGCCTTTGCGGTGTCCTATTCCATTGAGAGGAATTGATGCTACACCTTTGGCCAAGAATAAACCTCAATACTGGGCCCAGCTGACCATGTGCATGGCTCCTGCACATCAGGAAGTTATTCGCTTTCTGGTGTTGCATAATCTGCATGATGTGGTCGTGTTGGGGTTGCCATGGCTACAAACCCATAATCCAGTATTGGATTGGAATTCCATGTCGGTATCCAGCTGGGGTTGTCAGGGGGTACATGGTGATGTTCCATTTTTGTCGATTTCGTCATCCACCCCTTCTGAGGTCCCAGAGTTCTTGTCTGATTATCAGGATGTATTTGAAGAGCCCAAGTCCGATGCTCTACCTCCGCATAGGGATTGTGATTGTGCTATCAATTTGATTCCTGGTAGTAAATTCCCTAAAGGTCGATTATTTAATTTATCCGTGCCCGAACACGCCGCTATGCGCAGTTATGTGAAGGAATCCCTGGAGAAGGGACATATTCGCCCATCGTCATCACCACTGGGAGCAGGGTTCTTCTTTGTAGCCAAGAAGGATGGTTCGCTGAGACCGTGTATTGATTACCGCCTTCTTAATAAGATCACTGTTAAATTTCAGTATCCCTTGCCATTGTTATCTGACTTGTTTGCTCGGATTAAGGGGGCTAGTTGGTTCACTAAGATAGATCTTCGTGGTGCGTATAATCTGGTGAGAATCAGGCAAGGAGATGAATGGAAAACTGCATTCAATACGCCCGAGGGTCATTTTGAGTATCTAGTGATGCCGTTCGGACTTGCCAATGCTCCATCTGTGTTTCAGTCTTTTATGCATGACATCTTCCGTGAGTATCTGGATAAATTCCTGATTGTTTACTTGGATGACATTTTGATCTTCTCAGATGATTGGGAGTCTCATGTGAAGCAGGTCAGAATGGTTTTTCAGGTCCTGCGTGCTAACTCTTTGTTTGTGAAGGGATCAAAGTGTCTCTTCGGTGTGCAGAAAGTTTCATTTTTAGGGTTCATCTTTACCCCTTCTACTATCGAGATGGATCCAGTTAAGGTCCAAGCCATCCAGGATTGGATTCAGCCGACATCTCTGAAAAGTCTGCAAAAGTTCCTGGGCTTTGCTAATTTTTATCGTCGCTTCATCTGTAATTTTTCTAGCATTGCCAAACCATTGACCGATTTGACCAAGAAGGGTGCTGATTTGGTTAATTGGTCTTCTGCTGCTGTGGAAGCTTTTCAGGAGTTGAAGCGTCGTTTTTGTTCTGCCCCTGTGTTGTGTCAGCCAGATTTTTCTCTTCCGTTCCAGGTCAAGGTTGATGTTTCTGAGATTGGAGCAGGAGCGGTTTTGTCACAGAGAGGTTCTGATTGCTCAGTGATGAAACCATGTGCTTTCTTTTCCAGGAAGTTTTCGCCCGCTGAGCGTAATTATGATGTGGGCAATCGAGAGTTGCTGGCCATGAAGTGGGCATTCGAGGAGTGGCGTCATTGGCTTGAAGGAGCTAAGCATCGCGTGGTGGTATTGACTGATCATAAGAACTTGACTTATCTCGAGTCTGCCAAGCGCTTGAATCCTAGACAGGCCCGTTGGTCGTTATTTTTTGCCCGCTTCGACTTTGTGATTTCGTACCTTCCGGGCTCTAAAAATGTGAAGGCGGATGCTCTGTCTAGGAGTTTTGTGCCCGACTCTCCGGGTTTATCTGAGCCAGCGGGTATCCTCAAGGAAGGAGTCATTGTGTCTGCCATCTCCCCTGATTTGCGGCGGGTGCTGCAAAAATTTCAGGCGAATAAACCTGATCGTTGTCCAGCAGAGAAACTGTTCGTCCCTGATAGGTGGACTAATAAACTTATCTCTGAACTTCATTGTTCGGTGTTGGCTGGTCATCCTGGAATCTTTGGTACCAGAGAGTTAGTGGCTAGATCCTTCTGGTGGCCATCTCTGTCACGGGATGTACGTACTTTTGTGCAGTCCTGTGGGATTTGTGCTAGGGCTAAGCCCTGCTGTTCTCGTGCCAGTGGGTTGCTTTTGCCCTTGCCGGTCCCAAAGAGGCCTTGGACACATATTTCGATGGATTTCATTTCTGACCTTCCCGTTTCTCAAAAGATGTCAGTCATTTGGGTGGCCTGTGATCGCTTTTCTAAGATGGTTCATCTGGTGCCCTTGGCTAAATTGCCTTCCTCCTCTGATTTGGTACCTTTGTTCTTTCAGCATGTGGTTCGGTTGCATGGCATTCCTGAGAATATTGTTTCTGACAGAGGTTCCCAGTTTGTTTCAAGGTTTTGGCGAGCCTTTTGTGGTAGGATGGGCATTGACCTATCCTTTTCCTCGGCTTTCCATCCTCAGACTAATGGCCAGACCGAACGAACCAATCAGACCTTGGAAACATATCTGAGATGTTTTGTTTCTGCAGACCAGGATGATTGGGTGTCCTTTTTGCCGTTGGCTGAGTTCGCCCTTAATAATCGGGCCAGCTCGGCTACCTTGGTTTCTCCATTTTTTTGCAATTCTGGGTTCCATCCTCGTTTCTCTTCAGGACAGGTTGAGTCTTCGGACTGTCCTGGTGTGGATTCTGTGGTGGATAAGTTGCAGCAGATCTGGACTCAGGTAGTGGACAATTTGATCTTGTCCCAGGAGAAAGCTCAACTTTTCGCTAATCGCAGACGCCGTGTGGGTCCCCGACTTCGTGTTGGGGATCTGGTTTGGTTATCTTCTCATCATATTCCTATGAAGGTTTCCTCTCCTAAATTTAAACCTCGTTTTATTGGTCCATATAGGATTTCTGAGGTTCTCAATCCTGTGTCTTTTCGTTTGACCCTCCCAGACTACTTTTCCATACATAATGTATTCCATAGGTCGTTGTTGCGGAGATACGTGGCACCTATGGTTCCATCTGTTGAGCCTCCTGCCCCGGTTTTGGTGGAGGGGGAATTGGAGTATATTGTGGAGAAGATTTTGGATTCTCGTGTTTCTAGACGGAAACTCCAGTATCTGGTTAAATGGAAGGGTTATGCTCAGGAAGATAATTCCTGGGTTTTTGCCTCTGATGTTCATGCTTCCGATCTTGTTCGTGCCTTTCATACGGCTCATCCTGGTCGGCCTGGGGGCTCTGGTGAGGGTTCGGTGACCCCTCCTCAAGGGGGGGGGTACTGTTGTGAATTCTGTGGCTGAATTCACTCCTGTGGTCACAAGTGGTACTGCAGCTTCTGAGTTTCCTCCCTCAGGTGTTCTGGTGAGCTCGTTAACTGCTTCATTACTTAACTCCGCCTGATGCTGCTATCCTTGCTCCTTGTCAATGTTTCAGTGTTGGATCTGAGCTTCTCCTGATTGTTCCTGTGACCTGCTGCTCTGTATAGCTAAGTGCCTTTTGCTTTTTTGTTGCTTTTTTTCTGTCCAGCTTGTCTTTTGTTTTGCTGGAAGCTCTGAGATGCAAAGGGTGTACCGCCGTGCCGTTAGTTCGGCACGGTGGGGTTTTTTTGCCCCCTTTGCGTGGTTTTGCTTTAGGGTTTTTTGTAGACTGCAAAGTTCGCTTTACTGTCCTCGCTCTGTCCTAGAATATCGGGCCCCACTTTGCTGAATCTATTTCATCCCTACGTTTTGTCTTTTCATCTTACTCACAGTCATTATATGTGGGGGGCTGCCTTTTCCTTTGGGGAATTTCTCTGGGGCAAGTCAGGCCTATTTTTCTATCTTCAGGCTAGCTAGTTTCTTAGGCTGTGCCGAGTTGCCTAGGTAGTTGTTAGGCGCAATCCACAGCCGCTTTTAGTTGTGTTTAGGATAGGATCAGGTGTGCAGTCTACAGAGTTTCCACGTCTCAGAGCTCGTTCTTGTAGTTTTGGGTATTTGTCAGATCACTGTGTGCGCTCTGATCGCTATGCACACTGTGTTTCTGGATTGCCTTCATAACACCTGTCATTAGCAAACATAACACCCGACATGGAGAGGACGACCCCGCGACCGCTACCAACCGGATGGACAGCCCATTTGCCGCCGTTGCCAGCAGCCAGGCCACTTTGCACGAGATTGTGATTTAAACGGGAATCCCCTGGGAATGCGGGCCGCTTTGCAGGAATGAACTTTCAAGGCCCAACACCCTGGCACGACAGGTACATCGGAGGACGACCCATTATCCCTATCGTGCTGGACGGAATGCCCCTCAACGCTTTGCTGGACACAGGTTCCCAGATTTCATCTATACCGTATATCCTTTATAAGAGGTACTGGGCTGATGCAGATATTGATAAAGGGCCCTCTGATGTTGAACTAGATATGTGGGCCAGTAATGGTAAGTTGGTACCGAAACTAGGTTTCAGGGAGATGACCATAAAGATTGGTAAAGTAGAATTGAAGAAACAGGGTATAATTGTTGTTGATGTTGACCGGCGGAACTGTGAACCAACTGTATTAATAGGAATGAATGTGTTAGAGAATTGCTTTTCCGAAGTCATTTCTGTCTTACAGCAAATTGCTGAAACTGCCCAATCCTGCCAGCAGAGAGTTCTCCGGAGGGAAATAAAAGTATTGATGTTAAGGCAACAGGTAGAAGTTGCAGGTGGAGAAATCGGCAGTGTGAGGGTAAGTGATCCAACATCTATTGTAATCCCACCAAAAACAGAAATGCTGGTATGGTGTAGAGCAGCCATTGGTACTAAGGGACGAGATTATCAAGCCTTAACAGAACCAGTGTACACCGACAGCAGGCCCACTATACTCACAGCACGAGGGATAGTCGAGGTACACCGAGGACGGGTGCCGGTACGACTTTTGAACTGTGGAGAGGAAGAGGTCACTTTGCCAAGGTATGCTACAGTGGCAAAGCTATATACTGTTGACAACAATGCCATCACAACCATTGAGCCCTTAGAACCAACCTGTCAGGTGGAAGGCAATGGCTCAGATGGAGAAATGGAGGATTGGTGCCAACAGCTACACGTGGGTATAAATTCAACACCTACCCATCAAAAACAAGGGGTGTATAGGCTAGTGACGGAATATGAACAAGTCTTCAGTAAACACCCATTGGACTTCGGACGGATAGAAGGGGTAGAACACACAATCCCCACCGGTGACCATCCCCCAATAAAAGAAAGATATAGACCCATACCGCCCACTCACTATCAATGTGCAAAAGATATGCTGAGGGAGATGAAACAGGCCAGGGTAATAAGAGACAGCTGTAGCCCCTGGGCGGCCCCTCTAGTGATTGTCAAAAAAAAAGACGCAACCATGAGAATGTGCGTAGACTACCGGCAGATTAATAACATCACACATAAAGACGCCTACCCCTTGCCTAGGATAGAAGAGTCCTTGACCGTTTTGAAATCTGCTAATTATTTTTCCACCTTAGACTTAACAAGCGGGTATTGGCAAGTCCCTGTGGCTGAGAGAGATAAGGAAAAGACGGCATTCACCACACCAATGGGTCTAAGTGAATTTAATCGCATGCCGTTCGGACTCTGCAATGCATCCGGTACCTTCCAGCGGCTGATGGAATGCTGCCTCGGACACAAGAACTTCGAGACCGTCCTCCTGTACCTAGATGATGTGATTGTCTACTCAAAGACTTATGAACAACACTTAAAAGACCTGGCAGAAGTGTTCGAAGCCTTATCCAGGTATGGCATGAAAATCAAGCCATCCAAATGTCACCTTCTCAAGCCAAAGGTACAGTACCTGGGACACATTGTGAGTTCGGAGGGAGTAGCACCGGATCCCAAGAAAATAACCGCCATAAGGGATTGGCCGAGACCTACCAGCGCAAAAGAAGTGAGGCAATTCCTGGGATTGGTGGGTTACTATCGCAGATTTATAAAAGGATTTGCCAAGTTGGCAGCACCATTGCAAGATGCCTTGGTAGGGCAGACGAAGAAACCTTCAAACCGAAACCCTCCTTTCCAGTGGAACGACGAAAGGGAAGACTCCTTTGAACAACTAAAGAAGGCACTAACCGGAGAGGAGGTTCTGGCATACCCAGATTACCATCAGCCTTTCATCCTCTACACCGATGCCAGCAATGTGGGACTAGGAGCGGTGCTGTCACAAAAGCAAGAAGGTCGGGAGAAAGTCATCGCCTTTGCAAGTAGAAAGCTCCGGCCTACTGAAAGAAATCCAGAAAATTATAGCCCCTTCAAATTGGAACTACTGGCAGTAGTTTGGGCTGTGACTGAACGTTTCAAACACTATCTGGCCGCTGCAGAATTTATTGTCTATACTGACAACAATCCGTTGACCCACCTGGACACAGCCAAATTAGGTGCGTTAGAACAGCGATGGATAGCCCGGCTATCTAATTACAACTTCAAGATCAAGTATCGAGCAGGTCGCAAGAATGGAAATGCCGATGCCCTATCCCGGATGCCACACTTGAGAGATGTAGAAGAAGAAACGGGGGAGCTTGAAGAAATTGAACTACCAGCCTTCCATCATCCCAAGGCGAAACATCATCAGTCAAGTACCTATCAGAAACAACAAGAGGTGAATTTTAATCCGTTAGCACACCATAGATGGGCTGACACCCAAGACAGCAATCCGGCTGTGAAGTTGGTGAAGGAACTGTTAACTGAGCAAAGTGCATATCCCGATGAGGATGCCCCAGAAGAGACGCATCAACTCTGGAAAGAGAGAGGCAAAATGTTCCTGTATCAAGGGAAGCTCTGTAGAAGGTACACCAATCCGAAAACACATGAATTGGTTTGGCAGATTATCGTGCCTAAACAAGATGTGAAGATGGTCCTCGAAGCTTACCATAATGGTGCTGGTCACTTCGGTTGGAAAAAGTTAGAAGTACTTCTAAGAGAAAGATTTTATTGGGTCGGGATGAGAAAATCAATCGAACAGTGGTGCAGAAATTGTGGCCCGTGCAACCTCAGAAGAAACGATCAAAAGAACCAAAGAGCACCACTGCAGCCCATAATCACCAAACAACCACTTGAACTTGTAGCCATAGACCACGTGAAGTTAATACCAAGCCGGTCCGGCTATGTCTATGCCTTGACCATCGTGGACCATTATTCACGCTTCTTGGTAGTAGTACCCGTAAAAGATCTGACAGCAAAAACAGCAGCCAAAGCGTTCCAAACGTACTTTTGTAGACCCCATGGATATTCGGAACAGGTTCTCACCGACCAAGGTACAGCCTTTGAATCAGAGATCTTCAGAGAATTCTGTAATATGTATGGTTGCAAAAAGATCCGGACGACGGCCTATCATCCACAAACAAACGGCTTGTGCGAGAAGATGAACCATATTGTAATAGACCTACTAAAGACTTTACCTGAGACAGAAAGGAATCAATGGCCAGAGAAATTGCCTGACTTGGTGGATCTGTATAATCATGTCCCGGTGAGCTCCACCAACTGCACCCCAGCTTACCTTATGCGTGCAAGACCCGGCCAATTACCAATCGATCTAGAAATGGGAATTCTGAAACCAGACGCAGAAGTTCAAGACTCCAATTGGGATATCATACGGCAAAAGCAGTATCGCCAAGTGCAAAAGAGTGTGGAAAGAAGCCTTTAGCAAACTAGAGAAAGACAAGAGCGAACTTTCAACCAGAATGCTCTAGCGACCCCATTAAGACCGGGTGATCAAGTGCTCAAGAGAAACCGTCGAACCAATAAACTAGACAATCAGTGGGAAGCCGTACCCTACACAGTTTTACCAACAAGAATGGATAATCCTAAAATGTGTCTCATTAGCAAAAACGGAGGCTTAACATCTGTATTAGTGTCAAGAGACAATCTTAAATTGTGTCCGGAAGCATTGAAAGAGCCAGAAGTTGTCCTGCCAGAATCAGAAGTTATTCAACCCATACAGGTTCAACCAGTAAAGGAAAAAGAAGAGGAAATGTATCACACCTGTATAGGAGACTTTCCCAAAACCCTACTAACATACCATGGTGCAGTAGTGGTTCCCATGGTGGCCTTTTACCCAACACCGAACCCAATACCAGAAGTCCCAAGACAGGAAGAGGCTGACCCCGTACTACAGGAGGTTCCAGGCCAGGAAGAACAGATTCCTGATCAGAGTAATCCCATTCACGGTGGACTTGCCAACTCCATAGTCGTGGAATTATCTTTAGCAGAGCGGGCAGATACTACATCCGCAGTAGACAGTAGTACACCACATGAAGAGATACCGCTATTACGTAGATCACAGCGTAGTACCCAGGGTCAATTACCGGCCAGGTATGCAGATTACCAATTATAAAACTATAGTCATTGTTATCATTCTGCAACGTTTAAGCCCAGTACCTACAGAGACTTGTCTGTATGAACTTCTTGCATATTCTTGAACTTGTTATCAGCCCCGGAGGCACTAAATCAAAGCTCCGGAAAGACTGCTTTTTGAACTTTGCTTTTTGCTCTTTTTGAACTTTCTTTAGACTTTATATTGACAACTTCGTTGGAAAAATGGAACTAAATTCCTGGACACAAAGTGCAGTGCCTTTCCTAGTACCTTCAAGGATAGGACTGTATTAATGGACGTTATTTGAAGTGACTTTTTACAGAACTCTATTTTTGTTTCCTTGAGTGATTTTTGTAACTTTTCATTTTTAAGACTCTGTACATATTAATTGTTATTTCAAAATGTTATCGTCCCACAGTCCCGGAGTACTGTTCTTAACTAAGGGGGAATGTGGCACCCCTAGGGGTATTTGCCACAAAAATAGTTACTGACAGTAAATACAAATACTAAAATAGCAAGACTGCACTACCACCTCTGGCCAGAAGGGGGAGCTCCAGAGACTCCCCTTGATCCATTCTGGTCTGAGAGAAGAAATGGCAGTTGGGCTAAGGAGCTGAAAGTGAGAGGTCATACAGCTGAATTTCTAACAGCCCTATGACAGTTTCCAGGCCTAAATCACCGGCCTGAGGAGAAGAGGGACAGAGAAAAAGGACATTGTGAGAACCGGGTAGCATTAATCACTACCCAGAACAGGCGCAAAGACGGATACCGGATCCGTGGCTGTATTCATTATATATAATACAGCAACCGGAAAAACGTGAGGTGATATCAGCTTCACTAGGGCCGGACGCAGCAACAGACACAGAGTTCAGCGGTACTCCTGGAGGGGGTAAGCTGATAAAAGGACTCGGGTTGCCCGTCGAACCAGGACCCGGAGGGGACAGATTGGGCCGGCAGCCAGTTCACATACAGCAGCAGGGCCACACAGAAATTGCGTACAATAAGAGGCGAAGACCCCGGCAGGGTCAAAGTAACTCAGAGTTCCCATACAGACTCCGGTGACAGGACTGGTTGTAAATCCCTTTATGTTAAAGTAAACTGGTTAAACGTTTCAGTGCCTCAGTCTTTCATTTGGACAATAGCCAATATCCAGGATCGGGATCATCGCCGCTGGGAGAACCTGCTGCTGATCAAGTAAGTGCCTGCTCCCTCACGATACCCCTTACACTGTGCATTGCCTGAGGCTACAGCACCGGGTCAAGCCACCCATGACATCCCCCTTAAGAGACAGACCCCATTGGTCCGGTGCTGGGTGTCCCAGTCTCCTGGGCGTCACATGTATATATATTTTCATACATATATACAGTGGGGGAAATAAGTATTTGATCCCTTGCTGATTTTGTAAGTTTGCCCACAGAAAAAGACATGAACAGTCTATGACTTTATGGGAAGGTTAATTTTAACATTGATATAAAATGTGACAGAGTGGCACAAAGTGTCACAAAGGCTTACTATCCTGCAGCGGATCCAACAATTCCCCACAAAAAATTGTGCAATAATGGATAAATATAATGACACGTGTATATAAACTTAAATACAGGATCGCGCAGGAAGAAAGCCACTAAAAGCACTAAATGGGTATCCACAATCAATATAAAACTGGGTAAAAAATATAGTCCATGATAAAAACAGCCACAATAAAAGTAGCCACAAAAAATGCAGAGTAGCTAGTATAGGTCTATTGACCTGCAATCTAAAAGGAGGACTCTCTTACCCGCCGTGTTGAGCATCTACGGAGACCAGTTGACTTTACGCTGCCGTGTGGCGGTGATTGTAGTCCAAAGTGTAAAAATCTTTGTTGTTCCATACCACACGCTGTGTCGGCTCAGCAGGACCCCGCTTTTACCTGCATCCTGGTGAGTAGGGGCTGCTACTGGCACCATTTAAAATGGTGACTATGTAAGACAGCTGTCTATATGCAGGTAGAAAGATATTTAGAATTGAGAGTCCTCAGTGTTTGACACTAGTGATGAGCGAAGGTGCTCGCCACTACTCGTTACTCGCCCAAGTATCACTATGCTCGGTATACTCGTCGAGCACCGAATATTTCCAGGATTATTCGGCGGGAGCTCAGGTCTCCGCCCTGCCATTCTGGCACTCTTTAGAGCACCAATGATTGTCAGCCATGCACTGTAATGCTGCAGCCATCTTTGTTGTGGTATTACAGTGATTGGCTGGCCACACAGCGTCATCAGGTCTATAAGACTATAAACATAAGGATGAATGACCTCGGGGAGATCAAAACATCCAACACCGCGGAGACACCATCACGTGTTTCTCAATGCAGTGATCCAGAACACTGCTCCCATCCCTTATGGGAAATATGCAAATGCATGTAGAAAAGCCGCAGAGACACCATCACGTGTTTCTCAATGCAAGCAAATACCCCGAAACAGCTGTCTGTGAATAGATACCATGATTTGGCATAGGTGGTTTTCCTTTTTGGATGCTGCCCTTCCCGTGGTTGTTCCATCCCGGTGAAAGACCTGGCTATTTATTGCTTGCGTTGAGAAACACGTGATGGTGTCTCCGCGGCTTTCCTACATGCATTTGCATATTTCCCATAAGGGATGGGAGCAGTGTTCTGGATCACTGCGTTGAGAAACACATGATGGTGTTTCCTCGGTGTTGGATGTTTTGATCTCCCCGAGGTCATTCATCCTTATGTTTATAGTCGTTTTACTAGGCACTGCTCCTAATAGCCAGTTTCCTACTCCACACTGATGAGGGGCAAATACCCCGAAACAGCTGTCTGTGGATAGATACCATGTTTTGGCATAGGTGGTTTTCCTTTTTGGATGCTGCCTTTCCCGTGGTTGTTCCTTCCCGGTGAAAGACCTGGCTATTTATTGCTTGCATTGAGAAACACGTGATGGTGTCTCCGCTGCATTCCTACATGCATCAGGTCCATAAGAGACCTGGTGCTGTCCTGCTCACCGCTTTCAGCTCTGGACTTAGCGAGTGTAGGGAGAGCTGCTGCTGAGATAGGGTCAGAATCGTCCTTTTAATAGTTGGTGTAGGTCTGCAACTGTTCAGACCACAACTTCTGAGAAAACAACAGTCCTTTATAGGGCTAATTCGGAGGTCCAGAGATTCAGTGCTAGGTAGGCAAGGAAGTCTATGTGCACATGTCCACATCAGTTCAAGGCCTGCAATCACTGTACGTGAGTACATAGCTCTCACTGCATACATATAAAGGTTCCATTACTGTCTGCCGCTGCTTATGTAATATATACCTAGCTGCAGTTTTCTGTGGCTTTTTTGTTTCTTCACGTTATACCCGTTCCTTTTATTCTAAAATAAACAATAGCCCTCTTATTTCAACATTTATTTGCTTGGTCACGCTGCCTATGGATCACCCCCGTAAGGGCAGTGGGGTACTCGGTACTGGGTCCTTCGGTTCTCAAGGGGGATGTCACGGTGGCTATCCCGGTCCGTGGCCCTCGGGAGGTCCATTGAAATAAGGAGGTCTTTAAAGGGGAAATGTTTGTGACGCAACCTGTGGTATTCGGTCAGGGTGACCAACGCTGCTTAGGGGTCCGCTGGGGTGATGTTATGGCATCTAGATGGTATACTTTCCCACAGGTGAAGTATGTCCCCAGGGCTTCCCTGTGTGTAGATGGTGGATGGTGTGAGGCGCAATGAAGAATGAGGACACAAGGTTGCAGTCTCTTTACTTTTTACTGAAGGTTCAGCATCCACAGTACAGAGCACAAACCATGGGGCAGGCAGAGTCTGGCCGGTTTGGAGGCAAATCCAGAGTCCCCATATCCAGGTGGAAATCAGTAGCCTTCCTCTAGTGCCTGGGTGTTGTAGTACCTTACTGCTGAGCATCTTGTAAGGTCCTCACAACTGTGGTAGATGTTCTAGATGTTGTGTCTCTCTCTGTCTCCCAGATGGATAGGAACAAACCTGTATGACTGATGGCCTGAGGCTTTTTACAGGGACTCTAGCACGTTCCAGCCCCCACAAGTTGCCACCATGCCTCCTGGGTATAGGTTGGACAGGTAACGTGGAATTAGCTGTACTGCCGGTCTCTGGAGCAAGGCATAGAGACTGTTGCTTCCTCGGTGTTCCGGCTACCGGATCCTGTGTCTCAGAAGGAGGCAGCCTGTATAGGGCAGAACTCCTTCTGGTTTCCTCTCCTTTTGCTATGACTTCATTTCTCACCCTCTACAATACCATTCGCTGCTCGTGTCTCTTTCTTAGGATGCTGCTGCACGTCGGGCAGGCGCAGCTCCGTGGCCTTCTATCTAGGCCTCTGGCAGGATCTCACCCCTGTCAGGGACCACCCTGTCGGCAACTGCTCAATGTTTCTCCTTCCTCTCTGTCTGCCTGACAGGAACTGACTAACTTCCTATCCAGGTCACCAGTTTTACCTAATTGTGAGGAGTGCCCTAATAAATAGGAGCATAGCTCCCTCTGGTGGACTGGAGTGTGAAGTGTGTTGCATGGTTTGTGATACCAGGTAAAGTGATCTCCTTTATTGCCTTCAAATGTAACATCACGTAACTGTGAAAAAAAATTATACAGTGTGTTATTTGTGGCTGTGGCCTGGTGTATGTGGTGGAAAAATCGTAGTTTCGCAGGCATACATATCATAGTTCTGTGTGCTAGCCTTGTTTTCCTTTTTTTTTTTTCAAAAATTCACCCCCCAAAATTTTTTATACAGTGTTATGTCAGGCTGAGGCTAGGTGTATCTGTAGTGGAAAAATCGTAGCTTTGCAGGCAAAAGTTGCATAGTTCTGTCTGCTAGCCTTGTTTCGCTCTTTTTTTAAATTCTCCAGAGAAAAAAACAAAAGTTTAAACAGTCTGTTATCTGAGGCTGACTGCTGGTATATCTGTGGTGGAAAAATCGTAGCTTCGCAGGCATAAGTTTTATAGTTCTGTCTGCTATTCTGGTTGTACTCATTTTTTATTTTTTGCCAAATTTCACATATAAGAGAAAAAAAATATACAGTCTGTTATCTGTTGCTGCGGCCTGGTACAGTGGGGCAAAAAAGTATTTAGTCAGTCAGCAATAGTGCAAGTTCCAACACTTAAAAAGATGAGAGGCGTCTGTAATTTACATCATAGGTAGACCTCAACTATGGGAGACAAACTGAGAAAAAAAAATCCAGAAAATCACATTGTCTGTTTTTTTAACATTTTATTTGCATATTATGGTGGAAAATAAGTATTTGGTCAGAAACAAACAATCAAGATTTCTGGCTCTCACAGACCTGTAACTTCTTCTTTAAAAGTCTCCTCTTTCCTCCACTCATTACCTGTAGTAATGGCACCTGTTTAAACTTGTTATCAGTATAAAAAGACACCTGTGCACACCCTCAAACAGTCTGACTCCAAACTCCACTATGGTGAAGACCAAAGAGCTGTCAAAGGACACCAGAAACAAAATTGTAGCCCTGCACCAGGCTGGGAAGACTGAATCTGCAATAGCCAACCAGCTTAGAGTGAAGAAATCAACAGTGGGAGCAATAATTAGAAAATGGAAGACATACAAGACCACTGATAATCTCCCTCGATCTGGGGCTCCACGCAAAATCCCACCCCGTGGGGTCAGAATGATCACAAGAACGGTGAGCAAAAATCCCAGAACCACGCGGGGGGACCTAGTGAATGAACTGCAGAGAGCTGGGACCAATGTAACAAGGCCTACCATAAGTAACACACTACGCCACCATAGACTCAGATCCTGCAGTGCCAGATGTGTCCCACTGCTTAAGCCAGTACATGTCCGGGCCCGTCTGAAGTTTGCTAGAGAGCATTTGGATGATCCAGAGGAGTTTTGGGAGAATGTCCTATGGTCTGATGAAACCAAACTGGAACTGTTTGGTAGAAACACAACTTGTCGTGTTTGGAGGAAAAAGAATACTGAGTTGCATCCATCAAACACCATACCTACTGTAAAGCATGGTGGTGGAAACATCATGCTTTGGGGCTGTTTCTCTGCAAAGGGGCCAGGACGACTGATCCTGGTACATGAAAGAATGAATGGGGCCATGTATCGTGAGATTTTGAGTGCAAACCTCCTTCCATCAGCAAGGGCATTGAAGATGTAATGTGGCTGGGTCTTTCAACATGACAATGATCCAAAGCACACCGCCAGGGCAACGAAGGACTGGCTTCGTAAGAAGCATTTCAAGGTCCTGGAGTGGCCTAGCCAGTCTCCAGATCTCAACCCTATAGAAAACCTTTGGAGGGAGTTGAAAGTCCGTGTTGCCAAGCGAAAAGCCAAAAACATCACTGCTCTAGAGGAGATCTGCTTGGAGGAATGGGCCAACATACCAACAACAGTGTGTGGCAACCTTGTGAAGACTTACAGAAAACGTTTGACCTCTGTCATTGCCAACAAAGGATATATTACAAAGTATTGAGATGAAATTTTGTTTCTGACCAAATACTTATTTTCCACCATAATATGCAAATAAAATGTTAAACAAACAGACAATGTGATTTTCTGGATTTTTTTTTCTCAGTTTGTCTCCCATAGTTGAGGTCTACCTATGATGTAAATTACAGACGCCTCTCATCTTTTTAAGTGTTGGAACTTGCACTATTGCTGACTGACTAAATACTTTTTTGCCCCACTGTATATCTGTGGTGGAAAAATCATAGTTTCACTGGCATACGTATCATAGTTCTGTCTGCTAGCCTTGTTCCACTTTTTTCTTTTTTTTTTTAAATTCTCCAAAAACGAAAAATAAATTTATACAGTCTTTTATCTGTGGCTGTGGCCTGGTGTATCTGTGGTGGAAAAATCATAGTTTAACAGGCATACGTATCACAGTTCTGTGTGCTTATTCTGTGTCTTATACTACATTTTTTTTAAATTCACCAAAAAGCAAAATATATTTTGTACAGTTTGTTATCTGTGGCTGCAGCCTGGTGTATTTTTGTGGAAAAATCGTAGTTTTGCAGGCATACATAGCATAATTCTGTGTGCTAGCCTTGTTCAACTCTTTTTTTAAAAAATGACCAAAAACCCCCGAAAAAATGAATACAGTCTGTTATGTCAGGCTGAGGCCTTTTGTATCTGTGGTGGAAAAATTGTAGCTTTGTAGGCATAAGTTGCATAGTTCTGTCTGCTAGATTTGTTCCACTCATTTTTTTTTATAAAAAAATCACCAAAAACAAAAAAATATTTTATACAGTCTGTTGTCTGTGGCTGTGGCCTGGTGTATATGTGGTGGAAAAATTGTAGTTTTGCAGGCATAGGTAGCATAGTTCTGTGAGCTAGCCTTGTTCTACACTTTTTTTTTCAAAAATTCACCAAAAACAAAAAAAATTTTTGTACAGTCTGTTAAATCAGGCTGAGGCCTGGTGTATCTATTGTGGAAAAATTGTAGTCTTGCAGGCATACGTAGCATAGTTCTTTGTGCTAGTCTTGTTCTACACTTTTTTTCTTCAAATAGTCACCCCAAAAATTTTTTTAAACAGTCTGTTATGTCAGGCTGAGGCCTGGTGTATCTGTGGTGGAAAAATCGTAGTCTTGCAGGCATGCATAGCATAGTTCTGTGTGCTAGCCTTGTTCTACTCCTTTTTTCCAAATTTCACATACAACAGAAAAAATAATTATACAGTCTGTTATCTGTGGCTGCAGCCTGTTGTATCTGTGGTGGAACCATTGTAGCTTTGAAGGCATACTGATCAGATATAATTTTGCTCCAAATAAATATATTTATGTTGAGCATTTGAAATAGTGCAGTAGTCCATTGAAAATGTGCAAGGTAAGGGGCAAGGGACAGGGAAGTGGATGTGATGATGATGGTGCATGTAGAGGACAAGGCCGCGGCCAAGGTGAAAGTGGGCAACAACAAAGACCCACATCTTCTCGCTCGACCTTCGAGTCCCACTTTCTAGAGGATTGCAGCACACCACTATTGAAGCCAGAACAGTGTGAAATGGTTGTTAGTTGGATAGCAGATAATGCTTCCAGTCACTTAGCCGCCACCACCACACCATGTCTTCCACATGGTCAAGTCTGAGTAGCCATGAGTGTGGACAAGATATTCCTCACCCTGATCCCCCTTCCTCCCATCATACCGAGTGCCCTGAGACAACTGATCCCATACTTGGACACTCCAAACTGCTGTCCTGTTTTCCCTTTCAAGATTCCGGACTTTCGGCCAGTCAACTTGAAGTGGGGCCAAATGAGATGAGCATGTAGCGATGCCCAAAGCTTTGATCAGCCATGGTCACAATAAGGCAATGGTGGGAAAGTGTCACAAGAGGAGGACGATGATGAGACATAATTGCCAGAAAGTCAGGAGGAGGAGCAGGGTGCGGATGTGGAAGACGAGGTGGTGGATGACATAGTGACTGACCCAACCTGGCAGGAGGACATGCAGAGCGAGGACAGTAGCACACATGGGGAAGGAGGCACATCACCCCAACAGGCAGGAAGAAGCAGTGTGGTGGCCACGGACAGATGGCGTGCATCCGTTCCCCGTAACATCAACATGAGGGAAGTTGCCATTACAACTGTTATATCTTCCTATGTCTGGTTACTTTTTAAAGACTCTGCTGATAACCCCAAACACGTTATTTGCAGCACCTGCCATGCCAGCATCAGCAGGGGTAGCAAAACTACCAGCCTGACCACCACCAGCATGATCAGGCACATAGCAGCAAAGCACCCCACTTTGTGGGCTGAACCCCAGGCTCCAGGAACACTGTCTGCAGGTGACACCATTGCTTCTTCCACTGTTTTGCGTAGAAGCCAATTCCCTGTCCACCGTGCATAAGAAGATGCCTGCAGCCCTGCACCTGTTGTTGCCCACAGTTAAGCAGCATCATCATTAGATCCATCCACTTCCTTGTCCCAGCACAATCTTCAGTTGTCTATATCCCAGTCATTGGAACGCAAGTGGAAATACCCAGCCAATGTCCCAAAGGCCACAGTACTAAACTCTAACATTTCTCTTCTGCTTGAGCTCGAAATGTTGCCTTTTAGGCCCGTGGAGATGGAAGCTTTCCGCAACCTTATGGTGGCAGCCATCCCAATGTACTCGGTCCCCACTCTCTCTGCCGGTGTGCCATACCGGCATTACACCAGCATGTGTCCCACAACATTACCCGTGCCCTCAGCAATGCTGTTACTGGGAAAGTCCACCTAACAATGTGTTAGGTCTCGAGTTCCCGCTTCTGCACAGGAGGAATCTCGAGCCATCTCCGCTGCGGTCTCCCATTCTTATCCAGCCGCAGTGGAGTCTGCTCAGCAAAGACGTCGGTCCCAGCGTCTTGCTCAGTCTCACTCTGTACAGAGAGTTACTGCTGCTTCTTCAGCTTCAGCCATTAAAGCCAGTGCTGGTCAGCAGCGAGCGGACTTCTCTGGGACTAAGTCCTTGTCTGCACACACTGAGCATGCCCAGGGCAAGATCTCCCGTTGGAGATCGAGGGTCATGTGCTCAGGCTCTGCAGCACATTCCATTGGTCCTCTTGGCAGGTCTTGGAAGGGCAAAGTTTCTGTGGCCACTTCCTGTGCTGCAACTATATAAACTGTGCATGACCGCACGGCCATGCGCTAGTGTACAATTGTTAATGTGTGTATGTTGTGAGTGCAAGTCGTCCTTGGATACCCCTACCCTATTGAATGTCTGTTCGCGGAAGGTGTATGGTTGCTATCTAGCGCCCGACTTTCCTACAGCACGAATCACACATTACAGCGTCCAGTTGCTGTGACCGCCAGTACGGCGCCGTGCACTTCCTCTCTGCTTTCCTTACCCAAGCCTGGGTGGTTAGTGGCGTTCGTCAGTGCGGCACCGCATGCACTCTTGTGCCTTAATATTGTTATTGAGTTTCCTTACACACCCAGTTGCGGTGTTGTGCCAGCAAGGGTCTAATCGGACTTCAATCCTAGTTGGGGTTGAGTTCGCTGACTACTTGCTCGCGCTCTATGTGTGGTACCGCGGTTCTGTGACGCAACAGGATCACTTCCTTCATGCTGGGTGAAGTTTAACCCACGTGTGTATACTTATGAGTACCGCCATATAGTCCGTCATTACTTGGCAGCAGGTTCCATCTCTGCACGGTGGACCCCGGGCTGCGAACGCACCATACTCTATCTGTCTTATCATTTGGTGCGTTCCGCTAGCCTTAACATTACACTAGCGCCAGGGTCTGGCTAGTAATGACGAACAAACAGCAATCTTTGCGGTATATCCAGCAGCTGGAGGGTAGGTTGGCGGCTCTTGAGAGCGCAACCTCAACTGTGGATGTTACCGCAGTTGCTGTACAGGCTGCTAGCGTGGCTGCAGCAACCCTGTCCATTTCCACCCCTGCTCCGACATTTACTCGCCTCCCGCTGCCAGAAAAATTTTCTGGTGATAGCAAATTTTGTAGGGGATTTGTGAGTCAGTGCTCTATTCACCTCGAGCTCCTGGCTGCACGTTTTCCCACAGAGCGGGCTAAGGTGGGATTTATAGTGTCTCTCTTGTCGGACAGGGCGTTGGAATGGGCTACGCCGCTGTGGGAGCGTGGCGATCATGTGGTGCAGAGTGCTCTGCTGTTTCTGAGCACTCTGAAACAGGTCTTTTTGGGACCTCAAGTCACCCATGATACTGCGCTCCAACTGCTGGCATTAACTCAGGGTGAGTCCTTGGTCAGTCATTTTGCCGTCCAATTCCGCACTTTAGCTTCTGAGCTGGATTGGTCGGATAAAGCTCTTATCCCCATATTTTGGAGGGGCTTGGCTGACCACGTTAAGGATGCTCTGGCCACTAGGGAGATTCCTGCCACACTGGAGGAGTTAATAACTGTCTCCACTCGAATTGACCTCCGTTTTAACGAGCGGAGGTTAGAGCGAGCCCAGTGTAGGCAGAGGTTTCGGCTGGCTCCTACCTTCGCCAAACCTCTGGAATCTCCGGTCCTGGTTCCTGAGTCACATGAGGCCAGGGAAGTGTCACAAGCGGGATCTAAGTCCCGGACCGCTTGTGCACTCAAGGTCTGTCATGTTTGCCAGCAGTCAGGACATCTAGCCACCAGATGTTCTCAGCGGTCGAGGAAACGTCAGCGTCTAGTGGTAGTAGGTGGAGGTACACTAGACACGGCGACGTTTGCCTCTAAATTGTCCTTTAAGGGGACAATTACTATAGGCTCATTCTCCCACTCGGTAGAGCTCTGCGTGGACTCTGGGGCGGAGGGCAATTTTATGTCTTCTGCCTTCGCCCAACGTCACGCAATACCCCTGGTTATGCTAGCTCAACCAGTAACGGTACAAGTGGTGAATGGGTCGACTCTGCCCTCACAGATAACACACCAGACCATCTCTTTTACTCTGTCCATGTCGCCATCTCATCAGGAGATTATATCGCTGCTCGTCATTCCTGAGGGAATTGATGAGGTCCTGTTGGGAATACATTGGCTATGGTACCACTCTCCTCATATCGAGTGGTCCTCTGGCAGAATCCTGGGATGGGGTGAATCTTGTGGGGGTAGGTGTCAGAGGGAGTGCGTTCAGGTTGCTTCTACAGAGGTACCCGCAAATCTTTCCTCTCTCCCCAAGCAGTATTGGTCTTATGCAGACGTGTTCTCCAAAAAGGCGGCGGAGATCCTTCCGCCCTATCGCCCCTATGACTGTCCTATTGATCTCTTGCCTGGTGCTGAGCCTCCCCGGGGTCGAGTCTATCCGCTATCTCTCCCGGAGATGGAGGCAATGTCACAGTACATCCAGGAAAATCTGGCAAGAGGATTCATTAGGAAGTCAGTGTCACCTGCTGGGGCAGGGTTCTTCTTCGTGCAGAAGAAGAATGGGGAATTGCGTCCATGCATAGACTACAGGGGTCTTAATGCCATCACCGTTAAAAATAAGTATCCTTTTCCCATGATATCTGAGCTCTTCGATAGGCTTCGGGGAGCAAGGGTATTTACTAAACTAGATCTGCGGCGTGCTTACAACCTGATTGGCATCCGTGAGGGGGACGAATGGAAGACGGCTTTTAACACCAGGGATGGGCACTATGAATATCTGGTGATGCCCTTCGGGCTCTGTAATGACCCAGCCGTTTTCCAAGACTTTGTGAACGATATCTTCCGGGATATGCTTTCCACCTCGGTCGTAGTCTATCTGGATGATATTCTCATCTACTCTCCAGATATTGACTCCCACCGGAGAGATGTTTGCAAAGTCTTCGACCTCCTACGGGCAAACTCCCTCTATGCCAAGTTGGAGAAGTGTATGTTTGAGCAGGAGTCCTTACCTTTCCTAGGCTACATCATCTCTGCCCAGGGATTGGCTATGGATCCTGCCAAACTACAGGCTGTGATGGACTGGCAGGACCCCATTCTCTTAAAGCGGTGCAGCGCTTTATGGGGTTCATTAATTATTATCGCCAGTTTATCCCGCACTTCTCAACTTTGGTAGCTCCCTTGGTTGCCCTCACCAAGAAGGGGGCGAATCCCAAATTGTGGTCTGAGGAGGTCTCCAAGGCCTTTAACTCCATAAAGTCACACTTCACTACCGCTCCCATCCTACATCGCCCCGATGTAGATAAGCCATTTATCATGGAGGTGGATGCCTCTTCTGTTGGTGCTGGAGCAGTCCTCTTCCAAAAGGATGCTCAAGGTCGGAAGCATCCTTGCTTCTTTTTCTCCAAGACCTTCTCACCAGCAGAGAGGAATTATTCCATCGGGGACAGGGAGTTGCTAGCCATGAAGTTGGCTTTCTCGGAGTGGAGACATCTCTTGGAGGGAGCACATTTTCCCTTCCAAGTCTTCACAGACCATAAAAATTTGGTGTACCTGCAGACAGCCCAGCGGTTGAATTCTCGCCAGGCCAGATGGTCCTTATTCTTCTCCCGGTTTCATTTCACCCTCCATTTTCTTTCTGGGGAGAAGAACATTCGGGCCGACGCTCTCTCTCGCTCCGTTGTGTCATCTGCGGAGGAGGAGGAGGAGCCTCGGCTTATTGTCCCCACCGAGAGCTTGAGAACTGTGGCCCCGGTTTCGCTAGAGTCTGTGCCCCCGGGCAAGACTTTTGTTCCATCCAGTTTGCGACCGGAGGTTCTCTCTTGGGCACACTCGTCCAGGGTGGGTGGACATTTTGGTACCAAAAGGACATCTGAGTTACTGGCGAGGACATACTGGTGGCCGCATATGGCTCGTGATGTCGCAGAGTATGTTCGGGCGTGTGTCTCTTGCACCAAGAACAAGACTCCTCGGCAACGGCCAGCTGGTTTGCTTTATCCTCTGCCCGTGGCGGACAGGCCCTGGGAGATGGTCGGGATGGACTTTGTGGTGGGCTTACCCAAGTCTCGTAACTGCACCATTATCTGGGTGATCACCGACCATTTTTCCAAAATGGTGCACTTGGTGCCTCTTCCACGGCTACCTTCTGCACGGGCGTTGGCTGTCTTGTTCGTCAAGCATATCTTTCGCCTACACGGTATGCCAGACAAAATTGTTAGTGACCGGGGTCCCCAGTTTGCGTCTCGATTCTGGAGAGAGCTTTGTCGTCTACTCAGTATTGAGTTGAATCTCTCTTCGGCATATCATCCCGAGACGAATGGGTTGGTAGAGAGGGCCAACCAGACCTTGGTCACATATTTACGACATTTTGTTTCTGCCAGGCAGGATGACTGGGCATCCTTGCTACCGTGGGCAGAGTTTGCACTTATCAATGCCGTAGCCAACTCCACCGGTCAGACTCCATTCCTCCTAAATTACGGCCAGCATCCGCGTGTTCCTGTGCCCATGCCTGTGTCTTCTGCTGACTCCAGGGTGGCAGACTGGGCTGTGGAGGCACGGGACATTTGGGACCGCACGCAGGATGCCATTCGGGCCTCCAAGGAGAGAATGAGGTCCTCCGCCGATGTTCATCGGCGCCCCGCTCCGACCTTTGCTCCTGGCGACTTGGTGTGGCTCTCCGCCCGTAACATCAGGCTGCGAGTTGAGTCCACTAAGTTTGCTCCTCGCTACTTGGGTCCCTTCAAGGTTCTCGAACGGGTTAATCCTGTGGTCTACTGTTTGGCTCTTCCTCCACGCTTGGGTATCACCGACACCTTTCATGTGTCCCTCTTGAAACCCGTATACATGTCCCGGTTTTCCGAGTCATCTGCCGGGACATCGGGTTCGTCTACGGACGATTACGAGGTGAACGCTATTTTGGGGTGCAAGGTGGTACGCGGCAAAAGGGAAGGGTTATTGCCCAGAGGACAGGTCATGGGAGCCTGCTGAAAACATTCGGGCCCCACAGCTCATTGCTGCCTTCGAGCGTAGCGAGGCCCAAGGAGGGGGGGGGGCCCTAGGAGGGGGGGTATTGTTAGGTCTCAAGTTCCCGCTTCTGCACAGGGGGAATCTCGAGTCATCTCTGCTGCGGTCTCCCATTCTTATCCAGCCACAGTGGAGTCTGCTCAGCAAGGACGTCGGTCCCAGCGTCTTGCTCAGTCTCACTCTGTACAGAGAGTTACAGCTGCTTCTTCAGCTTCTGCCATTAAAGCCAGTGCTGGTCAGCAGCGAGCGGACTTCTCTGGGACTAAGTCCTTGTCTGCACACACTGAGCATGCCCAGGGCAAGATCTCCCGTTGGAGATCGAGGGTCATGTTCTCAGGCTCTGCAGCACATTCCATTGGTCCTCTTGGCAGGTCTTGGAAGGGCAAAGTTTCTGTGGCCACTTCCTGTGCTGCAACTATATAAACTGCGCATGACCGCACGGCCATGCGCTAGTGTACAATTGTTAATGTGTGTATGTTGTGAGTGCAAGTCGTCCTTGGATACCCCTACCCTATTGAATGTCTGTTCGCGGAAGGTGTATGGTTGCTATCTAGCGCCCGACTTTCCTACAGCACGAATCACACATTACAGCGTCAAGTTGCTGTGACCGCCAGTACGGCGCCGTGCACTTCCTCTGTGCTTTCCTTACCCAAGGCTGGGTGGTTAGTGGCGTTCGTCAGTGCGGCACCGCATGCACTCTTGTGCCTTAATATTGTTATTGAGTTTCCTTACACACCCAGTTGCGGTGTTGTGCCAGCAAGGGTCTAATCGGACTTCAATCCTAGTTGGGGTTGAGTTCGCTGACTACTTGCTCGCGCTCTATGTGCGGTACCGCGGTCCTGTGACGCAACAGGATCGCTTCCTTCACGCTGGGTGAAGTTTAACCCACGTGTGTATACTTATGAGTACCGCCATATAGTCCGTCATTACTTGGCAGCAGGTTCCATCTCTGCACGGTGGACCCCGGGCTGCAAACGCACCATACTCTATCTGTCTTATCATTTGGTGCGTTCCGCTAGCCCTAACACCATGGACACGTGGACAAGTGCTTGTGTGCAGGTAAGGTACATCTCACTGATGGCACACTGGGTTAACATTTTGGAAGCTGGGTCCCAGTCGAACCTTGGATTGGAACACATCCTCCCCATGCCGAGGATTGCGCACCCTATGTCAATCATGGTTGCCCCCATAGTCTACAGCTCCTGCACCTCCTCCTCCTCCTCTTCAGTGACCAGCTCTGAAATTAACACATCAGTCAGAAGCTGGACACACTGCATCACTGCCTCAGCCAAGTGGCAACAGGCTGTGCTGAAGCTAATCTGCATAGGTGACAAACCGCACAATGCAGAAGAGTTGTGGACAGCACTGAAATAGAATTCAGATATTTGGATGAAACCACTGAACCTACAGCCAGGCATGGTCATGTATGACAATGGCCGGAACCTAATGGCAGCTCTGAGGCAAGGTGAGCTCACACACGTACCTTGCCAGGCCCATGTGCTTAACCTCCTGGTTCAACGTTTACTGAAAAGCTACCCGGAGCTGCCGAATCTGCTAGTGAAAGTACGCCATCTGTCCATTTTAGAAAGTCAGCTACAGCTTCAGTTGCCCTTTCCGTGCTTCATCAGTGTTTCCAGCTTCCATCTCACCGACTGGTGTGTGATGTCCCCACGCTTTGGAACTCTAGGCTGCATATGTTGGAAAGGATTTGTGAGCAGAAGAGGACAGTTATTGACTACCAACGTCAACAAGGCCGTCGATATTCATTTCAGACTCCACAAATAAGACCTCAGGAGTGAACATGGATGTCAGACATATATACCATCCTCCAAAACATTAAAGACTGCACCAAGATGGTGAGCGGCGATGTCGCCATAATTAGCATCACCACCCCACTTCTCAGCATTCTGAAAACCTCTCCGTTCACAATTAAAGAGAATGCATTGCAGGCAGAGCACAAGGACATGGAACAAGCAATTATACAGAGAGATTGCACTCAGCCCAGCCTCATGTCTTCCCAAAATGGATTGGTAAGTAATGAGGAGGAGGAGGAGGAGAAGGAGGAAGAACAAGAGCTATTTACATGCACTATTGATGGTACTACAAGCACAGCTATCATACCATCTGTTCAGCGGGGATGGCCTGAGGACAGGGAGGAGGAGGATGAGGATGAGGAGGTGGAGGACAGCATGGTCAGTCATCCTGTTGTTGAGTATAGAAAACAAGTGACTAGCACACTCCTAGGGATTGTGATGCAAAATGGAGGGGTTTATTTACATACAAAGTCACAAACGTTTCGGTCAACTCTAGACCTTCATCAGTGTGCTACAAAGAAAATAAATACAAAACAGAAATATATGTAAACAAAAACAGGGAGTGTAAACAAAATAGGACACAGTGATAACAAAAATTAACCAAATAAACAGAAGTATATACATCATATGAATACAAAATGTCATGGGACGTCAGATAATATATAATCGTAGAATACAACCAGCATAACCGCCGTTTGTGTACTAAAAAGGCTGCGAAATAGAATGTGGACATAGAACCGCAAGAAGTAGAATATAAGTGCCAGTGTGGGACTAGAATCAGAACCTACATAGATCGTATAGGGGCCAGGGAACCGGAGAATAATATAAATATATAATAAGATGGCAGTGGAGTAAGTGTGGTGAGGAAGGAGTAAAGTAGTAAGAGGATGGAACACATACCTAAGTACACCTGTATGTAAGGTTGAGCCCCAAATGGAATGTAAATAAATGGCATCTAAAATTGGACATGGGAAACGTATCAAAAAAATGACACAGCTGGAGTGTCGTGACAGTGTAACCATATAGTTGGACTAGAGCAGGTACATACCAAAAAATATAACTGGTAAACTCGAACCAGGACAAACAAATTGGAGATGTCTATATAAAAAAGATATGGTATTCAGTATATCCAGGAGTAAAATCAGGCCGGGAAAATGGACAATATGGTATATGTAATAACTATTGTTGCATAAATTGCCCACAGAGATACATACCTAATGGAAAGGGTTAAGCCAAGGGGAGGGGAGAAAACCCTTATAGCTAAAGAGCTATGACGCAAATCTACAAGGAAGCAACAAAATGTAAGTTAACCATAAGGCTAAGGAGAACGGCCCGGTATAAAGATGCCATATAAGATGGGTGTGGGGAAAAAAGAACTATTCTTACCAGCGCACAGGAGAGACCAAACTCCGCGGTGTCCACCGCCAGGAGGAGTGTGTGGCTATGTGCTGGGTAAAGCTATATATAGGGGATGGGGAGGAGCACAATGTCAGCTGGATGGGCGGAGCCAACACAGAGCAAAAAAAAATAAAAAATATAGAGGTGCATTCCAACAGAGTACAGGCCGGTGTCAATAGGTCACAGAGGCGGAGACACATGCATACTACTACAACAAAGAAGGAGGAGGTGCGTTCCAGCGGAGAAAATGGTGATGACGTCGGTGCCTTTCAGCCACAGGGGCAGGAAAATGTGCGTTCCACAGAAGATCTTATAGGAGAAAGGTGCATTCCAGTGGAACGATCGCTGTGCGGGTGGCAGTGAAGTGTCACAGGCGGCAGGAGCGAAAGATCAGAAAGGACGGTTCTGTAAAACGGAAAAAATAATTAGTAATAAGGCCATGTATGTTAGACAATCATTGAGCTAGCTGAACAGCATATAATAAAGTAGACCAAAAACCGCTGGTACAAAGTTATAAAGGGGCAAACCTGTCAATCATCCCCAAAGTATTGGGTGCTATACTAAAACATTTGGAGAACTAGGCAAGTGGCATAGTTGATACAAGACAGAAGTTAAAAAACTCAACAGGGTCAAAACAGTAACCCCAGTATTGGATGTACAAACAGGAAGGTAAAAAAGCCAGATAGCATCAAAGAACGACCTGAAATTAGGACGTCATATATGGTCCCCAGCAAGAACAATTCTTCTGTTCAAAGGGAACGGCTGTAGGTTATAAGATACTGGTGAAGACAAATAACAATTTGATAGTAGCGACACATGTATCAATTAGATTTACAAGCTGACAATGTCCTGTATAGAATCACTTACATAAAGGATAATAGGTCATAGTCCCTATTCAGCCCTTTAGGGGTGAGGGTGTTGAGCTCATGGATCCAATATGCCTCCCTACGTTTGAGCATGGAAATACGATCCCCACTGCGTCTAGGTGGTGTAATTTGCTCAATGATTTGGAATTTCAATTGTGCCAGGTTGTGACCCTTTTCTATGAAGTGTGATGGAAGAGGGAGTAGAAGGTTCTGGCAACGAATTGTAGATTTGTGCTTGGATATACGTGATTTGACTGGTTGGGTGGTCTCACCTACGTATAACAGACCGCAGGGACATTTAATAAGATACACTGCAAAATTGGTGTTACATGTAAAAAAACCATTGATCTGGTATCTTTTCCCAGTGTGTGGATGGTGAATGTTGTTACCCATAATTACATTGTTACATTGGTTACAGCTGAGACAAGGAAAAGTACCCATTTTTGGATTGCTCAAAAAACGCTGTGATGACCCAGGATGTGTGGGGCCTATGTCGGCACGAAACAGATTATCTTTAATATTACGGGGTCGTTTGAAGCACGGGAGAAAAGGGTGTTGGAACTCTTTTACAGTTGGAAATGCTGTTTGGAGAATATGCCAATGTTGGCGTATAGTTTTATGTAGTCTGTATGCAGCGGGATGGTATTGGTGCACAAAGGGGATGCGTGACCTAGCAGACTTTCTTGTCATAGTGGTGTCATTGATATTGGCGGTATCTAGGACACGGGGAGGGTAACCTCTCTCTCGGAATTTGGACTTCATCTCTGATGTCCTCTGTGCTCTGAGAATGGGATCCGAGACAATCTTATTGACTCTATGCAGCTGTGATTTGGGGATGGATTTCTTCATATTATTGGGATGAAAACTGTCGTAATGTAACAGGCTGTTACGGTCCGTAGGTTTGGAGAATAGGTCTGTAGAGAGATTGCCACTGGTGTCCTTGATAATTAAGGTGTCTAGATAGCTGACACTTCACTGCCACCCGCACAGCGATCGTTCCACTGGAATGCACCTTTCTCCTATAAGATCTTCTGTGGAATGCACATTTTCCTGCCCCCTGTGGCTGAAAGGCACCGACGTCATCACCATTTTCTCCGCTGGAACGCACCTCCTCCTTCTTTGTTGTAGTAGTATGCATGTGTCTCCGCCTCTGTGACCTATTGACACCGGCCTGTACTCTGTTGGAATGCACCTCTATATTTTTTTTTTTTTGCTCTGTGTTGGCTCCGCCCATCCAGCTGACATTGTGCCCCTCCCCATCCCCTATATATAGCTTTACCCAGCACATAGCCACACAGTCCTCCTGGCGGTGGACACCGCGGAGTTTGGTCTCTCCTGTGCGCTGGTAAGAATAGTTCTTTTTTTTCCCCACACTTATCCTATATGGCATCTTTATACCGGGCCGTTCTCCTTAGCCTTATGGTTAACTTACATTTTGTTGCTTCCTTGTAGATTTGCGTCATAGCTCTTTAGCTATAAGGGTTTTCTCCCCTCCCCTTGGCTTAACCCTTTCCATTAGGTATGTATCTCTGTGGGCAATTTATGCAACAATAGTTATTACATATACCATATTGTCCATTTTCCCGGCCTGTTTTTACTCCTGGATATACTGAATACCATATCTTTTTTATATAGACATCTCCAATTTGTTTGTCCTGGTTCGAGTTTACCAGTTATATTTTTTGGTATGTACCTGCTCTAGTCCAACTATATGGTTACACTGTCACGACACTCCAGCTGTGTCATTTTTTTGATACGTTTCCCATGTCCAATTTTAGATGCCATTTATTTACATTCCATTTGGGGCTCAACCTTACATACAGGTGTACTTAGGTATGTGTTCCATCCTCTTACTACTTTACTCCTTCCTCACCACACTTACTCCACTGCCATCTTATTATATATTATATACTTATATTATTCTCCGGTTCCCTGGCCCCTATACGATCTATGTAGGTTCTGATTCTAGTCCCACACTGGCACTTATGTTCTACTTCTTGCGGTTCTATGTCCACATTCTATTTCGCAGCCTTTTTAGTACACAAACGGCGGTTATGCTGGTTGTATTCTACGATTATATATTATCTGACGTCCTATGACATTTTGTATTCATATGATGTATATACTTCTGTTTATTTGGTTAATTTTTGTTATCACTGTGTCCTATTTTGTTTACACTCCCTGTTTTTGTTTACATATATTTCTGTTTTGTATTTATTTTCTTTGTAGCACACTGATGAAGGTCTAGAGTTGACCGAAACGTTTGTGACTTTGTATGTAAATAAACCCCTCCATTTTGCATCACAATCCCTAGGAGTGTGCTAGTCACTTGTTTTCTATATATCAAGGTTTGGGCACCTATCGACTGTGCACCTCCCCCCTCGGCTGTGCTTTGCATTTTCTATATCATCCTGTTGTTGAGGACACGGAAGTCTTGACTGTTACCAGTCTGGTACACATAGCTGACTTAATGTTGTCCTGCGTTTCATGTGACCCTCGCATTATAAAAATTTTTGGTGACACTCATTACTGGTTGGTGACACTTCTAGACCCACGCTACAAGGAGAACTTTCAATCTCTTCTGCCAGAGTCAGAGAAGTGTACTAAAATGTTGCAGTTCCAGAGGGCCCTCGTAGGGGAATTACTTACAAAATTCTCATGTTAGAACGCTGGCAGCAGATGTCAGAGTTTGTTGTACAACCAAGGAGTCCAAGCGAGAGAGACAGAAGTACAATCCAGCTCAGGCAGGGGAGCAATGGCAAAATTCTGGGACAGTTTTCTCAGACCCTTCCATCGTGCCGGCACGGAGGCAAGGGGTGTTGTCACTAGAAGTGCAATGTTTGGGAAGATGCTGAGGGAGTACCTTGCAGCTCGTACAAACATACTCCGTGATTCCTCTGTGCCTTTTAATTATTAGGTATCCAAGCTGGACACGTGGCATGAACTGGCTCTCTTTGCCTTGGAAGTCCTGGCCTGACCTGCTGCTAGCTTACTGTCAGAGCAGGTTTTTAGTGCCGCTGGTGGAATTATAACAGATAAGCGCATCAGTCTGTCAACTGAAAATGCTGACAGGCTAACTCTTATAAAAATGAACAAGGGCTGGATTGCGCAAGATTTATGTACACCACCAAGTGAAAACAGCGAATCCTAACCTCTAATATATTGTCTTTTTTTGTGGAGGTGTATTGTCATGTACCTCTTTCCAACCACACATGGCTATCCACTTCCTGATTTTGTCTGTTTGGTGTTATCCTCCTCCTTATCCTCATCCTCATCATCCACAACCAGTATAATACCAGGGTGAACGTACTCACTCAATTTTTGTGCAAGGGTTTTTCTTTTCTGATGTCCTTTACTAATTAGAAACAAAAATAAACTTCCTGCAGGGTGAACTGTCATCAAAATGAGAAGTACGCATATTTTTCCCATTTAATCTTATATATTCCAGTTTTAATATCGCTGTTCCATCCTTTTATGACCCAGTGTATACCTCTACCATATGAAAATATTGAAATACTATTATATATTTTTTTATATCCCTGTCTCTGAGCTGCTGCTATGGACAAACATATCTCGTTAGACACAATCTGACATCATATATTTGAACCTGTGTTCGTCCCTCCCTTTTGCTATTTACTTTCATGGGTGGATTCACATCCTTTTCTTTTTTTTATTTCAGTATTATTTATCTCTATGTCTCCTCATTATCCACCACTAGATCACCAGGCTTAACATCTTCTGTGCCGCTACAGGCAGTCCAATTTTTGGCAAGGGTGTCTATGATGGCCATACTATTTTTTGAAAAAATGCATCCCTCTTGGGGAAATGTTTGTCAGCCCATGCACTGCGTGTATGGGCATTACAAGTGTAAGAGACAAACTCTTTTTCATTGGGACTAGTTTTTAATGAGGCCTTCAGCAACGTCTCCTCATTCTCAACTACTAGATCACCATTCACCACACTTAACGTGTTCTTTGCTGCTGTAGGAAGTCCCATTTTTGGCAAGGGTGTCTATGATGGCCATAGTATATTTTTTTTTAATGTATCCCACCTTGGGGAAATGTTTGTCAGCCCATGCACTGTGTGTATGGCCATTACAAGTGTAGGAGACACACTCCTTTACATTGGGCCTAGTTTTTATGAGGCCTTCAGCAATGTCTCCTCATTCTCCACCACTAGATCACCATTCACCACGCTTATCGTGTTCTGTGCTGCTATAGGCAATCCAATTTTTGGCAAGGGTGTCTATGATGCCCATAGTATATTTTTAAAAAATGTATCCCACCTTAGGGAAATGTTTGTCAGTCCATGCACTGTGTGTATGGGCATTACAAGTCTAGGAGACAAACTCCTTTACATTGGGCCTAGTTTTTCATGAGGCCTTCATCAATGTTTCCTCATTCTCCACCACTAGATCAATATAGTGAAAATGTTGCATGCTGCTATTCAATTTTTGGGCAAGGCTGTCTATGATACCCATAAATAATTTTTTAAAACTGTAACCCCCATGAAGAAATGTTTGTCAGCCCATACACTTAGTGTATGGGCATTATAAGTCTACGAGACCCGCTCCTTAAAGTTGGGCCAAGTGTTTAATGAGGCCTTCCTCCACCTCTCATCATTTTCCACCACTAGGTCACCAGGGTTCACGTGTTCTGTGCTGCTATAGGCAGTGAATTTTTTGGCAAGGGTGTCTATGATCCCTATTAAATATTTTTAAATAATTTACCCCCCATGGGGAAATGTTTGTCAACCATTAACTCTGTTTATGGGCATTACAAGTCTAGGAGACCTATTTCTTTAAATTGGGAATAGTTTTTATTGAGGACTTCCTCCACCTCTCATTATTTTCCACTACTAGATCACCAGGGTTCACGTGTTCCGTGCTGCTACAGACAGTCAATTTTTTGGCACGGGTGTCTGTAATCCTAATTAACTATTTTTTAAAACTGTATCCCCCATGGGGAAATGTTTGTCAGCCCATACACTTAGTGTATGGGCATTGGTGTATGGGCATTACGAATCTAGGAGACCCGCTCCTTTGTAATGGGACAGTTTTTTATAAGGCCCTCCTCCATGTTTCTTCCAAGGGGGATTGGGGTGCAAGCAAATTTGGGTAAAGGCAGCCCTTGCATTCAATGCATAAGGAAACGGTATGGCAGGACCAACTGAAGAATGTTAAGTGGCTTTTCCTGTGGCCATCCAGTACCTGGGTTCAAAGGCTTATCGGGGTTCATATGACTTGGTAGCAGGACAGGCCTTGCAGTTAATGCATAAGAAAACAGTATGACATTACCAACGGAAGAATGCAAAGTGGGTTTTCCTATGGCCATCCATTTCCTGGGTTCAAAGTCTTATTGGAGTGCATGTGACTTGATAGCAGGGCAGGCCTTGCATTCATTGCAACATTTTTTCTGGAAGACCTCCTGTACCTCTCATGAAAGATGTTTTGGGGTGCGTTGCAATTGTTGGCAGCCCAGCCACTCACTGCATAGGCAAGTATTCCAATTTGTTCGACCCGAGCAATGAGCACCCGAGCATTTTAGTGCTCGCTCATCACTAGTTGATACCTCTTAATGGCTAATTGAAAAGATGGTAACAAATATTACAACAATACTACAACCAACTACGGACCTTTCTGGTTCATAACAAGGACAAGAAACTTCACAGATTGCGCCTCAATTCAGGACTCTATACAAACAGATACAAAACAAAGCCAAAACCTGACAACTTGGACAAATACTTCATTCCAGACACAAACGCATCTAACTGTGTCATTAATCTCTCAGATAATAAACCCAACAAAGTGGAGCTTGCCGTGCTTTTCAGAGGACTCTCATTTTGTCGTACTAAGGCCCTGGATAAAATTGAACTCTGCAGTGATATTGATCATTTTTTTCAGGACACTGCGCCTGAGGGAATATTTCAATGATGCAGAAGATTCAGAAAACACTCGGACTAAAGGGAAAGGAATGCTAACAACCAAGAAGAGGTCAGACTGGACACCTCAACCTGGACATAACACTCATTTGGATAAATATATAGACTCCTTTAGACATTTGCTAAAATGCACCATCATAGATACTAACAGGAGACAAGCATCCAACATCAGTGCCCCGGAGAGAAAGGCCATACAGTCTTTGAAAACCAACAAAAAAATCATCATTAAACCTGCTGAATTTGGTGGTGCAATAGTCATGATGAACACATCAGACTATGTGAAGGAAGCAAACAGACAACTTATGGACACATAAAAAATTGGAGTCGGATCGTACACAGGACTATTACAAGGAACTAAACAGGTTGGTATTGTGTCTGCCTGACGAATCCATAAGAGCCGATGACCTGATACCAGAAAGTCCAAGAACAGGGACATTCTACATGCTTCCCAAAATCCACAAATCTGGAAATCCAGAAAGACCAAATATTTAATGTGTGGGCACCCTTACTGAGCAGGTATCTGGATGAGTAGAGGGTATTCTTAAATCACTGGTAAAGGATACAGCCAGCTTCATTCAAGACGACACAACTGATCTATTGATTCAACTATCAGCAATAGGTCCTCTACCAGAAGGAACCATCCTGGCCACCATGGATGTGGAATCTTTGTACTCTAATATCCCACGCCAGGATGGATTAAATGCCTGCAAATTCTTCCTGGACAACACGGTGACTGATGCTGATTCTGTGGTGAAACTTATAAAATTCATCCTCACCCGCATTTACTTTGAATTTGACAACAAGATATATATACGGAAGACTGGCACAGTAATGGGAAGTAAAATGGCCTCACAGTATGCAAATTTTTTCATGGCCAAGCTTGAAAGCGAATTTTTGTCCTCATGTCCCATCAGGCCTCTGGCGTACTACCGCTACAGTTTCCATCCAAAACACAGCCAAGCCATCAGATACAATCGTATATGTTCCAACCTCATGGATAGGGATGAACACCTTGGTAACATCAGAAAGACCTTTTTGAATTAGGGCTACCATCCAAGAACAATTTAAAACCAAATTACAAGAGCAACTAGAATATCAAGGAATCACCTGTTACATTACAAAGCTAAAGAAGAAAATAATCAGGTGCCTCTAGTAGTCATCTACAATCCAAATGTGGAGGTGCTAAGGGGAGCTGCACTGAAACTACAATCTTTACTACAAAAATATGCTCGCTTACAATCCATTTTTCCAGACCCCCACTACTGTGTTTTAGGCAGCCCCCAAATCTAAGAAGCATCATTGTCAGAAGCTCGCTGTCCTCTCCAACAGCTGCAGGAACCTTTCCTTGCAACCAGAAAAAATGTAAAACCTGTCCATTTAAAATGACCATGGACAAGATAAAGTTCCCCAATTCACATCAGGACTACAAGATACCAGGAACTTTCAGCTGCGTCACTTCTGTGGTGTACTTAATTATTTGTACTAAATGTCCAACTGGGGGTCTGTATGTAGGTGAGACAGGGCAGAATTTAAGAACAAGGATGAACTCTCATTGCCATAAAATAAGAGAAAAAAAAATTGATCTACCTGTGGCAACACATGTTTGTCTCCCCGATCATAGCATTATGGACATGAAATTACATATATTAAAAGGTAACTTCAAATCTAAGCGAGACAGAAGGATCTGAGAATATAAGCTGATGATGACCTTTGACACTCTCAGTGCAGGAATGAATGTGTCGCATGGATTTATGTATTTTTACATGAACTAAGGAATTTGCTCCTAAGATCATGTGGGGTCACCATAACATAGAACCAGACCCCAATCACAGGACAATAAAACATTCACACTCCTTATCTTTGAACTGTTCCAATATTTATGGACATAACTGTTTATCACTCAAATAATGGTAATTCTGCTTCACATCACCAGTCTTATCCATGGCATTTTTCTGTGCTGTGTTGTGCATAAATATGCGATTCTTCAGAATTTCTATTAGTCTATGCCTGATGAAGAGACCTGAGTAGTCTCGAAAGCTTGCAATTTGTTACCATCTTTTCAGTTAACCATTAAAAGGTATCAACCACTGAGGACTCTCAATTCTAAATATTTTTCTATCCACTGGCTAACATGGTACCAAGATATATATCTTTCCTGTATCTATATGCAGGTAATGAGTTGATTAGGAATGCCTAACTGGTCTGTAGGAGTCAGATGCTTGGAAGGGGATAAAATACTTATTTCTCACTGCAAAGTGCAAATAAATTTATATAATTATACAATGTGATTTTCTGTATTCTATTTTTGATATTCTATCTCTCAATGTTAAAATTAACCTACCCTTAAAATTATAGACTGTTCATGTCTTTGTTAGTGGGCAAAACTTACAATATCAGCAAGATATCAAATACTTATTTCCCCCACTGCATAAGTGCAAATGGTTGCATACTTTTCTATGTGAAATATGTAGAATTGAATTATGAAATGTGTTATATATTAATTACTGAAAATCATTTATTTCCAATGAAGAGTACAGGATACAATGTGGAACAAAAATATACACATAGGTCTAGAAGCAGGTCTCAGTTTAGTGTGCTGAAGAGTATTGTTAATAACAGACGCTATGACAAGAACTATTCACTTTTTTTCCATTTTCCCTTACTTTCATTGAGACAATAATTTAGTGATTTCCATGGCTGATTGCTTACGACTTCATAGCTCATTGCATACAACTAATTTACTTTACAAAAAATTACTCATTTAAATTCTCATTTTTAGCTAGTAGACTGACTTTCTCCCTCAAAGAATCAATATAGCTTTAAATTGATTATTTAATTGATTATCTTGCCATATCCTCAAGCAGATTTTAAAGGCTGTCAGAAAACAACATTCTCAGTCTTTTGTCTATAGGAAGATTTCAGATGAAAGCTGCTGTTAGATAATTAAACTTTGTCCTAAAAACTGTTTGCCGCATTATATTTTTCTTCACTTTTAGTATTTTAACCTCATCATAAACATACATTTATTTCTCTTTTAATTAAAGAGGTGTTTCACTTCAATTTACACTTAGTTACATTTAGGAAAATTGTATTTAGAATGATTGATGAGACATTTATCATCACTTTATGCAGAAAAACAGTATCAGAAAGTCTCATAATTTGCCAAAGCTAGTAATTTGCTCATTTTACAATTCTGACCAATGTCATTTTATGTGGTAATAACTCTGGAAAGCTTTAAAGGATTCCAATGATTCTGAGACTGTTTTTTGTGACATATTTTTCTTCATGATAGTGGTGAAATCTGTTTGATATGACTTGAGTTAATTTGTGAAAAAAATTAAAAATTTTGATATTTTCAAACTTTTAATTTTTATGTTTTAAATCAGAGAGTTGTCACACAAAATAGTTAATAAATAACATGTACTGCATGTTTACTTTACATCAGTGCAATTTTTGAAACATTTTTTTTTTGTTGGAAAGTTAAAAGGGTTAAAAGTTGACCAGCAGTTTCTCATTTTTCCAACAAAATTTACAAAACCATTTTTTAGGGGATCTTGAGGTGCTTCACGGGAACAAACCGTATATACTCAATTATAAGCCGACCCTAGTATAAGCCAAGACCTCTAATTTTGCCACAAAAAAACTGGGAAAACGTAATGTCTCGAGTATAAGCCTAGGGTGGGAAATGCAGCAGTTACTGGTAAAAGTCAAAAATAAAAATAGATACCAATAAAAGTAAAATTAATTGAGGCATCAGTAGGTTAACCCCTTCACTCCGAAGCCTGTTTTCTAATGTGGTACCCCTAGGGGTATTTGCCACAAAAACAGTTACTGACACTAAATACAAATACTAAAATAGCAAGACTGCACTACCACCTCCGGCCAGAAGGGGGAGCTCCAGAGACTCCCCTTGATCCATTCTGGTCTGAGAGAAGAACTGGCAGTTGGGCTAAGGAGCTGAAAGTGAGAGGTCATACAACTGAATTTCTAACAGTCCTATGACGGTTTCCAGGCCCAAATCACTGGCCTGAGGAGAAAAGGGACGGAGAAAAAGGACATTGTGAGAACCAGGTAGCATTAATCACTACCCAGAACAGGCGCAAAGACGGATACCGGATCCGTGGCTGTATTCATTATATATAATACAGCAACCGGAAAAACGTGAGGTGATATCAGCTTCACTAGGGCCGGACGCAGCAACAGACACAGAGTTCAGCGGTACTCCTGGAGGGGGTAAGCCGATAAAAGGACTCGGGTTGCCCGTCGAACCAGGACCCGGAGGGGACAGATTGGGCCGGCAGCCAGTCCACATACAGCAGCAGGGCCACACAGAAACTGTGTACAATAAGAGGCGAAGACCCCGGCAGGGTCAAAGTAACTCAGAGTTCCCATACAGACTCCGGTGACAGGACTGGTTGTAAATCCCTTTATGTTGAAGTAAACTGGTTAAACGTTTCAGTGCCTCAGACTTTCATTTGGACAATAGCTATCTATCCAGGATCAGGATCATCACCGCTGAGAGAACCTGCTGCTGATCAAGTAAGTGCCTGTTCCCTCATGATACCCCTTACACTGTGCATTGCCTGAGACCACAGCACCGGGTCAAGCCACCCGTGACATCTCCCTCAAGAGACAGACCCCATTGGTCCGGCGCTGGGTACCCCGGTCTCCTGCGCGTCACAATTGGCGTCACGAACAGGATCGAGCCAGCCCGTATACCAGGTATTGTGTGCCATGATTGGAGCCCAAAACTGTGAAAACTTGGATGAAAAATCTTGAAAATTAACTTTATTAAAGAAAATTCCGTTCCCCATTGAAAACTATTGAAAGTGACTTTTCCCCATTGGTTATAATGGAGTAAAGATGGCCGCCATCCCCTGAGGTAATCACCTCGTAACCGTTAGGCACGAGACTGTTAATTGGGCTACGCCATTACTTGAGCCCCAGTCTGACTAAAAAACTTCAGAATCCGCCATTACGGAGCGCGCGGCGGGCGGGAGAAGCAGGGGGCGTGTCATTGTGGGCGGCATTAAGCTGAGCGCTCTGACGTCAGAGCAAGGGGAAAACCAATCCTGCTGCACAGCGGAACGAATCTACACTATCCTGATGGAAGCGGAGGACCGGAAGGGTCCGGATTAACTAAGGGGGCACAGTATGTCGCAGCACGGAGACGTCGCAGCACCCGGCAACGCTAATGCAGCTGAAAGACAGAGTGTCGATAGAGAGTCCAGCAGCGCAGCGGTGCAAGTAGTGGCGCCCATCATGCCGGTGCTGATGCCATATACCCCGGGTGGCCCGTGGCTTCCAATGTATGAAGGTGAGCCTAATACCCTTGACGATTTCAGAGAAAAGATGCTGGCCCATTTTGACATGTTCCCCGTGGGTGAAGTTCAGCGTGTTAGTCTCCTGATGATGCAGTTAAGTGGCCATGCTAAGCGAGAAGTCACAGCATGGGCAGCTGATCTGAAAGGCACTGTTGAACGCATATTTGCTGGATTAACGGCCAGCAGCAAAGCTAAAATACGATTCTTTAATTGCAAACAAAAAGCTAATGAGGGCGTGAGAGACTTTGCCTTAAACCTGCAGGAAGCCCTTAAATCACTTACACTGGCTGAACCCATTTTTAACACCGGAGCGGATAAACTGCTAAGAGATCAATTTATTGAGGGACTCTACACCCGTTCTCACCGGGGGCATGTGAGCATGCTTGTTTTTAAGAACCCTGAATTGACATTTGCCCAATTAAAGGAGAGCGCTATACGTCTCCAGCTGGCAGAGGCACCTCGGGATCAGGATCCTGCGCAACCCATGGCAGAGGCACCTCAACAACAGGGAGTGCCAGTGACATCAGCTATGTCTGGGGCCATTGCTAAGCCCCTGGGGCCCAGTACTAATGAGGCTCTTCAACAAAAGCTTGACTCTTTAGCTGATGTTGTTGCTTCAATGGATAAAACCATGCAGGAGATGAGAGGACACAAGATGGAGTTGGCAAACTGTAGAGAGGATGTTCCATGGATGAGACCCCGGAGATACCCGACATGGAGAGGACGACCCCGCGACCGCTACCAACCGGATGGACAGCCCATTTGCCGCCGTTGCCAGCAGCCAGGCCACTTTGCACGAGATTGTGATTTAAACGGGAATTCCCTGGGAATGCGGGCCGCTTCGCAGGAATGAACTTTCAAGGCCCAACACCCTGGCACGACAGGTACATCGGAGGACGACCCATTATCCCTATCGTGCTGGACGGAATTCCCCTCAACGCTTTGCTGGACACAGGTTCCCAGATTTCATCTATACCGTATATCCTTTATAAGAGGTACTGGGCTGATGCAAATATTGATAAAGGGCCCTCTGATGTTGAACTAGATATATGGGCCAGTTATGGTAAGTTGGTACCGAAACTAGGATTCAGGGAGATGACCATAAAGATTGGTAAAGTAGAATTGAAGAAACAGGGTATATTTGTTGTTGATGTTGATCGGCGGAACTGTGAACCCACTGTATTAATAGGAATGAATGTGTTAGAGAACTGCTTTTCCGAAGTTATTTCTGTCTTACAGCAAATTGCTGAAACTGCCCAATCCTGCCAGCAGAGAGTTCTCCAAAGGGAAATAAAAGTATTGATGTTAAGGCAACAGGTAGAAGTTGCAGGTGGAGAAATCGGCAGTGTGAGGGTAAGTGATCCGACATCTATTGTAATCCCACCAAAAACAGAAATGCTGGTATGGTGTAGAGCAGCCATTGGTACTAAGGGACGAGATTATCAAGCCTTAATAGAACCAGTGTACACCGACAGCAGGCCCACTATACTCACAGCACGAGGGGTAGTCGAGGTACACCGGGGACGAGTGCCGGTACGACTTTTGAACTGTGGAGAGGAAGAGGTCACTTTGCCAAGGTATGCTACAGTGGCAAAGCTATATACTGTTGACAACAATGCCATCACAACCATTGAGCCCTTAGAACCAACCTGTCAGGTGGAAGGCAACGGCTCAGACGGAGAATTGGAGGATTGGTGCCAACAGCTACACGTGGGCATAAATTCAACACCTACCCATCAAAAACAAGGGGTGTATAGGCTAGTGACGGAATATGAACAAGTCTTCAGTAAACACCCATTGGACTTCGGACGGATAGAAGGGGTAGAACACACAATCCCCACCGGTGACCATCCCCCAATAAAAGAAAGATATAGACCCATACCGCCCGCTCACTATCAGTGTGCAAAAGATATGCTGAGGGAGATGAAACAGGCCGGGGTAATAAGAGACAGCTGTAGCCCCTGGGCGGCCCCTCTAGTGATTGTCAAAAAAAAGGACGGAACCATGAGAATGTGCGTAGACTACCGGAAGATTAATAACATCACCCATAAAGACGCCTACCCCTTGCCTAGGATAGAAGAGTCCTTAACTGCTTTGAAATGTGCTAATTATTTTTCCACCTTAGACTTAACAAGCGGCTATTGGCAAGTCCCTGTGGCTGAGAGAGATAAGGAAAAGACGGCATTCACCACACCAATGGGTCTATGTGAATTTAATCGCATGCCGTTCGGACTCTGCAACGCATCCGGTACCTTTCAGCGGCTGATGGAATGCTGCCTCGGACACAAGAACTTCGAGACCGTCCTCCTGTACCTAGATGATGTGATCGTCTACTCAAAGACTTACGAACAACGCTTAATAGACCTGGCAGAAGTGTTCGAAGCCTTATCCAGGTATGGCATGAAAGTCAAGCCATCCAAATGTCACCTTCTCAAGCCAAAGGTACAGTACCTGGGACACATCGTGAGTTCGGAGGGAGTAGCACCAGATCCCGAGAAAATAAGCGCCATAAGGGATTGGCCAAGACCTACCAGCGTAAAAGAAGTGAGACAATTCCTGGGATTGGTGGGTTACTATCGCAGATTTATAAAAGGATTTACCAAGTTGGCAGCACCCTTGCAAGACACCTTGGTAGGGCAGACGAAGAAACCTTCAAACCGAAACCCTCCTTTTCAGTGGAACGACGAAAGGGAAGACTCCTTTGAACAACTAAAGAAGGCACTAACCGGAGAAGAGGTTCTGGCATACCCAGATTACCATCAACCTTTCATCCTCTACACCGATGCCAGTAATGTGGGACTAGGAGCGGTGCTGTCACAAAAGCAAGAAGGTCGGGAGAAAGTCATCGCCTTTGCAAGTAGAAAGCTCCGGCCTACTGAAAGAAATCCAGAAAATTACAGCTCCTTCAAATTGGAACTACTGGCAGTAGTTTGGGCTGTGACTGAACGTTTCAAACACTATCTGGCCGCTGCAGAATTTATTGTCTATACTGACAACAATCCGTTGACCCACCTGGACACAGCCAAATTAGGTGCGTTAGAACAGCGATGGATAGCCCGGTTATCTAATTACAACTTCATAATCAAGTATCGAGCAGGTCGCAAGAATGGAAATGCCGATGCTCTATCCCGGATGCCACACTTGAGAGATGTAGAAGAGGAAACGGGGGAGCTTGAAGAAATTGAACTACCAGCCTTCCATCGTCCCAAGGCAAAACATCATCAGTCAAGTACCTATCAGAAACAACAAGAGGTGAATTTTAATCCATTAGCACACCATAGATGGGCTGACACCCAAGACAGCAATCCGGCTGTGAAGTTGGTGAAGGAACTGTTGACTGAGCAAAGTGCATATCCCGATGAGGATGCCCCAGAAGAGACGCATCAACTCTGGAAAGAGAGAGGCAAAATGTTCCTGTATCAAGGGAAGCTCTGTAGAAGATACACCAATCCGAAAACACATGAATTGGTTTGGCAGATTATTGTGCCTAAACAAGATGTGAAGATGGTCCTCGAAGCTTACCATAATGGTGCTGGTCACTTCGGTTGGAAAAAGTTAGAAGTACTTCTAAGAGAAAGATTTTATTGGGTCGGGATGAGAAAATCAATCGAACAGTGGTGCAGAAATTGTGGCCCGTGCAACCTCAGAAGAAACGATCAAAAGAACCAAAGAGCACCACTGCAGCCCATAATCACCAAACAACCACTTGAACTTGTAGCCATGGACCACGTGAAGTTGACAACAAGCCGGTCCGGCTATGTCTATGCCTTGACCATCGTGGACCATTATTCACGCTTCTTGGTAGTAGTACCCGTAAAAGATCTGACAGCAAAAACAGCAGCCAAAGCGTTCCAAACGTACTTTTGTAGACCCCATGGATATCCGGAACAGGTTCTCACCGACCAAGGTACAGCCTTTGAATCAGAGATCTTCAGAGAATTCTGTAATATGTATGGTTGCAAAAAGATCCGGACGACGGCCTATCATCCACAAACAAACGGCTTATGCGAGAAGATGAACCATATTGTAATAGACCTACTAAAGACTTTACCTGAGACAGAAAGGAATCAATGGCCAGAGAAATTGCCTGACTTGGTGGATATGTATAATCATGTCCCGGTGAGCTCCACCAACTGCACCCCAGCTTACCTTATGCGTGCAAGACCCAGCCAATTACCAATCGATCTAGAAATGGGAATTCTGAAACCAGACGCAGAAGTTCAAGACTCCAATTGGGATATCATACGGCAAAAGCAGTATCGCCAAGTGCAAGAGAGTGTGGAAAGAAGCTTTCAGCAAACTAGAGAAAGACAAGAGCGAACTTTCAACCAGGATGCTCTAGCGACCCCATTAAGACCGGGTGACCAAGTGCTCAAGAGAAACCGTCGAACCAATAAACTAGACAATCAGTGGGAAGCTGTACCCTACACAGTTTTACCAACAAGAATGGATAATCCTAAAATGTGTCTCGTTAGCAAAAACGGAGGCTTAACATCTGTATTAGTGTCAAGAGACAATCTTAAATTGTGTCCGGAAGCATTGAAAGAGCCAGAAGTTGTCCAGCCAGAACCAGAAGTTATTCAACCCATGCAGGTCCAACCAGTAAAGGAAAAAGAAGAGGAAATGTATCACACCTGTATAGGAGACTTTCCCAAAACCCTACTAACATACCATGGTGCAGTAGTGGTTCCCATGGTGGCCTTTTACCCAACACCGAACCCAATACCAGAAGTCCCAAGACAGGAAGAGGCTGACCCCGTACTATGGTAGGTTCTAGGCCAGGAAGAACAGATTCCTGATCAGAGTAATCCCATTCACGGTGGACTTGCCAACTCCATAGTCGTGGAATTATCTTTAGCAGAGCGGGCAGATACTACATCCGCAGTAGACAGTAGTACACCACATGAAGAGACTCCGCTATTATGTAGATCACAGCGTAGTACCCAGGGTCAATTACCGGCCAGGTATGCGGATTACCAACTATAAAACTATAGTCATTGTTATCATTCTGCAACGTTTAAGCCCACTACCTACAGAGACTTGTCTGTATGAACTTATTGCATATTCTTGAACTTTTTATCAGCCCGGAGGCACTAAATCAAAGCTCCGGAAAGACTGCTTTTTGAAATTTGCTTTTTGCTCTTTTTGAACTTTCTTTAGACTTTATATTGGTAACTCCGTTGGAAAAATGGAACTAAATTCTTGGACACAAAGTGCAGTACCTTTCCTAGTACCTTCAAGGATAGAACTGTATTAATGGATGCTATTTGAAGTGACTTTTTACAGAACTCTATTTTTGTTTCCTTGAGTGGTTTTTGTAACTTTTCATTTTTAAGACTCTGTACATATTAATTGTTATTTCAAAATGTTATCGTCCCACAGTCCCGGAGTACTGTTCTTAACTAAGGGGGAATGTGGCACCCCTAGGGGTATTTGCCACAAAAACAGTTACTGACACTAAATACAAATACTAAAATAGCAAGACTGCACTACCACCTCCGGCCAGAAGGTGGAGCTCCAGAGACTCCCCTTGATCCATTCTGGTCTGAGAGAAGAACTGGCAGTTGGGCTAAGGAGCTGAAAGTGAGAGGTCATACAACTGAATTTCTAACAGTCCTATGACGGTTTCCAGGCCCAAATCACTGGCCTGAGGAGAAAAGGGACGGAGAAAAAGGACATTGTGAGAACCAGGTAGCATTAATCACTACCCAGAACAGGCGCAAAGACGGATACCGGATCCGTGGCTGTATTCATTATATATAATACAGCAACCGGAAAAACGTGAGGTGATATCAGCTTCACTAGGGCCGGACGCAGCAACAGACACAGAGTTCAGCGGTACTCCTGGAGGGGGTAAGCCGATAAAAGGACTCGGGTTGCCCGTCGAACCAGGACCCGGAGGGGACAGATTGGGCCGGCAGCCAGTTCACATACAGCAGCAGGGCCACACAGAAACTGCGTACAATAAGAGGCGAAGACCCCGGCAGGGTCAAAGTAACTCAGAGTTCCCATACAGACTCCGGTGACAGGACTGGTTGTAAATCCCTTTATGTTGAAGTAAACTGGTTAAACGTTTCAGTGCCTCAGACTTTCATTTGGACAATAGCTATCTATCCAGGATCAGGATCATCACCGCTGAGAGAACCTGCTGCTGATCAAGTAAGTGCCTGTTCCCTCATGATACCCCTTACACTGTGCATTGCCTGAGACCACAGCACCGGGTCAAGCCACCCGTGACATCTCCCTCAAGAGACAGACCCCATTGGTCCGGCGCTGGGTACCCCGGTCTCCTGCGCGTCACAATTGGCGTCACGAACAGGATCGAGCCAGCCCGTATACCAGGTATTGTGTGCCATGATTGGAGCCCAAAACTGTGAAAACTTGGATGAAAAATCTTGAAAATTAACTTTATTAAAGAAAATTCCGTTCCCCATTGAAAACTATTGAAAGTGACTTTTCCCCATTGGTTATAATGGAGTAAAGATGGCCGCCATCCCCTGAGGTAATCACCTCGTAACCGTTAGGCACGAGACTGTTAATTGGGCTACGCCATTACTTGAGCCCCAGTCTGACTAAAAAACTTCAGAATCCGCCATTACGGAGCGCGCGGCGGGCGGGAGAAGCAGGGGGCGTGTCATTGTGGGCGGCATTAAGCTGAGCGCTCTGACGTCAGAGCAAGGGGAAAACCAATCCTGCTGCACAGCGGAACGAATCTACACTATCCTGATGGAAGCGGAGGACCGGAAGGGTCCGGATTAACTAAGGGGGCACAGTATGTCGCAGCACGGAGACGTCGCAGCACCCGGCAACGCTAATGCAGCTGAAAGACAGAGTGTCGATAGAGAGTCCAGCAGCGCAGCGGTGCAAGTAGTGGCGCCCATCATGCCGGTGCTGATGCCATATACCCCGGGTGGCCCGTGGCTTCCAATGTATGAAGGTGAGCCTAATACCCTTGACGATTTCAGAGAAAAGATGCTGGCCCATTTTGACATGTTCCCCGTGGGTGAAGTTCAGCGTGTTAGTCTCCTGATGATGCAGTTAAGTGGCCATGCTAAGCGAGAAGTCACAGCATGGGCAGCTGATCTGAAAGGCATTGTTGAACGCATATTTGCTGGATTAACGGCCAGCAGCAAAGCTAAAATACGATTCTTTAATTGCAAACAAAAAGCTAATGAGGGCGTGAGAGACTTTGCCTTAAACCTGCAGGAAGCCCTTAAATCACTTACACTGGCTGAACCCATTTTTAACACCGGAGCGGATAAACTGCTAAGAGATCAATTTATTGAGGGACTCTACACCCGTTCTCACCGGGGGCATGTGAGCATGCTTGTTTTTAAGAACCCTGAATTGACATTTGCCCAATTAAAGGAGAGCGCTATACGTCTCCAGCTGGCAGAGGCACCTCGGGATCAGGATCCTGCGCAACCCATGGCAGAGGCACCTCAACAACAGGGAGTGCCAGTGACATCAGCTATGTCTGGGGCCATTGCTAAGCCCCTGGGGCCCAGTACTAATGAGGCTCTTCAACAAAAGCTTGACTCTTTAGCTGATGTTGTTGCTTCAATGGATAAAACCATGCAGGAGATGAGAGGACACAAGATGGAGTTGGCAAACTGTAGAGAGGATGTTCCATGGATGAGACCCCGGAGATACCCGACATGGAGAGGACGACCCCGCGACCGCTACCAACCGGATGGACAGCCCATTTGCCGCCGTTGCCAGCAGCCAGGCCACTTTGCACGAGATTGTGATTTAAACGGGAATTCCCTGGGAATGCGGGCCGCTACGCAGGAATGAACTTTCAAGGCCCAACACCCTGGCACGACAGGTACATCGGAGGACGACCCATTATCCCTATCGTGCTGGACGGAATTCCCCTCAACGCTTTGCTGGACACAGGTTCCCAGATTTCATCTATACCGTATATCCTTTATAAGAGGTACTGGGCTGATGCAAATATTGATAAAGGGCCCTCTGATGTTGAACTAGATATATGGGCCAGTTATGGTAAGTTGGTACCGAAACTAGGATTCAGGGAGATGACCATAAAGATTGGTAAAGTAGAATTGAAGAAACAGGGTATAATTGTTGTTGATGTTGACCGGCGGAACTGTGAACCCACTGTATTAATAGGAATGAATGTGTTAGAGAACTGCTTTTCCGAAGTTATTTCTGTCTTACAGCAAATTGCTGAAACTGCCCAATCCTGCCAGCAGAGAGTTCTCCAAAGGGAAATAAAAGTATTGATGTTAAGGCAACAGGTAGAAGTTGCAGGTGGAGAAATCGGCAGTGTGAGGGTAAGTGATCCGACATCTATTGTAATCCCACCAAAAACAGAAATGCTGGTATGATGTAGAGCAGCCATTGGTACTAAGGGACGAGATTATCAAGCCTTAATAGAACCAGTGTACACCGACAGCAGGCCCACTATACTCACAGCACGAGGGGTAGTCGAGGTACACCGGGGACGAGTGCCGGTACGACTTTTGAACTGTGGAGAGGAAGAGGTCACTTTGCCAAGGTATGCTACAGTGGCAAAGCTATATACTGTTGACAACAATGCCATCACAACCATTGAGCCCTTAGAACCAACCTGTCAGGTGGAAGGCAACGGCTCAGACGGAGAATTGGAGGATTGGTGCCAACAGCTACACGTGGGCATAAATTCAACACCTACCCATCAAAAACAAGGGGTGTATAGGCTAGTGACGGAATATGGACGGAATATAAGCTGGGTACCCCGGTCTCCTGGGCGTCACACTACTTCCTGACCAGGCCATTTTTCACTTCTGACCACTGTCAATTTATGAGGTGATAATTCTGAAACTCTTTAACAAATCCTGGTGATTCTGAGATTATTTTCTGGTTACATATTGTACTTTATGATAGTGGTAACATTTTTTCGATATGACTTGCGTTTATTTGTGAAAAAAACAGAAATTTCACGAAAATTTTGAAAATTTTACAATTTTCAAACTTTTAGTTTTTATGCCCTTAAATTAGAGAGTCAAATCACACAAAATAGATAAAAAATATAATTTCCCACATGGCTGCTCTACATCAGCGCAATTTTGGAAACACAGTTTGTTTTTGTTAGGAAGTTATTAGGGTTAAAATTTACCAGCAATTTCTCATTTTTACAGCAAAATTTGCAAAACCATTTTTTTAGGGACCATCTCACAATTGAAATGACGTTAAGGAGCCTAAATGACAGAAAATGCCCAAATGTGACACCATTCTAAAAACTGCACCCCTCAAGGTACTCAAAATCACTTTCAAGAAGTTAATTAACCCTTCAGGTGCTTCACAGGAATTTTTGGAATGTTTAAAAAAATGAACATTTAACTTTTCTTCATAACATTTTTTAATTCAGATCCAATTTTTTTTATTTTACCAAGGGTAAAAGGAGAAATTGGACCAAATAATTTGTTGTACAATTTGTCCTGAGTATGCCGATACCCAACATGTGGAGGTAAACCACTGTTTGGGCGCATGGCAGAGCTTGGAAGGGAAGGAGCGCCGTTTGACTTTTCAATGCAAAATTTGCCAGAATTGAGATCGGACACCATGTCGTGCTTGGAGGGCCCCTGATGTGCCTAAACAGTGGAAACCCCACAATTCTAACTCCAACCCTAACCCGAACACACCCCCAACCCTAACACACTTCAACCACAACACACCCCTAACCCTAATCCCAACTCTAACCACACCCCTAAACCTGACACACCCTTAACCCTAATCCCAACCCTAAACCCAACCGTAAATATTATATAAACCCTAACCCCAACTTTAGCCCCAACCCTGACCCTAACTTTAGCCTCAACCCTAACACTAACCCTAATGAAAAAATGGAAATAAATAGGTTTTTTTATTTTATTAATTTTCCCTAACTAAGAGGGTGATAAAGGGTGGGTTTTTATAGCTGATTTTTATGCGTGGCTGTTGTTACACACTAAAAGGCGCTTTTTATTGCAAAAAATGCAGTAGTTTTTGCATCACCACATTTTGAGAGCTATAGTTTATCCATATTTTGGCCCACAGAGTCATGTTAGGTCTTGTTTTTTGCAGGACGAGTAGACATTTTTATTGGTACCATTTTCGGGCACATGACACTTTTTGATCCCTTTTTATTCCAATTTTTGGGAGGCACACTGAACTAAAACCAGCAATTCCTGCATTTTATTTGGAGGGGGGCATTTATTCTGTTCCGTGTGTGGTAAAAATAATAAGGCAGTTTTATTCTACGGATCAGTACGATTACAGCGATACCTCATTTATATAATTTTTTATGTTTTGGTGCTTTTACACAATAAAAATAATTTTACATAAAAAATAATTGTGTTTGCATCCCTTTATTCTGAGAGCTATAACTTTTTTATTTTTTTGCTGATGGAACTGTATGGCAGCTTGTTTTTTGCGGGACAAGATGATGTTTTCAACTGTACCTTTTTATATCCGTCTTTTTGATCGCGTTTCATTGCACTTTTTGTTCGGCGGTATGATGATAAAGCATTGTTTTTTTGCCTCTTTTTTTTTTAACAGTGTTCACTGAAGGTGTTAACTAGTGGGATAGTTTAATAGAGCGGGTCATTATGGACGTGATGATACCAAATATGTGTACTTTTATTGTTTTTTTTATATACACAAATAAATAGATTTATTGGAAAAAAAAATATATATATATACTAGATGATGGCCCAATTCTAACACATCGGATATTCTAGAATATATATGTAGTTTATTTATGAAGATTTCAGAATAATGCAATGAATACACAGGATTTGGCCGGCTGGGTTTAAATCCCATGCCAATTTGTGGCCGGACTGGGTCTGTTGCTGATTGTTCGTGCCCGGCCGACCGCGATCAATCAGTGAAGCCAGGGCCAGCTCCAGGTTTTTGAGGGCCCCGGGCAAAAGAGTCTCATAGCCACGTAGTATATTGCACAGCCACGTAGTATATAGCACAGCCCACGCAGTACATAACACAGCCAATGTAGTATATAGCACAGCCCACGCAGTATATAGCACAGCCCACGTAGTATATAGCACAGCCAACTTAGTATATAACACAGCCCACATAGTATATAGCACAGCCCACGTAGTATATAGCACAGCCCACGCAGTATATAACAAAGCCCACGTAGTATTTAACACAGCCACGCAGTATATAGCACAGCCACATAGTATATAGCACAGTGACATTGTATATACAGTGGGGCAAAAAAGTATTTAGTCAGTCAGCAATAGTGCAAGTTCCACCACTTAAAAAGATGAGAGGCGTCTGTAATTTACATCATAGGTAGACCTCAACTATGGGAGACAAACTGAGAAAAAAAAATCCAGAAAATCACATTGTCTGTTTTTTTAACAATTTATTTGCATAATATGGTGGAAAATAAGTATTTGGTCAGAAACAAAATTTCATCTCAATACTTTGTAATATATCCTTTGTTGGCAATGACAGAGGTCAAACGTTTTCTGTAAGTCTTCACAAGGTTGCCACACACTGTTGTTGGTATGTTGGCCCATTCCTCCATGCAGATCTCCTCTAGAGCAGTGATGTTTTTGGCTTTTCGCTTGGCAACACGGACTTTCAACTCCCTCCAAATGTTTTCTATAGGGTTGAGATCTGGAGACTGGCTAGGCCACTCCAGGACCTTGAAATGCTTCTTACGAAGCCACTCCTTCGTTGCCCTGGCAGTGTGCTTTGGATCATTGTCATGTTGAAAGACCCAGCCACGTTTCATCTTCAATGCCCTTGCTGATGTAAGGAGGTTTGCACTCAAAATCTCACGATACATGGCTCCATTCATTCTTTCATGTACCCGGATCAGTCGTCCTGGCCCCTTTGCAGAGAAACAGCCCCAAAGCATGATGTTTCCATCACCATGCTTTACAGTAGGTATGGTGTTTGATGGATGCAACTCAGTATTCTTTTTCCTCCAAACACGACAAGTTGTGTTTCTACCAAACAGTTCCAGTTTGGTTTCATCAGACCATAGGACATTCTCCCAAAACTCCTCTGGATCATCCAAATGCCCTCTAGCAAACTTCAGACGGACCCGGACATGTACTGGCTTAAGCAGTGGGACACGTCTGGCACTGCAGGATCTGAGTCCATGGTGGCGTAGTGTGTTACTTATGGTAGGCCTTGTTACATTGGTCCCAGCTCTCTGCAGTTCATTCACTAGGTCCCCCCACGTGGTTCTGGGATTTTTGCTCACCGTTCTTGTGATCATTCTGACCCCACGGGGTGGGATTTTGCGTGGAGCCCCAGATCGAGGGAGATTATCAGTGGTCTTGTATGTCTTCCATTTTCTAATTATTGCTCCCACTGTTGATTTCTTCACTCCAAGCTGGTTGGCTATTGCAGATTCAGTCTTCCCAGCCTGGTTCAGGGCTACAATTTTGTTTCTGGTGTCCTTTGACAGCTCTTTGGTCTTCACCATAGTGGAGTTTGGAGTCAGACTGTTTGAGGGTGTGCACAGGTGTCTTTTTATACTGATAACAAGTTTAAACAGATGCCATTACTACAAGTAATGAGTGGAGGAAAGAGGAGACTCTTAAAGAAGAAGTTACAGGTCTGTGAGAGCCAGAAATCTTGATTGTTTGTTTCTGACCAAATACTTATTTTCCACCATAATATGCAAATAAATTGTTAAAAAAACAGACAATGTGATTTTCTGGATTTTTTTTCTCAGTTTGTCTCTCATAGTTGAGGTCTACCTATGATGTAAATTACAGACGCCTCTCATCTTTTTAAGTGGTGGAACTTGCACTATTGCTGACTGACTAAATACTTTTTTGCCCCACTGTAACACAGCCCATGCAGTATATAACACAGCCCATGCAGTATCTAACACAGCCCACGCAGTATGTAACACAGCCCACATAGTATATAACACAGCCCCCACAGTATATAGCACAGCCCACGCAGTATATAACAGCCCACATAGTGTATAGCACAGCCCACGTAGTATATAGCACAGCCCACGCAGTATATAACATAGCCCACATAGTATATAACACAGCCACATAGTATATAGCACAGCCACCTGGTATATAGCACAACCCACGCAGTATATAGCACAGCCCACATAGTATATAGCACAGCAACGTAGTATATAACACAGCCGACGCAGTATATAACACAACCCATGCAATATATAACACAGCCCATGTAGTATATAACACAGCCCACATAATATATAGCAATGTGGGCAACATATCCCTGTTAAGAATTAGAAAGAAGTAAAATAAAAAATAGTAATATACTCACCTTCCGGCGGCCCCCGGATCCAGCCCAGACCTTTAGCGATGCTCCTCGCGATGCTCCATTCCCAGTAATGTCTTGCCGCAATAACCCGTGATGATGTAGCGGCCTCACTTGGGACCGGAGCATCGCGAGGAGCGGGAAAGGCTACCGTGGACGCCGGAAGGTGAGAATATAGTGAATTTTTTTCTTATTATTTTTAACATTATATGTTTTTAATATTGGTGCTGCATAGTCAGTAGTAAAAAGTTGGTCACACTTACAGGGTTCATGGCAGCGTTAACGGACTGTGTTACACCACGTTATGCCGCGGTGTAACGCAGTCCTTTTAACGGCCTGCTAAAATGCTATGTGGGCGCTGACTGGAGGGGAGTATGGAGGGGGAACTGACTGGAGGGGAGTAGGGAGAGGCCAATTCGCAGCCGGACTGTGCTTGTCACTTATTGGTCGCACCCAGCCGGCCGCGACAATAAGCGACGAGGGATTTCCGTGACAGACAAACAGACAAAAGTGGACCTTAGACAATAATATATATAGACTAGCTGAAGAGCCCGGCGTTGCCTGGGCATAGTAAATATCTGTGGTTAGTTATAGCACCTCACGTCTCTTATTTTCCCATCACGCCTCTCATTTTCCCAATTGCATCTTTCATTTTCCCCCTCACATCTCTCATTTTCTCCCTCACTCCTCTCATTCCCCCCTAACACTTGTCATTTCATCATCACATCTGTCATTTTCTGATCACTCCACTATTTTCCCTCACTCCTCTCATTTTGTACTCACACCTTTTCATTTTCACCTCACACCTCTCATTTTCACCTCAGTATATACATGTTTGTCATCTCCCTTATATATATTATACACCTGTATGTCATCTCCTGTATATAGTATATACCTGTATGTCATCTCCCCTGTATATAGTATATACCTGTATGTCATCTCCTCTTATATATATAGTATATACCTGTATGTCATCTCCTTCTATATATAGTATATACCTGTATGTCATCTCCTCCTGTATATAGTATATACCTGTGTGTCATCTCCCCTGTATATAGTATATATCTGTGTGTCATCACCTCCTGTATATAGTATATACCTGTATGTCATCTTCTATATATAGCATATACCTGTATGTCATCTCCTCCTGTATATAGTATATACCTGTAGGTCATCTGCTCCTGTATATATATGTACCTGTATGTCATCTCCTCCTCTATATAGTATATACCTGTGTTTCATCTCTCCTGTATATAGTATATATCTGTGTGTCATCTCCCCTGTATATAGTATATACCTGTGTGTCATCTCCTCCTGTATTAGACCTCGTTCACACGTTATTTGCTCAGTAATTTTACCTCAGTATTTGTAAGCTAAATTGGCAGCCTGATAAATCCCCAGCCAACAGGAAGCCCTCCCCCTGGCAGTATATATTAGCTCACACATACACATAATAGACAGGTCATATGACTGACAGCTGCCGTATTTCCTATATGGTACATTTGTTGCTCTTATAGTTTGTCTGCTTATTAATCAGATTTTTATTTTTGAAGGATACCAGACTTGTGTGTGTTTTAGGGTGAGTTTCGTTTGTCAAGTTGTGTGTGTTGAGTTGCATGTGGCAACATGCGTGTAGCAACTTTTTGTGTGTCGAGTTGCATGTGACAGGTTAGTGTAGCAAGTTGTGTGCAGCAAGTTTTGCGCATGGCGAGTTTTGCGCGTGGCGAGTTTTATGTGTGGTGCCTTTTGAGTATGTGCAAGTTTTGTGTGAGGCAACTTTTGCATGTGTTGCAACTTTTGTGCATATGGCAATTTTTCCGCGTGTGCAAGTTTTGCGCGTGGCGAGTTTTCCATGAGGTGAGTTTTGCACTTGTAGCGAGTTTTGCGTGAGCCTAGTTTTTGCATGTGGCGAGTTCTGCGCGTGGCGAGTTTTGAGCGGCGACTTTTGTGTTTCGACTTTTATGTGGCGAGGTTGGTGTATGTGTGGTTAAATGTGTGCTGAGAGTAATATGTGTTCATGCATGTGGTAGTGTGTGGCGCATTTTGTGTGTGTGTTCATATCCCCGTGTGTGGTGAGTATCCCATGTCAGGGCCCCACCTTAGCAACTGTACGGTATATACTCTTTGGCGCCATCGCTCCCATTCTTTAAGTCCCCCTTGTTCACATCTGGCAGCTGTCAATTTGCCTCCAACACTTTTCCTTTCACTTTTCCCCATTATGTAGATAGGGCCAAAATTGTTTGGTGAATTGGTAAGCGCGGGGTTAAAATTTCACCTCACAACATAGCCTATGATGCTCTCAGGGTCCAGACGTGTGACTGTGCAAAATTTTGTGTCTGTAGCTGCGACGCCTCCAACACTTTTCCTTTCACTTTTTCCCCATTATGTAGAGAGGGGAAAAATTGTTTGGTGAATTGGAACGCGCGGGGTTAAAATTTCGCCTCACAACATAGCCTATGACGCTCTCGGGGTCCAGACGTGTGACTGTGCAAAATTTTGTGGCTGTAGCTGCGACGGTGCAGATGCCAATCCCGGACATACATACATACATACATACACACACACTCATTCAGCTTTATATATTAGACTAGCTGAAGAGCCCGGCGTTGCCTGGGCATAGTAAATATCTGTGGTTAGTTATAGCACGTCACTTCTCTTATTTTCCCATCACTCCTCTCATTTTCCCAATCACATCTTTAATTTTCCCGCTCACATCTCTCATTTTCTCCCTCACACCTCTCATTTTCTCCCTCACTCCTCATTCCCGCCTAACACTTGTCATTTCGACCTCACATCTGTCATTTTCCGATCACTACACTATTTTCCCTCACTCCTCTCATTTTGCACTCACACCTTTTCATTTTCACCTCACATCTCTCATTTTCTCCCTCACACCTCTCATTTTCTCCCTCACTCCTCATTCCCGCCTAACACTTGTCATTTCGACCTCACATCTGTCATTTTCCGATCACTACACTATTTTCCCTCACTCCTCTCATTTTGCACTCACACCTTTTCATTTTCACCTCACACCTCTCATTTTCACCTCAGTATATACATGTTTGTCATCTCCCTTATATATAGTATACACCTGTATGTCATCTCCTGTATATAGTATATACCTGTATGTCATCTCCCCTGTATATAGTATATACCTGTATGTCATCTCCTCCTATATATAGTAAGTACCTGTATGTCATCTCCTCCTATATATAGTATATACCTGTATGTCCTCTCCTCCTATATATAGTATATACCTGTATGTCATCTCCTTCTATATATAGTATATACCTGTATGTCATCTCCTCCTGTATATAGTATATACCTGTGTGTCAACTCCCCTGTATATAGTATATATCTGTGTGTCATCTCCTCCTGTATATAGTATATACCTGTATGTCATCTTCTATATATAGCATATACCTGTATGTCATCTCCTCCTGTATATAGTATATACCTGTAGGTAATCTGCTCCTGTATATAGTATATACCTGTGTGTCATCTCCTCCTGTATATAGTATATACCTGTATGTCATCTCCTCCTGAATATAGTATGTATCTGTATGTCATCTCCTCCTCTATATAGTATATACCTGTGTGTCATCTCTCCTGTATATAGTATATATCTGTGTGTCATCTCCCCTGTATATAGTATATACCTGTGTGATCTCCTGTATTAGACCTCATTAACACGTTATTTGCTCAGTATTTTTACCTCAGTATTTGTAAGATAAATTGGCAGCCTGATAAATCCCCAGCCAACAGGAAGCCCTCCCCCTGGCAGTATATATTAGCTCACACATACACATAGTAGACAGGTCATGTGACTGACAGCTGCTGTATTTCCTATATGGTACATTTGTTGCTCTTGTAGCTTGTCTGCTTATTAATCAGATTTTTATTTTTGAAGGCTAATACCAGACTTGTGTGTGTTTTAGGGCGAGTTTCGTCTGTCAAGTTGTGTGTGTTGAGTTGTGTGTGGCGACATGCATGTAGCGACTTTTGTGAGATGAGTTTTGTGTGGCAACATGCGTGTAGCAACTTTTTGTGTGTCGAGTTGCATGTGACAGGTTAGTGTAGCAAGTTGTGTGCAGCAAGTTTTGCGCATGGCAAGTTTTGCACGTGGTGAGTTTTATGTGTGGTGCCTTTTGAGTATGTGCAAGTTTTGTGTGAGGCAACTTTTGCATGTGTTGCAAATTTTGTGCATGTGGCAATTTTTCCGCGTGTGCAAGTTTTGCGTGTGGCGAGTTTTCCATGAGGTGAGTTTTGCACTTGTGGCGAGTTTTGCGTGAGCCTAGTTTTTGCATGTGGCGAGTTTTGCGCGTGGTGAGTTTTGAGCGGCGACTTTTGTGTTTCGACTTTTATGTGGCGAGGTTGGTGTATGTGTGGTGAAATGTGTGCTGAGGGTGGTATATGTGTTCAAGCACGTGGTAGTGTGTGGCGCATTTTGTGTGTGTGTTCATATCCCCATGTGTGGTGAGTATCTCATGTCGGGGCCCCACCTTAGCAACTGATCGGTATATACTCTTTGGCGCCATCGCTCTCATTCTTTAAGTCCCCCTTGTTCACATCTGGCAGCTGTCAATTTGCCTCCAACACTTTTCCTTTCACTTTTCCCCATTATGTAGATAGGGGAAAAATAGTTTGGTGAATTGGAAAGCGCAGGGTTAAAATTTCACCTCACAACATAGCCTATGACGCTCTCAGGGTCCAGACGTGTGACTGTGCAAAATTTTGTTTCTGTAGCTGCGACGCCTCCAACACTTTTCCTTTCACTTTTTTCCCCATTATGTAGATAGGGGCAAAATTGTTTGGTGAATTGGAAAGCGCGGGGTTAAAATTTCACCTCACAACGTAGCCTATGACGCTCTCAGGGTCCAGACGTGTGACTGTGCAAAATTTTGTTGCTGTAGCTGCGACGCTTCCAACACTTTTCCTTTCACTTTTTTCCCCCATTATGTAGATACGGGCAAAATTGTTTGGTGAATTGGAACGCGCGGGGTTAAAATTTCACCTCACAACGTAGCCTATGACGCTCTCAAGGTCCAGACGTGTGACTGTGCAAAATTTTGTGGCTGTAGCTGCGACGCCTCCAACACTTTTCATTTCACTTGTTCCCCATTATGTAGATAGGGGCACAATTGTTTGGTGAATTGGAAAGCGTGGGGTTAAAATTTCACCGCACAACATAGCCTATGACGCTCTCGGGGTCCAGACGTGTGACTGTGCAAAATTTTGTGGCTGTAGCTTCGACGCCTCCAACACTTTTCCTTTCACCTTTTTCCCCCATTATGTAGATAGGGGCAAAATTGTTTGGTGAATTGGAAAGCGCGGGGTTAAAATTTCACCTCACAACATAGCCTATGACGCTCTCAGGGTCCAGACGTGTGACTGTGCAAAATTTTGTGGCTGTAGCTGCGACGCTTCCAACACTTTTCATTTCACTTTTTCCCCATTATGTAGATAGGGGCAAAATTGTTTGGTGAATTGGAAAGCGCGGGTTTAAAATTTCACCTCACAACGTAGCCTATGACGCTCTCGGGGTCCAGACGTGTGACTGTGCAAAATTTTGCGGCTGTAGCTTCGACGCCTCCAACACTTTTCCTTTCACCTTTTTCCCCCATTATGTAGATAGGGGCAAAATTGTTTGGTGAATTGGAAAGCGCGGGGTTAAAATTTCGCCTCACAACGTAGCCTATGACGCTCTCGGGGTCCAGACGTGTGACTGTGCAAAATTTTGTGGCTGTAGCTGCGACGGTGCAGATGCCAATCCCGGACATACACACACACACACACATACACACACACATACACACATTCAGCTTTATATAGTAGATTTATGTTTTCTTTATTTGAGTATTTTTAAAAAATATTTTTAAGCTTTCTGATTTTTTTTTTAACTTGATAACATTGTCCCAGGTTGGGACGTCACTATATAAACTCAGATAGCTGGCCTGACACTTTGCATAGCACTGTGTCTGATCAACGATTTGATAGGCAGTGTAGGAGGCTTGCTGGTGATGACAAGCCACCTCACTGAAGAACCCAGAAGGACCCCTGTGGCAATTTTGGATCTGGGGTGTCCATGGAGACCGCCGGAACAATGTGATCACATTGCGTTGTTCCGGTGGGAGAGCGCAGGGAGCCCCCTCCCTGTGCGATTGTCCTCTATGCCGCTGTTACTACCGACAGCTAGCACCGATCATGGGCATTGCTGCGGGGTGTCAGCTGTCACATAAAACTGACACTTACATGTGATCACCACGGTGCTCAACGTTAGACCACATGATCGTGCTGCCGTACTAGTACTGCGGTTTGTGGGAACGCAGTTCACGCAGAGCAGTACTAGAACACCGCATGTCAGGAAGGGGTTTAATGTTTTTTAATATACATATTGAATCAGGAGCCTCATATAATGCTCCATAAAGTAATGCTCCATACAGTTCCTGATGGGCCCCATAAGATGCTCCATGCAAAATATGCCCTATATAATGCTCCATAAAGTTCATGATGGGCCCCATAAGATGCTCCATAAAAAATATTCCCCATATAGTGCTCCATAAAGGTTGATGGCCTCATAAGATGCTCCATAGAATAATATGCCCCATATGCTGCTGCTGCTGCGATTAAAAAAAAAATTACATACTCACCTCTCGTCACTGGGGGGAGAGGTGTCAGTGTCCTGAGCAGGTGGGGACACCGGCAAGATATGCGGGCCAGGTGCTTGATTCGCCGCTAGCTCAGGCCCCGAAACTTGCGATATTCACCTGTCCCCGTTCCACCGCCGCACGACACTGTGTTTTCCGGGTCTCTGCAGTGACTGATCAGGTAGAGGGCGCGCACTAAACATGTCATCATGCCCCCTGACCTGAAGGTCACAGCCAGAGGACGCGGAAGACAGCCTGGCGGCGGAACGAGGACAGGTGAATATCGCATGGCTCACCCTCCCCCATTATACTCAGCATCCTGGCACAGTCTCTGCTTCTCAGATGGTCTCTGGAGCCTGCAGCTCATCCTGTGTTCAGCGGTCACATAGTAGCATAGTCCATATTCATTACTTTAATGAGCAAAGACCTGTCTTTGGCCCTGAGGCTTTCCTTTCCGACACCGAATCAATGGAACTTTGGGTATTAATGCTACACTGAGAAAAGATTCCTCTTTATGTGCATCCAGTTTGTCTCGCCGCTGCTTATAGGTCTGCCATGGTTGAAAAAACAGAAGCCAGTACTGGATTATACATGCTAGAAGTACTCTTCTGGGGTCAAGTTGGTCACAGGAGCTGACTTGCTCCTGTTCATCCTGTCTGGTCTCAGACTTCCCCCGCTAATTTTCCTTGTTTGCCTGTGGCATATTGGACATGCACAGATGTCTTTGGCAAGAAAGAGGCTGAGATTTTGCCACCTCATAGGCCATTTAACTATCTGATTGATTTTCTACCTGGCACATCTCCTCCATGAAGTTGAATCTATCCGGTAAAGTCTGAGACTCATGCCATATCTGAATATATAGAAGAGAACTTTGCCAGGGGATTTATCAAGAAATATTCCTCTCTGGTCAGAGCAGGGTTCTTCTTTGTGAACAAGAAAGATGGCTCTCTGTGATCCAGCATCAACTATAGGGGCCTCAACCAAATCATGGTAAAAAATAGGGTTGAGCGAAACGGTTCGTTCATTTCCAAAAGTCGCCGACTTTTGGCAAAGTCGGGTTTCATGAAACCCGATCCGACCCCTGTGCGGGGTCGGCCATGCGGTACGCGACTTTCGCGCAAAAGTCGCGTTTCAATTACGCGAAAAGCGCCATTTCTCAGCCAATGAAGATGAACGCAGAGTGTGGGCAGCGTGATGACATAGGTCCTGGTCCCCACCATCTTAGAGAAGGGCATTGCAGTGATTGGCTTGCTGTCTGCGGCGTCACAGGGGCTATAAAGGGGCGTTCCCGCCGACCGCCATCTTACTGCTGCTGATCTGAGCTTAGGGAGAGGTTGCTGCCGCTTCGTCAGAAGCAGGGATAGTGTTAGGCAGGGTCCATTAACCACCAAATCACTTGTGCTGTAGCGATTTCCACTGTCCAACACCACCTTCGGTGTGCAGGGACAGTGGAAGCTACATTTTTTTTTTTTCTCAGCGCTGTAGCTCATTGGGCTGCCCTAGAAGGCTCCGTGATAGCTGCATTGCTGTGTGTACGCCGCTGTGCAAACCAACTGCTTTTTTCAAAGCACAAATCCTGTTGTTCTGCACAGCTATCTTGTTTGTTTGTCCACACTTTTTATTTAATTTGTGCATCAGTCCACTCCTTATTGCTGCCTGCCATACCTGGCTGAGATTACTGCAGGGAGATAGTAATTGTAGGACAGTCCATGTTTTTTTTTTTTTTTTTTGTGGGAGAATAAGATTGGCATTTCTGCTAGAGTGCCATCCCTGTGTGTGCCATCTCTCACTCAGTGGGCCATAGAAAGCCTATTTATTTTTTTGCTTGATTTGGGTTCTAAAATCTACCTGAAAAAATCACTACATCAATCAGTGGGAGAAAAATATTGGCCTCAGGGCTTGTGTGCCACTCCTGACTCCTGTGTGTGCCATCTCTCACTCAGTGGGCCATAGAAAGCCTATTTATTTTTTTGCTTGATTTGGGTTCTAAAATCTACCTGAAAAAATCACTACATCAATCAGTGGGAGAAAACTTTTGGCCTCAGGGCTTGTGTGCCACTCCTGACTCCTGTGTGTGCCATCTCTCACTCAGTGGGCCATAGAAAGCCTATTTAATTTTTTGCTTGATTTGGGTTCTAAAATCTACCTGAAAAAATCACTACATCAATCAGTGGGAGAAAAATATTGGCCTCAGGGCGTGTGTGCCACTCCTGACTCCTGTGTGTGCCATCTCTCACTCAGTGGGCCATAGAAAGCCTATTTATTTTTTTGCTTGATTTGGGTTCTAAAATCTACCTGAAAAAATCACTACATCAATCAGTGGGAGATAAATATTGGCCTCTGGGCTTGTGTGCCACTCCTGACTCCTGTGTGTGCCATCTCTCACTCAGTGGCCAATAGAAAGCCTATTTATTTTTTTGCTTGATTTGGGTTCTAAAATCTACCTGAAAAAAATCACTACATCAATCAGTGGGAGATAAGTATTGGCCTCAGGGCTTGTGTGCCACTCCTGACTCCTGTGTGTGCCATCTCTCACTCAGTGGGCCATAGAAAGCCTATTTATTTTTTTGCTTGATTTGGGTTCTAAAATCTACCTGAAAAAATCACTACATCAATCAGTGGGAGAAAAATATTGGCCTCTGGGCTTGTGTGCCACTCCTGACTCCTGTGTGTGCCATCTCTCTCAGTGGGGCATAGAAAGCCTTTTTTTTTTTTTTTTTTTTAGTTTCTAAATTGTCCTTGAAAAAATCATTTTATTTTATTTGGTTTCTAAATTCTTCCAGAAAAAATCATTTTATTTTATTTTGTTTCTAAAGTCTCCCTGAAAAAAAAATAAATAATAAAACAGTGGGAGATTAATATTGCCCTTTCTGCTTGTGTGCCAGTCTTGACTCCTGGGTGTGGCATCTCTCTCTCTCTCTCTCAAATTGTGGGCCATAGAAAGCCTATTTATTTTTTTGCTTGATTTGGGTTCCAAAATCTACCTGAAAAAATCACTACATCAATCAGTGGGAGAAAAATATTGGCCTCTGGGCTTGTGTGCCACTCCTGACTTCTGTGTGTGCCATCTCTCACTCAGTGGGCCATAGAAAGCCTATTTATTTTTTTGCTTGATTTGGGTTCTAAAATCTACCTGAAAAAAATCACTTCATCAATCAGTGGGAGAAAAATATTGGCCTCAGGGCTTGTGTGCCACTCCTGACTCCTGTGTGTGCCATCTCTCACTCAGTGGGCCATAGAAAGCCTATTGATTTTTTTGCTTGATTTGGGTTCTAAAATCTACCTGAAAAAATCACTACATCAATCAGTGGGAGAAAAATATTGGCCTCTGGGCTTGTGTGCCACTCCTGACTCCTGTGTGTGCCATCTCTCACTCAGTGGGGCATAGAAAGCCTTTTTTTTTTTATTTGGTTTCTAAATTGTACTTGAAAAAATGATTTTATTTTATTTGGTTTCTAAATTCTTCCTGAAAAAATCATTTTATTTTATTTTGTTTCTAAAGTCTCCCTGAAAAAAAATAAAATAAAATAAAACAGTGGGAGATTAATATTGCCCTTTCTGCTTGTGTGCCAGTCTTGACTCCTGGGTGTGGCATCTCTCTCTCTCTCTCTCAAATTGTGGGCCATAGAAAGCCTATTTATTTTTTTGCTTGATTTGGGTTCCAAAATCTACCTGAAAAAATCACTACATCAATCAGTGGGAGAAAAATATTGGCCTCTGGGCTTGTGTGCCACTCCTGACTCCTGTGTGTGCCATCTCTCCCTCAGTGGGCCTTAGAAAGCCTTTTTTTGTTTTTTTATTTGGTTTCTAAATTGTCCCTGAAAATATCATTTTATTTTATTTGGTTTCTTAATTCTTCCTGAAAAAATCATTTTATTTTAATTTGTTTCTAATGTCTCCCTGAAAAAAAAAAAATAGGTGGGAGATTAATATTGCCCTTTCTGCTTGTGTGCCAGTCTTGACTCCTGGGTGTGCCATCTCTCTCTCTCTCTCTCTCTCTCAAATTGTGGGCCATAGAAAGCCTTTTTTTTTTTTTGCTTGATTTGGGTTCCAAAATCTACCTGAAAAAATCACTACATCAATCAGTGGGAGAAAAATATTGGCCTCTGGGCTTGTGTGCCACTCCTGACTCCTGTGTGCGTCATCTCTCACTCAGTGGGCCATAGAAAGCCTTTTTTTGTTTTTTTATTTGGTTTCTAAATTGTCCCTGAAAATATCATTTTATTTTATTTGGTTTCTAAATTCTTCCTGAAAAAATCATTTTATTTTAATTTGTTTCTAAAGTCTCCCTGAAAAAAAAAAAAAAAAAAGGTGGGAGATTAATATTGCCCTTTCTGCTTGTGTGCCAGTGTTGACTCCTGGGTGTGCCATCTCTCTCTCTCTCTCTCTCAAATTGTGGGCCATAGAAAGCCTATTTTTTTTTTTTGCTTGATTTGGGTTCCAAAATCTACCTGAAAAAATCACTACATCAATCAGTGGGAGAAAAATATTGGCCTCTGGGCTTGTGTGCCACTCCTGACTCATGTGTGTGCCATCTCTCACTCAGTGGGCCATAGAAAGCCTTTTTTTTGTTTTTTTATTTGGTTTCTAAATTCTTCCTGAAAAAATCATTTTTTTTAATTTTGTTTCTAAAGTCTCCCTGAAAAAAAAAAAAAATAAATAAAACAGTGGGAGATTAATATTGACATTTGTGCTTGAGTGACAGTCCTGCGTGTGTGGCATCTCTGTGATTTGGTGCCACAGAAAACAGAGTGTGTAACATTGTGCCTGATTTTCCTTGTGGTCTCACCAACCTGTAAAGGGATATTGAAATCATACTGAAGTTATAGGTCACCGTGTAAGTTGTTTGACAGCAACAAATAAAGTTACTTTGGTTAAGTTTTTTAAAACAATGAGGAAGACTGGCGCAAGAGGTCGTGGCCGTGGGCGTTCATTGTCAGCTGGTAATGATGGTAGTGGTAGTGGAGCATCAGGTGGTCGTGGGAAAAAAAAATATTCCACCTAAGTCTGGAGCTGTGGAGCCAGGTTCGTCGTCTGGCTACACAAGGCCTCGAACGCTCTCTTTTCTGGGAGTAGGAAAACCGCTTTTAAAGCCGGAGCAGCAACAGCAAGTTTTGGCTTACCTTGCAGACTCAGCCTCTAGCTCTTTTGCCTCCTCTTCTGAAACTGGTAAATGTAAAAGCAGCGCGTCGCTTGTGGATGTTCACGGTCAGGGACAAGTCGCTTCCTTGTCCTCTTCAGCAAAAACAACAAGAGAGAAGGATGCAGCAGGCGACACAACGGGTTACTCCATGGAGCTCTTTACACATACCGTCCCTGGCTTAGAAAGTGAAACACTTAACAGGCCATGCCCATTACAAGTAGATTCTGACATGGAGTGCACTGATGCACAGCCACAGCCTGACTACTATGCTGGTCCTTTGACTCAGACCACAACATTGCCCTCTAAGGGGACTGATCCACAATCAGACCCTGATGAGACTATGTTGCCCCGTCACGAACGCTATACCACCGACCGACACGGTGACACAGACGAAGTTGCACACGAGCTAGAAGAGGAGGTAATAGATGACCCAGTTGTTGACCCCGATTGGCAGCCATTAGGGGAACAGGGTGCAAGCGGCAGTAGTTCAGAAGCGGAGGTGGAGGAGGGGCCGCAGCAGGCATCAACATCGCAACAGGTTCCATCTGCCGGGCCCGTATCTGGCCCAAAACACATGTCAAAGCCAAAACCTGTTGGAGGACAGCGTGGCCATCCGGTTAAAGCTCAGTCTGCAATCCCTGAAAAGGGATCCGATGCTAGGAAGAGTGCAGTCTGGCATTTTTTTAAACAACATCCAATTGATCAGCGCAAAGTCATCTGTCAAAAATGTTCAACTACCTTAAGCAGAGGGCAGAATCTGAAAAGTCTCAATACAAGTTGCATGCATAGACATTTAACCACCATGCATTTTCAAGCCTGGACTAACTACCAAACGTCCCTTAAGGTTGTAGCACCCTCGGCAAATGAAGCTAGTCAGCAACGCAACATCCCTTCCGTCACTGTAAGGCCACCATTTTCCGCACCACCGGCAGTATCTGTGCAGGTTTCTTTGCCAGCCAAAAACAATCAGGGTCAGGGAATCACCAGTTTTGTAGGAGGAAATATTGCATCTAGGGCACCGGCGGAAACAATACCATCTCCAACCGTCTTTCAGTCTGCCATGTCCACCGGCACACCCGCAAGTTCCACGATCTCCAGCTCTCCAGTCCAGCTCACCCTACATGAGACTCTGGATAGAAAAAGGAAGTACTTATCCTCGCATCCGCGTACACAGGGTTTTAACGCCCACATAGCTAGACTAATCTCGTTAGAGATGATGCCCTACCGGTTAGTTGAAAGTGAAGCTTTCAAAGCCCTGATGGAGTACGCTGAACCACGCTACGAGCTACCCAGTCGACACTTTTTTTCCAGAAAAGCCATCCCAGCCCTGCACCAGCATGTTAAACAGCGCATCGTCCATGCACTCAGGCAATCTGTGAGTACAAAGGTGCACCTGACTACAGATGCATGGACCAGTAGGCATGGCCAGGGACGTTACGTGTCCATCACGGCACACTGGGTGAATGTGGTGGATGCAGGGTCCACAGGGGACATCAATTTCAGGACAGTTGTGCCTAGCCCACGGTCTAGGAAACAGTTGGCTGTAGGCGTTCGCACCCCCTCCTCCTCCTCCTCGTCCTCCTGCAGAAGCGACAGCTCTTCCACAGACCGCAGTCGGCCAACCACTCCATCGGCAGCTGACACTGTTGCACACCAGTTGTCCCATTATGGGCCAGCTACTGGCAAGCGTCAGCAGGCTGTATTGGCTATGAAGTGTTTGGGCGACAACAGACACACCGCGGAAGTTCTGTCCGAGTTCTTGCAACAAGAAACGCAGTCGTGGCTGGGCACAGTAGATCTTGAGGCAGGCAAGGTAGTGAGTGATAACGGAAGGAATTCATGGCTGCCATCTCCCTTTCCCAACTGAAACACATTCCTTGCCTGGCTCACACCTTAAACCTGGTGGTGCAGTGCTTATTGAAAACTTATCCTGGGTTCTCCGACCTGCTCCTCAAAGTGCGTGGACTTTGCTCACATATCCGACGTTCGCCTGTACACTCCTGCCGTATGCAGACCTATCAGCGGTCTTTGAACCTTCCCCAGCATCGCCTAATCATAGACGTTGCAACAAGGTGGAACTCAACATTGCACATGCTTCAGAGACTGTGCGAACAGAGGCGGGCTGTTATGTTTTTGTGGGAGGATACACATACACGGGCAGGCAGTAGGATGGCAGACATGGAGTTGTCAGGTGTGCAGTGGTCGAAGATTCAAGACATATGTCAAGTCCTTCAGTGTTTTGAGGAATGCACACGGCTGGTTAGTGCAGACAACGCCATAATAAGCATGAGCATCCCCCCAATGTGTCTGCTGATGCAAAGTTTGACGCACATAAAGGATCAGGCGTCTGCACCAGAGGAAGAGGAAAGCCTTGATGACAGTCAGCCATTGTCTGGTCAGGGCAGTGTACAGGACGAGGTAGCGGGCGAAGAGGAGGTGGAGGACGAGGAGGATGATGGGGATGAGTATATTTTTAATGAGGAAGCTTTCCCGGGGGCACTGGAAATTGGTTGCGTGGCAAGGCCGGGATCTGGTTTTTTGAGGGACACAAGTGACGTAGATTTGCCTGAAACTGCCCCTCAACCAATCACAACCGCAGATTTGACAACTGGAACTTTGGCCCACATGGCGGATTATGCCTTACGTATCCTCAAAAGGGACACACGCATTACTAAAATGATGAACGATGATGATTACTGGTTGGCCTGCCTCCTTGATCCTCGCTATAAAGGCAAATTG